>NW_027526233.1:96501119-97740432 GCF_048455015.1 Haemaphysalis longicornis | reverse complement strand
TTCGCAGCATCGCCCCGTAGGGCACCATGCCCGTCGAGAACGGTACTAAACTTGTTTACCCGCGATACAACGCACCTCGCAACTTCAAGCAGAGCAAAAATTAAGTTCACGCCAAATTAATAAAGAAAAACGAATGCAAAAACGTAATACTAAAACACGTGAGGCACCATTGAGGGACGTTTCCTAGCCGACAAACTTTTATGTGCGCTTTCCGAACACTACAAGGACTACATCACAGAGCAATGGCATTGTGGCATTCTTCAGAGTGCGCTACAAAAAGGGTTTTAGAGAATGAATAACTTTTCATAAATTCCTTGCACACTGAGACTAAACAAATCTAATTGGGGAATAAATATCATTCGCAAAATATAAATATGGTTTTATTGTTGAATAAAACTTGGCTTTGGGTATTAGTGTTTGTTCCCTCCACACGTAGTCGCGCTCCAATCGCCACTACCATATCTCCCAGTGTTGATGTCGCTGGCAATAGGCTCTGGACCGCTTTTCACACGAGGCTTCGCTACCAGTTGCATTAACCTTGGTGCGAGCAACAGAACTTTGAATGACGGTGAACAGAGAACAAGGGCGCTCTACCACTTCGTCGTTACAGTCGCCTGTTGGCGCCGGTGTTAGGAAACTAGTGACATTTACCCAAATGTGACGTGTTCCTTCTCGCGTAAAGCCCGATACTGACAAGATAGCAGCGGTGACCGAATTCCCGACCCCGCGGACAAAAATGCTGTTATACGATTTCTAGGCTTTTGTTTTTAGTACCGGAGGTTCATAGAAAACATTTGAAACATCGCGACCCCGTTAACCTGCCTCAGCCGTAATAATGTCACCTTCGATTGGACTGGGGAGCATCAGGCTGCTTTCTAAGAATTTCGGTATGCTTACGAATGCCGCCCGTACTCGCCCACTTTGACGACGAAGGTGCGACTAAGGTCTATACAGATGGTAGTTCCGTTGGCCTTGGAGCTACATTTGTACAGTCGCAAGACGTTGCAGACAGAGTTGCCGCGTTTGCAATACGAACCCTTTTCGGGCGGAGACCAACTATTCGGCAAGAGAAAAAGAATGTTTGGCCGTTGTATGGGTGGTCATGAAATTTCGCCCTTACCTCTACGGCCGCTCTTTCCAAGTAGTAAGCGACCACCACTCCCTGTGTTGGATGGCCAATTTTAGGAACCCAACGGGACGTTTATCTCGCTGGTACCTATGATTTCAGGATTTCGGTCTAACGGTGATTTACAAGTCGGGAAAGCAACACTGCGGCGCTGACTGTCTTTCAGAAGCGCCGGTGAAGTACGCCTACAATGAAGATGATGACGACACAGCCTTCCTCGGAAAGCTGGACGCTACGATCTTGTCCCAGCAACAGACGGAGGGCGAGCAGTTGCGGCCTTTTTTAGACTTTTTACAAGGCTGGAATGCCAACGTTCCGAAGCCCTTCTCACGCGGTTTGAAGTTCTTCTGCTTGCGTAACAACATCCTGTACAAGCGAAACTTAGCTCCTTGCGGAAGATACTACCTCCTAGTTGTCCCCGCGTGTCTCCAAAGTGAAGGGCTACGGTCGTGCCACGACGACCCCTCGGCTGGCCCCCCGGGTTACGTTCACACGAAGTCCAGAATAAAACAGAATTATTACTGGCCCAACCTTGCCGCCGCCGTGAAGCAGTACATAAGTGCTTGACGTGAATGCCGGCGGAGCAAGACTCCGCAGGGCCGACCAGCTGGATTACTGCAACCGGTTGAAGTACCGGAAAGGCCATTTGAGCAGATAGGCATGGATTTCTTAGGACAGTTTCCTATGTCTCCAGAGGGCAAAAAGTGGATAATTGCCACCACCGACTTTTTAACGCGGTACTCAGAAACGAAAGCACTTCAGCGCTTTACAGCACTCTCCGTTTCCCAATTTTTCATTTCAAACATAGTTCTTGGGCATGGCACTCTGTGTTTAAGGGGAACCGTGTTTAATTCCGAACATATACTCGCCATAACAAACCTCACAGGTACCTCCCACCGAAAATCAACCGCTTACCACCCGCAGACAAATGGCCTGACCAAGCGGTTAACTAAAACCCTTGCTGACATGCTGAGCATGTACTTTGATGACGAACACAAATGCTGGGACGAAATTCTTGCCCATGTGACATTTTCCTATAATACCGCCCAGCAAGAACCAATGCGCATGACACAGTTTGCACTTGTCTATGGCCGTTAGGCAGAAACCATGCGCGATGTAATGCTGCCTCACGACGACGGCGACGGAGACGACCACATCCGGAGGTTCATCCAGAAAGCCGAAGAAGCGCGGCAGCTAGGGTTACATCGAATCACAAAACAGCAGCTTCAGGATTCTCTCCAGTACAACGCCCGCCACAGGCACGGCGCTCTCGATCTTGGCTACCGTGTATGGGCGTGGACCGCAATAAGGCGATGAGGGCTGTCGGAGAAGCCCCTGAAGCGTTACTTCAGTCTCTACCGTGTCCTTCAACAACTTAGCGACGTCATACACAGGGTGATTCCACAAGACTGCAAGTAAGATTTGGACCAGCAATCATAGGATGGTTTGATGCAAGCTAAGGCTGAATCTCAGAAGAGAAAAAAGCGAAACTCGTGAAAACTAAGAAACCTCAGATAGAATCAGTCTGAGCCAGATCGCTGGGGTTTAAAACAACTTTTTAAACAAAATTCTCTCTTTTGAATGAGCAGAGCGAGGTCAGTGTGGACAGGCTAAATGACAACCTAATATCGGCACTCAGTCGATCAGCAGCAGCTGTGGGAGACACAACGTGTAGAGAACAAACTGGAAAGCTTCATAAAGGGTTAACAGCGCACAAAGACGACGACACACAAGGAAGACATGACAGGACAAGCGTTGAACTACAACTGATCTTTCATGTCCCCATGGAAGACATAAGCGAAGACACATCCAATAACAAGGCCCACAAAATATGACATAAACACTTATCTCGCGCCCACCTTCAACACTCGTTGGTCCAGATACTGTTTTTCTTTTTCTGAGAGTGCAACAGATGGCCTGCTGACGCAGTTTTCATCAAGACGTTCAATCTCGAGTGCCTCGATAACCTCTCGCGTATGTCTGCCCTTTCCTTCAGCAATCACTGAGCACTCCCCGAAAAGCGGCACGCAGGCGTAATCTGCAGTGCGCAACTAGGTGGCCCGGAACAGCCGTCTTTCCTACAAGGTTTTTATGTTCCCTCTGCCTATTGTTAAGGGATCTGCCCGTCTGGCCGACATAAGTTTTTCCACAATCCAATGGGAGAGAATAAAAAACGCCTTCTTCACATTCCACAAATTGTTCCCGGTGTTTCTTCTAGCACCCCACTTTTTCTCTGCCACCGGTATTCACCTTGGGACACAGCTTCGAAAGCTTGTTAGGAGCAGAGAAAATTACATCAACACCTGCGCGCATGCCAATCTTCTTGAGGTTATGCGGAACCCTGTGCATATAAGGAACGACCACAAATTTTTCCTTCCTTCGCCTTATCTCAGGGCCGTACTGGTCACCACGTTTTAACTCTTTCAATGAGTCACAAGCCACGGCGGTCAGCAAATACTGCGGTACCCAGCAGACAACAGGTGGTTCACCTGAACCGTGAAGCTTTTTTCTGCTAAATGTACACCTGGCTCCAAAAACGATTTTTTAGACAAGTCTTGACAATGCCCCTTTTACAAGTTTTGTGTGGTTGGAGGAATAAGGAAGTCGTGGTTTTGACGCACGCAGCTCGTACACGCAACACACATGTTCTTCAGTACAATTAAACATCATATCAAGAAACTTCAGAGACCCGTCCAGTGGAACCTCATGCGTAAATTACAAGGGCGTACGGCAGTCGTTGAAAATCACCAAAACACGGGATCCCGAATCGTAAAACGTAACAGTTTTACAATTTAAAACTACGAGGTAGTCGTCCACATACCTAAAAACTCGTTTTACATTCGACGCAGATAAATGCTCA
Source organism: Haemaphysalis longicornis (assembly GCF_048455015.1). Taxonomy (NCBI): domain Eukaryota; kingdom Metazoa; phylum Arthropoda; class Arachnida; order Ixodida; family Ixodidae; genus Haemaphysalis; species Haemaphysalis longicornis. The sequence goes on along the minus strand of NW_027526233.1, from coordinate 97,736,446 downwards.
CCTAAAACACGATCGTGATAGGCTAAAAACAAGTCACTTAAAATGGGCGAGATGCATGACTAAGAAAACGAAGGAACTAATTACTAAACGTGAGAACATAAAAGTGTCACGTGCGGCGGATCAGATTGATTCAGACGAGCTTTAAAAACTGACGAACAGAAATAAAACAAAAGACGTTCGTGCATATAACGTGGCAGTGATCGAGAAAACACCGTGAACCTCGCATTCATAGGGTGCAGTGGCGGAGTGTACAGGCAGAACGAGGGAGACCGAGATATGTCCGAAGACCTTCGGCATGTATGACCTGAATTTCTTGTAGGATAGTTTGACACGTATTGCTCCTTACAGGCAAGCTGAAACGCAAGATACACAGAAACAGGGCATTGTATAGCCGTAACATCGACTGAACGGAGACACCCCATGCTTTGCCAGCCAGAAAACTAAATAGAAACTTGAAGACCACGGCTGTGGGTCTTTTCTTCAGGAATGAAGTTTGAGTAGTCCATAATAGATACCGATCGAAGATAACTCCCAGAAACCGGTGACTTTTGATGTTCGAAATGAGGTATACATTTCAAGAAATAGTACACTGCGAGATTATTTTGCGGGTAAAAGCAACCAGTGCACAGTTCTGTGGAGACATTTCCAGTGACGCAGGAACACACATGTGAGTGTTGCGGCTTTCTCAAGTCGAGCGCGAATCTTGGGGCATAAAACCCCTGATGCCTAAATGAAAATGTCATGAAGGTTGGTTGGTAATAAAAATGAAGGTTGGTTGGTAATGCTTCGATAAGTCCTACCAACGCCAGGTTAAATATTATAGGGATAAGCACACTCCCCTTGCGGGACGCCACCAGAAACAAAGTTCTGCGATGTTGGGCCATCCGAAGCCTAAACAATATCATCTTCTATATAGAAAGCTCTGCGTCCATCTAAGTGTCCAGCCACCGACTCCCGCATGTTGTAGGCAGTCGAGAATGGCATCGTATAATACGTTATCGCAGGCTCCTTTTATATCGGGAAACAAAGCTTCTGTCAAACGCTTGAGTGATTTGTCGAGCGGAGTGGATGTCACAGGGTCAATTACCTTGCCAGGGGATGAACGCCCGTGCAGGAGTCCAGCCATAGCCTGTGGGTAAATTTCGCGGTGCTCGAGGTACTACTCCAATTGACCCAAAACCGTCATTTCAATTGATTTTCTTGTGCAGTTTGGAAGGGCTGTAGGACGATATGATGCCGGTTCAAAGGGAGATCTGGCTATAGAACTGGAACCACTCGGTTACCCTTCCAATCCTCAGGGATTAAACCATATTACCATGACATGTTTAGCAACATAAAAGGATGTGACGGGTTTTTTGACCCAGATGACACAAGGCGGCGTACGTCACTGCGTTGTGGTCCTGTAGGTGAAGATCACTTCGTCACACATCTAGCGGCGCATCCAGCTCTTCTATTAAAAATAGGACGTCCATGCGCGATTCGCGTTATGCAAGGACGATGCCTGTCTCCCCTGGCCCATAGGCGGTTCTTAAGCAAACGTCCTCCGATACGTTGTACAATTAATACAATCATAAAATACGATTACAAAAAAATTGGCTGGCGATTACGATACTACCTAATTCGATATTTGGGCGCCGAAGGAGTGCGCTGAGGTGGCTTTCACTAGTGGGTTCTCTCGACGGCAGTGATGAAGAGCCTCTGCGTCGGCGGCGCGAAGTGCGTATCAGGAAAGGACCGTGACCCAAGTCTTAGGCAGAGACCGCACACGTACGTCACGCGCACTCTCCCCGCACCTTTTCTCCAGCGTCGCGCCTACGAGCGTCTCGTGCGGGCACAGCATTTATTGCCTACCCCGCCCTACGGCACACTTTCAGAGAGCACTCGCACCATCATGGCGAACCGCCCTCCCCTCACAATTTCGCGACACTCTCCTCCTTTGCTTGCTTTCTCTATTCCGTCTGGTCATCGTTCATTCGGTTACGAGGACGACGCTGCTCAGCCCAGGGACGGCCGCCAAAGGGCTGCGCCCTAAAATTGAGAAACGCCGCATATATCCCACCTGAAATCGACTTGATCGGTGGTGGTTACCATAAAATCGGGAAAAGGGTTCCTTACCGAGATAGTTTTTGAGTCTTAAAGAGTATAAGTGTAGCTGTGTGTTACAGTATGTGCTCCAACCTTGAGCTTATGGCTGATACGGGTAGACACATCAGACAGCGCGGCAAAGTATAAGTGTCGGTATTCGCTTTAGGTAACCATTTTGTGGAAGACATGCAGAGGGTGTTCGAGATTGCGGCGCTCGTAAAAGATCCTCAGGCGGTCAAAAGTAACGCGGAGCCCTCCCCTACGGCGGTCCTCATAACCCGGTAGTTTTGGCACGTAAAATGTCATCGTGACTGAAATGGAGAAACACACAAACGGCAGATGACACGCCTTTTCCTGATATTAAAAAGCTTCAATGTTCGCTTTATATCGATGACACTTGCTTTTAGGAACGAAAGCAGATTACGAAACAAGCCTTCCCAGTTTGAACCGATACGACAGAGAGAGAGAGAAAATGACTTTATTGTGAAATAAATATCCTGCGGAGGTGGGTTCAAGTGCGACGCAGGGCACCCCCACCCCGACTATACTGTCGTCCTCGCGACGATGCCTCGGCCCGGGCTTCCGCGCGGGCGGCGCCACAAAGGTCTCTGGGGGTCACCCCCCGTTCCCCTCGCCTGCGCCTCCCTGCGCTTCTGCCGGCCGAGAGCCGCCTCGAGCCGCTGGATTGTCCTTCGCTGTGTTTCGTACTCGTGAGAGTTGATCGAGTCCGTGGCTTCCTGGGGCAGACTCTCGTCATACCCCCGCGCACTGTGTTCCGCACAACCCCACAGCAAGTGGGCCACCGTCGCATTCGCACACGCACACTCACTACACTTTGCGTCCACGTATACCTCGGGGCACACGTATCGCGCCAACACCGGAGTCAGTACCGAATCGGTCTGCAATTGTCTATACAGGACGGCTTCGGCTCGGGTGAGCCTCGGGTGCGGCGGCGGCCGCTCCCTCCTGCCGAGCCTGTACCACTGTAGGATTTCTCCACCGTTGAGTAGAGGTTCTTGCTCCGTTGCCTCTTCACCCTCCGTGCGTGAGACGCGGGGTGGCGCCGCGCGACCGGAAAGTTCACGCGCGACGGCGTCCGCAGTCTCGTTGCGGTTCGGGTACGCTCCCGTCGCGGTCCCCGAGTGCGCCGGGAACCACCGGACGTAAGTGACCTGCTCGCACGTGCCCCCCGCACGGGCACCACCAGCTATCTTCGCGGCCTGCGCGCACACCGCGTTCTTCGCATATCCCGATATGGCTGTCCTAGAGTCACTCAAGATCGTGGTACATTCCGGATCCGCCAGCGCCAGCGCGATCGCGACCTCTTCCGCCTGCGCGGCGGTCGAGACCCTCACGCTGCAGGCGCTGCGCGTCTCTCCGGTCCTGGCCGACACCGCTACGGTCACGTACGTGTTCGGGCGGTCCGGGCACCTCGCCGCGTCCACGTAAGTGGCCCCGGCGTCGTCGTTGTAGATCTCGGCCAGCGCCTTGGCCCTGGCCGCCCGCCGTTCTCGGTTGCTGTCGGGGTGTACGTTCCGCGGCAGCGGCAGCACCCGCACTCTTTTCCGCACCTCCTCCGGCAGGCCGTTCTTCTCCTGTAGTCTTCTGCTCTGACCCAGGCCCAAGCTTTTCAGGATATTTCTTCCGGTCCGCGTGGTCTGCAGTCTTTCCAGCTGAGACGCTCGCTGGGACTCCCCGATCTCCTCTAGCGTGTTGTGGACGCCCAGCTCCAGCAGCTTCTGCGTGCTGGCGCTGTTCAGGAGCCCCAGCGCCGCCTTGTACGTCTTGCGGATCGCCGCGTTGATGCGGTCCCTCTCGTTGCGCTTCCACGGGTGAAAGGCGCCCACGTAGGCAACGTGGCTCGTGGCGAAGGACCGCACCAACCGCAACAGGCTCTCCTCCTTCATGCCGTTGTATCTGTTGGCTACCCGCTTGATCAGTTTGGTGGCCATTCCTATCTTTGTGATTACTCTCTCCACCGTGGCTCCGTTGCCGCCGTTCGCCTCCAGCAGCATCCCGAGCACTCGCAGCTTGCTGACTCTGGGGATCTCCGTCCCATCGCACGTGAACAACTTGATCTTACTCGCCTCTTCCTCGGCTCTCTTGCGGTACCTGCCCGGCGGTGGAATCACCAGCAACTCGGACTTTTGCGGGGAGCACTTTAGTCCGGTGCCCGCCAGCTGCTGTTCGATCGCCGCTATCGCCTCCTGCAGCGAACTCTCGATGTGGCCGTCGCTCCCCCCGGGGACCCACAGCGTAATGTCGTCTGCATATATCGTGTGTCGAACCTGCGGGATCTCCGAGAGGCGTTTGGCCACACCGATCATCACCAGGTTGAACAGCACCGGCGAGATCACCGCTCCCTGGGGGGTACCCACGCTGCCCAGCTCTCTCTCCGGCAGCTCCAGGTCCCCCGCTTGTAGTTCCACCGTCCGGTGCGACAGAAAGTCGCGGATGTAGTCGTGGGACCTCTTGCCCAGACCCAGTTCCGAAACCTGCGCCAATATGGCCGAGTGCCTGACTTTATCAAAAGCACTCTGCAGGTCCAGGCCCAGCACGGCTCTGTTGTCCTGCGACGTTGTCGGACGCTCTAGTATCTCGTGCTGCAGTTGTATCATTGCGTCCTGCGTGCTGAGCCTCTCTCGGAACCCTAGCATCGAGTCCGGGTAGAGGCCCTTCTCTTCCAGATACCGCTGCCATCTGTTGTTCAACACGTGCTCCAGGACTTTCCCGACGCACGACGTGAGGGAAATCGGCCGCATGTTCTCGATACCGGGCGGCTTACCCGGCTTGGGTATCAGTATTGTCTTGGCCGCCTTCCACTGCCTCGGCAGTCTTCCCTCGCGCCAGCATCGGTTGAAATGCCCCGTCAGCGCTTCTGTCGGCCCGTCGCCCAGGTTTCGCCGGGCTTTATTGGTGATTCCGTCGGGGCCCGCCGCGGACTTGCAGTTGAGGTTCTGCAGCGCCGCGCGGACCTCCCACTCCTCAATGTCGCGGTCCAGGTCCGGGTTGCTCGGGCCTCTGTAGTCGCCGTGGCTCTCGCTGGGAATGGTAGGGAGATATTTATCGTTGAGCCGTTTACACGTCTCTTCCTTCCCCAACTTCTTCGTCGCGCAGTGCATGATCTGGGCGAGTCGGTGCTGCTGGTAACTCTTGCTGTTGGTATCGTCCAGCAAGTGCCTCAGTAGTTTCCATGTGCGGCTCTGGTGGAGCTGCCCGTCCGCCTCTCTGCAGATGGCGTGCCACTGCTGGGTGCACAGCTGGCGACTGTATCGCTCTATCTCCCTGCCGATCTCGGCGGCCTTCTTCCTGAGATTCCTGTTGTTTCTGTTCTTACGCCAGCGCCTCTGCAGGGCCTGTCTGGCCTCTATCAGGTGCGCCAGGCGGCTGTCCATTTTCTGTACTTCTTCGTCGGTCTCCAGCTCCGTGGTCGCTCCCTTGATCTTGCGCTTCAGGGCGTCCGACCAGCTCTCGATGTCTGCGATTTCCTCGCCGAGCTCCTCGCTCTCCTCTCGGAAGCGATCCCAGTTCGTGAGCTTGTGTTTGCGCTTGCCCCTGCCGACCTCGTCTGCCGACGCCGGCAGGTCCAGCTCGATTATGAAGTGGTCGCTCCCGAGGTTCTGCCCCGTGTTCTTCCATGCCACCCCGTCTCTGGCCTCCTTCCTCTTGCGGACGAAGGACAGGTCCGGGCTGGTGTCGTGGGTTATCGACGTGCCGATGCGTGTGGGTGCCGCTTCGTCCGAATACAGGACGAAACCGGCCTCCTCCGCCGCCTCGAGCAGGGCCTTCCCCTTCGCCGTCGTGCGGCTGTATCCGAGCTCCTTGTGTGCGGCGTTAAAATCGCCGCACATCGCCACCGTGTCTCTGCCAGCGAGCTTCAGCATCTTATGCATGGCCGTCTTGAACTTCTGCTGCCTGTGGCCCGGGTTGCTGTATACGTTGAGAAAGTACACCGACTCCATTTTCTTTTTTCCGATCACTACTTCGGTCGCGCAGTACTCGATGGCGCTGCGCCCGAGGAGGTCGTCGTGCTTGACGAACGTTATCCCCTTCCTGACGAACGTGCACACGCCCTGCGCCTCTCCCTTGCCTCTTTCTCTGGCGCTGGGAGGGCTGGCGTGCGCCTGGTAGCCCGGGAGGGACGGCGCGTTCTCGGCGTGGGTTTCCTGGACGAGGATCACGTCCGGGGGTCTCTCCAAACTCTTGATGTACTGCTGCAACACCGCCCGCCGACACTGGAACCCGTTCGCGTTCCAGTGCCACACTCTCAGGCTCGCTTTCGTTCGTGATTTACTGGCCATGGTTCGGTGTTGGTTGGTTCACTTGTACGTACTGCCCCGGTGTGACCTCGTCTCCACCCAGCATCCTGTGAAGGTACTCCTGTATCTTATCGAGTCTCGCATTCACGTTCGCCTCGAAAGCGTCCATCCGCTTTTCCAGCCTGCTGATGCGTCCGGCGCACCTCCTTAGGCGTAGCTCCCAGCTCACGAGCCTCTGCTTCTGCGCCCCTTGTATTCCTTCTTCCCCGCAAGGCGGGTCCTGATCTTCATCCATCTCGGTTTCCGTTTCGACCGCGTCGCTCTGACCTTCGCGCTTCTGCAGCGCCTTCATCTTCGTCGGAGGCTCCGCCTCTTCTTCCTTTTGCGCCGGCCTCGCCGGCTGCTGCGGCCGACGCTCCTCGGATCTTGTCATCGCTCCGGCACGTGGTTCCTGTTCTCTTCCAGAACTTTCTAGTAACTTTATCGCCCGCTCGAGCTTTTGGCTGAGGCTCGCGTTTTCCGCTTTCAGCGCGGCTACCTGCTCTTGCAGTCTGTCGACTCTTTCGTCACGAGGTTGCAACATCTCTCTCCGCTGCCGCGGTGACCTCGAACGCCTCCTTCCTTTCGGTGCGCCGGCGATCTCCGCCCACATCACGTGCTCGCGCGACTGTGACGTGGCTCTCGACGGCCTATCGCCGCTCTTCCCGCGCGTTTTCCTGGCCGCCGATTGGCTCCTGTCGTGGGCGCCTCGGCTTGCCGACCTGTTGCCGGGTCGTTGCTCCCGCTTCTTGCTGCCGCTGCGACCTCGCTGCTGCAGGAGCGGCGGGAATTCCCTCTCGCTTCTAGAAATTTCTTTCCTTGCTGACGAGGCATCTTTCGTCTGCTGGCGGCTCCACTGCCGCCGCCGCACCAAGTATGGCGTCTTGAAGCGGTTGCTGCAGCTTGCCGCCCCTGTCGGGTGAGCACCCCCGCACAATTTGCAGCGCGGTTTGCACGTTTCTGCGTGGTTCTCGCTCGGATTTTGCTTTCCGCACGCGAAACACACGTTCTTTTCGGGCTGCGGGCACACGTCCTGTCTGTGCCCCACTCCGCCGCAGCACTTGCAAACTTCGCGGTGTTGCCTATACAGACTGCACCTAACGAGCACGGATCCGTATTTCACCGTCGTCGGCACTTTCTCGCCCTGAAAGAGCACGACGATTGCCGACGATTTTCCGATCCTTCGGGCGTCTATCGCCGCTGGATTGTAATCGTTCACGATGTTCTCTATTATTTCTTCCTGCGTGTCCTCCGTGGAGATGTTGCGAATCACGCCTTTTACCGTGCCGTTCGGCGCCGCCTGATAGGCATACACTTCGTACTCGCGGCTGCCGATCGTTAGAGCCTCGATTCTCGCGTATTTCGAGATTCTCTCCTCTGCGGGAGTGCTCACGATTATGATGTTTTGGGCCACGTTGAGGCACACCGTGTCTTGCATGGCCGTCTCTCTTGCGATGCCCGTGGCCACCATAATTGCGGTCGCCAACTCGGTCGGTCTGACCTTCCCTACCTGCAGTCCCCCTCTTGGTCTGATGATAATTTTGTGCTCTTCGCGGGGCATGCTGTTGGGCATTCTCGCCGCTCTCGACATGCTTGCATTCACCTTCTTCACGAATTTCTCCTTCGATTGTAGAGACGCGTTCGCCTTTGCGGCGGGCTTACCGGTCGACGGTGGAGATCGCGGAGCCTCCGCTCGTCGCTGCTGTGGCTTCCTCCGCTGGGTCGTCCACCCCGCATGGTCGCCCGGTGAGAGCTCCTCGCCCGGCACCACCACGGCCGTCCGACCTCCGCTGCGGTCCAATTGTACTTGCATTTCCTCGTCCCGCTCTCCGCAGGCCTCCATGGTAGCTTCCTCGCTGAATCCCGTCGATGCGGGCTCCCCTCCGGTCGACATCGGCTCGAGCGCCGTCGCCGACGGCCCGGCCTGGCCGTACTCGTACTAGGCCTAAGTTAGGCTTAGCTGAGCGGCCACGCCGCAAACATGAAAAGGGCCGTAAAATTCGGAAATTCGCAAGAACTCACCGAATTTTTGTTATTGCCAGGTCCGCTGAGCGAAGCCTAACACACTGGTGAAAAATGGGCACTGTGGGACCAATTAGTCCGCAATTATGGCTCATTAACTGCGGAAGTATAGGTTGTTTGTGCTAATATCAGCGCACTCGCCCTGATAACTGTCATCAAGCTGACCAATAAATGTTTCTTTCTCTCCCTCTTCCCACTAAATGCTATGCACCAATTAACTCGACAACATATTTTATTAGAATATAAAACGCAATTCCTAAGTTCCTTTTCAAAATTCAAGCCGTAGTATCCTTTTTCTGATCTTTGCGACAGCCGTAGTGGAAAGAGCGATGACGTGCTCATCACAGGACATTCAAATCGACGTTACACTTCCACATGGTGCATAGCCGGAAACATTTCACGGGGAACTTACGTTTTCTGACGTGCCTTGAAAGCGAAAGGCTGGCGATACTCATTAACATGTTTTCTTCTTGATCGTCTGTGCATCAGTTTTATACTTTCGTTTCTCTTTTTTGGATGGCAATTACTTTATTAGTCTTCGTTTATGCAACGCCATGCATGGCTCTTCTTCTCCGCTTTTGTTTTCTCGGCTTGATTGTGAAGAACACCAGAAAGCAAATCTTCACAGGCAAGCCTTTCTTTAGACTCAGGGTTATGCGTGGCTGGTGTGCACTTCTTGATCATACCTGCAGTCATGTTCAGGTGTAACTTAACATGCGCTATTCAACCACTTTTAAGTGTACAATTCATAGTCTTTTTTTGAAGCGGCAGGTAGCCCCAAGGTTCCGAAGACCTGGCTGATGCCCTTGTTTCTATGTATAACAAAGGCAGCAACATAATCATCAGCGCTTGTTCTACGCTGGAAACGGGGGCTGAAATCATAGCTGGTTGCACACTGGGCTGCTGCTTACTTTTGTTTACTTTTGTTTACTTTTTACTGCTGCGGCCATTTTCTTGACGGGACAGAGATGGCGATATTTAACTGAATGGGGCGCGCGAGTCTTTCGCCCTAAAATAGCCGCGTAATTGGCGCAGTACTTTCGCGGGCGTAGGTAGAGTTAAATGCCGGGTAACTTGTTTCTTTCACTACCCTTGTGCGTTACAAGCGCGCCTACCGAAACTTCCCGAGTAACCTTTGCCCAAGCCGTCCGCGTGCATGAACTGCGTAGACTCATTTGGGTAGCTAACTCACGCGTGTTCGATCCGCAACGAAATGTTGATGTCCAGTGATACCTCTAAATTTTCGTTGTGTGGCTGGTAGGATTATATGTAGCGCTGAAACACACCGTTGCAACTGCAATCGACATCGGACAACCAGCTACTTCTTGTTTAATCGTGGTTACCCAGGATGGCACTGCGTCTACAGAAGCCCAATGCAGACCGGACGCCTGGAGAATTTCGATGCTATAGTGCACGCCGTTTTGGTACTGATTGGCTCTGAACGCACCACGGAAAGTGTCGCAACCAATAGGCGCGCCGAGAGGTTATGTTACGTTTTTGTTGCGCGAGCTGTGGAACAACAGCACACTTGCAAGGTTTCTGTGTGTTTTATTTTATTTAATGAAACGCTATGCGGAGTTCAAGCCGTTGATAATTAAGTACGCGCCTATCGCTTTTTTTCGGACGCTAGCCATGAGTGGATTCTGTGGATGCTAACTGGGTGTATGCTTCCGTCGCTCTAGTCACGTAACGCTACCACGCAAGGAATTGGCGGGCTACTAGTTTCATTAACGTGATTAGGTGAGTGCTTGGATATGCATTCCAGGTGCAAGTAACATTTGTGCTCACGAAATGAATTCAGTTGACCCCCCTGCCTTCTCCCCTGATCACTCACCACTCAGGAATTCTATCCGTGAGTTTGTATCTCGCCACCGAACGTTTTAGCCGTATGACACCGAGGCATCCGGTGCCTGGTGTGGGGTTATGAACAATTAAATTCTTGGACCGTATATATAAGGGGAAAGTAAAGGTTACGTGGTGCAGCTCTTTTTACCAAACCTTGTGCTTAAACCGACAGCATGTGGTTCCATACTCAAGGGGATACCGCAGTAGAACGGACAGGTTGGCTAGTTGGTTACTCAGCAAAGCATGTTGCTGGGCTAGTTGGTTCATATTCATACTTAAAACTGCGCATTCGGACGGGACAAGGAAAAGAAGACACAGGACGGGCGCAGGCTCACAACTAGCTTAATAAAAATGGAGTGTGCTAATGTACCCAAATATCAAGTGATAAACGGTTATAACCGTAAACCGTTATATCATGTGATAAAGGTGGTGACATGTGTGCGCATATGCTGGTGTGGGTACATTAGCATCCTCTATTTTTCAATAAACTAGTGAGTCTGCGCCCGTCCTTTGTCTTCTTTTCCTTGTCCCGTCCGAATGCGCAGTTTTAAGTATGAATAGTTGGTAACTGTTCATCTTGGTGTTGAACGCGCTTGCAAAACGGGGGGAGGGGGAAAGGCGTGCCTTGTTGTCTCTTCTTTCTGCCTTGGTACCCGTTTAGTGGGCGTTTTAACACTAAGACCAACCGGGTAAGTGGTAATATCCGAAACTCTCAATACGTGAGGGACGAGACAGATTTTTTACTATGTGTTGACCGCCTCGGATGACCATTCGGCCCCACCTGACTTATCGTGCTGGTAAATCGATCAACGCAGCTCTTAAAAACAGTTAAGCATAATTACCGAACAGCTTCGGCTTTGGCTCTTTGAGTCGGCGAAGACGGCAGGCCGCGTCAACAGTGTTCTGGACTGAGGACACCGCCCACGATTCTGCTCGACTTCACTGTTAACAAAGTTTTACTCCTGCTCCTCCTCGTCGGAACCAGCGGTGGCTGCCGCCGCTGCCAACGAAGCTGCCGGCTCAACTGCAAGGGCGCCCAATGCCTCCGCGCCGCCACTTATGAATACACGCGGTGCGCTCCTTTGAAGACGAAATTTAGCGTACTAACATGGACAGCCACGAAGCTCATGAAGTGCCACAGAGAGCCCACTCCACCAGCTGGCAGCTACGATGGTTCCGAAGATGAAGACTGCAGACGTTTTCAGCGGATGAATTGAGACCACAGCGGTGTATGGCGTCGCGTCTTGCCTACGAAGAATGAGGTCACCAAAGCCAAAAGGGTGAGCCGGAATCATTTCTAACTGCATTTGAAACCACTGATTTATATGAAAATACGATATATCCCAACACAGGCTTCAGCTAACGCCATTGGCTCTAGCTGTTTCAGAGGCGAACCTGCGTAAATGGCTGCTACTATGTATGAGTATGCCGCTAATGGCGCCCACATGGCCCTGTACGATGCCGAACATGCTGCTAGGCTTTCCCAAATGGCCACCTCACATATCGGCACAACGGCAGACTTGAAACTATAAAGGTGACGATCGACCGAATGGACCTTGAAAAGGTTCACTGGGGTTATACTAGTGGACCCGGGTGAAAGTATACCAGGCCATCTTGATTAGGCTAGAGTGCGAACAGGCCGAAATACTACGAGTTCAGAAGATAGAGAAGTCGCACCGCGCCGTTGTCACCTGCAACTCTGCAGTCCATCTGCGAGTTTTGCTTGCACGAGCTTTTGCCGTGGTGGACACTCGTGGTGTCGCTGCTCCGGGGAACAACGGCAGAGTATCCTTATACGCGGCTGCTATTGCTCTACTGCATGAGACTTGTGGAAGATGCGGAATACATACGGAAGCGGATTTTATGTTTCAACTTCCATGCACTGGGTCACATGGCGAAATTCTGGCTTGTCTTCAGCGTCTGCCAGGACTGTGGCCGCGCATGTGCCACACAAGAAGAGAAGAAGAATGCGGCGGTAACAACCCCTTCTGTGTAGCGTGCACAGAACCCGGTCACCTCGCTATAAGTCCGGTATGCCCTAGCTGCATGATGAAATCGCCCGACCAAGCTCAAGGTTTCCCCAAAAATGAAACGCCAAAAACAAAGAGCACATCAACGCTCAAAGATAGGATCCCGTAAGTCAACGTGGTGCACACGCAACGCCCATTTTGTACGCCAATTTTCATCTATCAACACGAGCAATGAATACTATCATAAACTATAACACTAGCCGTAAACAGAAAATTCAAGAAATCCGTGCCGAGATGCAGCAACTCAGCTCAGAACTCAGTCAATTCCGAACACAGCAGCAGGGGCGCCAATCCACCTCCTCCTGTCCGCCGCCAGCGCACTGAATACGATTTCGAGAGAAGAAAACCATTTTCGCTCAACAAAACTCGGACAACACGCCATAATGACTGACGAAACACATGCTGGCACAAGGGGACGCGCAATTGAAGTTTGAAGCCTTTAGGAAACTACGGAAAGCATTCAAAGAAATTCATGAGGTGCACATTCTTCCTCTCCCACGCTCATTCTTCTTCTACAGAGGGGGTGCCGCAGGGTTTCATACTAAAGACACTGCTTTTCAACCTGGCTATCGATAGGGTAACCAGATCCTTCGAATAAGACACGTCCTATCGGTTTGCAATCTACACCGGTGACGTCGTGGTGTGGACGGAAGAAGTGGACAATCCCAGACTGTGAGCACAAGCAAACAAAACTACAAGTAGCTGTATTGAGCCTTGAGAGATCCCTTACAGCCCTTGGTTTGCAATTGTCTCCAACCAAGACAGAATGTTTTAGTGTCTATGGCCGCCAGGCAAGGAATCCGGTTTACAATTTGCGGAGTGACATTGGCAAAGCTACATTTAAGTCCCATAGTGGGATAACTCGGCATTTGGGCTTGGAAGTTAGCAGCTGCAACAAACCATACGCATGAATCCGAGAAACTCGAAAAGACCTGTAGGTAAACTTTGCATTTAATTACAAGATTATCCAACAAGTGTGTACAACACAAAAGCGCTCCTGCCTGACCCTGGGTCGAGCCATTGCAAAATGCCCAATATCCTATGGCTTTTACACTTACAACCTCCGAGATGGAAATCTGAAGGACCTCGGTGTTTTGCATCGTGCTACTATTCCTGCAATTGCGGGCCTCCCGCTACACATGAACGTTTACCTCCTAGGGAATGCTGTACCGTTGCACCCCTCCTAATCTCCGTGGAAGAGGCTAATTGCGTCACCTACAGAGCCTTGAGCTTAACCGTGTAGGGAAAGCTCTTCAACAATAGGATCTCCAAAAAGCCACGCAGATATCTCTGTTGTGCCGCCTTCTGTTCCTGCATGGGAACGGCCGGCACTCAGCCTGTTTCGTCGCCACCCCATTGCGCGACGTCGAAAAACTGTATGGGAGCAGTGCATTGCCCAGTTTACCCACGTCAAAGGCTCCGAGGAGTTAGATATCTTTACAGATGCAGCTATTGGCGGCACGCGCGTAGCAATAGCCTGGAGTTCCCCCGAAGAACCGAACCTGAATGTATCTCGGTCGATCATCTCCACGTACGGCCTTACTGACGATATCGAGCTATTTCCATTCTTGAAACACTACAACGAATTGAGGCCTTCCAGCCACCCGAATATCACAATTACCATACCATTATGGATTCACACGTTACCCTCCAGGAACTTAAGAACTATTATACCCTTAATGTAACCGCCAACCACATTATAAGCACAATTCAATCCTTGCGCTGACAATGCGCTCACATTCTTCTGGCATGGAGCCATGGTCACACCGCTGGAGAGACAGCAAGCCAGCAAGCACACAACCCTGCTAAAGAATGCCTTCTTTTCAAATATTCCCCTGGATACCGCGCCCTCAGACGAATCCTCATCTACATCTTTAGCCTGGTATAAAAAAGAAAACTGTGGCAACCAATTCAACGGCGGCTCCAAGAAGCAACTCCACCCCCCTTAGGCTCTCTCCCTGCTTGGATGTTTCGCTCCCAGCAGGGCGAAATGTTTATCAATAAGCATTCGCTGACGTCGCCTACACGGCGCTCATTGTTCCCAAATGGTACACGGCCCCAGATCCCTTTCATCCGCACCTACGTGCAATTTCTGCGGTGCCGCTAATATGCTCCTAAATTTTATTCGAGAACAGTCGGCCGAGAACGGCCGAGAACAGTCGAGAAACGGCCGAGAACAGTTGGTAGCGTTTTTCTACCGCCACTTACTAATACGCAGCACCTGGAGCACCTGCTCTCCGATGCTACTCGTCTCATACATGTTGGAATTTATTTACGTACCAGCTGTTCTTCACAAGGTACCGTAGAGCGGGCTGACAGCACCAGGAGGGCCGGAGAATGGACAGCATGTGGTGTTTAATAAAGTACATGAGACTTTCACTGAGGCTCCCCTTCCCCCATCTCCGAATAACCCTCATGGCTGGAGGCCTATTATAAATCTGTCGTTCATTCATTCACACATGATACGGTTCATGTCAGTTCACGAACAGGGCATACCTCGAAAAATCGTATTTTTTAATATTGGTGCAAGGCTGGAGAAAGCAGAGCTGGCAACTTGGCGGTCCTTCCTTGAAAATCCGGCTTTCCCAGCTCACACAGATTACTTGCCGTTGAAAGCTCCCTGTGAGGGGTAGGCCTGGGTTATTTTGTCTGCAGCCTTTCATATATCCCCCTAAGTAGACCGCTTGAGCATTCGCAAGAACCCACGGCCACCAGATTCGCGAGCTCGGCGTATGTAGCCCGATATGGGCTCCTGTGGTGCCAATTTGAGGCACGAACGCACCTGAACTGGCGAGTAGGAGAGCACGCGAGAGATCATGCCGCGAACGCCGGGCAAAGCGTCCTCAAAGATCGAGCTGGCCGACGCAGGACGCTCCTCACGAGGCGCATGCTCACGTTCCCTCAGTATTCTTTCAGTATTCTTATCCCAGCTCCTGATGGTGCGCAATGTCACTCACAAGCCTGCAGTCGTCTGACGGTCTTCACGAGACGCATGCTCATGTTCACTGTGTTTTTACTGCGAAGCAGTATATGGCTAAGCCCAAGTTTTCATTACGGCCCGCGCACAGAAGCGGTTTTCGGTTTCTGCGCGCACCTGCGGGGAGTGGAGAGACGAAGGGGGAGTGCACGCGAAGCTATAAATGTCATGTCCTCAATGGTGACAAGTCCGTTGTGCTGGTGGGAGGCTTGCGCGTGGTCTCGAACCAGCCGTTTGCGACCTGTGCGGTGTCTTCACTAGTCGAGTGGATGGAGTTGTGTGTTACACGGACCGTAAATTGCCTACAATGCTGGAGGGAAACGGACCACCTCATGTTTGTTTGCTAAAAAAAATCTCCAAGTCCTTCCAAGTTTTATTCAGCTAAATGGCTAAAATTATGCTCGATCGCAAAATAAAAATAACCGTTGTTTGTGTCATGGATTTTTACAGCATGGGGGGGAACTAACTCGTTTCTTGGTATTTTCTCTGGTAACGCTATAGCTGCGGAACTATAAGCCCTAACACCTGTGCTGGGAAAACAAATTGGGTGTTGGTAACACTTGGGATGCAAGGCTGGAAAAACAGCTGAGCTGACGGCCACCCTACCGTCGAAGGCCCGAATGCTGCACCTTATATTTATTTCCAGAAGTGGCTGGTGAAGGGTCTCTGCCACTGGCAGGCCCGGATTGTTTCGTCCGCAGTCTTGCACATATCTACCAAACAGAACAGCGTTAGCCCACGCTTCAAAACCCGCAGCCAAGTCCAAAGCTAATGCCCCTGCTACGAACCCAAAGGAAATGCTGTGCGCTCTTAATGCAATGACAGTAGTAGTAGTATTATGTATGTACTGCCAAACGAGGTGGACTTAGGCTTGCGTAACTGCTGGCAACTGTTCTGCCTAATCATACCCAATAATATGTCAGATACACGCAATGGCACCGCACTTCAATTATTCCTATATAACACAGACACACAAAGTCACCACACCTCACTTAGTCCTGTGGATTGGAAGTATCCGAGCAGGACTTGAGACACCCCTCTGCAGCACAATCCAGTGGTCTCTAGGAAAACTGATGTCCTCCGCTGTAGCATAAGTCATTCCTAGCTCCTGGAGATTATGGAAAAAGTTTGTTCACTCGAAGTTGGTTTTCGGAGCAGTTCATAATACATTGATCAATGTCACCGGCCATACTGCACGAGAAACACAAAGTGGATGAAACAATGTTGATACATATGTAGTCAAGTTGGTGCACGGGCTGAGTATGCTCTTACTCGATGGAGCAGACAGGCTTCGGCTCTTTTCAGGCCTTTCGTCATGACTGGCTGATGTATTGGCCATGACGAAAGCTACGACGAAAGACAAGCCCATAAAGTCTTCTGCAAAAAAAGGTCCCTCAGCCAGGTCGTGGACTACTTCCGCTGTATTTTCGATTTATCAACAATAGTCAAAGCTTAATTACGCCCGAGAAAAGATAGTGTGGTATTCTCCCCGACTAGACGGGAAGCAGAATTAGGTCTAAATGCCCCACAACTGGCTGCAGTGCGTACCTATGCTTCCACATTTCGACGGGCATACAGATTGAGACTTGTACTCAGACGCAAGTGAGTTAGGCCTCGGCAGCTATGAAAATGTAGTTGCGGTCCCCATCAATGCGTTGTTTAAGAAAATAAAGTACTTAAACGAATCGTGCATAAGGGATAAAATTAAACCTTCTAGGTCTTGCCGCTATGCATAAAAAGGCCATTCATATGTAACAAACTATCGTGGGATGTTTGCTTTTAAATTTGAAGGATCTTTGTCGCCGTTTCCAACCCGACCTTTAATCTTCAAATCGCCTGCTGAACCACTTCCCATATTGTGGGGTTTAATACGCCGAAGCGAGGCCTGACCTGCGTGTTGTGGCATAGTGGAGAGCTGCGGATTACTTTTGACCACCTAGATTTTTTCAACGAGCGTGAATGTCTCGACAGAAGGGTGGTATTCTGTTACGCCACCATTTGAGAAGCAGCCAGCAAAACCGGAATTGTAATCAAATGTGTTATTTCACTGAGATATACACTTGCTTCTCCACTAAGCCAACGCGACAGGTACCTCCAAATCAGGCCAGAAACATTAGAATGCCGACTGCCTGTCATGCGTAAATGTACAACACCAAAATAAAAACTGTGCAAAAGACGGTGTGTTTTTCGGCACCATTATTAATATTGTTTATTATTGTTTATTATTGTGCAGCTTTCACATGTACAAAATGCAAACAGCAATGTCTGCGTCCTTAGCCTTAGGCTAGTTATGGACCCATTCAAAACATAGAAATTGACATAGGGGAGTACCAACAAGCGTGCAACAATTATATAAAAAGGTATGAAGGTAAAGACAGCTTGCGAACAGCACAGCACACAAAATAAAGTAAAGCAGAAAGATTAGGAATCACTAGTTAAAGCCTTACAGTACAAGAGAACACTTGAAAAAAATATTTTACAGAAAAAAAATTCCAAAAATACAGGGAATATTACAAGGATATCGCAATACATAACGATGATCAGCTTTCCGTACCATAAAGGAGTGTGATTTTAGCGCAAGGAAGATAAAAAATATGCTTTCAAATACGTCGTGACATTAGAAGCACGTTGATTTAAACACAAGATGACTGTACAAGGAAGCTCGTTCCAAATCTTCACACCAGTATACTGCAATCGCCGCTGGCCGTATGCATTGTGTATAGGTAGTATTAAATATTTTCCTTGAGCGGCAGAACGACTATTTATGTTAGATTTCCTAAGCATTATCGCTGGAAAGGCAAGTTGTTATGAATGATGTTATGCAATAAAATTACTGAACGGTTGTCACGCAGCAATATCACCGGCATTATCTTACTGTGAATAAACAATGGTTTCGACGGTGAGCAATGTGCTACAGAATTAATTATCCGCAACGCTCTTTTTCGCAGGCGCAAAACTGGTGCAATATACGTGCTGTAAGTGAATCCTTATGCTTCAATGCAGTATGACAAGTGTGAGTGAAATATAGAAATATATACAGTGCTCATTGTTTGAAAATCGAAGTGGCGTCGACTTTTCGCCTGAATGAAACAAGCATAAGACAGTTTTTTTCTAAGATTGTCTATGAGGGGCCTCTAGTTAAACGGTTCGTCGAGAATCACACCCAAATAGGAGATTGTCTCAACAGGACCAATTTCGGTATCGCGTATGCGTACTGCGATTGGTGTAGTATTGTGGGCTTTATATGGGGACCTGAACAAAATATATTTCGTTTTAGAGGTGTTCAGAGTCAGTTTACTAGACACAAACCATTTGTGAACATTTTCTACTTCGTTGTTGATAATGCACTCGGCATCCAACAACGATTTCGATCTTACTAATATTGCGGTGTCATCGGCGTGCATAACAGCCTAAGCAATACGTAGACAATCAGGCAGGTCGTTGATGTACAGTGCAAATAGTAAAGGCCCTAATACTGACCCCTGGGGTACTCCCATGTTTATTTTTTTAAGCTAGAGGTATGTTGGTCTATATTTACTGCTTGTTGACGACTGCTGAGCTAACTTATGAAGAACTCGAGAGCCACACCCCTAATCCCATATCGTTGTAACTTACTTAGTAAAATGTCGTGGTCAACGGTATCGAATGCTTTTATGACGTCCAAAAAAACATCGACTTGATATTCACTGTGTTTAAGGCCCTCATTAATTACATCAGAAACACAAATTATTGACGATGTAGTAGACTTAGTATCTTGAAACCCATGCTGATGCGGTGGAATTATGCCATTTTTGTTAAGAAACTGCCGTACTCGCTTGGCTATTAGCTTTTCAAATAAAGTAATAATGCAAGAAAGAACAGAAATTGGCCTGTAATTACCGTAGTCATTAGGGTCTCCAGCTTTGTATATTGGAACAACACGAGCGAGTTTCAAAACATCGGGATAGAAACCAGTGTGGAATGCCTTATTGAAAAGCGAGACCAAGAAATAGTACCTCCTAGCAACCCAGCAGCCTACCGGGTTCAAGCTGCGGGACATGACTTACTTGATCCATGGGTGCAAAGTCGTCGTGCCAAGGGCGCTAAAGCACAAAAACACTGTATTCTGCCTCAGAAAGTTCGTGCGTCGAACTGACAGCGTAAACGGAGTGCTGTGTAGTGTTTCGCGCTCGCCTCTGCGACAACATCTCAGGTCCCTGCCACGACTGAGCACCATGAAGGCACCTTGCAGCTGTGCGTTCACCTGATAAAATCAAGACGAAGAATAGAATACTGGCCAGGTCTTACATACGATGTCACTAACTAATTTTGAAACTGCTGCAGCTGCCAGCGTTCGAAAACACCACCGGCGAAATCTAGAGCACTGCAGCCCGTCACCGTACAACCGTAACCCTCCCAGCAGACCGGAGTGTAGCAGAAACACATAAACATAAACGCATAAACCGTAAAGGAGCGCATATTAGAACATCGGAAGAACGGGTTTAACTACGCATTGATGCCAACTAAGGGAGTACAGAAGCTTTGCTCTTTTATGAGTTTATGCATGGTTTATTGGTTTGGAATTAATTTGCGTGCCTTTTTGGTTTGTGCTTGTCTATGATGATTCAGCAACGTGAAGGTGGTTATATGCAAGCCTATGCTGAGACACAGTGCTAGCGCATTTTGTTTCTTACGATTTCGTTGGGCTTCCCTTTTACGTCATTTCAAACATAATCGTTTATTGCTTGGTTAAAGCAAGTAGCACCGTTAGTTTGTTATAAAATGATGGAGTATTCTTTCGATGTGTGCTGATGATTTGCAAAAAGATATATCGTTGTTGCGGCACCAAGACCTTCACACACGTCAGCAGTCCTACAGGTTCTAGTTATTTGGAAAAGACTTATCTTGAACTAAGTGCACTTATGTGGTTGGTTAAGGCAGGAATGTTT
Source organism: Haemaphysalis longicornis (assembly GCF_048455015.1). Classification (NCBI taxonomy): domain Eukaryota; kingdom Metazoa; phylum Arthropoda; class Arachnida; order Ixodida; family Ixodidae; genus Haemaphysalis; species Haemaphysalis longicornis. The sequence continues at coordinate 97,716,261 of NW_027526233.1, read as the reverse complement.
TTTTGCGATCATTTTTAACAGGCCGGCAGCTGAAAATGGCATTCAAAAAACGACGCGACGAAGTGAACTACTCAACCTCTTTTGGTGTAAAAATGCGCCCCTCATAGAAAGATGGTGTCAAGCTCCATTCTGGACCAATTATCAAGAACGTGTGAGGCCAAACCATATGCCACAAAAATGCTGCCGATATTTTAAATGCTGTGTGGTTTTGTGGAAACATTCTCAAGCCACACCTTACCCCTTAACGGTGAAGGAGAAATACGAACAGAGAAGGTCCCTTTTCATTATTTTATATGAAACTGTTTTTGTTTGGCGACCAACACAAGAAAAGCTTGACCTTTCTTTCGCGATTCAGTTGGCTGGGCAACAGTAAAAAAATGCTTAAGGAAATAGTATGTATGCGCAAGCTATTTGCTAACTAGTTCGTTGAAAATTCTAACGTTCTTAAGCAAAAAGAAACAATGCAAACCTCCATCACCTAACTGAAAATGGCACCACTATTTTGGTGCTTTAGGCATGGGACTACTGCCGCGGTAACAAATAAAAAGACGCCTTTGAGGGGCATTGAAGAGAGGCACACATAAAAATATTCTGAAAGAAGATGTTTTTTTTAGGTAATCTATAAATAATGCAAGCACAAGGTCACAGCAGAGGATGCGCGGCCCGCGGGAATCGGACGTAAATGTACTGGTTGTGAGCGATGTTTAGTTCGCATTATTCTGTTGAGAAAGGAGAGGAGAAATGCTTGCAGGCTGGGTGAAAAATGAAAAATAAGAAGGTCATACGTGGCAGGAACCGTAAAAGATTTTCATGTTTTGATTGCATTTTTTGGAAAGCAAGAAGATGCGCTGAATATTTTTGTGGTCTCTTGTAGTAAAACGAGTGATTGATCTCTACAACGTTGACAATGGAATTTTGTTAGTTAGCGTATAGTTTTTCTTTGTTATTTGTTTTCGTTTTCACTCATTCGCAGACAACACACAAGTAGGTCATTTTTGCAATTTCATTACTTGGTTTTTTATTAGTGACACGTCTCACGCCACTGCAAGGGCGTACACACATCGGGTCATTACCTGAGACGGAATGTCCTGGCGCATTATGGGCTTTGGGGGAGAAAATTCTCACCACCTCTTCCTTGGCTAACCAAACAACAAGCTATCTCTCTTCGGCGATTAGAGACAAATTCCAATCCCCACATGCCGTCGTTCCTCCATTCTCAGTAACCATTGCTTGCAATTTCTGTACCAATCCCGGCACCCAGTACGAACAGTTATGAGAGTGGCAAAAAGCTTCAAATCTCCCATCTGTCCCCTTCCCGTGTTTTGAGAAGTGGATGGCTTGTCTGGCCGATCCTGACCTTGGACAGCGGCAATTATTTCTAAAGCCGGTCCGGATGGCAAGTCGCAGAAAAAGGATGCCGTATATCGGGCGATACGCCTGCCATCAGCACTTCCGCTTATAAATAAATGTTTATTTTCTCTTTCCTTCTTCCTGTTAGAAGTGTTAATAGTATCACTTGACATGGGCGATAGTTTCCGAATTTCGGAGTTTGTACCCGCGTTGTAGTTTTGGCGATAAACAGCAATATTACGGTTTTTTTGTGTGTTTTGGATAATTTTGTATTGTAAGCGTTACCTTGTATTTTATTGTGGTATGGTGTACGTTTGAACTGTTAGAACAATAGGTGCCTTAAGCGCCCGCACTTGCGGCCAACGTTATTGTTTCGATACAAACAATTCAGCTTTCTCATTAGCGTTTTGGTACGTGACAAGAATGCTTGAATATTAATAATCAATTATTGTGAATGTATCAATATGTATAACCAGCATCCGCAATCCATTTCGTCTAACGGATTATCTATTGAAATTTTTATGATTATTATTCTGAGTTTACTTTTTGCACACAACCAAATCAAGCATATTGGTTACATGGAATTTTTCCTATATATTGGCATTCACTACATCATACAAACCCCCTTTGGAAAACTGCGCTATTGTACCAGTTTCGGTGTTTTGGCTCCCAATGATATACAGCAGCTGCTCAGGATCCTCGTGACCATCCCGGCAATGTGGTGGAACAGGTGGCACAGCCTTAGTGCAGAATTTTTCAGTTTGATCAGATACTGTTCACGCGGGCTTTTGCCAATTACACTTCAGAGCCAATGATATTTAAGGCAGTGTTTTAAATACTAGATATCTACAGTTATCGATTTGTGTCGCAGTATCACATAAAACAGAATTATATTTGAGAATGGTTAATAATTGGAAGAATTGTGCACACTCGAAATACTCCATAATAAATAGCTGTATAATTTTTAGTTATCTGGAAAGTGTGAGCAAATTTGAAATTGAGGTAATATTTATGACGATTTTTAAATAAATATTTTTTTGCTTTGTTTACACCTGGATATGTCAAGTACTTATGTATACGCAAAAATTATAACACCCGACTTCAAAAATTTTTTTGCTGGCTTTAGTGATGGTGTAATCGATTGCCTTGTTGTAGGCACACGTGCGTGGAGGTAATAAGGGCTCGTAGAGAAAGAAGTTTTATTGAGCTCGATCATTGTAAACGTTCCGCTGATGCACAGTAAAGACAAGGAGGAATTGGGTACTGCATACGGCGACATCGTATTCAGTAACTTTTCCCCCCCGGGCTCGAACTGACCGCGTTTCCCCCCGAAGTGTGAACGTCAATTCGCATTCTTTCATTGAGCAGATACAGCATTTACTCTTTCTAGATTAGATTTTTTAATTTATTTGATTTGATTTGATTTTTTATTTCTTGGCAAAATACAAGGGAGGCTGAGACTAAAGGCGAACGTGGCCTGACAGAGGCCTCAGCCACCCGATTTACAGCGTACATAACAACACGTCTGTTCACAAATTTAAGCATGATAGCACAATCGTAATGGAGAAATAGCACAAAGCAAAGTCATTACTAAATTTTTTATGTATTATAGAAAGCATAGGTCTCCAATTTACAAAGGGATCACAATGTACACATAAACGCAGTAATTCGTACGCATGAACTTGCATCTGTTACACTACTATGTCACGATTACGTATTAATATATTTTTGTTTGTAATTGTTTTCAATTTCTATTTTTAGAGCAACATGTAGACATATACTTCGAACCCTTAATTTTATATCAGTATTGCGAGCGTTTTGCTAAGATAACATTTTTTTACCTGTTTTTTAAACGTAAGTTCACTGGCGTCGAATTTTTCTCCTAATTTATGTAATATTTTAGTTGACTGGTACAGGAAAGATTGCTCACCATAGTTTGTTCTTACTTTTGGAGTGTGGCGTATTGTATGCCTGAGATAGTAGCCAGAAGATTTATTGTTAACTTGATTGTGGGTCTTTTGCTTATAAATGGTATGCAGAACCTTCATGCAATAGATTTGGTCAGCTCGAAGCTTTGAATATTAAGTAAATAAAGGATTTGTCCACAAATCTGCGTAACAGCCACGATAATCTAAATATATGCGCAAAATTCTTTTTTGCAATACAATGAGCCTGTTATAATTAGTTTTAGTTGTGGTCCCCCACACAGCAAAATCCCGTAGCATAGTTTCGAACAATAGAGAGCATTGTATAAGTTTTGTTTGAACTATAGGAAGCGGAGCCGTGGACTCGGTGAGGCGATGTGGCTCTCCTACATTTATTGGTGTGCGCAAGGCCCGGCCGGAACTGGAGTGGGAGCGGCGGTGGCAGGCGACCGCCCAGGCGCTCGGTCGTGTTCCATCTGTTCTGTCTCGTGGCGCGTGGCACTGCTGACGCCACCGGGCAAGCACCGCTGATGATGATGGTGGGTTGATGCAGATGATAGTGGCGCTGCTAGAAGATGAGGTGTGCGCCACTGCACGGCTCCCCCCTAGCGCGACGCGCGCTATGAAAATTGCGTGTGTACAATTATTTACAATAGACTATGTATATAAATAAACAGCACATGCAGTTATGCAGGTTTGTCCGCGTTCCAGGTCCCTAGGCTGTCGTTGTCGGTCCCAAAAGAGCGTCCGGTGATTGGGTGGACCTCCGGTGGCCTTGGCTGAGAGTGGAGAGTAGGAGAAGTTGCCGGAGGGTGAAACAGTCCCGAAGTAAAAGTAACTGGAGTTGCGGCCGCTGCGCGGACGACAAGGTGATGTTTGCAGAACCGGCGCTCTACGCGCAGCCCTTTGTGACGAATGCGCGCGTGTGTTCGGCTGCTAGCTAGTACGAGCAGGTTTATAGCCTTGACGGCGACGTTATGAGCACTGCTTCGGGTGCAGCCTCGTGGCGTGGGTTCGAGGCGCCCAAGGCCCGGAATGGCGATGATGGGCCCAAAACAGCAGTCGCCGTTGACAGCGCGTGTGTGAACAGTGGTGGGCAGGACCGCGCTGATGGCTCGGTAGAGTGCGCCTCATGAGTGCTCGTGCTGCAGCTTGTTTTGGCGACAGGTGCTTAGGGCGATGTTGGTGCCGCTTGGCGGAAGCACGCTGAACTGGTGGCGACATCGAGCCGTTGCCTACCTGGGCGCGTGCTGCCGGAGCGTCGGGCTTTGTGAGCGCTTACTGTTCGTGGACGCGAGAAAGCTCTTGCAACGCATGCAGCAGTGCTGTAGTCGTAGATGCCTTGTCAACGGGCTCTTCAGCAAGGATTTGGGTGTGTTGTTCTAAAGGTTGGGAAGCCGGAACGTTGTTGGCATGGTTAGCGGCTTCACTCCCTTTAGATTTCGGCTTAGGCGTTGACGGTGGCACTATGAGAGACCTCACTTCGTCTGGGTTGGCTTCGAATGCCATGAGGCACGTCTCGGGTGAGTCATGCTGCGACTGCAGTGGAGCAGGGCAGTCTGTCAAATTAGATAGGCATATGACGAATGATGGTGGCGTAGCGGGCGATTAGGTTGGAACGGATTTCGTGGTAACACCGGAAAATAGCTCACCAGAGCCCGCGCGTGAGGCGGTAGAAGGGACCGAGGCGGGCTGTGACTGGTGGGTTTCCGTGACGTCGTCTGCTACCAGTGTCGTCGGTGGCGTCGGTGTAGGGCAGGCTGCCGCGCTGGAGGTGGCGTCTAGGTGGCCGATACTAGTTGCCGCGGACGAAGGCGATGGCGGAGAGGGTACAATGGGCGGCGGCGGTGTGTGCGGAGAGCGTGCGTGTACCTCCTCTGGTGCGGGCCGAAACAGGTCGTCCGCGAAGCCGTAGTGCGCGAGCACGGCAGCGCGAAGGCTATGGTAGGGGGAAGCGCTGGGCGGTGGGAGGACGAGAACGCAGCGGCGCTCTAGCGGAAGCGTCTCCCAGAGGATGGAGTGCTTCAGAGGCTGTACACTGGCGTGGTTGAGCCAGAGGGTAGCCTCGAACTTGAAGAACCATCCTCTGACGTGGCGTGCGTCGAACACCGGTATCGGCGGGTCCCGCCACGTCGCCATGTCGGTATGCCGCTGGCCGGGTATATGGCGCGGAACCTCCGGGTCACCACTTGCAGGGAGCGTCCGGGTCACCACTTGTAGGAAAGGGAGCCGTGGACTAGGCGAGGCGATGTGGCTCTCCTACTTTTATTGGGGTGCGCAAGACCCGGCCGGAACTGGAGTGGGAGTGGCGGTAGCAGGCGACCGCCCAGGCGCTCGGTCGTGTTCCATCTGTTCTAGCTCGTGGCACTGGTGACGCCACCGGGCAAGCACCGCTGATGATGATGGTGGGATGATGCAGGTCATAGTGGCGCTGCTAGAAGATGAGGTGCACCCCACTACACAACCATAGTGGTATCCAATGGCCGATTCTATATATGAGACCTATACTTTTAGAGAGTTCGGAGGACAGGTGAACAATATGCGTACAGTCAAACCTCGGTACAACGAACACCACATTAACAACCTTTTCAGATTAACGAGCGTTTAAGAAATCCCACGCGGACTGCTTATAGTTTTAATGTAAAATTATTTCACTACAACGTACTTCAGAATAGCGAACGTTTCAAAATAACGATCGTTTTATTTAGTTCCGTGCCATGTTATCAATACCTCAGTACTTCGAACTCATATTTTCAAGGCCGGAGACTCTTAGAAGTCCGTTAAACAATCGCGGCAACCGGGGCAGTGTGCTAGTAGACGACACAGCAAAGCGCAGCGAAGAAGAGGACGTCTTGCAACTTGCTCCGCGGAATGCGGCAGCCGATGCAAGAGGGAGAAAAAAGGTGAGGAGAAGAGCAAAATGAAGCATGGGTAGCCTTCTCCGTCCCGAGAGCCGCGGCCGCGCTATTCGCGCTCACCCCAACTTTTTCTACGTTCCGCCGCTGCTCACGTGGCTTGCTGGATCTTCACGGACATCAGCGGAGCTGACAACAGAGGACATTGCCCAGACCGTGAGCGTTCAGGATGAAGAAGTGAAGATGGCAGCGAGGATGGCATCAACAACGATGCCTCTGAGGGTGCCGCAGCAGCACTCGAAGACTACGACGAGCACGCGACGACTGCGGATGCGCTGGACAGCATACAAAACCTCAGCGGACGAATCTCTGCAGCGGTGATTCGTCCGCTGCGCTGCTCTCTGAGTTTATTATTGTGGTGCTTAAAAGATTGCGCTGTTAGATAGGCAACGACTTGTCGCCTGTTATGCTGCCCGCGGCCTCTCTGGGGCCAGCGGGCCCGCCACCTGGGTCGCTTCTCGGCCTGCCTACCGGGACTGCTCCTAGCGCACAAGGCTTACCGGTCATAACCTCTGCAGCCTCAGCCGGGTACTCTGCTCAGCCTCCTGCAGGTTTGACGCAGCCTGTTCTACCTCACGTCATGTCGACTGAAATTGCTCCTGGCGCGCTGCCTGTAGGAGTCGGGATGCAGGCACAGCCGTCGGTTGTGCATGTTGACTCTCCTCGGGAAGATGCGATGGCGGACTCAGTGTCGGTTTGTTCTGCTTCTTCTGGCACCGTCATTTATTCGCCCGCTGATGGTGAAGAAATGGATGCTACCGACGGTGGTGAATTTCAACTGGTTCTGGGTAAACGACGTCGACGGGAATCGAAGGGTTCTCAGCCCATCGGGGACAGCAACACTCAGGTAAACGTACTGAAGCACGGCCTCACTGTGATACTCAAGCCAAAAGATCCTAAGCAGATTGTCACTCGGTTCAACCCACTACAGCTGAAAGCTTGCTTCGAACTCGTGGCCCCTGATGGCGTGTTACAGCTGCGGCCGAATCACAGGCTTAATCTCCTTGCGGTTGACACGAGAAACATCGACTCTACAGAATGTTTATTGAAGATAACCATGCTCATGGGCATCGCTGTTGAAGCCTATGAACCACGCCCGGACAACTGCGCCGCCGGAGTCATCAGAGGCGTGCCGCTGGAGATCACCGAGGCTGAAATAAAAGAGCACCTACTACAAAGAACGCCAGTGAAATCAGTACGTCGCCTGGGAAAAACGTCGGAATCAATTTACGTCGTCTTCAACACTGACACCAAGCCTGAACATGTTGTCTTGGGCTACACTCGGTATAAAGTGTATGAATACACAGAAAAGCCGAAGCAATGCTCTAAATGCCAACGGTTCGGGCACATAGCTGGCACATGCAACCGCAAAGTCCGGTGTGCCCGGTGTGGAGCCGACCATGACCGTACTGACTGCAAGTCCGACGAAATACGATGCCCCAATTGTCGTCAAAGTCACGAAGCTGCCCATGCCTCCTGTCCAGCCCTCCGCCAAGAGAGGACCATTTACAAGTATAAGAGTCTGAACAAGGTGGACTACCAGGCAGCAAGAGAAGCTGTCATTACTAGTGAAAGCTCCAAACACCGTGGCACCAAGATGGCCCAAGGGAAGAAACGGGATCAACAACCCAAGGTGGCTGCAGTTGATGATTTTGCCGACTTCCCACCGCTTCCGTCTCAGCGATTAGACAATAGTGGAGCCTCACACGCCTCATCTGCTCCTTGCGTGGATTCTGCTCCGCAGACTTCAGCACCACTACAGGTGGCGTGCAACGGTCCTCGTCGAACCCCAACAAGCCGGCAGCAAGAGCAGCCCACTCACACCTCAAGCTCCTCATGGCAAGTGCTGTTGAATGCTGTACGATCTCTCTTGGCTCCTTTCACGTCTCCAGTGGTGCGTGCCATCTTAACATTATTCGATGTAGTTGCTCCTTTCATTCAGCAATGGCATTGAGCACTGGCATCACAATGCGACTACAAAATATCCGGAATCAGGCTACCATATTTCAATGGAATGCCTGCGGACTAAATTCCCGACTATCTGATCTCCGGCAATTTGTCAACAAGCATCGCTTCCCAATAATTGCAATATCTGAATCCAACCTGCACACACAGGTTCGGATTTCTGGCTATTCGCTCTTGGAATCCGTGACTGACAGGGGACGAAGCAGAGTCCTGTTGGCGATTCGAAATGATCTGACCTTTGTTGTTCACAGTGTGCCCTCGCACTCTTCTAATGAGTACGTCGCGGCTACGGTGAAACACAATGACGTGAAATTTACAGTCATCGCAGGCTACATACCACCACGAGCGAACTTTGACGCCAGGCGTCTGCGCTCCATATTGATCAACACGCCATCACCGCATGTTCTTACGGGTGATTTCAATGCACATCACCCGGTTTGGGGCAGCAGAAAAACAACACCCCGGGGGAACCGCCTTCTAAACATCGCTAGTGATGCCGGATTGCGCATCCTAAACACGGGCACTGCCACATTCTTCCGTGGAAAAACATCAAGTGCTTTGGATGTGACAATGCTTTCTGACTCCCTGGGGACATCCGCGTCGTGGTTTGCTGATGTGGAAAGCTTCGGCAGTGACCATCTTCCAACTTACACTGTAATTAAGGGAATTGGTGGTGGTCCGCAAAAACTCACAGCGTACAGCACGAATTGGGAAAAGTTTAGAGGTATCCTGGAGGATGGCAGTGCGACTTTTACTACACATGACGAGTTTGCTAATGCTATCTCTAACGCGAGGGCTGCGTCCGAGAGACGTTATTTGCTTCCCAAAGAAGTATCAGCAATAGACAGTGAGTACGAGCGCCTTCGCGCCCTCCGCAGGAGAGCAGAGCGGCGAGCACGCAAGACGTCGTCTCCGGCGACATTCGAGCTGCTAGACGTGCGCAGAAACATGTCCAAAAGCACATCCGCAAGCTCGCTAAACTGCGCTGGAGCCAGTTCTGCTCTCGGCTGGATCCACGAAAGCCACTAACACGTATATGGCAAATTTTTCGCACCTTAAGAACCCCGTCAAGTCCACTTCACCCGTTCTCGACGGTTGCTCTTCAGAAGGGCGTTAGTGAAGTGAGTGTTGCAGAAGAATTTTGCATGAAGATCACCACTCCGCCCTGCAACGTTGTGATCTCGGAAGTGTCCGTGTTTTGTCACTCCACCACAAATGCGACACTGATGGACGAACCTTTCACCATTGAAGAGCTCACCAGGGCGTTGAATAATCTCAATTTGTCTTCTTCCCCTGGCGCTGATGGCACCACGTATTTGGCTCTACGCCACTTGGGCCCAAAAGCTCTTCATCAGCTCCTCTCCGTGTACAACGAATCGTGGCAGAGAGGGCGCCTTGAGGCCAGCTGGAAAGTCGCCCGGATCGTTGCGGTCCTTAAACCAGGCAAGCCGGCAACCGATATAGATTCATACCGGCCAATTGCACTTTTAAGTTGTATTGGCAAGGTGATGGAGAAGATGGTGTTAGAACGGCTTGCTTGGGACCTTGAAAATCGAGGTGTTTATCCATCGCAGATGTCTGGGTTCAGGAGAGGACGAAGCAGTACAGATAACATACTTTCCCTGGCGATGGATATCTCGCGACAAAAAGCAGCTGGAAACATCACTATAGCTGTCTTTTTGGACGTCAAGGCAGCGTTTGACAGCGTGGCACACGAAGCTATCCGAAGAGAGATGACGTTCGTAGGGCTGCGAGGACGTATGTTCCAGTGGCTTTGCGATTACCTACAACATCGGTACGTCTATATGGTCACCAGTGATGGCGCAACGACAGAGCATCCTGTCACACATGGAGTTCTTCAAGGCGGCGTCTTGAGTCCCACTCTTTTCAGCATATGCCTTATACGCCTGCCAACGGTTCTTCCCCAAGGCGTCAACATTTCGCTGTACGCAGATGACATCTGCATCTGGGCCTCAGGCAAAAACCGCCGAAACATTCGTGCCGTACTTCAGAGAGCGATCCTGGCGATGCGAAAGTACCTGAGATGCTGCGGGTTGATCTTTTCCCCTCAGAAGTGTGCAGCGATGGCCTTCACTCGGCGTGACGTCTCACGATATACGCTCAGTGTAGAAGGTACGCAGATACCCTATGTCAAATGCCACAAATTTCTCGGCGTCGTCTTTGACCGCTCGATGTCTTGGACTCCCCATATTCGGCAGTTGAAAGAGAGGCTTTTGTCTTTTGTGCGCATCTTGCGCATGCTGAGTGGACAATCTTGGGGATGCTCCGTGTCCTCTCTTCTTGGAGTCTATCAAGCACTCTTTCTCGGCCTTTTACGCTATAGCCTCCCGGCCCTGGATCAACTGTCTTCTACAAATTTGAAGGTCATCGATTCAGTGCTGGCGAGAGCTCTACGCGTGTGCCTGGGTCTCCCCAAGTGCACGTCGACAATTGGAACACTGCGGGAAGCTCGGTGCCTCTCTGCGTCAGTGCTTCAACATCAAGAGTGCCTTCGAACGTCACTACGTCACGTCACTCGGTGCCATGCGCATCATCTGGCAGCCACCACTACATCCCATGTAAAAGACTTGCTTCCAGCAAATTTCCAGCGACCTGTGAAGCCAGCATTGCCACTGTGGATACTTGCACCATGGAATATAATAACGACAATTCCCGGAATAAGCAAAAAGACGTCCATGCCCGCACCTGCACTGAAGTTTTTCACACTTGAGTATTTATTTACCGCATACGCAAGCCACACCCACGTTTATGCGGATGGCTCAGTGACCGAAGAATCATCTGCCATTGGCGTGTGGATTCCGTCGGTCCAGTGCACAATCAGGAAAAAACTGAGCCATAAAACATCATCCACCGCTACTGAGCTAGCGGCTGTAAGGGCTGCCCTTCATTTCATTGGTGCACATCAAGCTCGACGATGGGTGATCATCTTAGACTCACGGGGTGCTTTGCAAGCTCTAAAAAGGCTGTCCAACCATTGCAGTCAGCTTGTGTGTGAAATTAGTGAAATCCACACAGCGGTAGTGCGCGCGGGCCACTACATTGTGCTTCAATGGCTTCCTGGTCATTCGGGAATAGAAGGAAATATAATATCTGATGCAGCCGCCGGCGCTGGCCACTCTCTGCGTAACACGACACAGCTTCCTTTCTCTCGAGAGGATGGTTGTGCCCTTATCTATCGAACTGGTTGGAGAGAGCAAATGTTGAAGTGGCAGCACCCTCGCAGCGGATATCCACCTCTACATGGAATTGACCCTTTCTGTAAATTCCGTGTTCCACCCGACCTAAGCAAAGCGTCTGAAGGTGTACTGCATCGTTTGCGTCTCAACGTGGCTTACACCCGAAGCTTCAAGTTCAGAATAGGGTGGGAGGATTCACCACTGTGCCCCACGTGCGCTGTGCGCGAGACTACCGAACACTTGTTGTGTATATGCCCGCGATTTTCCGCTGCGCGAGTTACAGCGGCGAGCTGCCTGTCTCGTGTTCGACGCGGAGCAAGCCTTCAGTTGTGTCACTTTCTTGGACCCTGGGACAACAACAATGACTCATATTTAGGGACGAAGATTCTTCTGCGTTTTCTGCGAGATTCAGGACTAGACAAAACTTTGTAATAATTTTTCCATTGTGCGCATGGCTACGTCTGTACGCGTTTGCGTCGTTGTGTACGCTTTGATTCCTTTTCCTTGTTAGGCGCTCTGCGTTCCTGGGCTCCATTCGCTCAATTTTTCTTGTCTTTTGCTTAACTTTATTTCGAGTTTTTTCCTTGCACTACATTGCGTGCCATTTTTATTCAACTTTTGTTTTCTCTCTATTGCTGCTTTCCCGATTTCTCACATTCACTTCACTGCATTGTAATCATTCCCATCTGGCGTAGCAAGCACTGCCGCTAGCAGAGCTGACCTCTCCAGCCCACATTAAAGAGCTCTCTCTCTCTCTCTCTCCGCACATGTCCGGGGGAAAACCGCACGGCCACTGATTCACTCCCCAGGAATGTGTAAGAGTTTGAGTCCTTCGTGCTAGGTAGCTTGTGCTACTCGCGCTAGATGAAAATCGCCAACCACTTTAAATAAACGTGCATTGTTATGATCACTAGTGCATTTTTTGTGAAAAATGACTCCAAGGATGCACTGCTTTACACGTAGGTTGTTTTAGGCATTGAAATACTATTTGCTTTCTTAAATTTTGCGATTTTCACTATAACGACCTTTCAGAATAACGAGCAATGTTCCACGGTCCCCTGAAGTTCGTTATATCGACATTTCACTGTATTCCACAAAAGTTGTTCTTGAAACCAAACACCTAGGAGCTTCTGTTCTGTGACTCGGTTTAACTTTGTTCCTTTAAAAAAATGGGGATTTCTTCCTCCACATTTTTATGGTACGGCGTCGTCAACTTTAGTGGGTTGCATGTCTGGGCTCAACATAAGTTGGTTCAACATTAGTCGTGCGTTGTATGTCTGTATGTCTGCATATGATGCGCCCTGATACAATCAATTGCATATTTGTGTCCCGTCCCACTCCTGTATTAGCCGACAAAAACCTCCGGTGTTTCACAAAAAAATGCTATCAAAAAGACGCTTCTATATTTTATAGAAGAATTCACATTTATGTTGTAAAAGGTATTTCAATATTGCATGTAATGAGTCATTTACATGCTTAAATATTCGTGGAAATAAAAGAGCTGTTGGAGCCTCCTGAAACGCCATAGAATAAAATACAGTTCTAGAGTTATCGTTAATCGTTGAAGGAGCAAGCTTTTAAGAACAGAATAACCAATTGTTATGGGGCAACATACACGAAATTTTTTTTGTTCAATTGTAAAATTTGTGGCGACTCAACTTTGCTTACGTGGTTGAAAGCTGAAGCCTAGGGATATTAGAGTTGTTTAGTGTGGCACTGCCTTCGCAGCTCTGTTTTCTCTTTCATTTCTCCTTTTTCGCACAAATACTCCTACAATAAAACTAGCCAAACTTGATGAAAACGCTTCCCAATGTCAGAGCTCTACTCTTGCTGTTGTTTTGCTCACGTGCTGTTACGATCGCGTGTTGCACGGTAGGCATCTCGTACATTCCTGTTCCTCGTCTGGAAAACTGCTCGTTGCAGGGGTAACACACTTCACTCTTCTCATATGAAGCACACACAAATCCTTCACGAACCTAAATAATTTCATTCATTCCTTCTCCTATAAGGGGGAGGGGGTGCAATTCGGGTAAGATCGTTTATGGTGACGAAGATGGTAACTGTTTGAGTTTGGCATGCATATAATGCTTCCGCACCAATAATTGCAGAACCGCAAATACTACTCGAAATGCACCCATTAATTACTTTATAAATATGTAGTGGGAGATGGTGCCTTTAGATATTTTTTAGAAGCTCCTACCAAGAAAGAAAGTAGTTTTATTAAGAGTGTAAAATAATCTTTTTTACATTATTGCACTGCTTTAGTTTGCAATGTTCGTCTACCGACGCATAATAGTAAGCATAGATGCAGCAGACTGCCCCCAGAACCATTCGACGCAATTGTTAATGCGAAATATTGCCCTACGGCATAAGAAAATGTTTTCAGATGTACAACACTGCACCCGTACCGTGCAAAAATTCAAGAAGAGACCAGTGCGGGGGCCGCCATATCTAATGCTTTAGATATGGGGGTCTGCCTGAATGGAGCCCTGTGCTTCGGAGGCGTTGTGTTTGGACGTGCCCAAGACCTGGACTAATCCAGATCAAATGTTCAACGCCGGCTTCTGAAGCAGGAAGCACACAGAAGGGGCAAATGTCCGCAAACCCACGTGATAGCGGGCAGGCCAAGCGTGTGTAACAGCTGCCCGCCGCGGTGGCTCAGTGGCTAAGGCGTTGCGCTGCTGAGCACGAGGTCGCGGGTTCGTTTCCCGGCTGCTGCGGCCGCTTTACTGATGGAGGCGAAAAGCAAAAACGCCCGTGTGTGCGACATTTCGGTGCACGTTAAAGATCCCCAGGTGGTCAAAATTAATCCGGAGCCTTCCACTACGGCGCGCCTCATCGCCTGCGTTGCGTCGGCGCGTTAAAACCCTACAATCAATCAATCAAATCAATCGTGTGTAACAGCTAGAGATAATGCCACCCCAACCCGAAGCCTTCGCAGCACGACCTCGTCCCAACGAGGGAGCCCACTGGGGAGGTGAGTTTCACGTGGTGGAAGTACAGCAGGTGGAGCGCAAGGGAGGGTGTCATATTCCGCCAGCAGTTCTTCTATCAGGAAGATACAGGAAGAAGTGGTAGTGGCCGTGGGAGGTCCCGGTGACAGGCGCGATCCGCTGCTTTGTGGGCATTAAGCATGTCCCGGTGAATCCACGAAACGGGGACAGGGCACGGATAAGTGTCCATATTCCGGTGAATGCGTGCGCCCAGGCTTGTAGAACGCGCCAGGCGACGCAAATTCCGAAACGCTGCCGTTGAGTCCATGTAAAGTTCCAGCTTGTTCCCAGTGGTCAAATTCGATGCAATCACCTGCAGGCCATCCTTAATGGCAGTAAGTTCTGCTAGCATGTTTGGCAGTGCACGGGGTGACTCGTACGGACAGCTTTATGTATGAAATTGGTGGAGGGACACGTCATGACGGTGGTGACGAAGCAGTCGTATTCTCCGGCGTCCACAAAAACCTGGACAACCAGCGGTTGCGTCTCCGGCGCCCAGTCAGGGACATGCAGGACGGCATTTGGAGGCTCGTGAAGGCTCGTGGTACGGACGTGTAGCCTTGTAAGAGGCTTCTTGTCCGTCGCCTGATAGAAGAGCAAGGGCAGCCTGGCGGCGGAAAACGCTGGCATCGTATTCGGCGGCTGGCGCATGTACGCAGCGAAGCTGCTGCTTTTGGAACCAGGTTCCGTTTCAGCGGGCGTGCGGAATGAAGCTGATGAATGAGTTCATCAAGCGTGTTTAGCTGCAATTCTGGTTGGAGCTGTGGAAGTGGTCTTATGCTGGGAGAGCCCTGTAATAGTGCGCATGGCGGCCCTGTTAATATCCTCCAGCCGGTCTCAGTCCCCTCGCGTCATTTGCTAGAACTGTGCATGGTACACGTGCCTTGGCTGCAGTACGGAGCGCACTAGAAGTCGGGAAATCAACCAGCAGGCCCCGCCAGACTTCTGGGAGAGGCAGCGAACAAGGTGGAGCATTTGTCCGGCTTTCTGTAGAGCAGATCGGAGCCACTGAGCCACTGAACCTGAAGCCGATATTTCCAATCCCAGAACCCGAATGTGTCCAACAACGGGAATGGCGGGCTATTGCGCTGCAGTACGATCGGAGATAACGCAAGGGAGCGACGGCCCCAAGCGTTCGCGACAGACGGTAAGGCCCGCATACTCGCACCATTTCTCGCAGTCTGTTAAGGCTTGCTGGAGTTCTGGATGAACTGACGATATAATAATGTCATCCGCATGAGGAAATACAAGCCTTGGATAGTGGAGAGGTACCGAGCTAGCAGCAACAAGACAACGTTAAAACGTATCGGAGAGAGAACAGAGCCTGGTGGTGCGCCGCGTCCTGGTGTAAAGAAGCCGTAGCTTCCACCACTGATGCGTATAGAAAAAAATACCGCACCTCTCCGAGGGGGATTGTGAGGATGCAGAGCATAACGGACTGACTGGCGCTGTTTGAAGGTGCGCCAGACAGTTCGTTGGCAGATTCGTTGGCGTCCATTCAGCACATCGAGACGGCGCTGCGCAAATCAACCGAAGAAGCAACTGATCCAGCGGCGCACGCACGGGGTATATAAAGCAACTGCCGTGGAGGGGAGGATGAGAGAGAGTCGCGCATGCGCGCTTATCGCACAACTTGCGGATGAGACGCGGAGGGAAAGCGCGTAGCGCACAGACAGCGTGGAGAGGAGGAGGGGAGAGGAGGGTACGAGCCCGCGGTAGCAGCGCCCGTGGAGAGAAGGAGGACAGAGAGGCGCGCATGCGCGCTATCACACAGCTGGCGGGGAGAAGACACGGAGGGAGAAGCGCGTCGGCGCACAGACGGCGTGGAGAGGAGAAGGAGAGAGGAGGGTACGAGCGCGCGTTATCGCACAGCTGGCGGGTGCGGACGGACGGCGCGCGCCGACGACGCGTGACAGGCCGCCTCTATAAGATGCTCTGCATCTAAAAGACCGGTGTTGAAGAAAGTGCCGGATAAAGTCACAGTCTTTGTCTTGAAGGCGCAGACAACTTCAGATTTGTAATAGTGCAGGGTGACTAACGTTGTCATACACCTTGCATATGTCCATAGCCAGTACAGTCGTCAAACGTCCAGAACGACGTCCCACCAAAACCATACATGACAGGTATACCAAGCCATCTTCCGTGCCAAGATGAAGACTGAAACCAATTTGCGCCGGATGATACCATTGAAAAGTAACAAGCCACCACTGAAGACGTGTGGCAAGCATCTTCTCTAACAGCTTGCACAGCATAGTTGTCAACGCGATTGGCCTCAAGTTGCGATTTTCATGCGGTGGTTTACCGGGCTTTGAGATCGGAACCACATCCGCATGACGCCAGGATTCAGGGAGTTGACCAGATAGCCACACCTGATTTACGGAGTCCAGAAACATCATGAGAGTTGGGTCGTCAATATTTTTGTATACCTCAAAAGTAATCCCATCGGGACCCAGACTAGTCCGTAGTGCAGTTTAGCTCGATCGATCGCGGCCAAGAATTCAGCCATTGTGATTGGTAACTAAATTCCAGAAATGGGATCATGAGTTGGTCGGAAGCCCCTACTGCTGCGAAGGGAGAACAGAATCGGCATTGCCGCTGGCGCAGCCTGAAAGGCAGGAAACAAGGCCCGGGTAATGTCGGAGGCGAATCGTGCCGAAAAAGGGCGCACGTATAAAGGCAACGTAGCACGACACCAGTTTGACCGCACAACGTTAAAGCTGCACTTTTACCACCACTACTTCGTGCAAGTCTGTACACCACGAGTTTAGAGGGATAGGAGTTTGAGGAAACCGAGATAGAACATAAATGGCCGCCTTGCCCGGAGGAGTAGCACTTGAGCTGCACCACCGATCAGGACTGGACGGCTTAGCGTATGCCATAAATTGAGGCAAGCGGGGAGACAGTTCGTCTCCTGGGGCTTCTCGTGGAGCTTCCCCAGACGTAGCCTTTCATGGATCTTCAATTTTTTCGAGAGACCCCGACGGTTTCACTGAACAATATAATGTTGTGGTTCAGGCGAGCTCGCGGACTGGTTAGCGAAGTTGTGCGGCGAGTACAGAAACCAGTGTCTGTAGCTGGTGCACCACAAACTGGAGAAGCTCCTTGTGGGTCAGAGTAAGGGTGGCAGGCTATGAGGGAAGGTCAGGCACAGACAGGGTGTTTTGATGAGCTTTGGAGAAAGGACGAGGTGGGTCTTCAGTCGATTGATGCAAGTTCGGCCGCCGGCGTAATAATTGAGACCTTCGCGTGTTGAGTATCTTATTTCAACATGCAGCAAGGCCAGCTGTTGGAAACGACCACAAGCTCATCTTCCGCAGGTGACAAGGGTGTCTTAGAAACAGCCTTCCGGCGACGGCACAAACCACGAACAGCGTCTCGATATGTTGGCTGCGAGGGAGGCTTCGTAGCTTCCTCCTCCACTGCATCCTCATCCTCTTTCGCCAAACATTCGAAATAGCTGAACTTTGAGGTTGAGCCTGACTAGGAACGAGCACGCCATGCCCGGCGCTTCGCACGCGTGGCCGTGATCTTGATGGGGCAGCCTTTATATCTGCTCTCATGGTCGTCAGAGAAATAAAGACCACACTTAAACTTTGGCTTTTGAGGTGGAGTAGTTTCTACCTTCTTCGAATCCAGTGCTGGGCATGGACATGAAGAGGGCATATGGCCACAGCGAAACCAACGGCAGCAGTACACTATCCCTGCTTGGAAAGGATGGGGCCTGAGGAAACAACCATTGAAAAAGTTGTTCGGGGGCTCCAGCGGGCCCCGTATCGTCACGAGGCAGGTGCGGCCGGGCCCCTTATACCGCACGAGAAGCACTCCATGCATGTCACACCTGATGTTGTTGCGAATGTAGTCCGGATCCTCCCCGGGATTGACGCCAGTGAGAACATAACGGTAGAAGTCAGTTCCTGATATCTGGTACGCTTGCATTTAAGAATTGTGTCAGCAGAAAGAGCTATCTTCTGCAGAGAGCACAAGTTAGCCGCTGCATTTAGAGATGTCACCCACACTGACACAGTGTTCGTAGCTCGGTGATATGCATATTCAGTATCTAGTTGTCCCGAAGCAGTAAGCAATTTCTGCAAAGTATTCGTGGGTACAGCTGAGGATGTTGAAATGCTGCCGAGGCTTGATGGCAACTTTGTAGCTGGATTGTGGCAAGGTTCTCCGCAGGGTTCGTCGTCGTCGTAGTCGTGCTTTCGCGAGAGTTGGAGTCGAAGCAGAATTCTGGGTGTTGCCAGCGGCGCAAGCCCGCTTTGCAGCAGCGGTGCTGTCCCTCCTTTCGTAGCACCAGTATGTGGCTTGGCGCCAGATCGCTTGGTGGACGGGTGGGCGGTTACCTCCATCAGTGAAGGAAAGTCGTCAGAGGTTCCAGCAGCAACATCAGCTGCAGCAGACGCTCCTGGCAGCTGTGTTGTTTCGGTCGGTCGTATCTGCTCCAGCGCGTGTGCCATGGCAGGAGCGGCTCTTGGTCGCAAGAAGCTTAGATGCTGCTGGGCTGAGACTAGCGGCCGAAGGTAGGGATCAGAGGTTGCGGACGACACAAAGGGGTCATCCTTGAACTTGCGGCTGTAATCGTATCGGGGCCAGGAATACTGCAGCGACGTTAGAAACAAGCAGGAGTGATGTAACAAAGGAATGAAACCTGTTGAGGCGAAACCAAGCAGTAGGTGGTGGTGGTGGTGGCCCCAAAAATGGCGCATACCTACTTAGCGGGATTGGCCAAAAAGAGTTATGTTACAATCAATTATGCGAGGCAAAAGATTGGAGCAGAGGAGAGAATTTGGTCTAGGTTAATGGGTGAGAGAGAAAAACACGAGAAAAAAGAAAACAACAAAGAGAATAGTCGGAAAACTATAGTAAAAGTCAGCCTAATCGGAATGTTTTTAACACTGCAGACGACCTGTCTCCGAAATGAAGGAGTGATTGGCGTTGCACACGTCCCTATGGCATCGGCCCAGCCTAGTCCCCCCAAACGAGAAAAGAACCGGTATAGTTAAAGGCCGTCCAAAACGTAGCAGGGGAATCTCCAGCAGCCTTCTCCGATGGTTAGAAAATCGGCGGCAAAAAGGAAAGAAATGCTCTTCGGATTCAATTTCTTGGCAAAAGTGGCACAAAGGGGAGGTTATCAGATTTGCCCTGCATAAATACTGATTAATTGGGGGCACACCACAACGAAAAGAAGTTAGCAATACTTCGCACAAGCGAGTTTGGCATAAACGTCTCTCCCAGCGGTACCTGAGGTGTTCAAGCTCAGGAGAAGTGTTCAGACCATGGTCGGAGGCATCTTAATTGAACAGGTATTAGCGATAACATGCCAACAACACGCAAGAAAACGGGGGAAGAATCTCGACGATCGGTAAAGCCAAAGCTGTTGTAGCTAATATGTCAGCGGTTTCATTGAGGGTTAACCCACAGTGGCCGGGCAACCAAACGAGCCGAATCTCCCGCACGTGAGTGAGGACGCAGGAATAAAACGTTTTCACAATAGTATGTAAAGTTTCTGAGGAGAGAGCCGTGCGCACGGACAAGGAGTTGGTGAGTAACATCACGGAAGAATTCGCCGGATCAAGTTTCAGGATTGCAAGAAGTAGAGCAAGAAATTCTGCATTAAAAATGGGGATAAAATCTAGTAATCGCAATGAAGAAGACCAGTTCAACGTCGGAGAGAAAATGCCCACCCCAACCTTTTTGTCTTTTTTCGAAGCGTCAGTTGCAATGACCACGTGGGATGAGTATTCGGACTGGTGAGCCAGGAGAATGTTATTGAGTATGCTAGGCGGGAGAAGCTTAGCGTTTTTGCAGAAAATATTATCAAACAAAATTCTTACTACTGTGGTTGGTAACTGCAAGGCGGGTACGGAAAGGAGGGTGGTGTTTAATGGAGTAAGCAACGAATTGGCAAAAATGACCTGTGGGCGCTGGAGACGAGACCAATATATACCAAAAAAGGACCTTGCATGCTGGAGGAAAACAGCCTGTGGTCTGGCCAGCGGGGACTCAAAGAAATTTGCGAATGCATTAACGGCTAGGTATTTGAACCTGGAGTTCAGCGTGAGCACTCCGGCTTCTAAGTACAACATTCTAACTGGGACATAAGCGGGCAGGCCAAAGAAGCAGCGCAATGCTTGACGTTCAAGCTTGCCTGAGAATGCGAGCAAACTGTACGTTCGTCGTCATCCTCATCGTCGGCATCGTGTTGCGTCCACTGAGCAGCTGAATGTCCTGCAGTTATCGCAACAATTCGTGTACTCCAAAACAAACTAACATAAAAGGCGTGTGCAGAATCTGCAGGAAATGGCTGCGGTTTTTTTAATGCTCACAAAAGCGTAATAGAAGTACGTACAGTTCATATTTTAGAGTAGGAAGGTAGGTATAAATATAAAGGAATTTTCGCTGCTTCCATAAAAATGTCTATAAAGACAATTCCTGCCCTTTTTTCCCCACCCTGCACTGTTGTCCGGGTTGGTATTCTTGTCAAGGCTAGGCTAACATAACATTTGTGCAGGGAAAGCGTTAACTTTAATGTTCACATCCCGAATATTTCGGTGTAGCACACGTCACTTCAATGGAACCAGTTCTGTTATGTGCTCACAACATAAGGGCATAATTATCCCTCTTGGTGGGGTGGGGCGTTACATACTGGTCATTTTTGGTTTTGGGCACTTGTATCATGATTAGACAACATGAAGGCGGTTATATGGAAGCTAAACCCAGGGCCACCTGTTAGCGCATTTTTTATTTCCCTTGCGCCCCGCTTCGTGTACACGGCATTTTACACAGAGTTGTTAATTGGTAGGTGGAAGGAGGTATCGCAGTTGTCATGAAAGAATTTTGCAGTATTTGGTTGTGTGCTGATGACTTGCCAAAATGAAACCTTCCCTGCCGCCGCAAGATATTGGCTCATATAAGGGGTCCTAGAGGATCTAGTGGTTTCTAAAAGCCTGACGGTAAACAAACCTGCACCTATGCGCTGGGGTAAAGGAGAAATGTTTTTTGCGATCATATATAACACCCCGGAAGTTGAAAATGGATTCTAAAAACCGAAGCCAGAAAATCAACGACTCACACTCCACGCTGTTCGAAAGAATGCGCTTCACCAAGAAAAAGTGGTGTTATGAAACTTTGGAAACCAATTCTCATGAACTTGTGTGGCCAATTTATAAGCACGAAATGGCTGCCAATATTTTAAATGCTGTCAGATATTGAGTAAGCATTTTCATGCCGCACCCTACACCTTTCACGTTTCCAGAACGTGGTCGACGTGCAAATGCGGGCAGATAAGGTCTGTTATCAAATATTTTATATGAGACCGTTCGTCTTTGACGACTAACACAAGAAAAGCCTGGCCTGTCTTCCGCGATTCTGTGGACACGGGAAAAGTAAGTAAAAATGAATAATGAAGAAGTATGTATAGGCAATCTGTTTGCGAAATAATTCGTCGCAAAATCAATAGCCTTTAGCCCAAAAACCCATGCAAAATGTAAGCAGTAAACTGAAAATATTACAAATCCTGTTTAATACTATAGCGCACTGTAGCCATGGGGATTCTTTGGGGTTAGCAAATTAAAAAACCACTTAAACGGGTGTCGAATAGAAGCGATGTTAAAATTAATCTGGAAAAGTTGTCTTCTTAAGCTATATCATAAACAACGCAAGCAGAGTATCACAACACACAACAAGCGGGCCGAAAAAATTGTGCGGAAATGTACTGTATCGAGCAACTTCAAAGCTTAACCCCTCACTTTCCCCGATATTTAATCCCTCGATTGAGCCGTGGGAGGAAGTGCTGGCCAGCTCTAGCCTCGAAGAGCAGCTTCGGCTGATCCACCGGGCTGAGGCGGCATGACGCTCCAACGGGGTGATGAACTGAGGAAACCGCGCCTTGACTCCTATCATTAAAAAAAGTTTATTCTCTCTCTCTCTCTGTACTATTGTGGCCAAAACGGAGAATGCTTGTATGATGGATAGAAAGAGAGTGTGTAACTCGTCCGGCACCATAAAAGGCTTCCATCTTTCGACAGAATTTGCAGAAATGCAATAAGACACGCTGCATATTTTTTTCTCTTTTGTAGTGAAACGAGTTATCCCGCTATACGGCTGTTGACTATATTATTTTATCAGTATCATTTTTGGTTTCCATTTCGGTCATTGGCCGGCAACGCACAATTAGGTCATCTTCAAAATTTAATTCCTTGGTTTCTCGGTAAATAGACGGGTAACGCCGCTGCCCGTGCGTACATGCAGCGTGCCATTATTGGAGAGGGAATATTCTCTGCTGCCAATAAAAGGGACCCACTTCGGTATTCAGACGTCCTAGCACATTAGATGCTTCGCTGGAGACAATTCCCACCACATCACTCTCGGCTAACCAGACAAGAAGCCACCACACATCACCGATTACAGACCAGTTCCTATCCCCACAGCACCTCCTCCATTCTGTCTACCTCCTTTAGTACCCTTCGCTTTGCAATTTCTATCCCATGTCCATCCTGCTGCACCACCATGTACGTTACGTCCAACAAACTCCAAGCCGGCCCCCTCTCCTTTTTCTGTCTTTTGAGGAGTGGATGGTTCGTCTGGCCGATCCGGACCTTCACACAAAGAAGAATTTGTGAAGCGGGCCTTGACAAAAGTCGCAGGCTGAGTTGCGCAGAATAAGGATGCACCAAAAACATGCGAGTGCCCTGCCATTACGCTTCTCAATAAATGTTTATTCTTCCTCTTTCTTTCCCTCTCATAGAATTTTTGTTAGTAGTATAACGTGACACGAATGAAGGTTTCTCAATTTTGCAATATTTTTACCCAAATCGTAGCTTTGGTGAGGAATTGGAGATACGAATGATTGTTCTTCCTGTTTGATAATTTTTGGTGTTTAAACCTGACTGTGTATTGTATAGCACACCTTTTTTTCAATTTGCACTATTAGGACTAATGAATGCCTTAACAGCTCAAGTTTACGGCACCTGTTATTGTGCCGGTACAAAAAAGTTTGCCTATTTTTATCGTTTTGACACTTGATGAGAACGGTAGATTATTAACCATGAGATATTGTGAAACTCTCGACATACATATAAATAGCACGTTCGATTCATTGCGTCTCACGCATATAACGTTTCACCTAGTTTACTTTCTCGTACACAACAAGGTCAAGATGTTCTGTTACATATTTTTTTTCCTACGTATTGGCACTGACTACATGGTACAAATCCCCTTGGGAAATATCTGCAATGCTACAGTTTCAGACTTTTGAGTAACAATAATATCGTGTATCAATACCTTAGCATTCTTATAACCGCTCCGACAATTTGGTAGAACATATGGCGCAGCTATAGTAAACCTTCCATGAATTAGCGATGTTATTGTTAATATGTGCTTTTCTATAACAGTTTAGAGCTAAAATTATTTCAAGTGCTGTAAGAAATAGTGAACTCCTCTAGCTATCGTTTTTTTGTCGCCAAGTCGTGAGAAGGACATTTAGTTTTTTTAAATAGTTACTATTTAAAATACTTTTAAACAATGAAACAGCCTGGATTAAAACGCTGTGCGGATCTTGATTTTTATTAAGCGCGTTCAAATAACTTTGCAGTTATTTTTTAGGTTTAGAGCAATTTTGCTACGCAATTTACGCTGTGATTAGGTATTTGTTTATACTTAGGCTACTTATACCTGTTCAACCAATAAGGGGCAAATAACGTTGATAAAACGTTTCCGCCGTTATTTTCTTTTAAGCTATCATCCCATGTTGTTCCCACGAACGAAGGTAATATGCAAGAAGATTGCCAAAGTTCGTTATATCTACCGCATTCCACTGCTCCAGGTCGGGTGTCTCGATGAAAGCGCGACATTACGGCGGAGGCGTACGTGAATTGAGGCACCCTGCTTTAGCGTTTATAGAAACACGTTAGTGGCGGTGGCGAATATGTTATAAGCATACTGAGCAAGCTAGATCAAAAAAGTCGTATTCCCTTGTAACTCTGGTATTTGAACACAGTGTGTCTAATTCTTTCGACCAACCGCATGACACATTCCCTATTTTGAACATTTGTGTGTGTTTGCCTCAATTTTG
The DNA here is from genome assembly GCF_048455015.1 of Haemaphysalis longicornis. Classification (NCBI taxonomy): domain Eukaryota; kingdom Metazoa; phylum Arthropoda; class Arachnida; order Ixodida; family Ixodidae; genus Haemaphysalis; species Haemaphysalis longicornis. The sequence goes on along the minus strand of NW_027526233.1, from coordinate 97,691,841 downwards.
ATGTGTTTGAGCTTGTTCTGATTTCAATGTTTTTCCAGTCTGCATGACTATGTAGTATCCCCCTACTGTCGGAATTTTTTAGCCTGTTCTCCTTTCAATATGAAAACAAAATTGCGGTGTGAAGGTTCCCTCTTAGCTTGCTCATACATTGCATGGCGGTTATAGTCCCGCTCTTGCCACCTTCATCTTTTTCATCTTTTCCATTAAAATATTTCCCGTCCCAGGTTACTTTTTGGTGTTTATTACGAGAGCTTTCGGTTACAGGTTGTTAGGTTGGGTTGGGCTCCGTCACGTAATGGAGAGCGAATTAAAGTGGAGTAGCCACAATTCCAAGTCGCCTAGACAGGTTATTGTAAAGCGATTTTGAGAAAATTGGCACTGCTCACCAGAATTTGCAGTGCAATCCAAGTAAAAAATTTGTCGTTACTGTGAAGCTAAACCCATTATGCCGGTAAAGTGGAAGTAATTGCGGATATATAGCATCGAAGTGACGGCGTTGTAGCTTGATGAAGTTAAAAAATGTTCCTCACATAAACTGCGTCGCCTGCTGAATGGATCACGGCATGATCGCCACTGTGTATCGCGCAGTTGGCAGGCAAGTTATGACTCGCGCCAGCGTACGCATGTCTCTTTTGAGGCCCTCAACCTTCTGTGTTGCCGGCGAGGCAGTGAGAACTGTTTGTGTGGTGGACGCTTCAGGCTTCGATTCTAGCGATGCGTCTCAAATATATGGCCTCCCGTGTCGAGCTTCCACTTGGAAACGATGTGGAGAATGCGAACGAAATCAAGAAGTGGGACGTGTAGCGATGTATAACATTGGGGTTCGCGCCCTTTTTGTTTAACTGGAATTTCGGCTAATTCGAAGTGTTTTGCTGCCCCAGCGAACTTCGTATTAAACAGAGTCTACTATAGCGGAGAACGCGGTATTTATTTGGTAAAACGCTGGTCAGCGTCGCTCGAGTCGAGTTCTAATAGTTCCGTCAGGTGGTACACATGCAGAGCCTAAAACAACGCATCATATGCAATTTCAGCAGTGTCTTTGAAACATACCATAGTATGCGTTTTTCATTAGATCGCTGAGTTGTAAAATGTAAAAATAGTTCTGGGTTCTTAAGCCTGCTTAAATGATTTGAAGCAGAAAGTCTAGTGATGCTGATTAAGAGCTTACTTTTTGCTAACTTACATTCGTTTCTCCCCTTTTCTTTCTTTGTCTTTTGTCGTAATTTACATTAACCAGCTTCTTTTCTGCTACACCGTGTATAAACCTTTTCTCTTCAGCTTCTAAGTCTTAGAAAAGCAAATCAAGTCAGCGAGCAGACTGACAAAGGACAAACTCCCACAGAATCATGGTCTGTTCCACTCCCGTGTCGTCACGTTGAAGTGTCAAGGGGCACGCGTTATTTTACAACTTTTAAGGCTCAAATTCCTATTGTCGCAAAGTTTTCAAGCGTGTGGCATGCCCCTCAAAGCTTCCTATTTGTGGCCAAAATACCCGAAGTGTGTATGTGCCATGAAAGAAGGTACAAGAACCACAACAACTTTTGTTTTGCTCTGGCAACCTGTGGAGATAGCCCAGTGGGAGAAAAGTGGGCGGCTGCTGTGGAGCCTTGAGTTTAAATACCATTGGATCAGGCATACGGTTTATTACCACTGCACACCACTGCCATTTTATCTGCCAGAAAAAAACAACGATGACTGTTTTTTTTTGCAGAATGCCGTAATTAAGGCTTTCGCGTGGTAAGTTAAAAAAACGGTCTATTTAAATGCGCACACTGCACATAGGAAACAGGATGTGCTGCCCGCACAATTTCACGTTCTCAATATTTTACATAATCATGTTCATGAAAAATCGTTATGATAAACGAACAGACATACTTCACAAACTTTATATTTAGCGTGCTTAAGCGGACTTGAGCCAACGTCATTGGATTTGATACGGAGTGTGCACTCCCAAGTCGCATAATCTGCGATTTATTTTTGCTGTTGACACACCCGTATTGGCAATGCTCATAGCGAAACAATACATAGCGCCCGGTCTGCAGATCTCCGATCGGGGATTTTAACACTGCCCCTTTCCTTCCTTTCCAAGGCGCACTGCTATGTTTAATTCGAGATTTGTTAGTAGACAGGTGCAAGATCGGCACTTCCTGTGCCCACCCAGCGCCATCTACTGTTTTGCTTGGAACACTCAATCTACTTTTTTCATGAACCACTAACGCCACTTTGATCTTCTGTTTTTGTAACTTACGCGTACAATCATGGGTTTTCGGGCGGAGGACGTTTGCTTGAGCACCACAGATGCTTCAACATTTTCAAAAACCTGTGACTTCTTTTCCCCGCATTGTTTTCGTAAAACAAATTACACCATCTTCCCGTAGGGGAACCCTGAATAGTATGCGAAGCAGCCATGGGGTCGACTGAAGTTCCCATTATTTTTCAGTTCGTCGTTTTCGTTAACGTTCAGCTTCGCGTGCTTTCGTTGTATCAGTAGCTTCTTGACGGAATTTGAACGAGTGAAGGATATAAGGCGCGTTCGTAGCGGATGCTTCCGTGTCGGTTTTTAGCGCAGGGGGAAGAGCGCCACGTACCTCCCGTTGCGGCCATAGAGTCCTGGGATCGGAACCGGGCGCCGCCTAACTATTTCTTTTAAAGTGGACTGCGCTGACGTCAGCCCGAACGCGGACGGGGCTGAAAAGACGCGCATGCGCAGTAGAGGACGGACGGCGGACAACGACGAGGGAGGGAGGGACACAGCCCCGAGCATGAGATGCTTCGCACCAAATAGAGACGGTTTTCTACCTTCTATTTCGGTTGGTGAAGGGGCGTGATGTATCAACACGTTTAATTAACAGTCTGCATAGCACCGGGACTGCCAGGTTTGTACCTGTATTACAACGGATTATTGGTAATGTGATAACAAGGGTAATATACCGGGGTGTACAAACCATCATCTCTAGAGGTATCAGCGACGGATATTCAGCAGTGTTCAGGGCTATTCAGCCAAATGCGGCAATGACAGTGCTAGCAAATGAAACAAGATACATGGGCAAGCGTCTTAACAGAGCTTTGTGGAGCAGAAGACTCCCATCCCAAAGCCCGACCCCTGGTTGGGCTGCCACCTTTCCCTGAAAAATACGCCCGCCCGTCGGTTGAGGGCCAGGTGAAATTTGTTGACAAAAATACCACATCTTCATTGACATGGGATTATAATTATTTTACAGTTTTCCTGGAGAGAAACCAACATAGCTTGCGTGTTTAAAGTGACTATAAATTTTGGCTATTGCTGAGAATGTGCTGCACTCTAAAGTAACCGAACATACTTCATTTCTTAAAAGTTCCATTGTGCCCTGGTTATTTCCCAGCATCGTGCCCCAGTGCGTTCGCCCGCGTACTTTTCCTGCTGCCGTGTCTACGCGCAGTTGCCTACACAAATTCATCGTCGTAGTTGCTGAGCTGACCTTTAGAAAAGAAAAAAAAAATCCATGCATGATGGCCAAGAAACCGACCAATGACGGCCGGTTTTAAGTAGGGGCTGGCATCAGGCCCGCTGTATAAAAAACCTTTCGGGCCAGCCAAAAATCGATCAGATCCCAACCCTCTAACCTGATAAGTTTGCCTAGCCGCGCGTGTACTGCAGACGAGGAATGTTTATTGCTACTCTGAATACTCGATTTTAAGAGCTGTATTGTTTATTGCGTTGAAGGGACTAACTTAGGCAGCGAGAAAAGGGTCTGGCAGAGTGTAATGATATAAAAATGCGTAGATGTTCAGTGACTTGTACAATTGCGGCTTGCCCTTGCAGTTACGTGTTCCCAAACATTTTTAAATATTCCATTCATACCGAATTCCGAAACATACCACTTTTTTCAGCGTTTGAGACTGGGGTACAAACAAACATTGCGTGCGCGGGCCTGTATTTCGGTTACCGGCCGTGGTGGCTCAGTGGCTAAGGCGTCGCGCTGCTGAGCACGAGGTCGCGGGTTCGATTCACGGCCGGGGTGGCCGCTTTTCTGATGGAGGAGAAAAGGAAAAACGCCCGTGTGTACAAGATTTCGGTGCACGTTAAAGATCTCCAGATGGTCAAGAATTATCCGGAGCCCTCCACTACGGCACGCCTCATCGTCTGCGTTGCGTCGGCGCGTTAACCCTCGAATCAATAAAAAAAAATCAATCTGTATGGTGGTTTGAAAAAGGGTGCACGTAAACGGGAAACGCCACTGTCGAAGTAGAACATAGCATAACAGAAGAATAAGGGCTCCCCCTGGAGCGTTGCGAACTTTCCCGAACACAATCCGAATCGCTGATTGTTTCGTTTTCTCAGCTTTTCCAGGGCCCCTGAATCCTGGCCAAAAAGCATGGAACGAGAGAGCGCCACAGTCACCGAAGGATGTATGTACAATTCAGCATTGGTTGCTAGGGTGGCAGTGCGTTTCCCTACAGGTACAGTAATCATCAATTTGAAAGAGGTTGCGCCAACATCCAGCGCCGGTTCTTTCAAGCTGCAAAGCGGCTGATCTCAGAATATCGGCGGTAAAGATAGCGCTGGTTTTTCTATCATGGGTTCATTGATTCATTGAAAGGGGGGCCGAGTCGTCGAGTTAACATCTGGGCTATGTGGTGCGCCGTAGCGGAAGACTTCAGATCAATTTTGGCCACACGAAGGTTTTTAACAGGCTCCTGACACGCAAATCCACCTGCATCATAAATGCAGTCATTGCGGTTTGGATCGAACACGCCTCTGTGGGCTGAGCAACACATCCCTTAAGCCATTGAGGCACCGAGGCTGTTTGTTGTTCTTGCATGAACCCATCATGACCGGAGGTCACTAAATTAATCGTCTTTTCTCTGTGTTTTTTAACTGTTCCCTTTCATGGCACTCATATGACTGCCATTGGCGAGAAATGGCGCCTATGGTCAGAACCAAACAAGCTTCTCATCGTTGCTCATGTGGCGGCACATTACTTTGAATTTAATTGATTGAGTTCACTCACAGAATAACATAATAATACCACACGACCGGTAGCAGCGCCGCGTGTTTCTATACAAGTAAAGAAGACAACCAATTGGTGAGACTTGCTTCAAAGAACTGCCAGCTGCTCAACGATCAGCGAAAATGCTGAGGAGAGCCACACTGGTGTTTCGTCGTCACGGAAGTGGTTGAGGTAACCATGCGCTGGGGCTCGTTGCGGTCACACCCCGGGAAATAAATTGATTGCGACTGTAATCGAAAAAAATGGTCGTTTATTTGCTTACTTCACTGCAAAAGTCACCTAAAAACGATGCGGCCCCACCAAGGAACGTAAATGCCTTAAATTTCTATTCGGGCCCATTATCACGCTGTCCCCTTTCTGTATCGCTCCTTCCACGATAAACTTCGCGGTTCCAATTGTCGGCTGCCACCTATAGAAACTGTTCGTTAATCTGGCATTTCTTCAATTTCCATAAATTGCATCCGACCAATGGAACGCGCTAATTTTACTTACCCTGGGACTGGCCACGACCCGCATGCTCAAGCGCCTCTGTATTGTGGCAGAAAACAGTGTTGCAGCGACTACTTGGTATTGGAAAAATCAAGCAGCATACATAATGTTTTAAAGAATAATGCAAATCGCACTTAGATATCGATGTTTTAACTCAAATATCCCTCGTGTTTTTTTTTATGAACGATATTGACAAGTATTAAGGGTGTTTCTAGATTTAGCGGTTTCTAAAAGCCTTGCGTGCCGAAACCTCTCGTTACAGTTCTGAAACGTTGGCTTAAACTACATCAAGGAACGAAAATTCTGGCGGGCGGAAAGACCAACATTTTCGTGTTTAAGTACACTCATCAAAGACTATCGTCTTTAGAGTGAGCATACCATCACAGGCGTTCTTAACGCCTGACAAAGAAATTATAGTTTCCGAAGGCCCATAACGAGACCGTATTTCCGGTTTATGCATGTTAAGCTCAATTTCATGTTAAATTGAACTTCACGGCGATGCCCAGTTTGGCTCTGCTCCCCTTTTCCAGCACTGCTGCATGCGGTTTTTTTGCTGAAACATGCCTTTAGGTTCGCAGGTCGAGCTAGCGCATGCCTCCTCGTATCTTGGTGGCCGGAACCGCGCAGTCATTCACAGTTTGTGCCTCTTGACCAATGCAGCTGCATCTGGGTATTTCACAGCTGGGATTCTTGCAAAACAACCTCATAACACACGCTCCAAGTATTTCACCAGCCCTCCCCGCGCCTCTACGGAGCCTTTCACATTGTGCACGTGCATTGCTGTGCGCTTAGAGCTTGCGTCTTAACGGCGTGTATGTCGACAGAGGACGTAGTCACGCGTCAAAAAACGGTTCTCGATGCATTCGTCAGTCCTCACATTTGTGGTACCATGCCAAAGACACGAAAACTTTCGTTAAGATTTGTCAACGTAGTCGATTCAACCCAGTTTGCACCAGAGGTCCCGTGCAATAATTTGAAATGGTGCTAACTTATATTCATTCAGTACTTCAGAATGGTCCCATTACTGGAAATTTCTTTCCACCGAATCCTAAGTATGCATTAGCTACCCAAACGTGTTTTTTTATTCCGGATACCCAATTGAGTGGCTTGTGAGTGATTTATGAAGCTATGTTATTTAAGCATAGTATCTGTTCATTTTTATCCACAGCCATTCAGCTCGTAATCCGACAAAAAGAGGAAGGTAAAGTGCACGGTACTGCACTTATTCAGAACAGTGTCCTAGGCGAAATGTAGGGCCAACCAAAAACCTATAAAGGCAGCGCCCACAAGCTGGCCACGCTGTTCATGACAGCCAAAAGCGTCAACGCTATCCAAATTCTGGTGATGCTCATGTACTACGGCGTAGAAGGGGTGGTAACGGATTATGCGTAATCGAGAAGCCACACTCTGTGAGAAGCGTGACATTGGCGCACACCTGGAGTTTATTTGGGGTGGAACGGGTACAGGTTCATGCCGCTTATTTTGTAAAGCCTGTGAGAGCTTGACGTGCTTTTTTAGTAAGTACTACACGAAGTGTCAGACATTTGAGAACACTTTATTGTTCTTTCTTTCTAATCTGAATAGCTGAGCTTGACTTTTGCAGTTTAGGTGTACGGTGGTATTTGGCATACAGGTGTTTCCTCAGGGCACGAAGCAAGAATTATTGAAGAGACGCCACAGGGCTTGCTACGGTGGGGCGATAAATTTAGGGCAACCGCCACGGCACCAACGGGCGCGAGGCGCCAAAAAGAAAACGCGCGCGGCTTGGTTTCCGGGAAGGCTCGCCTATTCAACGCTCGTCAGGCCATAGCCGGCTGCCGGCTATACCGGCTTTCTCTTTTTTGCGAACACAAGACAAGTAGCTGGGACGGCTCGGAAATATTGACAGCACGTCGTCTTGTAACAGGACAGGCCATTGAGGTTTGTCTAGAAGGACTTCGCCACCAAGCTCGCCGTAATACCGCCGCCTTTCTATGTCACTCTTCGAGAAGTGCTTCACGCAAACATAGTCACAAAACCGGAGCTCCCAATCCTTTCTGGGAACAGCACGAGCCCACACTTCCAACCGTGCCGCGTCACTGGGAACATAAGTGTAACTACCTATTCTTTGCACAATGTGTAGCCACTGTTGCAGTTCTGCCCGGCACATTTCTGCCCCATCCCCAGGAAGCACGGGTGAAAACCGTTGCCTTTTCGCAGCATAAAAAGCGCGCGCAAATCTGAGAAGCCGGCGAGACGCGAGAGCGGCGAGAGTGAACCACTCGTGGAGAGAAGGCGGCATCGGCAGACGTCGTCTGCTCGGGGATTCCGTCTAGTACTTCGTTTTAAGCCCGCTACGGCATGTAACAAGGATTACTAACGGCTGCTAGAATGACCAGCTCTTCTGTTTTCTTTATTTTACTTGAAGATATCTTGCAATGTTTGCAATATATTCGGCGATATTATGAATTGTGTGTGTCGCGTCCGTAGAAGAACCTGTTAATTATCACAACGTGCTCGACGCGTCATCTGTTGTGCTGCTCTGCAAGCTGCATTTCTTCCTCGACAGACAGTGGCATTAACGCGCCGACCGCCAGCGCAGTCCCAGCCCAGCATATTCGCCTCCTCAAATATTTCTTTCTCGGTGCCAAATTACAAGTATTATCCAACTATAGTCAAAGAAGAATTTATTAATATGTTGAGCTTGGGAACGTAGGATGCCGAATCCGTTTGTAGTAAAAATGCTTAAGAATCGCAGCGCGCAATCGACTTTGGAAATCCCCAAATCAGGATTCAACATGAGTGCGGCGCCGTAACACGTCTGTGTCTTGCTGGTAATGCACGGGCTTTTGTTTGTAAACCAAGTCCCACATTTGTTCAGCAGGAAGTCTCTACAGGAGTGTCCAATTCTATCGGGCCACCGTCGCGTCGGGCAGTGTAAACAAACTCGTTATTTATCCTCGCATAAGGGACCCCAGCTGTTCCAAATTAACCGGCATTCCTCTAGTACGGCGCGTCACACCACCTACGCGTAGACTCGGTGCTTAAAACCTCAGATTTTGGATTTCAAAATTCCACATCAACTTCCTTGTTCTTATACGGGATATTCTTAAGCAGTCGAGCTGGTTCTTCTGTTGATCCTTTGCTGCCTAATTGTTTTCCGTCATTGATGTCATCCATAACTTCAATAGCTTCCACTACCCAATCAGTACAAGATAACCCCGTTCAGAGAATTTCTTCGATATTCGTCAACTTGAGGTGCCAGATTTCAGATGTTACCAGCCTTTCCGGAGGACCCACGTTAGCGATTAACTTAAGAAAAGAAGATTGCGCTGATTACACTCCCTTTTGGGTTGTATATGCGCTCACAAACAAGACGAAGAATCAGCTTTTTTGTGAGCTGTTGCGGAGAACACTAATACTTGTGTATACAGGCTGCAATATTTCTCCCTGAGAGCGTGCCGATGCTCTGCTCTTGCTTTGGCTCCTTACTAACTCAAGTACTAGGAAAACAGTCGATAATGCCCTGGAATTATCACTGAAGTGAGGAGTACAAGCCTACCTCCGTAACAAATTTCTACTTTTATTCGAGCTCCCCTTCCGCACTTCTCTGCGTTGGTGAATCAAGCACACTGTAGTGATGGGCGCGGCACTGATGATGAGGGTTGCCAAGGGCAAGTGACGCTGTCACCTGGGAGCGTGTGTTAGAAAGGACCATTTCTCGCTTGATGGGGAGAGATACATTTTACACTTTAACAAGAAAGCAAAACCAATGTGTAATATCCTGCACAGTGGGATATTTTGTTTGGTGTTTCGGAGCTTTGGTGGGATACATCTGATCCCTAGAATTTTACCGTCTTATTTCTTCGTAAAAAACTGTGCTAGATAGTAAGGTGGAGTCAAATCAACGACAGCGAATGGCTGTGACAGCGCCTATTGTGCAGCCCCACATGGTCCAAGTTCTGCAGAAGTGTGTCCAGTAATGGCCCATAATATCTGTATTGCCGCGACACATGCCTAAAATGTCCACCTCAGCTGCTGCTCCGGGCGCGTGGTTCCCGCACACGTGCGGCGTAACTGTTAGAGCGTGCATACTCCTCTCCGACAGCACAGAATCACGGGGAAGAACGAAAAGCAGATTACGGGGTCGGCGGGCAGTCCCAGGAATGAGTAGAGCGCTTTTGTGTGGGTCATGACGTAGCCAACCTCAGAGCCACGTGATTATCCGAGATTAATGTTCTTAATTGTTTTGTTTTGTTTTGTTGAAGGAAAGGCTGCAGCACGCGTTTCCGGTTATGCTACCTCTGTTGGAGATTAAATCTTCGCCACTGAAGTCCCTAACAGCCCAGGGCTATGAGAACTTCGAATTTAGCAGTAAAACGAGAGAACACCACCTGCAGTTCAAGTAACGCCGCTTACCCTTCTTGTGCCATACAGTTACAAGCTCCAAGGGTGATTTCGGGGCCTGTGCGCAAAGCGTCCTGTCAAAACGACAGAGCTCAGGACGGCATCGCCCTGTTGCCTCAAGTGGCATGTAAAGACTCCCAAATTTTTAATATAAAAGCGGGAGCTACCCCCGATCGTCATGTAATCGCCTTACCACGGTGTTATCCAGCAAAATAGAGGAGAGTACGCGCAGGCACGTAGACCTATCTGCTTTGAGGAGCGTCGTCTGCTCCGCTGTTCTCTTCACGGCAACAAATCCTCTGTGTTTCTTACCATACAAAACCGTTTTGCTACCGCCAAAGGTGGCTATCTAAGCAGCGAGGGGTATATTTTTAACGCGATAGCGTTATTGGGCTCATTTTTCGATTTCTCTGCGGCACCTAGTCGTCTGTTATCGGCTGTGCTCATCAGGAATCCACAGAAATACGTCACCGCTGCTACCCGGGAGCTACGACTGAGGCAGCAAGATTCGAGGGCTTTGCAGAATGTGTAATGTGGCGCAACGGTAAGAGAAGTTCGAAAAGCATTACGATGATACAACATCGGTTACGAAGGGAAGGATAGGCGTTTTTATCAGGTGCTATGTCTGCGCGGTGAAATTTGTTCTATGCCCAGTCGGTGGTAGCATGCACAAATTACGCTCGCCACCGTGTGGACCACTTGAGCCATCACATCAAAGCGTGTTTACACCAGAAGATAAAAAATACAAATTTCCGGCAATTCATGCTCCGAAGCTACACGTGGGGTACGAGGCACGCCGTAGTGGATATCTCAGGTAGAATTTCGCCCACTTTAGGATCTTTAACGTGCGGCAAGATCTCGACACTCTGGCGTTTTTGGTTTCTGCTTCTATTAGAAAACCAGCTCCCGCGGCCGGGAATCGAGCCCGCGTAATTGGGATCAGTAGCTCAACGCCTCACCCACTGAGCCACCTTGGCGTGTCTTCCAGCGGGACTTATGGTGGCACCAACATTGCGATACCTAACTAATGTAGAGGGCAAATAATTAACGCCGGGCTCTCAGAAATCAAGAAAGGCCGATATTAGAGTCATTAAGCAACTAAAATAAAGCCCACTATACAGTGTTTAACGACATAGGCTTTCGAAATACTTTTCAATATTTCAACGGTTGCGTCTCCGCTGCAAGCTCGGTTTGGCAAACGATAGATGGCGCCACGCGGCCAAGCTAAAAATTATTCTCAAAATGAGCACGGACATCCTCCCAAAGACCAGTCGCGTAAGAAGGCCCGGCGTTGCTCTAGAGACAAGTGATACTGCCAAATTCACATTCGCCAAAAACAAAACTTTAATCAATTGCCCACAAACAAAACGCCCAACCGAAACAGCGCAAGAAAAGAGAAAAAGAAATGATAAGACTCATGCAACCACTGTTCATGATCTGAATATTGCAGCGCCAACCGTGCCACAAATTTAGCCGCACTGAGAAAGTTCAAGGAAGACCATCATCAGGACAGCATATAGGGCAGTTCTGATTTTCGCGATTTTGACAATGAGGCGTACTAATAGAAGGTGGACAAACAGGGTAATAGAATGAACATGCGTGGACTTATCTAGATGAAGAGGGAGGTCATACTCTCGATGCCGAGTAAAAATAAGAAAATTCCTAGCACAGAACCAACTCGGGAAACGCCGGACAAGAGTTGGGGAAGGTCCTTGGGAGAGCCCTTCCCCTGCAGTCGTCCTAAATAGGATGTTTGTTATAATTAAACTTAAACTTTATTGAGCATTGAGCATTTCGTACATAGAAATGCGAAGACAAACACAAAAGGCTGCAAAACTGCAGCTTGACGATGTCATGCCCCTCTGCCACACCCCTTACGGTTGGCGTGGCAGAGCAGAAGCAGTAATTTAAAGCATACGCACAGGAAATGGTCCTAAGAAAATAAATCTCGCCTTAACATGTCGATATTACATACAAACATGAAAGAAAGCATTACAACGCACTAAAGCTCACAGTTTGTAAAATATACTTATAAAATAATATACATACACGCATATGTAGACTCATAGGTACATACATACATATAAAGGTTACAAAACAAAACGGGGTACGCAGGTACATAAAAAGAGAAATGTTGGATATGTACGGAACCTGTGTAGACACAGAAAAAAAAAGACAAAACTTGAAGAAAAAGCCATGTTATATACAGGTATGCATACACTCATTAAGACCTGCACTACAGAAGTATCCACACAATACTGGCAAAATCAGTGTACGGTACTTTCAAACGCAGAGCATTTCAGTAACTAACGATGTCACCCGTGTCGGCGTCCGTAGTCCGCACCGCACCCCTCCCTACTATATATAAAAAAGAAATACTATCCGGCGCCAGGTTTAGAACCCTCGACTCTGCGGGCGGAACGCAATGTACATAGTGCTCTAACCACTGCGCCACAACGCCGAGACAGATTTGGACGCTATGAACACGCCTTATATCGTTGACTCATTTAAATTACTACTGACGAGCGCTGTCTCGTCAGCAGTTGCCACAATTGCAACAACATTAACGTAACGCAAACTACTTAACGTCATGCGCCCCCGGAAATGGTCTGCATTTGATCGTGCCCCTCGCGAGGGGGATGTATCAATGCGTCTTCCTACTGGCCAGTACACTCGTCGCCATCTGTCGGATGTTGTGCGAACCCTTTGCGGCGGATGGCGCGAGATTTGAAACGACATTTTTATGAACTAGTTTCTTCGATCAAAGGGCACCTCCCAAACCTACTAACGAGGGTTTGTCCACCACAAGGCTCAATCGCTTCAGGGTTTGTGCCCCTACATCCAAATTGATTGCAGATTACACTTTGAGGACTAGACTACCACTGACCTGCGTGGGATCTTCCTATCTTGTTTATATGCCCCAGTGTGCAGGGAATGAAAACAATGCCAATAAAACCCTTGAAAAATATTACAAGTAATTTTGGCCAAACCAGGGTTGCCACAAGAGACAACGACTAATAGATTTTCAGTTAAAATGTTCTATGTTCAGCAGTAAACGTTTGCTTAAATTTCGCTTAGAAATTGTATTTATAGCTATGCCACTCTCGGATAGGTTATTTAAAAAGCAGGCAGTTCGGGATTGCAACCTATCATCGCCATAAGTCGTTCTTGAAAATGGCACGAACCATGTACTCCTTCCCCTTATTTCGTACGCTACGGCCAACGGTTTTGTTAAACTACATTCACTTAAAGGAATACTGATGGTATATGTAAACATTGCGGGATTACTAGCGCAAATTGTAGTCCGGAGTCCCCAGGCCATGTTTCGACCACTCTAGGCGCGTTTACGCGATTTTATTTAGTAGAAAAACTAATTCGAAAATGCTGTCTTCCTCTCTTTACGCGCGCCCATTTTCTGTGGCGTTTTCGTGTGACGTCAGGAGGGGGTGAGCTGGCAATTGGCTGCGATACTGCACGGCTCCCCGGCCTTCAGACAGAGTCAGTAGGCCCAGCGTTTTGTCCGCCGGCCACCGGCGGGTCGTCGCAATCAAGGAGGTTAAAAAAAAATGCTTGGTCGCAATTGTTCGCTTAGTTGAAACGAAGCCAGGACACGTTTGTGAATGGGAAAATGTGCCTTTCTTTACTTGGTTTGTTTGTACGCTGTCAAGTCAAGGCCGCTCCAAGTCAAGGCCGCTTCACACAAGCGCTGCACAAGCGCACATGCGACGCTTCGCTGACTGGTACGCCAGTAGGAAAATATAAGGCCTCTTGAATGCGGGAGAAGAGTCAGCGAAGTCAATACAGGTACTAAGGAAATAAAATCAACTGATATTTTTACGGTACAGCGTAAAACTAGGGCGCGGGAAGCACTTTTTTGCGCTGGGTGAACAAGCACAGCGGTCAGGAGCACGACTATGCATCTGCGAACGCTTTTGCGTCTACGAAATGCAATTGCTAGACGTGAGCTACTGTGGAAACTCGGGCGACGCTTACTGCACGAGCGCAGTACAACAAATAGTCACCTAAGCTGCTTGAAATGCCAAAGCTAAATAAAAGTGTAAACCGGTTGTACAATATATACCCTATATTATCCAGGCCTCCGCATCCCGCTTCGTGGCCCAGTGGTCTGGGGTGGTAGGTATGTCACCGCAAGTGTTTTGAAAGTCACGAGTTCGAATCCCCGCGGGTACGTGCTTTTTTTTTTTTGTAAGTTAACTTTTTTGTTTTCCGCCGATGTTTTCTATATTGAGTTCACCTTTTTTTGGGCCGCAACGTTCATGGCTACACGAAATAGTTCAGAAAACGCGCGCAGGCTGGCACTGGTGCGCTAGCGAGTTCTCGTTGGCGTGCTGTTGCCATAAGCACCGACTGCTTGCAGGCAGTGGGCACAGGCCAGAATAACAGACCCTTGGCCTGGTGCGAACACGCTTTTTACGATACAGGCATGAGGGAGGCAAGCTCCAAATATGGGGGATAAGCGCATGACATTCGGGCGTCTGCGGGTACGCGGAGGGCGTTCATGCACTGCGTAGGTCTCGGCTAGTGAATACTACGACTACAAGCCGTCCTGGGAGGCTTATCTTGTGCATTTTACAGCCGACAACATGGCAGAAGCGCGGTACGATGATTACTGAGATATTGAGAATGCCCATCCAACAACGCCATTGGTTATGTTTTACAGAACCGAAACCGAAACCGAAACTTGTTTGATTGCTAACCTTGGGCATCGTCCAATCACGGCGCCCCTCCTCCCAACGTCAGAGCCTTAGTGGCCTTAGTTGGTGCGGCCGCCGCAAACTGCGCATGGTAGTTTTTCTTCTTTCGCGCTTTGTAAAATAATTACCGATCTGTCAACCGGATAAACGATGAAAAGTGTGCTAATTTGAGCCAGTCTACGCAGTGCAAGCAAAAACGGGAGCTTGACAAATTCCCTTCAGTGTCCCTTTAAATAAGCTGCACCGTTGTGTTGCAAGCTAGTTTTAGATTTTTTTTAGAAGATTAAAGTGTAGATACATTGGGCGGGAGGCAGATTATACTGAAGAAATAGTTCGTTGGTGTGAGAGTCATACGGTGCGGTTGCGATATGTCGAATGGCCTTTTTGTGAAATAAATGCAACTTATTAATATTTTTACGGAAGTGGTTAACCAAACGAGGCTGCAGTAATTCATGTGAGCTGTGAATATAGCAGGATGAAGAATAATTTAAAAATTCAGGGAAACACATGCCGTAAACTACGAAGCACCCCACGCGCTCGAGATAAATTAGTGCAGACGGGATCGACATGGGCATCCCATTTTAAATGTTCATTAAAAACAATGCCTAAAATTTTTATTTCCGTAACGATACAAATCTTTTCAGATCCGATATACAAACTCAGGTTTCTGTCAACAGATCCTTGAGCTGGTGAAAATAATACTGCTTTAGTTTTAGTATTTATTTTTAACGAGTTCACTTTAGTATATTTGTGAAGCTTTTGGGGGGTTATACTAGCTAAATGCAAAAGCTGAGTAGTATCACACGATTGAAAGAAAACGCTGCTATGATCTGCGGAAATAATAAAGTGTGCAATATCAGTTTTTCCACGATATCATTGATAGAAATAGTGAACAGGATTGGCCCTAGAAGACTGCCTTGTGGAACTCCAGCCCTTACTTCTTACATTGGTGTTCCTTTACTGCTACGACCTGTTACCGGTTACTTAAATACGATTGCAAAAGAGTAAAGGAAAGCCTCCGGAATTCATAATGTTGTAATTTTTTAAGCAATGTTAAAAGAGCCATGAAGAGAAAACAAAAGTTTGTTATATTCGAAAGATTAGGTGTTTCATAGAACCCCAAGCGCTTTCCCGGAAAAAAATGATGCTTTATTCACTGAGAAATAAGGCAATTTAAGACAAAAATTTTAAATCTCCTGCTGAAATTGCACATTCCGTGACGTGAACAATGGCGTCATACGAGCCGGTCCATGAAACATATACTTATACAGTCATATATATACTTAACATATACTTAACATATACTTAAGTTCTTAACATACTTAAGTACTTATACTTTAGTACTTACTTAGGTACTTAAGTACTTATACTTAAGTACTTAACATATACAGTTAAACCTGGATGTACCGAACCTCCATGTAACGAATTCCTGGATTTAACAAATTTTTTCCAATCCCCAACTCCATCTCCATAGAAGTCCATGTATTTGTGACCTCCACGTAACGAAGGTGTTGCGGTAATCGACCTGAATGTAACGAATTCGCGGCACTGATCATTTATGATTTTGAGCCGTAACACTACTAAAAATTTGTAAATACAACGCGCAAGTTCTATATAATAGGGGAAAAAATATGGGGCAAGATGGCGGGTAGAACGCATACGATTGCAGCAAGCAAGTGCGTGCCATCCATGCGAGCATCGATGTTTTGTGACGTCTGGTGGCGCTGCCGTGCCGAACGGGCGAGCGCACTTTGGTTAGGCTGGTCCGGTAGGTGTTCTGTTGTTAGGCGTTGCGCATTCTCAGCGCGGCGACGTCGTGGGTATCGTTGTGAGCGCTCGCTGTGAAAATGAGCTCCGTGCCGAGGAAGCGCAAGGTTTTGTCTCTTGAAGACAAACTTGCGATTGTAAATGCGGTTTCCGCGGGTGAGAAGAAGAAGGACGTTGCTGCTCGATTTAATATCCCAGCCAGTTCCCTGTCGACGATATTGCATTCGAAAGACAGCATCCGCGACGCTGTGGAGTCGGGAACGAGTTCGAAGAAGAAAAGGGTCAAGACGTCAACTTACGCTGATGTGGACAAGGCTGTCT
Organism: Haemaphysalis longicornis; assembly: GCF_048455015.1. NCBI lineage: Eukaryota > Metazoa > Arthropoda > Arachnida > Ixodida > Ixodidae > Haemaphysalis > Haemaphysalis longicornis. Next base: position 97,675,172 of record NW_027526233.1, on the reverse strand, counting down.
TTACCTGGTTTCTGGACACACGGGCGCGAAACGTAACCATAAGTGGTGCAATCCTGCAACAGAAAGCCAAGGATTTTGCGTGTATTCTTGGCCATGACGATTTCAAGGCAAGTAACGGCTGGTTGCAAGGATTCAAGAGCCGGCACGGTGTCGTCGGTAGAGTGATTAGCGGTGAGTCCGCATCCGCTGACAGCGATGCCTCTGCCTCGTGGGGGGTCGAGAAGCTGCCTGACATCTTGAAGCGCTATGAGGCAGCGGACTTGTACAACGCCGATGAAACTGCGTTGTTCTACCAGATGTTGCCGAATCGCACGCTGGCGCTCAAAGGGGACGATTGTCGAGGCGGCAAGCAGAGCAAACGCCGTGTAACGGTTTTGCTTTGTGCTAACAGTGATGGCAGCGACAAAAGGATGCCATTAGTTATTGGAAGAAATGCCCGGCCAAGGTGTTTCAAAGGCACGAAGCGGATGCCTGTCAAGTACGTGGCCAATTCGAAGGCCTGGATGACCCGACAAATCTTTAGCGAATGGCTGAAGGCATTCAACGAAGATGTCAAGCGTCAGGGTCGCCAAATATGCCTATTGCTTGACAACTGCTCCGCGCACCACATCGAAGACCTTCAGCTATCCAACATCGAGCTGCAGTACTTCCCTGCGAATTGCACTTCCCTAATACAGCCGTTAGATAAAGGGGTCATAAACAGCTTCAAGTGTTGCTATCGTCGTCGCATCATACAGAAGATCCTCTTGGATATACGCTTGGAACGACCGACAAAAATCGACATTTACCAAGCGATTGAGATGCTTGCTGCTTCCTGGCAGGAAGTAAAAGCGCACACAGTCGCAAATTGCTTCAGGAACGCCCGGGTGTCCGCGGTAACAGAAACTGAAGTCGATGAAGAAGAACCCCAGGAACCTTCAAACCCACCCGACGTCACCGAAGCGTGGGATGCACTTCGCGCGAATGGTGGAGCACCCGACGACGTTGCACTCAATGACTTTTTGTACGCTGACAGTGATGCTGTGTCTACAGAAGAAATGTCGGATGTGGCACTTGTAGAAACTGTTAGAGATCGCGGCGATGATGAAGGTTCGTCAGAGGCGGATACATTCCCGTTCCCTACAGCAAAGGAGGTCTTGGATGCGCTGGACGTGCTGCGCCGTCACGTCGGCTCGCAGGATGATGCGGAAGCTTTGGAGGAGTTCGTTTCTCTGGACCGCCGCGTTGCGTCGTCTTTGACGCGAAACACACAGGCGAAAATAACGCAGTTTTTTTGTGTTAAATAAACATTTGAGGTAAGTTGCGCTAAATCGGCATCTGCCGCATGTTTTTTTTGGTGTTCGTGATGATTTCCCTGGTGTTTACTTGAAAACTGCATGTAACGAAAACCTGGATGTAACGAAAATTTGCGAACTTTTTTCAATTTCGTTACATCCAGGTTTAACTGTACTTAACATATACTTAAACATATACTTAACATATACTTATACAAACATATACAGTCGGAAGCAGCAGCGGCGGAGCTCTGACGTTTCGACTAATTCCCCCTGCGCCAACTTTCCAGGCTGCCTGCTGCACTACCGTGAATGCTGCCTCGTGCCGTCCTGGAGATTGGCCAGTCATCCTGAAGCCTTAAACTTTGCTGTATCTGCGCCATCACGTGCCTGGGACGTTTCGTGACGTCTACAGCATGAAGCAACGCCCCCAGGGACTACAAAATAAGACACCGACTCTACCCAAGCTTCAGTCGGCAGCAGCAGCGGCGGAGCTCTGACGTTTCGACTAATTGCCCCTACGCCAACTTTCTAGGCTGCCTGCTGCACTACCGTGAATGCTGCCTCGTGCCGTCCTGGAGATTGGCCAGTCATCGTAAAGCCTTAAACTTTGCTGTATCTGCGCCATCACGTGCCTGGGACGTTTCGTGACGTCTGCAGCATGAAGCAACGCCCCCAGAGACTACAAAAGAGGACACCGACTCTACCCAAGCTTCAGTCGGCAGCAGCAGCGGCGGAGCTCTGACGTTTCGACTAATTCCCCCTGCGCCAACTTTCCAGGTTTGTCTCAACCCGCCTCGTAACCTTATAACGACTGTACTCGTGCTGCTTCACTGCTGCTGCTGCTGCATTTTGTGCTGCCTGTATTTTTTCTTCTTTTTTCTATAATGCGTTGTGCCGTAGGGTTGTAGTATTTCTGCGCCTACGTCATTCTTCGGACATGTCTAATGATCAACAGTGCGCCACGTGCGCTGAAATACTTGAGCCAGATGAGCTTGTAATGCCATGCAGTGAATGCTTAAGCCAGTACCACCTTGGTAAATGTTCTGGAATTTCCGAGGTAACCTTTAAGACAAAGGGAGAGGAGTACAAAAAATCTTGGCGAAGTCCTCAATGCCCTAAATCTAAGATGACTCCAACCTGTCCTAAAGAGAACGAGCAGTCTCTCCTTGCCATGCTACTCGACATCAGCCGGAAGCTTGATGACCTGACGCCTCTCAAAGAAACTGTAAGCGAAATCCAAGCGTCGATCAAATTCATGTCTGAGCAATACGACAAAGTTCTTGCTGATGTCGCAAGGCAGGATGGCGAAATCAAATCGCTGAAGTCCAGGGTCCTCAAACTCAAAAAAACTAACACGGAACACGACCTCTCCAAGATGTCTGATGCGGTAAACGAATTGGAGTACCACAGCCGCAAACTCAACATCGAAATTCACGGCATCAAACAAAGCAAAGATGAATGCTTCTTGTCGAAAGTAAACCACATTGCTTCCAAACTATCACTTGAACCTATAAACGAACAATCAGTCACTTCAATACACCGGCTACATTCAAAGGCGGACAGGATCCCAGGAACTATCGTTCGCTTCGCGAACCAGGCTATGCGTGATCGGTGGCTTGACTAAAGGAAACGTATTCAAACTGTCGCGCCGGGTCACTTTATTTCAGAAAACCTAACCGCCCACAATCGAGCACTACTGAAACTTGCAAAAGATTGGGCATCAGATAATGGCTATCGCTTCGCCTGGCTCCGAAACGGGCGGATACTCGTTAAGAAGGATGCAGGTGGTCGTAATGTCCGAATAAAGTGTGCCGCTGATCTAGACAAGCTAGCCCCTCCTGGCCATTAATTGATCCCACAAACTACTATCTCTTGCGCAGATTGGGTTTTTCCTTCTAATTTTTTGAATTTTGTTGGAAACAAACATGCTAAAGCCACACGTTGTTTCCACTTGAACTGCCAATCCACCAGGAATAAAGCTGCGGAGCTGGATGTATTTTTTAGCAGCCTTGACTTTAGATTTGATTTCATGATGTTGTCTGAAAGCTGGTACGATGAATACTGTGTTCCTTGGCGTCTGCCGGATTATCGTTGTTTTAGCAAATCAAGAACAGCGTCACGTGGAGGAGGAGTCTCCTTGCTCGCTCGCGAAGATATTTGTGTAACTCCTATCGAAGAATTTTGCTCTATTACCTGCAATTATGAAGTTTTGTCTGTTTTATGTGCCAAAACGGTGTATTCCGTGTTCTACCGACCTCCGCATGGGAATATCGATGACTTCATTTCTTTTCTTCAGTCTTTCATTCAATACGCTGCCGACAACAAGTATAATGTCATCTGGGGCGGAGACTTTAACATAAATATGCTAGCTGACAGCACTGCAGAACAACTATTTCGCACGCTGCTAGTAACTCATGGTTACTACAATCTGATTTGCGCGCCGACCAGGAAGACCGTCAATACATCAACATGTATTGATTTATTTATCACCAATTTTTATCCCAACAGTGTAACAGCCGGTGTTTTTTGCCACAGTGTCAGTGATCACATGCCCATTTTTTGTAGTGTAAAAAGAGAGGTGAAGACCCTAAACGCATGCTCGCACAAATTTCAGCTGATCACACAGCATCAACTAGAAGCTTTTCAAAATGAAATGTTATCTACTGACTGGAACAATGTTTACAATGCGCAGAACGCCAACTTGACCTATGAATCTTTTCTGCAGATATTTACGAGTTCCTATCAAAAATTCTTCCCTTTGTGTAACAGTACGAAACGCCCTGCCAAGATACGCAAGCCATGGGTAACGAAAGAACTTCTTGATAAAATTAAAGATAAAACGAAGCTATACCAGAAGTTAATGGCATCGCATAACCTAGCTGATTTTAAAATATTTAAATCTTTTCGAAACAAGCTGAATAATGAGCTACGAAAGGCCAAATCAAACTATCATTACCAGTCATTTACTCATGCCACAATGACAGCCCAATAATGTGGAAAAAACTAAACTGCATGATAAACCGCAACCCCAACTCGGTTCAGCCGAATAAAATTGTAAAAAATGATATTACCATACCGGAGCAACTACTTTCAGATACCTTTAGTAATTATTTTACTAGTCTAGACGGCAGTGCGGTCAGTGACACGGCCTGCCGCCATATTACTGCGTTTTGCACCGACAGTATGTTCGTGCAACTTACCAATGTGACTGAGAATATTAAAACTTTTACAGAAATAAAGATTAGCACCACTCGCGATGCTGATCAACTACAAATGAGGCCAGTAAAGTTTGTACTTGATGCTATCGCGCCAGTACTAACATACGTTAATAACTTATGCTTTTCTACAGGAGTTTTTCCGCAAAAAATACAAATTGGGAAAGTTTTAGCATTGTTTAAGAAAGGAGACAGAACTGATATTTCCAATTATAGGCCTATATCCATACTACCTTTATTTTCTAAGTGCGTGGAAAAACTTATTTTTTGACGTTTGTCTACTTTCTTAGAAAGTAAAAATCTTATAACTCAATGTCAGTTTGCATTTCGAAGAGGCATGAGTACGCAACTCGCTCTGTTAGAACAAAAAGAATTCATACTAAAAAACTTTGAGGATAATTTACTGACCTTGGGGGTTTTCATAGATTTTAGCAAAGCGTTTGACTGTATAAATCATGACCTTCTACTTCAGAAAATACTTCATTACGGTATTCGGGGCGTCGCCCGCGATCTTATAAAATCATATCTTAACCATCGCAGTCAGTATGTGGAAGTAAACGGTATTTCCTCTCAGCTCAAGCCTATCAAATTAGGCGTGCCCCAAGGCAGCATAGTAGGGCCGCTTCTCTTCAATATTTATGTAAATGACTTCGTTAATGTTGATGCTTCTACCAAATATGTAATCTATGCCGACGACACGACGTTACTCTTCACATCCAATAACTGTGAAGACTTAGTAACCACTGCCAATTCGGTCTTGGCAAAACTATATAAATGGTCGAACGAAAATGGCCTCACGATTAACACAAATAAGACAAACAGTTCTATTTCAAGCTAAAAACAAGAACGTAAGTCTTCAAAGTGACATAAGATTAAACCATTGTAATCTCGAAGTGGTGACGTCTGCCAAAACACTGGGTATCATTTTTGATCAAGATATGTCATGGAGTAGCCACACTAATTACCTCGCCGGGAAACTCTCGCAGATCGCGGGTCAAGTATTCGCACTTAAATCCCTTCCTCTCAAAGTAAAGCTACTCGTTTACCATTCCCTCTTTGCCAGTCACTTGAACTATTGTATTCTTGTATGGGGCACGACTTCTGCTACTAATATTAACCGTGTGTTTTTGCTCCAGAAAAAAATTATACGCTCTGTATGTAATGAAAAATTTGATGCACACACTGCACCTTTATTTTCACGATTTGTAGTAATTAAATTTCCCAGTTTGTATAATTACCAACTGTCGACCATGTTTATTAAAGAGCCCAGCTCCACAAAACGTAAAATATGCTGCCTAGCATACCTACGACCTACTGCGCGCCATTACGGCACAAGATCAGCAGAAACGTGGCATGGACCTTTCACCCGAACAAATTATGGCAAACAAATGATCCGCTACAATCTTCCAGCATTATTAAATACCCATAATTTAAACAAATTCAATTATAATTCTTGTACAACCGCTCAACTGAAAACGTTCTACTTACATTGCTAATCTGCAGTAAATTGTGTGGCTATGTCTGTTATTTGTTCCTGCTTACTATGTTAGCATGTGTTTTTTTTGTTATGGTAAAATGATGCAGTTCTACTTTGTACGCGCACAACCGTGCGTGGTATTTCTGGTCATCCATGTGCTTGGATTAATTTCCTTCGTCCCACGCTCGGTCATGCGTTTTTGCGTGCACTTTTACATGTACATATGATTGTGTATATATAATCTTTGTATATCTATATGTACGTTCTTTCCTTACGTTTTGTATATATATATTTTTGTTGCTTTTTCGCCCTGCTGCTGCAACTTACACGGGTTGTAAGGCCCAGTCAAGTTGCTTATGTGCAACTTTTTCCCTTTCTTTCCCCATAACCTTGTACAGTTTATCAAAAATAAACTATTACATTAGTATGTCGGCTCCATATAGCACCCACACGCGAGAGTCGGCCGAGACGGCGGCCATTTTAGAAATACTAGTAAAACCTAGTGCACCCGCAGCCCTAGTCATGGAATCGCCTGATCCGGAGAACGAAACTTTCGCCGAGGAGCTCGGGCTTGCATTTAACAACCTCACACCACTTGAACGCTCAATGCTTCTAAGTGCACAAGCGGCAAGAGTTGTGGGATACGCGGTGGACGGGAAAGCGACCATTCCGCGATAGCCACAACAGACGAACGCCCTGCTGTCAGCACCACTGCCTCGTCAGCCCCGTCGCGACGGACGAATACAGACTGGTACGTATGTGCCATATTTTTATTACGGTTAATAATAGTTCAATTTCAGTAGCAGTATCGCTTATGCCAGTTGGCCGGTGTCGTGTATGGAAAGCCGTTCGCGCGTAGCTCTCTGCTCCGACCAGAAAGATACGAGCGTCAATGCGCGGTGTTTACGGCATTTTTTCCCCCAAGGTCAGAGCGCTTTGAGGGCGATTTGACGAAGTCGGCGACGAGCGCCAGCATGTCCCAGGAGTGAGCTAACGTAAGGGTCCCTGCCGTAATCACTTCCTCAGAAATTAGGCGAGCACACTCGTACTTCCTTTAGCTCTCTTTCTCCTCCGTTTGCAAAGTTCACAAAACGTAGCCACTTGCTTCGCCGAGGTTCGTCGTTGGGCAGCACATGAAAGGAGATCTCCTCGCCGGGGATGTCGCACTCCCTCGACGATTTGCCCGTACTACATGGGCATTTCAAAACGTAGCAACGATATTTTATTGTAAAGTACTCGAACAAACTGAAGTTTTCAGTGGTTGTAAACTGGAAACGAGCTCCTAACAATAGCAGCAAGCCAACACCATTCCGAAACTGCGAAGACTGTCACTATCTCGTCGCTGCTTGCTGTTCCTTACTCCCCTCGTTTTTATTTTTACCTTTGCTGGTTGGCGATATGACGGCCAACCTACTGTGAAGGGATTACGATACCAAGCAAGGTCGCGGCTGTGCGTGCTGGGACGGTTCGTTGGCCCCTAAGAGCCTCGAACCTGAAAATTCGTCTGCGCGACGGCGAGATGTCGAGCTCGGCCGGCGGTAGTTTCGTACGCATTGGCGCACACTCTTTCGTGTACCTTCGGGACTTTAACCGTTTACTCCACCATTCTTTGTCATAAAATAATGTGCAGTATGTTTTACGGGCATTTAGTTCGCTATGCAAACTGTAAGGCCTGCCTAACATGCCTTTGCTTTTGCCGGCCTCCGCCAATCGCAGAGCATTCTCGAGTGACATCATAGGTTCTGTTGCGGAAAATGAGCTGGTGGGTCGCATGGTCATTTCCTTTTTTCCTAATTATGTAGCTTATTTGAGCGAAGTTTGCGTTATAAGTGGTGTCGTTATGGTTCTGACGAGGCAATCTTTCGAATGAACCAAACATGTGTTTTCTCTTCATGGCTCCTTTAAATTACTAATTCTAATAAATGCTTTGGAAAAGTCTATAAATATACCTAACGTTACCTTATTTTGTTCAAATCCTGGATTAATTATTCTTTTTTGCTTAGTAAAGCTAATTCCGTTGACATAGGTTAACGAAAACAGAACTGGTTTGATGATCTAATAGAGTGTCACAGAAGGACACAAGGCGTTTCGCGATTACTTTTTCTAACCATTTTGAAATAGCTGGGAGTACAGAAACCGGTCTATAATTGGAAAAACTGTGTTTGCCGCCAGATTTATACAGTAGCGTGACCTTACGCTTGCAGCATATTTTTTGGAAAAACACCAGTAGTAAGGTATAAGTGAAATATATGGCTAAGCGACAATACAAGAAGGTCCAGTACAAACTTATTAAGCGGAATCTGAAGCCCATCGATGTCTACGGCCTTGCTATTTTTTAGTGACAAGAAAATTGACCATATTTCCTTAGGCGTTACCGTAGGAAAAAAGGCTGTGTGGGGGTTAGAATCCTTTAGGAAGGTCAAAGCGCTTTTATGGTGGGAGCATTGCACAAGATTCGTTAAACGGTGATTAAACTTGGTTGGCAGTTCTTCTCCTTTGAGTGGTTTATTATCTACTGTCAATTCAAAGTCGTCGTTACGGGTGATTAGGGGGTGCAAAAGTTTATTCAATTCCCGCCACATGACATCACGCCGGGAGGAAGCCTCTGAAAACACATGTTCGCAGTACGTTTTTTTATTATAGTGCAAGAACTTTGTCCCAAAGTTTCGGTAGATTTTAAAGGCTACAAAATTGTCGCTGTTCTTTGTTTTTACAAACTTGCGGTACAATTAATCTTTTTAACGGATCTTCTTCAGACATTTGTCTGTAATCCATGGTTTCCTATTATTTTTATTGTCTTGACATCCCAGAATGAACATTTTGATACACTAACACTGACGCCTCCTCGCCAAAACTTACCAACACCACCCATTCGCAATCTTTCACCCTTACACATCAAGAAACTTAAGTTTAGGCAGCCTTTCTCCCTCCTGGGTAAAGGCGATTACAAACCCTCACTGGTAGTCTTTGTCTTCTCGATGGCCTAGTGCTGGTGAAGCATAGATCGTAAACGCAGCAACTGCGTTGGAAAACGCTCCGTGGTTGTCGAAGTATGGCTATCGAGCCTTGGATCTTAAGGTCCAAGCGTTGATGTTTCTGCAACCTTTTTATTTTAATCAGGTTTGTTATTTATTGCATTTTATAGCGCAGCGGCCGGATGCCATGCCGGCCGAAAAACCCGCCCTGTTCTACTTTTATTCTTTCCAGTGGCATTCCTCATGCTGTGCGAGGCAAGTGAACCGAAAGAAAAGTCAAATGCCAATTTGATATGCGCATGCGCTTCAAATACCTACGGTTTCTTGTGAACAAAGTCATTCCCATTCAGTGGCAGGGGGTGTACCACTAAGGATACCGCGTAGCAGACGACACTCATACAGCAGATAGTCTAATGTGCGAGCGCGTACTCTCGCCTATTTCGCTGCTGAATACCTTGAAAAGCGCTGACATGCCGATCGGTCGTCGCTTCTGGTATGTTATTAAAACCTTCAGAGACTGTACACATTCTCTGTGTGAAGTGCCCTTCATGGGGGCCTATCTGCTGCTGATGATGGTGCTGGTGATGCCCATGCTGCACCTGCGCTTCACACAAGGTCAGTTCACTGGAGATGGGAACCAAGGCACCCACACTTCAGTGCCCCGTTGCCTTTGTAAAGACAAGCATTGCCGCTTTAACCGCACTGGTATATAGCTGAGAAGGTAAGATACCTCCCGTGGTGGCTCAGTGGAGACTGCATTGTTCTGCTGAAGAGGAGGTCTGTCATGCCAAGAAATCGCCACGAAAAAAAGGACAACCACGACCAGAAAAAAAACGTGCACAGCAGACGACGATGACGAAGACGCGAGGACGCGCTCTGCGGGGTACGTGCTAAACACCCTGTGGCCACCATCATCATCAGCGCCTGGCGGGGTCATTGACCCCCGACTCATGAGTCGGCCAATCGCAAGGCGCCAGCGAGAAAAAACCGAAGAAGGAGCGATCCCGAGAAGTCCGAGAGAGGGGAGACGGAGAAGCATGGATCGCGACCGGCATGCGCGGCGGTCGGGCGACTGGACCCGTGCCGTGCCCCAAGAGGTCATCCACAACTGCAAACTCCAGGAGGTCTTCGCAAGCAAATCGTCTCGCCGGGCATCGGTGAACGAAAGCGGTGCGTCCAGAGAGCTGCGTTCATCTTGATCATGGAACGGGAGCTCGGAGCACGCTGTACCGCCACGGCCACGACACACTACCTGGACCTTTGGACACCGAAACACACCACGACCGCGCAGCGAACACCTACCGTGACCTTGTCGTTCACCTTGAACTCTTTCCCGCATATTCGAACTGTGCCTTTTCCTTTCATTCCCGGACTTTGACTGTTTGCCCCCATTTGAACCAATTATCGTGTTAAATACCGCATTGTCACAGTTTCCTGTTATTATTTGGTTTAGCTCTGTCTGTTGTGTGATTTTGATTTGGGTTTCGGGTTACATAAACAAAAGGTCTCATTTACTCAGTTTCTTCTTCTATGTATTATTGTCCACCGAACCTGACAATAATTGGCCTCCGCGACAGGACGAGACTATTTTTTTTGTGTACCCTTAAAAACCCGGCATGGACACAGAGGAATGATTTGAACTGGGGACGCGCTTAGGACTAAGCGGCGACTATCTTGAACAGTGGGTGCTTGAGGAACAGAGATACTGGCGTGAAGAGAAAGAGTTAGAGCTAGAATCGCTCAAAAAGATTGCCGAAATGGATAAGGAGCGCGAAGAGCACGTGCGAGTGCGCGTGGAAATTGAAAAAGAAACTTTGCAGTTGCGGCTACGACTCGCGGAGCTTGAGGCGACGCGGAGGAATACCTTTCAGTCAGGGGATGGTACAGAAACCTATGACAGAGCCATACTTTTCGCACCACCGAGTTATAGCACAGACCTGATCATGCTGCCTTTAAAAGGAGTGCTAGAGGTCCCCCAACCATGTGAACATGTCGCTAACATAAAGCGTCAAAGAGCGCTTCATCCGGACAAAAACACCGAAACCTCTGGAATAGCGGAGGCAACGACATCAATCTTCATTGTAGGCGGGTCTGTTGAGCCCGAGGTAAAGAATGTCGCTAGAACCGGTCCGAAGAGCTTATCGCCTCCAGAGCAGTGCTCTGTAGCAGAAAAGAGTTTTTTCAGCGACGAGACGGTCCTGCACCCCCAGATTGCTGCAAAGTGCGAAAAGGTAGTTGCGAGGACAAAGGACCCGATAAGTAACACACTGAGAATATGCCTCAGTCGGCCAAAAGGTTGAACTGCAGAAACGAAGGAATAAGGATCAATGGTCGGGAACAGAGGAAAAGTAAACCCAATAAAGCCCTCCAGATCCGAAAGAAATTCCGCCGGTACGACAAAATCTTCCCGCGCAAATTCTTCCCAGGTTTTCGATGAGTTCGCATTAGCGCGCGTAGGCGGTGCTTTCAAGTGTAAGTCAAATCCCTACACGGCTAGACGCTGGTACGTAAGAGGCAGAGAGTGGCACCGCAGCCACTGCCGGAAAAGGGAAGAAATATTTGCCTGATTTCCTGTTTGGACGATTTTGGACTGTCTATTCCACTTGGACCTGGCGTATATCGTGCACATGAAGATGGTGTCTTCGTTTCTTATCTATGGTGATCTGTGTTTTGTGCAGTCGTGCATCATCGCGGGGTTATTTCAAGTGCAGTGAGGACTAAATATAGTGGCAATGTTCATCTCAAGGACGGTTGGTTTGGTGCGGGGGACTAGGAAGAGACATTTTTCTTTGAAAAATGCTTAAGTGTGGGGACATGTCATGGCAAGAAATCTCCACGAAAAAAAGGACAACCACGACCAGAAAAAAAAAAAACGCGCACAGCAGACGACGATGACGAAGACGCGAGGACGCGCTCTGCGGGGTACGTGCTAAACACCCCGAGGCCACCATCATCATCAGCGCCTCGCGGGGTAATTGACCCCCAACTCATGAGCCGGCCAATCGCAAGGCGCCAGCGAGAAAAAAACGAAGAAGTTGCGATCCCGAGAAGACCGAGACAGGGGAGACGGAGAAGCGTAGATCGCGACCGAGATGCGCGGCGGTCGGGAGACTGGACCCGTGCCGTGCCCCAAGAGGTCATCCACAACTGCAAACTCCAGGAGGTCTTCGCAAGGAAATCATCTCGCCGGGCATCGGTGAAAGACCGCGGTGCGTCCAGAGAGCTGCGTTCATCTTGATCATGGAACGGGAGCTCGGAGCACGCTGTACCGCCACGGCCACGACACACTACCTGGACCTTTGGACACCGAAACACACCACGACCGCGCCTCTGGAACGTGAGGTAGGCCAACTCCGTTCCCGCAGCGAACACCTACCGTGACCTTGTCGTTCACCTTAAACTCTTTCCCGTATATTCTAACTTTGCCTTTTCCTTTCATTCCCGGACTTTGACTGTTTGACCCCATTTGAACCAATTATCGTGTTAAATACCGCATTGTCGCAGTTTCCTGTTATTATTTGGTTTAGCTCTGTCTGTTGTGTGATTTTGATTGGGGTTTCGGGTTACATAAACAAAAGGTCTCGTTTCCTCAGTTTCTTCTTCTATTTATTATTGTCCACCGAACCTGACAAGGACCAGGGTTCGCTACCCGGCCGTTGCAGCCGCTTTTCTCATGTAGGCGAAAGCAAACACGCCCATTGGTTGATGTTTTCGACGCACAACAAAGATGCCCAGGTGGTAAAATTAATCCGGAGACCTTTATTACGGCGCTCCTCATCGCCTGTGTAGCGTCGGCGCGATAAACCTCCCAATGAATCGGTCTATGAAAAGATAAGATGAATGTTTCTTTTCCCAGGGGTGTGATCCCATACTTGATGCCCCACAAGCGCCAGAGATAATTTTACAGCGAAGCTGTTAGCATTTCGTTGGCCGTATAAGTTCGTGTCGTAAACAAATTATTAAAGCCGTTATACTGAATATGTATGCTGTGGGATGTGCAGAGCAGTGCTTCGCCACAATCGGCTGTAGCGCCCTTACGCTCTGAGTGCTACCACCCAGCACGCTCTTCGCCGCAGTCTCACTCCTCTCTTGATTAGTGGAACGGAGGTTTGTCCACTGCAGCTCAAATTTCCCACCTTTGCTGTGTTCGCGCGCCCACTGCCTGAAAGTGCGCCAGCGGGAGCTCTGTTCTTTTTGTGCTTGCTTTTCCTTCCACACGTGCGAGAGTTGCGCGGCTGCTTTTTGTCGCTTACTATTGTAAAACCCGCCCCAACCCGTGTTCCTAAATAAATGAACACGGACGCTGCCGGTTTATCCACCTTTACCCGCTGCCCCGACCCCGAGACATTGGATCACGTCCTGTGCTTCTGCCCTGCGCATGCTGGCGCCCGGATCAAACTAGTCTCTGGGTACCGGCGGCTGAAGCTACTTTCAAGCCCTGCAGAGGCCATCCTGCGTCCTCGGGGACCCCTTATGCTGCACCGAGAGGCCTTCAGGCTGCTCATGTCCTACCTGGAGGAGTCGGGCCTCAAAACCCGCCCATGAACTGTCGAAGCCAAACCCCATCCACTATCCTCCCCGTTTCCTTTATTCCTTTTGCGCGCATGGGTGTGTGTGTGTTTGTGAGTGCCTGCGTATGTAAATATTGGGTATATAACCTGCGTGTGCATGTATATAGTTGGCATATAGCCTTTTCATTGCCTGTCATCATATTCCTAATATTCCGTTGCCCTTTCACCGCTTATTCTTTTTTTACTCTTTCCTCTCCCGGCGAGACCTATGCCCTCTGTCCAGAGGCAAATCTTTGACTTGTATTTATTTCGGTTTAATGAACACTTTCTCTCTATCTTCTGTCTAAGTATGTCGTACTGCATTTCACTCATATTTTTCTACGGATGTTCCCGCCGTTTGTGGCTCAACCAAGCCATGTTAGATTTACGTGGGAGGTTCAAAAACGACATGCAGGAACATACTCTCCCGTGGCAGTGAAGCGCTACGAGATAACGGCAGAGTAGTGCACGGCACAGTGCCATTTCTGATCACGCGATCACTTCCTGACACGCAGCACATGTGCGCCGTGACCGAGAAAAACTGCAGCTCGCGTGAGGCAAAAAATGCGCAACTGGCTAGTATAGTAACTGTCAGTGTATTTTTAAGGTGGAGCTTTTTACCTCTACTCACCAAGTTTTCTGTCGCCATCGTTGGTGTCAACACAATACTCTAGCGTACAAATAAAGTAAGTTTCTGGCACCGCCAGGAATCCAACCTGGAACGAATAGAGAAACGAAGCGAGACCCTGTTGTCTTAGTAATTAGGCTACGAACCCTGGCTTAGACAGGGAGGACAAACACTACACTCACCGAGCAAATCTGCAGGTTTACCTCCTGCGTTTTTGTTGAATGCCACGTGACCGCGTCACACGACCTCTTGCGCCGCTGTGCGCTCAGCCCACGGTTCGTGTACCAGTCATGTGCGCACCTTGCGGATGCGCTTGGAGCTATAAAACTTAAAAGATGCTCACACCAACGCATGACATCGCACTTCTTCGTTTCTGCCACGATCTCGTCGCCTCCGTAGGCGGTGACAGAGACTAGGGAGGCGTGAGATCGTCTATCACCGGGTTTGAGCTTTGTTTTTTATAAAAAAAGTGTTCCACTCGTCTGGTTCACCAAGCTAACTAAATCAAACACCGTTCATGAATCGTGCATTCATTTACACTAGTATATAATATCTCTGGGGAACAAACACTGCGGTTAAGAGCATTTCACTTGCATCTGGTTTCACTCTTTGTAGTTCCGCGTGTGGCAGTTGAAGTGACGGCACATGGGTAATCATTGTGGGTGTCGCTTACAGCTTGGCTTTCCAACCCCCTTCACAGGGTAGATTGGCGCGCATTTTTTCCTTACCGAATTCGGTTTTTGGCGTCAAGAGGCAAAATGTTTTTGACTGGCGTATCTTTGTCACGGAAACATGGTTATAACGATTTTCTGTAGGTATAATGCATGCGCAAGATTCAAGGCTGCGTTTTTTTTAAGGTTCTGCTACTCAACTAAAAGCGTTATGAGAATTTGTTACTAAGCCTGACGATATGAATTATCTCTATTAAGATATCCGAAACAAAAAAAAAATCATCTGCACGCGCATAAGCGTGTATGTGCCGCTTTGGAGCAAAGAGAAGACTATGTTGTGAAGCCTCCCCGTGGTTAGCCATCATTCTGAGCGAGTGTGCACCATTTTTGGGGTCATTGTTTGTAGCGTCTCCTTCAACCTCAATTACAGTCCTCACAAGAAGATGCTTGAGTCAACAAAGGATTCATAACTCGCGATAAATCCTCCAAAACCCCACTTTTACTTTTTGTTTAAGCTCTCTTCCAAGGATGTAGGTTCTGTTTTACCCAATGGCACCTTACTAACTTCACAAGCGCAGGATACGCGTTGACGCTCTACGTGGTGTTTGCACGGTGGACGCTTCGGTGTCGCTGTCTGATGTTCTCCTGTGGCTGACGGGGTTTGCAGGCTCCTTTCCTGGCAACTAAACCCAGTGGTTGCTACAGATGAGACAGAACACGAACGTACGGCAAACCCAAACTGAACCCACAAAATAACGGTTTCAGTGCAAAACGCTTCAGCCATGCCTTGGAGATATTGGGGCGTAACGTTTTCTTGATGTTTTATTTTTTCCGTATGTGAACATCGTAATCGTCCAAATATTTCCGGTTCCTCTGGAAAGTTTTCCAACCATTTCCTGGAATGTTCATAATGACACCAGGCCCGCCCACCCAAATTGTTGATAGGAAACGCGTAAAAGTGGTGGTAGCTTCGTTCGAGGTAGTCCGCAATGTTCTTTAACTGAAAACCATGTTAATCGACGAGATTTAGAGGAAATCCCCAAGGTGGAGTAAGCTTCTGCAAGGGAAAGATTGGCATCCACCTGAATGCAGCCGTACGGCTAACAAGGAAAGCTATACAGTCTTCTCAGAAAATTCGCAGTTGAAGAAAAATTCTGACCAGGACGAATTTTTTTAGCAGCGAAGAAACGTGCGTAATCGAATGGGAAATGGTTAAAGTCAGAGACGCTGCGATGAAAAATAGAACTGCGTGCTGGTCAAATTCAAAGCTCAACTAGTCATACTTTAAATCCAGAAGGGAATCAAGGAAACCCACACGAGAAAGCTTTGTGATAAGTCTTCATCATCCTTAGGAGTGCATGATTTTTCCAGCGCTGTGGCAGCTTGTAAAACTCGACCGCAGCATTCAGCTGTGAAATTGAAGGCAGGTTTTCGGCACCCTTCTGTCTCGCGCCCTTTAGCCACGAATGAATTGGTTTTTGAAAAGCCATTAACCAACATACCAGCAACCATTCAAATTGTTGTAAAGCAATTCTTTTCCACGACAAGAAATAAAGTTCTAGTATCATGCGGTACTTATTCTGTAAATGATTCCTGATGACTCTAAAAGGTGCATTTCTGTGAAATTAAACACGTTTCTACCGCATTTATTCAAGTTACGGAAGCGTCGTGCATCACAATTTCTGCTTTCATGCAAATCTTAGAAGGCACCCCCCGACCCCCCACTTTGTCTTTCGCTTGTGCGCGACGCCCTTTCGTCAGCAATTGCCAAATGCGAGCGCCGCAGATTCCTGGATCGGCTGCAGACACCGGCTTTGTAGGAACCCCTAGCTGCGATATATTCCTCGATACTACAAACTGCATGAAGGCATGAAAAATTGCGCGAACGAACGGACTTGCACTCTCATCTGGACTTCTAGCTTCGCTCATTGAGCGTTGTCTGCTATTTGTAATTACTGAGTATTGGCCTTAATCATACACATGGCAGGTCTCGCAAAGCTCACTTCCACGCTCAAGATTTACCGATCTGAACAAAGGTACTTTTGGTTATCTACACTTTGCAAGCCGCACCGCAGCAGAACGACAGAAAGCCACGCACAACAACGCTGCATTCACCGCCACCGGCCTTCCACTGACGAGCAGTTCGCCACGCGCGGCGGTCTTCGCTGAAGCAACGGTGGTGCCATACAACGGCCGCCAAATCCCAATTGGAGCGAACGACAAATGAACTTGGGTGCAGCCTTGGCTACCTTGTACCGTTCCTAACGGCACGTGACCATGCGGAGGGAGAATAGCCCCCCGTCCCGCCAGCACTCGTTTCCTTTGTAACCAACGCGTTATTACACGCTTTCTACGCGTTACTGCACAAGGTGCGGGGCGCCTTCTCTTGTCATTTTCGAATGGCAGGCAGTCTTCCTTTTTAGGCACAGACCACAAAGGAGCCATTAGATAAAACACAAGTTTGTGTTATTCGAAAGACTTCGTGTTTTATCGTGCCCCCATCGCTTGTCCGAATGCAAACGATGTATTATTCAGTGAAAAATTAATTAATTTCGGTGAAAACGTTGATTTTCCCGCTAAATCGGGCGTTTTCGTCGTCTGTAATGACATCACAGGGCTTTGTTTACCATTAGTGAACCTAGATGGCGCCACCACACCGCAGCAAGCCGTTTTGTGCCTTTGGTTTGTTGGTCAACGTATTTGTACCTGGCTTGTTTTGTACATAGAGACAATCTTTTCGCGAAACCTGGTGCCTTCTCGTCAAATGCGGACACGTAAGACATCGTCGCTTGCGTCAAGCGGCCAGTGTCGTCTGAAACAACCCCAAAGCCCCGCAGTCCTGTGCAGCTAAACCAAGCATAGTGCGCGCAGTACGAGGATGTTGTATAGAACTCCTGGAGTGGAGATGGCGCTCGAAAACTGACGCCGACGGGTGCCGTCTTGCCGTCGGCAGAAAACTCGTTCTGTGGTAGCAGACGCATTGCACCCGTCGCATCATGTACATGTTTTTGCGGCGGGTTAGGTTATATTAGAGACGATAGTCTTTCTTGGGCTACCTAAACGCAGAAATTTTGGTCTGTATATAAGTCTGTCTGTATGTCTGTTTGTCTATCTGTCTGTCTGTGACTCCATTCAGCCACCCGGCCAAACTAAAACAATGCCTGCGCAATAGTCTTTAATCAGAACTAAATCTACCAGTCTAAATTCGGTGTAATGGTCACACTTGTCAATATTGCTGAAGAACCACAAGACATTACGCAAACATACGACAAGAAATTAATGCAGAAGTGATATTTGCAGTGTTCCTTTTTTAAAAATCATACATGCTGGACTTTTGCGAAATTAAATACTTCATCAACTGCAGAATGAATGACTTCATTGTAGAGAGCAGGCTATAAAGCCCTGTGGGTAGAGAATGGAAAAGAGAATTGGGAAAGACAACAATACAGAAAAAACAATTCACTCCGCAGTCGCCTGCTGTCGCCCTCGCCACTATAGCTTCTGGCGTCATTTTAAGAAATCAACCGGCAACAGTTAAGAAAAGTCCCACTAGATGGGTTCCACGTTCTGCTTGCAACGCATGTGAAGTAGGAAAACGCGGTTCTATATACGTTGAAGTGGGGCGCCTCAATTCACGGGCGTCTTCGCCGTACGGCCGCGTTGGCATCGAGACACCCGGTTTGGAGTAGTGGATGCTGCAAAGGTGTAGAAAGCAGAAATGGTCTGCTTGTGCGTCGCATTCGGCTGCGTTAATCGCGCGACGAAGACGTTGGGGATCAGCTTTCCTCTGTAAGTACTGAGGATCTCTGTTTGATTTGGGTCTCGAGAGCATTACTGGTATTATAACGTTATAAGTGCACACTTGCCCGCTGTTTGTGTGTGATTTAAAGGACAAATTAGCCGTAGCACATGCCGTCCGCTTAATAAACATGCCGTACACGCTTGCTTACGCAGATATGCGAATGTTTTCGCTCGTAGTTGTGGTGGCCCTGCTGTCGCTTGAGTGCACGAAATCATGTTTGTAAATATGTAGGGCTCAGCGCAAATATGTAGGGCTCAGCACTAATTTAAATGCAGAGTATTGCTCAGACTGTTACCGTCAAAACTCAAGGCACTCTTGTTAATATATTTCATTTGCATCCGGCCCTACGTGAATACTCTGACGTTTCTCGTTAGCGCTGTTTCGTAGAAGTCTTTGATGTAACGAAATTCTCTCCCGCGTTCTTCAGCCGCGTGATTGTCTGGTCAATAGCACGTGCTCGCGTACGAATGTGCGTGGTCAACGAAGTTGTAAATGTCATTGGGTAACCTCCTGCGCGTAGTTTTCTTACCAATAGCGCGTTACTATCGTGCGAACGTGCGCGGTTCCAATTATGTAACCGTTTTGATTTTTAACATGAAGAAAGTCGATGCGCGTGAGACATGAATGCGTGATGATCATGCTTTCTGTAAAGCGCACGCGTAAAAAAAACCTGCTTTAATGAGCTTAAGTGTGTGCCTAATTCATTTTGCAAAATATGATTGAAAAGCTGGAAATAGACCCGCCGCGGTGGCTCAGTGGCTAAGGCATTGTGGTGCTCATCCCCAGAGCGCGAGTTCGATTCTCAGCCGCTGCGGGCCTTTTCTGACGAAGGCAAAAAGCGAAAAGAGCCGTGTAAAAAAGATTCCCAGGTGGTCAAAATTAATCCGGAGGCCTCCACTACAGCGTGCCTCAACAACTGCGTTGCATAGGCGCTTTAAACCCCACAATCAATCAATCAATCAATCAATCAATCAATCAATCAATCAATCAATCAATCAATCAATCAATCAATCAATCAATCAATCAATCAATCGATGGATCGATCGATCAAAAGATCGTGCTTAATTTGGTCTTCTTCGGCAAGGGCAAAAGTGAGCATGTTGTTAAAACCAGAAAATGTGCACGTTCAGTACATATAAAGATTGCAATATAGTGGTGCATATATTCCTTGCAGTACTGCCTAAAAACGATGATGATGATGATAGTTGGGTTTTATTGGCGCAAGGCCGACTATGGGCAAAGAGCGCCAAAGAAGAAGTTACTGAATTGTGATGATTCCGTACATACTAAAACATGTGACTAAAAGTAAAAGTGATGCAAAACAAAAGACAATGGAGATGGCTGGTGTATAGGGCCAGGATGACTACACGTGATATGACAAGAGCTGCAGAAAGTTGACCTCAGCTAAAAACTTAAAAACACGCTGACTAGAAAACATTGGTTCGTCGGCTAAAAAATATGATGGGTGCAAAGGAATGTGTCGTCTGTATAATTCAGGGAAATGTTTGTGTCGTGTTGTGTCAAGTGTCTTGTGATTAGTATGTGGACTACGGATAGGCCCTTTCCACACCTGCTACACGTGGGTCCCGAAGTTCCAGTGAGCAGGTGGGAGTGTGTCGCATGTGTGTGGCCTATCCGCAGCCTAGCCAGGGCGACTTCAGTGTATCTGTTGTGTGAGTCAGTTATGTAGCGTCCCAGTTGTGGTTTTATTACGTGTAGTTTGTTGTCTGTTTGTTGACTCCAGTGTAATTGCCATGTGTTACGAAGCTGTCGTCTGATGTGTGTCTTTAGGTCGGTGTAAGGTACTGTTGTAATGTCAACCGTAGTCATGAGAGCAGCATCACCAGCCATTTGGTCGGCGGCCTCATTACCAGGGATTCCACAATGTCCTGGTACCCAGCATATAGTTATTTCAAGATTTGAGGCATATGCAGACATTAGTACCTTGAAAAGAGCATT
Source organism: Haemaphysalis longicornis (assembly GCF_048455015.1). NCBI lineage: Eukaryota > Metazoa > Arthropoda > Arachnida > Ixodida > Ixodidae > Haemaphysalis > Haemaphysalis longicornis. The sequence goes on along the minus strand of NW_027526233.1, from coordinate 97,654,618 downwards.
TATAACATAGTTTTTAGATGACCTTCCTAATGACAGTGCCTGTGCAACGCTTTGAGAGTCTGTGTACACAATGGACTAGGGAATTTTATGTTTCATGATGTGGTTTGAAACGAGTACAATGCCATATGCTTCTGCCGTGTAAATACTGTTATGAAAATTCATTGTTTTGCTTACTCTAAAATTTGGTCCGTGCGCTGCACAAGATACCGTAGAACCAGTTTTCGACGCGTCGCTATAGAATTCTGCGCACCTGTACTTGTCCTGCAGGAACAGGAAGTGCTGCAGAATTGCATTCTTGGGTACCCTATTTTTTTATACAAGAGTGAATGACAGGTCGCATGATACAGGACGAAGATGCCATGGTGCGATGAAATTTTGAATGGGTGTCTTGTGCGTGTCTGAAAGAGGGACCGTGAGTGCAGAAGCCTCCTCCCTAACTCTGAGAGAGAAAGGTAAGGAAACGGATGGCCTGTTTAAAAAGAGTTGCAAGTTTGATGTATTGTTCATGATGGGATTAAAAGGATGGTTGGTAAGGGATACAATCTTAGATGCATACAGCAGGTCAACATACTCCCGCTGATGCCCTATACACCACTTGTCGCACTCGACATAAAGGCTTTCGACAGGGCTAGTGCGGAAAGCGCCGCATGAGAGGCGAAGGCCAAGATGCAGCACTGGGTCGAGCATTCTCAGTGCGGTCTTTGTCGCCGACCCATACACGACACTGCCGTAGTCGAGCCGGGACCCCACCAACGCTGTGTACAGGCGCAGCAGGAGTTGTTTGTCGGCCCCATAAGATTGATGTGAGAGAACCTTAAGAATATTCATTGCCTTTAGGCATTTACATTTGAGCTGTTTGACATGAGGAATGACTGTAAGTTTTTCATCGAATAAAATGCCTAATAACTTGTGCTCCTTGTTCACAGGAATTGGCACATTCGCAAAAAGAGTGATGTCTGGGTCCGGGTGGACCCCACGCTTCCTGGAGAATACAACACAAGAGCTCTTTCCGGGATTAATTTTAAAACCATTCTTGTCTGCCCAGCCGGCAAGCTTCTTGACGCCGAGCTCGACTTGAGGTTCGCAGATGGACATATTACATGATTTAAAAGATATCTGCACGTCATCTACATACATGGAGTAAGAAATTGTAGGCGGCAGTGCCTTCCCAAGGGAGTTCATTTTTACTATGAAGAGAGTGCAGCTTAGAACTCCGCCTTGCGGCACGCCACTTTCTTGCACGTGTACCTTTGACAGTGCAGAACCAACTCTGACGCGAAAGGTTCTCTCCGACAAATAGCTAGCAAGGGTGTTAAACATATTACCAGAAATACCAAATGACTTCAGGTCAGTAAGGATCCCATAATGCCATGCGGTGTCATTGGCCTTTTCTAGGTCGAAAAACACAGTTAAACATAACTGTTTATGCACGAAGGCATCCTTATTATACGACTCTACTGCCACAAGTTGATCATTCGTGGATCGCCCCGCCCTGAAGCCTGCCTGGCAGCTCTCGAGAAGGCCGTTATACTCCAAAAAGTACACGAGCCTCCGGTTTATCATCTTCTCGAGAAGCTTGCACAGGCAGCTGGTCAGGGCAATGGGTCGATAGCTAGCGGGAGAAGAAGGGTCCTTCCCTTCTTTCAAGAATGCTACAACTATGACATCCCTCCAAGACTTTGGAATGTGCCCCGAAAGCCATATCTTGTTGAAAAGGTGAAGAAGTGTTACAAGAGTGGCTGTGTGTAAGTTCTGTATCATTGTATATGTAATGTTGTCTGGGCCTGGAGCTGAGGGTTTACACGTGCTCAGAGCAGCCCCCAGCTCATGTAGTGAAAACAGGGAGTTGTACGAAGTCTGTGATTTGTTGTTGTCGTGTAGGGACTTCTTTTCACAAGAGGCTTTATGTTTCAGGAAAGTGTTCGTGTAGTGTGCTGAACTGGACACGTGTTGGAAGTGTTGTGCGAGTGTGTCAGCCTGGTCTTCCAGAGTGTCCCCTGTTGTACTGACCAGGGGCAGGCTGTGTGTCTGTTGTCCTTTGAGTTTGCGTATACGTGTCCATACTTTCCGTGTGTCTGTGTAGGATTTTAATTGATATTATGAATGTACGCCAACTCACTCCTTTTGCCTCACGGCGCACACGTTTTCCTAATGCCTTGGCCCGTTTGAACAAGAGGAGGTTTCCCGACGTGGGGTACAGACGAAGGATACCCCACGCCTTGTTCTGGGCCTCTCGCGCCCGCCTACAGTCCTCATTCCACCACGGCCTCCGCTGGTTGCGCGGGGCACCAGAGACGTGGGGAATGGACTTTTCGGCGGCGTCGAGGATGTACGCCGTGAGGAGTTGGGTAGCTTCTTCAACGTGTAGGTGTCCTATGGATGTGTGGTGTAGTTTGGATGTCTCTGTAAATGTATTCCAGTTAGCCCGTGCTTCATTGAACCTATTATGGGAAGATGAACTGCTTGGGCCTTTATCTATATATGTAAGTGAGGTGGGGAAGTGGTCACTGCCATATGGGTCAGTTCCCACACCCCACTCGAGAAGAGGAAAGAGAACTGCGGAGCCAATCGCCAAGTCAAGACATGAGTATGTGTTGTGTCCTATGTTATGGTATGTAGGCTGTTTACTGTTGAAAAGGCATGCTCCTGAAGATGTAAGGAATTTCTCTATGAGGCGACCTCGGGCATGCGTGCGAGAAGAGCCCCAAAGAGTGTTGTGAGCATTAAGGTCGCCTGTCAGGATGTATGGTTCGGGCAGCTGGTCAACCAGCACCTCGAAGTCAGAGTTTAAAAGTGAAACATCAGGAGGAATGTATATGGAGCATACCGTTATCAACTTATTAAATATTATCGTTCGAATTGCCACAGCCTCCAGGATAGTGTTCAAGGTGACAGGGTGGCATGCTAAGGATTTGCGGGCGATTATGGCCACACCGCCAGAAGAGTGTGTGCAGCCAACCCTGTCCTTTCTGTATACCAGGTAATTATTCAAGAAATTTGTGTTCTTGGAATTCAGGTGTGTTTCCTGAACACACATTACACTTGGCTGATTAGCATGCAGAATCTCATAAACGTCGTCAAGATTATTCAGAAGGCCTCTGCAGTTCCATTGAACAATATTGTCTCTTCCCATTATTTAGTGTGAGAGCTACTGGAGTGTGTATGTTTATGTGTCGTCTTTCGGGGCTGTGACTCTTGGATTGGGCTTTTTGGGCGGCCTATCTGAAGGCTTGGACGTCGGAGGCCGCTCCTTGCGCTGCGTTGCAGGCAAGAACGGCACGACGTCCATCTCGTCGTCCGATGTCCTGGGTGTGCCCGTCGAACCGGGCCCCCCGGACTTGGCCCCCCTTCGGGGGCCCTTCGTTTGAGCCGCCACCGCCGGTGGTGTCGGAGGCACCAGAAGTGGCACGGGCGGTGCGGTGGGAGCCGGTGCGGGGCTCATGGTGTCCATGGCACACTCCAACGCACTGGACGATGGGGAGGCACGGACGGGAGCGGCACCGGTCCCGACGGAAGAGGTTGCCACCACAACCGCTGCTGCCTCTGCAAGTGGGGTGGTGGCGGGTTGGGCGGACAGAGGCAACCCAGGGGGGGGAGGGGGCGGGACCAAGTCCGACTCGCGATACTGGGTCCCCGCCGAAACCAGACGCCGCTCCGCCCCCCGGCGAGCCGCGTCGGCGTACCTCCCAGGGGGAAAGAGGCGAACCTCTTCCGCGCCTCTAGGAAGGTGATGTTTTCTGTCACTTTTAGATGGATTATTTTCTTTTCCACTTGGAATTTCTCACACTTCCTGGAGTAGGCCGCATGAGGGCCCCTGCAGTTTGCACATGTGAGGTTGTCAGAATTGCAATTGTCAGTGGGGTGGTCCTGCGCTGCACATTTCGCACAGGTTGTTTTGCCGCGGCAAGAGGTTGTGCTGTGCCCGAACCGCTGGCACTTAAAGCAGCGGCGCGGGTTCGGTATGTACGGTCGAATAGAGCATCGGATGTAGCCTGCATTTATATATTGCGGAAGTGTCGAACGGTCGAAGGTCAGGATAATGTGTTTGGTTGGGATTATCTTATCGTCCCTGCGCATCGTGATGCACCGCACAGCTGTGACGCCCTGGTCCTTTAAACCTTCAAGAAGGTCGGAATCGGTTTCTGTAAGGAGATCCGACTCTGAAATCACACCCTGGGAGCTGTTCAGGCTCCGGTGGGGCGTGATCTTGATGTCCAGATCATGGATGCGAGTTTGGGCAAGAAGTGTGCGGGATTGTTTTTCATTGTTGAGTTCGACAAGGATTTCTCCTGTCCTGAGCTTTTTGGCTTCATACTTTTCACCTAATGTGCTTTGCAGAAATTTCGAGACAAGGAATACCGACAGTGAAGCGACGGGTCTCGTTGGGTCAGCTGACTCGATCACAAGAAAACGAGAATAGTTATTCATGTTTGTTGAAAGGAGAGTTGTTGACAGAGGCGGGAATGAAACTTCGGTGCGGCCCCTTTTCGGGGGCCGATCACGTCTGGGGGGGGGGGGGTTTAGAAAATGCCATATATCATAGTATAGAAGCAGGGAGACGGGGGTACTTTCTTCCGCAACCTTACCCTGATAGCTGAGGAGGTCCCGGAGCTCCCTCCCTGCCTGGTAAACAGACAGGGAGCCCATCCGCCGGAGCTTGACCTGGGCTCCGACGGCCACCGTTAGAGGTTTCTACCCTTCACCTTAAAAACACATCACCACGGTTGGATCCAGCTTATGTTTGGGGGCTCGGGGTCCACGGTATCGCCAGTACCGTCACCAAGATTGCTCAAGGTGCCCCGTGCGGGGACTGCCTAAAAACCATCGAACCGCTAAACTGTGTCTACAGAGCTTGTTTGAGGAGAGCTGCGTTATTATTCATTAATGATTAATGAATAAGCATTCATTAATCCCAGCAATGCCGCTAAAAGCAACAAGCGTCAAATAATCGCGCTGTCGCGTGTGCTGCACTTTCAGCGTGAAATCACGGCCAATAGTAACCATATAACGCGGCATCTCTTGCAACAGCAATCAACATGAGATAATTTTAATGTTAGGAGGGGCGGCCTATACCCTTAGAAAAAATAAAATAAACGTTTTTTGAAATAAAGGCAGGTGTAGTGTCTTTAGCCAAGCGCTACGCGTTTTCCCGAGGCGACAGGTCTGTTTACCAACAAAAGATATACACACGTCAACTCTTTGAACCATATCTTATGCTAATACTTTCCGCGTAAGGCAAAATTCAGGCTGCCCGCAAATATCGTAACCGATAAACCAGCTTACCCATCGTTTTCTCTCTTATAAAGCAAAAAAAAAAAAAAAACGACCGCACTTCAACGTCCCTGCACGCTCAGCGCCTTTTCTGCCCACGGCAATATGGCCGCGGACCGGCTCTCCCGGCTTCACCTCCCCGCGTTGCCCGCTATGGGCGGCCTCCACTCCAGAAGTTTTATACAACCTCTTTGGCGCAGTACTAACACCAGCATTCGCTGCGGTACTTCTATGTTTACGGGTGCTTTCGTAACTTTCACGGTTTGTCCCACCATTATTAGGGCTTTCAAAAGAATGTGCCCTAAATTTAAGCGGAAATAGCTTGTTCAGCAAGCTAATAAGCTCTGCCTAATTTGCGTTTGCCTTTGCCGCCCTCCGCCAATCGCAGAGCTGTCTTATATGACACCATAAGTTCTGTTGCGGTAAATGAGCTAGTGGGTCGCATGGTCATTTCCTTTTAGATGCGAAGCATCTCATGGTCGGGGCTATGTCCCTCCCTTGATGTTGTGGTTGTTGCGCTCTCCACACCCCCACTGCGCATGCTCGGCTTGCTGAACTCACGGTGGTGTGTTACCCTTCTATGGCGCCTGGAGCGACAGTGTTGCCGGTGTCTTCCTGGGCCGGCACGAGACGAGCACGCTTCCCCTGTAGGGCTTCTGGAGCGGCAGTGTTGCCGGTGTCTTCCTGGGCCGGCACGAGACGAGCACGCTTAACGCGCCTTCGACGTTTCGTCGTCGTCGGCAGCGCCCTGCGTCGACGAGTCTCGGCGGGCCATGATTACAAGCAGCCCACAGCCATCCGGGGAAACGTCAGCAACTTTACGGTTTATCCACTACGACAGCCCTTGACTTTACATTCCACAGGCCATAAGGCGGTCATATTCAAAGCGGAACGCCAACCACAGCTCGACGTCACCTACGTTTAACGTGATGATGATAATGCTAAATAAATATAAACACACAACGTACAACGTCTCTCTCTCTCTCTCTTTAATGCCTCACCACTCTAACGCCTCGCCCCCGTCCCCTCCAATAAAATTACACCAACTTCCCGTAGGGGGAACCCAGGGTAGTATACGAAACAGCCATGGGGTGAACGCAATTTCCCATTTCGTAGTTCCGGTAAGTGAAATGTGTGGTAGTTACCAGGGAAACCAAACGGTAAATATAACGGTATCTGCGTACCTCAACCTCACGGAAACGACGAACTGAAAAGTAATGGGCACTCTAATCAACCACATGGCTGTTCGCATACTACTCAAGGTTCGCCTACGAGAAAATGGTGTAATTTTTTCCCTTAATATGTAGCTTATTTAGGCGAATTTTACGTTAAAACTGGTGTCAGTAGGATTCTAACGAGGCAGTCTTTTGAATGAACCAAACCTGTGTTTTATCTTCATGGCTCCTTTAGGGCCCCGCTACTGTGGCTTGGCGAAGTCGCCTGCTTTGTAATCGAGCGACCAAATCAAACTACAAATAAAAGAAAATTGGAGGAAGAAAGCGTACCGAAAAGTGTATGGAGGGCCGTAGCCGAGTAGGACCGACAAGATAACAATGAGAACGTAGAATCCACCGAATATTAGCCCGCAATAAAGCAGAGGATGAAAGCATGGATAAGGGGAGGCGAATGCTGAGTCGGTGCCTTTTGAGCCAAGCACGCGCTGCGTGATGCACGTACATCGGTCCTTACGCGTCTTGTTTTGCATGTCGCCACTTTAAAATTGTTCGGAAAACTGTAATGCTTTTGGTTTCTATCATTAAAGTATTCCTGTCTCACTGAGAACAGTTTAGAGCCTATTTGACGTTTTTAAAAACGAGATCACGACAGATAAATGTGGAGAAACCAAACGCCTCCGAAGCTTGGGCGTTTCTTCCGTCTATTGGGGTGCACAAGTTCCTTAAAAAACGTTCATTTGTTCGAATACCTCATTCCTTTCTTTACTGAATGACAGCTGGTGTAGATGAGGGGCATATAGCATTAAGTCCCGCGCAAGCAGTCTACTGCGAAGTCTTCCCACTAAATAGGACATCCCTCAAGGGAGGTCGATGAAAACGTAGAGTGCAGGCGTGAACAATCATCCGAGTCCATCAACAGAGAGTCTGGAACGGCCCCTTAAAAAACAATCAATCGGCAGATCCTCCCCTGAAAACCAAGAAGAGTGGTTTGTGAAACAGTGCGTCAGAATCTTCATGAGGTGGGATAGCGAATGAAATCGCCAGCATATGTATTTTTATGAAGTAGATTCAGCTCGAAGTTACTTTGAGAATCTTGAGAGCTAATTCAACCACTCTATTTTATTTAAAAGCGAGTACCTTCGGACATTTATTGCCATCATGCAGAGAGAACAAGCAGTGCTTTAGCTGGAAATGCGCAACACACTGACGAAGAGGTCGGTAACTTTTTAGAGGAATGAAGAGAGTGCTGAGCTGTGCGGACCCGGAAATGATGAAGGAAAGGAAACTGCAGCTTTTAATGTGAGGTTTAAGGATATAGCTCTTTGCTTACTCTTTTGTAAGCCCAAAAAGATGGCGGCTGATATCCCGTCGGATAGAGCTATGATGGAGAACGCGCATGGATTTATTACGAAGAAGTAAGGTGCTCTCTCAAAGTGGTGGTTATGCAGACAATCAGTGGCGGGGCTTTCAGCTCCGATACACTTACAATATCATGCGTATAGTAATCAGGCAAGGGGTGCTAAAACTTTTTCGAACTGCAATGCAATCCCATGTGGGTTATCTAGCGGAAATATCTGAGAAAAATTACGACAGGCATTGGGTCATTCGACATCGGCGGAAGTACTATTCTAACCGCAAACACGTGTGTACGCAGCTGGTATTCACCACACCCGCCCACCACGTGCTACACGCCAGCTGGACGAGTTCTGCCGCCGTCCATCGTGGCCCGCCATACAAATCTGCGCTGCAACTTCCCACACCTAGAAAGAGCGAGGTTTGTGAATTCCGTGAGTGTCGTCCGCTCTACTACCATTGCGGAAGAGCTGGCAATCTACTGATGTTGGCCTTGCAAACGACGCAGGCTGCAAGGTGCCCTCGCCGATGCACCTTGTTTTTTTCTCGGATAGCGCTCCCACGTGACGGGCGATTACCAGAATAGCAGCAATTGAGAATTAACTGAACCGCTACAGCGTACGGCCCGCGCGTTTCAACGGCTCCGTGAGTGAAACCCCCCCCCTGCCCCCCTACCCACTCATCCGCCTCCGCCGCGTTGGGAGTTTGGTGTCCCGCACGCCACGAAGGAACCATTGACTGGTATAGCTAGAAAGCTTTGATTTAAAATGCGACCACTTGGAACGCTTCCGACCACCACGAACCTGGAATCCATCTCGCAACGTCGAGTGTGAAGTGTACATGTATCACCATCAACGGTAGCACGTGTCTTACTGAGTTAACATAAACGCCAGGTTCTCACGCGATATAATCCTTTCAATGAACTCATTGAGCGAAAACGGTGCGAGAATAGAAATGCAGGCAATGTTGATCATGGTCGTCCACGCCACCACTCTGTAACCAAGCGACGTACAATGTCATTTTCTAAAGATTGCCAATGACTACATCATATTGGCTACCCGTCTAGGCCTAACGAGAGTTTTTTACTATGAAGATCCTATCACTAACACCACCATAATCCTGGTTTACAACCAGAGCTCACTTTTCGAACGTCGCAGTCACCGTCGCACCGTACGGTTGTGTGCTTGCAAGAAAATTATACGAACGCCTTTTGCTCCCAAATTTCACTGAGCCCTGTCAGCGATTCATCATTGGCACGTACGTTGAGTTCCTGTAAGAAAATTATCAAGCTGGCGGGCGTCATTGCGATCATCTAATTTTAACGCTAGCCCGAGACCCCACGCAAGTTTTCGGCATTGTTCGAGGTGGTCATTTCATACTGCATCACAAGCTAAGGACTTTGGTACGCCACTACGTAACTGTTTTTCTATACACACTAAACTTTTTTACACCCTTTTTGGCCGAAAAGGGTGTAAAAGCCTTGTCCCAGGGCTAACACCTTTAAAAGGTGTTTTCGCAAAAAAAGGGTGTACGGACGAAAAAGGGTGGAAGAGCAAAAAAAGGGTGTTGAGCTCAACACCTTAAAAAATGGGTGTTCAGGACGCTCAACACCCTAAATAAAGGGTGTTGAGCATCCTCACATCGCTTTTTAAAGGTGATGGCATGCGCAGTACCATGGTGCTGCGCGTGTCATCACCAGGGCCTTGGAGGCTTGCGACCTATCACCATGGTGTCCTAATGCAATTCATGGCGACATGTGTATGTCTGGAGGCTCTGTAAGTAAATGAAATGCAACAATTTATCACTAATGGCACAATTTTAAGTTATATATACAGTGATCCCTCGTGGCGTCAAACTCGAATATCTTGAAATATCGGTTAACTTGACATGACACAAAAAAAAAACGTAGTAGTCTGAACCAAAAGAGAAGAAATAATAGAACTTCACAATTTCATGCACGTGACGATCACAACATTCGTGCACTAGAGGGACCACTGAAAACCGTTATCAGTGTGCTCACTACACATTAGCATTCAAGTGATACAACTAGACAGAACTGGACCCCCACTACAATTGCAATCATGTTTTCTGGTGGTGGCTTCCAAAAACAATATCCCATGTGATGTGCACCCATAGAGAACTTGTATTGGTATTTGTCGTCACACTTTTTTAAAAGGCAGATAACCACATTTATAAGTTCAATTGACCATAAATTGCACACTTTCTTTTGTGTCAAAAATCTTGAGACTCAAGCCGAAGGAAACCACGTTTTACAATCGAACGAAACTTTTACAATCGACAGTAAATGTCGCAACATAAAAAAAAAGAAACAAGAATGTTTGCAGAATTCTGTGCACAAATCCTGAGACTAAAACTAATTCACAACCATAAACTATGATTGAAGTGTCTATTAATAAACATTTTGGCAACTTCCCTTAAAAATTCACATCCAAGCACATACCAAATATCAAGACCCAAGCAATTATGAACTTCCTTCCCTCCGAATGTAATGAGGTGGACACAGCAGTCTGAACTATAAAGAACATTTATCTTTGACCCATCCTATAGCCGGTATTCATTGAAAAGTTTAGCTGTCAATTTTTTCGTTTGGCAACACTGAAATAGCCACGAACATGGCTGATCGCGACACGGACATGGCGGGGCTCGTGCCACTGCGGCCGCACGCCGAAGAAAAATATAACACTGACGTGCGTCGCCTGCTCCGTTTCAACCGATTCTCAACAGTGGTGTCATCAAAGTTGTTGTTAAAAGCACTCGCATTGGAGTCAAGGCATTACTTTGCGTTCGGCGGGCTAGAGCTTGGAATGTCCAAACCATATCATGCGCTTAGCACGTACAAGTACCGCCATCTTGCGGAGCTCGACGTAACCACACACTAAACATTTTGACTCCCAAAAGGGTGCGTTCAGTTTGTCGCCGCAGGAGCACCCTCATAACACAATATTTTACCCCCCTTAGGGTGCTTGGATTCTGTCGCCGCAGGAGCACCCTTTTCTGCCCAAAATATCATACGGTGCTAACTTGTCACCCCAATCTGTAGGAGCTTTTCCTGCAAAAGCACCCACCTAAAGGGGTACAAAAAAGGTGCATCATCCTCGGTTCAGAAATGGCGCTGCAGGTGTGCAGCCACATATGGCACAATATGACACACGATTATGGTATGAAACATTCGTGCTTTCCAAGCTCCGGTCTACGAGACATTCCATTGAAGCGCAATGTCAGCTGATAATTTACTTGAACTTTTTGTCCCACCGATTTTTAAATCATCCATTTATAAAGTCTAATATTACAGCCAAATCGCAGTACAGAAGTTGTATCATTAGAGGTTGTTGATTACTCAAAACGGTGTTAAAAATTCAATTTTATGTTCATTTTGCTGAACTGCAGCGCACATCCTTCGAGCTTCACTGCACAGCATAAACGTGTTATGCAGTGAAAGCAAGTAGGCATGCAAGACATCAACTGCACAAAAGTTCTTTGAACCTTACAACCCTCGGCTTCTCAGCATTGCATCAAACTTCCAATCACGGTAGCTACCCGCAATGTTTAGTGCCTTATTCTTGAGCTGAGCAGAAAAGCTCAATATTAAGGCAGACCAAATACAATATATGTATACTTCCCTCCGTACTGTGGCTTTATTCTACCCATAAAAGTTGGGTCCCCACTGCCATTTATTTTATTTTACATTATTCTTTTCGCTTCATGAAAAATGACCTCACATAGCAATACCAAGAACTGTAAACATCACAGAACAATGCATATCCATACCTGCTAGGTTTGCCGGGGTGGCATTAGGGAGATCTTACTGGGGGGGAGGGGGTGGTGTAGTAGCTACAACAGAATGGGTAACTTTACACACATTTTTTTTATTTGCTTAACACGTAGCACGAAATGAACTGTTTCTTCGTACAAACTACCAAGAAGCTAGACCACTCAAATGTTCGACGAGGCTGACACCGCCCTTATCAGAAAGTCCTGGAAATAGTACTGCAAGTGCAATACAAAACAGCAGGAACTGAACTGTTTTGTTGTTTCGTCTAAGCTAACAACAAGCTACACCACTGGAAACTCGCTAAATCTTCAGAACCGCCGTGCAGACCGGCCGTGCTCGTGTGTAAATGAAAGCGGCGGCGGCGGCGCTGCGTTTCTATAAACAGTAAACTAACAATGGGTCGAACAGGTTCCCCATCTACACATGGCCCACTAGACTTTTTAAGCACTTCATTGATAACGATGCCAATTGGTGTCACGTTGTATTGTCAGGTATACCTCCCTCACATTGTGGCAACACTGGGAAAAAGATTTGGCCAAAGACGGGTGCGTTTTCGGGAGATTTTTGTTTTGGTCGTACAATCGTACGAAACCATCAAAATTCGGAAGCTTCCTGGAAAATTTGGGAAACCTGGCAGGTATGCGTTCCCTGGTGAAGCCCATGGTTGAAATGTGATGACATTGTTGCTATAGCAGTATTTTATCATGAGTCTAGCTTGTGCATGGTGCCTTGCATTATGTCCCTGCTGGTGGATGTGGGGTCATTTTTCAATGTTGCAAATGAAAACCCAACAGCCAGTGCCCATTAGTTTCGTCTAGTATTACGAGGTGCTTTATGGGAAGCATCAAACCCGTCTATAGCCCTTTTTAGAGCTGACTAGAAGTAAAATCAGCAAAATATTATCGATAAAACGTTCAGCATCTTTTTTTATTAGCAGCTTTAGTGTTGCTACTTTCCATATTTAGGTTTTTTCTGCTTTTCTTAATGGCATTTTTGTTTCGCTGAGAAGGTGCATAACCAATGAAAGCTTTTCTGTAAACCTTTGGTAGCTATGCAATCGTTAGAAAATATTTTACCAAATAAGGCAGCTTAAACTGAGAATACTTGCATTTAGAAACATTAAAATCAATTTTAATTGATCATACATTTCTGGCTGTTTTTACACAAAGCTGCACATGGGATATTAAGTGCACCACAGAGGAGGGCTCTGGATTAGCTTTGGCAGCTTTGGGATATCTATTGCGGACTTAAATCTCCACACATGGGTATTTTCACTTTCTGCCTCCACCAGGAAAATGGCCACCAATTTAGAGAGTTATTCTTACTAGTATTTAACGTACATTTTAAAATAATCTCAGTATTATAGCCACAAAATTATTCTCTACAACAGCACCCAGCGGTTGCTGTTATAGAGAGATTGTGCACTACACCAGACACTGTACTACACTGTCGAGAGCTTTGACATCTACAATGACCTCTACAAAGCAAGCTAATACTGGTAAAATGTTTCATACCATAATTACTGCGTGTTCATACCATAATTACTGCTTGATGTGTTTATTTTTCTACCGACATCACATTTCATTGACTATTGCAGTTCCATAATTTCTGCTGCATAAAAAGCATTGCTCTGCCCATCTTGTATTTCCTCCACATCAACAAATCTACACAATTCTCCTTATTGCTGAGCTTTGTTTTTTTGGCACTATTCCACTGTTTCCTTGACCTCCCTTTAGAATCAGCATTCTGTATTTGCTTAACCGGAATTTTACTGAAGCCATGTCGGTTTCAATTTAACAGATAGAAATAACGAAATTTAATAAGAAACGTGCAACAAGCTCAACATTCAACAGCAGTGCAATAAGGTGTTCCGCTTAGCGCAAGTTCACTACTCACGTTACTAGCACAAAAAATAACAAAAGGCGATTACTTAAAGGAGCCATGAAGAGAAAACAAAAGTTTGTTTTATTCGAAGGATTAGGTGTTTCATAGTACCCTAAGCGCTTTCCCGGAAGCAAATGATGCTTTATTCACTGAGAAATAAGGCAATTTAAGCCAAAATTTTAAATCTCCCGCTAAAGTTGCACATTTCGTCATGTGAACAATGGCGTTATACGAGCCGGTCCTTGAAACATATACTTAGTATGTCGACTCCATATAGCACCCACACGCGGGAGTCGACCGAGACGGCGGCCATTTTAAAAATACTAGTAAAACTTAGTGCACCCGCAGCCCTAGTCATGGAATCGCCTGATCCGGAGAACAAAACTCCCGCCAAGGAGCTCGGGCTTGCATTTAACAACCTCACACCACTTGAACGCTCAATGCTTCTAAGTGCACGAGCGGCAAGAGTTGTGGGATACGCGGTGGACGGGAAAGCGACCATTCTGCGATAGCCACAACAGACGAACGCCCAGCCGTCGGCACCGCTGCCTCGTCAGCCCCGTCGCGACGGATGAATACAGACTGGTACGTATGTGCCGTATTTTCAATTTTAGTAGCAGTATCGCTTATGCCAATTGGCCGGTGTCGTGTATGGAAAGCCGTTCGCTCGAGCTCTCTGCTCCGACCAGAAAGAGTTGAGCGTCAATGCGCGGTGTGTACGGCAATTTTTTTCCCCAAGGTCAGAGCACTTTGGCGGCGATTTGACGAAGTCGGCTACGAGCGCCAGCATGTCCGGGTCCCTGCCGTAATCACTTCCTCGGAAATGAAGCGAGCACACTCGTACTTCCTTTAGCTCTCTTTCGCATCCGTTTGCAAAGTTCACAAAACATAGCCACTTGCTTCGCCGAGGTTCGTCGTTGGGATGTAGCTTATTTGAGCGAAGTTTGCGTTATAAGTGGTGTCGTTATGGTTCTAACGAGGGAATCTTTCGAATGAACCAAACTTGTGTTTTGTCTTCATGGCTCCTTTAAGGACGAAGACGCACGTTTGCTAGCTTCACCGCCATAATATACGAATGCGCCGCATGTACAGTCCACTGCGATTCGAAGGTTGTCACGGGAAAGCTACTCTTTGAAATGAAGCAGAAAGAACTCCAGCTTTAGCAAATATTCCATGCAAGTTTCGTTATCGTCGGCGTAGATAAAGGGCAACCAAGTCCAAGTCTGTGCTTGATAACAACGAATGTACAGCTTGAAACCCAAAGGGTGGCAAGTCAGTCGTGCGGGCCATTGTTGTATCATGGAACAGCCAACAAGGGAGCGAAGAGTGCGAAATCTCGATTTTCATGGTTCCGAAACGAAACCGTGGGCTGGTGGCCCGCTTGGCCGCTCGATGCTGGCGCGATAACCTTCAAATCGTGCTCGACTGTACTTCATAGCTGACAAGAAAACTTAATAGTCCCTTTTCTAAAGGAAAATCTAAAACACGAGAATCTTGATAGTAAACACCCAGTGTTGGCCTGCACTTCCGCCCGACGAACTTCAGGGACCGCGCGTCACTCACGAGCGCACTCATGATCACGCTCACGAGCGTGGGTCCGCCTAACCAAATGCTCTGCGGACGAATGAATCGCCCGTGGTGTGCCCACAGACCAGCGAACGGCAATTTAGGTGGTCATCATGATCATCACCATCTAAGCTCCTGAAGGTGGGCTTTGCAGTTAGCATTGAGCATACACAAATCGCATGTTAAAGTTAGTTATTTCAAGCTTCGTTTCCAAAACAACGGGCAGGATGCCTTGCCTACATATTTCCCCGTCCCATCTTTTGGTCGACCACGGCCCCCCTCCACCCCCTCCCCCCCGAAAAAAATTCCTGGCTACGCGCCTGGCACACGCCCAATCAGGAGTACGTTCAGCATGCACGTCGGTTGTTTAAAAAAAGGGTGTAATGTATTGCTCAGAAGACTCAATGCTTGCACGCATCTTGGAGCAGCAACGGCCTCAGCAGATGTGTTTGAGTGGTTTTCCTCTCTCATAACATCCACAGTGCTTTCAGGAAAAGCCCCAGGCCTTGCAATTAGCATGTTCCAGTTAAGAATAATGCAGCTGATACTTTACACTTTCAAATCTTTTTCTTTGTGGAAGGATGTTTCTTTATTGGCGGTACAGCACTAGCTTGCGTAAATCGCAGCCTTCAGAACCCCAATCAGGCCTCTTTAAATGGTACAGGCAGTTACATTAACTATTTGAAAAAGTGGACTGCAAGGACTGTCAATTCACATGATAAACATCCAAAAAATAGCCAAAAAACAGAACTGGTAAGGCTTTATCGAAGACTAAACTACAAAGGTACTAATATTTTTGTGTCGCCACCTAAGAAATATGGCTTCACCGTAAACATGACTAACAGCAGGAAATTCGTATACATGGTGATTAAAGGGACACTGAAGTGATATGTAAACATTGCGAGATTACTAGCGCAAATTGTAGTCCGGAGTCCCCAGGCCATGTTTCGACCACTCTAGGCGCGTTTACGCGATTTTATTTAGTAGAAAAACTAATTCGAAAATGCTGTCCTCCTCTCTTTACGCTCGCCCATTTTATGTGGCGTTTTCGTGTGACGTCAGGAGGGGATGAGCTGGCAATTGGCTGGCTGCGCTACTGCACGGCTCCCCGGCCTTCAGACAGAGTCAGTCGGCCCAGCGTTTCGTCTGCCGGCCGTAGACGGGTCGTCGAAATTCGTTCGCTTAGTTGAAACGAAGCCAGGACACGTTTGTGAATGGAAGAATGTGCCTTTCTTTACTTGGTTTGTTTGTACACTGTATCTAGCTCCAATTCAAGGTCGCTTCACACAAGCGCTGCACAAGCCCACATGCGACGCTTCGCTGACTGGTACGCCAGTAGGAAAATATAAGGCCTCTTGAAGGCGGGAGAAGAGTCAGCGAAGTCAATATAGGTATTAAGGAAATAAAATCAACTGATATTTTTACCGTACAGCGTAAAACTAGGGCGCGGAGAGCACTTTTTTGCGCTGGGCGAACAAGCACAGCGGCACGGAGCAAGAGTGCACAGCGGTCAGCAGCACGACTACGCATCTGCGAACGCTTTTACGTCTACGAAATGCAATAGACCCTATGCAAAATGCGCCCCGCCATCTCACGTCGACTCCGGTAACTAGGTCCGCCATTTTGGTACGGTCGTTTGAAACCGAAACCAATTAGCAAAACATAGAAGGCGGGCATTGACCGCTCTTGGTGATGGACTACAATGCCGGAGCATTGCTTCGTGCCGCAGAGCACGCAATGCGGAAATACCGGTTCAAATGGAAAAAAGGTACCTGAAGTTCCACGCTTTTGAACGAACTTTGTGACGCGAACTGTGCCGGCGCGAGCAACCTTAGTGACACGCTGGGCGCGGTGCGCTTGGAGCGAATATTTGTCGTTGGTTCGCTAAGCGCGGGGTTCCGTAGTCGCTGTCCGTATGAAAAATACAGCTGCGTTGAAGTTCTGTTGTCCAGCCTTTGTATTCTAAATGAAGCCTGAGCGTGCGCCGCCTATTCAGGCGACTGACAGCGGCACTCGACCGGGAAATACCACACGTTGCCAAAATTAGGCTGTTTCTTTACTCGTCCATGTGGCTCTGCGCCCGCTTCATTTCATTGTTAAAAGGTACCGCTTAGCCCCTACACGAGCCTTTATCTTACCGAGGGCTGTAAACAAACTTTTCCTGCCGCACTACGCCGTCACGGCGCGGTTGAAAATTTCCTCTGTGGCGGGCGCGCACGGTATGGGAGTATGTTGTTGGTTTCTTTACGTTGCATTTAGCCGCGTGTCATTGCAGAAGTGGCGAACACTGTTTTATGATGATCTAACGGTGGAAAATTCGAGCTTTTGCACTTGGTTCCCGATTTGCCGGGCTCAAAGGTTTGTTGTTACGTCAAGTTAACTTGGTGCCCATTGTCATTCCAGCAACGATGTATTTATTGTCGAATATTTTGCGACTAAAATAAACACTCACTCCTCCAGTTTGTCAGACGCTGCATGCATGCCTCCGACGTAATGATAGTGGCCATTGATGTAGGTAGCTGAGGCAATTTTCAAGTTTTATTCAAAAACAAAAAAGAAAACGGCCACAGTTGCATCAGGCCGCCGCGCATCAGCTTGAGTGCTTTTGCGTGTTTTGTATCCACAGTGAAAATCCCAGTAAATTAAACTACTTCGCTGATTTATAGCGCGTGCAGTATAGCAAACTGTGGATATAAATGGAACAAACAGAAGCATTCGCGGACCCCTGCATGCCGCGGTCTAGTAAACACGACGTTGCCCAGCCTATGCGTGCTCGCGAGATGACCACGGCGAAATGTGGCATGAATGCTTGCTGGTAGCTCATATGTGACCCTTCAGGTGCCATGCCAGTCCTTGTTTCTGTCACTGGGGGGGGGGGGAGGAGCGGGAGGCCAGCACAACTGGGGCAAAAAACTCATTCCCAAGGTTACCAAGTTTTCTCCCAAGCGCCTGCACTGCACTTTGTTGCTGCTCGCATTGCTCATGTACTCGACGTGCATCGAACAGACGCATTTGCAAGGGAAGGGAGGGGCCATTTTATCGCGGGCTTCTCCAGTCAATGTTTTGGACACTCGCTGGCTTGATGCCCTGCTGTCTCGGACGTCCCCATTGTTGTGGCAGCTCAGTGCACGCAAGCTCCGGTGGCGCCTCTTAAAACCTTCGGCTTGCAAGAGGGCGAGTACGTGCACAGCAGCCAGGATGTGACTCCATGCTCCACTGAAACCCGCTGGGTACTTGCACGATGCCTCCCCAATCGCCCCACTGTCCGTCTCAAAGGTGAGGCACACAACATAGGGCCGGCCACTTTTCTTCTGGGAGCGAAAGCAGCTGCTGAGCGCATGGATGAGGCCCAACCTGCAAGAACAGAGAGAATATCAGTAAATAACACTCAGGGAAGAACAGGACTAGTCCGCTACAGTTTATGGTAAAGGGACAGAGCAGAAAGAAGTGGCCACAAGGAACAGACTCAAAATGACCAGATTTTGTGTCTTGCTTAACAGTGTTGCAAGGGCAATAATCTACACCTCAAACAGCAATGATGTCAAAATTGTTCGTCAAGTTCGAGCGTGCAAGTATCTCTGCATGCTTTGTTAATGCATTTTTCAAGAGAAGGAAGTTTAACATTTAAAAACCTCAGCGTGGGTAATGATAAGTACCCGCATAATCCTGTTCGTCATAACTTAAGCAAGCAATTATATGATTATCTGGAACTCACTTCCAGAATCTTTCGAGATAAACAGGTAAACATTCGGGCTATACCGATGACCCATCGAATTAAAAAAAAAATCTTCTAGTTCAGTGAGTTCGAGCTAACGAGGTTTTACTGTATTATCTATTCGTGCACACCAAAAACATGCGCTTTAGAAACAAACACAACCACCCCACCGCCAAAAAAGGAGAAGAAAGACACACAAACAGATTTTTGCGCAGAACATGCGCAATAAATAATGCAAACACACAAAAAAAGAAAATTCAAGGCGTATGTGCGCTTTTGTAGTTGACTTCGCCGCAAAGCACGATTGCTTTGCGACAAACGCGCGGGCGGACGACCGTCACGGAAAACGGCCGCAACCTTTCCGTAAACATCTTCGCCAAAAATCATCCCGTAAATTTCATGTACAGCATTTGAAAATACCTAATCCACCCACTAGCTGTACGGTCTGGCGATTGTCGCTCTCCTCTTTCAGGGTTACTGCAACAGGGTCGCCGCTACGCATTTGCGTGGTAAACAACGGTGAACAAAGTGCTCTACAAATGCTCATACCGGTTAACTCGCGTCAAGTAAAAACAAAGAAGGATTTACTTACTGTGAGTCGCACGTGTTTGTCCGCACCGATGAAGGCGAGCAATGCGCCTCGGTGGCTAGGCGGCATGCCCTGCTCCGCTGCCGCTCGGATAGGTCTTTGGCGCGGCACCCCAAGTGGTATGAGTCTTCAGACACAGTCGGCAGCGCAGGCAAGTCCTTCGTCCACAATCAGCGGTCGAGAGCCGGAAAACACCGTCCAGTTTGAGCCATACCGCGTTACCGTCACCTACTCTTCCACAGTAAACAATACGAGACTTTCCGATCGGCGCCCGTACCAATATGGCCGACGGTCTCGTTTACATCAGTGTTGCTAGATCACCAAGCAATTTCGCATAGGGTCTATTGCTAGACGTGAGCTACTGTGGAAACTCGGGCGACGCTTACTGCACGAGCGTAGTACAACAAATAGTCACCTACGCTGCTTGAAATGCCAAAACTAAATAAAAGTGTAATCCGGTTGTACAATATATACCCTATATTACAAAGCCAGCGGAGCCAGCTCCGTGGCCGAGTTGTTTGGGGCGCTAGACATGCCACCGCGAGTGTTTTGCAAGTCAGGAGTTCGAATCCCCGCGGGCACGTGCTTTTTTTTCTGTAAGTTAACTTTTTCGTTTTCCGCCGATGTTTTCTATATTGAGTTCACCTTTTTTGGGCCGCAACGTTCATGGCTCCACGAACTAGTTCACAAAACGCGCGCAGGCTGGCACTGGCGCGCTAGCGAGTTCTCGTTGGTGTGCTGTTGCCATAAGCACCGACTGCTTGCAGGCAGTGGGCACAGGCCAGAATGAACAGACCCTTGGCCTGGTACGAACACGCTTTTTACGATACAGGCATGAAGGAGGAAAGCTCCAATTATGGGGGAAAAGCGCATGGCATTTGGGCGTCTGCGGGTACGCGGAGGGCGTTCATGCACTGCCTAGGCTCGGCTAATGAATGCTACGACTACAAGCCGTCCTGGGAGGCTTATCTTGTGCATTTTACAGCCGACAACATGGCAGAAGCGCGGTACGATGATTACTGAGATATTGAGAATGCCCATCCAGCAACGCCATTGGTTATGTTTTACAGAACCGAAACCGAAACCGAAACTTGTTTGATTGCTAACCTTGGGCATAGTCCAATCACGGCGCCCCTCCTCCCAACGTCACAACCTTAGTTGGTGCGGCCGCCGCAAACCGCGCGTGGTATTTTTTCTTCTTTCGCGCTTTGTAAAATAATTACAGATTTGTCAACCGGATAAACGATGAAAAGTGTGCTAATTTGAGCGAGTCTACGCAGTGCAAGCAAAAACGGGAGTTTGACAAATTCACTTCAGTGTCCCTTTAACTGCTACGCCCACATTATGATTTTGGGTGAAACGGAGTTTTCCGAAATTAACAATAAAGGTTGCCATTTAGCAGCTACATATTAGGTTATGCATGAAACACCAATAATTGTTACGGGGACGAGAACTTGTACATTCAAGTGATCGAACATTATTCAAGTATGGTAGCCCACTGTGCTACCAAAACTGTTTGAAAACTTACGTTCTGGCGGCCAAACACTGTTGACAATGGTTGTGGCTCTTGTCCGGTTGAATGGAGGGACGTGATGTGCTCAGACCGTCCAGAGGTCTAAAACAGGATGACACATGATTACCACTCAGGCAAGAATGGAAATTATTGGGTGCACGAATGTTACAACTCGGGCAACACAACATTCAGCCAAAATCAATACCCGCGTACAGCGGCACCGTACACATGGTGAGGTGACTCGCCGCAAACGCAACGAAGCTTGCGAGGCGCGCACATTCGCTCGCAAACAATTTTCCCTCGCCATTTACAACACGGCACAAACGACAGCGGTGATTAACGAAGCCGTAAACGCTGCGCCGCACAAGTAGCCGCCCGTGTTCTGATAAACTACGCGTAAGACGTGGTTCGCAGCGGTGAACTCTGAAGCTGTTCAATATAGTGCTGCGGAATGGGAAACGTTACTGAGTTACTGAGCGCCACTGCGTTACAGAGCGCCAGTGCGTTCAGCGCTCAATGCAAGCACCCCAATGTTCTTTCGCACATCGCCTTTTAGAGACAAGCCCTCTAGGTTCAACCTAGCCAGTTCAGTTAAACAATTCACACACGCGGGCTCCTGTTAACGAATCCTTAAAGCGGCGATGACAGCTACAAACGACATCCAGGGACAACAAAGGCGGAAAATGTGACGAGACAGCTTACCTGACAGAGACCACGCAGAGGAGCGAGCGACGTTCAGGGGCAAGCGTCGAACGAAATTAGCCGTCTGCAGGTGGCAAAGTTGTTCTCAAATACTTCATCGCGAAGTCGAACCCGACAGACATGACCGAAGACGACGAGGTGTCCAATTAATCATAATAACTGCGCTTGTTTAACCGCACGGTCGCACACCACAGTAAACAATCCATGAAAGACGGGTCACGGGGTATCTGTTCCGGAATCCGGCCACGCCACCGCGCGCCGTACTCAGGGTTTCGGCCGTTGGCAGGGAGTTGCGTTAACAAATTAAAACGACAACAATAAATAATTGCATCTTTTACTGAATATAACATAATCTTTAAGTTTATTATTTATTGTGTGTATTATAATAAAGAAGCTTAGATATTGAAAGTTTACAAACACAAAACGCGAACTGAAGCTTTTGGCGCTCGATTTGAACGTTAAAAAAAGCAGCAGATAGTAAGATAACACTGCGCAATGAAATTTGGCAGTGTTCTAGTGTAAGTAATCGTATTATTATTTGGCGCCGGTTTATTTAGCGCCCGATTTCATGCCCCTCCCTCCCCAACTTTTGTTTTCTTTTGATATCTGCCTTGTTCTCCAAAGTTGTTTCTGCAGGAGAAACTAGGTGGTATGTTTATTGCATTTGTACACAATATTTACGGTCGCTAACAATAAGAATGGAATAAAATTGTAATTGCTAGTACGTTATAACTCCACTGAGCGACGAGAATGACTTGTCAGAGGGGGCTATGATTGTGCTGGTGGGGCAGGAGAGGAACAGGGAACGACGGAATGATGATACAGATGTCACAGTTCAAGGTTGTGCTGTGCTCCGTGGAAGGCTGTAGAAAACAAAAAGTGGGAGGGGTAGTGTTATTCTGTCGATGTCGTAATAAGCAAGGGCTGATATTTTTTCCTGTTTCAACGTCGGTGCTGCCGCTGCTTTTTATTGAATTTGGCAGCTTTTTTTTTTTGCTTCTGAACATTTTTGACGAGGTTGGGAGGATGGTGCAATGGGGTGTCTTTTTGAAATTATATTGCATGCATGGCCTCAATCAATGAAGAGCTGAACACCTTTTCCACACCCTTTCAACACCCTTCCAAAAGAAAGGGTGTTGAGGTTGGTCAACACCCTTTTTTCACGCAAAAAGGGTGGAGAGCTACGAAAAAGGGTGTGTAGATTCAAGAAAAAGGGTGTAAGGGCCTCCCAACACCCTTTTTCAATTATTTTACACCTTTTCTGGCCAAAAGGGCGTAAAAAAGTTTAGTGTGTATGTCTTCCGGAAGACAAGGTGACTAGCTGTAGCGTCGCCATGAAAACTTCGCAAAATGTTTGACCGAAAACAGCGCGGAACGACGGGGACCCACTTGTCGCCGGTAGGGTGGTAATTGTAGTAGTAAAGGCCACTATCATTCAACAGTCTAAATTTTTTAAGTTGGCGGCGTGAACGATTGTTGTATGGTCGAGCTGAACCGTCCAAAAGGTCCATCAGGTGACGGTAGTACGTATCAGATGGGAGTACCGGGCAAACATGTTCCGCGACGGCAATAGGGATAGCTGCCACTTGCTGAGCAGACGATAAGCAACCGTCCTCCGAGGAGGACAGTGGACAACGTGAAAGAGCGTCGGCATCAGCGTGTTTCTCGGCCGTCTTGTATGTCGCGCTAAAGCTGTACTCCTGTGGGCGAAGTATTAGCGCCCAAGGCGTCCCGTTAAGTTTATTGTGGACGACAACCAGCAGAGTGCGTGGGGGCCGTTTACAACAGTGAAATGACGTCCGTACAAGAAGGGCCGGAACTTTTGAATCGACCAAACGACAGCGAGGTACTCCTGCTCGGTAATGGTATAGTTTTTTTCGGCTTGCGTCAACGTGCGGCTGGCATACGCAACTACTTGTTCCATAGAGGAAGCAGTGCATTGCAAGAGCACAGCCCCAATACCATGGCCACTTCCGTCTGTATGGAGTATTGTGGTAGCGTTTTCATAAAAATGGCTGAGCACAGGAGAAGATTTGAGGGCCTGCTGGAGTGTTGTAAACGCCGTCTCGCAATCTTCCGACCGTCAAATGATGAACTGGCGGCGAGGAGTTTGCGCAACGGTGAAGCCATTGTAGAAAAGTTGCGAATGAAACGGCGGAAGCACGACGCCAATTGAAGGAAACTTCGCAGCTCTTTCTGACGGAGAGGCCGGGGAAAATTTATGACGGCCATAATTTTGCCGGGATAAGAACGAAGCCCATCTTTGCTAACAACTTGACCCAATGCTTTGATAGATGTACTTAGAAAGTTACATTGTTTTGCATTGACTGGCAGGTCGGCATTACTGCGGCAAGTTGCACTAGAGGCGCTCTCTATACGTGGAAGAATAGATAACAATGTCGTCGAGGTAGCACACACACGTTTTCATTTCAATCCATGAAAAACATTGTCTATCATACGCTACAAGGTGGCCGGCACGTTGCAAAGCCCAAACGGCATGACATTAAATTCGTAGGGTCTATGGGGTGTTGCGAAAGCGGATTTCGCTTTATCGGATTCATGCATGGGGATCGGCTACCCGGATCGAAGACCAAAAGTAGAAAAATATTCTGTGCATTTCAAGGTGTCTAAAGCGTCGTCAATCAAAGGCATCGGGTACACATCTTTGCGCGTGATTTTGTTGAGTGCCCTATAATCCCCACAAAATCTTACGGAGCAGTCTTTCTTTTGAACCAGCATCACGGGTGATGACCAGGAACTGGCGGAAGGACGAACGATGTTTCTCTTTAGCATGTCGTCGTCGTTGTCTTGGAATATTTGGCGCTCTTTAGGCAACACGCGGTACGGGTGTCGGCGAACGATGCAGGAACCATCCGTTTCAATCCGATGGGTGGCCGCTGAAGTCTGCCCCAGAACCGAGGTGTGAGAGTTGAACATTTTGATGTGTTTGGCCAGCAGGGTCAGCAGTTGTCCGGTTTCCTCTGTGGTAAGGTCAGGGTTAATAACTGCAATTTGGAATCCGATGAATTATTCGTAGGTGATAAGGAGCTGAGAGGAAGAACAGATATAGCGTCATCGCGGAGAACGAAAGCAATAGTGGCGTTTTGAGGTACCAAAATGGTTTCGGTTTTAGTATTGACCGCGGCGAGAAAGGCGTACCAATTTGAAAAACATACAAGGCACGGAGTTATTAGCAGTCCTCTAACGAACAAATGTCCGTTTTGTGCAATTAATAAATTGCCATCAACAATGTCGGCTGAAGGTACGGAGAGTACGGTTTCTTCGCCAGGAGACAGGGTAAAGTCAGAAGTACAGTTCAAGCGTAGCTCTGGATCGCCAGCGAGACTACCAAGGTCAGTTTTGGTGATGTCAATCATCGGCTTTCCGCAGTAGATAACAGCAGATGCGGATCGCAAGAAGTCCCATCCTAAAATGATTTGATGAGGGCATGAATAGGGTATTGCCAACTGAATGTGATGAGGAATTCCGGTGATGATCACACGCGCTGTACAATGTACTGAGAGTTGAAGCATAGCGGCGGTCACACCACGTAAACCTGGACGAGAGTAAGGAGTTTACACTTTGCATAGTCTACAGCACATACTTTCATCAATGATGGATATACTGACGCCAGTGTCTACAAGTGCTTCAAAGCTAATTCCCTCAACTCTAACAGTCAGCGTATTTCATGGCCGGTAAGGGAGACTGGCACTGTTCCTTTGTGACGCAGTTTCACCCCAGAAACGTCCGCATCTAGTTTACCGCTCGGTGCTCACGAACGCGGGAGGCCGGGCGCAATGGCGATATAGAGCGACGGTAAGGGGAAGGAGAGCGACGTTTACCCAGGTGCGAGTTTTGAGAAAAGTTGGTAGCATCACGAGGAGGAAAACGTTGGCGCGAAGGTGGCGAGTAGACGCGTTGACGAGGGGCGTAGCCGAAGTAGGTGTCGCGTTCGTATGGTGCGTAACCTCGGCGCGCGTCCAGCCGGCAAAAACAAAAAATGTGTCCTCGTATGCCACAATAGTAGCACACTGGTAGTTCACTCGTTGGCCGGGTTGCTCCCCATGCAGGAAAGGAAGTTGTTGAAGGCACAGGTGCAGAAATAGTGGTCAAGTGACCGTGATCAGTCGGAATAGCGGTTGGCTCCATAGGCAGGGTTGGTCTCGTAACAGCTTGAGAGTGGGACTGGGCGTGTAGGGGAGCAAGGCGACCTGGCTACTGAACGGCAGTCATACATGCCAGGGCCTGCTTTATCAAGTCACGCAGGCCGTGGTTCTGGAAGTGGGCGTTCTGGAGGCAGGTTCCGTCACGCTGCTGTAGCTCCTCATGGATGATAGTCCGAATCAAAGTACGGAGCTCTGATTCCGAAAAGGAGCCGCTAGGGAGACAATCTTGTTGAATGCGATGGGACTGCAGGTCGTCCATGCGCTGACAGATCGAGCTACGTCAGCAATCGGGGTAGGGTTCTGTGCCGACAAAGCATTAAAGGCGAAAGAAGGGATGCCCTTCATGACATGATGTACTTTGTCGGTTTCCGACTTGTCTTTTTCAACTCGACAGCAAAGCGCGATGACATCTTCGATGCACGGAGAGTAGGTCTCGTACGGGTGCTGCACCCTGGCCGCGGGTTTCTTTTTGGCTGCATTAAAACCAGTCGACGACGTGCCGAAAATTTTACGTAGCTCTTCTACAAAGGTGGTCCCGTCAGGGATGTCTGCTCGTTCTTGAGAAACCAGGCCTTCGCCACTTTAGTCAGGGAAACCGAGATATTCTTCCCCTTGAATGTATCGTCCTTTCGCTTGAAAGCGCTTACTCGGTTGAATTGATCCAGCCAATCTTCAACATCGTCTCCCCGGGAGGCCAGAGAAAGACGGAGGATCACGTTGACAGCCGCTGATTATGATGCAAGGCTGGACCGGGGCTGCAGCGTTGCTGCCCGAGTGGGCGCTGTCGTGCTGCATAGAGCTGGTGGCAGTAGTAGCCGCCGACCTGATCGGAGCTCCAGTGCTGCGACCGCGAGAGGTAGAGGGCGGGATTAGAAGCACCCTCCACCACTTAATTAAGAGAGTCGACGAGAACGCATGAGGACTGCTTTATTTGCGAGCGCCGGGCACGGCGGCAAAAGGACAGCAACCGTTGCAGCAGCGGAGGTGATGATCACCCGTCGAGAAGGAAGATGAAATGAGATAATGATGAACGCGCACAATGTCAAAACTACACGAAGCATAAAATGGATATTGGCCGCTCCCGCTGCTAAACCTCTGCTATGCCAATTTCACGCTCCCATTATTATTTTTTTGGAGGGAGGGGAACCCGCTGTGGTGGCTCACTGACTGAGGTGTTGTGCTACGAGCCCAAGGACGCGGGTTTGATTCCCCGCCCCGGCGGCCTCTTTTCTCATGGTGGCGAAAAGCGATAACGCCCGTGTGCTCGACATTTCGGCGCGCGTTAAAGATCACCGGTGGTCAAAATTAATGCGGAGCCCTCCACTACAGCGCGCGCTTCATCGCCTGTGTAGCTTCAGAGCGTTGAACCTCGCAATCAGTCAATCAACGGAAAGAGAGGGGGGTGCTAGGACTTTGCTGTAAAGGGTATGGACAGAAGATCAGGCGGAAAGCTGACATCATCGCATTCATTTCGAAAGCTGTTGCGAAGCAGCCTGTGCTAACTTTACGAAAAGGTTTCGCGCTTTTCTCTAGGTTACTGAACTTACCCGAGAAACCATTAGTGTAAAAAATTAGCCGCGTATTTGCTCCTTTCGTTGCAAATGCCGTCAAAAGACGATAGTCTTTGTAGGCATTTGCCAAGGAAATGCCCCCCTTCGCTTTCCCGCTAACCTCTCATGCTGTTCTTGTTCCGTCGCGCCCACCCCAAAGTAAACACACTAAAGGTTTGCTCCAGGCGATTTGAATTTACCGCGTTCCACTGATAGGGGCGGGGTTTGTCGATGCCAGCGCTGCAGTACGGCGGAGCCGCGCGTGAATGGAGGCGGCCGACTACAAGGTTTATAGAACCGCGTGGACGTGCTCCACGTGCGTTCCAAGCAGAACGTGGAACCTAGTTAGTGGAACCTTTCGTTGCTGTTGCCGCGTGATATTTCATATGCCGCCAGGAGGCGGCGCTTTTCTGTTGTAGATGTAGAATATCATTTGGTATCAAAAAACCAAGCACCCTGAAATTTTAATAAAAGAACACTGTAAATATCCCTTGTTTACTAATTTCTTGTCTTATATTTGCGTAATGCCATGTTCTTGTTCAATAAAGTTGACAAGTATAAACATATAAATAGGGCTTAGACGTTTACATTTGACTGTGAGTACATAAGACTATAGCACAGTACGCATTTTACTTTGGCCGGCCGGTTGAATCGAGTTACAGACAGACATACATACAGACAAACATACAGACAGACCAGTCAGTCAGTCAGTGAAAACTTTATTACGCACCAGTCAAAAAGGGAGCGTTAGGTACTCCCTCCCCCCATCAGTCGGCCGGTATCCCTTGGGACTTGGCGGCATCTAGGGCGAGACCGATGATCTTGCGCTGGGTTTCGGAGGTTCGGCTGAGGAGTAGTGCCTCCCAGGATGCTACGTTTCGGTGCGGTTTCTTGTACGAAGGACACGTCTACACCATGTGGACGAGGTCCGCTCGACCCTTACATTTCATACATCTTTAATCGACGACTTTGGGATGCCACTTACTATTATATAAGACTGGGTTCTGGAAAACTCCCGTCTGCAAACGTCTCCAGTAAATCTCCTCTTTTCTACTTAGCTACGGATCAGCAAGAGGTAGTATCTTCCTCTCCAGTCTATAATATTGCGTAATTTCTCTGTAGTCACTCGGCCCTTGGTTCGCCGTCATTTGGGAAGGAGGTTCGCATTGCAAGGCTGAGGCCAACTACTCGACATCAGCAGCGGCGGCATTGGCGGCGGTCGCCCGGACTGTAAGACCTCGGGCGGTCGCATGTGCTTTCTCATTCCCAATGAGTCTCCGATGAGCCGCTGTCCACACTAACGTTTCCTCTTCGGTTGTAAAGTTTTTTATGTTTGCGAGGATACTCCAAGCGGCGCTGGAGACCCTCTCTCGGTCGAAATTTCTGATGGCCGATTGAGAGTCGCTCACTATCGTTCTAATTTCCGGCCGGGTCATTGCTAAGGCAATGGCTACCTCCTCGGCCTCCGTCGTGTCCCTACTCAGTAACGTGCAACACGAGACTGGGACCCCGCTTTCAGTAACCGCTACTGCTGCGTAAGCGGTTTTACTCTGATATGCCGCTGCGTCGGTGCAAAGGACGTCCTGTCTGTCCACCGTCTCTGGTTTGCAGGGCTTTGGCTCTGCTCTTTCGTCTAGCTTCGTGATACGCGGAATGCATGTTTCTGGGCATGGGTGTTACCTTAATTTTCTCCCTGATCGACTTTGGTATCACGCGTGTATTTCTGGCTAGTTCACTGGTCTGGTATCCCAGACGTTCGAGTATTTTGCTACCTGTCCTGCTGCCCAACAGTCTCTGCTGTTGCGATGCATTTGCCGCCTCTATGAGTTCATTTAAAGTGTTCGATATGCCTAAACTAAGAATGTTGGCCGTTTACGTGTTCGGGGGAAGACCTAGCGCACATTTGATTCTCTTACTTATTATTATGCCCAACTTATTCTTCTCGGATTTTGACAGCCTCATGTAGGGGTACGAAAAGGATCCTACTGATACCGAAGGCCTGAAACACCCTGAGGAGGTTGGGCTCCTTCATCCCCCCATGCTTGTTTGAGATGCGTTTCATCATTCTCCAAACATGTGCCACCGCATTTTCTAGTCGACGTATGGTCTCCGTGTTTCTGCCAGTGTCCTGGACATATAGCCCCAGTACTTTGACTTTGTGCCTCGCGGGGATTTGCTGTCCTCCTACTTTAAGTCTTATGTTGTGGCTGTTCCTGCTCGCTTTCCACTTGTACGCGCGGATGACAAACAGTGCCTTGGATTTTTCGGACGAGCACCTGAGTCCCGAAGTTTCTAGGTAGTGTTCAATTTCATCTATGGCTTGCTGTAGTATCTTCAATGTGCCCGTCTTCAATGTGCCCGTCACTACCACGGTTGGTCCACAGAGTGAGATCGTACACGTAGATGGTGCATCTCAGGTCTTCTATGTTATCGAGCCTCTCGGATAGTCCTATCATGGCTACGTTAAACAATGTCGGAGATAGGACCTACCCTTGAGGCATACCCCAGTTACCTTGTTCGATCTTCCGGAGGGAGGCACCCCCAAGCCTATGTTAGCCGTACGATTTGAAAGGAAATCTCTGACATAGTTGTATGTTCTGGTCCCCACGTTTAGGGCGCTCAAGTGGCGCTGGAGGGCCGAATGTCTGACGTTGTCGAACGCTTTGGCTACATGAAGGCCAACAATGACTCTCGTATCTTTACTCGTACTGTCAATTATATCTTCCTTGATTTGTAGCATTACATCACAGACCAAATGGTTAGTCGTGAAACCTATCATAAAGTCTGGGTACATCCTCTCGTATTCCTGATGCCTACCAAGTCTGGTTTGAATTACATGTTACATTAACTTACCAACACATGATGTGATGGAGATCGGTCTTAGATTCTCTAAACCTAGTCTCTTGCCGGGTTTCGGTATGAGTGCCAGATTAGCCGTTTTCAATTTCGGTGGAAGCTCGCCCCTGTCCCAGCATCTCTGCATCGTGCTTATGTTACTTTTTTTGCGAGGGAAGTGGTCATTTCGCTGCTTATTGCTCATGTGCAATGTACTTTGGGTATCAGGGCCCTAGTCAGGCAGCTTGTTGCCTTTACCCCTCTCATCCTAGACAATGTATGTCTGAACAAAACCAGAAATAAATAAAAAATAAAATAAATAGCCGGTGAGTTCACGGATGGATTCGTCATTTCTGTTCCTCAACATCTTATTGCTGACTCTGTCCGGTTTGGCGGCCGTTTTGGTATTGCGGCGATTTATCTCGGCTCTAACCTCCGCGATCGTGATTGGGGCGTCGAGAATCTCGTTCACTGAACTCACGTAGTCGGGAATACTTTCTCGGGAGGACGGCCTCAAGTACTGCTCCGGATTTCGTCTAACAACTCTTTAGAGGTACCGTCGAATTTATAGTAAGGGTTTGTAGTTTAGTCGTGCTTAGGGTTTGACTTAGTCGTGCTTGGGTCAAGGAGATACCTAAGTATCTTCCAAGTTTTCGCGTTCCCCATGCCCACGTTCATCGATTTCTGCAGCTCTTGCAGCCGGGTCTTCATCTGTTCCGGGGTGGTTATGGATTATTATTTTAGGCTGGTGTGCAGTCGTGGCTTTTGAATCTTTGTAGCTCATGAGGGAACTGAGAAGCCGCCAAGTTCTCCGGGTTCCGAGGGTTCCGTAGAGCGTATTGCAGAATTGGTTCCAATTTTGCTGGCTTAGTTGTCGAGCACGTTCATCTGGTTCTGGTATGAGTAAGGGTATAGGAGTGCATAGTTTCCGGTTGGTCTTGCGCCTTTTCCACCTCTTCTGAAGGCCGTTTCTGGCATCCCATATGTGTTTGAGGTGATTGTCTATAGCCGGATATTCTTCGGTAAGAGGAAGTTCTTTTGTGTGCTCGGCGAATGTCGTGATAATCTCAGCGGCCCAATCCTCAGTATTTTGGATTGACTCAGTAGGCGAGTCTTCTCTGAAGGCCTTCCAATCAGTAAGTCTGGCTGTCCCAATTATTGAGTTCGTTGAGTTCGTTGAGTATAGTTGCCAGTAATTTCACCATTTCATGTTATTTTTGTGATATTTCGCAAAGAAATGTTTACAACAATTGTAAATTGACTGCTGCGCTGAGCTGCAAGACACGCTCAGACATTTTCTGATGATCGGGGAGAACCGAATGTTCGTGACGAATAATTTATCCCAACTTACGACAAAAGTTTAGTCAAACTCTTGCTGCAGAGGTATAGAGCGCACCTTTTGCCAATATTTTTGTGGTTGCGAGTATAACGGCGGCTCTTGAGTGGGGGAAGTTACAAGCCCAGATACAGTGGCTGTCAGTTAGTGAACCTTTAGAGTTTTCTTTCCGTCAATACATACTCTCGCTTTCGGTCAAATCTTTAGTAACGGGTTTTGGTACAGCGATTCAAATGTTTTATGGTGGAAATTTATCCCTTAGGTATTGTACGAGTGCTGAGAAATATAAATTCGTATAGCGCAGCAGCTTGAATGAAACAAGCAGGGTGAAAGCTTGGAAATGGTGACTCATTTTGGAAAAGGGTAAACAGCGCGGTAGACGAGGGCGACGATGAACGCAGGACAAGCGCTTGTCCTGTCTTCTTCATCGTCCTTGTCTCGCACACTGTGAACCTTTTTCCAAGATTGAAGGACACAAAACATAATTAAAGCTAAATGCGAAGCAGGCAGCAAGTTATAATTAATTAATGCTGATGCATCCAGCCTTCTTGGAAGTATTGAACTGGCCCCGAAAATATTTCAACAGCTTTCTGGTCATTTTTAGGCGGTCGCTGTCGCCCTTGAGGAATTGAGGGTCGCATGCAGTGCTGCCGACGTCGTAGTGTGCTTCAAATGCGGCGAGTCCAAACTCTAAAGTTGGCAGACTCGCTTTGGCGTCACACACCTGCAAGCAAGCGGGAAAAAGAAGAGAAGGATATTCTTCGATGCATAAACTACACAGTTCTGGCTTACATCGTTGATTGTGCAGAGCCAGTAACAAGAAATGCAGAGCCAAGACGCTTTGACAGATGGTGCGCTATTCTGCAGCCCTAATTTGAAGCTCCGAGTTTTACAGGCTTTTAGAGAAGGTGGGGTGCTGCTAAACCTGCTGCTCGCGCGTCATAGCGAATAATTTGTTGGCCACTTTAAACACAGCCGAACCATTAAGGGAATCGCCGTCTGACAATAAGACGGATATATAGCTTCGCCCTTGGCCCTCTGATATTAAACAAACGTGCAACGTGGCAGCAAGCCTTCGCTATTCTTACCGAGAACTACGGGCCGGGGCAGAATATTAAATTTTCTCGTTCGGCAAGTTCCATTTGTTTGCGTTTTAAGGCTCGACACAGCTGCGTTTGCTTCGCCTTTACGCCGCGCCACTAAAAAAAAAAACAACATATGCTCCGCCCGGTTGTTTTAAGTGGCACAGTGCCATCTGCTTTCAGCCTATGAAGGCTTATTATTAACAGCGGAATTTGTTATTACAAACGTTAGCTGCTCGGCATAAAGCGGTGGACATGAGTGCATACTTTTTAATTCATAAATCTGCGTAAGTGTGTTCGAGCTGTGAACCGCGGTTGCGTAGCGAGGTAAAGACGGGACAATATGGAACAGACCGCCGAGGACTAGCGCTGGAGCGCTAGGCACACAGGACTAGAGCTATTGCTGGGTGGTACCTTCTATATTGTCCGGTCAAGACCCAGCCCGCCACTTAGCCCCGTGCCACGACACGAGTGAGTACGCAAATAAATAGTTCGAGAATAGGTAGTTCTCACTGAGGAAATCTAAAATGCCCTGGTGATACGGCCCAAAGACCCAGTGTCTGTAGTCGGGAAGCCGGCCTTGTTGAGTGTTATATTGCTTAGTGCTTGCTGTCGGGAATGCTGGAGGCCACGGCACGTCCACAGAAGAGGGTGAATGTCTCCGGTCGAGGCCAACGTGGAGCAAAAAGCGCACCACCACCCAAATGGAGCATGTCCATCTTGCGGCCAGTTGTGCGGGACAGCTGGTGCAAGGCAGCACCGACGCGAGTCCTTGGTCGCGCTATCTCCTCGCTGCGGGTAAGCCCCCCAGGGAGGTTTCATCAACACGGTGGAATAAGTACATGTGTTGAGCACCGAACGTCTTCTTTGTCAGTGACCAAACTTGAAATTGCGTCAACTAGAAGTACGGCAGTGTATGCGTTGTAGGAGGTTTACGAGTCGCTGCATGCGCCTGTCGCTCTTCAGGCGTCGATGTTCCAGGGCCCAAGTAATCGTCACATTGAAACTAAGCGTAGCAGCCTTCGCGTGGATGGGTTTGGGAATGGGTAGTTGATTGAGTACATTTCCGAGGTTTTCGATGGCTCGTATTGAGTCTTTGAGAACTTTAACAAAACAGCGCGAAGCACGGGACAAAGGGAAGACGAAGACTACACAAGCGCTTGTGTAGTCTTCGTCTTCTTTTTGTCCCGTGCTTCGCGCTGTTTTGTTAAAGTTATGTACCAACTTGCCCAACTACAAACCCTGCTGCAGTCTTTGAGAAACGTGGCAGGTTGTGATGGTTCTGGTCTAAGCAGCTCTATCGTCGTCAAGGCGTGGAAAATCGCTTTGAAGGACGCTTGCCTCTGAGTGTGTAGTAATTACTGGTTTGACAAAAGTGCACGTATAGGTTCACGACAGCTGTGGCAAAGAGGCAAGCAGGAACATTAGCGTTCATGTAAAATGTATCTTGGCTAACACTGGGTTCGAGCGGCGGCGTAACACCGCTTGACTGAGCAAGACGCTTGCAATTAGTACGCAATATTCGGGACCAAGGCGGCGGTTCTGGAGCGGGGGATGGTGGCGCGATTGTTTGGAGGCCCATACGGGACCTCAAAGCTGCCACCTGATGAGTGCACCTTCGCTTTAAGAGAGCGTACCTGCCCGCGCTGGTGAGGCAATTTATCTATCATGTTAAGGTCAGCTTCTTTCTTTAGTGTAGAGATGGGTAATAAGGAAGGAAAGCAGGTGGTAATCTTCGTTACTTTTCTATTGGTGGCTCCTAAACGAGACCACTCCGCCCCAGTCTTGTACTGTAACTGTGTTAGCACTTTAGACGTGGCTGCGAGATTGGTCGAGAAGCCGAGCGATCTTTGTGCGAGCTCTTCCCGCTATCATGGAAATTCACTGAAGGCTCTGCCAGTGCGCTTCCCGGATCCAGGCCCAGTGTGGGAAAAGAAGTGACTTGCGCTACAGGCTTGTCATCCAGGGTTCAGGCAACGGTTCGTTTTGCAGTCTTTGTAGAGCCCTTCAATTGCAGAGGACAAGCAACACTGTTATCTTTGGGTAGCGTGAGGCCTACAGGTTTGCACTACATGTCAACTATATTTAAAGCTATCTGAAGAGCTTGTACTTGCGATGTCTGCAAGTGTCGGCCCGAAGTTGCCGCCGTCCGTGTAGACGAAGCACGTTATATTCTTAAGCACACCTTAGGAACCGTATATTCGACGACGCGTCTATGACATACAAACGGTCAACCATCTGAAAAAGCTGCGCGGGAGAAGAGGGGAACAAGATTTCGCTTCGTCTCGGCACAATCATTCATGGGCATCCCCCGCGAGAGTCCCGAATGTTCACTGGGAACACCAAATTAGACGTCGACGAATGGCTGACGCATTATGGACAGGTGAACCGGTACAACTGTGGTGATACCACTGCACAACTCTCAAATGTCGTGTTCTCTGCAGATGACTGACCTGACTTGGTTTGAGAACAATGAAAGCAGGCTCACAACTTGGTACCGTTTCGTCGGATAAATTTCATCACGGTTTGGCCACTACGTCGGAAAAAAGACGCGGGCTGAAGAGACGGTGCTCTAAAGCGCCCAAGTCCCAGGTGAGACGTGCACCACCTACTTCGAAGAGGTGTTAACGCTTTGCAGACTTAAAGTACGTTTCTGAAGACGTCTTCAAGTTTTTAATAGGACGTCAAAAATTGGAATCGGCGTCAGACGTAGTCCAGCATTGTCGCACCTACCAGGCGTTGAAGAAGCGTCGCATTGCAAAAATAAAAGCGTTGCAAAAATAAAAATTTGTACTCGCTTTTCGATTTATCCGATGAATCGGTGCCTACTAGACGTTTCTGCGTCAGAAACAAAATACTTTTCAAGACGAACTATTGGCCTGTCGGATCTCCTCTCCTCCCTGTTGTGCCACAAAGCCTGCGTGGCGCTGTCCTAAGTTTTGCGCATAGCGACCTCACAACTGGTCACATGGGGCTCGCGCGCACTCTGCAACGCGCTCAACAAAGGTTTTACTGGCGGGACATGCGCAAGACTATTGAGTGCTATGTCGCCACTTGTAACCAATTGCCAACGGTACAAAAATCCAACAACTGCTCCAGCAGGGCGACTCCAACCTCTTGACCCGCCAAGCCGTCCTTTCCAACAAGTGGGGATTGACTTGTTAGGACCTTTCCGCCGCTCGTCGCATAGAAATCACTGTATTATTGTATGCGTGGTGTACCTCTCTCGCTATTCTGAGACGGCTGCTCTACCCTCTCTCACTGTTACAGAGATCGCCCTCTTTCTGCCTCGTTACATTTTGCTACGCCATGGACCACTCCAAGTCATAATCAGTGACTGTGGACGTCAGTTTACGGCAACCGTCGTTGAATAGTTGCTTCTCCTCTGTTCCGTACAATTTCGCCATGCTCCGCCCTAACCCCCTCAAGCAACCGTACATAGCGTACGCTAGCGAGCATGCTATCTATGTATATCAGCTCGGACCACAAGAACTGGGACGATCTGCTCCTATTTATCACCTACGTATACAATATTGGGAAACACGAAACAACCGGCTACAGCCCCTTCGTCCTTTATGCTCGCCGAGCACGAAGCTGTCTCGATACCATTTCACTTTTCCTCAAGCATGACGACCCTTTTTTAGCTAGGACGCTCGGCCTTGCCGAAGGAGCACGTCGGCTTGCCTGCCCGCCTACGAATCCTGGCCTCTAAGAAGCGCTCAAAGCATCGTTACGACAGTCGTCGACGTGATGTAATATACGCACCGGTTGATTTAGTGTGGCTTAAGACACTGCTGCGCAAGCGTTGCTTGTGTGAGAAGCTTCTGGCCCATTACGTGGGTCCATTTGTTGTACCACAACATCTAAGCGATGTAACGTATGTTGTCTCGCTACTGACTTCGACTGGCCGACAGAGCAAACGTACGCCAGTGGCCCATGTTTCTAGGCTCAAACGTTGTGAAGACCTCTCCACAAGATGACTCGCCCTGTGGGGTTCGTCTGCAATGGGAGAAATGTTACGCACACCTTAAGCGCCGTATATTCGCCGATGCGTCCATGACACTTCAACGGTCAACCATTTCAACAAGCTGAATGGAAGAAGAGGAGAATGAGATTGCGCTTCGTCTTGGCACCATCATTCCCAGACCGCACTGCCATCTACGCTCGTCGTACACCTTCCAACCATTCTGCAAATAAATCCATCTTGTGACAACATCTTTAAAAGCACCTACAGTCCAGGCGAGCAAAAGAAGTGCCAGGTTAAACAGCATAGGTTCCAGGACAGAATCTTGCGGTACCCCGGAGCATGTTGAAAAGGAGCCTGCGCCTGTCCTGAAGGTCTAAGTGAGAAAGTGTGGTGTGTGACAAATGAGTTGATAAAGGACACCCTAGCCGTAGGACACCCAAGCCAACATAACATTTACTACATAATTGCAAGGGCATTCTCTTACGAGTTCGGAAGTAGAGGATGCTTCCAGGCCGTCCTCTGCGCCGATGTGGCGCGGAGAGCAGATTTCAGGAGGATAGTACCAATACTTGCTTTCAAGTAATCATGGGAGCTCTGATGCTAGAACACGCTCCGCAAACTTCAATTAAGGTCCATGTCAGAGCAATGGGCCGGAGATTGCTGACCGTATCCGGTGGTTTTCCTTCTTTCAGTACGCGTGGGATTTTTGTGTGCCTCCAGGATGTGGGTATGCATCCAGGGGCCCAAAATGTGTTGATAGCTAAAATGAAATGTTCATTGTAACATCAACGACTACAACAGTTCTCCATGCTGGGGAGCGCAATCAAAAAGCCTTAGCTCGGCTTGACTGGAAGAGTGCCCTGTATCCTCGTGAGACCCAGTGTACAATATATTGCACACTCGTTCTCAGCGCCGTAGCGGTTTTCCAACAGCCGTAGAAGCTAAGTCCGCCTGTAGACAGAATTGCACAGACATGTGCTGCCATCTAGAGCAGAGTGGGAGAAGTCGACTACGCGGTTCTTTTTGCGCGCCATTTTGACGATGGCCTCCGTCCCCGTGGAGTCGCTCTACTCGGCCCAGTCAAGTAAGATGCTCTTATTTTCTTACCGCTTATTTTGAAATTTGTGTTGAATGGATTCTTGGATGTGTAGGGATCATCTAGAACTCAATTTTATTTCCCGAAAACGTATATTTTGTTTGTTGTCGAGCTGAATTCTTTTGTATACAATGTATTGCACACTGGGATCGAGGTAAATTGTATTAGGTATTTTCGAGTGTGTGCGCTGTATGTACTGTTACGATGACCGGGCAGTAAATTGATATTTATCTCTACCAAATAAGCTTTTTTTGGTTTATAATACAACGTTATCATTTTCGAATATTCTGGACTGTGCTAGGGCTACGGCTGAAAGCTGCCGTGGCGATTTTGGAAGCCAT
This sequence comes from Haemaphysalis longicornis, assembly GCF_048455015.1. Lineage (NCBI taxonomy): Eukaryota > Metazoa > Arthropoda > Arachnida > Ixodida > Ixodidae > Haemaphysalis > Haemaphysalis longicornis. Next base: position 97,616,684 of record NW_027526233.1, on the reverse strand, counting down.
TGCTTCTCAGGACACTTCGGATCGCGACTTGTCAGAAGACGAAGAGGACACGACAGTTCTACTGATTATTTTTTATTCTTCTTCTCCCTCCTCCTCCTCTTGCTCGTCCTCCTTCTCCTACTCCCCTTCTCCTCCTCCTCCTCCTTCTCCACCTCCTCCGCCTCCTCCTTCTTCTTCTTTTTCTTCTTCTTTATGTTTGTATTTCATTCCTTTTTGTGGTTTATTTTATTATTGACTAACTTCCAAACTCGATTCCTCAAGCTCAAGAAGAAAAAAGCTTCCAAATTTTTCTAATTTTCCTCGAATCATCCACCTAGGCAGTTATCTCTTTTGGTTTCACGACTGTTGTTTGGCCGATCCCCTGATTGGGTATGCGCCACTAAAGTTAAGGAACAACAACAAGAAACACCCCTCCCAGATGCTTCCTGTTCGACCACCGTAGCACCATCGCCTCCTGTCTCTTTCAGGACAGCGGGCGCCCGGCAAATGTCTGAGCTTTCTGAACCAAAGTCACCATCAAAGTGCAGTAACCCCTGATGCTCACAACGCTCGAAGTTTCGATGCACTCGCTGCGACGCATTTTTTTTTGTTTAACTTCCTCAAGAAACTGCTTCAAGCAGTTTCAAGCTTGAATTTCCAGCTGGAAAATTGTCTTTCCTTTTTTAACGCGCAATATGGCATTTTGTTTTTTTCGTGCTCTGAATCCCGGTGTGCAATATATTGCACATGCCATGGTAGGCCAACGCCACATTTTACATCAATAAAACTTTTTTATTGTAATTTCCTGGATCCAATGGGCTTAAAGGAGCCACGAAGAGAAAATGCAAGTTGGTTTTATTCGAAAGATTTCGTGTTTTATAGTGCCCCCAGCGCTTGTCCGGATACAAACGGTGCTTTATTCACTGAGGAATTAAACAATTTAGGTTAAAATTTTTATTTTGTATGGATTTTGTATGGCATCATCATTGTATGGCAAAGACTGAACACTGTACTTGGCCGAGGACTGCAGCACACGCAAGATAAGCAGGAGCTAAACTTGAATGGAACACTGACATCTGGCGCGCCGCTTGCCAACGCCTTTAATAATTCTTTTGCGTCCCTCGATAAAAGTGCTCATGACTTGCATGCCTTAGACTACATGCCGCCCCGAAACTGCGCCAGCGCATTTTTGGCCCCGACAAACAATGACGAAGTCTATCGCACCTTTTTCAGTTTTCGTAACAGCAGGGCTCGTGATGCAGACGACATACAGATACGACCAGTCAAATACGCACTAGATATAATTTGTCCTGTGCTCGTGTATGTATTTAACCTTAGCTTCTCACAGGGCGTATTTCCAAAAAACATGCAACTAGCGAAAGTAAGGGTCATCTTCAAGAGCGGCGATTTGAACTGCTTATCTAACTATAGGCCAATATCGATACTTCCGGTTTTTTCAAAAGGACTTGAAAAGCTAATAAATGACCGAATGACTTCGTTTTGCGGGAAGCATAACCTAATAACAGCATCACAGTTTGGTTTTAGAAAGGGTCTTTCCACGGAATGCGCGCTTTTAACACAAAAATAAATAATCCTCCAGGCTATTGAAAACAAACTGCTAACACTCGGCGTCTTTGTGGATTATAGCAAAGCATTTGACCGCCTAAATCACACCACTCTCTTAAAGAAGCTTGAACATTATGATTTCAGGGGGATATTTTTAGATCTATTGAGTAGCTATCTGAAATTCCGTTGCCAAAAGGTAATTATAAATGGCCAAATCTCTGACGTGATGAGTATGCAATGTGGTGTACCGCAGGGAAGCATTCTCGGTCCCCTGCTATTTAATATGTATATAAATGACCTAGTCGGAATTGACCATTCTACCAAATATGTAATCTATGCGGATGACACTACATTACTCTTCTGTTCGAATGACGCTACTAGTCTTATTGTTCATGCTAACGATGTATTAAATAAACTAAACAAGTGGAGCACGTTCAACTCCCTAACAATTAACACTAATAAAACCAAGGCGGTACTCTTCAAACCAAAAAACCAGACTGTGAACGTTAACGTTGGCCTCACGATTGGAATGTCTGAAGTAGAAATCGTCACTACATTTCGAAGTCTTGGTGTGATCTTTGACGAACACTTATTGTGGAATAAGCACGTCGATTCTCTCACTAACACATTATCGCGAACTGTCAGTGCACTCACCAAGTTGCGTTTTCTACTACCCACCAATATAAAGCTGCTTATCTACAATTCTCTTTTTTTTTCGCACCTGAACTACTGCTTGCTGGTCTGGGGAAATACTACTGCGTCAAATATCAATAAAATACACTTATTACAAAAGAAAGCCGTTCGCGCTATCTGCAATTCATCATATGATGCTCACACAAAACCGCTTTTCCAGAAGCTGGGTATTCGCGCTGCTCCGGACTTATATACCTACATACTTACGAAAAGATATAATCTTGGAATAAAATATAACAACACGTTCATCACGAAACTATCTAATCTAACTCGAAACCATCCCCGTTATGAGACACGCCATAATGAAACTTGGTATACACCACACGCACGTACTAACTATGGCACCCAGATGTTGAGCTATGCGCTACCATTGTTACTGAATTCGCTATAACTTTGAACGTAAAACTTCAGCGCTACCTGTATGAACTTCAACTGTATTTCTGATCATGCAATTTTTCGACGTGTTATAGTGTATTATAATTTCATATTTCGCCTGACTAGCACTATGTACAAAATGTGTTCAAACAATTTCGCAATGCTCCAGTTGTGCATTGCCCCATTCTCTTATTCTAAACGTTGTATAATAACCAGATTGACACAATACTTGTTGCCATTTGCTTTACTTTTATTTGTTTTTTTTCTTATATGTTCTCTTTTATCTCTGTTTTCTCTCCCTTTTTTCCACCACTCTTTTTTTCCATCTCTCTCTTTTTATCTTGCTACATGATGCAGCAATGTATTACTATTAAGGGGGCGCAGACCTTTGTCAAGCCGCGTATCGCAGGCTTTTTGTCTGCCCCCTGGCACCTGTATGAATTTGCAGTAGTAAAATAAAAACTTGATTGAAATTGATTGATTTTCCCGCTCAATCGTGCGTTTTCGTGGTCCAAATGACATCACAGGAACCGACCGCTCTGCAGCCTAGAATACCTTCATTCACGTATCCGCCGTACAGGGCAGAGACACGTATACGCTGGCGCCGCCATCTTCGGTTGCTCGCTCGCCGCCGAAGCAAGTCATTGTGTCAAAACCGCGCTAAAATTATCGCCGCAACGCGGTTTACTGAAGAAGTCTGAATCATATTGTCTGTTTCGCGTTGCTAGGTCTCGTGGGAAACGAAAAGAATAACGCGTTGAGCCCGTTGGCCCAATTGCGGCGGCACGGGACCGTTCAAAGGTTGTCTCCACCCTGTACAGCGGTGTTGGTTTGTACCCGCGTTTCTTTACGTTCCGTAACCTAGATGGCGCCACCATACCGTGGCAAGCGTTTGGTTTGTTTTTGCCCACATTTAAACCTGGCTTGTTTTTGTTCTGGGAGAAAATATTCGTTCCCTGAAACAGTGCTCGCTCGACAAATGGGGTCACGTAAGATACGGTTGCTTGCGTCAATCGGCCAGTGTCGTCTGAGACAACCCCAAGCCCCGTAGTGCTGTGCAGCTAAACCAAGCATGCTGTGCGCAGTACGAACAGCAGAACGCATCAGTACTTCTATGTTTACATGTGCTTTCGTAACTTCCACTGTTTGTCCCATCATTCTTATTGCTTTGTAAAGAATGTGCCCTAAATTTAAGCGCAAATCGCTCGTTCGTCTAGTTTGTAAGCTCTACCTAATTTGCGTCTGCTTTTTCCAGCCTCCGCCAATCGCAGAGCTTAGCTCATGTGACATCACAGGTTCTGTTGCGGGAAATGAGCTGGTGGGTCGCATGACCATTCCCGTTTTTCCTAATTATGTAGCTTATTTGAGCGAAGTTTACGTTAAAAGTGGGGTCAGTATGATTTTAACGAGACAATCTTTTGAATGAACCAAACTTGTGTTTTCTCTTCATGGCTCCTTCAAGTATACGTTTTGTTCAACTACACGTGGCAGGTTGTTAGTCGGGTCTCACGAGGGTATACAAGCTAAAAAGTAGCGAAACACATGAGACACATAAATGAGTAAACATTTCACACATCCATGCAACTTAGACAAAAAGTTGTAAATTTTACAGAACAGTGCAATAAAACGTACTATGCAGATACACAGAAGTTCACCGGCACATTCACGTTTATTTATACAAAATATAAACAGCCAGAAAAAATAAATCTGTCCGTAGGTTTGCTCAAACGACGAAAAACGAAAAAAAGGACGAAGGTTATGAACATGGAATTGTTTTTATACTTAATCTGACGTGTTCAGTAACTGAGGAAGCGGGAAACGAAACATCTGGGGCCGTAATTGGTGCGGGAGTGGGGGACATTGCAAATGTCATTATACGTGTCAGGTAGGTTTTCTTTTCTTAACTTCAGTAACTGAGGAAGCGGGAAACGAAACATCTGGGGCCGTAATTGGTGCGGGAGTGGGGGACATTGCAAATATCATTATACGTGTCGGGTAGGTTTTCTTTTCTTAACCTAATTCGTTATTGTGTTCAGGTATGTGTTTTTGTTTTCCAGACATGTTCTGTAGCGCCGGAGTAATTTCAGCCTGTAGAGGTCATTTACAGGTGTAACTGAAAATTTGGGCTGTGTGTGCATCGTAAAGGGCATCTGCAACTACCCGGAGAACGTTCTTTTGGATCAGTATCAGTTTTTATGCATTTGAGTCGGTAGTGGTACCCCACACCAGGTGGCACTACAAAATGTTGGATAGATATAAAAAGTTGTAAATTATCATCATAAGTGAGCACAGCGCAAGCGCTGGGTGAAGGCCTTTCAACATGCGTCGGTTCTATCTCGTTCAGGCGCGGCTGCTGCTAACCAACAGAACAGCTTTACCCTGCGCAGCCACGAGGGTCCCCGGATCATCTGGCATCGGCACAGAAAATGTAGAGAGCGCTGCCGTCAATCTTGAACCCTTCGCGACTTCTCGCTCCGTGACGTCAACAGAACCAAATATAAAAGACCGACCGCAAGTGGACTTCATCAGTGGGCACGGCGCAAGCCCTGGGTGTAGGCCTTTCAACATGCGTCTGTTCTATCTCGTTCAGGTTCGTGATGGTTCCTGTTTTGTAGTGACGATCGCCTTATAGTTGTTTTGCCTTGCCAACGGAAGTGCTTGAGTGTTGCTTACGACCGCCTTTGTGTCTTGAGTCTGCTTCTCTGTGGGGACATAGAGGAAAACCCTGGGGTGACCGGAGAAGAAACGTTCGAAGCAATTATGAATGGACAACGACCCATCCAACAGATGTTTCTTATATCAAAACTCACCTTCAGAGAAACGAGGAAGAACTACAAGTTTTAGCAAATGCCTTGACCATTTAGGAAATGAAGTGGTAAAATTACAAAATAGTGCCAGTGATACTGAAATCCTGATGTTAGCGATAGATAGCATTCAGGACGAAATGAGTGATCAGCGAGCGAAACTGGCGAACATAGAAGACCGCAGCGGGAGGGCAAATCTTATCGTGTTTTGAATCCCTGAAGAGGCAAATGAAACTGAATTGGTTTTACGTGAAAAAGTTGTTAATGAAGTATTTTTAAAGAAATTGGGTGTGCAGTGTTCTTCAGCAGATCGAATTCACCGCTTGGGTATTCGCACTCCGAAGAGCCCAATTATTCTTCACATTCAAGAATGCGGAGAAAAGCAGGCTCTTTTTAAAAACGTGAAAAAACTGAAAAATGACCGAAATATACATTCAAAATGATTACTGGGCGAACACCCTCCGGAAGCGGAAAATACTTAAGGCCAGTACGGAAGGAAACGAATCTTTGGGCAAAAAGATAATGTTAGTTGACGATAAAATTAGTATCGACGGGCAGTTTTTTGTTTGGGACAATGTGGTTGGAGGCCGAAAGGCACTCCCAAAGCAGGACAAGCTTCCAAGTCCAGTAAACCAAAGCTGCAGTCCCGAAGATTCTTCCTCAAGCTAGCGCCAAACGAAGCGGCATTATATGCTGCTTAATCTTATTGCCAGGAGCATAGTTAATAAGACGGAACAACTAGAAAACGTTTTGTTGATTTACGACCTCGATCTATGCGTTATCACGGAAACATGGCTACATGACTTGATTCTTGACCGTCAAATTGTGCCTCCGGGTTATCAATTGTTCAGACGTTATAGGGGTTCCCTTGGAGGTGGTGTGGCTGTTGTGGTAAAACGTGGTATCCAGGTAAGCGTCGAGGAACAAATAAGTAGTCATGAAAGCTTGTGTCTGAAAGTATTGCTTTGCGAGCGAGCGTTTACTTTGTGTGCAGTTTATCGGCCACCGGATGCTCACGATTCCTTAGTGCAGAAGTTGTATGATCATTTGCAGACTTCTAACGCCAAGAATATGATTATAACGGTTACTTTAACCTGCCTGTCACAGACTGGCAGCCCATGTGCCACGGCCGGTCTGTGTCAGCGGATTGTATAATGGAAACAATGTTTTCACAAAACCTTGAACAAATTGTTTCGGAGTGCACTCACGGATATTCAATTCTGGACCTTTTACTTATTACCGAAGCTTTTAGGGATGGAGTAGTTCAGGTAGAAAAAGAAATATGGGATCATAAACTTGTTTCGTTCTGTTGTACTTGGTGCAGCGGTAAGAAATAAGCAATAACGTCGACTATTATTAAACATTTTTCCAGATCAGACGACACAGCCATTATAGACAACCTTGACATACACTTTGAGAGCAGTGAAGATGACGTAGAAACTCTATAGGGCAAGTTTTGCATAACAGTTGAATACTGCTTGACAAACCTTATTCCAAATAAAAGGCTAAGAAAATGTCATGTTAATCCATTAATAACTACAGATGTAATACGTATAAAACGTCAGCTGAAGCGTTTGCGGAACAGCCACAATGCTGGGTCACCTAGGTTTGTTGAAATAAAACACAGTTTGTCAAATAAAATAAAAAATGCCAGATTAAATTATTACGGTACTGTTTCACCGGAATTTATTAAATGTGACCACTGAAAATTCTGCCGCCATTTGCGGGAAGCCCAGAACGAAGTTGAGAAAATAGAATTTTGCAGTGAAACAGTCACTGATCCAGAGGAAATTGCAGACTTTTTTAACACCTACTTCCACCACGTTTTTTTTCGAGTAAAGAGGAGCATGACTTGCAAAACATGTGTTCTGATGTGGTCGGAGATTTACAGATAACTCAAGAGGGTGTATTAGACATGTACTTAAATTAAATATCAAGAAATCGACTGGACCTGATAACATTCCGAAGAACTTTTTGCGACGCTACGCTGAGCAAATTCCACCCTTTTTGACTTGGTTATTTATGTTATCGCTCAACTCCGGTGTTATACCGGATGACTGAAGGATAGCCCGCATAGTACCAGTGCACAAGAAAGCCGACCGACTTGATTAGGCCAACCACTGTCCCGCGTCGATTACTAGCGCATGCTGCAAACTGATGAAGCATGCTGTTGCAAACTGTATAAAAGACTTCTTAGCTCACAGAAATTTGTTGACCCCTTGCCAACACGACTTTCGGAAAGGAATGTCAACGACCACGCAACTTCTCTTGACGGTACATGAGACTGCTCGAGTTCTTGATATGTCTGGCCAGGTTGACATGCTATGTCTCGATTTTAGCAAGGCCTTCGATAAGGTGCCTCACGCGGAACGTATCCACAAGCTGGAGCGACTGAACTTGCCTTTTGCTGTTATTCGCTGGATAAGTGCTCATCTGAGAAACCGGAAACAGTTTGTAGAAATAAAGAACCGTACATCAAAAGTGCTTCCTATAACCTCCGAGGTACCACATGGAAGTGTGCTGGGGCCATTTTTTTTTAATTTACGTGAATGACCTGCTTGATGTGGTTCCTGAAGATGTAACCATAAAGTTGTTGCCGGATGACTGTATTGTTTTCAAAGATATAGTGTCGGAAGATTGCCATATTTTACTACAGAAATCGCTCGCTGGTATTAATGACTGGTGTTCCCGCTGGGGCAAGGTTGTAAATGGTGACAAACAGCGCTTGTTCGAATTACAATAACAAAATACCTTAGTATTTATACCTACTCACTGCATGATAAACGCGTTTAGCAGTCAGCAAATATAAATATCTAGGTGTCACATTTACAAATAACCTCACCTGGTCTGAACACATATCTGACATCTCAAAATACGCCCTACGAAAGCTTTGGTTTCTAAAAGAAGATTAAAAAAACGGTCCAGTAAGTACAAAGCTCCTCGCATATAATACATGTATACGTTCGAAACTTGAATATGCCGCAGTTGTCTGGATCAATTTTACTAAAAGTTTCCCGCCATCTCGAAAATATTCAAAGAAAAGCGGTAAGATTTATTTTTTTTAAATATAATCGGTGTGATTCTCCAACATCTTTGATGAAACTCAACAACATTCCAACATTAGAAGCACGCAGGAAAATTACTCAATAACATGCTTACATAATTGTATACCTGGCAAATTGAAACTACCTCTCCCACAAATTGTGAAACCTCTTACTACCAGGACTACAAGACACAGTCATAAGGGCGCTGTAACACCAATTTTCGCTCTCACAACTGCTTTTAATTTTCCCACGCACAGTGTCAGAGTGGAACTCATTGCCGCCAGGTGTCGATTGAATCCGACCAATTTTTAGAACTGGAGCGTGTTTTCTTGTTTGCTTAGGGCTGCACTGAGTTATGAAGTGCTTGCCGTCTGTTCTTATAGTGTATGAAGTGTTTTATGTATTTTATGTACCTCCTGCATTGTCTGTGACGACGCTAGAGCTGTTTTGCTTAGCATTTTTGTTATGTTGCCACTCCTGCCTGGGCCTATATATTGGCCTGCAGAACCAATGAATAAAATAAATAAAAAATAAGTGAGGGTGGTACAAAAAAGCGAATCCTAGATAGCCTGCCCGTTATCCTGGACAGTGCGTCTATTACTTTATCAACATATAAGTCTCGTAACATGTTTTTTGAAAAATTACACCCAGTTATTTTACTGATCAAACAACTTTAATCATTTGTGCATCAAGCATAAGGGTGGAATATGAGCACAGGGCTTTATTTTTTGCTCTCAAGAATACAGCCTTAGTTTTATTAATAGGTGGCTGGCACATTAAAGAGACCAAACGCCATAAGCTTAAATTGGTACAGTCCGTCTAATGATAATGACGGTTTTTCGCAGTCCATGGCGTCAACTGCAATTTTGCCAGTGTCCGGATCTAAGGCAAATGGACGATACATACGTCGCACCTTGCAGACAATTGAGGGCGTCGTCAAGGCGAGGAATTGCGTAAACGTCCTTTTGGGTTATTTTATTTCATGTCTGTTATCGACACAGAATCGCTATGACCGTCTTTCTTTTTACCCAACACGACTGGTGACGCCCAAGGACTCGAAAATGGCTCAATAACATATTTTATCAACATCTTCTGTACTTCCTGATTAATGACGGAACCTTCGGCGTGGGCCACACGATAAAGACGCGGGCAAATAGGGGTCGCATCACCGGTGTTTAAGCAATGTGCCACACTGACGTCTGGCACAAAGGACGATTGTCCAAGTCGAAAATGTCCCGATAAGACGCTAAAAGACATCGGAGCTCATGCGCTTGAGGAGGCGGAAGGTCCGACGCTATCATCTTCATAAAATCACTGGTAGTCGACGAAATGTCCTGTTGCCAGTCCGTAGAGGGTTTAGAGGCGTCCGTGGTCAGAGGAAAGCTCGCATTTGGCCAAGAGGATGAGTGTAGCAAGCGACAGTCGCTGGGCAAGCACTTGGGTAGAGACACCAAAGTTCAAAAACGGGATTGCTATTTTGTTCTTCACGACCGTCACGACTATATAAGGCAGGGTCACGTTGCTTTCAAGGAGTAAATCGCTGACGTGCGCGTAAAGGTAATCACCATCTGTGACGGGCAGGCGCGACAATGAAGCCACGTAGGTCATGGTATTGGGTGTTAATCGAGCATGCTCGGCTCCGGAAAGCCGGCAAATAGGCTTCGTCTGCTCAAGGGGCATGGTGGGCAGCTGAAGACGTAAACCCCCAGTGGTGTAGTCAATGAGGGTGCCGTGGTCAGAAAGTCTAGTCCGGTAATAATGTCGTAAGGGCATGTGTGCATGAGGGTGAACAAGACTCGGATGCCACAACCGGCAATTACGACGCGGGCGGTGCGCATTCACGCTACGGTGGCCGCTCCTCCGTCTGCGACTCGTACGGTACGGCATACAGCAGTCGTCATCATTTCCCGAAGAGTGCGGCGAAGGTTCGAACTCATTATCGAAATATTGGCGCCTGTGTCGACTAACGCACTAATTTGGTCTCGTAATCGTAGTCAAGAGAGGATTTTCAGGCCGGGTCATTAATGCAGCATCACCTCCGGGAGCTGCACTGGCTAGTTTTCCGACATAGAGGTTCAGAAAGTGTGCGGTAGGGTTGGGCGGCGGGGCTGCGGCGAACACGACTGGCGACGCTGCGGTTATGGTGAGCGGCCAGTGCTGTTTCGCGTGAGTTGTCAGCTGCGATGGGCTGCTGAGGATTAGGCGGAAATCGTCGAGAGTGGTCGTCGGAGTAGCTGTTGTCGAAGACCAGTTGGTGGGGAGATGACCAGCTGCTACGGCAGTACCGGACGACGTGGCCAACGCGATGGCAGTCGAATCAGATGGGATGGCCATCGGCTGTACTCCATTCGCCAGCCGTCGATACCACAGTGGAACATCGTAGCGCGGCGGGACATCACTAGGAGTAGAGGTTGCGCGGAACCTGTCGCACGGATCGTGGCAGCCCTTGGCACAAACCGAGTGAAGGCCCAGAGAAGCGATCTCGTCTCTAACGACGGCTTGAATGAGTGAAATCGGGGGAGCGGTCTGGTCATGCATGTAGGGAGAAGCAGTCTCGATTCCCCGGCGCATATTTTGGTCAGGTTCTCAGTTCTAGGTTTGGTGTTAGGCGTCAGCGGTGGGCGCGGTGGCAGCGTCGCATCTTGACAAGACGAGGTTGTCGCCGTGTGAGGCAGTCAAGCAAAGTGGTAGGCAATGCGACGACATTTTGCCTCTTTAAAGCGTCGGCATTCCTTAAGGATTGCGCCAACGGTAGCGTAATCCTTACAGATCAGCCGATGGAAGGCGTCATCTGCTTTGCCTTTGAATACGTGGCCCACCTTCTCGGCTTCCAACATTTGCGAATCAACCTTGGAACAGAGGGCCAAAGCATCTTGTATACACGTGACGTACGACTCGGTGGACGACTGTGGACGGGATGCGAGCTGTTGCTTTGCGGAGAGCTCGCGACCGGCGTTTCTGCCAAATATTTCGGACATGTAATCTTTGCACATCCTAGCAGCTGGTCAATGTATGCTCATTTGTCTCAAACCAGACTGTCACCGTTTTTTTATATGATAAGGCAAACTAGCCAGTATGATCGTGTCATCCCACCAGTTATGGGGGCTGGCATATTCAAAAGTTCAAATCCTTTCTTTCACGTTTGCATCATCCTCACCGGTAAAATATAAAGCGGGTATCGGCGCAGCTCACTCCATTCTACTCCTGCGCTCTGTTCTGCTTACTCTCGAGTTTGGTCGTCGTCGAAGTTCGTAAGCGATGGAAGCAACACCTTCAACCAGTACCGCGACGCGAGCCAATGTCAGCGTTGCAGTACCAGATCAAGACATCGTGCCATCCTCTTCATCGACGGCGGCAGAAGACAAGGCGGCGAGACTGCGCGCTGCCGACGCCGAACGCAAGCGTCTGAAGCCCGCTGCCGACACCGAACTTCGTGCACGAGAAGCCGCGGCCAAACGTCAACGTCGGGCCGCGGATTCCTCGCTCGGGCAACGAGACGTGTCTGCGCAACGCGAGCGTACTTACGTCTCTCGTCTCTCTCTCTCTTTCTCTCTCGTCTCGCAACCCAACTACCCAACCCCTACGACAACAACAACTACAACTACCACCGCCAACTTCCCCAACCTACGCCACGTGACCACCCCCAATGCTCTGCATTTACTTGTGTCCCTCACGCGGGGGCATGCGACGGAGGTTTTAAGTGCGCGACCCCAAACCATCCACCGCCGGCGTCGGCGGCGGCGTCGGCGTCGGCGTCCGCAGTGCTCCTCTATAAAGAAACAGCATCCGGCGCCAGGTTTCGATCCGCGGACATTGCGGCCGCAGCGCGACGCTCTACCGACCAAGCCACGGACGCGACGTGATATCAGCGTTAGTGACGCGCCTTATATCTTTAACGCATTCAAACTACGTCGTCAGCGGCGTGCGTTGGCGACTCAGCGCCGTTATAGCGGCTTGATAACTGCGTGGTGTACACGTGATACTACAAACCCGATGGAAGAGATGGAAGAGAAGGCGGCGAGGCGGTGGGCAGCGGGGGCCGAGCGCAAGCGCCGCAAGCGGGCCGACAACCGTGCATTCGCACTTTCACATTCTCCCCCTCGGGGAAATGCGGGGTAATTTTTTTTAGGCTGTGTCTAGCGTTCCGTCCAGACGGAACGGCAACTGTCACTAAAGTTCCGTCCAGAGGAAACACAAGTCGCGTTGAGAGCAGTCTTTCTTGATTTTTACCTAACCGGCCAAACCGCTACCGCTCACTGACTAACCAGAATCACTGATAATTATTAATCATTATTAATAAGTACAGATGATACAGATCCGGACGGATCTCAAAGCCGCCACCCGACGCCCGCTTCAAAATAATTAAACGAGAGCAGTCGGTCTTGATTTTTACCCAACCGGCCAAACCGCTTCCGCTGACTGACTAGCCAGAGTCACTGTTAATTATTAATAAACTGGTAATATTTACAGGAGATCGGTTGAACTGGTGATGACGTCGGCCTTGGCTCCAGCAGGCCTCTCAAGCTCGGACGTTCCCTGTCTTCCCTATAGGCGGTGTAAAAATCGACGCCCCACGTGACCAACCTACAGCGAAGTTTTCGACCATCAAGCCCACCAGACGGCGCAACCGAAAGGTTACTTTTGGTATAGAATACAAAACATTCATTCCGTGACTCAGAAAGCCAACAAAGTTCGCTTACAATGTTTTGTTAAAAATATTATTAACAAGTTCCGCATCAAACATCCGTTGAGCAAAAATGTACGCAAGTTTTTACGAACAGCCGACTGGTGCACCACCTCACTTCTGAATTCGCAACCACAAAGCCGACAATTCAAATTGAAACCGCTGCAACGGCCCACCGTTTCTATGTGCGCGGAGCACTGGTTTCGTGATTGTTATTGCTGTTATGTGCTTTTGCGTCCAACAGTTGTTGAGAGGACTGGCAAAACAGGAGAATTGAGTGTTTGTGGAGTGACAACTGTGGGAAATTCTGCATCGGAAGACAGCTGTCGAGGCCAGAATATTTTATTCTTCCAACAGAATGTGAGTGTTATGCACTGCGCTAGAAAGACGGTGCAAACAAAACCGTTGTCGTCGTCAATACCTCATTTGTGCATGACTTCTGCTGGAATATTGTCTTATTACTCTCAACTGTCCTGGCCCCTCTCGAACATTCCTGACTATCTAGAACCCGAAAAGTTGTGGGCGCATTTGCCTCAACAGGTGTGGCATTATTTCGGATGGACCTTTTGAGGCTACCAAAAGACAGTAATTCCCCCGAGCTTTACCTAACTGTTGCCTTTCTGCTTGGACGCGTTAGTGAGCATATAGTCAACAGCGCTTTGCTACAACTAAAGCTTGCCTTCATAGAGACGTGGTAATGCGAGTTAGGTTATATTAGCATGCCTTGTGACAGATGATGCTTGCGTCATGGTTAATAGGCGTGAACTCAAAAATACTGCGTTATTTTTTTTTCAGCGGTCGGTGTTCATTTAGACATTCTGGCTGAACCTTCAACATTGTCGGCGTACGCAACAACTGCACCAAGGACTGGAAGGCCATTTCAACTCTTCGTGCTTGCCTGATATGACAGACATGCGCCCAACTGGTGTGTTTATGTATATTTAACTTCCACTTATATTTGTTTCTCTGAATTTGTGTGCATGATTCTCTTAACTATTCGTTCTTCCAATTTCATTTACATTTTTCATTCATTCCTAGATTTTTTTTTTCAGATACAACCAAAGAACAAGGAAGCACACACCGGAAGGCGACCAGATCAAGTTCTCAGCACGAGCAAATGTATTATGTTGCCTGTAGATAAATGTTACAAAGTGCCAGGTATTTTCACCAAATGTTAAAAAGAAGGTCACCATATATCAATGCGTTCATACATGTGATGTGCATATTTCTGAGTATGAATGGAATAGTTGTTCAATTCAAGAACACGATATTCGGTGTCTAAAAATATTTAACTTCGGGCGAGTGTTTTGTATACTGCAAATATTAACACGCATCAAAATGTGCGATGTGATATTGTTATCTAGCTAGCCACTAAGCTCACTCTAGCCCCGAAATTCAACGTTTATTAATAAATCACGATGTGTACACATTGGCAAATGTAAGGAAGCAAATGCGGGTTCTAGTTTACTTTCTTCCATTCTCTTTCACTGCTGCTCAAGAGTACTTCACTTTCTCTTTACATTTGCAATACTTCGGACAAAAAAATTGCTGTAAGACCAACTGTATAGCCCCTGTTAGCCTAAAGCAAGTTCGTGCAATAAGCTGAGAGGAAGTAAGCTTTATTGGAGCAGCTCATTTCTGATAGACACTATGATTCTATGCTCTGGTGATCGAGTAGGTGTCTCCTTTGTTAATAGCGCTGTGTGGACCTTGCAGGTGGCCTTTAAACCTTTGTACACAAAGAAATGTGAGGGGTCAGAGTTTGTCTTAGAGGTCTGGAGATGTAGTAGCCCGGGTCATCTAGAAACAGGGATAAGCTTGTGGCAAAAGTGAAGAATGAGGAGGTGTGGGGCTTTGTACCTCAAGGGCAGATTGCTTTAGCGAGTTGGATGGGTTGCCTGCTAATACCTCGCAAGGGCTTTTTGTATCAAATATAACAAGGGAGGCCACTGCTACACTCAGTTAGTAAGCGTGTGAAAATCCCAGTTCCCTCCAGGGCGCTATTTTACATGTAGCCACAGACTGCAAATTGTTGCACAAGTGGGTGAAAACTATTCAATCAATGCACCATGATGTCACTCCCAAAAATAGTGCACGCAGGCAGGTCTTGTTCTAAATTGTAAGGAATGGAAGATAGTAGATACTGTTGGTTGAACCTACAAGGAGACTAAGAACTTTAGGTCGTGTACCGAACTGTGCAGTGCAGTCCATGCATTGCAGCGTCAAATCGTATTTGTAAGTCTTGCTTACTGATGTGCATGGTTTTTTCACCTTTATCAATCACTGAAGCATAAAAAGTGCTTTTAAAATTTTACTGTCAATACAGTATCAGGCCATCCACATTACCAGGCAAACGATGCCTGGAGCAGGCATCGTTCGTCGACAAAAGTGTCGCCCGCTCCGAAGCTCCGTGATAGGGTGTAGCTGCGCTGGTGACAGGCATGGGAGGGAAAACCGCAACCTCCACGAAAATGATGTTACGAGGCAGATGCGAATAAGGAATCTATTTACACATAATTACTGTTGAATGCCAACAGTCTAAAGCAAAGGCATCGAATGCAGCTCATGCCAGTTCGTTTCTGGGCGATCTCTTCCTCGCCTCTCGGCTTGCCGTGCGCGCCCACTGAGGATTCAGGTACCCACAGATAAAGTGTACGATGGATTGACCACCAGGTGATCCAGTCCACTGCTATGTGAAATATTCTTGGAATTACGATGCAATATCAATTTTTAAAGGAGAGTTCTTACTCCAGGAATATAATCATCAAGGGGAGTCGTTGGCTTTTTGTTATATCAAGAATATTTGGGTCAAAAAAAATTAGGGAAGGGATCAGAAAACATAACAAATTTGGCGCTTTCGTCAATGCGGACAGGCCATGTATACTGCCCTGCGACACACCTGAACGAATGGGCTTTGTATAGGATACCGTTAACTACAACTGGTTGTTGCTGGTGCTCCAAGCATGACTTTAAAAAATTCAGGAACCATCCCCGAAAGCCACAATGCTCCAGCTTTAGGAAAGTTCCTTTATTAATGCAGTCGAACGCTTTTAAATAATTTATAAATATTTCGAGGGTATAATAGAGTTGCTGAAACGAGTTTAAAATGATCCCTTTTTAAGTTACAGTGCTTATTCTGTGGACTTCCCTTTCGTGAAGCTGAACTGGAAAGGTGTCAGTATATCATGTTTGTCCAAAAAACTAGTCATCGTGTTATGTAATAGCTTTTCAATACATTCGAAAAAAATGGAGCTATAAATGTGGGCATGTAGTTAAATAATATATTGTTATGAGCTCCTTTAAAGATAGCAGTGACTTTAGCAACGTGAAATTGTTGTGAAAATAAACCACATAAGAAGATTAGGTTTATAATAAATTCCCACAGAGAGGGAATTATATGGCATTAATTCTTCACTGGTCGTATTTGCAGCCCATCACTATCAGAGCTTTTACTATTGTTAAATAATTGGAGCCTCCTGTGCAGTTATTCGCTTTTCCCCGGGCTTAAAAATGCGCTATTGATGACTTCGCGTCCATATACTCCGAAAAGCTGCGAGAATGAGGAACGTTCGGAGCAGGCACAAAGTCATTGAAAGTGTTCACTAATTCTGTACCTTCTCTAATGTTGCCATTTACACTTACCTTATCGCAATCATGGTTTATTAAATTAAGGTCATGGTTTATTAAAATATTTGACCGTTTCCAGAAACGTCTGTTGTTTAACTGCTTCCTCAGTGAACAAGGTGTGAATTTACGCGTTCTTAGCCCTGCGTGTCATCGAGTCAGTATGACCTAAAGGAATTTCGCTGTGCAGGTCGCTTTGGATGCAATCGAGACCCTGTGCCTTATGTATTGTTACTTCTTCCTTAGATGGTGACAATGTCGCCATGCTGAAGGCGCAAACAAGACCAGCTTCTTCCGCCATAATAATAGGTCGGCTGCGTCGGCGGTAAGCAATCCAAGACCACAGAATGTAGGAGCGGGCGCGTCATCAATGTGAAAAAATTCTTCATGCAAGGTAGGCATTGTTCAACGGGCTTTTCTGCGTTCAGCCGCGTTCTATTGCAACGAAACGTGTGCAATATCGAGTCTGCCATTGAAGAGGGACCATGAAGCCCACCTGTCTATCTAGCCAGTCCTCGAGATGCGTCGTTTAAAGTTTGCGCTTGGGCTGTCAGGTTTTTAAGGTGGATCATTGCTTTCTCAGATGACGGTTCCCGGGCAGCAGTAAGTACTGTACAACGGCTGGCTGCCCATACCCAGAACAGAGGCAGGTCAGGCGCTGTTCGGGCTTCGTCTACCCAAGAGATGCATTATTGTGTGCATTACACTTTGTATAATAGAAGTCGGGTCATCAGTGTCTTGTTCGAGTGAGGAAAGTTGGGCTCTGAACTCATCCAAATCCCATACCTGGCAAGGCCGACAAAGTCCTGGCACCGGTCCTACAGCAAATTTAATATAAATGGATGGTGGTACCTCGCCCAGCAATCTAACCACAAGTTCCGTGACGGGGCCCCGTATTCAAGCCACCACGTGAGGTACGGAGATTACGACGGCGTGCGAGGGTTTGTTTGGCCACGCGTACGGCTAAGAAGTCAATGACGAGTTGAAAGGTCACCCCTTAGATGTGTCTTCAAACCAGCTAACTTCAGGAACTGTTCCTCGGATTACCCGAGGATCCATGGGGTGCATTAAATTCCCCACCTAACGGAATCGGGACACCTCGGAAGTTGCGACGAAGATGTTGAAGCCAGTGTAACCGAATTCACCTTGCATAACCACTCCTCCGTCGAACATATTAACAGACAAGAATCACGTCTGAATAGGATAGGCGAATGCGCAAAGCTACCACCTCTTGCCAAGCGGTGCACGATGCAAAAGGTGGACCTGGGCCTGTGGCATAAAGGAAAGGACCTAAATAATTGCTTTGCCAGGGGTGTTGTCCGACCGCATACCCCGCTGTTCCCGGTTCTTGGGCGTTTATGTATAGTGAATACCGACTATTGGGGAGCACAGTGCGTTTCTTGCACCACCAGGGCCTACGCGGTATTTCGGCGGCGATATTACACGCCACCCCCTACAATTCCAGTGGAGAACACAAGACGGTTGTATATGCCATCCGGTGCTGGTCAGGGTGAAAGATGAGCCGTGAGCACCGAAGTCAAATGCTGTAGCTGCTTCGACACGAACATCACAAGCTCCGGAGCTCTGATCTGCCTCTCCCGTGCGCGGTTAGGGAAGTACGATGGTGTGGCAGGTGAAGACGCTGAACGGTGCTGGCTACCGCGTAAATGTGGGCTATTTGGTTGGAGCTGTGAAACATGATTAAGTAGCGCGGTAAGGACGGGACAAAAGTAGAGACCACACAGGACGAGCGCTAGATGGGCGTCCCAGTGCTTCTTGGTATTGGGATGCCGCTTTGGCACACGTGATTTTCCTGGCTGGGCATCGGAGCTCCGTGACACCCGCCGTCCCAAACACTACCCAGAGGTCATAAGCTAGCAATGTCCAGCTGCACCATGCACAGATCGTCTCCTTCACTCCCAATTCTACAAAAGCTTGCTTAAGAGACACTGATGACTATGGCCTGGTCGCACAATAAATGGTGGTGAAGTAGCGCACACATTTACCATTTTAAGGAGGATACCCTCACAGGCCAGTTACCTCTAGTGAGAAGCGCACAATTGCAATTGGGTGTTTTAAAGCCGTAGCAGCCCTGTGTTTAAAGGTATGTGCAAGGCCGAATTTCCCTGCGCGCACCAAGCGCCCCATAATACTTCTCTGTGGGCACACCTTGTGTTCTCTTGAGCAACTGCTCCAAGACACCCTATTTCGGCCTCAATTGCGATGGGCAGAGTCACAACCTCAGGCCTAAATGGCTTGAGTTTAAACACCAAAAACGCTCAAGCTTTCTGTTTCTCAGTGATGGCGTTCAATGTAGTGCAAAAACGCAAAAATGAAACCAATTTTACACACTGGGCTTTCAAAAAGCCGTATGATCTGCGGAGGCGCATAACACGGTCCCATGGGTGGAGTGGAAGCTGGGTCTATTGCACGATGATGACAAAGGCTATCCTATTAAGGCGTTCTCTCGAGGTCGAATCAGTTTGTATCAGTCCTTGACTGTCCTTTAGGCTGAATGGGAGATGCTTTCGCGTTTAACCAGCTTTAAATTAATAAAGACGCTTTTTATGTTACCCGTAACTTTCTTTACAGTGAAATGTTGTCCTCCTATTAAGTTCAGCTCCAAGGTTTGCTTCATGAATAAAGTTGGTATGGTGCCTTTCTAATACGTTTACCCGTGGGGGTCAGCACACCAACACGTTTGTTCGATTCTGCTTTGAGCAGAAGCGCCAGGCCTGTAATAGTCTCGCAAAAGGAGCATAACGACGTCGCGAGAAATACTGTTTCTTGAATCCGCCATGAATTGAGCTTTCACAAGTCAGGGTTGTGCTTACAAGCAAGAAATGCCCTAAAATTGTTTCTGCTGGACAAACAACCTGTTTTGTTTATGTTCGAATTGGAACGAATGCCACAGCTTATACAATGGCCAATCTTCTAAATAATAATCCAATGTCCTAAAAAGATGGCGGCGCAGAACCCCGCTAGCTCGTCCTTCTTATTCCACTTTGTGTTTTCACTTTTCTCAACAATCTTTCAGCCCTCATTCTCGATTATTGAGAATTTGCGGAAAAATAAAGTCAGGAGTTACTGGTCTGACATTGCGGGAATCGTGTGAAGCAGAAATGCCGAACATCAGAAGCGCATCGATACCTCTAAGCACGCCGGTACATTACTTACTCACCTTGTTCCAAAAGGTTTCACTGTTGTCGAAAACAACCGTGGAATTAATATGTTTGCTGAACGTTGTGACTGCTTGGTATTCCTCGTTTATTGCGAGTCCCGTTTTTAATATTGAGACGTCGCAAATCTGCAACACAGCAGCGTCGCATAGTTCCTTGTGAAACCCTTCATTTTTGCTGGAGCCGCGTTGTTGACTAGAGCAGTTTCACCTGGTTTCATCTTCAATTGCATGGAAGGCAAAGTGTGCGAGCTGCAGTGACTCCACAAAGAATCCCAAAGTATTCTGCAGCACGTTACCTCAGTCACCAAAAAAACAAGTATGAAACAACACCTGCATACTCTGGTGTTCACGTATGGGACTGTAGTTTATTGCTTTCTTAAACAGCCTGGAAGAAACGTTAGGTCAGATAATGGGTCATCCATTGTTGTGGGGAGAAAACATGTGCCTATTAATAAATGGCAAAGGGCCTAAATAGTACACTCCTATAGATGACATATATTCTGCAAAAAACGAACACTCCCAGTTGCATCAGTGAACAGTTGGGCGCCCGGGAAACAGAATAAATACTTAGGGACAGTTGGGAAGGCGGAAGCACGTAGCACTTGGAATGGATTTCGCAACGTTTGAACTGTGATTATAGGATTCCAGCGAAGTAGGCTACAACCATTTTGTGGTAAATAATTACGGATATTTTTCGGCTGTCTGCTCAAATTAGCTGATGATGGCAGGTAAACATGTTCACTACATTTCAAACTAGACCTGCCCCAAACAAAGGTTTTGTCTGGCTACAAATATTACTGGGAATACAAATTCCACAAATGTACCAAACATATCTTGAAAAATCTCCTCCATGACTGAATTTTCAGTTGTAAGATGCTTACGTCTACTAAACGTACAGTTCCACGTTTAAAAAAATGATCGAGTATTTCCATGGTAATTTATTGAAATATTGGGACCAGCCCAGTTGCTGATTGTACAATTGTTGGATTTATTATTCTTAAATAGTCGGTATTCACTTGCTTAGGCAGTTTTCCGTTTATTACTGCGTCACATTTTGTAGTTGCGACAAAAATGCGCGTCGAAGACCGACACTTATAATAATATATAGGTTGGAAACAAAAATTCAGAATATGCCCCATCAAAATGCTCGGGGGGAACAGCAAGTGACATTTCCTCGTTTTACAAGACTGGCCAAAGCTCTCTCTATACATTGCCGCATGCCAGAAGCTAGACGTGATTCCCGAAGGCTTTGGGGGAAGGCCTAAGGAGCAGCATTGCACCATATATTAACAATAGATATATTCATTACACGTCTTCGGACATAGTGTGGCCTTATAAGCTTATTTTTAGGCTTTTGTTCAAAAGCGAATACATTTTCGTGGTTCTTCTAAAAACATACTCACGAATTACATCCAAGCTGTCTGCCTCTGACACGTCCACTACACCTTCATCAAAAGCCCTCGATTCTTAAGGTGCAAGACGGTCTAAATTCGATGACCACAAATGATGTGTAGGATAAAGAGAGTAGAGGCTGTTCCAGTAAAATTGTCAATGTAGGACGTTTTATAACGCTACAGGCGTAAAAGCCACATTTCCGTGCAACGGCCCCTTCAGGGAGCACGGCTGATTTACGCGCACAGCACGATTGTCAATATATCAAGAAAAATATTGTTACGCGGGCATGTGTTTTGCAGCCTAGCAAAGAGACGGTGGGATTCTCAGAACAGGGGCTGAACCTACGGCTACCGGAACACGTCAGCCTCAACAAACTACCGTTTGTTCCGGTGTTATGGAACTGACGTCTTATCAGCATATTATGTGGACTTCTCGCAGTGGTGGTTGTGAGGGAAAAACATCATGTAAATAACCAGTAATTTCTAATTGTCTCCAAGTTGTCCTTCGAGGTCACCATCATGTACTGATGATCGTGGACTGTAGGTTCTTCCCAGCCGACTGCATGCTTTGCTGTCTTCGAATGCTTTTTGTCACATAAGTTGATAATATATGGTGACAATAAGAAAAACTTAGGCCCTATTGAAAAAGAAATGTTCGAAAGTCCTCAGAATCACCAAGCGCTCATATCATCAGATCTGCAAACAATATAGACGGACTGCTGGAAGTGCAAACTACTCGAAGGGGAGTCGCTGGCCTGAATTCTCTGTAAAATCAAATGTACACACTGGTGAGGAAATTCCCGATACAGTCCATCAGAACTCATCAACGTACTGCAGAATTGTCGCCATTGACAGTGCTACAGGACATATATACGAAATTTTCAAAGCATCGCATCACGCATGTTAGTTGACGTTCAAATTGGGTGTGCACAACTTCGCGGTTTTCGGATCTCAGCCTCATAATATGTGGCGGGCAGACATGCTATGGTTATCGTGATATTTCTCAGAAAGAATTACTTCCGTAGAGATCAACGCATTTTAAATAATTTAAGCGTCCGTTTGCGTATCCGTGCATTTTGCAAGTGGTCACAAAGTCCTGGTATCACCGTATCGACGAACGCCTTTGCAACCTAGATTGCATATTAACAATAAGTGGGTACCGCTTGTGTTTGCTGTTCTGTGTGGTGCAAACGGTGTTGAAACCAATTTAGTACAGAGAACATCTGGAGAAGAACAGTTCTATTCTTGAGAGACGAGCTGAAGTGTTGAAAGTTGTCCATGGCGTCTCACACCAATTTTAAAGAGTTTTAGACAGCCATCACGTTCGTGTAGTCTTTTTGACGCCATTAAAAGAGGTAGGTATTGCAAGGCTCTTGGGACAAAAGGAGAAAGCGGCACAGCTACGGAAAAGTTTGTAACAAAGACATTCACAGTCTCTTCAAATGTGCCAGGAAGCTGTCCTCCGGATCCCGTTGGCTTATTGTCGTTATTTATGATTACGTCGGGCAATCATGACAATGTGTTAGTGACAAGCTTGAAGTATACAGATGGGGGTGCTTTCCAGTAATGAACTATGGGAACTAGGCCACATGCTGCTCAAGGGGAAAATTTCAGGCCCGCTTTACGGGAGCTTTACGAAGCATTTTCAATGTTGTCGGGGCGCGAATGAGAATATGCTCGCTGTCTTTCTAGGGAATGTACAAGACATGAGATGCAGTTTTTGAAATTATCCATGTGAATGCAGTCAGGGACACCGGAAAGGTCGTTCTGACCTATTATTCGTCTCTTGCCATTCTATCCTCTAACAATGTGATTTTTGTGATTTTTCTTGCGTAATATATGAGTGGTCAGTTTATTTGTAATAAACAATTGTCAGCATGCAGCCTTCATCTCTAGTGTACAAGTTCCTTCCAGTTCGTGTTTGTGTGATACGCAACGGAATCTTGCAAAGTTTGACCAACTAACCTGACACTAAGCGTCACGAATGTGTCATTGCTGAAGTTTTGTATTTCCGTAAAAATGTGTCAAAATATTAGTAAGCAAAAGGTATAACACTCTTATCATTTCGTCCACTCAGACCCCGGCACACTAAAAACTCCGTTCAGATTCATTCATTTTTCTCGGGTAAAATAGCAGTGGAACAGGCAGCAGGCTTCCATTTTTTGCAGTGATTCAGCACCTTTCTATAAAGCTGCGTTGATTCAATTTATATAAACGCTTTCTTTGTTTTAGACGCCAAATGCTTTTTTTTCGAATTCATTGGTGAAACACCTACTTTCGTCAGTTCCAATAAGATTATTTGCTGTATTTGTTTTTTGCTTTTTAGCCCCACTTTTTCGGCTTGTGAGATTTCTTGGTACTTACTGAAGATTGCTATCTTAATATTATGTACGCTAAACATTCATAAAAGTGCTAATCAACTCTTTGTAACTATTCTCTGTAGGGTGTTTTCCCGTCAGATCGCACAGGAGCGTCCGCCAGAAATTTTACTTTCGCGGAAAATATTTAATAGCTGTTTGAGAACAGGGGAACGCTTATGCGAAGTTTTTTTGTGTAAAAAATATTTGCTTTTCTCAAAAAAATTCGTAAAGCCAGCTCGGGGCACTGGTGCGTTGGGCGCCTGGGGAAAAACATGAAACTCTTACAGCTGTAAACCACAAACTGCTTAAAGAGTTTGCAAACTCTCAAAAGATTCAAGATATTCGAGTTTGTCTTGAAGTTCAAATTCCGTAATTGTAAAATCCAAAGAACGGAGATATATTCAAAATTTTCCAATGTTGGAATATTTTGTCTGATTCTAACCACGCTAGCTAGTTGCAATTTTGGGGTGTAATCCTGCCCTTGTTCAATTTTTGCGAAAAAGTTTAGGTAATGTGGTCAAGATGTTTTACTATGAAAAACGCCCTGTACTGCAGCAAGGTGACGCATTTTGGTATATTTTGAAATTGAATTAAATACAAGGATCATTTGAGATTTTTTCAATGTTTCACGGATTAAAGCCAACGTTGCTCTGTAGCCGCTACATAAAAAAATGTTGCACCATTTTTGTTGTTTTGAAGCTACAAAGTACGAAATGTCGCTCTGTTAGCGGTATTGCGGTGACATACCCAAGTGGTTTATGAGAAGCTTATTACCGCAATGCAGGACGAGAAATGGCCGTTCCAACTAGTGCAACATGTTTTGGATGTAAGTGACCAAGAGTAAATTTGGCTTTAATTTGTGAAAGATTGGAAGAATCGAAGACGGCCTTTTTTTTTTCAATTAGCCTTGAGAATTTACCAAAATGGGTTAGCTTGCTGCAGTACTGGGCTTTTTTCATAGTGAAAGGTCTTGACCACCTAAACTAAAATTGGAACAAAAACATTAGCACGAATAGAAGAATCACAACACAAAATTGCAACTGCCTAGCTTATTTAGATTATTAGAAAAATAAACACACTTTGAGCAGTTTTCAAAATATTGCCAATTCGAGAAGTTTTAATAAAGAAATTCGCTCTGGAGCCAGGCGTGAATATGTTACATAGTATGACAGTCTGAAAGTCTTTAAATACAGAGAACTATGGCGGAGGCGGTAGTAGGTTTTGTTTTAAGGCGGTAAAATTTTCTGTTTCCGTGAGGCGCACAACGCGCTAGTTGCACTACCAGGCTTTGAAGATTTTTTGAAAAAGGCAAACATTTTTCTACAAAAAAACATGTTTCCCCTGTGCACAAGGACCTATATATTAACTTTTTCTCAGAAATAAAGATGCCGACCGGATGCGCCTGCTGTAGGAGTTAACGCGCCGACGCAACGCAGGCGATGAGGCGCGCGTAGTGGAGGGCTCCGGATTATTTTCACCACCTATAGATCCTTGACGTGCCCCGAAATCTCGTACATACGGGCGTTTTTCCTTTTCGCCTCCATCAAAAAAGCGGCCGCCGCGGCCAGGAATCGTACCCACGACATCGTGCTAAGCAGCACAACGCCTTAGCCAGTGAGCCACCACGGCAGGCGGACACCCTTGTCTGGTCTCTGGTAAATCCACCGTGTAGCGCTTTTTTGTATCTGGTTGCGTTGTATTCTTATCAATTTTTCGAAATTTTATTTGTTCTGAACTAGTGCTGTGTAGTCGGCCAGTGCAAATGTAGTCTTCCTTGATATGAGCTGTCGCTATTTCTTCACGAACCGGTTGTTTGAACGCAATGTCTTCCATTTGGTTTCTGTCTCGTTCCATATGTATAAGTTCCGTTCCTGTTCAGCTCCAGAACTAAAAATATAATGGTTTATACCGGTACATAACCGTTGGTTCTAGCCCTCAAGAATCACTGAGAATTGAATAATGGTTCATAACGGAACATAACGGGTGATGGTAGCCCTCAAGAAATCCTAGAATTGAGTTCCGGTGCGCTGTGGCGTCACTTGCGTAGAAACGCAGCACCATTTGTAGCTAGTTTTATTGAACGCGGCTGTGTACTCTGTTGCAAGATATGCTAATATAATAACGCCAAACAACGCATTTCTTTTTCTTCTGTTATTAGGTGTCGTGTTCGTGAAATTTTGCGTTTATTCATGTATAGCACCCACTTACAACGCAATATGTTAGGACAATGTAGGTTGTGTCAATGGTTAAACGGATAAATAAACACGTGAGAGATTGAATATATAAACATATAAACAAATAAATAAATATTGCAGCAATTCAAACGGCCACGAAGTCTGCGTCACAAACAACTGCGGCCGGTGATCACGCGACGAGCTGAGCACTGCGCTCACCATCGAAACAGGTATAGTGTTCTGGAGAGTTTAGGAACCTGGTAACAGACGGAGAGATTAGGGAAGCACGCAGGAAGCGTGGGGAAGGAAATGCGGGAACAGCGAATGTTAAGGCGAATTCATAGGCCAGCGAACCGGCGGCATTCTCCCACCTTACTTCATAGAAGGTGGAATGAAAGCTGAAATGGCTGAGCGAGCTTTCCACTGGAATCGAAAACCAAAACGAACTTTTTTTGGCTTAGCCCAAGAATGAAGTAATAACTTTTAATTTATGGTTTGATTCGGCCAAAAATATTGCTTTTTTCGTTTTTATGTTTGGGTATTCATTTCGTTCCGACGCCCTGTTTACGAACGTTAGCGGTCTATTCTGCAGTGTGATTGCAGTATATTCGCAAACGAATTCCATAAATAAAAAAACACACCTCGTGTTTTTAAATGTCATCTTGTTTTTAAATGTCAAAAAAATGTCATCGTGTTTAGTATGAAGGGCCTTGTGCTTCACAAGGCATGGACCCTCATTAGGGGGATCCGGAGATGCTGACTTCCCGAACGGGTGGCATATGGCGAAGAATTTGACTTTGATGGCTTCAAAACAACTGTAATTAAACGGCAAACTTGACTGCTGGACAATTACCCACCAATATTTAAACATCCGGCATATCTACATTTTTACATTTGTGCTTCTGGTGGGCTAACCACATCCACCCCATCAAATCCTCACCTCGAGGGGCGCCACGTCCTGGGAGTATGTACCAAGGGCACACTCGCTCAAAAGGCTGTAGTTTCCAATATCGGGCACACTTTGGTCGGGGTGCAGAGGCTTGTACCGGCGACCCCTCATTGTGATGGACACACTTATGGGCGTCTTGATCTTCTCCTGCTCCCGTAGACACTGCGCCACTTCGCCGGCGCTGAACTGTAAGGTCAACAAAAGGTCCACAAGCCGTTTCCTAAACATTACGATTCGATCGCACCATACGCATAAAGACGCAGTTACCACATGTTGGCTCGTGTTCTGTGTACAAAATGTGGTATCTTTTGTGTACATGTATACAGAGTGTAACGATGAACGTAGTGATCAAGGATAATGAGTTAAATTGCCTATATGTACAGTATAAGCAAGATGATAGGCTATAATACTAGTTGTGGAGTGACTTGGCTGGTTGGGAGGCTCCGCCAGCCAGCCGCGATCATTCTCACCCCTAGCCTCCTTAAGGGCTCTTCTAGAGCAGCCGGCAACAATATCTACAGCAAACTGTAGACAACCAACGCTCTTGAAACGATTCTCCCGCAGTTGTGTGTATCAAGCCACAATCTACTGTACGTAAATGGGTTTATACAGGAGCATTCTTTGAAGGGCGGAATCGGTATTTGAGTCCTGTTTGTGGTTTATATGGAGAGATACAGCCGTCGAAAGTTTCCTTCAAGCGGTTGCCCTATATGTTTTTACGCTTACCATTTTGTAAAAAAGAGATACCAAAGTGGTATTTCTGGCACTGATTGCTACTTCTTTAAACTGTCCTAGTAGCAGACATATCATTTATCATCTGATTCGCATTTTTCGGGATTTTATTTCCTGAGGCTGCATTTACTCCAGGGTTCCCAAAGCAAGTATCTTCATAATGAACACAGACTTCCACTGCAGCGGAAGATGGCGGAGATGACGACAGAAAAATGACGATGATTATGACAATCTCGACGAAGATGAAGCATTAGGAGTACGTGTACTGTGATTGGTACATGAAACTCGCAACATGCGTGCTCAGGACAGTATTCCATGGAAGCTGTTAAAACTTAGCAATATTTCAGCCTGCCCGGAACATTTTATGCTGACATCATCAGAAAAAAGAAAACATGGTCGCTCACTAGGGCACCAGCAAAAAACGTCCAGTTGTGATTTGTATTCCGGCTTTGCCTATTTTTACCGGTAATACGCTTGCGAGGTTCATTATCTGTTAATTTTAAGCCTCAATTTTACACCTTGGCAATGCAAAATACAAGGCGCATCCTTTTTGTGTTGAAGGCCTTGTTTTCCGAGTTAAAATGTGTGCCTCAAAGTGATACCAGGGAAAGGAGCCAACACACTGGACAAATAAAACAATATCACTGTTTTCACCAATTGAACTCAGAATCGTTTCTGCAGTCTTCCTTTTGTCACGAATATAGAATACGAAACGTACAATTGAAAATTATGCACGGTAATCCAATAAAGTCTTAATGCAGCAGATTTCGGACGGAGCTGACTTCTACTCAAAATAATGCAAATTACTGTTTGCTACTTAAGTGTCGGATTGCCTACTACACTTCCCCAGAGTTTCCGATCAACTTTTAACGTAGAAAAATTCGAACACGAATGAACAATAAAGTTTGTCGTTCTGTTTACAACTCATCTGACACTGGCAAACAGCCACGGAGCTCTCTATTGTTGTGTTTTTTATTCTTGCGAGTAACTCGTGATATGCAGCGTCCTGTTTTTTTTTATAGATGCAGAACGCTACTCAGGCTCCAAATAGTCGTCCTGGGGCCTAAAGGGCGCTGACTTGCCAAGAAAGATGTTAAGCCGAAATCTCATACAAGAACTTACGATTGTGTGGCCGTAGGAAACGGAGGTCTGCACCTGTTGTGGGATCTTGTAGATATTTGGTGGGAAAATCCTGCACCCCGGGATGTTGTTGTCGTCGAATGATAGGTGGCCAAGAATGACGATGAAGTCAGGCCTAAAAGTCCACCTGCGAAGTGTGTTTCCGCGATGCAGCCCAGTGGCGCCTCGAGAGGTAATGTGGCCTACGGTCTCTCAAGACACCGCTGACCCATCTGTAATACTGTACCGGTAAAAACTACTGCTGGAAGCGCAGTTCTGCAGTGAGCTTCTCTCAAATAAATACCCTGATGCTGACTACATAAAAGCTCCTCATTTATAGTCTAAATATCAGTGAACTTGATTATGGTGCAGAAAGAATTCCTTTCTGCATAAAGATCTTATGCGGCGCCAACCCAATCAGCAAATATTTGATCACCACTGCGTGTACACAGGAAAACACATATATTGTAAGTATAATTTCCCTGCATTCATTGTCGCTAAACGGAAGGACTATCTGGCTTCAAAAAATTAGTGTGAGTGCCTACTTGCATTTACTTGTTCACATTGCGCCCCTTGTACTAGGGCAAATTGTACTAGGAAAACAAACAAACGTGTATACGCAATGCCTAATGACCCCAAGCATACCGGAATCTCAGAAAAAGGCGAACACAGTCCCAATCTATAACAAAGGTGATATGAAGGACTTGAAAAATTATAGGGCGATCGCCTTACGCTCAGTCGTCAACAAGGAACTTACCAAGGTAGCCGCTTAAAGAATTTTGTGTCACCTTAGATTTCAGTCAAACTAATAAACAAGCAGTGTGTTGCAAATGCCAAATGTGGACCATATTCACACGATCAATCAGGGGATAGAGAAATGCGCGGAGTATGCTTAACCCCTATATATAGCCTTCATAGAATATAAGAAAGCATGTGACTCGGTCGAAACCTCAGTAGCTATTTGAGCATTGCAGAATGAGGATGTAGACGAGCATTGTGTTAGAATACTAGAGGATATCTACAATGGGTCCACAGCTATTATCGTTCTTCATAAGAAGAGACGCAAAATACCTGTTAGGAAAAGTGTCAGACAAAAAGACACAATCTCCCTAATGTTATTCACAGCCCGTTTACAAGATGCATTCAGAGCATTGGATTGGGAACACTTTTGCGTAAGTGTTAACAGAGAATACCTCAGTAACCTCAGATATGCTGATGATGCTGCCTTGCTAAGCAACACGGGGGACCAATTCAGAAGCCTTACTACTGCACTCGACCAGTAGAGGAGAATGGTGGACCTGAAAATTATTATGCACAAAACGAAAGTAATGCTCAATGGCTTCCAGAGAGCACAACTGTGCAATAGGTGGTGAGGCAGTGGAAGTGGTAAGCGCATGTATATACTTAGACGAAGTAGTGATCCTGGATCCCGACCATGAGGCAGAGGTAATTACAAGAATAAGAATGGGGTAGAGCGCATTCGGCAGGCATTCTCAGATGATGAATGGCAGCCTACCATTCTCCCTGACGAAGAAAGTTTATGACAGCTGCACCTTCCCGGTGCTCACCTGCGGGGCAGAAACTTGCTGGCTCACTAAAAAGGTTCATATTAAATTGAGGACAAGTCAGCGGGCAATGGAACCGGGGATGATAGGTGTAAGATTATGGGACAAGAAAGTGCAGTGGGTCAGGGAGCAAAGGCATGTGAAGAGCATATTAGCAGAAATTAAGATGAACTGGGTGTAGGCAGGGGATTGAATGCGAAGGCACGATAATGTTTGGTCAAAAATGGTAACAGAGTGGACCCCTTGAGAAGGCAAGCGTGGTAGGGGGTGGAAGAAAGATACGCAGATGAGATCAAGATGACATCAAAATTGGTCGCAGTTAGCACAGGGCCGGATAAGTTAAAATCTATGAGATGGTTTTTTTTTGTGCAGTGAGCACTGACAGGCTGCTGATAATGATCATAATATTATGATGATAATGATGATTGTTCACGTTACGCTAACAAAAACTGCTATGCCACGTGCTCTGCTGAGCGGCAGTAGACCTCACAGCATGTCATAACAAAGCGCGCTGGGTGGATCGGGGCAGCACTAGGTTCTCTAGCATTATTCGTGTTCTTTGACACCCCGTGAGGCAAGTTGCCACCAGGGTTTTTTCAGGGCAGCTGTTCCACGGAGGCACGGGACGCGTATGCTCAATTCTATCCCTAAAGCATCGCTCCGTTGGGACTAGTTAGTGCTGTGGCTGTGTCCAAGAGGTGAGAGAACCTTAATTTTGTTTTGTGCAGTTTTGCTTCATTTTAACAGTGAAGCTGTTGCAGCTGCCCGAATGTGTGGCGCGTACCAGATTAAAATTACCAAGCGAACGCCGAGCGCTACTGATCGCGTACCTCATGGTGACCACCGAGTGTCCCCGGTTCACGCAGTGGCTTCGGCAAAAACAAACTCACGAAACTCTTGAGCAGCGTCTCGCGCGTCCTTGCAGCCAACAACCCCACAGGTGGGGGAATTCCTCCTCTTAGGAACCAGCGCTCACCAAGGGCTTCCGCGAATGGAATGCTTGGAATGAGGAACACAAAGATATAGATGCATACGACGATGTATACTAATAGCACAATGCAAAGCGACGACGCAACCTGTAAATAACAAATTTTAAACTTTTACACATTTATGGCGATCGGTGTTTCAGTGCTGAATTAGGGGAGATTCCTGTATCATCGCTATCGTCAAGCCTTAGCCGACTTAGTTTAAGCTTCGCTGCTTTCGTAACGCAGATTTAAGAAGCCAGCCTTACATGTCTCACCAAATGCAAAAAAATGCTGCAGTCGTCTTCGCCGGTGGTGCCAGCACGATTGGTACAAAACGACAGCTTCTGCCAAGGGAAAATATTAATTGCAAAAAAAATTTCGTTTGTGACGGATTGCAAGCCTGGTCGGCAGAGTAGACGTAAGCATGTTACGATTACCCTTACTCGACAGCTCGAAGGGAGGATGTAACGTTAGCCTGCTGCGTGACAATGGTGATCGATGCCTAACAGGACTAGAACAGGTGCCCGCAGAGTGGAGCTCTCACCATCGAAAAGCTGCCAAGGGTATTTCAGAGAGACTGCAGGAGTACTGCAAGCCAAAAAATAACACAAAGACGAACAAATTCCGCTAACTCAGTGTAGCAAAACGTTTTTCTATACGCTAGGATTTTGCCACCAAAGCGCAAAAACAGCAGGAAGCTCCGGTGCTGTGACATGCGACACTCTTTGCCAATTAGCTGTGCTTTTTTTAGAGCCAAGTTTTACTACCTTCATGGTTGACGATTTCTCCATCCCGCTACATGTAATACCCGAAAAGGGGCCCTTAACCGAAAGATAAATGATGATGGTCAGCAATTCCTTCAGGATAACGTTGCCCTAGATGTGTTTGTACAATTTTGTGCAATAGTTTGTATGGACACATTTGTGCAAAGAAAAGGGCTAGAATTGGTAGAAAAATTTGTTTTCCCATTCTAGTCATGAAAGCCGGGTTATCAGTGATCAATCCTGACGTCTGGGAGGCATATCAGCAGAGCTGGTGATTTGGAAGCCTGTTTGCTTACACGTGCTCGTAATATTGTGACAAAAGGGCTGCCAGCCACGCAGCCACCAAAAACATTTAAAAAACTTGCTTATCCAGAGCAGAGGTAGATCGAAACAAACACGAAGCTTTTTATTAAGGCATACCTGCGCTGAAATGAACTGCCATGTAACATGTTCTCAGTGCTGGTGTGCTGTGTGCAGTTCGTAATAATTAAACCGGGGAGCCGTGTGCAGTGCACCGGTAAATACGAGATGTATATAAGTACGTTGAGAGTTTAAATCTGTCTGGTGAAGTCACCACCAGTTTCAAGCGCAGAGAACGTGATAGAGGCAAGAACAAATCACTCCCAGCCGCTCCTCTTCCCCATGTCCCGACACCAGAGAACCCGTCAGGCACGGTCCGAAAAGCGAGCTGCATCGCTTGTAGCTTCGCCACGCGCTTCCCAATGCCAGTCGCTTACCGGAGCCGCGGTCGTGCGATATGCGGAGGGCAGTCGGGTGAGAGATAAAACTCAGCAGCGCACAACGCCAGACACTCGCACTACGCAGTCCGAACTTTACTCAAAAGACCAAGAAAGCTTCGCTGTAAAACCTTGTGACCGCAATCGCGGTAGCGATGTCCGGCGACAGTTTAAAGTGAAGCTTTCTACCTCTACCCGTAAGGGTTCTTTCACGACCGTTGGTGTCAACAGGAGACTCTTGCAAACAAATAAAATAGGTTACTGGTAGCGCCAGGAATCGATCCTGTAACAAATAGAGAAACGGAGCACGAGCTCGTTGTCTTACCGACTGCTCTACACGCGCATGCGGAGACGGGGGAGACAGACGGTGCACTCACCAAGCATATCTTCCGGTTTAAACCGGCGTGCTCTCTGAATATGACGTGATAGTGTTATGCGACCTCTGGTACCGCTGTGCACTCCGCCCACAGCACGCATAGCGGCCAAACGTGCAGCTTCCCCATGCGCAAGCTGTGTAAAAATTAAAGGAAGCTCGACACAACGGATGGCATCGCACTGCTCCTCCGTCTCTGCCGGCCATGTCGTCGCTTCCGTCGACGGCGGTTGAGATAGAGGAGAAGTCAGGTCGCATAACACCGGGTTTGTGCTTCCTTTATTTAAAAATATAGTTTTCACTTATGTGCTTCATCAACCCAACTAAACCAACCACCGTTTTTTAATCATGCATTGGTTGAAACGTGGAAAAGTGTGTCTCTTTGAAGAAATAAAGGCTGTGGGCAGGAGCATTTTACGTGCATCTGCTCTCACTGTTTGTTTTGTATAGCCACGTCTGTGAATTCAAGTGACGTCGCATGGGTATCGTTGTGGGTGTCGCTCACAGTTTCTTTTTAACCGCCTTGACAGCGTGGATTGGCGCGCATTTTTTATGTGTGCTAGCACATCAAATTAGAAACTGATTTTGCTGTAATTACTCCGACAACCAATACCCAACAATCACGCGCTGTTTATTGCCAGAAATCATACACCAACTCTCCCACACTCGTTCTAACCAGCATTTTCGACTTTAATTTGCACAAAAAATTGTATGGTACATAAAAAGAATTTCACTTGTTTTCATTATGGAACTTAAGCAAGATACATAAAGATTGCGTGCAGGTCCAGCCTAAGCCCTCCACTCAGAGAACCTTGCCCCCTCAAATCAAGGCATGCTAATACATTTTGTGAAGTTGTATGTTGTTACGTGGCAGTTACAGCAAGGATTAAGCCTACTGTCAATCGATACTACTGTATTTCAGCTATTCTAAGCCAAACATGTCGGTACTACATTCAGGCAAAAAGGGAAACGAACAAATCCAGTGAGGAATCTTCTTCAATGAATAACCCTAATCAAATCAAACCGCTTTGTGTTTCTGATCAATCTAGAACTGAATCCGCATAGCATATTCTTCCCCCACGGTCGTACAGAGGGGGACACCACCATGACATCTTTAATTACGGTGAGCATGTGGGCATACGTATAAAGCTCGTTCTACTCAAAAACAAAGTTAGAGAAAGGGTTGCGAGTAAACGCCGTCAGCCTTCAAAATGTTTTAGAACGACACCCTCAAGCTCACCACTTTTACTACAAAAAAATGTTCCTCTTGTAGTTTGTTTTCGCTCGTCAATGGTTTTTACGCAGCAGCTGAAGTCAAGTATTTGTACAATATTCGACTCCAAAAAGAAAATATTGCGAATATCGGGCCACTGCGTCGGACAACAAAGAATCGTGTTTGGAAATACCCTTCAAAGAAGTTTTTATGAATACACGGGATACATTTGGAGGCTTCCCTTGATACTCGCTATTGCGCGGCTACATATGTTGTTCTGCCTCACTTAGAGCTACGCTTAAACGTGCTCCAAAACCAAGAAATTTGCAATGTGCTTACCGTAAAGTATGCATGATTAGGCGTTAATACCTAGAGTGATGCTAGAATTGTACATAACATAGCATTTCATAGGTACAACAAGAATCCTTCTTAATAGAGAATGAAGGGAGGTGTGCCTACCTAATCAGATTTGCGGTTTCGGTGCAGGCGAGCTGTTTGGTGCCATACAATCCGAGAAATGCATATGGTAACCGGAAAGAGATCCCATTCAGGAACTCGATGACAAGCTGTGAGGAGCATATCATTGAGAATACGCTGTGAGAATTTTTGCAGCGGTATTGCGTTACTACTGCACAAAAAATCTATCCTGCTAACCAGAGAGTTTATAAAATATGTCCAAATAGAAGCACAAAATTGGCACGATTTAGGGTGGTGTTACGAATTGTGTGTTCACAACACATCCTCACTTGTTTATCTGCGTTATGTAGGGCTGACAGACGAACAAACATTTATTAAAAAGCAATTTCAGGAGATGCTGCAGTCAAACTACTCCCATGCGATAGACTGCCACAGAAGAGGTCATCATTGTTTTTATGCCTGTTTTGGGACACCCAAGTCACAAAAAATACATGTGTGCAATAACAAGCTCGTGTGCTCAAGCTGCCAAGTTACACCTACCGTTGCCCAGAACCAGAAGAGAAAATTAGTCGGCAAAGTAAATTGAGCACAAAAAAAAAGTTTTATTGGCCAATCTGCTCTTTGTAGAAAAACACCCCCGGATGAGTTCAAATGACAAAATCACATAAATGTTCTACTTTACAAATAGAAATAAATTTAAACTTCCTACAGAACACATTCTTCGAAATTATACAGTAACGCACCTTGGAACCACACAAGAAAACTTCACGCAAACACGTGTATAATAATACTAATAATAATAATATTATTATTACTATTAATATTATATCATTAATATATTATTAGTATTATAATTATTATTATTGCTATTATTATTATTATATTAATATTAATATTAATGACCCTCTGTTTTTGCCGGGATGTCGGTTGTCCGCAACCGACTTGCCTGTTTTATTCCACCTAATTGCCCTACCCTAAGTCAACCTAATTGATTTGCCTCCTCCGTCTCCAAGTTAGCACAATATTAAACTCCCACCGCTCCCTTTCACTTTGTTAAACGCGCGCTGTACTAAATTTTCTTTCTAAAAAAGTCATATTTTTGCAGCAGCCAGTACAATCCGCTTCAACTTCCAAGTGACCACGTGGCGTTCTTAGTAAGGTCACTGATATGCATACAACACAATACTACCGATTTGTGCGAGGTCAAAGTGAACATTGATTTTATATTATAATAAAGTAGCGAGGCTGCACTAGAGCAATGTGCGTAAAAACAGTTTTTTAATTTTTGGAAAGTCACCGCGAATCCCCCCATGTGACTAAGCTATTTGGGCATTATTTAGCCGATATATGTCTGATGTGGCCCCTCTTTCTGAAGAAGTCAGAAAATCTTCGTCTTCAAGCATCACATTTAGTGTGATAATTTAAACTATATCAATTATATAGACAATAAAGAAAAAAGAACAGGTGTTAAGCCCCATGGTGCACCAAAATTAATGGATAGATGGTCGGAGGAGGTATTTTTGAATACAGCAAACTGTTCGCCGCAATGGTAAGCTGAAACTAAATTGATGCGTTTCTCAAAAGTTCGCTTTTTCTGGGAACTAATTTTTTTGCGTAAGACCTAACACAATTGTTCGAAGAATCTATAAATATTTCATCGATCGATTTCGCCTTGTTTACTGAATTTGCGAAGTCCTGTTTCTACCGGTTGGCGTATTCAACGGTGTATTTTATTGCACTGTTCATTTCCAGTTTTTTGTACTGCTTTTATTCTTACAGTTTTTCAGTCACCCAATGGTTTGCATTAGCGAAACCGTTTTCATACTTACATGTATTTTGATACGTATTTACCGTATGTTCTTCTGAATTTGTTGAAAATATAGTGTAGCCCTGAGTATTTCTCAGCTACCAATCTTATTACCATGATCAAAATAGTACAAATGGGTAGCTCTAAACGGATAAGTGTATGACTAGTGTCGGCATTTCTGTTTATATTTGTTGAAATATAATTTGTGTGAATGGGATGCCGTTATCTAATGCCTTTCGGTGTCTTCATGGCAGTCAAAATAAATTTCATTTTTGTTGTTTGCATTGTCATGTATGGGCGGCGAACAAATATGTCAACGTATTTGCACTGCTCCTTGTTTGTTTGTTGTTGCTTTGTTTTTGCTTTTGTTTGCTCTCCAATCGCTCCTGTCTGCAATGCGTTTGACCCTGAAGGTATTAAAAATAAATAAATTGCAAAGGGGAGTAGCAGTAGGGACATCAGTTGGTCGTAGGAGTTTATTCGAAGGTGAAAGCGTAAGGTAACGGGGCCGAGCACAACTACAAACGGAACGAGATCGTGGGCACGAACGACCGAGTTGGTCCTTCGTGGTCTTGAGGATAAACCTCGGAGCATGCGCGATTTGGCGGATCACGTTTTGGTATCTACTATTCATTGTTGTGAAACGTTAACTCCTGTTACATCGCCCTCGGTGCAAAAGGAGCCTTCCAGACTACTTAAGACAACGACAAAACTAGAGGGTCGTAGTAGGGCTTCAACCTATCCTAGTGAGCAATTTCACGCCTGTGGCGGTGATGATCTGTGGTTGGTGTGACTGGTTGAACAAGGTAAGTGAAGGACGAAGAGCACTCAATGACTGTGCATGGGCCATGGTACTGACTGGTCAGTTTTGGGGAGATTCCAGGTGTTGAGCAGGGTTCCAAAATCATCACAAGCGAGCAGGGATCGAAGCTGCGATCTTTGACGCAATTGTCGTGACGATTCTTCTGGCGCTGCTGATCGGTCGATGTGAATGAACAAGCCTGTTAACGGCATTCCTCGGCGCAACGAGCAAGGCCGGAAATCAGTGTACATTCGGTTGCGTCGAACGTGTAGGGGAGTACAGTGTAGATTGTACAGGACGGCTCTCGCCCATACAACAAGAAAAACGGCGAGATTCCTGTGGTAGCCTGCGTTGCCGTGTTGTAAGCAAATCTTACAAACTTGATTGCGAGGTCCCACTTCGATTGTTTGGGAAACAGGTGCATGGAGAGCATGTCACCAGGGGTGTGGAAGAAGCGTTCCGTGAGGCGGTTTGTTTGTGGGTGGTATGATGTGGTGGTGTGAAGAACGACGTGGCATTTAGAGAGCTGGGCTTGAATAACCTCAGACATGAAAACCCGTCCTCGGTCACTTAGAAAATCCTGAGGTGCACGTGTCGACGAACAAAGGAAGGAGCTACGTCGCGAACCATGGCGGCCGGAAGAGCGTCGGGCTCGGGATACCGGGTAAGGTGATCGACCGCCACAATGATCAATCGGTTCCCGGCTGCCGTAGAAGGACGTGGGCCATAGAGGTCGATGCCCACACGTTCGAAAGGCTTTGCTGGGCAAGGTTTGGGCTGCTAACCAATGGCGAGGCGGGACAGCGGCGATTTTCGGCGTTGGCATTCTGGGCAAAAGTGCACGTACTTGCGCACGAAGGTATACATGCCGCGCCTGTAGTATCGCAAGGGAAGGCGCTTATAGTTCTTTAGTATGCCAGCGTGACCACAACTTGTTTAGGTGTGAAAGGAGGAGCATATGTCGCTCCGCAAATGGCAGGGTACGACCATCAACCAGTTTTCACCGTCGAAGCAGTAGTTCCGGCGGCAGAGTAGCTAGTCACTGAGTGCGAAGTGAGAAACATGCCTGCGTAGGGCCCGAGATTCTCTGGCAGGTGATGTACCGCATAACATCCCGATGCGAGAAGCAATCGAAGCGTCCTTCCGTTAATCGGCTGACCTGTTGCTGACGGCAAGGGGCGATAGACGCGAGTCACTATCACTGGTGGCAAGGCAAGAAAGTTCAGCACGTAATGATGAGCGAAAAACGGCACCAGCGTGAGAGGGCTTGCGGCCTGAACGATAAATGACCCGGAAGTCGCACTCTTGCATTCGGAGAGCCCACCAAACAAGACCACCTGATGGATCCTTGAGGGAGGAGGGCAAACAGATTGCGGGACAATCGGTAACGACATCAATGAAGCGACCATACAAGTACGGGCGAAAACTTCCCAGTGCCCAAACAATGGCCAAGCATTACTTCTCTGTTACAGAGTAGTTCGACTTAAACATCCTCAGCAAGCGGCTCGTGCATGCCATGACGTACTCGGAAAAACCGGGAGTTCGTTGGGCGAGGACAGCACCGAAACTGATCCAACCAGCATCAGTGTGGACCTCTGTTGGGGCGTAAGGGTCAAAGTGCAGCAGTATCGCAGGGGATGTAAGAAGAGGGCGTAGCGCAACAAATACTTCGTCGCCGGAGGGGGACAACCTAGTATGTCACTGGCACTACCAAGGAGCTGAGTCAAAGGCGAAACTATGCCGGCGAAGGTGCGTACGAAGCGCCTAAAACTGTAGCAAAGACCGATAAAGCTCCGGAGAGCCTTGATAGTGTTCGTCTTCGAAAACTCGGCTGGGGCTCTCACCTTCTTTTCAAACGACGTGGCCCAGGATCGTCAGTTTTCGCGCAACAAAATGACCCTTTTTGAGATTCAGCTGCAGCCCAGCACTTGCAAAGCCGGTTGAAACTTGCTCCAGGCGGACGAGGTGCGTTTTGAAGCCCGAAGAGAAAACAACGAGGTTATGCAGATAGCAAAGACACGTCTACCACTTTAGACCGCTCAAGATACTGTCCATAATTGGTTCGAATGTGGCAGGAGCATTGGAAAGCCCAAACGGCAATACATTAAATTCATAAAGGCCTTCAGGGGTAACAAAAGCAGTTTCCTCTCGGTCAGCTTCCGCCATAGAAAGCTGCTATTTCCTGGATCGTAGGTCTAGCGACGAGGAGCATTCTTCTCCCCGCAGACAGTCGAGGGCGTCGTCAATGTTAGGGAGAGGTTGCACGTCCTTGCGGGTTACGCTGTTCAAACGGCGGTAGTCAACGCAAAACCGAATGGACCCATCCTTCTTTTGCACAACAACCACGGGTGACGCCCAGGGACTCTTCGAGGGATGAATAATGTCGCGCCGAAGCATGTAATTCATGTTGTCTTCTCTGGTGCGTCGCTCTACAGAGTATAAACGATACGGTCGTTGTCGAAGCAGGGCATGCGAGGCAGTGCCCTCACAACACATGTCTGAGCCGAGCCAGTGCCCTCACAACAGTGCCCTCGATTGGCTCACAACAGACGTGCGGCCAAGGGAACTTTTTCAACTATCTAAAGACGAAGATAACTGGCTCAGAAGGGTAGTAAGCTGTGCTCGTTGGTTTGCGTCCAAAATTTTGTGCATGGGCCCAGGTAAATCTCGGGAGATATTAGATGCAAAGTATCTCATGGTCAGGGCTAAGTCCTTCCCTTGTAGTTGTTGTTGCGCCTTCCACACCCCCACTGCGCATTATCGGCTTGCTGAACGCCTGGTGGTGTCTTACCCTTCTATGGCTCCTGAAACGACAGTGTGGCCGGTGTCTTGCTGGGCCGGCACGAGACGAGCACGCTTCCCTTTAGAGGCTCCTAAAGCGACAGTTTTGCCGGTGTCTTCCTAGGCCGGCACGAGACGAGCGCGCTTCACGCGCCTTCAACGTTTCATAGTCGTCGGCAGCGGCGTGCGTCGGCCAGTCTCGGCGGGCTGGGGAACGTGCATCGACCTCATCTTCAGTATCTTTAGGGTACATCCACTACAACATCCCTTAACTTTACATTTCACAAACCATAAGGCGGTTTGTGAAAAGCGGAACACCAACCACAGCTCTACGACACCTACGTTGAATATGATGATGATAGTGCTTAAATAAAGACTAACTCATACCACGTGCGTCTCTCTCTCTCTGTCTTTAATGCCTCTCCACTCAAACACCCCCCATCCTTCCAATAAAATTACGCCATCTTCCCGTAAGAGAACCATGAATGGTATGCAAAAAAGCCATGGGGTCAGCGCAATTTCCCATTTCATAGTTCCGGTAAGTAAAAAGTGTGGTAGTTATCATGAAAACCAAACTGTAAATATAGCGGCAGCTACGTACCTCAACCTCACGGACGAACTGAAAACTAATTAGCACTTGAATCGACCCCATGCCTGCTTCGCACACTACTCATGGTTCCCCTATAGGAAGATGGCGTATTTTTTCGTCCCGTGTGCGTGGCGTAGTAGTGCTCAGCTAGTTAACTTCCACATGGGGTGGATCATCAAGATGTTGCGTAACGAGACGGCGACCTACGGGCTGTTCAAAGTCGGATATTGCGCCATGTAAAGGGCGCATGAAGTCGTCATGGGGTTACTAATAATAAATAAACTGATGCTATTGCGAACTGTCAAAAGGGTGAGGAGTGGCGGAAGACATCTGCGGCGGAAGAAAATATCGGATGTCGTAAAAGGCACTGTGCCTCAGGCATAGATGTGTATAATGAGGAACGAGAACGGAAGAACGGGGTGTGCGACAATATCTTCGGTGATGACCAACTTGGCGCTGGGGGCACAGAAATAATCTTCTAAAAGAGGTGAAAACTCTATTTCTGCAGGTGCGCAGTGTATGACGGCATGATGGCGCGGCAGAACGTTCTAACCCAAGATTACATCATGAGAGCAAGGCGGCAGGACAAGTTCAACGGTGTACAGAATTTTATGAATAACGACATGGGCCATGCAGGCTGCTATAGGCTTCATCAGTTGTACACTGGCGTTGCGCTAGGGCAGTTCGGAAAGTGGCACCATTACCTTTCGAATTTAACGGCAGCGGTCGACATGAAAAATAGAAACAGCAGCTCTAGTATAGATTAGGGCAGTAGTAGGGATCCCTTCGGCAAACATCAATAATATTTTCGCACGAAAAGTGAGGACTTCAGTTTTCGAGGGTGACGCAGCTATTGCCTCGGGAACTGAGGCTCTTAGTTGTCCTCCACAGTGCTGGCAGAGCGGCGTGACATAGGCGACAGGGAGCAGTGACGTGAAGAAGTTGTGCAGGGGTAGGTTAACATAGTAGAGCGGTCAGGTGCCAGTGACGGCATTGACGGCCCAGAGGCGACATGGTACATTGGCTGCGGAACAACATAGGGCAGGGCGTAAGCGGGGTCGTTGTACGGAGCATGTTGGAAGCTATTTGTAGGCAGCATGTGACGGCGGAAGTAGCGAGCTACATGTCCGGCAATTCTGCATACAAAGCATATAGGGCGATTGTCCTGCTTACACCAAGTTCGCGTAAGAGGAGGACTGCCCACGGTCGTTTGGAAGACGGCTCGCTGGCACGACATTCAGGCTCAAGTTGTTCTGCAACGGAAGCACTGATAGCCAGGCTGGACTGGTGGAGCAGACGGGTGCTTCACTCGAGGGTGCAACGAAGGAACAGACTGAAGAGCTGACCTTCCTGCAGCTTCGGCGTACGATATGGGTGCTGCGACCGAAACATGGTACTGAGCATTGTTGAGTGCCTCAGAGACCAATTCTTGTACCACGTCCCTCAGTGCAGGAGCTAGAGTGGACGACGGTTCCGCGGTGCATTGAAGGAGAGACACCTGGTGAGCCCCTTCTTCCGGAATAAAATATTTCATTAGGGCGAAGAGTGTGGGGTCGTCTTTATTGGTCACAGCCAAACGCAACAACGGCTCGGTCTGTGTGCAAGATTCCTAACTTAGGGCCAGTTTCTTTCGAAGCTCGCCGAAGCTCTGACACAAACGTACGACGTCGGCTATCGTTTGGGGATCCTTGGCCAGTAGCATACGGAAAGTGTCATCGTCCATTCATTTAAGGATGTGCCTGACCTTGTCCGCTTCCGTCGTCGACGGCTCGATGCGCTTGCACAAGTCAACCACGTCTTCGATGGAACTGGTGATTGTTTCCCTGGCTTGTTGGCCTCGTGCACGCAATCGCTGCTCGGCAACAAGCTGGCATACAGCAGGGTGGCCAAATTCTGCCACAAAGCGGGATCGGAAGGCAGAACAGGCAATCATGTCGGATTCATTATTGGTGTACCACAGCCAGGCGAGCTTGTCAAGGTAGTAAAATACGTAATCCAGCTAGGTAGAATTCTCCCGTTTGTTGTATGCACTCACGCGCTCTTATGACGACAGCCAGACGTCCACATCAGTGTCGTCCTCGACGGCGAACGTGGTTGGGTCCCACTGTCACCTCGCGCAAGAACAGATCTTGGGTGCGCCCGACGGTGCAGGATACTGCCTGGTCTCTTCGTGGTTCATCGCGGGCAGCGTCCGGCTGCGAAGCTCCACTGTGGAACCGAGACCCTTGATCTCCACCACGTTAAAGAGGAATAGCAGCCATGACGGTAGTTGGTCTTGGGAGTTCATTCGAAGGCGAAAGCGTAAGGCAACAAGACCGAGCGCAGGTCCAGCCGAAACAAGCTAGAGGTAGTGGTGGTGGTTCCAGTGAAATGGCTCGTACCCACTCAGGGGAATTGGCCTAAAAATGGGCGCCTTACCGAAAGAAATTAGTTATTTTTTGTAGGGAAACAAAAATAATTAAATATCAGGATCGATTACCAATAGATGAGTAGAGAAATAAAACTAAGGAGATTAGAGAAAAAAAGGTAAAAACGAACACCATTTAATGAAAATTGCAAGTAAGAAACACGAAGAAAGTGGTACAGACGAAGCAGTGAGCTGGGCGCGCATATTCTTGACAAGGGAATCCATTAGGACTAAATGATGTCTAGCACGGAAGACGGCCTGATTCCAGGATGAATGAGTGCAACGCACTGCAAGATCCCCGTGTCAGAGTCCCAGTTGCTTCGTTCCGAATGACAAAATAACTGTAGCAGAAAGCGTGGGGTTTATTCGGCTTCATGTACTTTCTAAGTATCTTCGTCTTATCGAGAAGAACCGTCGGCAGGAGAAGAAGAAATGGTCAATTGTTCTGGTTCTTTGCAAAAGGCGCATAACGGCGACAGGGCCAGATTAGAGAATTGCAAGTAATAATTTAAATTTGGCACGCGACAGGGAAAGCTAGTGAGAGTTGCTTCACAAGCTCGCGACTGCCTTATGCTGCACTTCCATGAGTACCGAAGGTGCTCGAGCTCCGAGTCGTCGTAAGCAGAATCAGGCAGACTTTGAAGTAAGCACAACCTACGGAAGCGAGCCGAAGTTATGAGCTAGTGGTCTGAACGTCTGATTTGGTCCTTCGTCGTCTTCACGATAATCCTCGATGCATACCCGACTGGGCGGATGGCGCTTCCGAATTTATTATTCATTGTTGTGCCGCGTTAGCTATTGTTACAAAAGAAATAAATAAATAAACAAGTAAATAACTAAAAATGTTATATAATACGACTGTCTTAAGCAGAAATGGGTGTCTAGTGTTCATTGAAAGGATTCGATACCTTGTCAGTCCTAATCCAGTACAACCACATCAAATATAATACAGGGAATTCCATTTTCTACGGTAAAATAAGCCACAAAAATGTACCTGGATGCGTGGGAATAAGCTCTGGCATTGCTTCCCCGTAGTAGGGTTCCTTATCTCAGCAAACTCGTTTGTTAAGTTAGCACAAAATATCAGATTTTTGTCTTTCTGATATACCGCCCTGTAATGTTACTCTTGGGGCATGTATATTTGACGCTCACTTAATCTAAGACGTGTTAAGGGGGGGTAAGTGTGCAGTTGTTCTCACGTTGGAACCGATTTGACGCACCCGAAGTGTGCACGCTTTGTGGCGTGAGCAGGAGTTATGCAGCGACAGTAAAATTTCTCCGTCGGTCGATACATAGGGCAGCGACGAAAGAGCAGAGAGCGAGACGGGAGCCAGCGCGTCAGGAGAGCTACATTGGTGAAGCTGACGTAGTTGGCAGGGGGGCGGCAAGGAGATGCAGCTCACCACGAGTTTGTGCTGACGCGCCGCTCGAACGCTGTGTTGACGGGTCAAGGTACTTACTATGTGAAAAATTGTGTTCA
This sequence comes from Haemaphysalis longicornis, assembly GCF_048455015.1. Classification (NCBI taxonomy): domain Eukaryota; kingdom Metazoa; phylum Arthropoda; class Arachnida; order Ixodida; family Ixodidae; genus Haemaphysalis; species Haemaphysalis longicornis. The sequence goes on along the minus strand of NW_027526233.1, from coordinate 97,572,103 downwards.
GCCGATACGTGGTGACAATTAAGGAATAAAGTAAACAAGCGAGATATTGCCAATGCCCCTAGACATCTATAGGTAACATCTATAGGTAACTACAGCAAACGTGGTAACTGGGGAGGTGAAATCGCTAACTATTGGTTTCCGAGGAAACTGAGCGAAATACTTCGTTGAGGACTTACAACTCCGGAGACAGGCGTGTGCTGAAGCCGAGCCTCCAGTTCAAGGTCCACCAACGACTCTTGAACAAATTTCCTGGAGATGACGCGAAGGTATTCGCAAGAATATTTAGAATTATAATGCTTTCGAGTCGTGTTATAAGTGGGTAAGTACAGTCATTTGTTAACCAGTCAGAAAATAAAATCGTCATTGTAATAGTAATGTATAATTCAGTGTGTTTGCTCACTAGAGTACTCTGGCTGAACATGTTTTGTCGGGGTGAGATACAAGGCAGGTATGTTACACAAGTTTTCATTCTATCAAAATTTTAGGTCATAATATCTTTTTTAGAAGGAATGGCACACACCGATACTGCAGATCGCGTGAGTAACAAGGAAGGAAGTGTAACGAGGTTCTGCAATTAGGTTTTGCAAAAACTTTACACAAACCTTGAGAGTCTCAAACGCCTTTTTGAGAGTATGGGTTGTCAGTATGAGTTGGTTCAAAGTTAGAATGCCGAAATGGTAGATGTGGTCCCGTACCATGTCTCTAATCTGGAATTGCCCAAATTCCCATTTAAAGTCGCCAAGGAAGGTATCCAAGTACCTGTGAGTGGAGTGAAAAAATTGCGAACATCACCATTTACGTAGGGCAAAAATGTGTCCAGCAGGCGGCCCCTACCCTCAACGTCCTTTCTTTCCCAGCCCATCGGTAACGATCCGCCGTAGTAAGCCGGTTTTGTGTGAGGTAACTGCCCGAGGAACACACGGCAAAAATGCAGCCACAACAGCAGCAGCACCACATATAAAACTGAGGAAGAACCGAAGAATGTTACGCATTAAAAATTTCCCACCCTTTTTACACACACCGTGGCAGACAAACAGTGGTTAAATACAATTGACCGTGACGCGTTCGTAGCTTGGCTGGATGCGGCACTGATGGCTCTTTGCTATGGTAGTGTTATATCTGTGTTCATCTTCAGGTAAGACAGACAACACATAGAAAAGATGCTGTCTCATTTGTTTTAAAGCACGACACTATCGCAACGCGAACCACATGGCAGGATAACTGCTAAAGCAAACTCTCTTGGCCCTAGTCCGCACCAGCGTGAAAGGCAAAGCGAAAGGCTGCAGAGCGAGCTCGGTGAGCTGAGGCGGCTGCAGTGAAGCAACATGCATTTGCTAGCATGGCAAGTGGAAAGGTAGTAGACACTGCAGTGCAGCGAGAAAGGCGGCAAGGTAGCCGGAAGCTGCGACAATCAGAACTGGCAGGCAGGTGGCCGCGAAGGCTGCAAACAGCACTGAGAAATATTTCCACGCAACACTAAGGTAATGCATTAAATAAACGACAATAAGCAGCAAGGAGTGCCCTCGCATTCAAACCGCTTGAGAATCGTGTAGCAGCCCTCGTTCTTGTTTTCACAACGAACGAAAAAGTTCCACATAAAACCGACTCACCGGGCTTCGACCGAAACTCCGTACTCGGTTCGTTGAGAGGATTTGGCCGCCTCGCAAAAGCTCTCCAAGCGGGGTGTGGCCAATTTTAGTATACTATCGGTTGCGTTATCGTAATAGAGAGAATCGTAGAAAACGAAGTCGCACAGGCCGTCAAGACGTTCTTGTACGCGAGCCGTAGGGCCACGTGGATGGAACGCTGTAATCGTGCAGAGCAGGGAATACGTGGAGAGCCAGTGACGGCCGGCTGCGCAGAAAAGCCAAGCAGTCTCAGTGCGTCACAAAAATCTCTATTGGTGACACTGCAGGAACATTTTAAACTGTAACACCCACTCCCATAGCTTTCCCCGCAGAACATTACCTACAGCGGCTCCGAGTGCCTAATGCGATGTATGCAGAGCCGCGCCACGAATACCGCATGACACACCTATTTGTCTGTCAGCGATAGGTACTTTCAACTAAGAGTCGTGTCACATCGAAGCACGTCTGCGCGTGCAAGCCTTCCGACTAGTCAGCACCACTTCTCAATTTATCTTTTGACAACAGGACACTCCTAGCTCCTCAGGTCACACCCTGGCTGATAACATTACCCTTGCTAGTAACACAGGCACCCCCATCGCCATTCTGAACGTGGCCTGGCCCACTTTTGCTTTGATACACATGCACATCCCACTTTAGCACCCAGTATAGTTGCAAGATACTGAATTTCTTAGTCGCCACAAACATACCACTGAAGCTTTCTCATCCCCTTACTCCATCGCCAAAGTAGCCACCTTCCCCAGCCCCACTACGATGAAGAGGCCGCGGTAGCAGTGATATTTCCATTCCAACAAGCTTCATCGTGGTTTTCATAACAACACCACCTTTTGAACTCCAGCAAAGATCGTAACTGTCCGTATTATGCACCGCAAAAAAACATTCGGCCAGGAGGCAAAGAGGAAGTCTGCATCTGTTATTATCAGAGTTCTTTAAATTAGGAACACAGGTTGCGATGGTTTTTCACAGAACACTTGACAAAAACAAGTACTAGTTTTCACTAGTAGTTTAATTTTGCACTAGTGGTGTAAGCGACGACAAAACAGAGATGGCAGTCTCTGTCCCTTCATCGGAGACCAGACTGATGCACCTCACATGATTTTCCGAACTTGCCGCCCAACGCACCATCATTTGCTGTCCCAGGTCGTTTTCCCTGCGGGCTTTCACAACTCATAGTGTTAGCCCGCGCTCGAACCCGCGTTAGAGCGCACTAGAACCGGTGGCAGAACCTTTCCGTCTTTGTCGGGAAGTACGCGGCTCTGCTCCCAAGTTTTGGTGCGAACACACGGAAACTGGCGAGGTGACCAGCTCTGGAGAGTTTGCGCCTGAAACACTGGGTAGGGCGTTCTCGAAGTTTGACCTAACCGACGTCGGGCGCTCCTCACGAGGCGCACGCTCACGTGCGCTCATTATTTTTTTTGCAAGACCCTTACGTGGCCCAAGTCCACATGCCCTCCTGGACGACGCCGGGCGCTTCTCACGAGACGAACGCTCACATGCGCTCGGCTGGGCTACGCTTTCTGGTAACGCTCCCGGAACTAAAAGCTTAAGCAGCTCTGCTGCAAAAAGGTGCAGAAAGGTGATATAAACACCAGCACAAGAACATAGTTCGATTTAATTCTGATCCAAGAACAAAAACCAAAACCTCCCTGTAGCGACAACGATGGTTGAGCCAGCACCGTTCTCGTGATGGACGGTGAAAAACATGACGCCTCCCCTCCTTTGTGCTCATCATCTTCACCATCAGTCCCATGTTCTTTTAAGCACTCACCAGAACGGCATTGGTGGCTCGTCCTTTGTTCACATTTTTGGCGCCGAAATTGGGACCAAGGGGCCTCCGGAAAGAGCCACCCCGAGCGAATTTGTGTTATTATCTTCCAACGCACTTTAACCTCTGGGAAACAACAGCGATGCCTCGATTTGAATGGACCCTTTGGGAAAGCTAGCGGCAGGCCTAAGAAGAAGAAAGTTCGAGCCGGACCAAATGCTGCATATCCTCTGCTTTGCCGACACATCCGTTGTGCCTTCGCGGCTGCCTGACGGCCGGCACGATGACGCTGATTTTTGCCCCGTGATTCCGGGCTCCAGGGTGTCGATGTCTTATACGTAGGGATAGACCATGAACGCCTTGCTCAAAACATGGTGGATCGTCCGTTACCAAATAATGAAATTCATCGGCAAGGTTGACTTACTGTTCATCGAGCTACCACATATACGTGAGTTGGCTGATCTGTAAAGACTTTGACGGAACAAAATGATTGCTTGGCCCCGATCAGCTGAGAAGATCACGCATTGTTGACATTGACAACCTTGAAGCATGGTTGTTTGACGCGTTTGATTTTGAAGCCGCAGTAATAAATGCCAAATTGAGAGTGGAAACAAAATTTACAGTCCAGCAATAACCGTCAAGCTCGCATAGTGTCCATCAAAGCCAAAGTTCGTCAAAGCTCAGACAGCATCCAAAATATGATATTCTAAATAATGATAATAGGGAAACTTTGAATGGAAAGAATAATCGGGTAACCGAACAACAAAAATACGAACGAAGTCTAGAAATGAATCGGCACTAAATACCTCCAACAGCAAAACGGATATCTTGATGTCTTCGTTGAAGCCACCATGTCACATCTTGCGTACAATTATGCCCAGCAGAAACAGAAATGACCGAGACAGCAGTGAGTCTTGCGTGACCAGAAATCATTGTTGACAACTTGACCGGCAGTGATCGGACATCAAAAGCAACGAATTCAACGTTTACATGTCCTGTAAAAACAACCATAGCAAAGAAGAAAATCTAGGGAAACTTATACTCTTGTGCAAGGTTTGAATCGCTAAGCTGTTGAAGGTGAGCGTTAACGGACAGAACGTTTCAGTAGCACACCCTACGTTTCGGGTTGTGGCCTCTTCCTCGGCCATGTGAACTATCCGCGGCCGTGCCATGCCGAGAACTGCGGATACGTCGGCGCAAGGTCTCTTGTACGATAACGAGCGCATGCGCAGGACGATGCGAGTTCCCGCACGAAGGCTTTCCTACGATACTGAGCGCTACGCGTGGCCCTCTGGAGTGTTGCGGAAGCAGCTATGACGTGTCCACTCCGTGGACGTGTCTTTCCGTTGTAGAGTGCGTAACGCTGCATCTGCGCGCCGCTTACGCGATACCATTCCTCGCGGAGAGTTTGCGCCGGGCACGAACCTCGGACTTACTGCCAGTAACAAGGGCTCCGCTGCTAAAAGAACCGCACGACTGATTTGCATGGCGACACGACTCGTTTACGACGCAAGTAGCACCAGACGTTTCGGATTGTCGGGATCAAAAGAAACCTCCAATTGAAAAACAGTTCAAGTGCGTTAGGGAGGGTGGAGGGATAGAAGATACTAAGAGAAACAGCCCGTTTATTTACATTGATGTATACGCGGCAATTCAAGAGGACAAAGAGAAGGCCATGGTCAGTGATGGACAAAATGACTGCTGGCTGGCAACTAAAATTCCACCCCGAAGCGGGAATCAAACACCATGGTTCGCCGACTCCTTTCAACTATTCCACAGTTATTCATGAAATCACAGGGTATCTCCTTCTGCATGCCATGAAACAGTGTTACTAACGGTGTTTGCAAAAGTCGCGAGGACTCCCCTGCTTGCTTCAACGGACATGAATTCTTGTTGCCTGTCAACTGGGCTGGTTTTCAGCCATGGACGCTAGAACACCGCGAAGTTTGTAGCCGTCTTCGTGCGGGGGAAGATGTTCAAAAACTTGTGTGCTCGCCTGGTCCTTGGTTCGGTCCCGGTTTTAGGCACCAAAAATGTGGAGAAAGCAAGGAGCCGCCGTGACCCATTCTGATAAATGATTTTATTCGAACGTGCGAATTATTACGATGGTTGCGAGAGAGGCGAGGCGTCATCTTTTTTAACAGTGCATACTTTGGTTGACCAATTCTACACTTCGAGTATGTGCTACTATAGAGGTGCGCACCACTCTTCTAGAATACCCACAGCAACTCTAGTGTGTGCACCCCGTAAGCGTAACGTTAGGGTTTGGGATGTATGGGGCGAATCGGTAGCTGCTGCTTGGCGTTCTCTTCAAACCATATCGAAATGGAGCAGATGTTACCGATCCTCTTTTCGCTTCGTCTGTCGCTCGGTTTGCTTTCTTCTCTCGGTCTGACCCCGGAATATTTGCGCGGTGGAGTACGCGGCTATTTCAGGGAAGTTGTTTTGTCTTTTCGTTTCCTTAGTGCAAGGTTTTCGCTTGATTACTTGAGTACAGTCACGAGAAAAAAGCTTTACAAAGATATTGCAAACATAGCGTTGCCTATATCGTTGTATCGAAGTGTGTACACAATGGGAATCGAGCGGGACGTATTAAAAAGGGTAAAGAATATGCTTATTCCATCCGGCGTAAAAAATGTCTTTTTCAAAATGCACACGGGCACACTCGATATTAAGACATGGATGGGGCAGAAGCTGTAGTTGGTCCCCTGGGGACCGGACTGCTTTGTTTGTAAAAAACCGGAGACGATCGAGCATGTCTTTTTAGATTGCTGGTGGACCGTGTTCTTTTGGGACATTCTGCAACAAACAATTAAAAAGAATTCTTGCTGGATTCTCAGGGTATAAGGTTCCTATCTGTGCAAATTGAGAATGGTATTCCGTTTCACACCCACACGCTGTTAGAAATACACAGCATATGGCGCAACTGAAGGGCCGTACGACGCAGCGATATTCATGTAAGAAGAATACCGGACTATTTGAAGGAGTCAATACATCAGTCAGTATAAATGTACATAGTGGGAGATACTGAACCAGAGTGGATGTGCACTTTTGAAGAACTTTTGAAACTGAAAGAATACTAAAGCACCAGCGTCAGCTTAAGCCAGACGGATGCGCTTTTGTCAACTCAGAGAAGGGGGCACGTTTTTTTTCACATGTAAAAAGGCAATAAAAATATCGAAATAGAGCATTCAGGTAGATCGCATGCAGGGCGCATTGGCGAAAAACGGCAAAGTGTGAGGACGCTCTGTAAAATCAGCCGTGTTAAAAAATGACAGGATGCACTAAGGAGGCGGGAGAGTTCACGGGCGTCAACAAACCTCTCTTGCATAGGCCTGTTGAATAAACTGACGTGGGGGACCACCGGTCGTGGGTGATTCTTTTTAATGGCGATTGCCACTCTACAATGATGGTAATAGCAGGAGGCAGCTGTCAAGATACATTATTTTTACATTACAAAAAGGTGCCGTGATCAGTATGCGAAGATCTACAGAGCTGAAAAACGAAGTGCGCGGACCGCCATCAACGATGACGTGAGTGACACGGCTGCGATGGCACTGCACCCCTGCTCCTGAGTATTGACCGCAAGCGTCCACGAAGAAAACCCTAGGAAGTCAGGACGCACCAAAACGTGTATCGGAAACCACGCACTCAACGACTTTTACCGATTCTTGGCGGACTCCTAGCGAAAATCGGTGAGTCAACGACAATGGCTTCGACCTTCTTCGGAACACAATCCTTCTCAATGACCACGTATTCATTACGACGTCCATATTGTACTTGGAAGCCCTTTGCCCCAGACGAAGCGTCGTCAGCAATAATGTAACCACACTGATTGAAGACATCAGAACTGAGATGAGCGCCGAGTAACCATCAATCTGGGCGCTCATTTTATTGAAGACAAGCCTACTCTAAGCACACGATTGTTTAAAGAAGCTTCAAAGCCATATTGAAGACCGTGTTTATTTGGATCATATAACCAAAGAATGTGAAATGGCATACAAATTCGAAGATTTTATCCTGTAACCAAATGTATAATAAAAAATTGTTTCCAGAGTTGCAAACCCATTCCGACAATCACATTATAAAAATAGAACTGGAAAAACAGACAGGTATCTCCAACAAGAATGACTTGGCAGTAGAGAGCAATGACACTCCAAGCAGGCAGAGTGATTTAGTGAATTACCGTGAAAAGCCGCAGCCCACTCAACGAGCCGCTTCCACTAAACGAGGAATGAATGCAATAATAGAAAAAAAAGGAGACAATTGCTGCTGTTCTGTGTCCAGACGGCCGATTGAAAAAAGCTTTCTCCACGGTACCTGCTCTGAACAATGAACCGGCTCTAGTAACTCCAATAAGGATGACGAGGAGTCAGAGCTACGACAATTCGGCGGAGTCACTTGAAGACTCGTCAGATTTGAATGGTTTTCATGGCACGAAAACTCGTTCCGTGCTCAACAATCAACTTCATGAAGGCCAAAAAGCATCACCGTAGGCGATCGAAGCACCCCTCCGAACAATCGGCAAATCGGGCGAACCTCATTCCCGGAGCTTTTATAAAAGATACATGTTGCTAACGCGAAACGTCGGGTTTGAAGATGATTGTGTTTGTCAATTCAAAATGTGGCGATTTGAAGATCACAAAGTTGAAACGAAGACTGAGAAAACGGCGCAGGCAGCCCTAAGATCAGAATGTGCAAGCACCGTAAACAAGTCTCCACCGAAACGCGACATCGTTATAGACATGGAAAGGTGCAGCCGGTACGTGACTTCCTTTACGGGACAATCGATTCGCCGCACATGCCACATAAAGCTTGCGCGACCACTGCCCGGACCCATCATAGTCCAGATTCCCTGTTCTGACTCTGGTCTGAACTGGTCTGACTCCTCAGAGCGAATTAGGCACAGACGCTTCAAGGCTAGATGGAAGCAGAAAACTTCATAGTCTACCACGATGTGGCCCACACGGATAGGACATGTACTGCTACCACACTGAACTTATTACGTGACCTCGAAGGAAAGTGCTAAAATACGAGCGGTTGGTGACAGCTGAAAACTGCAGTAGTTCACGTCATGCTCAGTATCCTCCTTCATTTACCACGTGGCCGGGAGTATGTAGAAAATATCAGAAACGAAGAAGACGTGCCCATGAGCAGCTGCCTCCAAATAGCGCTATCACCATGATTGTAGAATTCCATCCGCCATTAAAGATTGACCCACGTTCGGTGGTCCTTGCCTCGGTTCTTCAACAAAGCCTAAGAGCCAGAAGGAAGAAAGGCGTCCGGGGTGCAAGCGGAGAGCAGAGAGAGTTACACGGCAGGGTCAAAGGAAAATTGTCACATTTTGACTGGAGATAAACAAAAACGCAAGTCCTGTTGATGCATGCTATGTACGGTGGAGTTGCGGAAAAACGCCTGTATGGGCTTTCGCCCCCTAAACCAGGGGCGCGCAGGCAACTTATCCGATGGCGCGAGGGCAGATTCCCAGCAGTAGGTGGGCAATTCCTTCGGGGTAGAAGAGGAACAACGTTGCACGGTCAGGTGTAGATGGGTGCGTGTTTGTAGTTCCCGCCATTCGGGCATGCATAAGGGGAAATAGGTACATTGAAATGCTGGTGACGATTGCTCGAGTTGCGAGAGAGTGGTTCGAGTTGTCTGGGAAGTGCGTATTCTAATAGAGATAACGGGGGTTGAAGATAAGGAAGAATGGTGCGTGGCTGCTTTTTATAGAGAGTGATGTCGTGGAAATTGAGTTGTGCGTTCAGGTTCGCAGGAGCTATAGAAGCACTGAGTGGCTGGTGTAGGAATCTAGGAATCCGGTGAGTTGGTGCTTGAGCCCTCCTGTGTGCCGTCTCCGTCTTCCTGAAGGCTATGTGTATGTCGTCTATGAAGGACATGTGGAGGTCTCAGGAAGCAGGTGGAGGCAAATAATGTGTGGCTGAAGGGCGAAATGATGACCTAGCAAAAACTTTGAAAGGCCAATTGTCAATGAGGAACTATGGTGGTGGTGTAAGGTGTGGTGTGTGCGAGTGAAGCTTTGTCTGCCTCGTGGGTATACAAATTAGGTTGTGGTTGATGGGGGCCTGATTCGGGTTCGTGTTTTATAACGCAGGTGTGGCGCAGTTTCTATTCAGCGGCTTCGACGTTTAAAGTGAGTGTAAAGGGAGGAAAAGCGCTTGGTGTGGTGTTGTACTCCCGCCAGGGGAAGTTGCGTGTGGTGGAGAATGAGTTTATGTTGCACGGTAGGAGCAGGCGGTGGAGTGCATCTGGGTATCCTTCGGGAATTGGAAAAGGAAGGCAGTGCTAGAAGGGCGGGTTGGTATTGATGGAGCGTAGGAGGGTTCTGTGTATGGGTAAGGGCCTCGGTGTAACCGAGCGAACGCAGAGGGCACCGAGAAAGACGGGATAGAGCACCAGGAAAGTGAAGAAAGAAAATGTGCCGAAAGCTTGAGTGGGACGGCGTTTGCCGAGGCCGAGCGAGACTTGATATGCGGCGGCCACTCTTGTAGTTTTCCGTCGCCGTCGACCTTCTTGTAACCGAGCGAACGAAGAGAAAACGGAAGACGGATGATATAGAGTGAGGAGAGAATCCGAGGCGGAATGTGTCATGAAACTGTGGGCTAAAGGGCGGTATAGCGAGTCTGAGCGAGACATGCTCGGAGGCAGTTAGCGCTGCGAAATAACGCCAGAATAACGCGCGCCGTCATGCATTCGCGTATGACGCGATTGCTTATGACCAGCAGTAGCTATGTGCCGTCACCGAGAAGACTGCCGTTCAAGCTGTGCCCCAATTTTCATGAAGACGTATCGTAATCATCAGCGTATTTTATTAGTAGTAGGCCCTCACACTTTTGGCAAATAAAATTGTCAATTTCTTAAGCAATAGAAAATTAGGTTCGCTGTAGATTTCATATACTAACGGTGTTGTAATGCAGCACGAAGAGATCAAATTGGTGTTACACATTTGAGGGAAAACAGTTGTTAAAAAGAAATGAATATTACCTAAAAAAACAAAAAACAGTTATGGATCAGGCAAGATTGGCGGAATAATTTCGAGGTGTGGTGAAAGCTGGCTTTCACGCCTCACGTACTGGCGTACAACGGCGTCAGGGAGGACATCAAAGCTCTGCTTTAAACCACCAATCCATATGTGCTGCATCTAATCAACGATTTAATTATCTGCCACGATACCCCGCTGTTAGCAACAACTGGCGAAATAGGCCGGCTGTTTACTCTGGAACTCAATACTCAAATATACGTAGTAACCCACAAACGTTTTCACTCTCATTAAAAGGATATTTGGCCCTATGTTATGGTAATTTCCTCTTGAGTCAAAAATTACACGTATACGCCCGATTCCCCGACAGTGAACTACGAGGAGGAGCACAGATGTTTTATTTTTAAGCCCTATGCCAGTATTTCGCTTATGCAGTGTGGAGTTCTGGCACTCATGTTATACTAATACTGCTTTTTCTTCATTTGCCAGGGCACCATCACGACATTACGTAAAAGATGTTCGCATTTTTACCGATGCTGTCATATTTATGCGCAGTATTACAACAATGGGAAATATAGTATTTAGGGTTGAATTTTGAAAACATGAAGTTATATTTTTAATAATGAAATATACCCAATACCTGCTCGTCGTATTGTCCTTAATAACTATTACTTTATATATTGCAGCTTCGTTCAAAACGCTCGAGTCAAAGAGCTATCATCACGCCACATCACGAATACTTATTCATGGGTTTGTGAAGAGTGCACAGTACTTAAGGTGGTGCAAGTGTAACCCCGAATGCGTTTGCACGAATAAAATACACAGGGAAGTATTGAAATGCAAGCTTACTCAGAAGCGTTGTCGTGGTGGTCGTGGTTGTCGTTGTGGTTTCCGGACTTGGAGGGGCGGGCGGTGTCGTGGTGGTTGTGGTTGTTGTTGTTGTTTTCGTACTTGGAGGGGGGGGCGGTGTCATGGTGGCTGTGGTTGTCGTTGTTGTTTTCGGACTTGGAGGGGCGGGCGAAGTCACCTGGAAGAAAAATTCAACGGAGCTTTCTTAAGATCAAAGGGAATCGTGGGGAGCAAAAGATTTATCCGCTTTTCGAAACGCGAGCAAGGAATCTCTCAGTATATGGGCAACACACAGCCGCATAAACACTCCGTCCACAATTATGAGGACGTTGTGCTTATAGACGATGATTATTTGGCGACGATAGTTGAGCGGGTGAGTATAGCAGGGTTTCCTCGCAATCATTCGTTTTTTGTTGTCGAGAAACTTCTCGTGGAGCCGCGCACGAAAAATAATGTGGCTGAACAGGACAAGAGTGACAAGAATGCGTATGAGCTGATGATAATTAGTTGTAGACTCGTTAGTAGGCAACTCTGCACAACGAGTAACAGGCATGCGAAACCGCAAAATCTGAGAATCGCACGTGCTGAAGAAATTGTCTGGCGAGTGAGATCTTGATTCGGCTTTACACAAATAATGCACCTGCTGGCTGGACAGTAAATCGAAAAAATTAAACACCTCAGCAAAAACGCAACCACTGCCTCCAGTTTTCTCTGCAGAAAGCCCAACGCGCCGCTACAGCAGGGCTATCCTGAAGGGTATTACAGCGCCATTTAGATGGCCGGCACTTTCTCGCAGGTTTTAAAAAAGTGTTTCATTCATAAAAAGGAGTGAAGCGAAAAGGAGGCTCGTGAAATAGCGCGGCTCCAATAAAGTGAGGCAAATACTACACCCTACAGCTCACCTGCTGTGACTCTGGCCACAAGAATAACAGCTGGCAAGTATTACATCATTCACAACTAAACGCCGTCTTTCTACTACCTTCTCATGACAAAGCTGTGCGCTGGGCTGGCTGCGCATAATCTCAACTTCGCCAGACAGGGCGGCAGTGAAGTGGAAACATGGGCTGGGACATTGCTCGAAATGCTCGGTCTGAGGACCAATACAGATGCACCGCCAAGGTCAGCCCACAAACAAAATATTAGTATTCCGGGCGCTATACGCACCTCGAGATCCAATCACCGCGCGCAAGCTCGACTGCACTTACCGATTCAACCTGAAATAAAGTGAACAGTGCGAGAAACACCTGTCGTAATAATATTCTGTCGCCCCAAAGCACGCAGGCATGACACGGCATCCGTAACCTTTTCTTTTACAATAGGCCGTGCAGGGAAAATTGACACGCATGTCTGGGCAGCTGGGCTACACAAATTCAGTCTTCAACGGCCATACCCCGTTAGACGGTCAGCGCCGTAAAACAACATTTACATGAACCCCCGCTCTTATATTGACGGTGTATCGCTGTCTCCTGCGCAGCTTCATTCTAAAGCTTGCTCGGTGCTGCTATAGCAACTAAACGGCGCAATTCCAGTATACGTCCCTTCATGCATAACTCCCTTTCTGAACAGCTCTGGAACTGAATAACCCTAACATTATATAATTCCCCTTTGCTTCATTTCTGTACAACGGCCAAGGTACATAGCCTAAAAAGCAAAGGGAAATTTTTTTAGGGGGAGGGGGGGGGGCGTGCAAGTAGTTGGAGGATAGGTAATGTTTTATATTAGTTTTTCGCGGGCGTGGCAGAAGCAGTCAAGTCCAAGGAAGGCATAAACCAGCAAATGCGTTTTTTTTTTGCTGAAAATTGGATTTTAAAAAGGTTCACTTAAAGATCAAATGAAAGAAGTCCCTGTTTACTGTTACCATTTTTGGCAGCCTTTATACCCATGTAATACGAAGAAAACACAATAGGCCATCACTGAGTTGTGAACTGCTTCATTAGAGCGTTGTTACTTCAACAAGCCAGTATTCCCCACTTTTTGTTAGATTGAAATATATGTCCCAATGGTTTTATTTTTATCATGATGATGATGATGGTTGGTGCGTGCTTCCGCATGCGCACTAGAGAAAAAGGCGCCAAAGAAAACTGCTTCTGGCAGTGTGCAAACGTAGGTACTACGATATATCAGCAGTAAATAAAGTGAAATGAGACAAAATGCAAATAAGATGATTGGTGTAGATGGCCAGGCTGTCTCTATGCGTAATAAGAAATTAGGTATAAAAATTTCATATCAGTTTAAACTTGGGACACACTTAATAGAAAGCATGGGCGCTTGCCCACACAGGTATATTGGAAGCTGTAGAATATGTTGTTTGCAACTTGAGGGATACGTTTCCGTTGTGTGCTTTGCATTTATTGAGGATGCGGAATACGGATAGGCCCTCTCCACACGTGCTACATGAAGGTCTCGGAGTTCCAGTGAGCACATAAAAGTGATACGAGTGTGTGGCCTATTCGTAACTTAGCTAAGGCATCTCCAGTGTGTCCGTTGTGTGAGTAGTGTAGCGCCCAAAGCGTGGTTTTATATTTTATTATGTGAAGTCTGCTTTACGAAGTTTTCGGCTGATGTGTAGCAGGATGGCAGTGAGTCGTAGTGTTTTAATTATGTTCACTACGTTCAAATGAGCAGAAACAGCAACCCGCTTATCGTCTACCTCGTTGCCAGTGACCCCAGCACGGTCTGGAACCCAGCACCCAAACTAATCAGGCCTAATAGCCTACACTGTAAACGCAAACTAGCCGGAAATGGAGTTTTAATCAAGTAATGTGCCCTGAAAAGTACCTATAGCAAAAAATGTACTCCCTAGGCATGATCTAAAGAAGTGGACGAACCTCCATGGTAGTACCGTTGCTCATCCGGGTAGCAAAAGGGAGGATTTAGAACTACTTAACACCATTTGTGAGATGGCGTTCCGTTCCTTGTATACTACCACGCCCACAATAAACGCCCTATCTGAGGTAATCATCTCAAGCGGGCGGTCGCCATGTTAGTCTTCTGTTGTCTCCGTGCACCAGCACTTCAACCGTGGCCTAATGCTAATTAGAACGAGTGAGCAGGACGCGACGGTTGCACGCAGCTACAAAACCAATACCGTACGTATATAGATGCTTCAACCAGCGCGATCACAGGCAGAGAGCGCGGCCGTGTTGTCTCAATCTGTTTATTTTGGCGATAGGTGTTGTCAAACTCTGCTGCTAACGAAGAGGCAGTTCTCGCCGTTGCAAACAATTGCAATGTTCATCTGCTTCGCTTGCTTGCGCATACATATACGATTTAAATTCTCGTGCCAGCGCGCCAACGCACCCGACTGCAGCGACTCAACTCGCCCTGGCGGCACGACTGGCTGCCCGGATGTAAACCTCTGTGCTATCAACGCAGCGCGGCCGGTGACTCGGCGCGGCCGGAGCTTCAAGCCTCGCCTTGGGCCGCCGTTTTTTCTTATTTGTGGAGGACTAGTAGTGCCATTTGGTGGAAAGATTTTCATGTGCCCCTCACACGAGGAACGGCCGCAAACAGCATTTGGATACGGCGACAGGTGTGGATAGCTCGCTGGTAAGTGGTCTTTCATCAGTCGATGCGTTTGTCAAACGTTTGGATAGGGTTAACAGCGAAGTACCCGGGTACGCGTGCTGCTCACAGCTCGTACACGCACGGGCAAAGAAAAAAGCGCACACTCGTATTATTTTACTTGTTTGTGGGTTTTGGGGTATGCGTTCGCATTCTTTTGTAGGCCGGTTTGTAACAGGGCATTCGAGATAAAATCGTTTGTCGCGCGCGGCGTCGTTTCAAAGCAACGTGACGGTTACTTCGTGCTGGCGAAAATCAGCGCAGTCAGACGGAAGCGGGAAGGAAGGTAGAGAGATCGGGAAAGAGGGCGCTAATATATAAAAGAAAGCGTAATGCAAGACGAGAAATATAACACAACCCGCCTGCATTTCTCCGAACTTCAGGACAGAGCCGCACACGGGTATACGTTGTCACAAACTCGAAGCGTACGACGTCTAAAAGTACCGTATATTTTTTTCATTTTTCAACGCGACCTGAGCCACTTATCTTCTCATTACCGCGCATGCAGACCTGATTGTGTCCCTGTGTTTGAGCGCACAGCCATCCTTTTGCGACATAAGAACCAGCAAACGCGAGAAATTGTAGAAGCCAGCCACATCAGAAAAGCTCGTTCCGAATGTATCAGTCATCCCTCTATCGCCATGCTTAATCGAGAAGTCGCATATTTAGACGCACATTGAGCGCTATTTCGGTGCTTCTTCTGGGAATGCGTGTTGGGGGTGGGACGGGGGTCTTAATCCATGTATGATGCGGTTATCTTTGCTGATTTTTCGCCTTTCGTGCGCCTCAAAGTTCGTTTTGTGGTTTTGTTGTTACGGTTTTTTAGTATTTTCGGCTGAGTGCGCCGAGAACTGTGACGCATTGGGGGCGCGGCAATTGGGCGCTTGGGCATATAAAGCTTTGAATTGTGCAATAATAAACTAGTTGCGAGTGTGCGCTTGTGCCGTCTTCATGTGTTCTTGTCCTCGTTAATTTGTGCGCAGTTTATTTTTCGCAATGCATAATTACCAACTCGCCCAACTCGCAACCCTTTTACAGATCCTATACTCCGTAAAAATGAGTTGCCTGTCCTTTTAGGTACGGCAAAATCTCGCGCAGCGCATCATTCTGCCAGGGGGCCATATCCTAATCTCAATGCACACACTATGAAAGCAGCTTGCACTTAATGCGTCACATTGTCTGCTGATAAGCATTTTAGATTCGCCCCTCTCATCATCATTCACTTCGTGGAGATGGCGGGATTTTCTTTCATAGCTTGTTGTCACTGCAGTAATTAATAGCAGAATCAGTCCTACAAATCACAGAAACGGTTCGTTTCACGTTGAAAATAATCACAGTAACACACTTTGCACCACACGGAGGAACAATCGGTTGCAGTGATGAGGCATAAGGGTAACTTGTTGTTAAAGGGTCATTGAAGACAACCAGCAAGTTGATTTCAAACGGAAGTCGGACCTCCGCATAGCCATTTCAGCATTGATTTAGTGCCAAGATGCCTTAAGTGCTGAGAAATCGCTGTTCAACTGCGCATCAAACGTGACGCAAACACGACTGCAGTCGCTGTTTGCATCAGGAAAAACCGGAAGCAAGTGAAGCAGCGGTGATTAATAGCAGTATACTAGCAACTGAATACAACATTACCACGTACCAAGCAGTTTGGTCAGTTCCGGTCAAATCGCTCATGCTTCCCCAAACTCCCCTGTCATTTGCCGTTCGAGATCACTAAGCAAAATGTTTCTCCATTGGACCTGTGATCAGTATTTACGCTTCACTGAAGAAAAACATTGGCCTTTTGAGGCCCCGCAAGTTTTGGCGTCGAACGATTTTCTCATGCGTAGCTCGCATGCTCCCTTGGAAAGCGGTACTGCCACCCCAAGTATGGACGAGTAGCACCATCCAGCGGCAGCCAAGAAAGAAGTTGTGCGCATCAGGCCACTTAAGCCCTTCCGGTGAAAACGTGTTTTTGCTAGTTTCAACCTTATTTAAAAAAAAATACCAAGTGCAGGAGGGGTATAATAGTGTTCTCCGTGAGCTAATCTATCAACCTACAGAGACTTGCATTTTAACTTCACTGTCATTTAAAGTTGTGCTCGAGTATATTGTGCGGAAGTAATATCTTTTTTATTGCTGCAAAAGCCACGATGGTTAATGTACTGGCACTTGGTTTTATGAAGCCTTTGCATTCCTAATTTAAGTACTGAATCTTCGCAGGGAACCTGGCATAACAATTTTATTACTGTACAGAATTATTAAGTTCATTTAACCATAGTGTCTGTTTTGAATTTTACATGTGGGGCATTTTTTTTTTCTTTTTTGCTTTTTCAGGTAGATGTTCTTTTGACTCCCTGCCTGCATTCCGCGAACGGGGAAATTAGCCTCCGCATCGATGGCCAGAGTGTCTTGACTGCATCATCTTTACTGGGAGGACTGTGTAATCTGTTTGCATCGTTCTGGGTTTTCAACATTCAATATCCCAAGAAGGCACACAGAGCTCTAACGTTTGTGGAACATGTCTTTTTGGACCTTGCCAGCACCAAACCACGTGTGAAGGATTTAGAACTAATTAACTTTTGTCGCATCAATATCCCTCACCAATATTTTATTTGTTTTCAATCCTGTAATCATTGGATAGTAGTTTGAAGAATTTCGTATTATGTTTCTGACGTTTTCTTTTTTTTTACTGAACAGGGGATATTTGATGGGCCCTTCTGTATGCTGATAATACAGCTATCTTTTAGTGAAGCAATAATATTAACCAACTAATATAACTTGAAACAATTATCTAAATGTTGGCAACTGGTGCCAAATGAATCAACTAAAAATTATCCGAAAAACACGAATTACATGGCTTTTTCTTCTCACTCTGAAGAAGCTGTCGCGATACCACCCATTCTGTTCTATATCCTTGCAATTAACCCCTCAGACTGGGTCACTTTTCTTGGCGCATTTGTGTCTTTATCAAAACGCACTTCTTTTTCCGCAGCATATTTCTCGTTCTTTATATTACTCATTTATCCATAGCCATATCATTGCTGTCTGTCTCCTACATCATTTATCTCTTGTGCCTTTACCATCTACAAAATGCTCGTTACCTTTCAATATCAAATCATTACACAGCTCTCGCTCATTTCACCACCAATTGAAAAAATGTTTTGTTGTTTTAAACCACTGCAACCATTTTTTTCCACTTTGTGTACTGAGTACTGATAAGTCCTCACGCGTTCTCAATCCTCTAGTATTATATAATGATGTCACTTACCATGCCGTTGTGTTTGTGCCTATATGTTTTTCGCGTATTTCCAGTTCTTGTAGTAATATTGTTTCTACAGTTTGTTCAACTAGCACACAGATCGCTCATTTCACCACCAATTGAACATTTTTTGTTGTTGTAAACCACTGCAACCATTTTTTTCACTTTGTGTACTGAGTGCTGATTCGTTCTGATAAGTTCTGATATGTACTGACGCGTTCTCGATCCGCTATTATTATATAATGATTTCACTTACCATGTGGTTGTGTTTGCGCCTATCTTTGTTTTTCGCGTATTTCCAGTTCTTGTAGTAATATTAATTCTACGGTTTGTTCAACTAGCATTCTATTGCTGTCTTCCATTCCTAACTGGCGTGTTTTTAGCAATTTACCATTTTTACTTTCTTTTAGGAAATCGCCCTAAGTTTTTATTTCGGAGCCTCCTTGTGTACACTATGTACCATGTAAACTTGTATGCGAAAGTTCGTTTGAAATAAACCTGAAACCGAGAAAAACCGTGTGAAATCAGTACTCCCGCAGGGAACTAGAAACTCTCCCTTGTGGCCTTGAAAAAACTCCTTTCGGAAGGCCTACAAAACCACCCCAACTTTGCAAAACTCCATTCAAAAGAAATATATGCTTCCCTTGAACCTCCTAAAAACTCCCCTCGCGAGGCCTACAAAACGTAAAACTCCATGCAAAAGAAGTAAATGCTTCCCTCCTCAAAACGCTCCTCAAAACCTCCTCAAAACCTCCTCAAAACGCCCCTAAAATAACATAAGTACTTCCCAAGGGAGCCATAATAGGCTCCTATTTAACCGCCTGAAAAGTCCATAAACATCACTTAAAAACGCCTTGGGGAGCCATAATAGGCTCCTATTTAACCGCCTAAAAAGTCTATAAACATGACTTAAAAATGCCTTGAGGAAGTAAAGAATACTCCATTTTGGTCTCCTTAAATTCTCCCTAACATTTCTTAACACTCCCTAACTACCTCCTTTCTATCACCTAAAAACACCCCGTTTTGAGGAGTTAAACAAAACCTCCCTGTTCCATGTAGTAAAAAAAACTCCTACAAGGAGGATCACTAGAGGACAGGCGAAAAAGAACCTCTAGGGAGTATATGGGTGGAAAAAAAGTTTAGAGTGTATATACGCCTCGAGCGCGGCCTGTAGGGGCGCCACTGAAATCCTCCTAGCGGCCCGTTTCGAAAGCAGTCGCGGGAGTCCGCGTCCCGCTCCCCACTGTCGCCGCTGCTTTTGCGGCACGTTCACGACCGAGATTTACCGTTGGCGGGCGTTTGAAATCTATGGTTATGTGGAGTAGTCCCTCTGCTCGCAAATGGGGTGTGTTTACGAGAGTGTAAATGTTTCTGACGCGATCTTAGTGTGGTATATTCGGTCTGTATAAGCGCCAGGTGCGTGTCACAGGCCAGCGTCGCGGAACTGGCGTATGATGGAGCCGATTGTAGTTACACTGCCCTGAATTTACTATCAGTGTCTCCGTAACCACCGGTTCCTCTGATGTTCATCAGACGGGTATACAATATGATGTAAATCAGTTTTGTACGCTTACATAATCAGCGGAGCACTCATACATGGAAGCACGCCAGGTACGTTTGCCAATATGATACCTCTGATATTGATCACCACAATTTACAAGCCAGTCTGTGTTAATTCCGGGAATATTCAACAAAAGTATGATGGGCAATGCATAATTATACTCGGGGATCAGCACACTACAGAGTCGTCTTGTCGTGAGGTGAGCGCCCGCAAACATTCATCTGCTACATATATCATATTCGAGCAGTGCGGAGACGGGCTTAGAATATAATCCGCGTCCGCGACTAAATACTTTTTCGGAATATCGTCATATGGCACAGCTAGGGAGTCTGTAGAATAAAGCAGGAACGGAAATCAGAGGGCCTTATCACATGCCACACTCTTCCAACGACCACTTTCATCGCTTGTTGAATTACCTACCATGTATACTTCCAAAAACTCGTCCGCCGTACGATCAGCGGTTCCTTGAAGCCGAAAAACAAAATGACAGTGAACGCCAGATTTGTGTGTGTGATTACTAAAACGTTAATTGCTTGATTCTACTCCGAATTTGTACACAGCGTCCCCCTCCCCTCCGCCTCCCCCCCCCAGCTATGTTTCGCGAAATAGCAGTGTTTTTTGCGTGTTGTTGGTCTGGGGTGAACCCTACCTGGCTTAAGTTTCGACGAATGTCTTTAGCATGTCAGAAGCTGCACTGTTTTTTTTTATTTCCGTTAGAGCTATCATGTTTCTTCCGCACTTGCACAGCATTTATTTTTCCGTGGTTTCATTAACTTGCCTTGGTTCCAGCTATAAGGCGTGTGTGGGCAAATATTTAACGACGCACATTAAAAATTTCGCATGGTTTATATTCTTACAAAAGGCATAAGTTATTGTCCGGGATTGGGTAATCATATCCCCGAAACATATTTTTCTGCCACGTATATATTCGAAACGAAACCGCATTCGTTGTCCACGCTGCAAAATGAAGCCAACGTCTCACTGCGCCAGGATCAGGTCAGGACGTATTTGGAGGTGACAGTGGTTATATACTGCTACCGTCGCCGACGCCCGGAAGAGCGGCGACGAAGTGCGCAGAACCGCGTCCCCGGGTAGCTCTTGCAGGCGATCGCGTACTCTACGAAGACGCAGCTGCTTTTTAAGTGACCTAAACGTACTCTTTGCTTATAGACGTCACAATAACAAGTTTTTTAGGGCGGGGAAAGGCGAAAAGAAGCAAAACAGAACCAAAACACAGCACGAGCCCCTATCAGCCACGCAGCGCAAATCCCGTCAACGCCGCGGAGAAGCGGCGGCAGGCGGCGCAGCGATCGCGAAGCTCGAGGCGTATAGACACGATGGCGTTAAAAACTAAATGCTTCAGAGATGGCAATGCAAGCACGCCGATCAAAGAATCTGTAGATATGGTGGTCTTGGAAATTTCGTGCTTAACATTGTGTATCACTAAAAGGCCATATGCTTCTGCTGAGGAAATAGTGTGTACGCTCGTGGTTCTGCACGCATAAAAGCTCGGTTCCTTCAGACTCTTGTGAAGCTTTTTGAATGCCACTGTAAAATTTCTTACAATAGTATCTATACTAAACACACTAGAAGTGCTGAAATGTTGCAGTTTTGGTGCCCTGTTTCTATTGATTTCGATCTTACTTATATCCCAAGACGCATGGCAAGGTTGCCCTAGCGGTAAAGTAACAGTAACTAAGGATCTCTATCAGTCTAAAACGTAAACTCAGTTGCACTCAGTGTGAAATCTGCTGCAACACGCACCTATGGGTTGCAATTACTACTATTCCATTTAGCCATGGCTTCTTTCTTTTGCGTAATGTCACACTCGTCATAGCGGCTAATTCTCATCGAATAGCTGTCCCGATAGAAGCGGTAAAACATCAGTTACAGCCGTTTTCTTTAACCATGCTATATGTAGACGGTACGTATTGATGGTAGACTAATCATGTATCGTTTGCAAATTCACTGTGAACTAATATTTTTTACATGTAAATAGAAGTCGGCACAACACTGCCGTCGCCCTAACGTCTGCCATTAAACTCGCCGTGGAGTTCTTTCGAAAGCACAAGAATGAGATATTTTTCTGTAATTATACTTCTTCCGTAGATTGACATACTTCACTACAAAAAGGCAATGCGGGAAAGCCCGGTCACAAAGTTCGAGCTCACTCCGACCTCTCCAAAACGTCTTCACGTCTTCATCTCTAAATGCAAATGCATGAGTCCGTGCGCTCTTTTATAAAAACCACTATGGTGGTATCTTTACGAAGATCTTGGAGAGTACCGAAAAACCCTATTTTGCTGTATGAGGGGCTGACTGTAAAACACGATTGCGTTTTATTTCTGGGCACACCAAGATCTCACCTGCGTCATTTCCGTCACGGAAAAGACATCCTCAGAAGTTCCACTGACGCGGCTGCCCCCGGATTCGGGCCACGAACTCTGGCGCTCCAACGGGAGGTACAGAGCGCTCTGAAAGCGGCGCAATTAATTAAAGGGCAAGTACGTGTACGACCGCGTTTTATATTTTACCTTCTTCATTCAGATGGTGCTGGCGTCTAGGAGAGGCGAAGCGAAATAGTTCGTCATCACACGAATACGAAATGGGAGCCAACAGGTGGCGCCTAAATTCCAGCCTCTGGACGCGGATGAATTGAGGCACCATCCGTAACTTAATGCTTTTGGTTTTGGTTTCGCATCGGTTTCGTTCGCACTATTTTCAAGGGTCTGCGGTTTCAATCTTATTAAACGCAATGATGCGGCGCGTGCAATGCAGTGTCTAGCGTTGATGCGTCGAACAGTACCATACCGACGTAATATAAATAGCGATGTGCAAGCTCATAAGAATGTACATAAATATTTAAATGCTCATGTTAAGGCACCCTTCTCTTTTGTGTTTTGCCGATTCCAATAAAAGAGACATCAACCAATTTTTTTAAGCGTGTCTGCATGTAAGTGTTGTATCACAGTAATTGTAACGTTGTCTGCGCCCGGAGATGAAAGCTTACACGCTTTCAGAGCAGCCCTCCGCTTATGATGTGACAACAAGGACTTGTAAGAAATTTTCGATATATTGTCACGTAATGACTTCGTTTCAAAAGTCCTTCTGTGTGTCTTGAAAGTGTTCGTGTAGTAAACAGAACTGGATACATGTTGGATTTGCTATTGTTTGTTAATAGCCTGAGAAGATGTGTAATCTGCGCCCAGTAAAAAGCCTACCTGACTCTAGTTGTCTTCCCCATCATTTCGCAGTGCCGCAAAATTAAATTAAATGTATCTGGCGCAGGTTCACCGTACACTGGATAAACAGGGACGTCCTTCCTACGGGAGCCTTTTCAACTCAAAAAGGTTTACCACTTTCATGTGTCTAGTTCTTCCCTACAGAAACCTACCATTTGTGATGGCGTCATCGTACTTGTCGCACCTGTGTCAGCGGTTTCGGGGGTTGAAGTGGTCTGGCCGTCGTCACCGCCTTCCAAGTCTTTCTCTGGAAATGTACACAGGCATGTCAGCTAGGGTGTCTCACCGACAAGGTGTATACAATCTTGAGAAATAAAACCCGGGAACGCACCCGAATCTGAAATATTTACTGCCGAATCACTTTGTGAGAGGGATGTACAATTTTATGTATGTTTGAGGCTGCACTCGAAATCAGAATATTGCACTCGCTCGGATTTCAACCTGGGTATCTGGTTTCCCCAATCGTTTAAAATCAAGATTGTCTAGTTTGGAAGAAAAAACGAAGAAATAGCTTTTAATGGAAAGCATGCAGAAGGATAAAGAGTAAAAAAAGAGTTAAGGCAAATTCAAGCACAAGAACAAAGAAGCGGAATCCATACGTAAACTGAGCGAATTGTGTTTCTCGCACTCCGGATCTGCCGTTCAAAATTCAAAAAGACGCAAAAAAAATCCGCCGTTCTTTAAAACTTGATTAGGTAGCTTTGTGCAGAGGTACTTCACCAGGTATGCAACATCAAGAATTACATTTTTTGACATTTTATATTGTTTCAGCCGTCGCATTTCCAAGTTACCATCTTATAGCGATTTTTGGCAATAAAGGAGAGGTTGTTGACTGGCGTGCAATGATTCTTGACGGTGAACATTTTGAAGGGTAAACATTTGACAAACTTGTTGAGCCAGTTTGTTCATGCTTATTTGAAAGGATAAAAGAGGGCTCTAAGCAGACAAAGACGAATTAAGAAACACACACCACAAGTGGTGCCTGTAGGTCGTGTGTTTCTTAATTCGTCTTTGTATGTTTACGCCCCCTTTTATTATTTCCAATTATGAAGGGTAAACACCGATCAAAGCGTGCTTATTTGTGGGCGGGAATGGTTTCCTGCAACTGCAAAGATACCATTACCTGTGCCCTCGAAGAAACTATGAAGGCACAGCCAAAGCACCTGCTTGTCTGCAAGAGAGGTGGTATGGGCTCACTTCCTACCGGAATGCATGAACCACCAGCCGCTAACTGTGCACGAAGGGTCTTACAAGTGGGCTACGTAAGATGGAGTGCTACATAGGCGTCAGAAGCTTCATCTGCAATGGTGCGTGCGTTTGCAGCAGCGAACACTTCACAAAACCATGCGGCACGTTGATTCTGTCGGCCTATGAGCGAAATTCTGAAGATTCGGACCGCATTTGCGAATAGGGGAGTTTTAAACAATGCGATGCTAAATATAAACAAGGCACTAATGACACAGGCTTAACATCTCGGGTAGCCTTTTGGTCCGGCCGCACTCGTTTCAAGCCGAAATAAAGGACAGGTTGTGGTGAGGCGACCGTGCTTGTAAAAGTTTGTCCGGCGCTTAATTATGCTTGCTAGCTTTCCAGGTGAAATCATGCGCTACAGTGCATTGGCTACACTGCATGGTCACACTGCATTTGCATCTGTTTAGTTGCTTTAGATTCGTTCACGGCTTCTTTTCTGATACAACAGGTAGGGGTCTCCACTGTCTCTATGGGTTCCTAGTCTTACGACGCGAAATACGTTAGCAAACAGTGTAACACACGCAACACTTCTTCGGAGTCCGTGTTCTGCGCAGTTGGTCTGTACTTGGGCTCACGTGCCATAATATTGAGTGGTCACAAAGGATGCAGCTCACTGCATCTTTTTTGTGTCCAAGTCATGTATTTGTGGATTTTGTGTAGCGAGCACCTGAGACCCTGAAAGTTTCTGATTCCCTGCCAATAACCAGGGTGGGTGTGCGGAACGAAGTGAAGAACACAAAGTACAACACATTTTGTTCTACCGTGGGTAACCTCCGTGCATACCACATTGGGCTCTTCTTGACAACCCTCGTTCTTGTCTCATATGATTGAAACTGTTTTTATTCATTTCCTCTTTACAGCAGTTGCCGTTTCCTGGGTTAAATAAAAACAATGATTATTTGTTGCAGAAAAGGGCACCAAGAAATATTACCTTAAAAGCTGCTACACCTGCGGAGATAAACTTGTCTGGTTTTTGGCTTGCTAACACTTTCTCTACGGGAAAAAGTATGGTGATTTCAGGAATACTGAATTTGGATTCTTTACACCTAACGGCAAAGACCGTTTTCAAAATCATAATATTGCAGAACCTATTGGTTGTGAATTTTTACATGTCCTTTTGGCACATATTTGGTCATTCTCTTTGCTTGCCTACAAATTTAGTGTACGATCTAATATTGCCACAAAGAAACGCATGAGGCTTGTCCTTAACCGGCACGTTGGCTTCTCGAGAAAAATTAAATGGCATACTCAAAGGGAGGATACAACAGTTTTGTATTTTTGTTGCGGAGAAATGTCTAGATTGTTCCAGCGGAACAAACTCTCCGGCAGAGATCGCAAAAGCGGCGGGAAGGACAAACTTACCTGGAGGTACTATAATCAAGAACGCCGATAACCCCAACAAAAAACCCACGAAAACAAGAGCACAGACGATGGACCACACCGTGAAGAACATGTTGTGCCTGCAAAGTAGAAAATGCTGTTTAGAAAATGTAGAATTTTCTAGTGAAAAATTCAGAATTCTCACTTTAAACAAAGGCAACTAAATGTTTAAAATTTGTTATAACGATATAAACTGAATGACGAAGCAAATGTTCTTTTCCATCAATTCGCAAAATATGCATAAATTTATTTGTACAATCAATCATTCAAGCAACGTTCATTCACTTCGTCTAATGTATGAACAAATAACACAAAAAGAACATGCTTGTTCCTGTCTGCAGGAATTACTACAACAAAAGGGTGTCATTTTGATGAGCGTAAGAACAAAGTAGGAGGCTTGCAAATGCGACTGTATATTTAGGTTGTTGCAGGCAAAACAAAATTGCCTCAGGACATGTAGATCTGCTTGCGGTCTTTGAAAACAAATGCCTGATTACACTTTCGAACTTGTTTGCTGCAACATTGCTATTGGGTCTCTTTCTTCCATTAAGCTTTGTTTTGTCTTTTGTGGAAATTTGCTTTACCTACTTTTTCTCTGCTAGGCCATTTTTGTGTCCCTGCGTTTGTTTCTATTTGTTCTTTACACAGCGCGAGAAAACGAGAATGTCAGTGCTCTTGCTAAATTGTCAACTTCGTACCATGATACGACGCCGACCGAAACCCTCTGTCCTTGTTATTGACATTACGTTGGCCTAAGTACGAAAAAAAGCTCATTACGTACCTCACTGGGGGTGGAGAGTCGACGCGTTCTGCGGTTTACAACACACATGAGAACATTAGGGAGTTGAAACAACAACGACATGTCCACCACAAGAACATTACACGCTATAAGCGCTTCGTTTTCATACACAATATGTAGATATATTTAATGTATAGAGTAAACGTTTGTTAATTTGACACTGGTACCCGCCACGGTGGCTCAGTGGCTAAGGCGTTGCGCTGCTGAGCACGAGGTCGCGGGTTCGATTCCCGGCCGCGGCGGTCGCTTTTCTGATGGAGGCGAAAAGCAAAAACGCCCGTGTGTACGAGATTTCGGCGCACGTTAAAGATCCCCAGGTGGTCTAAATTTATCCGGAGCCCTCCACTACGGCGCGCCTCATCGCCTGCGTTGCGTCGGCGTGTAAAACCCTACAATCAGAATTTGACACTGGTGGGACGTCAAAAAATTATTCTCTTATCCGAGTGTCGAAATATCGAACGAACAAGAAAAACGCGAAATTTTCCCAAGCATGACTCTTAATTTGCCAAAGAAGTCTGGAATCTTCGTCTGTTTTTCCGGGCGAATTTGAGCGGCGAGGATAGCTCTAATAGCTGCCAGGTGCTCCGTCGCACACTCACCATGCAGAATTTGCTCACAACAGTTCTCCAGCATGGACGATGACTATGCGGCTTCTTTTACCGTGCGCTTTGGTGGTTGCGGCAGTTAGTCACAATCGTTGATTGATTCTAGGGTTTAACGCGCCGACGGAACTTAGGCGATGAGGCGCGCCGTAGTGGAGGGCTCCGGATTAATTTTTACCACCTGGGGATCTTTAACGTGCGCCGAAATCTTGTACACACGGGCGTTTTTGCTTATCGCCTCCATCAAAAAAGCGGCCACCGCGGCCAGGAAGCGAAGCCGCGACCGCGTGCTCGGCAGCGCAACGCCTTAGCCACTGAGCCACCGCGGCAGGTTGGTCACAATCGTCACCTTCGTAAATCGTGATTTGCGGATCATCGTTGTTGGAGCCTATAACCTCTTAAAATATTTGTTCTTCGTAAAAGAACGATACACAGCATAATCAGACTTGCTGATGATAAGCATATCTTCAATACGGCTTCACAAAGCCGACAGACGTAACAAAGCACACAGGCGTCAACTGCTCCAGCCGTCACCAACCCCGCTTTCCTCGTCCATGTACTGAAGGATGGTATTACCTCAACCCGTTCTATCGGGCGGCTGCTTACTCGACGTAGCCTATATACATCTACTCATTTCGGGGGATGCTGACGACCATGCGGCTCGCCAATGCGGCATTTCGTGTTTTTTAAGCTTTACAGTAGTGTTGCTCTTCGCAGTGTTTTTTTCTATTTTGTTCTCCGCGCATCAACTGCGCGATCTCGCGGAATGCGGCGCTCGGTCACATTAATCGATGTCCGCCTAAATGTTGCTGTATTAACGAGAGTTCCGCTCCATAAACTGCTGTATATAATTGTAGGGACCACGAGCGCAGGTCCAATTAACCGATTTTCCGATTTAATGGGGGTCGATTTACTAAGATTTTGCTGTACACATGTTTATATCACTTTTATTGAACGACCACAACATTCACGCTAAGTCCAGTGTCCATAGGACGTTTCTTTCCGGCTTGCATTTGGTCCTCGCTATATATCTCTAGGTGTCTTAAGCAGCAAGCTCAGCATTGTGGAGGGCGGCCTCTATACTATACATATCAATTCCTCTGTCTGTTGTTGCTCCTCACTCGAGGATAATTTTACAGCATACCCTAACATAATAGGACTGCACCATGTCCGGTCATCGCCAGGTACAACTACGATGAAACAGCATTTGTGATTTGCAGAATAATTGCAAGTTATTCCATGGCGACCATCCCGAAGAATGGGCGTCGACATTTATGCTTTTGCAATGTAGTTTTCACTATTTCGGCCTTAATTGAACTGTGAGAACTCTAAAGATGTTGTAGACGTGTTTGGGTGCTAGTAAATGCTTTGGGGCTCAGTTGTCGATGTGGGAATAAAGTATTTGTATTTACCTTCAGGTTGTGTATGAATTAAAGTGGTCTCGTCCGCTGTAAAAAAACAACCGCGTCTACAGTAAACATTCACAAACCAGCCCCAAAGAAACAATAACTGCGATTAACCTCAAATGTGGGCCAGCAGGGAGTGTTTGTGCATTCGACTGTCGACACCCAATACGCGTAATGTTGCGCAGTAGTGCTGGAAAAGACAAAATTTTGCGCTAGTTGCGGGAAGGTCACTGTTGCGTCCTCATGCTTGCGATCATTTGCTACGACAATGGTCTTTCGAGATGTTTCTAAAACATAAAAATTGTATTGGCGTCACTGGTAACTGGTAGCTCGTTTTCACGCAGGTGCTTTGCTGAGGGGTGTGTTACTTTACGTAATATGAACAATACGGAAATATATAAGAAAAGCTAATGAACGAACCGTTTGCATTTCTCATCTAAATGTTGTCCTTATTTTACGAGTTTCTTTTGTAATTCCGCGAAATGCATGATGTATGCGCTCCTTACAAAAGCCTGAGGCAAAGCTGCAGCCTCGAAGCTACTGCTATTATTCCCGGAATAACGAAGCTCAGTGCCTTGTTGATCTCTTCTAGTTTCTGTAGTGGTGCTTGTAGGTAACCTTGTTTTCTAATTTCAGATTATCACCCAATGTATTATGGATCACTATGCACTACCAACCTTGCTACCCTGTGCAGCATTGACGCCATTGACAATGCATTTTTTTACGAAAAAGTGCGCGCAGTTAAACGGACCACGACGAACGACATAAGTGTCACAAGCCGGCTTTGTGCCTTTCTGCCCGCTGGCGCTATCAACTCGCATGTCTTTGTGTCACAGTAGCGACCGTAACCCGAAGTTTTCCCTTCAAAATATTGCGCGAAGAAGTCGAACAACATGCCGTTCTGAAGGAGCATTCCCAATAAAATTGCTAGGGTCGGAAATCAAGTGCGCATATCTCAAAGCTCGTCTAACTGGTTACATAGCGCAAAATCTTGCGCAATCCATTCTTTCTAAAAGCACAGGTCCACGTTTGTATTTTGCATAGCACAAGCATGAGGCTTGTGCATAGCTGCGGGGCCAATTCTGAATTGTTCTTGTTGGAAGCCGGCGGCGCTGCGAGGGTATCGGGCGACTGAATAACATTTTCTACTCTCTCTCTCTCTCTCTCTCTCTATCTCTCTCTCTGGGGCACGTACCAACAGTGTTGTCACGTTGTGGCCGTGATCTTACACCTGTATTAATTTCCCTATGCCTGTTATCAACTCGCGTGCCGAAGTCAAAGCGGCATCTACAGCACCGACAGCCAGGCCGTTTCTCATGTCCTCGGGAAACGGTCGCGCCATGCTTGAGAGGGCGTCACCATCAGGAAAACTGCATTTGACAGCTTCATTTTGTTTATTCAAGCCGCTTTTTACCCTACAGTGTTGAGCGGCACGAATCGACGGGTTCAATTTACAACCTGGTGTTTCTGTCGTTTTACGTGTTACTGCCAAAGCAGGGGTTCCTGTCGCAGGTGCTCCCGGCTTCCGTCTCATCTACGTTCCTTCTGCGATCATTTATTGCGAATGCCTCTCATTTGTCCGCTTCCCTACCCTTGCCCGCACACCGCTGAGTTTCTATCACCGATCCAGAATGCGGTTTCTCTTTCAGATAGCACCTACATAGCGTGAAGAGCTGTTCCCGGCAGTATGAGTATATCAGTTTGCTCTGCCTCTGCCCTGCAACCGGCTGTGCGCTACGCTCTTAAAATCCGAAATCACGCGTAACTGCCACACATTTTCGTCAATGCAGCACTTCGCTCTGCTACTTCTATTCTATTGATTTTGAAACTGACCTTTTCAGCAGGAGCGCTAGCGCGTTACCTAGAAGCACAACACTATACTCTCCAACACCCCACCTCTTTCACTTAAA
Organism: Haemaphysalis longicornis; assembly: GCF_048455015.1. NCBI lineage: Eukaryota > Metazoa > Arthropoda > Arachnida > Ixodida > Ixodidae > Haemaphysalis > Haemaphysalis longicornis. The sequence goes on along the minus strand of NW_027526233.1, from coordinate 97,541,881 downwards.
TCTCTCAGTAGCCATGCAATAATGTCCGAACAGTCACTTAAAAGTGCAGTAACCCAGAAAGCTGGGACCTCCCCGCAGATCACGTGCCCGTCCGGTAAAAGTGCCACCTAGACAGTTTGCCCAATTTACCTAGTTACCTTACGAATTCACCTTAGTTACCTTACACTTCTGACACTGCTGCGCTCTGAGACAGACCCTACGCAGTTGGTCTAGACAAAAACCAAGTCACGGTTCGGCAAACTTCAGCACGCCCCCGTTATCTCGAATCCATGAGCGCCACCAACTTGTACCGGTCAATGCTTCCTCACTCGTCACAGTTGGCGTTCATACACCACGATGAGTGGACATTATTTTTAGCTTTTCTCCACCGGATTCCTTAGGACAATAAAGTTGCTGTGCATTTTCAGCCGACCCACCGCATAGAGATGATTTTTCGTACGAGCCGAATGGACTACCCAAGCGGTGCAGTCCCTCACAAGAGCCGAGCGCAAATCCGGGGAGTCGCTTGCACCTATTGTGACGGTACACGTGGCGGGCAATGCCCTATACTGCCATCGCTTAATACAAGACGATTACGACCACGAAGGAGTGGCTGTGTCCTTGCCCGCCGTATCTTATGTGTGCCATGTAACTTCTGTAAATACGTCCATCGCATCTCTGTGTGAATGGATTTCTTCCCATCAACCATGGATCCCCTCATCAATTCTGCCATCACGTAACCCTAATTTATCCTTAGGTGCCCGGCCTCACCAAAGCACACGAATCCTCATGGTGCCTTCCACAGCCACGTTGGACGCTCAACTCGGTAACCGCATGCGGCCGGACATGGCGCCAGACTCATTCACCCCCGGCAATGCGGCAACATGGCATGTGGGCCGGGGATCAGGGGCAGGATAGACAAGGATCACGGGCCCTTCGCGAGGGTAAAGGCACATTCCAAGGCGGTAATTCCCCTTTCGAGGGTCCGCACTCGACCAGGGAGGCCCGTACCATTAAACAAACCAGTGGCTGCAAGTCGGCACGTGGTTTCGAACCCGGTACCTCCCGCATACGACGTGAGTTCTGTACCTCTTACCCACCGCTGCGGTTTTTTTTGTTCATTAGTTCGTTCACGTCACGATTTTGGAAGCACTGCTGTCCGACACTTTTTAACTAGTTTGGTTTTCAATTTTCCAGGGATGCGCAAGGTTAGCGTATTTTCTGATATCCTGGACAGGTCGTGCCGTTGCAAAATAGAGAAGTGCCTGAATTACATATCCTATTCAAGTACAGGGTGAAGTTTTTCATGACATTACAGCAGGCATAACTGTACTTTCCGAATGAATATTTCCTTTAACGGCCACTTACATAACCCTCCTCAATATACCCATGACACCGCTCTTAGAATCACTACAATAAATCCCCGTACCCCGCAGCAGATTCTATGTAGGCGATATCATTGTACCGATAATACGCGTTTGCAACAATCGCATTCCACACCCGCTGCGATGGGCCGCCCACACGGTGAACTACACTGGTTGCCGAAGTCAGGCACACCTGGTCCTCGCCAGCAAAGACAGGGCTGTGCCACAACAGAGGGGAAGACCAAGCACGACCTCCCCAATGCCTATGTAAAAATCAAATTGTCGGCACGCCCATGCGAACGAACTTCAGAAGGCTTGACGGAATGAGCTCTTGGAAAGTTCACATCAGTGCTAACGTCCCTCAAATGTGCCGGAACCCAAGCTGTATGTGGAAGTCTTGAGTTCGCTTCGGCAAATGCGGAGTTTACCACTGTCTCAGTGCCGCAAAGGATTGCTTCCTTAAATTTCACGTCAAGGAGTAGCAGTGTTGAAGCAATCAATCTTAGAGGCACCGAAAATGCACTGTTGGACACTACTGGCAAGTCAGGTACCTGAAATTCTTTTTGATTGGGCTTATGGACATTAACAGGCCTTACTGCCCAGGGTTGCCATGTCTACACATCATAACGTTTTTTTCCTTGGATCAATAAACATGTTTTGCTTCATATCACTGAGTTTGGGTTTGTTTTTGAAGCCACTTTTGAAGAAACCACAAATTATTCGTAATTATAATAAATAGCGGTTGAAGGAGTCGTGCCAGAATAGTCAAAGTCTAAACGTTGGGTGCGGCGCAGACTCACGCGGCGTCAGTGCGGTGGTGTTTTAGGCGGGGCTTGTCTCCGCCTCCGTTGCCGCGGGAGGTTATGTGAGTCTCTGCGCGGCGTGCCAGGAGGTTCGCTCCGGAGGAGTTTTGAACCAAAGCATTACTACTTTCGTCCAGAATTTTGCCGCGGATGCGTAAATTCACCTTTTGCCCTCAGACGCAGCCCCAACTACAGACCCCATGAAGCGCATCGCGTGATTCGCCGGGCCCGCTTTCGGCGCTGCGCACAAGGCCCCATTAAAGTCGTTCTCGGTGGCGGGCTCTCAGCTGATCGGCAGCCACACAGCTCGCCGCCTCCAACGCTTGCGCCACTGGGTGGTCTCGGGCTACGTGACTCATCTTAAACATGGCGAACAGGAACGCCGCTTTCGCCGCGAATGAAAGCGAGGCGGGCCTCCTTCTGTGAGCGTTGCCAAGGTCCAAACGGCGTCGTGTCGTGGTCGGCAATACAGCTAAACCAAAAGTTGACCAAGGGAAATCAAGACTCAGACGAAGCCAAGCGTTTACTTTGCACTTTCAGGGTTAGCTGAGCCAAGCAGCAGCCATTTTTTTTTTAAATCTGAGCCTTTCTTAAGAAACTTGAACACGGAGAGTTTGGTCTCTCTCTTTGTGTGTCTTTCTTTTCCTCAATTTCTAAACACCCATTTTTAAACAACCAAGTCGGTTTCAATGTTTTTACTTGCGAACATTGTTGAGTAAAACGAAATCATTACGAATGCATCAGGTGCAAAATCAATACATAAATGATATTTGCAGTGTTTATTTATTAAAAAATACATGAATGCTTCGTTTCATAGACGCTAGATTTGCTTGGGCTTCGATATAAAAAGACATTTAGCCGCTGTGGTAGTGCGACAGGTGGAGCTATGGATGTAAGAAAAGTACTCGCGTTGACACGGTTTCTCCACGTGGCAGGGGCCGCTCGGAAGAGAAGCTGCGTGTGTTTCCCGGGGACATTTCGAGCTGGCGCCAACGTGTCGCTGCGGCGGCGCTGGAATGAATGGAGCCGCAGCACGCAATATCCCGCCTTTCAGCGAACACGGCAGTTGTCATAAATTGCCTGTTGTAGACGCGGAAACGTGGCCATAAAAAGCAAAGATAGGATGACTCGTGTAGCAGGAGCGGTGAAAATCTGCCGTCTTTCTAGGTCATTTCCAGCGATGCAGGAAGATACGAGGCCATTTATTTTATTTGTTTTTGGTAATGTCACCGGACAACGCTTAACAGCTACGCTGTTAAATGAACACTGGATTTCGTTTTGCGTTATACCGAGAAGCCGTTGTTATTTGCATGCGTTCACAAACCTTTGGACTTCGTGTAAAAAGAAGTCTTGACAAAGTTGTATGGCAAGCCGAAAGACGAGCCGGCGTTAGTTTGCCAGGAATGTAGCTGTTAATTGGACGTGTTTTTCAAAAAGCGTCAGTGGGCGTCCCTCGGCGTAATACTTGCGGTTATATGTATAGAGGTAAGTGAAATCGTCCACCTGGCACTCAGGTAACAAACCATTTTAGATGTGTTGCTAATATAGTAGATTACAAATGGTTTGTTACTACCATCCAACACGAAGCAAACCTTTGCCATAAATTGCAGTCGGGTTAAAATAATGGTTCTTGGTTCATCGTTGCGTTCCGGTGTCCACCCCTAGGTGTGGCAATTTACGCCTGCTGGTGGTCTTTCCTTTCCATTTTCTTGAGAATAAATTCATTCATTCATTCTGCATATCCACGCGCGCACAATGCACACCTACGAAAGAGGCATCCGAGAACTGATCGTCTGCTATTCGCGCGTTTTGTTTTAAGTGTCACTTTATTGGCGATCGATGAAAAAAGTATCCCTCTGTGAGCAGAGATGTAATTTATTACGTGAGTTGCATTCAGCATTTTTGAGAAGTCATATTATGCAGTAGCTTACATGTATCTTTCTATCTCCCTACACTAGATTGTCGTGTTGTTTTTCCCCACTCAAGTTGACTGACGTATCTCTATTGAGTGATAGGAGATGTTTTACTCGTAAGCAACGGTGTCCCCTCAGTGAAAGCGACGTGAGCATTTTTGGACTTCCTATTTATTTATTTATTTATTTATTTATTTATTTATTTATTGAGCATCGCGTCCTATTTACAGTGACCGAGTCGTACTTTGTGGGCACCATCCCTTGCTTCATGTTCTTCCCCTCATAACCATCCTCATCAATATTCTACCAATCCTCCTCTTGTGAAGATCCCTGTCATCGCAAGCTGGTTCCGAGTCCGGGACGGTCGGAACGCATCCAAATAAACGCCCCCTCGCACCTGTCTCTCAAGGCCCTCTCAATTTATTTATTTATTTATTTATTTATTTATTTATTTATTTATTTATTTATTTAATTGTTATTTTCTGGTAAAGATTTCTTGAAGTGCAGTGGCCGTCCAATCCTTTTCACAGGGCGGTCAATCCCAGCGTGAGTAGGGCACACTAACCGACAGCGATCATCACCAGTGCGTGATCACGCCGCACGAGTCGAATCCGCAGGCTGGTTCACCTTGGTCTGCTTGCCTCTCGATGCCTATCCGGCGGACTTAGTTTTCCGGCTAATAAACCCCCTTGCAACTAGTAAGGTGCCTGGAGGGCTCGAGACGCACGCAGACCAAGGTGAACCAGCCGGCGGATTCGACTCGTGCAGCGCGATCATGCACCGGTGATGATAGCTGTCGGGCAGTGTCCCATACTCACACTGGGATAGACCACGCTGTGAAAGGGATTAGACTTCCATGGATATTTAAGTATTTTTGTTCGCTTATGATACAGTTGATACGCCCATTGAAGCAGGATTAAGCAAGCATTCAACGGCTCGGAGTTGAAACTAATGCAAACTTTGTTATCTATCTTCTTCAGCCGATTACCTCAGACCGTCGGGAGATAAGCATTACATTGCAAACATTTTGCGAGGCTCAACCTGAAGGTGTCCTCAGCTTCTGGCTCAGATTACGACGCTGGAAGCAATGGTATGTCTCGGAGCCTAACGTTGTCGACTGGTGACCATTGAAAACAGCCCTAATTGAGCTCAGTGTATTTCAACTTGCGGGTGCCACTTAACGTCACAAGGGCTTATACGATATCTTGCATCCAAACCTGATGCCTACCGGCACATACACTAGGGTCTGTAGTATTCTAGCAAACGCGATACGGCGCTATCTTCTATCCTAAGGCTGTCATTGAGACAGCCGGTAAGCACTCTAGAGAATTCACAACACTTTAAAAGAAGTATTGTGCACTGATTTTGTGCAACATTACGTGATTTGTGCATCTAGAGCGTCTTATAAAAGCATTTGTACATCCTGCGACGCGCTCACACTTAACCAGCGTTCACCAAGTGAAATGTCGCCGCAACTTTTTTGTTTCTACAGACGTGAGGATCCGTATAATTGCAAAATACAGCCATTCGTCATCTTACGCGTGATATACACCTAATATTTTCTACAAAGGAAGCATAATTTAAAACCAGTGGTTGAAATGGTAACGGAAAATATCCGTTCGCTCTTCACAAGTTTACGCCTAAACGCGATTGATTTGCGGTATTTTAAAGAGCTGGGATGGCTCTGTGTAGGTGGCACTAGGATAGTGGCAATGAAAAGTGTGGCACTAGGATAGTGGCTATGAAAAGTGTTGCACTAGGATAGTCGCCATTAAATAAAAGTGCGGCACTAGGATAGTGGCTATAAGTGGGGCACTAGTATAGCACTTGCAAACTATGGCACTTAAAAAGTAAACCAAGAACCATAGTCCATTTTATTGTTTTTATTTTTATACCTGTTCATTTGTGACCATTACTCAAGTTTCTTCATCGAAGCACGAAATGGCTTGAAGGGGTCCTAAACAGGCGCAAGTTAATCCCTTCGCCCTTTAAGGGCGCTTCCGAAAGAAGGATTTCACGTGGCTGCTACCGTAAAATGCCCGTGAACGACTTTTACACAGCGCCTAAAAGACAAATAACATGGCAAATACCTTAAATTGCATTTGTCCTACAATATTTTAATCTGAAGCAAAACGAAATATGACAGTAAAGTGGTAACTCGTCCGATGAACACGAACTTTAATATTCGCCGGCTTCACAGAAAATAAACAAAACCATAAGCTGACCTAAGAACTTTGCGTACGAGCTAGAAAAAAAACACGCTTTCATCAATCTGTGTGATTTTGTGCAAGTGTTTAAAAGCTAAGCGAAATGGACATTTCTTTACATCAGATGCTATGGTAAATCTGTTAGACTAGGGACAGTAATAACCGAGTCTAAGAGCGGTTTTTGCACCAATGATGGTTTTTTTGTAGTGCATGAAGGAATTCTTAAAAATACATGTGTAGCATCACATTTTCATTCGGGTACAGAGACGAAATGACTCAGCCCCTAATGTCTAAATAACATAATAACAAATAAATTTACCCAGCTGTGTTATTCCCACAAAACGTTTTCTTTCAACACACATGTAATTATGTTTCCACGTGCATTGTACAACTATGCTGCTTACACTATGGGTGCGTTCCAATTTCCCCTTTAGACTGCTTCGTTGCCATCTTCGCGGACAGTCCGCCATGTTAAGCCCCGTTCGGATCCTAACGATGCAACGAGGATCGCTTTCTAGGAGACGGAATCAAAGTCAGCAATGATGCAGGCTACCTTCCTGTCAAAACTAATGAGGGACGCCAGCGCCACCTTCTTGCGTATTAATGTTTGAAAAAAAGCAGTTGCTTCTTTATTAAATTATTTATTTTAACTTCTAGTGGTGAAGAAGATTTTGTTTAATTTTTCAATTACGTAATGCATGTAATAATAACGGTAATGTTATTTACGAAACCAGCGGCTTGCGTTACTCAACATGTCTGCTATGAGGTTGTCGTCTGCGCTGGTGTTGGGTTCGTAACCGCTGCGCAATTCTAATTCCTATTACTTTACACATGTAGTTAGACTGCTTCTCAAGCTGTCTACTAAGCTGTCCCCGAATTAAAACGCAGCCTATTGGTACACTTGTAAAAACCGCGCTAGGCTAAAACAAATATTGCTGATAATTAGTTGACTTCTGCTTTCGTTCTTACAGAAACTTGCATTTCCATCGCCCTCGGACGGTAAAGAAGACGCTTTCCTTAAAGCCTTTTCTTTACGGTGTTCTTCAAAAACCATTTTTACATTTCCCGCATTTTTTCTATAATATCCCCATCATACATAATTCTTGCCGTACCTACGGGCACCTCATATCTATTCCCACCTGCCAGAAAATCACGGGAGAACCTCTGCCTCTTTTCTAAACAGCTCTTCTACTTTTCCTACTCGCGCATGGCTAAAAACTTTCCCTCGCATTTTTCACGACGCAAATCTCCACGGACAGAGTGAGAACTTTTGCCGTTAACGCCGTGTGTGTAATATCGCTCTTACGATTTTTTTGTGGAAGAACTCCATGACATGAGTAAGGATAAGGTGCACTGAAGCCTTAAGCGAGAAATGGATTGTTTCACCGACCGCAGCGAACAGTGTCAATTACCGCAGCCGTACTCTATGCGTTGCTGCGGTTCTCTACTAGAGCTTCAGGGACAGGGTTCCTCGAATCGCTGGAGAAGGAGTTCACAGGACAGGAGTACTCACGCGTACCTTGGGAAAGCATCATTTGCTGATACGCTTGATCATCAAGTTCGACGGGCGCCGTCACAGACAGATTCATCCTAGTCGCTGAAGTGTGGACGGAAAACTGTCTGCCACAAACGCTTTTCCAACGCAGAAGCGCAGGCCTGGAACGCAAAGGCAGGCGTGGCGCGGGGAAGAGATTCGTCTTCTTCTGCAGTCGAGAGGCAAGACACGTGGAATCAGCAGGCATAAAAGAAGCGTCAGGTTTTTATTTAGAAAAATGTAACGTAAAAAGTACGAACCGGAAATGACGGTTATTATCTCAGCATCCTTGCGCCGCTACATAAATCGTTAAGGCTGGGTCTTTTCGATTTTTAGGTTTCACAATGACCATTTTTTTTAATTTGCATTTCTCTACGATGCGCACCACCACAAACCCATGAGGAACTTGTACTAGGAGGGGGAAATAAAATTGGGCAACAATCTGCAGAAAATTGGTACCTTTATTTAGCTCCTTTGTTGCTACCGGATATCTCACCAGTCTCCGTAAGGAACTCCTACTGACATTCTTTTCGAATTTTATGAAAATATTATTACCCTGGACACAATACCTTGTGCGGCGGAAGGACGACAGAAGCGAGACCAGCGGCCAAATCCTACTGGTCCCAACCGCTTCGGACAATCGGGACATCAAAATTTCGCCAAAAAATCGTCCCCACGCGGCCCTCGGACATCTCTGCTACAACGTGAAGGAGAAACCAGCCAACAGAAAGCGGCCCTCGTCCCGGAAGTGCGAGTAATAAGTGTTTCGTATGCGTTCGGTGACATCCTTGGAAGTTTAAAATGGGCCTAGTGTGAAATAATGAAATGGTTGGTATACAATAAAAAGTTTTTCTATTTATCTATTTCCTTAGGCGGTGCTGTGGCTTTTAATGCCAGTAAAACGTGTATTTTTATTACGCGAATTTTAAATACAGTTGAACGAGCGTTTATTTTAAATTTGGTTTGGTTATTTGGCGCCAGGAAGCGCTGCGCCCGGCACTGCTGTATATTTTATGTCGGCGTATTTGAACGCTCACAGTACAGTTATGGCACAGGGATTGCGTCCCATAAGAGTGTTCTGTTAGGATGAACAGAGATGTGGACGGAAGGGCACTTTCTCGTACAGTCTGCACCGAGGACCGTTTTTCTAGACTTCAGCGCTAGTAGGAGAAAAAACTTTGCCAAAGCAACAGCTATATATAGGACTGTGACGTGAGTATGATATTTTTATAGGTTTTCTAACGGGATACCATTGTAAGCCATTCTACCTTGTCACGATCCCTCGACCGTCGGCGGCGGCGTCCACACGCTCACTGGGCATGCGCGTGTGGACTGATATAGATCTGATTTTATGTTAGCGGTCGGTGTCGTTGGTTAGTTGTTCTCTGAATTTCTTTTAGTCGCTGATCTTGACTACCACAAAATTTCCCCTGTGTTTGGCGGTTGAGACTGCAATGTTGATAACCACGTCGTCGCTCCCCAGGTTTTCCCCTAAGTTAGGCCATGTGACGTCCTCGTCCGTCCTTACTCGCAAAGCTCCTTCCCCCACTCCTCTACCGACAACCACCAGTCGAGGCGGCTAAGCGGGGCGTGCTAAAACAGATTATGTACATGCCGATTCCGACTGGGTCCGAGATGTTTTAAGTGCGAAAGCACTTTATAAGCGACCCTGAATTCCGTTGACTGCCGTCCGTCCACATAGCAACAGTTGTGGGTGCGCGCGCTCCTCGTCTTCCTTGGCAACGGGGGGAGATGGCACATACCCACGTGGGAGATTGGCCAGGAATCTCCTCGTCTTCCTTGGCAACGGGGGTAGATGGGCGCGCGCTGCCTGGCCGCTGACATGGCACATACCCACGTGGGGGATTGGCCAGGAATCTCCTCGTCTTCCTTGGCAACGTGGGTAGATGGGCGCGCGCTGCCTGGCCGCTGACATGGCACATACCCACGTGGGGGATTGGCCAGGAATCGGGCGTGAGAAGGGCTAGTGCACCCGCCTAAAGGAGTACTGACACGAAATTTCAAAGCTGAGATCCGCTCTAGCAATCAAGTACAACGACAACACAAATGGGTGTCTGTGAATAAATGCATCTTTCTTTCTTTGTAGTTGTGTGTGTGTGTGATCTCTCTTTCGCGAACATTACCGAACCGCGCAAATTCAACTCGTGCATTCGCACTTTCACATTCTTCCCCTCGGGGAAATGCGGGGGAATTTTTTTCCCATAGGGGAACCGCTGAAGAAGAAGGAGAAGAAGACAAAGCTGCGAAGATGAGGACGTGTACGTTACTCTCAGCCGGTGCACCAACGTCAACAACCTTTACCTAACCAACGCTGACGGAGACTATCGATTCTACCGCAGAGACGACAACATCGACAAGAACATGGTGGACGAGTTTCGGTGCCTCGAGAACAACCGCCTACAGCGCCTCTGATGATGATTGTGGAAGGATACCCCTAGGGATTGGCTGACCAAAGAATCCATCACGAGATAGCTTCGCGTTCAACCACCGTCGTCATCTTCCTGTATGGAAACCACTGAACAAGAACAAGGAGAAGAAGACAAAGCTGCGAAGAGGAGGGCGTGTACGTTGCTCTTAGCCGGTGCACCTACGTCAACAACATTTACCTCACCAACGCTGACGGAGACTACCAATTCTACCACAGACATGACAACATCGGCAAGAACATGATGGACGAGTTTCGGCGCCTCGAGAACCAGCGCCTACTCACCGTAGCCCAGCAGTACTTGCGTGCCTTTGCCACCGGTGTGGACCCGGACGCGGAATTCCCTCTGGCGCTACTAAACACCAGATCACTCAACATAACGCAACACAATGGAACCACACGGAACCCCCATGATGCTTCGCATTCTCGTCAGGGTTCGCCACGGGAAGCTGATGTAATTTGTTTTAGGTATTTGCCGCCGCCGGCTTCATGTCTGCTCGTGTTTAACCTTGCTTGCTGCCTGCGGGCCTCGGCCTTTGCACGAGATGCCCGATCCAAGGATCCGGACCACCCTGGACCCGCGCTTGGACCAGCTTGCACCGCCGTTCTTGAACCGGACATGCTGCCTTCCTCTAGGCCCGGGGAACCTGTCTCAGGCCTGGAGAGTGGACCAGCACGTAGTGTTCGGAGCAGCGGGGCGCCTGCCCCCCTTTCTCTGCGTCGCCCACCCGGCTGTTCTTTCGGGCCTCTCCAGCGCTTTCTTGATATTCCGGCCTCGTCTACCACGGAGCACTGCTTTGAGTTCAGTGATCCGAAAAAAGCAAGCGTCGAAGACATCATCGACGCAGTCACTATGACCGACGGCGCAGAAGGCCTGCGGGCGCTCCAGCATCAGGGCGAATCTCGATTCGGCGCGGCGGTGGCCTCGCCTGCCGCAGCGGGGAAGTCAACGTGGCCGGGGACTTTGAAATACTGCCCGCTAGCCTGCGTGGGGCTGTTTCTTCGTCTGTATGACGGCTCTGCACCTCAAGCTGTTCGTGAGTAACGAAAACCTGCCTGCTGCGCTCGCCCTCTACGGTCCAGTCATCAGCGTGAACGACCAGACTTTGAAGGGCCCTTCAAAGGTGGACAATGGCCGCCAAAGCGTCAATATAAAGTGCGGGAGCTGTGCCCGAATACCGTTCCAGTTCGCAAGATCCAGCTGAAGTACCAGGGAGTGAAGCGGGTCTGCTCCCTATGCGGTCAGCCAGGCCAGAACGGGGGCAAATTCCAAGCCCTATGGTGCGACCATTAACAAGCGTTAGGACAGGAGCTGGAGCACTAGACCGCCGTTTGCCGCAAGTCCGGGGGCTACCACCCGACCACTGACTGTCTGAAGCCCCGCTCCTACGCCTCAGCCTCGGACGAGTCCCGGCCCACTCTGGCGTGGAAGCTGAACAGCCAGGCATAAGAGACGACCCGGAGAACGAGGTGGAGGATGTCCAGGCAGCTCCTTCTCTCTGGACGACGTGTATTCGCCGCTTTCTTCCTTTGGGGACAGTGACAGTGTCGCTTAGAGCAGCGCGGAGCACACTGCCCAACCACCTGCCGTCCCACAGCCCCAAACAACCAGCCAAGGACTTCAAACCACGGCAGCGACAATGCCCCTTACGTCACAGGACGTAATGGATCCACATGTGTAAGCGCTAAAGCCCTACCCACGTGTGCGCGAAATCACACGTCGCGCGATTGCCGGCGTCGTTCGGCGGCACCACGCGCACACGCAGAAGAATGCGACCCGCATGAAACCGGCGAAATCACGCGTCAGCCGCTGCGTCGAAAAGCGCTGATAAACACGTCTGTATTAACACTGCCATCCTTTGATCGTTGTTTTGGACCGTTTATGAGAAGTTATTTTTCATTACCTAATAAAGTAATCAGGACCCTAGATTTCCCATAAAAATACACTTTTATTACTTTAATGATTGCTACGAATGCTTGCGGGCCAATTTTAAAATTCTTCAAAATGTATATTAAGTTAACACAGTCAAATCTAAACAAAATAAGGGATCTTTATAGCAAAAAAACGCACTTTGAACAATTCATTTCCTTGCAACTAGGGGCCCTACTTTGAAGTTATGTACGGACTGCTTCATAAGCGTAAGCAAAGCACATTCAGGGCTGCCTTGATACTGAGGTTTGATTTGAACGTCACTTCTAGATTAAAGCACCCTTTATTTACCCCGTAAAAATGTGATGAAACCCTCACGGCAAAACGAAATACAGCGACGTTTTGCCAAGATTCGAACCACGAAGTTTCAAAAATGAAGCCAGGCACTCAACCTCTCGAGCACGCAAGGAAATTTTTCTTCAACAAGAACAAGTTTATTTACATAATAAATATGCAATGTACAGGGAAAGACACATTACTGCACACATGCTTCTACATTTTAATACATTGTTGACGACACATTCCTGGCTGACGTCTTTCCCCGCTCAAAGTAAATCGCGCTCATACAATATGGAGATCACATTTACGGGGAAAAAAGGGGTTGTGTTCCGTTGAAACATTGCCGGTCGAGAGCTTCACATACAGTTAAATCGTTCTATCGTCTTTGCTTTAAAGGCACCGTCGCACGGCACCAACGCCCAAGGGCCTGGCCCAGTTCCATATACAAATCGGGTGACCCTTGCGCACTGAGCGTCCACTCTTTCATGGCGACGAACTGCCTCTACGGTGACTTCGGGGATGGAGCATACTCAACCGCATCCACTTGCTCACGGCCTAGCGAGTGCAGGCCCAGTGTAATGGCGCATTAGCACAGCTCCTACTGGTCTGTCGGAACTTCCCGATAGCGGATACCCACCCAGTGAATGTCCAAGTGAACACTTAAAAAAACACTGTACCTCATCTCAGAAATAACGCGCGGTGTTGCATTCTAGCAACACGTGCTCTGCCGTCTCCAACCTCCCCCACAAGGAGCATCCCGCACCGGGCGGCAGAAAGAAGCTACGTTTTTCCTGCCGTGACCCTACCGGTAGCACCCCAATGTAGTACCGGAAGAAAAAAATTTCCCCGCATTTCCCCGAGGGGAAGAATGTGAAAGTGCGAATGCAGGAGTTGAATTTGCGCGGTTCGGTAATGTTCGCGAAAGAGAGATCACACACACACACAACTACAAAGAAAGAAAGATGCATTTATTCACAGACACCTATTTGTGTTGTCGTTGTACTTGATTGCTAGAGCGGATCTCAGCTTTGAAATTTCGTGTCAGTACTCCTTTAAGCGGGTGCATTAGCCCTTCTCACGCCCGATTCCTGGCCAATCCCCCACGTGGGTATGTGCCATGTCAGCGGCCAGGCAGCGCGCGCCCATCTACCCACGTTGCCAAGGAAGACGAGGAGATTCCTGACCAATCCCCCACGTGGGTATGTGCCATGTCAGCGGCCAGGCAGCGCGCGCCCATCTACCCCCGTTGCCAAAGAAGACGAGGAGATTCCTGGCCAATCTCCCACGAGGGTATGTGCCATCTCCCCCCGTTGCCAAGGAAGACGAGGAGCGCGCGCACCCACAACTGTTGCTATGTGGACGGACGGCGGTCAACGGAATTCAGGGTCGCTTATAAAGTGCTTTCGCACTTAAAACATCTCGGACCCAGTCGGAATCGGCATGTACATAATCTGTTTTAGCACGCCCCGCTTAGCCGCCTCGACTGGTGGTTGTCGGTAGAGGAGTGGGGGAAGGAGCTTTGCGAGTAAGGACGGACGAGGACGTCACATGGCCAAACTTAGGGGAAAACCTGGGGAGCGACGACGTGGTTATCAGCATTGTAGTCTCAACCGCCAAACACAGGGGAAATTTTGTGGTAGTCAAGATCAGCGAGTAAAAGAAATTCAGAGAACAACTAACCAACGACACCGACCGCTAACATAAAATCAGATCTATTGAGGACATGAAATTACCTCGAAGAATTTCCGAAAGAATTGTTTTAGTCTGAGTGAAACTGTATACCAATACCCCTCTCAAGCACAAATAACTCAATCATCTACGGCGTCCGTAGACGAAAGCACACAGAATACGCTTTTCGGCAAAGCCAACTTCCCCGCGAATGCTCTGTAGCTCTCAGTCTAACTGACGATTTTTAAAGGCCAAAGCCTGAAGTTCCCCATTGGGCGAAAAACAGGCGTTGTTGTCGGTGAAGTTGTTGTTATCAACCTGCACAGAAAACGGCCGCCGCTGAAAATAATAAATAAAAAACACATTTACGAGCAATTGGGAACCGAGCCTGGATCTCCGGAGTATGAGCCGAGTGCGTTACCACCGCGCTACCGCAACTTCTTTTTTTTTCTTTATTTCCGGACTTCGACATGCACAAAAGCAACAGATTGCAACACAAGACAACACGAGTTACCGTAAAAACCCGCGTATAATACGGACCCAGCGTATAATACGAGGTGTAATTCGGGGACAGTAAAATCAGAAAAAAAGTTTTCATCCGCATGTAATGCGAGGTCAAGAGCACAGAAAACATTTATATGCACTGCAGTTACCGTTCAGTAATTGCCAGTTCTCGCCGGCACTGTCTCCCGACGTCCGTTCAGTCTTCGTCAGGTTCGCTGCCGCTGCCTACTGAAGTCGCCTTGTCGGAAATGTCTTCCCACAGAAAGTGGTCCTCACCATCAAGGGCGTTCGAGATGCCCATTTCTTAAAAGAGCGACTGACGAGCTCCTCTGGGATGCTGGCCCACGCATCCGCGATCCAGCCACAAAGCACCGCTGGAAAAGCCCGCGTCAGCTATCCGGTAGCTGTCACTTACGGGTCTCCTGATCTCATCCACCGTCGGTAGCAGGACCTGATACAGTCTTTGAAAGGCTTGTTGATGCAAACGTCTAGTGGTTGCAGCTGGGATGTCATTCCTTCTGGAACGACAATGAGTTCGGTGCGGGGTTCACGCAACAACTTCTTCACGGGATCGGCCAGGTGGCAGCGAAAGGCGTCCAACACGAGCACTGACGGAAACCCCCAACAAGTGCTCCAGGCCGCCGACACCACACAGACTTTATCCAGTCAAGCACCAGTTGCTTTCTCCACCCGCGAATGCTGCCTTCAGTGACACCAAACTGCCGTCCTGCGGCGCAATTCCTGATGGTCTCGGCACACAAAGATAACTTTTCTTCTAATCGCAGCCGAATACTGCCTTCGTGCACCCGACTAGTGATAGACTTGTGGTGAAGGTGCCGATCCTTCGCGTGGTCAAAACAATCAAAATGGCGCCGGCCGACGGAAGCAGCATCCAGCTAACGCCACCGCAAGATGGCGCACCCTCCGCTGAAACCGACCAGCTGTCGAGCTGTCGAGGTGTGCGGACGTACAGAGCGCGGCGGAGGCATCGACGACGAAAACTGATAAGTGTTTGAAATTTATTCCTTTTTTTGAGCTACCATGTTTTAGAGAGAGATGTAGGTTAGTTGAAAGGGGTAGTAGTTGTTAGCGTAGGGAAGTGACCGAATCAGATGTGTCGCGTGGTTGTTGCACATGGCGGTTTGAAAGCGTGATAGTTGGTAATTCGTGAAAGAAGAATTGATGCTGTAGGAAAGAATCGCACGTTGCGGCTTACTTTTAGATTGGAGGGGAGCGCGCGAGAACGCGGCAGTGAAGTGAGCCAGAGTTGGGCACGCCTTGGACGGGCAGTACCATGCCTCAGAGAAGAAGCCGGGTGTGGTGTGCACGGGGTGCGAGCACGAATACCCGCTCGAGGAGACGAGATTCGAGTCGTTCGAGGGCGCGGAAAGGCAGGACTTCAGGTGCAGAGTGTGTGTGCTAGCGTCGCGTCTCGACCGGCTGGAGGAAGAAATTTAGGAGCAGCTCAGAGTTCATGTAGGCGAGCTACAGGAGGAGTTGGAGGATGAACAAGAGCAGAGGAAGGCACTCGAAGCGAGGTTGGCGCAAATGGAGGTGAAACTGGCGACGAAGGGTGACATCCCGACAAACAATGAAGCAGGTCACGAGGCAGGTGTGTCGACAGTGCTTGACCCCGAGAAGGGAAAGGAGGAGGACAAAGACGCCACGCCGGAAGACGATCCCGCACTGGCGCTGACTCAGCCGGTGCGGGAGCAGGTGGCCGCGCCGGGGGGAAGTCAGGAAAATGAAGAAGGGCGCATGGTGATCGTGGCGGGGGACTCCAACATGCGGTACTCAGAAATGGAGATTAGAGGCCGGGTGGGAGAGGACGAGAGAGTGCAGGCTGGCGTGTTCCCGGGGCAGACGGTCAGGGTAGTGTCAGAAAAGGCAAAGGATAAAATGTGGGAAAATATGCAGGGGAAGAACCTAGTGATTATCGCAGCAGGAACCAATGACGTTCTGCAGGGAAGGGGCGCGGGAGTGCGCAAGTAGCTAGAAAAGGGGGTGAAGGAACTTCGGGCGCTGTGCCCACATGTGCAGGACGTCGTGAGCACAGTACCAGAGATAATTGGGAGAGGGGTACATGTGGAAAGGGAAGTTGTAGCGGTAAACCGAGACATACGGGAGCTGAGCCGAGACATACGGGAGCAGACAGGCTTCGGCTCTTTTCAGGCCTTTCGTCATCACTGGCTGATGTATTGGCCATGACGAAAGCTACGACGAAAGACAAACCCATAAAGTCTTCTGCAAAAAAAAAGGTCCTTCAGCCAGGTCGTGGACTACTTCCGCTGTATTTTCGATTTATCAACAATAGTCAAAGCTTAATTAAGCCCGAGAAAAGATAGTGTGGTATTCTCCCCGACTAGACGGGAAGCAGAATTAGGTCTAAATGCCCCACAACTGGCTGCAGTGCGTACCTATGCTTCCACATTTCGACGGGCATACAGATTGAGACTTGTACTCAGACGCAAGTGAGTTAGGCCTCGGCAGCTATGATAATGTAGTTGCGGTCCCCATCAATGCGTTGTTTAAGAAAATAAAGTACTTAAACGAATCGTGCATAAGGGATAAAATTAAACCTTCTAGGTCTTGCCGCTATGCATTAAAAGGCCATTCATTGGTAACAAACTATCGTGGGATGTTTGCTTTTCAATTTGAAGGATCTTTGTCGCCGTTTCCAACTCGACCTTTAATCTTCAAATCGCCTGCTGAACCACTTCCCATATTGTGGGGTTTAATACACCGAAGCGAGGCCTGACCTGCGTGTTGTGGCATAGTGGAGAGCTGCGGATTACTTTTGACCACCTAGATTTTTTCAACGAGCGTGAATGTCTCGACAGAAGGGTGGTATTGTGTTACGCCACCATTTGAGAAGCAGCCACCAAAACCGGAATTGTAATGAAATGTGTTATTTCACTGAGATATACACTTGCTTATGCACTAAGCCAACGCTACAGGTACCTCCAAATCAGGCCAGAAACATTAGAATGCCGACTGCCTGTCATGCGTAAATGTACAACACCAAAATAAAAACTGTGCAAAAGACGGTGTGTTTTTCGGCACCATTATTATTATTGTTTATTATTGTTTAATATTGTGCAGCTTTCACATATACAAAATGCAAAGAGCAATGTCTGCGTCCTGAGCCTTAGGCTAGTTATGGACCCATTCAAAACATAGAAATTGACATAGGGGAGTACCAACAAGCGTGCAACAATTATATAAAAAGGTATAAAGGTAAAGACAGCTTGCGAACAGCACAGCACACAAAATAAAGTAAACCAGAAAGATTAGGAATCACTAGTTAAAGCCTTACAGTACAAGAGAACATTTGAAAAAAATATTTTACAGAAAAAAATTCGAAAAATACAGGGAATATTACAAGGATATCGCAATACATAACGATGATCAGCTTTCCGTACCATAAAGGAGTGTGATTTTAGGGCAAGGAAGATAAAAAAATATGCTTTCAAATACGTCGTGACATTAGAAGCACGTTGATTTAAACACAAGATGATTGTACAAGGAAGCTCGTTCCAAATCTTCACACCAGTATACTGCAATCGCCGCTGGCCGTATGCATTGTGCATAGGTAGTATTAAAGGGACACTGAAGTGATATGTAAACATTGCGGGATTACTAGCGCAAATTGTAGTCCAGAGTCCCCAGGCCATGTTTCGACCACTCAAGGCGTGTTTACACGATTTTATTTAGTAGAAAAACTAATTCGAAAATGCTGTCCTCCTCTCTTTACGCTCGCCCATTTTCTGTGGCGTTTTCGTGTGACGTCAGGAGGGGATGAGCTGGCAATTGGCTGCGCTACTGCACGGCTCCTCGGCCTTCAGACAGAGTCAGTCGGACCAGCGTTTTGTCCGCCGGCCGCCGGCGGGTCGTCGCAATCAAGGAGGTTAAAAAAAATTGCTTGGTCGCAATTCGTTCACTTAGTTGAAACGAAGCCAGGACACGTTTGTGAATGGAAGAATGTGCCTTTCATCACTTGGTTTGTTTGTACACTGTATCTAGCTCCAAGTCAAGGTCGCTTCACACAAGCGTTGCACAAGCGCACATGCGACGCTTCGCTGACTGGTACGCCAGTAGGAAAATATAAGGCCTCTTGAAGGCGGGAGAAGAGTCAGCGAAGTCAATATAGGTACTAAGGAAATAAAATCAACTGATATTTTTACCGTACAGCGTAAAACTAGGGCGCGGGAAGCACTTTTTTGCGCTGGGCGAACAAGCACAGCGGTCAGCAGCATGACTACGCATCTGCGAACGCTTTTACGTCTACGAAATGCAATTGCTAGACGTGAGCTACTGTGGAAACTCGGGCGACGCTTACTGCACGAGCGTAGTACAACAAATAGTCACCTAAGCTGCTTAAAATGCCAAAACTAAATAAAAGTGTAAACCGGTTGTACAATATATACCTTATATTAGCAAGACCTTCGCATCCCGATCCGTGGCTCCAGTGGTCTGGGGCGCTAGGTATGTCACCGCAAGTGTTTTGCAAGTCACGAGTTCGAACCCCCGCGGGTATGTGCTTTTTCTTTTTTGTAAGTTAACTTTTTTGTTTTCCGCCGATGTTTTCTATATTGAGTTCACCTTTTTTGGGGCCGCAACGTTCATGGCTACACGAACTAGTTCACAAAACGCGCGCAGGCTGGCACTGGCGCGCTAGCGAGTTCTCGTTGGTGTGCTGTTGCCATAAGCACCGACTGCTCGCAGGCAGTGGGCACAGGCCAGAATGAACAGACCCTTGGCCTGGTGCGAACACGCTTTTTACGATACAGGCATGAGGGAGGCAAGCTCCAAATATGGGGGAAAAGCGCATGACATTTGGGCGTCTGCTGTTACGCGGAGGGCGTTCATGCACTGCGTAGGTCTCGGCTAGTGAATGCTACGACTACAAGCCGTCCTGGAAGGCTTATCTTGTGCATTTTACAGCCGACAACAAGGCAGAAGCACGGTACGATGATTACTGAGATATTGAAAATGCCCATCCAACAACGCCATTGGTTATGTTTTACAGAACCGAAACCGAAACCGAAACTTGTTTGATTGCTAACCTTGGGCATCGTCCAATCACGGCGCCTCTCCTCCCAACGTCACAGCCTTAGTTGGTGCGGCCGCCGCAAACCGCGCATGGTAGTTTTTCTTCTTTCGCGCTTTGTAAAATAATTACCGATTTGTCAACCGGATAAACGATGAGAAGTGTGCTAATTTGAGCCAGTCTACGCAGTGCAAGCAAAAACGGGAGCTTGACAAATTCACTTCAGTGTCCCTTTAAATATTTTCCTTGAGAGGCAGAACGACTATTTATGTTAGATTTCCTAAGCATTATCGCTGGAAAGGCAAGTTGTTATGAATGATGTTATGCAATAAAATTACTGAACGGTTGTCACGCAGCAATATCACCGGCATTATCTTACTGTGAATAAACAATGGTTTCGACGGTGAGCAATGTGCTACAGAATTAATTATCCGCAACGCTCTTTGTTGCAGGCGCAAAACTGGTGCAATATACGTGCTGTAAGTGAATCCTTATGCTTCAATGCAGTATGACAAGTGTGAGTGAAATATAGAAAAATATGCAGTGCTCATTGTTTGAAAATCGAAGTGGCGTCGACTTTTCGCCTGAATGAAACAAGCATAAGACAGTTTTTTTCTAAGATTGTCTATGAGGGGCCTCTAGTTAAACGGTTCGTCGAGAATCACACCCAAATAGGAGATTGTCTCAACAGGACCAATTTCGGTATCGCGTATGCGTACTGCGATTGGTGTAGTATTGTGGGCTTTATATGGGGACCTGAACAAAATATATTTCGTTTTTGAGGTGTTCAGAGTCAGTTTACTAGACACAAACCATTTGTGAACATTTTCTACTTCGTTGTTGATAATGCACTCGGCATCCAACAACGATTTCGATCTTACTAATATTGCGGTGTCATCGGCGTGCATAACAGCCTAAGCAATACGTAGACAATCAGGCAGGTCGTTGATGTACAGTGCAAATAGTAAAGGCCCTAATACTGACCCCTGGGGTACTCCCATGTTTATTTTTTTAAGCTAGAGGTATGTTGGTGTATATTTACTGCTTGTTGACGACTGCTGAGGTAACTTCTGAAGAAGTCGAGAGCGACACCCCTAATCCCATATCGTTTTAACTTACTTAGTAAAATGTCGTGGTCAACGGTATCGAATGATTTTATGATGTCCAAAAAAACATCGACTTGATATTCACTGTGTTTAAGGCCCTCATGAATTACATCGGAAACACAAATTATTGACGATGTAGTAGACTTCGTATCTTGAAACCCATGCTGATGCGGTGGAATTATGCCATTTTTATTAAGAAACTGCCGTACTCGCTTGGCTATTAGCTTTTCAAATAAAGTATTAATGCAACAAAGAACAGAAATTGGCCTGTAATTACCGTAGTCATTAGGGTCTCCAGCTTTGTATATTGGAACAACACGAGCGAGTTTCAGAACATCGGGATAGAAACCAGTGTGGAATGCCTTATTGAAAAGCGAGACCAAGAAATAGTACCTCCTAGCAACCCAGCAGCCTACCGGGTTCAAGCTGCGGGACATGACTTACTTGACCCATGGGTGCAAAGTCGTCGTGCCAAGGGCGCTAAAGCACAAAAACACTGTATTCTGCCTCAGAAAGTTCGTGCGTCGAACTGACAGTGTAAACGGAGTGCTGTGTAGTGTTTCGCGCTCGCCTCTGCGACAACATCTCAGGTCCCTGCCACGACTGAGCACCATGAAGGCACCTTGCAGCTGTGCGTTCACCTGATAAAATCAAGACGAAGAATAGAATAATACTGGCCAGGTCTTACATACGATGTCACTAACTAATTTTGAAACTGCTGCAGCTGCCAGCGTTCGAAAACACCACCGGCGAAATCTAGAGCACTGCAGCCCGTCACCGTACAACCGTAACCCTCCCAGCAGACCGGTGTGTAGCAGAAACACATAAACATAAACGCATAAACCGTAAAGGAGCGCATATTAGAACATCGGAAGAACGGGTTTAACTACGCATTGATGCCAACTAAGGGAGTACAGAAGCTTTGCTCATTTATGAGTTTATGCATGGTTTATTGGTTTGGAATTAATTTGCGTGCCTTTTTGGTTTGTGCTTGTCTATGATGATTCAGCAACGTGAAGGTGGTTATATGCAAGCCTATGCTGAGACACACTGCTAGCGCATTTCGTTTCTTACGCTTTCGTTGGGCTTCCTTTTTACGTCATTTCAAACATAATCGTTTATTGCTTGGTTAAAGCAAGTAGCACCGTTAGTTTGTTGTAAAATGATGGAGTATTCTTTCGATGTGTGCTGATGATTTGCAAAAAGATATATCGTTGTTGCGGCTCCAAGACCTTCACACACGTCAGCAGTCCTACAGGTTCTAGTTATTTGGAAAATACTTATCTTGAACTAAGTGCACTTATGTGGTTGGTTAAGGCAGGAATGTTTTTTTGCGATCATTTTTAACAGGCGGGCAGCTGAAAATGGCATTCAAAAAACGACGCGACGAAGTGAACTACTCAACCTCTTTTGGTGTAAAAATGCGCCCCTCATAGAAAGATGGTGTCAAGCTCCATTCTGGACCAATTATCAAGAACGCGTGAGGCCAAACCATATGCCACAAAAATGCTGCCGATATTTTAAATGCTGTTTGGTTTTGTGGAAACATTCTCAAGCCACACCTTACCCCTTAACGGTGAAGGATAAATACGAACAGAGAAGGTCCCTTTTCATTATTTTATATGAAACTGTTTTTGTTTGGCGACCAACACAAGAAAAGCTTGACCTTTCTTTCGCGATTCAGTTGGCCGGGCAACAGTAAAAAAATGCTTAAGGAAATAGTATGTATGCGCAAGCTATTTGCTAACTAGTTCGTTGAAAATTCTAACGTTCTTAAGCAAAAAGAAACAATGCAAACCTTCATCACCTAACTGAAAATGGCACCACTATTTTGGTGCTTTAGGCATGGGACTACTGCCGCGGTAACAAATAAAAGGACGCCTTTGAGGGGCATTGAACAGAGGCACACATAAAAATATTCTGAAAGAAGTTGTTTTTTTTAGGTAATCTATAAATAATGCAAGCACGAGGTCACAGCAGAGGATGCGCGGGCCTCGGGAATCGGACGTAAATGTACTGGTTGTGAGCGATGTTTAGTTCGCATTATTCTGTTGAGAAAGGAGAGGAGAAATGCTTGCAGGCTGGGTGAAAAATGAGAAATAAGAAGGTCATACGTGGCAGGAACCGTAAAAGATTTTCATGTTTCGATTGCATTTTTTGGAAAGCAAGAAGATGCGCTGAATATTTTTGTGGTCTCTTGTAGTAAAACGAGTGATTGAGCTCTACAACGTTGACAATGGAATTTTGTTAGTTAGCGTATAGTTTTTCTTTGTTATTTGTTTTCGTTTTCGCTCATTCGCAGACAACACACAAGTAGGTCATTTTTGCAATTTCATTACTTGGTTTTTTATTAGTGACACGTCTCACGCCACTGCAAGGGCGTACACACATCGGGTCATTACCTGAGACGGAATCTCCTGGCACATTATGGGCTTTGGGGGAGAAAATTCTCACCACCTCTTCCTTGGCTAACCAAACAACAAGCTATCTCTCTTCGGCGATTAGGAAGAAATTCCAATCCCCACATGCCGTCGTTCCTCCATTCTCAGTAACCACTGCTTGCAATTTCTGTACCAATCCCGGCACCCAGTACGAACAGTTATGAGAGTGGCAAAAAGCTTCAAATCTCTCACCTGTCCCCTTCCCGTGTTTTGAGAAGTGGATGGCTTGTCTGGCCGATCCTGACCTTGGACACCAGCAATAATTTCTAAAGCCGGTCCGGATGGCAAGTCGCAGAAAAAGGATGCCGTATATCGGGCGATACGCCTGCCATCAGCACTTCCGCTTATAAATAAATGTTTATTTTCTCTTTCCTTCTTCCTGTTAGAAGTGTTAATAGTATCACTTGACATGGGCGATAGTTTCCGAATTTCGGAGTTTGTACCCGCGTTGTAGTTTTGGTGATCAACAGCAATATTACGGTTTTTTGTGTGTTTTGGATAATTTTGTATTGTAAGCGTTACCGTGTATTTTATTGTGGTATGGTGTACGTTTGAACTGTTAGAACAATAGGTGCCTTAAGCGCCCGCACTGGCGGCCAACGTTATTGTTTCGATACAAACAATTCAGCTGTCTTATTAGCGTTTTGGTACGTGACAAGAATGCTTGAATATTAATAATCAATTATTGTGAATGTATCAATATGTATAACCAGCATCCGCAATCCATTTCGTCTAACGGATTATCTATTGAAATTTTTATGATTATTATTCTGAGTTTACTTTTTGCACACAACCAAATCAAGCATATTGGTTACATGGAATTTTTCCTATACATTGGCATTCACTACATCATACAAACCCCCTTTGGAAAACTGCGCTATTGTACCAGTTTCGGTGTTTTGGCTCACAATGATATACAGCAGCTGCTCAGGATCCTCATGACCATCCCGGCAATGCGGTGGAACAGGTGGCACACCCTTAGTGCAGAATTTTTCAGTTTGATCAGATACTGTTCACGTGGGCTTTTGCCAATTACACTTCAGAGCCAAAGATATTTACGGCAGTGTTTTAAATACTAGATATCTACAGTTATCGATTTGTGTCGCAGTATCACATAAAACAGAATAATTTTTGAGAATGGTTAATAATTGGAAGAATTGTGCACACTCAAAATACTCCGTAATAAATAGCTGTATAATTTCTAGTTATCTGAAAAGTGTGAGCAAATTTGAAATTGAGGTAATATTTATGACGATTTTTAAATAAATATTTCTTTGCTCTGTTTACACCTGGATATATCAAGTACTTATGTATACGCAAAACTTAGAACGCCCGATTTCAAATATTTTTTTTGTGGGCTTAAGTGATGGTGTAGTCGATTGCCTTGTTGTAGGCACACGTGCGTGGAGGTAATAAGGGCTCTTAGAGAAAGAAGTTTAATTGAGCGCGATCATTGTAAACGTTCCGCTGATGCACAGTAAAGACAAGCAGAAATTGGGTACTGCATACGGCGACAGTGTATTCAGTAACTTTTCCCCCACGGGCTCGAACTGACCGCGTTTCCCCCCGAAGTGTGAACGTCAATTCGCATTCCTTCATTGAGCAGATACAGCATTTACTCTTTCTAGATTAGATTTTTTAATTTATTTGATTTGATTTGATTTTTTATTTCTTGGCAAAATACAAGGGAGGCTGAGACTAAAGGCGAACGTGGCCTGAGAGAGGCCTCAGCCACCCGATTTACAGCGTACATAACAACACGTCTGTTCACAAATTTAAGCATGATAGCACAATCGTAATGGAGAAATAGCACAAAGCAAAGTCATTACTAAATTTTTTATGTATTATAGAAAGCATAGGTCTCCAATTTACAAAGGGATCACAATGTACACATAAACCCAGTAATTCGTACGCATGAACTTGCATCTGTTACACTACTATGTCACGATTACGTATTAATATATTTTTGTTTGTAATTGTTTTCAATTTCTATTTTTAGAGCAACATGTAGACATATACTTCGAACCCTTAATTTTATATAAGTATTGCGAGCGTTTTGCTTAGATAACATTTTTTTACCTGTTTTTTAAACGTAAGTTCACTGGCGTCGAATTTTTCTCCTAATTTATGTAATATTTTAGTTGACTGGTACAGGAAAGATTGCTCACCATAGTTTGTTCTTACTTTTGGAGTGTGCCGTATTGTATGCCTGAGATGGTAGCCAGAAGATTTATTGTTAACTTGATTGTTTGTTTTTTGCTTATAAATGGTGTGCAGAACCTTCATGCAATAGATTTGGTCAGCTCGAAGCATTGAATATTAAGTAAATAAAGGACTTGTCCACAAATCTCCGTAACAGCCACGATATTCTAAATATATGCGCAAAATTCTTTTTTGCAGTACAATGAGCCTGTTATTAGTTTTAGTTGTGGTCCCCCACACCAAAATCCCGTAGCATAGTTTCGAATAAATGAGAGCATTGTATAAGTTTTGTTTGAACTATAGGAAGCGGAGCCGTGGACTCGGTCAGGAGATGTGGCTGTCCTACATTTATTGGTGTGCGCAAGGCCCTGTCGCAACTGGAGTGGGAGCGGCGGTGGTAGGCGACCGCCCAGGCGCTCTGTCGTGTTCCATCTGTTCTGTCTCGTGGCGCGTGGCACAGCTGACGCCACCGGGCAAGCACCGCTGATGATGATGGTGGGATGATGCAGATGATAGTGGCGCTGCTAGAAGATGTGGTGCGCGCCAATGCATGGCTCCCCCCCCGCGCGACGCGCGGTATGAAAATTGCGTGTGTACAATTATGTAGAAAAGACTATGTACATAAATAAACAACACATGCAGTTATGCAGGTTTGTCCGCGTTGCAGGTCCTGAGGCTGTCGTTGTCGGTCCCAAAAGAGCGTCCGGTGATTGGGTGGACCTCTGGTGACCTTGGCTTAGAGTGGAGAGTAGGACGAGTTGCCAGAGGGTGAAACAGTCCCGAAGTAAAGTAACTCGAGTTGCGGCCGCTGCGCGGACGACAAGGCAGAACCGGCACTCTACGTGCAGCCCTTTGTGACGAATGTCCTCTTGTGTTCGGCTGCTAGCTAGTACGAGCAGGTTTATAGCATTGACGGCGACGTTGTGAGCACTGGTTCGGGTGCAGCCTCGTGGCGTGGGTTCGAGCCGAAGGCCCGGAATGGCGATGATGGGCCCGAAACAGCAGTCGCCCTTGACAGCGCGGGTGTGAACGGTGCTGGACAGGAGCGCGCTGATGGCTCGTGAAGGGCAGGAGCGCGCTGAAGCTCTTGCAACGCATGCAGCGGCACTGTAGTCGTAGATGCCTTGTCAACGGGCTGTTCAGCAACGATTTGGGTGTGTTGTTCTAAAGGTTGGGAAGCCGGAACGTTGTCGGCATGATTAGCGGCTTCACTTCCTTTAGATTTCGCCTTAGGCGTTGACGGCGGCACTATGAGAGGCGTCAGTTCGTCTGGGTTGGCTTTGAATGCCACGACGTACGTCTCGAGTGAGTCATGCTGCGACTGCAGTGGATCAGGGCAATCTGTCAACTTAGCGGGGCATATGACGAGCGATGGTGGCGTATCGGGCGATGAGGTTGGAACGGATTTCGTGGTAACACCAAGAAATAGCTCACCAGAGCGCTCGCATGAGGCGATAGAAGGGGCCGGGGCAGGCGGTGACTGGCGGGTTTCCGGCGCCGTCGTCTGCTACCAGTGTCCTCTGTGGCGTCGGTGTAGGGGAGGCTGCCGCGCTGCAGGTGGCGTCTAGGTGGCCGATACTAGTTGCCGCGGACAAAGGCGATGGCGCAGAGGGTACAATGGGCGGCTGTGGTGTGCGGATAGCGTGCGTGTACCTCCTCTGGTGCGGGCCGAAACAGGTCGGCCGCGAAGCCGTAGTGTGCGAGCACGGCAGCGCGAAGGTCATCGTAGGGGGAAGCGCTGGGCGGTGGGAGGACGAGATCGCAGCGGAGCTCTACCGGAAGCGTCTCCCAGAGGATGGAGTGCTTCAGAGGCTGTAAACTGACGTGGTTGAGCCAGAGGGTAGCCTCGAACTTGAAGAACCATCTTCTGACGTGGCGTGCGTCGAACACCGGTATCGGCGGGTCCCCCCCCCGTCGCCATGTCGGTATGCCGCTGGCCGGGTATATGGCGCGGAACCTCCGGGTCACCACTTGTAGGGAGCGTCTGGGTCACCACTTGTAGGAAAGGGAGCCGTGGACTCCGCGAGGCGATGTGGCTCTCCTACATTTATTGTGGTGCGCAAGGCGCGGCCGGAACTGGAGTGGGAGTGGCGGTGGCAGGGGACCGCCCAGGCGCGCGGTCGTGTTTCATCTGTTCTGTCTCGTGGCACTGGTGACGCCACCGGCAAGCGCCGCTGATGATGATGGTGGGATGATGCAGATCATAGTGGCGCTGCTAGAAAATGAGGTGCGCCCCACTACACAACCATAGTGTTATCCAATGGCCGATTCGATATATGAGACCTATACTTTTAGAGAGTTCGGAGGACAGGTGAGCAATATGCGTATTCCACAAAAGTTGTTTTTATTGTACGGCCGTCGTCAACTTTAGTGGGTTGCATGTCTGGGCTCAACATAAGTGGGTTTAACATTTGTCGTGCGTTGTATGTCTGTATGTCTGCATATGATGCGCCCTTATACAACCAATTGATTATTTGTGTCCCGTCCCACTCCTGCATTAGCTGACAAAGAGCTCCGGTGTTTCACAAAAATTGCTATAAAAGAGACGCTTCTATATTTTAAAGATGAAGAATTCACATTTATGTTGTAAAAGTTATTTCAATACTGCATATAATGAGTCATTTATATGCTTAAATATTCGTGGAAATAAAAGAGGTGTTGGAGCCTCCTGAAACGCCATAGAATAAAATACACTTCTAGAGTTTTTGTTAATCGTTCAAGGAGCATGCTTTTAAGAACAGAATAACAAATTCTTATGGAGCAACATACACGAAACTTTAGTTGTTCAATTGTAAAATTTGTGGCTACTCAACATTGCTTACGTGGTTGAAAGCTAAAGCCTGGGGATATTAGAGTTGTTTATTGTGGCACTGCCCTCGCGACTCTGTTTTCTCTTTCATTTCTTCTTTTTACACAAATACCCCTACAATAAAACTGGCCAAACTTGATGAAAACACTTCCCAATGTCAGAGCTCTACTCTTGCTGTTGTTTTGCTCACGTGCTGTTACGATCGCGTGTTGCACGGTAGGCATCTCGTACATTCCTGTTCCTCGTATGGAAAACTGTGCTCGTTGCAGTGGTAACACAGGTCACACTTCTCATGTGAAGCACACACAAATACTTCACGAACCTAAATAATTTCATTCATTCCTTCTCCTATAAAGGGGGGAGGGGGTGCAATTCGGGTAAGATCGTTTAAGGTGACGAAGATGGTAAATGTTTGAGTTTGACATGCATATAATGCTTCCGCACCAATAATTGCAGAACCGCAAATACTACTCAAAATGCACCCATCAATTACTTTATAAATATGTAATGGGAGATGGTGCCTTTAAATATTTTTAGAAGCTCCTACCAAGAAAGAAAGTAGTTTGATTAATAGTGTAAAAAAATCTTTTTTACATTTATAGCACTGCTTTGCAATGTTCGTCTACCGACACATAATAGCAAGCATAGGTGCAGCAGACTGCCCCCAGAACATTGGACGCAATTGTTTATGCGAAAGATTACCCCACGGCATAAGAAAATGTTTTCAGATGTACAACACTGCACCCGCACCGCGCAAAAATTCAAGAAGAGACCAGTGCGGGGGTCGCCATATCTAGCGCTTTAGATATGGGGTTCCGCCAGGATGGAGCCCTGTGCCTCGGAGGCGTTGCGTTCGGGCGTGCCTAAGGCCTGGGCTAGTCCAGATCAAATATTCAACGTCGGCTTCTGACGCAGGAAGCACACAGAAGGGGCAAGTGTCCGCAAACCCACGTGATAGCGGGCAGGCCAAGCGTGTGTAACAGCTAGAGATAATGCCACCCCAACCCGAAGCCTTCGGAGGACGACCTCGTCCCAACGAGCGAGCCCACTGGGGAGGTGAGTTTCACGCGGTGGAAGTACAGCACGCTTGGCGCGAGGGAGGGATTCGTTTTCAACCAGCAGTTCTTCTGTCAGGAAGATACAGGAAGAAGTGGTAGTGGGAGTTTGAGGTCCCTGTGACAGGCGCGATCCGCTGCTTTGTGGGCAGGAAGCATGTCTCGGTAAATCCACGAAACGGGGACAGGGCAAGGATAACTGTCCATAATCTAATGAATGCGAGCGGCCAGGCGTTTACATCGCGCAGCGCGATGCAAATCTCGAATCGGTGCTATTGAGTCCGTGTAAAGTTGTAGCTTGTCCCCAGTAGTCAAAGTCGATGCAAGCGCCTGCAGGCCATCCCTAATGGCAGTAAGTTCTGCTAAGAGGCTTCGGAGTGCAAGGAGTGACTCGTAGCATTTGTTTAGTGCAGGGTAGGAGGGACATGTCATAGCCGTCGTGACGAAGCAGTCGTATGCCCCGGCGTCCACAAAAGCCTGGACAACCAGCGGTTGCGTCTCAGGCGCCTAGTCAGGGACATGCAGGACGGCATCTGGAGGCTCGTGAAGGCTCGTGGTACGGACGAGTAGCTTTGTACGATGCTTCTTGTCCGTCACCTGATAGAACAGCAATGGCAGCCTGGCGGCGGAAAACGCTGGCATTGTATTCGGCGGCTGGCGCATGTACGCGGCGAAGCTGCTGCCTTTGGAACCAGGTTCCGTTTCAGCGGGCGTGCGAAACGAAGCTGATGAATGAGTTCATCAAGCGTGTTTAGCTGCAATTCTGGTTGGAGCTGTGGAATTGTTCTTAGGCTGGGAGAGTTCAGTAATACTGCGCATGGCGGCCCTGTTAATATCCTCCAGCCGGTCTCAGTCCCCTCGCGTCATTTGCTGGAACTGTGCATGGTACACGTGCCTTGGCTGCAGTACGGAGCGTACTAGAAGTCGGGAAATCAACCAGTAGGCCCCGCCAGACTTCTGGGTGATGCGGCGAACAAGGTGGAGCATTTGTCCGGCTTTCTGTCGAGCAGATCGGAGCAACTGAGCCACTGAACCTGAAGCCGATATCTCCAATCCCAGAACCCGAATGGGTCCAACAACGGGAATGGCTAGCCATTGCGCTGCAGTACGATCGGAGATAACGCAAGGGAGCGACGGCCCCAAGCGTTCGCGACAGGAAGCGCCGGCGTCTTCTCTTAAGAGACGGTAAGGTCCGCATACTCGCACCATTTCTCGCAGTCTGTTAAGGCTTGCTGGAGGCACTCTGCTTTTCGGGACAGGCCTGGATGAACTGACCATATAATAATGTCATCCGCATGAGGAAATACAAGTCTTGGATAGTGGAGAGGTACCGAGCTAGCACCAAAAAGACAACGTTAAAACATATCGGAGACAGAACAGAGCCTGGTGGTACGCCGCGTACTGGTGTAAATGAGCCGTAGCTTCCACCACTGATGCGTATAGAAAAAGACCGGTGTTGAAGAAAGTGTCGGATAAAGTCACAGTCTTTGTCTTGGATCCACAGTCAACTTCGGATTTGTAATAGTGCAGCGTGACTAACGTTGTCATACACCTTGTATATGTCCATAGCCAGTACAGTCCTCACACGCCCAGAACGACCTCCCACCAAAACCATAGATGACAGGTATTCCAAGCCATCTTCCGTGCCAAGATGACGACTGAAACCAATTTGCCGCGGATGATACCATTGAAAAGTATCAAGCCACCACTGAAGACGTGTGGCGAGCATCTGCTCTAACAGCTTGCACAGCGTAGTTGTCAAAGCGATTGGCCGCAAGTTGCGATTTTCATGCGGTGGTTTACCGGGCTTTGGGATCGGAACCACATCCGCATGACGCCAGGATTCAGGGAGTTGACCAGATAGTCACGCCTGATTTACGGAGTCCAGAAATATCATGAGACTTGGGTCGTCAATATTTTTGTATACCTCATAAGTAATGCCATGGGGACCCGCACCAGTCCGTAGTTCAGTTTAGCTCGATCGATCGCGGCCAAGAATTCAGCCATTGTGAACAGTAACTAAATTCCAGAAATGGCATCATGAGTTGGTCGTAAGCCCCTACTGCTGCGAAGGGAGAACAGAATCGGCATTGCCTATGGCGCAGCTGGAAATACAAGTCTTGGATAGTGGAGAGGTACCGAGCTAGCAGCAACAAGAAAACGTTAAAACGTATCGGAGAGAGAACAGAGCCTGGTGGTGCGCCGCGTACTCGTGTAAACGAGCCGTAGCTTCCACCACTGATGCGTATACAAAAAGACTGGTGTTGAAGAAACTGTCGGATAAAGTCACAGTCTTTGTCTTGGAGGTGCAGACAACTTCGGATTTGTAATAGTGCAGCGTTACTAACGGAAACAAGGGCCGGAAACAAGGCCCGGAAACAAGGCCCGGGTAACGTCGGGGGCGAATCATGCCGAAAAAGGGCGCACGTATAAAGGCAACGTAGCACGACACCAGTTTGACCGCACAACGCTCAAGCTGCACTTTTACCACCACTACTTCGTGCCAGTCTGTACACCACGAGTTTAGAGGGATAGGGGTTTGAGGAAATCGAGATAGAACATAAATGGCCGCCTTGCCCGGAGGAGTAGCACTTGAGCTGCACCACCGATCAGGACTGGACGGCTTAGCGTATGCCATAAATTGAGTCAAGCGGGGAGACAGTTTGTCTCCTGGGACTTCTCGTGGAGCTTCCCCAGACGTAGCATTTCATGGATCTTCAATTTTTTCGAGATACCCCGACGGTTTCACTGAACAATATAATGTTGTGGTTCAGGCGTGCTGGCGGACTGGTTAGCGAAGTTGTGCGGCGAGTACAGAAACATTGTCTGTAGCTGGTGCACCACAAACTGGAGAAGCTCCTTGTGGGTAAAAGTAGAGGTGGCAGGCTATGAGGGAAGGTCAGGCATAGACGGTGTGTTTTGATGAGCTTTGTAGAGAGGACGAGGTGGGTCTTCAGTCGATTGATGCAAGTTCTGCCGCCGGCGTGTTAATTGAGACATTTGCGTGTTCAGTTTCCTATTTCAACATGCAGCAAGGCCAGCTGTTGGAAACGGCCACAAGTTCGTCCTCCGCAGGTGACAAGGGCGTCTCAGAAACAGCCTGCCGGCGAAGGCGCAAACCACGAACAGCGTCTCGATATGTTAGCTGCGAGGGAGCTTCCTCCTCCCACACTGCATCCTCATCCTCTTTCGCCAAACAGTCGAAACGGCTGAACGCTGAGCTTCAGTCTGACTGGGAACGAGCACGCCATGTACAGCGCTTCGCACGCGTGGCCGTGATCTTGGTAGGGCAGCCTTTATCTCTGATCTCATGGTCGTCAGAGAGATAAAGACCACACTTAAAGGTTCGCAGTTGAGGTGGAGTAGTTTCTAGCGGATTGGAATCCGGCATGGTATTGGGCATGGACATGAGAGGGCATGTGGCCACAGCGAAAGCAACGGCAGCAGTACACTATCCCTGCTTGGAAAGGATGGGGCCTGAGGAAACAACCATTGAAAAAAGTGGGTTTGGGGGCTGCAGCGGGCACGGTAGCGTCACGAGGGAGGTGCGGCCGGACCCCTTATACCGCACGAGAAGCACTCCATGCATGTCACACCTGATGTTATTGCATATGTAGTCCGCATCCTTCCCGGGATTGACGCCCATGACAACATAACGGTGGATGTCAGTTCCTGATACCTGGTACGCTTGCATTTTAAGAATTGTGTCAGCAGAAAGAGCTATCTGCTGCAGAGAGCACAACTTAGCCGCTGCATTTAAAGATGTCACTCACACTGACAGTGTTCGTAGCTGGGTGATTCATATCCAGTAAATCCAGTTGTCCCGAAGCAGTCATCAAGCAATTTCTGCAAAGTATTCGTGGGTACACTCAGGATGTTGAAATGCTGCCGAGGCTTGATGGTAACTTTGTAGCTGGATTGCGGCAAGGTTCTCCGCAGGGTTCGTCGTCGTCGTCGTCGTAGTTGTGCTTTCGCGAGAGTTGTAGTCGAAGCAGAATTCTGGGTGTTGTCAGCGGCGCAAGCCCGCTTTGCAGCAGCGGTGCAGTCCCTCCTTCCGTAGCACCAGTATGTGGCTTGGCGCCAGATCGCTTGGTGGACGGGTGGGCGGTTACCTCCATCAGTGAAGGAAATTCGTCAGAGGTTCCAGCAGCAACATCAGCTGCAGCAGACGCTCCTGGCAGCTGTGTTGTTTCGGTCGATTGTATCTTGTCCAGCACGTCTGCCATGGCAGGACCCGGTCTTGGTCGCAAGGAGCTCAGATGCTGCTGGGCTGAGACTAGTGGCCGAAGGTAGGGATCAGAGGTTGCGGCCGACACCACAGGGTCATTCTTGAACTTGCGGCTGTGTCGTATCGGGGCCTGGAATACTGCAGCGACGTTAGAAACAAGCAGGAGTGATGCAACATAGGAATGGAACCCGTTGAGACGAAAACAAGCAGTCGCCGGAGAATGCGAGAAAACCGCTCGTTCGTCATCATCGTCATCGTCGGCATCGTGTTCCTTCCACTGAACAGCTGAATGTCCTGCAGTTACCGCAATAATGGGTGTAATACAAAACAAACTAACATAAAAGGCGTCTGCAGAATCTGCAGAAAATGGCTGCGGTTTTTTAAGGCTCACACTAGCGTAATAAAAGTACGGACAGTTCATATTTTAGAGTAGGAAGGAAGTATAAATATAAAGGAAATGTCGCTGCTTCTATAAAAATGTCTATAAGGACAATTCCTGCCCCTTTTTCCCCGCCCTGCGCTGTTGTACGGGTTGGTATTCTTGTGAAGGCTGGGCTAACATAACATTTGTGCAGGGGAGGCGTTAACTTTAGATGTCCACATCCCCAATATTACGGTGTAGCACGCGTCACTTCAATGAAACCAGTTCTGTTGTGTGCTCACAACTTAAGAGCGTAATTCTCGCTCTGGGTGGGGTGGGGGGTTACTCACTGGACATTTTTGGATCGCGTACTTGTATCATGATTAAACAACATGAAGGCGGTTATATGGAAGCTAAACCCAGGGCCACCTGTAAGCGCATTTTTTATTTCCCTTGCGCCCCGCTTCGTGTACGCGGCATTTTACACAGAGTTGTTAACTGGTAGGTGTAAGGAATATCGCAGTTGTCATGAAAGAATTCTGCAGTATTTGGTTGTGTGCTAATGACTTGGCAAAATGAAACCTTCCCTGCCACCGCAAGATATTGGCACATATAAGGGGTCCCACCAGATCTAGTTGTTCTAAAAGCCTGACCTAAATCTAACCTGCCCATATGCGCTGGGGTAAAGGAGAAATGTTTTTTGCGATCATATATAACACACCGGCAGTTGAAAATGGCTCTTAAAAACCGACGCCAGAAAATCTACGCCTAACACTACAGGGTGTACGAAAGAATGCGCTTCACCGAGAAAGAGTGGTGTTATGCAAATTTCGAAACCAATCGTCATGAACTTGTGTGGCTAATTTATATGCAAGAAATGGCTGCCAATATTTTAAATGCTGTCCGGTATTGAGTAAACATTTTCATGCCGCACCCTACACCTTTCACAAATCCAGAACGTGGTCGACGTGCAAATGCGGCCAGATAAGGTCTGTTATAAAATATTTTATATGCGACCGTTCGTCTTTGACGACTAACACAAGAAAAGCCTGGCCTGTCTTCCGTGATTAGGTGGACACGAGAAAAGTAAGTAAAAATGAATACTGAAGGAGTATGTATAGGCAATCTCTTTGCGAAATATTTCGTCGCAAAATCAATAGTCTTTAGCCCAAAAACCCATGCAAAACGTAAGCAGTAAACTGAAAATATTACAAATCCTGTTTAATACTATAGCGCATGTAGCCAGGGGGCTTCTTTGGGGTTAACAAATTAAAAAACTACTTAAACTGCTGTCGAATAGAAGCGATGATAAAATTAATCTGGAAAAGGTGTCTTCTTTAGCTACATCATAAAAAACACAAGCAGAGTTTCACAACACACAACAAGCGGGCCGAAAACATCGTGCGGAAATGTACTGTATCGAGCAACTTCAAAGCTTAACCCCTCAGATTCCCCGATATCTAATCCCTCGATTGAGCCGTGGGAGGAAGTGCTGGCCAGCTCTAGCCTCGAAGAGCAGCTTAGGCTGATCTACCGGACTGAGGCTTCTGGACGCTTCAACATGGTCCTGAACTGAGGAAACCGCCCGCTTGACTCCTATCATTAAAGAAAGTTTATTCTCTCTCTCTCTCTGTACCATTGTCACCAAAACGGAGAATGCTTGAATGATGGATAGGAAGAGAGTGTGTAACTTGCCAGGGACCGTAAAAGGCTTCCATTTTTACGGAATTTGCAGAAAAGCAATAAGACACGCTGCATATTTTTTCTCTTTTGTAGTGAAATGAGTTATCGAGCTCGACGACTGTTGACTATTGTATTTCATCAGTATGCTTTCTTGTTTCCATTTCGGTCATTCGCCGGCAAAGCACAATTAGGTCATCTTCAAAATTTAATTCCTTGGTTTCTCGGTAAATAGACGGGTAACGCCGCTGCCCGTGCGTACATACAGCTTGCCATTATTGGAGAGGGAATATTCTCTGCTGCCAATAAAAGGGACCCACTTCGGTATTCAGACGTCCTAGCACATTAGAGGCTTCGCAGGAGAAAATTCCCACCACATCACTCTCGGTTAACCAGCCAAGCAGCTACCACACATCACCGATTACGGACAGATTCCTATCCCCACAGCACCTCCTCCATTCTGTCTACCTCCTTTAGTACCCTTCGCTTTGCAATTTCTGTCCCACGTCCCGCCTGCTGTGCCACCATGTACGTTAGGTCCAACAACCTCCAAGCCTGCCCCCTCTCCTTTTTCTGTATTTTGAGCAGTGGATGGTTCTTCTGGCCGATCCGGACCTTCACACACGGAAGAATTTGTGAAGCGGGCCTTGACGAAAGTCACAGGTTGAGTAGCGCAGAATAAGGATGCACCGAAAACATGCGAGTGCCCTGCCATTACGCTTCTCAGTAAATGTTTATTCTTCCTGTCTCTTTCCCTGTAATAGAAATTTTGTTCGTAGTATAACGTGACACGGGTGAAGGTTTCTGAATTTTGCAATATTTTTACCCAAATCGTAACTTTGGTGAGGAATTGGAGATACGAATGATTTTTCTTCCTGTGTGATAATTTTTGGTGTTTAAACCTGACGTGGTATTGTATAGCACACCTTTTTTTCAATTTGCACTATTAGGACTAATGAATGCCTTAACAGCTCGAGTTTACGGCACCTGTTATTGGGCCGGTACAAAAACGTTTGCCTAGTTTTATCGTTTTGACACTTGATAAGAACGGTTGATTATTAACCATGAGATATTGTGAAACCCTCGACATACATATAACTAGCACGTTCGATTCATTGCGTCTGATGCATTTAACGTTTAACCTAGTTTACTTTCTGGTACACAACAAGGTCAAGTTGTTCTGTTACATATTTTGTTCCTACGTATTTGCACTGACTACATGGTACAAATCCCCTTGGGAAATGTCTGCAATGCTACAGTTTCAGACTTTTGAGTAACAATAATATCGTGTTTCAATACCTCAGCATCCTTAGAACCGCTTCAACAATTTGGTACAACATATGGCGCAGCAATAGTTAACATTCCATGAATTAGCGATGTTATTGTTAATAAGTGCTTTTCTATAACAGTTTCGAGCTAAAATTATTTCAAGTGCTGTAAGAAATACTGAACTCCTCCAGCTATCGTTTTTTTGACGCCAAGTCGTTAGAAGGACATTTAGTTTTTTTAAATAGTTACTATTTAAAGTAGTTTTAAACAATAAAACAATCTGGATTAAAACGCTGTACGGATCTTGATATCTGTTAAGCATGCTCAAATAACTTTGCAGTTAGTTTTGAAGTTTAGAGCAATTTCTTTACGCAATTTACGCTGTGATTAGGTATTTCTTTATATTTAGGCTACTTATACCTATTCAAATAACACGGATAAACAACATTGATCACAAGTAGAAGCGGGTGTCTTCTTACAAGCTATCATCCCGTGTTGGTCCTACGAAAATATTACGCAAATGGTTTGCCAAAGTTCGTTATATCTACCGCATTCCACTGCTCCAGGTCGGGTGTCTCGATGCCAGCGCTACATTACGGCGGAGGCGTACGTGAATTGAGGCATTCTGCTTCAGCGTTTATAGAAACACGTTAGTGGCGGTGACGAATATGTGATAAGCATGCGGAGCAAGCTAGATCAACAAAGTCGTATTCCCTTGTAACTCTGGTATTTGAACACAGTGTGTCTAATTCTTTCGACCAACCACATGACTGGTTCCCTATTTTGAACATTTGTGTGTGTTTGCCTCAATTTTGATGTGTTTGAGCTTGTTCTGATTTCAATGTTTTTCCAGTCTGCATGACCATGTAGTATCCCCCTACTGTCGGAATTTTTTAGCCTGTTCTCCTTTCAATATGAAAACAAAATTGTGGTGTGAAGGTTACCTCTTAGCTTGCTCATACATTGCATGGCGGTTATAGTCCCGCTCTTGCCACCTTCATCTTTTTCATATTTTCCATTAAAATAATTCCCGTCCCAGGTTACTTTTTGGTGTTTATTACGAGAGCTTTCGGTTACAGGTTGTTAGGTTAGGTTGCGCTCCGTCACGTAACGGAGAGCGAATTAAAGTCGAGTAGCCACAATTCCAAGTCGCCTAGACAGGTTATTGTAAAGCGATTTTGAGAAAATGGGCACTGCTCACCAGAATTTTCAGTGCAATCCAAGTAAAAAATTTCTCGTTACTGTGAAGCTAAACCCATTATGCCGCTAAAGTGGAAGTTATTGCGGATATATAGCATCGAGGTGACGGCGTTGTCCTGATGAATTTAAAAAATGTTCCTCGCATAAAGTGCGACGCCTGCTGAATGGATCACGGCATGATCGCAACTGTGTATCGCGCAGTTGGCAGGCGAGTTATGACTCGCGCCAGCGTACGCATGTCTCTTTTGAGGCCCTCAACCTTCTCTGTTGCTCCCGAGGCAGTGAAAACTGTTTGTGTGGTGGACGCTTCAGGCTTCGATTCTAGCGATGCGTCTCAAATATATGGCCTCCTGTGTCGTGCTTCCACTTGGAAACGATGTGGAGAATGCGAATGAAATCAAGAAGTGGGACTTGTAGTGATGTATAACATTGGTGTTCGCGCCCTTTTTGTTTTATTGGAATTTTGGCTAAATCGAAGTCTTTTGCTGCCCCAGCGAACTTCGTATTAAACAGAGTCTACTATACCGGAGAACGCGGTATTTATTTGGTAAAACGCTGGTCAGCGTCGCTTGATTCGAGTTCTAATAGTTCCGTCAGGCGGTAACATGCACAGCCTAAAACATCGCATCATATGCAATTTTCAGCAGTGTCCTTGAAACATACCATAGTATGCGTTTTTTATTAGATCGCTGAGTTGTAAAAAGTAAAAATAGTTCTGGGTTCTTAAGCCTGCTTAAATGATTTGAAGGCGAAAGTGTAGTGATGATGATTAAGAGCTTACTTTTTGCTAACCTACATTCGTTTCTCCCCGTTTCTTTCTTTGTCTTTTGTCGTAATTTACTTTAACCAGCTTCTTTTTTGCTACACCGTGTATAAACCTTTTCTCTTCAGCTTCTAAGTCTTAGAAAGGCAAATCAAGTCAGCGAGCAGACTGACAAAGGACAAACTCCCACAGAATCATGGTCTGTTCCACTCCCGTTTCGTCACGTTGAAGTGTCAAGCGGCACGCGTTATTTTACAACTTTTAAGGCTGAAATTCTATTGTCGCAAATTTTGCAAGCGTGTGCCATGCCCCTCAAAGCTTCCTATTTGTGGCCAATCTCCCGAAGTGTGTAAGTGCCACGAAAGAAGGTAGAAGAACCGCAACAACTTTTGTTTTGCTCTGGCAACGTGTGGAGATAGCCGAGTGGGAGAAAAGTGGGCGGCTGCTGTGGAGCCTTGAGTTTAAATACCATTGGATCAGGCATACGGTTTATTACCACTGCACTCCACTGCCATTTTATCTGCCAGAAAAAAAACAACGATGACTGTTTTTTTTTGCAGAATGCCGTAATTAAGGCTTTCGCGTGGTAAGTTAAAAAAACGGTCTATTTAAATGCGCACACTGCACATAGGAAAGAGGATGTGCTGCTCGCACAATTTCACCTTCTGAATATTTTACATAATCATGTTCATGAAAAATCGTTATGATAAACGAACAGACATACTTCACAAACTTTATATTTAGCGTGCTTAAGCGGACTTGAGCCAACGTCATTGGATTTGATACGGAGTGTGCACTCCCAAGTCGCATAATCTGCGATTTATTTTTGCTGTTGTCAAACCCGTATTGGCAATGCTCATAGCGAAACAATACATGGCGCCCCGTCTGCAGATCTCCGATCGGGGATTTTAACACTGCCCCTTTCCTTCCTTTCCAGGGCTCACTGCTATGTTTGAGGCGAGATTTGTTAGTTGATAGGCGCAAGATCGGCACTTCCTGTGCCCACCCAGCGCCATCTACTGTTGTGCTTGGAACACTCTATCTACTCTTTTCATGAACCACTAACGCCACTTTGATCTTCTGTTTTAGTAACTTACGCGTAAAACCGTGGGTTTTCGGGTGGAGGTCGTTTGCTTGAGCACCACAGATGCTTCAACATTTTCCGAAACCTGTGATTTCTTTTCCCCGCATTGTTTTCGTAAAACAAATTACACCATCTTCCCGTAGGGGAACCCTGAATAGTATGCGAAGCAGCCATGGGGTCGACTGAAGTTCCCATTATTTTTCAGTTCGTCGTTTTCGTTAACGTTCAGCTTCGCGTGCTTTCGTTGTATCAGTAGCTTCTTGACGGAATTTGAACGAGTGAAGGATATAAGGCGCGTTCGTAGCAGATGCTCCCGTGTCGCTTTTTAGCGCAGGGGGAAGAGCGCCACGTACCTCCCGTTGCGGCCAGAGAGTCCTGGGATCGGAACCGGGCGCCGCCTAACTATTTCTTTTAAAGTGGACTGCGCTGACGTCAGCCCGAACGCGGACGGGGCTGAAAAGACGCGCATGCGCAGTAGAGGACGGACGGCGGACAACGATGAGGGAGGGAGGGACACAGCCCCGAGCATGAGATGCTTCGCACCAAATAGAGACGGTTTTCTACCTTCTATTTCGGTTGGTGAAGGGGCGTGACGTATCAACACGTTTAATTAACAGTCTGCATAGCACCGGGACTGCCAGGTTTGTACCTGTATTACAACGGATTATTGGTAATGTGATAACAAGGGTCATATACCGGGGTGTACAAACCATCATCTCTAGAGGTATCAGCGACGGATATTCAGCAGTGTTCAAAGCTATTCAGCCAAATGCGGCAATGACAGTGCTAGCAAATGAAACAAGATACATGGGCAAGCGTCTTAACAGAGCTTTGTGGAGCAGAAGACTCCCATCCCAAAGCCCGACCCCTGGTTGGGCTGCCACCTTTCCCTGAAAAATACGCCCTCCCGTCGGTTGAGGGCCAGGTGAAATTTGTTGAGAAAAATACCACATCTTCATTGACATGGGATTATAATTATTTTACAGTTTTCCTGGAGAGCAACCAACATAGCTTGCGTGTTTAAAGTGACTATAAATTTTGGCTATTGCTGAGAATGTGCTGCACTCTAAAGTAACCGAACATACTTCATTTCTTAAAAGTTCCATTGTGCCCTGGTTATTTCCCAGCATCGTGCCCCAGTGCGTTCGCCCGCGTACTTTTCCTGCTGCCGTGTCTACGCGCAGTTGCCTACACAAATTCATCGTCGTAGTTGCTGAGCTGACGTTTAGAAAAGAAAAAAAAATCCATGCATGATGGCCAAGAAACCGACCAATGACGGCCGGTTTTAAGTAGGGGCTGGCATCAGGCCCGCTGTATAAAAAACCTTTCGGGCCAGCCAAAAATCGAGCAGATCCCAACCCTCTAACCTGATAAGTTTGCCTAGCCGCGCGTGTACTGCAGACGAGGAATGTTTATTGCTACTCTGAATACTCGATTTTAAGAGCTGTATTGTTTATTGCGTTGAAGGGACTAACTTAGGCAGCGAGAAAAGGGTCTGGCAGAGTGTAATGATTTAAAAATGCGTAGATGTTCAGTGACTTGTACAATTGCGGCTTGCTCTTGCAGTTACGTGTTCCTAAACATTTTTAATTATTCCATTCATACCGAATTCCGAAACATACCACTTTTTTCAGCGTTTGAGACTGGGGTACAAACAAACATTGCGTGCGCGGGCCTGTATTTCGGTTACCGGCCGTGGTGGCTCAGTGGCTAAGGCGTCGCGCTGCTGAGCACGAGGTCACGGGTTCGATTCACGGCCGGGGCGGCCGCTTTTCTGATGGAGGAGAAAAGAAAAAACGCCCGTGTGTACAAGATTTCGGTGCACGTTAAAGATCTCCAGATGGTCAAGAATTATCCGGAGCCCTCCACTACGGCACGCCTCATCGTCTGCGTTGCGTCGGCGCGTTAACCCTCGAATCAATAAAAAAAAATCAATCTGTATGGTGGTTTGAAAAAGGGTGCACGTAAACGGGAAACGCCACTGTCGAAGTAGAACATAGCATAACAGAAGAATAAGGGCTCCCCCTGGAGCGTTGCGAACTTTCCCGAACACAATCCGAATCGCTGATTGTTTCGTTTTCTCAGCTTTTCCAGGGCCCCTGAATCCTGGCCAAAAAGCATGGAACGAGAGAGCGCCATAGTCACCGAAGGATGTATGTACAATTCCGCATTGGTTGCTAGGGTGGCAGTGCGTTTCCCTACAGGTACAGTAATCATCAATTTGAAAGAGGTTGCGCCAACATCCAGCGCCGGTTCTTTCAAGCTGCAAAGCGGCTGATCTCAGAATATCGGCGGTAAAGATAGCGCTGGTTTTTCTATCATGGGTTCATTGATTCATTGAAAGGGGGGCCGAGTCGTCGAGTTAACATCTGGGCTATGTGGTGCGCCGTAGCGGAAGACTTCAGATCAATTTTGGCCACACGAAGGTTTTTAACAGGCTCCTGACACGCAAATCTGCCTGCATCATAAATGCAGTCATTGCGGTTTGGATCGAACACGCCTGTGTGGGCTGAGCAACACATCCCTTAAGCCATTGAGGCACCGAGGCTGTTTGTTGCTCTTGCATGAACCCATCATGACCGGAGGTCACTAAATTAATCGTCTTTTCTCTGTGTTTTTTAACTGTTCCCTTTCATGGCACTCATATGACTGCCATTGGCGAGAAATGGCGCCTATGGTCAGAACCACACAAGCTTTTCATCGTTGCTCATGTGGCGGCACATTACTTTGAATTTAATTGATTGAGTTCACTCACAGAATAACATAATAATACCACACGACCGGTAGCAGCGCCGCGTGTTTCTATACAAGTAAAGAAGACAACCAATTCGTGAGACTTGCTTCAAAGAACTGCCAGCTGCTCAACGATCAGCGAAAATGCTGAGGAGAGCTACACTGGTGTTTCGTCGTCACGGAAGTGGTTGAGGTAACCATGCGCTGGGGTTCGTTGCGGTCACACCCCGGGAAATAAATTGATGGCGACTGTAGTCGGAAAAAATGGTCGTTTATTTGCTTACTTCACTGCAAAAGTCACCTAAAAACGATGCTGCCGCACCAAGGAACGTAAATACCTTAAATTTCTATTCGGCCCCATTATCACGCTGTCCCCTTTCTGTATCGCTCCTTCCACGATAAACTTAGCGGTTCCCATTGTCGGCTGCCACCTATAGAAACTGTTCATTAATCTGGCATTTCTTCGGTTTCCATAGATTGCGGCCGACCAATGGAACGCGCTAATTTTCCTTACCCTGGGACTGGCCACGAGCCGCATTCTCAAGCGCCTCTGTATTGTGGGAGAAAACAGTGTTGCAGCGACTACTTGGTATTGCAAAAATCAAGCAGCATACGTAATGTTTTAAAGAACAATGCAAACCGCACTTACATATCGGTGTTTTAACTCAAATATCCCTCGTGTTTTTTTTTATGAACGATGTTGACAAGTATTAAGGGTGTTTCTAGATTTAGCGGTTTCTAAAAGCCTTGCGTGCCGAAACCTCTCGTTACAGTTCTCAAACGTTGGCTTAAACTACATCAAGGAACGAAAATTCTGGCGGGCGGAAAGACAACATTTTCGTGTTTAAGTACACTCATCAATAACTATCGTCTTTAGAGTGAGCATACCATCACAGGCGTTCTTAACGCCTGACAAAGAAATTATAGTTTCCGAAGGCCCATAACGAGACCGTATTTCCGGTTTATGCATGTTAAGCTCAATTTCATGTTAAATTGAACTTCACGGCGATGCCCAGTTTGGCTCTGCTCCCCTTTTCCAGCACTGCTGCATGCGGTTTTTTTTGCTGAAACATGCCTTTAGGTTCGCAGGTCGAGCTAGCGCATGCCTCCTCGTATCTTGGTCGCCGGAACCGCGCAGTCATTCACAGTTTGTGCCTCTTGACCAATGCAGCTGCATCTGGGTATTTCACAGCTGGGATTCTTGCAAAACAACCTCATAACACACGCTCCAAGTATTTCACCAGCCCTCCCCGCGCCTCTACGGAGCCTTTCACATTGTGCACGTGCATTGCTGTGCGCTTAGAGCTTGCGTCTTAACGGCGTGTATGTCGACAGAGGACGTAGTCACGCGTCAAAAAACGGTTCTCGATGCATTCGTCAGTCCTCACATTTGTGGTACCATGCCAAAGACACGAAAACTTTCGTTAAGATTTGTCAACGTAGTCGATTCAACCCAGTTTGCACCAGAGGTCCCGTGCAATAATTTGAAATGGTGCTAACTTATATTCATTCAGTACTTCAGAATGGTCCCATTACTGGAAATTTCTTTCCACCGAATCCTAAGTATGCATTAGCTACCCAAACGTGTTTTTTTATTCCGGATACCCAATTGAGTGGCTTGTGAGTGATTTATGAAGCTATGTTATTTAAGCATAGTATCTGTTCATTTTTATCCACAGCCATTCAGCTCGTAATCCGACAAAAAGAGGAAGGTAAAGTGCACGGTACTGCACTTATTCAGAACAGTGTCCTAGGCGAAATGTAGGGCCAACCAAAAACCTATAAAGGCAGCGCCCACAAGCTGGCCACGCTGTTCATGACAGCCAAAAGCGTCAACGCTATCCAAATTCTGGTGATGCTCATGTACTACGGCGTAGAAGGGGTGGTAACGGATTATGCGTAATCGAGAAGCCACACTCTGTGAGAAGCGTGACATTGGCGCACACCTGGAGTTTATTTGGGGTGGAACGGGTACAGGTTCATGCCGCTTATTTTGTAAAGCCTGTGAGAGCTTGACGTGCTTTTTTAGTAAGTACTACACGAAGTGTCAGACATTTGAGAACACTTTATTGTTCTTTCTTTCTAATCTGAATAGCTGAGCTTGACTTTTGCAGTTTAGGTGTACGGTGGTATTTGGCATACAGGTGTTTCCTCAGGGCACGAAG
Organism: Haemaphysalis longicornis; assembly: GCF_048455015.1. Classification (NCBI taxonomy): domain Eukaryota; kingdom Metazoa; phylum Arthropoda; class Arachnida; order Ixodida; family Ixodidae; genus Haemaphysalis; species Haemaphysalis longicornis. Next base: position 97,497,108 of record NW_027526233.1, on the reverse strand, counting down.
CAAGAATTATTGAAGAGACGCCACAGGGCTTGCTACGGTGGGGCGATAAATTTAGGGCAACCGCCACGGCACCAACGGGCGCGAGGCGCCAAAAAGAAAACGCGCGCGGCTTGGTTTCCGGGAAGGCTCGCCTATTCAACGCTCGTCAGGCCATAGCCGGCTGCCGGCTATACCGGCTTTCTCTTTTTTGCGAACACAAGACAAGTAGCTGGGACGGCTCGGAAATATTGACAGCACGTCGTCTTGTAACAGGACAGGCCATTGAGGTTTGTCTAGAAGGACTTCGCCACCAAGCTCGCCGTAATACCGCCGCCTTTCTATGTCACTCTTCGAGAAGTGCTTCACGCAAACATAGTCACAAAACCGGAGCTCCCAATCCTTTCTGGGAACAGCACGAGCCCACACTTCCAACCGTGCCGCGTCACTGGGAACATAAGTGTAACTACCTATTCTTTGCACAATGTGTAGCCACTGTTGCAGTTCTGCCCGGCACATTTCTGCCCCATCCCCAGGAAGCACGGGTGAAAACCGTTGCCTTTTCGCAGCATAAAAAGCGCGCGCAAATCTGAGAAGCCGGCGAGACGCGAGAGCGGCGAGAGTGAACCACTCGTGGAGAGAAGGCGGCATCGGCAGACGTCGTCTGCTCGGGGATTCCGTCTAGTACTTCGTTTTAAGCCCGCTACGGCATGTAACAAGGATTACTAACGGCTGCTAGAATGACCAGCTCTTCTGTTTTCTTTATTTTACTTGAAGATATCTTGCAATGTTTGCAATATATTCGGCGATATTATGAATTGTGTGTGTCGCGTCCGTAGAAGAACCTGTTAATTATCACAACGTGCTCGACGCGTCATCTGTTGTGCTGCTCTGCAAGCTGCATTTCTTCCTCGACAGACAGTGGCATTAACGCGCCGCCCGCCAGCGCAGTCCCAACCCAGCAGATTCGCCTCCTCAAATATTTCTTTCTCGGTGCCTTATTACAAGTATTATCCAACTATAGTCAAAGAAGAATTTATTAAAATGTTGAGCTTGGGAACGTCGGATGCCGAATCCGTTTGTAGTAAAAATGCTTAAGAATCGCAGCGCGCAATCGACTTTGGAAATCCCCAAATCAGGATTCAACATGAGTGCGGCGCCGTAACACGTCTGTGTCTTGCTGGTAATGCACAGGCTTTTGTTTGTAAACCAAGTCCCACATTTGTTCAGCAGGAAGTCTCTACAGGAGTGTCCAATTCTATCGGGCCACCGTCGCGTCGGGCAGTGTAAACAAACTCGTTATTTATCCTCGCATAAGGGACCCCAGCTGTTCCAAATTAACCGCCATTCTTCTAGTACGGCGCGTCACACCACCTACGCGTAGACTCGGTGCTTAAAACCTCAGATTTTGGATTTCAAAATTCCACATCAACTTCCTTGTTCTTATACGGGATATTCTTAAGCAGTCGAGCTGGTTCTTCTGTTGATCCTTTGCTGCCTAATTGTTTTCCGTCATTGATGTCATCCATAACTTCAATAGCTTCCACTACCCAATCAGTACAAGATAACCCCGTTCAGAGAATTTCTTCGATATTCGTCAACTTGAGGTGCCAGATTTCAGATGTTACCAGCCTTTCCGGAGGACCCACGTTAGCGATTAACTTAAAAAAAGAAGATTGCGCTGATTACACTCCCTTTTGGGTTGTATATGCGCTCACAAACAAGACGAAGAATCAGCTTTTTTGTGAGCTGTTGCGGAGAACACTAATACTTGTGTATACAGGCTGCAATATTTCTCCCGGAGAGCGTGCCGATGCTCTGCTCTTGCTTTGGCTCCTTACTAACTCAAGTACTAGGAAAACAGTCGATAATGCCCTGGAATTATCACTGAAGTGAGGAGTACAAGCCTACCTCCGTAACAAATTTCTACTTTTATTCGAGCTCCCCTTCCGCACTTCTCTGCGTTGGTGAATCAAGCACACTGTAGTGATGGGCGCGGCACTGATGATGAGGGTTGCCAAGGGCAAGTGACGCTTTCACCTGGGAGCGTGTGTTAGAAAGGACCATTTCTCGCTTGATGGGGAGAGATACATTTTACACTTTAACAAGAAAGCCAAACCAATGTGTAATATCCTGCACAGTGGGATATTTTGTTTGGTGTTTCGGAGCTTTGGTGGGATACATCTGATCCCTAGAATTTTACCGTCTTATTTCTTCGTAAAAAACTGTGCTAGATAGTAAGGTGGAGTCAAATCAACGACAGCGAATGGCTGTGACAGCGCCTATTGTGCAGCCCCACATGGTCCAAGTTCTGCAGAAGTGTGTCCAGTAATGGCCCATAATATCTGTATTGCCGCGACACATGCCTAAAATGTCCACCTCAGCTGCTGCTCCGGGCGCGTGGTTCCCGCACACGTGCGGCGTAACTGTTAGAGCGTGCATACTCCTGTCCGACAGCACAGAATCACGGGGGAGAACGAAAAGCAGATTACGGGGTCGGCGGGCAGTCCCAGGAATGAGTAGAGCGCTTTTGTGTGGGTCATGACGTAGCCAACCTCAGAGCCACGTGATTATCCGAGATTAATGTTCTTAATTGTTTTGTTTTGTTTTGTTGAAGGAAAGGCTGCAGCACGCGTTTCCGGTTATGCTACCTCTGTTGGAAATTAAATCTTCGCCACTGAAGTCCCTAACAGCCCAGGGCTATACAACTTCGAATTTAGCAGTAAAACGAGAGAACACCACCTGCAGTTCAAGTAACGCCGCTTACCCTTCTTGTGCCATACAGTTACAAGCTCCAAGGGTGATTTCGGGGCCTGTGCGCAAAGCGTCCTGTCAAAACGACAGAGCTCAGGACGGCATCGCCCTGTTGCCTCAAGTGGCATGTAAAGACTCCCAAATTTTTAATATAAAAGCGGGAGCTACCCCCGATCGTCATGTAATCGCCTTACCACGGTGTTATCCAGCAAAATAGAGGAGAGTACGCGCAGGCACGTAGACCTATCTGCTTTGAGGAGCGTCGTCTGCTCCGCTGTTCTCTTCACGGCAACAAATCCTCTGTGTTTCTTACCATACAAAACCGTTTTGCTACCGCCAAAGGTGGCTATCTAAGCAGCGAGGGGTATATTTTTAACGCGATAGCGTTGTTGGGCTCATTTTTCGATTTCTCCGCGGCACCTAGTCGTCTGTTATCGGCTGTGCTCATCAGGAATCCACAGAAATACGTCACCGCTGCTACCCGGGAGCTACGACTGAGGCAGCAAGATTCGAGGGCTTTGCAGAATGTGTAATGTGGCGCAACGGTAAGAGAAGTTCGAAAAGCATTACGATGATACAACATCGGTTACGAAGGGAAGGATAGGCGTTTTTATCAGGTGCTATGCCTGCGCGGTGAAATTTGTTCTATGCCCAGTCGGTGGTAGCATGACCAAAAGATACGCTCGCCACCGTGTGGACCACTTGAGCCATCACATCAAAGCGTGTTTACACCAGAAGATAAAAAATACAAATTTCCGGCAATTCATGCTCCGAAGCTACACGTGGGGTACGAGGCACGCCGTAGTGGATATCTCAGGTAGAATTTCGCCCACTTTAGGATCTTTAACGTGCGGCAAGATCTCGACACTCTGGCGTTTTTGGTTTCTGCTTCTATTAGAAAACCAGCTCCCGCGGCCGGGAATCGAGCCCGCGTAATTGGGATCAGTAGCTCAACGCCTCACCCACTGAGCCACCTTGGCGTGTGTTCCAGCGGGACTTATGGTGGCACCAACATTGCGATACCTAACTAATGTAGAGGGCAAATAATTAACGCCGGGCTCTCAGAAATCAAGTAAGGCCGATATTAGAGTCATTAAGCAACTAAAATAAAGCCCACTATACAGTGTTTAACGACATAGGCTTTCGAAATACTTTTCAATATTTCAACGGTTGCGTCTCCGCTGCAAGCTCGGTTTGGCAAACGATAGATGGCGCCACGCGGCCAAGCTAAAAATTATTCTCAAAATGAGCACGGACATCCTCCCAAAGACCAGTCGCGTAAGAAGGCCCGGCGTTGCTCTAGAGACAAGTGATACTGCCAGATTCACATTCGCTAAAAACAAAACTTTAATCAATTGCCCACAAACAAAACGCCCAACCGAAACAGCGCAAGAAAAGAGAAAAAGAAATGATAAGACTCATGCAACCACTGTTCATGATCTGAATATTGCAGCGCCAACCGTGCCACAAATTTAGCCGCACTGAGAAAGTTCAAGGAAGACCATCATCAGGACAGCATATAGGGCAGTTCTGATTTTCGCGATTTTGACAATGAGGCGTACTAATAGAAGGTGGACAAACAGGGTAAGAGAATGAACATGCGTGGACTTATCTAGATGAAGAGGGAGGTCATACTCTCGATGCCGAGTAAAAATAAGAAAATTCCTAGCACAGAACCAACTCGGGAAACGCCGGACAAGAGTTGGGGAAGGTCCATGGGAGAGCCCTTCCCCTGCAGTCGTCCTAAATAGGATGTTTGTTATAATTAAACTTAAACTTTATTGAGCATTGAGCATTTCGTACATAGAAATGCGAAGACAAACACAAAAGGATGCAAAACTGCAGCTTGGCGAGGTCATGCCCCTCTGCCACACCCCTTGCGGTTGGCGTGGCAGAGCAGAAGCAGTAATTTAAAGCATACGCACAGGAAATGGTCCTAAGAAAATAAATCTCGCCTTAACATGTCGATATTACATACAAACATGAAAGAAAGCATTACAACGCACTAAAGCTCACAGTTTGTAAAATATACTTATAAAATAATATACATACACGCATATGTAGACTCATAGGTACATACATACATATAAAGGTTACAAAACAAAACGGGGTACGCAGGTACATAAAAAGAGAAATGTTGGATATGTACGGAACCTGTGTAGACACAGAAAAAAAAAGACAAAACTTGAAGAAAAAGCCATGTTATATACAGGTATGCATACACTCATTAAGACCTGCACTACAGAAGTATCCACACAATACTGGCAAAATCAGTGTACGGTACTTTCAAACGCAGAGCATTTCAGTAACTAACGATGTCACCCGTGTCGGCGTCCGTAGTCCGCACCGCACCCCTCCCTACTATATATAAAAAAGAAATACTATCCGGCGCCAGGTTTAGAACCCTCGACTCTGCGGGCGGAACGCAATGTACATAGTGCTCTAACCACTGCGCCACAAAGCCGAGACAGATTTGGACGCTATGAACACGCCTTATATCGTTGACTCATTTAAATTACTACTGACGAGCGCTCTCTCGTCAGCAGTTGCCACAATTGCAACAACATTAACGTAACGCAAACTACTTAACGTCATGCGCCCGCGGAAATGGTCTGCATTTGATCGTGCCCCTCGCGAGGGGGATGTATCAATGCGTCTTCCTACTGGCCAGTACACTCGTCGCCATCTGTCGGATGTTGTGCGAACCCCTTGCGGCTGATGGCGCGAGATTTGAAACGACATTTTTATAAACTAGTTTCTTCGATCAAACGGCACCTCCCAAACCTACTAACGAGGGTTTGTCCACCACAAGGCTCAATCGCTTCAGGGTTTGTGCCCCTACATCCAAATTGATTGCAGATTACACTTTGAGGACTAGACTACCACTGACCTGCGTGGGATCTTCCTATCTTTTTTATATGCCCCAGTGTGCAGGGAATGAAAACAATTCCAATAAAACCCTTGAAAAATATTACAAGTAATTTTGGCCAAACCAGGGTTGCCACAAGAGACAACGACTAATAGATTTTCAGTTAAAATGTTCTATGTTCAGCAGTAAACGTTTGCTTAAATTTCGCTTAGAAATTGTATTTATAGCTATGCCACTCTCGGATAGGTTATTTAAAAAGCAGGCAGTTCGGGATTGCAACCTATCATCGCCATAAGTCGTTCTTGAAAATGGCACGAACCATGTACTCCTTCCCCTTATTTCGTACGCTACGGCCAACGGTTTTGTTAAACTACATATACTTAAAGGAATACTGATGGTATATGTAAACATTGCGGGATTACTAGCGCAAATTGTAGTCCGGAGTCCCCAGGCCATGTTTCGACCACTCTAGGCGCGTTTACGCGATTTTATTTAGTAGAAAAACTAATTCGAAAATGCTGTCTTCCTCTCTTTACGCGCGCCCATTTTCTGTGGCGTTTTCCTGTGACGTCAGGAGGGGGTGAGCTGGCAATTGGCTGCGATACTGCACGGCTCCCCGGCCTTCAGACAGAGTCAGTCGGCCCAGCGTTTTGTCCGCCGGCCACCGGCGGGTCGTCGCAATCAAGGAGGTTAAAAAAAAATTGCTTGGTCGCAATTGTTCGCTTAGTTGAAACGAAGCCAGGACACGTTTGTGAATAGGAAAATGTGCCTTTCTTTACTTGGTTTGGTTGTACACTGTCAAGTCAAGGCCGCTCCATGTCAAGGCCACTTCACACAAGCGCTGCACAAGCGCACATGCGACGCTTCGCTGACTGGTACGCCAGTAGGAAAATATAAGGCCTCTTGAAGGCGGGAGAAGAGTCAGCGAAGTCAATACAGGTACTAAGGAAATAAAATCAACTGATATTTTTACCGTACAGCGTAAAACTAGGGCGCGGGAAGCACTTTTTTGCGCTGGGTGAACAAGCACAGCGGTCAGGAGCACGACTATGCATCTGCGAACGCTTTTCCGTCTACGAAATGCAATTGCTAGACGTGAGCTACTGTGGAAACTCGGGCGACGCTTACTGCACGAGCGCAGTACAACAAATAGTCACCTAAGCTGCTTGAAATGCCAAAACTAAATAAAAGTGTAAACCGGTTGTACAATATATACCCTATATTATCCAGGCCTCCGCATCCCGCTTCGTGGCTCAGTTGTCTGGGGTGGTAGGTATGTCACCGCAAGTGTTTTGAAAGTCACGAGTTCGAATCCCCGCGGGTACGTGCTTTTTTTTTGTAAGTTAACTTTTTTGTTTTCCGCCGATGTTTTCTATATTGAGTTCACCTTTTTTTGGGCCGCAACGTTCATGGCTACACGAAATAGTTCACAAAACGCGCGCAGGCTGGCACTGGTGCGCTAGCGAGTTCTCGTTGGCGTGCTGTTGCCATAAGCACCGACTGCTTGCAGGCAGTGGGCACAGGCCAGAATAACAGACCCTTGGCCTGGTGCGAACACGCTTTTTACGATACAGGCATGAGGGAGGCAAGCTCCAAATATGGGGGATAAGCGCATGACATTTGGGCGTCTGCGGGTACGCGGAGGGCGTTCATGCACTGCGTAGGTCTCGGCTAGTGAATACTACGACTACAAGCCGTCCTGGGAGGCTTATCTTGTGCATTTTACAGCCGACAACATGGCAGAAGCGCGGTACGATGATTACTGAGATATTGAGAATGCCCATCCAACAACGCCATTGGTTATGTTTTACAGAACCGAAACCGAAACCGAAACTTGTTTGATTGCTAACCTTGGGCATCGTCCAATCACGGCGCCCCTCCTCCCAACGTCAGAGCCTTAGTGGCCTTAGTTGGTGCGGCCGCCGCAAACCGCGCATGGTAGTTTTTCTTCTTTCGCGCTTTCTAAAATAATTACCGATCTGTCAACCGGATAAACGATGAAAAGTGTGCTAATTTGAGCCAGTCTACGCAGTGCAAGCAAAAACGGGAGCTTGACAAATTCCCTTCAGTGTCCCTTTAAATAACCTGCACCGTTGTGTTGCAAGCTATTTTTAGATTTTTTTAGAAGATTAAAGTGTAGATACATTGGGCGGGAGGCAGATTATACTGAAGAAATAGTTCGTTGGTGTGAGAGTCATACGGTGCAGTTGCGATATGTCGAATGGCCTTTTTGTGAAATAAATGCAGCTTATTAATATTTTTTACGGAAGTGGTTAACCAAACGAGGCTGCAGTAATTCATGTGAGCTGTGAATATAGCAAGATGAAGAATAATTTAAAAATTCATGGAAACACATGCCGTAAACTACGAAGCACCCCACGCGCTCGAGATAAATTAGTGCAGACGGGATCGACATGGGCATCCCATTTTAAATGTTCATTAAAAACAATGCCTAAAACTTTTATTTCCGTAACGATACAAATCTTTTCAGATCCGATATACAAACTCAGGTTTCTGTCAACAGATCCTTGAGCTGGTGAAAATAATACTGCTTTAGTTTTAGTATTTATTTTTAACGAGTTCACTTTAGTATATTTGTGAAGCTTTTGGGGGGTTATACTAGCTAAATGCAAAAGCTGAGTAGTATCACACGATTGAAAGAAAACGCTGGTATCATCTGCGGAAATAATAAAGTGTGCAATATCAGTTTTTCCACGATATCATTGATAGAAATATTGAACAGGATTGGCCCTAGAAGACTGCCTTGTGGAACTCCAGCCCTTACTTCTTACATTGGTGTTCCTTTACTGCTACGACCTGTTACCGGTTACTTAAATACGATTGCAAAAGAGTAAAGGAAAGCCTCCGGAATTCATAATGTTGTAATTTTTTAAGCAATGTTAAAGGAGCCATGAAGAGAAAACAAAAGTTTGTTATATTCGAAAGATTAGGTGTTTCATAGAACCCCAAGCGCTTTCCCGGAAAAAAATGATGCTTTATTCACTGAGAAATAAAGCAATTTAAGACAAAATTTTAAATCTCCTGCTAAAATTGCACATTCCGTGACGTGAACAATGGCGTCATACGAGCCGGTCCATGAAACATATACTTATACAGTCATATATATACTTAACATATACTTAACATATACTTAAGTTCTTAACATACTTAAGTAGTTATACTTTAGTACTTACTTAGGTACTTAAGTACTTATACTTAAGTACATAACATATACTGAAACATATACTTAACATATACTTATACAAACATATACAGTCGGAAGCAGCAGCGGCGGAGCTCTGACGTTTCGACTAATTCCCCCTGCGCCAACTTTCCAGGCTGCCTGCTGCACTACCGTGAATGCTGCCTCGTACCGTCCTGGAGATTGGCCAGTCATCGTGAAGCCTTTAACTTTGCTGTATCTGCGCCATCACGTGCCTGGGACGTTTCGTGACGTCTACAGCATGAAGCAACGCCCCCAGGGACTACAAAATAAGACACCGACTCTACCCAAGCTTCAGTCGGCAGCAGCAGCGGCGGAGCTCTGACGTTTCGACTAATTGCCCCTGCGCCAACTTTCTAGGCTGCCTGCTGCACTACCGTGAATGCTGCCTCGTGCCGTCGTGGAGATTGGCCAGTCATCGTAAAGCCTTAAACTTTGCTGTATCTGCGCCATCACGTGCCTGTGACGTTTCGTGACGTCTGCAGCATGAAGCAACGCCCCCAGAGACTACAAAAGAGGACACCGACTCTACCCAAGCTTCAGTCGGCAGCAGCAGCGGCGGAGCTCTGACGTTTCGACTAATTCCCCCTGCGCCAACTTTCCAGGTTTGTCTCAACCCGCCTCGTAACCTTATAACGACTGTACTCGTGCTGCTTCACTGCTGCTGCTGCTGCGTTTTGTGCTGCCTGTATTTTTTCTTCTTTTTTCTATAATGCGTTGTGCCGTAGGGTTGTAGTATTTCTGCGCCTACGTCATTCTTCGGACATGTCTAATGATCAACAGTGCGCCACGTGCGCTGAAATACTTGAGCCAGATGAGCTTGTAATGCCATGCAGTGAATGCTTAAGCCAGTACCACCTTGGTAAATGTTCTGGAATTTCCGAGGTAACCTTTAAGACAAAGGGAGAGGAGTACAAAAAATCTTGGCGATGTCCTCAATGCCCTCAATCTAAGATGACTCCAACCTGTCCAAAAGAGAACGAGCAGTCTCTCCTTGCCATGCTACTCGACATCAGCCGGAAGCTTGATGACCTGACGCCTCTCAAAGAAACTGTAAGCGAAATCCAAGCGTCGATCAAATTCATGTCTGAGCAATACGACAAAGTTCTTGCTGATGTCGCAAGGCAGGATGGCGAAATCAAATCGCTGAAGTCCAGGGTCCTCAAACTCAAAAAAACTAACACGGAACACGACCTCTCCAAGATGTCTGATGCGGTAAACGAATTGGAGTACCACAGCCGCAAACTCAACATCGAAATTCACGGCATCAAACAAAGCAAAGATGAATGCTTCTTGTCGAAAGTAAACCACATTGCTTCCAAACTATCACTTGAACCTATAAACGAACAATCAGTCACTTCAATACACCGGCTACATTCAAAGGCGGACAGGATCCCAGGAACTATCGTTCGCTTCGCGAACCAGGCTATGCGTGATCGGTGGCTTGACGAAAGGAAACGTATTCAAACTGTCGCGCCTGGTCACTTTATCTCAGAAAACCTAACCGCCCACAATCGAGCACTACTGAAACTTGCAAAAGATTGGGCATCAGATAATGGCTATCGCTTCGCCTGGCTCCGAAACGGGCGGATACTCGTTAAGAAGGATGCAGGTGGTCGTAATGTCCGAATAAAGTGTGCCGCTGATCTAGACAAGCTAGCCCCTCCTGGCCATTAATTGATCCCACAAACTACTATCTCTTGCGCAGATTGGGTTTTTCCTTCTAATTTTTTGAATTTTGTTGGAAACAAACATGCTAAAGCCACACGTTGTTTTTACTTGAACTGCCAATCCACCAGGAATAAAGCTGCGGAGCTGGATGTATTTTTTAGCAGCCTTGACTTTAGATTTGATTTCATGATGTTGTCTGAAACCTGGTACGATGAATACTGTGTTCCTTGGCGTCTGCCGGATTATCGTTGTTTTACCAAATCAAGAACAGCGTCACGTGGAGGAGGAGTCTCCTTGCTCGCTCGCGAAGATATTTGTGTAACTCCTATCGAAGAATTTTGCTCTATTACCTGCAATTATGAAGTTTTGTCTGTTTTATGTGCCAAAACTGTGTATTCCGTGTTCTACCGACCTCCGCATGGGAATATCGATGACTTCATTTCTTTTCTTCAGTCTTTCATTCAATACGCTGCCGACAACAAGTATAATGTCATCTGGGGCGGAGACTTTAACATAAATATGCTAGCTGACAGCACTGCAGAACAACAATTTCGCACGCTGCTAGTAACTCATGGTTACTACAATCTGATTTGCGCGCCGACCAGGAATACCGTCAATACATCAACATGTATTGATTTATTTATCACCAATTTTTATCCCAACAGTGTAACAGCCGGTGTTTTTTGCCACAGTGTCAGTGATCACATGCCCATTTTTTGTAGTGTAAAAAGAGAGGTGAAGACCCTAAACGCATGCTCGCACAAATTTCAGCTGATCACACAGCATCAACTAGAAGCTTTTCAAAATGAAAAGTTATCTACTGACTGGAACAATGTTTACAATGCGCAGAACGCCAACTTGACCTATGAATCTTTTCTGCAGATATTTACGAGTTCCTATCAAAAATTCTTCCCTTTGCGTAACAGTACGAAACGCCCTGCCAAGATACGCAAGCCATGGGTAACGAAAGAACTTCTTGATAAAATTAAAGATAAAACGAAGCTATACCAGAAGTTCATGGCATCGCATAACCCAGCTGATTTTAAAATATTTAAATCTTTTCGAAACAAGCTGAATAATGAGCTACGAAAGGCCAAATCAAACTATCATTACCAGTCATTTACTCATGCCACAATGACAGCCCAATAATGTGGAAAAAACTAAACTGCATGATGAACCGCAACCCCAACTCGGTTCAGCCGAATAAAATTGTAAAAAATGATATTACCATACCGGAGCAACTACGTTCAGATACCTTTAGTAATTATTTTACTAGTCTAGACGGCAGTGCGGTCAGTGACACGGCCTGCCGCCATATTACTGCGTTTTGCACCGACAGTATGTTCGTGCAACTTACCAATGTGACTGAGAATATTAAAACTTTTACAGAAATAAAGATTAGCACCACTCGCGATGCTGATCAACTACAAATGAGGCCAGTAAAGTTTGTACTTGATGCTATCGCACCAGTACTAACATACGTTAATAACTTATGCTTTTCTACAGGAGTTTTTCCGCAAAAAATACAAATTGGAAAATTTTTAGCATTGTTTAAGAAAGGAGACAGAACTGATATTTCCAATTATAGGCCTATATCCATACTACCTTTATTTTCTAAGTGCTTGGAAAAACTTATTTTTTGACGTTTGTCTACTTTCTTAGAAAGTAAAAATCTTATAACTCAATGTCAGTTTGCATTTCGAAGAGGCATGAGTACGCAACTCGCTCTGTTAGAACAAAAAGAATTCATACTAAAAAACTTTGAGGATAATTTACTGACCTTGGGGGTTTTCATAGATTTTAGCAAAGCGTTTGACTGTATAAATCATGACCTTCTACTTCAGAAAATACTTCATTACGGTATTCGGGGCGTCGCCCACGATCTTATAAAATCATATCTTAACCATCGCAGTCAGTATGTGGAAGTAAACGGTATTTCCTCTCAGCTCAAGCCTATCAAATTAGGCGTGCCCCAAGGCAGCATAGTAGGGCCGCTTCTCTTCAATATTTATGTAAATGATTTCGTTAATGTTGATGCTTCTACCAAATATGTAATCTATGCCGACGACACGACGTTACTCTTCACATCCAATAACTGTGAAGACTTAGTAACCACTGCCAATTCGGTCTTGGCAAAACTATATAAATGGTCGAACGAAAATGGCCTCACGATTAACACAAATAAGACTAAAACAGTTCTATTTCAAGCTAAAAACAAGAACGTAAGTCTTCAAAGTGACATAAGATTAAACCATTGTAATCTCGAAGTGGTGACGTCAGCCAAAACACTGGGTATCATTTTTGATCAAGATATGTCATGGAGTAGCCACACTAATTACCTCGCCGGGAAACTCTCGCAGATCGCGGGTCAAGTATTCGCACTTAAATCCCTTCCTCTCAAAGTAAAGCTACTCGTTTACCATTCCCTCTTTGCCAGTCACTTGAACTATTGTATTCTTGTATGGGGCACGACTTCTGCTACTAATATTAACCATGTGTTTTTGCTCCAGAAAAAAATTATACGCTCTGTATGTAATGAAAAATTTGATGCACACACTGCACCTTTATTTTCACGATTTGTAGTAATTAAATTTCCCAGTTTGTATAATTACCAACTGTCGACCATGTTTATTAAAGAGCCCAGCTCCACACAACGTAAAATATGCTGCCTAGCAAACCTACGACCTACTGCGCGCCATTACGGCACAAGATCAGCAGAAACGTGGCATGGACCTTTCACCCGAACAAATTATGGCAAACAAATGATCCGCTACCATCTTCCAGCATTATTAAATACCCATGATTTAAACAAATTCAATTATAATTCTTGTACAACCGCTCAACTGAAAACGTTCTACTTACATTGCTAATCTGCAGTACATTGTGTGGCTATGTCTGTTATTTGTTCCTGCTTACTATGTTAGCATGTTTTTTTTTGTTATGGTAAAATGATGCAGTTCTACTTTGTACGCGCACAACCGTGCGTGGTATTTCTGGTCATCCATGTGCTTGGATTAATTTCCTTCGTCCCACGCTCGGTCATGCGTTTTTGCGTGCACTTTTACATGTACATATGATTGTGTATATATAATCTTTGTATATCTATATGTACGTTCTTTCCTTACGTTTTGTATATATATATTTGTTGCTTTTTCGCCCTGCTGCTGCAACTTACACGGGTTGTAAGGCCCAGTCAAGTTGCTTATGTGCAACTTTTTCCCTTTCTTTCCCCATAACCTTGTACAGTTTATCAAAAATAAACTATTACATTAGTATGTCGGCTCCATATAGCACCCACACGCGAGAGTCGGCCGAGACGGCGGCCATTTTAGAAATACTAGTAAAACCTAGTGCACCCGCAGCCCTAGTCATGGAATCGCCTGATCCGGAGAACGAAACTCTCGCCGAGGAGCTCGGGCTTGCATTTAACAACCTCCCACCACTTGAACGCTCAATGCTTCTAAGTGCACAAGCGGCAAGAGTTGTGGGATACGCGGTGGACGGGAAAGCGACCATTCCGCGATAGCCACAATAGACGAACGCCCTGCTGTCAGCACCACTGCCTCGTCAGCCCCGTCGCGACGGATGAATACAGACTGGTACGTATGTGCCATATTTTTATTACGGTTAATAATAGTTCAATTTCAGTAGCAGTATCGCTTATGCCAGTTGGCTGGTGTCGTGTATGGAAAGCCGTTCGCGCGAGCTCTCTGCTCCGACCAGAAAGATACGAGCGTCAATGCGCGGTGTTTACGGCATTTTTTCCCCCAAGGTCAGAGCGCTTTGAGGGCGATTTGACGAAGTCGGCGACGAGCGCCAGCATGTCCCAGGAGTGAGCTAACGTAAGGGTCCCTGCCGTAATCACTTCCTCAGAAATTAGGCGAGCACACTCGTACTTCCTTTAGCTCTCTTTCTCCTCCGTTTGCAAAGTTCACAAAACGTAGCCACTTGCTTCGCCGAAGTTCGTCGTTGGGCAGCACATGAAAGGAGATCTCCTCGCCGGGGATGTCGCACTCCCTCGACGATTTGCCCGTACTACATGGGCATTTCAAAACGTAGCAACGAAATTTTATTGTAAAGTACTCGAACAAACTGAAGTGTTCAGTGGTTGTAAACTGGAAACGAGCTCCTAACAATAGCAGCAAGCCAACACCATTCCGAAACTGCGAAGACTGTCACTATCTCGTCGCTGCTTGCTGTTCCTTACTCCCCTCGTTTTTATTTTTACCTTTGCTGGTTGGCGATATGACGGCCAACCTCCTGTGAAGGGATTACGATACCAAGCAAGGTCGCGGCTGTGCGTGCTGGGACGGTTCGTTGGCCCCTAAGAGCCTCGAACCTGAAAATTCGTCTGCGCGACGGCGAGCTGTCGAGCTCGGCCGGCGGTAGTTTCGTACGCATTGGCGCACACTCTTGCGTGTTCCTTCGGGACTTTAACCGTTTACTCCACCATTCTTTGTCATAAAATAATGTGCAGTATGTTTCACGGGCATTTAGCTCGCTATGCAAACTGTAAGGCCTGCCTAACATGCCTTTGCTTTTGCCGGCCTCCGCCAATCGCAGAGCATTCTCGAGTGACATCATAGGTTCTGTTGCGGAAAATGAGCTGGTGGGTCGCATGGTCATTTCCTTTTTTCCTAATTATGTAGCTTATTTGAGCGAAGTTTGCGTTATAAGTGGTGTCGTTATGGTTCTGACGAGGCAATCTTTTGAATGAACCAAACATGTGTTTTCTCTTCATGGCTCCTTTAAATTAATAATTCTAATAAATGCTTTGGAAAAGTCTATAAATATACCTAACGTTACCTTGTTTTGTTCAAATCCTGGATTAATTATTCTTTTTTGCTTAGTAAAGCTAATTCCGTTGACATAGGTTAACGAAAACCGAACTGGTTTGATGATCTAATAGAGTGTCACAGAAGGACACAAGGAGTTTCGCGATTACTTTTTCTAACCATTTTGAAATAGCTGGGAGTACAGAAACCGGTCTATAATTGGAAAAACTGTGTTTGCCGCCAGATTTATACAGTAGCGTGACCTTACGCTTGCAGCATATTTTTTGGAAAAACACCAGTAGTAAGGTATAAGTGAAATATATGGCTAAGCGACGATACAAGAAGGTCCAGTACAAACTTATTAAGCGGAATCTGAAGCCCATCGATGTCTATGGCCTTGCTATTTTTTAGTGACAAGAAAATTGACCATATTTCCTTAGGCGTTACCGTAGGAAAAAAGGCTGTGTGGGGGTTAGAATCCTTTAGGAAGGTCAAAGCGCTTTTATGGTTGGAGCATTGCACAAGATTCGTTAAACGGTGATTAAACTTGGTTGGCAGTTCTTCTCCCTTGAGTGGTTTATTATCTACTGTCAATTCAAAGTCGTCGTTACGGGTGATTAGGGGGTGCAAAAGTTTATTCAATTCCCGCCACATGACATCACGCCGGGAGGAAGCCTCAGAAAACACATGTTCGCAGTACGTTTTTTTATTATAGTGCAAGAACTTTGTCCCAAAGTTTCGGTAGACTTTAAAGGCTACAAAATTGTCGCTGTTCTTTGTTTTTACAAACTTGCGGTACAATTAATCTTTTTAACGGATCTTCTTCAGACATTTGTCTGTAATCCATGGTTTCCTATTATTTTTATTGTCTTGACATCCCAGAATGAACATTTTGATACACTAACACTGACGCCTCCTCGCCAAAACTTACCAACACCACCCATTCGCAATCTTTCACCCTTACACATCAAGAAACTTAAGTTTAGGGAGCCTTTCTCCCTCCTGGGTAAATTCGATTACAAACCCTCACTGGTAGTCTTTGTCTTCTCGATGGCCTAGTGCTGGTGAAGCATAGATCGTAAACGCAGCAACTGCGTTGGAAAACGCTCCGTGGTTGTCGAAGTATGGCTATCGAGCCTTGGATCTTAAGGTCCAAGCGTTGATGTTTCTGCAACCTTTTTATTTTAATCAGGTTTGTTATTTATTGCATTTTATCGCGCAGCGGCCGGATGCCATGCCGGCCGAAAAACCCGCCCTGTTCTAGTTTTATTCTTTCCAGTGGCATTCCTCATGCTGTGCGAGGCAAGTGAACCGAAAGAAAAGTCAAATGCCAATTTGATATGCGCATGCGCTTCAAATACCTACGGTTTCTTGTGAACAAAGTCATTCCCATTCAGTGGCAGGGGGTGTACCACTAAGGATACCGCGTAGCAGACGACACTCATACAGCAGATAGTCTAATGTGCGAGCGCGTACTCTCGCCTATTTCGCTGCTGAATACCTTGAAAAGCGCTGACATGCCGATCGGTCGTCGCTTCTGGTATGTTATTAAAACATTCAGAGACTGTACACATTCTCTGTGTGAAGTGCCCTTCATGGGGGCCTATCTGCTGCTGATGATGGTGCTGGTGATGCCCATGCTGCAACTGCGCTTCACACAAGCTCAGTTCACTGGAGATGGGAACCAAGGCATCCACACTTCAGTGCCCCGTTGCCTTTGTAAAGACAAGCATTGCCGCTTTAACCGCACTGGTATATAGCTGAGAAGGTAAGATACCTCCCGTGGTGGCTCAGTGGAGATTGCATTGTTCTGCTGAAGAGGAGGTCTGTCATGCCAAGAAATCGCCACGAAAAAAAGGACAACCACGACCAGAAAAAAAAAACGAGCACAGCAGACGACGATGACGAAGACGCGAGGACGCGCTCTGCGGGGTACGTGCTAAACACCCTGTGGCCACCATCATCATCAGCGCCTCGCGGGGTCATTGACCCCCGACTCATGAGTCGGCCAATCGCAAGGCGCCAGCGAGAAAAAACCGAAGAAGGAGCGATCCCGAGAAGTCCGAGAGAGGGGAGACGGAGAAGCATGGATCGCGACCGGCATGCGCGGCGGTCGGGCGACTGGACCCGTGCCGTGCCCCAAGAGGTCATCCACAACTGCAAACTCCAGGAGGTCTTCGCAAGCAAATCGTCTCGCCGGGCATCGGTGAACGAAAGCGGTGCGTCCAGAGAGCTGCGTTCATCTTGATCATGGAACGGGAGCTCGGAGCACGCTGTACCGCCACGGCCACGACACACTACCTGGACCTTTGGACACCGAAACACACCACGACCGCGCAGCGAACACCTACCATGACCTTGTCGTTCACCTTGAACTCTTTCCCGCATATTCGAACTGTGCCTTTTCCTTTCATTCCCGGACTTTGACTGTTTGCCCCCATTTGAACCAATTATCGTGTTAAATACCGCATTGTCACAGTTTCCTGTTATTATTTGGTTTAGCTCTGTCTGTTGTGTGATTTTGATTTGGGTTTCGGGTTACATAAACAAAAGGTCTCATTTCCTCAGTTTCTTCTTCTATGTATTATTGTCCACCGAACCTGACAATAATTGGCCTCCGCGACAGGACGAGACTATTTTGTTTTTTGTACCCTTAAAAACCCGGCATGGACACAGAGGAATGATTTGAACTGGGGACGCGCTTAGGACTAAGCGGCGACTATCTTGAACAGTGGGTGCTTGAGGAACAGAGATACTGGCGTGAAGAGAAAGAGTTAGAGCTAGAATCGCTCAAAAAGATTGCCGAAATGGATAAGGAGCGCGAAGAGCACGTGCGAGTGCGCGTGGAAATTGAAAAAGAAACTTTGCAGTTGCGGCTACGACTCGCGGAGCTTGAGGCGACGCGGAGGAATACCTTTCAGTCAGGGGATGGTACAGAAACCTATGACAGAGTCATGCTTTTCGCACCACCGAGTTCTAGCACAGACCTGATCATGCTGCCTTTAAAAGGAGTGCTAGAGGTCCCCCAACCATGTGAACATGTCGCTAACATAAAGCGTCAAAGAGCACTTCATCCGGACAAAAACACCGAAACCTCTGGAATAGCGGAGGCAACGACATCAATCTTCATTGTAGGCGGGTCTGTTGAGCCCGAGGTAAAGAATGTCGCTAGAACCGGTCCGAAGAGCTTATCGCCTCCAGAGCAGTGCTCTGTAGCAGAAAAGAGTTTTTTCAGCGACGAGACGGTCCTGCACCCCCAGATTGCTGCAAAGTGCGAAAAGGTAGTTGCGAGGACAAAGGACCCGATAAGTAACACACTGAGAATATGCCTCAGTCGGCCAAAAGGTCGAACTGCAGAAACGAAGGAATAAGGATCAATGGTCGGGAACAGAGGAAAAGTAAACCTAATAAAGCCCTCCAGATCCGAAAGAAATTCCGCCGGTACGACAAAATCTTCCCGCGCAAATTCTTCCCAGGTTTTCGATGAGTTCGCATTAGCGCGCGTAGGCGGTGCTTTCAAGTGTAAGTCAAATCCCTACACGGCTAGACGCTGGTACGTAAGAGGCAGAGAGTGGCACCGCAGCCACTGCCGGAAAAGGGAAGAAATATTTGCCTGATTTCCTGTTTGGACGATTTTGGACTGTCTATTCCACTTGGACCTGGCGTATATCGTGCACATGAAGATGGTGTCTTCGTTTCTTATCTATGGTGATCTGTGTTTTGTGCAGTCGTGCTTCATCGCGGGGCTATTTCAAGTGCAGTGAGGACTAAATATAGTGGCAATGTTCATCTCAAGGACGGTTGGTTTGGTGCGGGGGACTAGGAAGAGACATTTTTCTTTGAAAAATGCTTAAGTGTGGGGACATGTCATGGCAAGAAATCTCCACGAAAAAAAGGACAACCACGACCAGAAAAAAAAAACGCGCACAGCAGACGACGATGACGAAGACGCCAGGACGCGCTCTGCGGGATACGTGCTAAACACCCCGAGGCCACCATCATCATCAGCGCCTCGCGGGGTCATTGACCCCCAACTCATGAGCCGGCCAATCGCAAGGCGCCAGCGAGAAAAAACCGAAGAAGTTGCGATCCCGAGAAGACCGAGACAGGGGAGACGGAGAAGCGTAGATCGCGACCGAGATGCGCGGCGGTCGGGAGACTGGACCCGTGCCGTGCCCCAAGAGGTCATCCACAACTGCAAACTCCAGGAGGTCTTCGCAAGGAAATCATCTCGCCGGGCACCGGTGAAAGACCGCGGTGCGTCCAGAGAGCTGCGTTCATCTTGATCATGGAACGGGAGCTCGGAGCACGCTGTACCGCCACGGCCACGACACACTACCTGGACCTTTGGACACCGAAACACACCACGACCGCGCCTCTGGAACGTGAGGTAGGCCAACTCCGTTCCCGCAGCGAACACCTACCGTGACCTTGTCGTTCACCTTGAACTCTTTCCCGTATATTCGAACTGTGCCTTTTCCTTTCATTCCCGGACTTTGACTGTTTGCCCCCATTTGAACCAATTATCGTGTTAAATACCGCATTGTCGCAGTTTCCTGTTATTATTTGGTTTAGCTCTGTCTGTTGTGTGATTTTGATTGGGGTTTCGGGTTACATAAACAAAAGGTCTCGTTTCCTCAGTTTCTTCTTCTATTTATTATTGTCCACCGAACCTGACAAGGACCAGGGTTCGATACCCGGCCGTTGCAGCCGCTTTTCTCATGTAGGCGAAAGCAAACACGCCCATTGGTTGAAGTTTTCGACGCACAACAAAAATGCCCAGGTGGTAAAATTAATCCGGAGACCTTTATTACGGCGCTCCTCATCGCCTGTGTAGCGTCGGCGCGATAAACCTCCCAATGAATCGGTCTATGAAAAGATGAGATGAATGTTTCTTTTCCCAGGGGTGTGATCCCGTACTTGATGCCCCACAAGCGCCAGAGATAATTTTACAGCGAAGCTGTTAGCATTTCGTTGGCCGTATAAGTTCGTGTAGTAAACAAATTATTAAAGCCGTTATACTCAATATGTATGCTGTGGGATGTGCAGAGCAGTGCTTCGCCACAATCGGCTGTAGCGCCGTTACGCTCTGAGTGCTACCACCCAGCACGCTCTTCGCCGCAGTCTCACTCCTCTCTTGATTAGTGGAACGGAGGTTTGTCCAATGCAGCTCAAATTTCCCACCTTTGCTGTGTTCGCGCGCCCACTGCCTGAAAGTGCGCCAGCGGGAGCTCTGTTCTTTTTGTGCTTGCTTTTCCTTCCACACGTGCGAGAGTTGCGCGGCTGCTTTTTGTCGCTTACTATTGTAAAACCCGCCCCAACCCGTGTTCCTAAATAAATGAACACGGACGCTGCCGGTTTATCCACCTTTACCCGCTGCCCCGACCCCGAGACATTGGATCACGTCCTGTGCTTCTGCCCTGCGCATGCTGGCGCCCGGATCAAACTAGTCTCTGGGTACCGGCGGCTGAAGCTACTTTCAAGCGCTACAGAGGCCACCCTGCGTCCTGGGGGACCCCTTATGCTGCACCGAGAGGCCTTCAGGCTGCTCATGTCCTACCTGGAGGAGTCGGGCCTCAAAACCCGCCCATGAACTGTCGAAGCCAAACCCCATCCACTATCCTCCCCGTTTCCTTTATTCCTTTTGCGCGCATGGGTGTGTGTGTGTTTGTGAGTGCCTGCGTATGTAAATATTGGGTATATAACCTGCGTGTGCATGTATATAGTCTGCATATAGCCTTTACATTGCCTGTCATCATATTCCTAATATTACGTTGCCCTTTCACCGCTCTTTCTTTTTGTACTCTTTCCTCTATCGGGGAGACCTATGCCCTCTGTCCAGAGGCAAAACTTCGACTTGTATTTATTTCGGTTTAATGAACACTTTCTCTCTCTCTTCTGCCTAAGTATGTCGTACTGCATTTCACTCATATTTTTCTACGGATGTTCCCGCCGTTTGTGGCTCAACCAAGCCATGTTAGATTTACGTGGGAGGTTCAAAAACGACATGCAGGAACATACTCTCCCGTGGCAGTGAAGCGCTACGAGATAATGGCTGAGTAGTGCACGGCACAGTGCCATTTCTGATCACGCGATCACTTCCTGACACGCAGCACATGTGCGCCGTGACCGAGAAAAACTGCAGCTCGCGTGAGGCAAAAAATGCGCAACTGGCTAGTATAGTAACTGTCAGTGTATTTTTAAGGTGGAGCTTTTTACCTCTACTCACCAAGTTTTCTGTCGCCATCGTTGGTGTCAACACAATACTCTAGCGTACAAATAAAGTAAGTTTCTGGCACCGCTAGGAATCCAACCTGGAACGAATAGAGAAACGAAGCGAGACCCTGTTGTCTTAGTAATTAGGCTACGAACCCTGGCTTAGACAGGGAGGACAAACACTGCACTCGCCGAGCAAATCTGCAGGTTTACCTCCTGCGTTTTTGTTGAATGCCACGTGACCGCGTCACACGACCTCTTGCGCCGCTGTGCGCTCAGCCCACGGTTCGTGTACCAGTCATGTGCGCACCTTGCGGATGCGCTAGGAGCTATAAAACTTAAAAGATGCTCACACCAACGCATGACATCGCACTTCTTCGTTTCTGCCACGATCTCGTCGCCTCCGTAGGCGGTGACAGAGACTAGGGAGGCGTGAGATCGTCTATCACCGGGTTTGAGCTTTGTTTTTTATAAAAAAAGTGTTCCACTCGTCTGGTTCACCAAGCTAACTAAATCAAACACCGTTCATGAATCGTGCATTCATTTACACTAGTATATAATATCTCTGGGGAACAAACACTGCGGTTAAGAGCATTTCACTTGCATCTGGTTTCACTCTTTGTAGTTCCGCGTGTGCAGTTGAAGTGACGGCACATGGGTAATCATTGTGGGTGTCGCTTACAGCTTGGCTTTCCAACCCCCTTCACAGGGTAGATTGGCGCGCATTTTTTCCTTACCGATTTCGGTTTTTGGCGTCAAGAGGCAAAATGTTTTTGACTGGCGTATCTTTGTCACGGAAACATGGTTATAACGATTTTCTGTAGGTATAATGCATGCGCAAGATTCAAGGCTGCGTTTTTTTAAGGTTCTGCAACTCAACTAAAAGCGTTATGAGAATTTGTTACTAAGCCTGACGATATGAATTATCTCTATTAAGATATCCGAAACAAAAAAAAAATCATCTGGACGCGCATAAGCGTGTATGTGCCGCTTTGGAGCAAAGAGAAGACTATGTTGTGAAGCCTTCCTGTGGTTAGCCATCATTCTGAGCGAGTGTGCACCATTTTTGGGGTCATTGTTTGTAGCGTCTCCTTCAACCTCAATTACAGTCCTCACAAGAAGATGCTTGAGTCAACAAAGGATTCATAACTCCAGATAAATCCTCCAAAACCCCACTTTTACTTTTTGTTTAAGCTCTCTTCCAAGGATGTAGGTTCTGTTTTACCCAATGGCACCTTACTAACTTCACAAGCGCAGGATACGCGTTGACGCTCTACGTGGTGTTCTGCACGGTGGACGCTTCGGTGTCACTGTCTGATGTTCTCCTGTGGCTGACGGGGTTTGCAGGCTCCTTTCCTGGCAACTAAACCCAGTAGTTGCTACAGATGAGACAGAACACGAACATACGGCAAACCCAAACTGAACCCACAAAATAACGGTTTCAGTGCAAAACGCTTCAGCCATGCCTTGGAGATATTGGGGCGTAACGTTTTCTTGATGTTTTATTTTTTCCGTATGTGAACATCGTAATCGTCCAAATATTTCCGGTTCCCCTGGGAAGTTTTCCAACCATTTCCTGGAATGTTCATAATGACACCAGGCCCGCCCACCCAAATTGTTGATAGGAAACGCGTAAAAGTGGTGGTAGCTTCGTTCGAGGTAGTCCGCAATGTTCTTTAACTGAAAAGCATGTTAATCGACGAGATTTAGACGAAATCCCCAAGGTGGAGTGCGCTTCTGCAAGGGAAAGTTTGGCATCCACCTGAATGCAACCGTACGGCTAACAAGAAAAGCTATACAGTCTTCTCAGAAAATTCGCAGTTGAAGAAAAATTCGGACCAGGACGAATTTTTTCAGCTGCGAAGAAACGTGCGGAATCGAATGGGAAATGGTTAAAGTCAAAGACGCTGCGATGAAAAATAAAACTGCGTGCTGGTCGAATTCAAAGCTCAACTAGTCATACTTTAAATCCAGAAGGGAACCAAGGAAACCCACACGAGAAAGCTTTGTGATAAGTCTTCATCATCCTTAAGAGTGCATGATTTTTCCAGCGCTGTGGCAGCTTGTAAAACTCGACCGCAGCATTCAGCTGTGAAATTGAGGGCAGGTTTTCGGCACCTTTCTGTCTCGTGCCCTTCAGCCACGAACGAATTGGTTTTTGAAAAGCCATTAACCAATTAGCCAGCAACCATAGCAATTGTTGTAAAGCAATTCTTTTCCACGACAAGAAATAAAGTTCTAGTATCATGCGGTACAAATTCTGTAAATGATTCCTGATGACTCTAAAAGGTGCATTTCTGTGAAATTAAACACGTTTCTACCGCATTTATTCAAGTTACGGAAGCGTCGTTCATCACAATTTCTGCTTTCATGCAAATCTTAGAAGGCACCCCCCAACTTTATCTTTCGCTTGTGCGCGACGTCTTTCGTCAGCAATTGCCAAATGCGAGCGCCGCAGATTCCTGGATCGGCTGCAGACACCGGCTTTGTTGGAACACCTAGCTGCATGAAGGCATAAAAAATTGCGCGAACGAACGGACTTGCACTCTCATCTTGACTTCTAGCTTCGCTCATTGAGCGTTGTCTGCTATTTGTAATTACTGAGTATTGGCCTAAATCATACACATGGCAGGCCTCGCAAAGCTCACCTCCACGCTCAAGATTTACCGATCTGAAAAAAAGTACTTTTAGTTATCTACACTTTGCAAGCAGCACCGCAGCAGAACGACAGAATGCCACGCACAACAACGCTGCATTCACCGCCACCGGCCTTCCACTGACGAGCAGTTCGCCACGCGCGGCGCTCTTCGCTGAAGCGACGGTGGTGCCATACAACGGCCCCCAAATCCCTATAGGAGCGAACGACAAATGAACTTGGGTGCAGCCTTCGCTACATTGTATCGTTCCTAACAGCACGTGCACGTGCGGAGGGAGAATAGCCCGCCGTCCCGCCCGCACTCGCTTCCTTTGTAACGACCGCGTTATGACACGCTTTCTGCGCGTTACTGCACGAGGTTCGGGGCGCCTCCTTTTGTCATTTTCGAATGGCAGGCAGTCTACTTTTTCGAATGTCAGGCAGCCAAAATACGAAACACAAGTTTGTGTTATTCGAAAGATTTCGTATTTTATAGTGCCCCCAGCGCTTGTCCGAATGCAAGAGATGTATTATTCACTGAGGAATTAATTAAAACGTCCATTTTCCCGCTAAATCGGGCGTTTTCGTCGTCTGTATTGACATCACACAGGGCTTTGTTTACAATGAGTGAACCTAGATGGCACCACCACACCGCAGCAAGCCTTTTTCTGCTTTTGGTTTTTTTGTGGACGTATTTGTACCTGGCTTGTTTTGTACATAGAGACAATATTTTCGTGAAACCTGGTGCCTTCTCGTCAAATAAGGACACGTAAGACATCGTCGCTTGCATCAATCGGCCAGTGTCGTCTGAAACAACCCCAAAGCTCCGCAGTCCTGTGCAGCTTAACCAGGCATAGTGCGCGCTGTACAATGATGTTGTATAGAACTCCTGAAGTGGAGATGGCGCTCGAAAACTGACGCCGACGGGCGCCGTCTTGCCGTTGGCAGAAAACTCGTTCTGTGGTAGCAGACGCATTGCACCCGTCGCATCATGTACATGTTTTTGCGGCGGGTTAGGTTATATTAGAGACGATAGACTTTCTTGGGCTACTTAAACGCAGAAATTTTGGTCTGTATATATGTCTGTCTGTATGTCTGTTTTTTATCTGTCTGTCTGTGATCACTGCAGAAAAAACAATTCACTCCGCCGTCTCCTGCTGTCACCCTCGCCAACGTAGCTTCTGGCGTAATTTTAAGAATTCAACCGGCAACAGTTAAGAAAAGTCCCACTAGATGGGTTCCACGTTCTGCTTGCAACGCATGTGGAGTAGGGAAACGCGGTTCTATATAAGTTGAAGTAGGGCGCCTCAATTCACGGGCGTCTTCGCCGTACGGCAGCATTGGCATCGAGACACCCGGTTTGGAATAGTGGAACACGGAAAATTTACAATGATTTAAGCAAACCTTTGCGTCTTTACCTTGGGAGGAGCGCGGCGCAAGAGGAACAACTAGAGAGGTGACCGGGAAAGCGAAGGGAGGCATTACTTGGCAAAAGTCGATAAAGTCTATCGTCTTTTGACGACATTTGCAACGAAAGGAGCAGATACGCGGCCAATTTTTTTTATTCCGTTCTTTTTGGTTTTGTTTTGTTTTGCAATTTTATTCTCTCATGCGGCTAGCTTCGAGCGCACCTAGCTTTGCTTGCGCGCTTTCGTTTCGACGCCTGTGGTTACGGTTATGCTCCCGTCTTCGTGTTTCTATTTAAGCACTACGCACGTCACTTGTGCGTGCGCCGGTGGGCGCACACATCAGCTAATTATGTAAATTCTTGGGCGCAAAGAACTAAAATAAACAGAAGACCCAATGACATTTTTTTTCTGTCCTATGTGTTGTTCTTCCGCGTTCTTTCTTGCCAAAGAGCAGAATTCGTGTTCGTTCGATCATCGTTCGCGGATGGATGCTGAATAGGGGTAGAAAGCAGAAATGGTCTGCTCGTGCGTCGCGTTCAGCTGCGCTAATCGCGCGACGAAGACGTTGGGGATCAGCTTTCCTCTGTAAGTACTGAGGAACTCTGTTTGATTTGGGTCTCGAGAGCATTACTGGTATTATAACGTTATAAGTGCACACTTGCCCGCTGTTTGTGCGTGATGTAAAAGAAAAATTAGCCGTAGCACCTGCCCTCCGCTTAATGAGCATGCCGTACACGCTTGTTTACGCAGATAGGCGAATGTTTTCGATCGTAGTTGTGGTGACCCTGCTGTCGCTTGAGTGCACGAAATCATGTTTGTAAATATGTGGGGCGCAGCGGCAATTGTCTTTCCGCACTAATTTAAATGCAGAGTATTGCTCAGACTGTTACCGTGAAAACTCAAGGAACTCTTGTTAATATATTTCATTTGCATCCGGCCCTACGTGAATACTCTGACGTTTCTCGTTAGCGCAGTTTCGTAGAAGTCTTTGATGCAACGAAATGCTCTCCCGCGTTCTTCAGCCGCGTGATTTTCTGATCAATAGCACGTGCTGGCGTACGAACGTGCGTGGTCAACGAAGTTGTAGATGTCATTGAGCAACCTCCTGCGCGTAGTTTTCATATCAATAGCACGTTACTATCGTGCGAACGGGCGCGGTTAATGGAGTCGTGCATCCAATTATGTAACCGTTTAAGATTTGTAACATGAAGAAAGTCGATGCGCGTGAGACATGTATGTGTGATGATCATGCTTTCTGTAAAGTGCACGCGGAAAAAAAACCTGCTTTAATGAGCTTCAGTGTGTGTCTAATCCATTTTGCAAAATATGATTGAAAAGCTGGAAATAGACCCGCCGCGGTGGCTCAGTGGCTTAGGCATTGTGCTGCTCATCCCCAGAGCGCGAGTTCGATTCTCGGCTGCAGCGGGCGCTTTTCTGACGAAGGCAAAAAGCGAAAAGAGCCGTGTAAAAAAGATTCCCAGTTGGTCAAAATTAATCCAAGCGTGCCTCCATTACAGCGTGCCTAACCAACTGCGTTGCGTAGGCGCTTTAAACCCCACAATCAATCAATCAATCAATCAATCAATCAATCAATCAATCAATCAATCAATCAATCAATCAATCAATCAATCAATCAATCAATCAATCAATCAATCAATTGGTCAATCAAAATCTCGTGCGTAATTTGGTCTTCTTCGGCAAGGGCAAAACTGGGCATGTTGTTAAAACCAGAAAATGTGCACTTGCAGTACATATAAAGATTGCAATATCCTGGTGCATATATTTCTCGCAGGACTGCCTAAAAACCATTCGAACCGCTAAACTGTGTCTACAGAGCTCGTTTGGGGAGAGCTGAGTTGTTATTCATTTTTCATTAATGAATAGCATTCATTAATTCCAGCAATGCCGCTAAAAAAAACAAGCGTCAAATAATCGCGCTGTCGCGTGTGCTGCACTTTCAGCGTGAATTCCCGGTCAATAGTAACCATATAACGCGGCATCTCTTCACACAGCAATCTTCATGAGGTAATTTTAATGTTAAGAGGGGCGGCCTATAGACTTAGATATATAAAATAAATGTTTTTTGAAGTAAAGGCAGGGGTAGTGTCTTTAGCCAAGCGCTACGCGTTTTTCCGAGGCGACAGGTCTGTTTATCAACGTAAGATATACACACGTCAACTCTTTGAACCATATCTTATGCCAATACTTTCCGCGTAAGGCAAAATTCAGGCTGCCTTCAAATATCGTAATCGATAAACCAGCTTACCCATCGTTTTCTCTCTTATAAAGCCAAAAAAAATCACGCCATATCCTCGGAATGAATGTTGATAAGTGGGGCGAAGCTCGAGAGGGGGAGATCATCGGTAACCGTAACTCTCCCGTGAAAGTTCGGCCATTACATCCTTAAGAAATACGTAAGACTGTGTGCGTACATTGTACAAATTAATTTTATTTTCGGAGTCAATGCTCCCAGGCCCAGACCTGGTGAAAGACCCCGCGCCATCGAGGACTACCCCGCACCTCTACCACAATTTGTCACGTAGGATGGGACACAACGGTAAAGAAAGAACTTTTATTTAGGACGAACTTGTGCCCGAACAAGACGAGAGGAAACGAGCAAAGGTAATTGCGTCTCGTTCGATCTCCGAGAACGACTGCCTGCGTTCGTGGCGTGATCTCTTGCGTGATCTCCCCCTCGCAGTGCACGTGCGCTCGCGCCTCCGTTGGCGAACACAGACAAGCTCGTGCTCCCGGTGCCGAGTTTGCGTTGCCGGTTGCAGCCGGTTCTTGCACGTGCAACGCGGCCCACTTTGCGACATCTCCGAAAGCATGCGGCGGTCACGTACCACGAGACACAAGGGATGGACAGACCCATTACTTAAGGAGCTTCGCCCCTAAAAAAACACGACCGCACTTCAGCGTCCCTGCCCGCTCAGCGCCTTTTCTGCCCACGGCCATATGGCCGCGGACCGGTTCGCCCGGCTTCACCTCCCCGCGTTGCCCGCTATAGGGACCGGGCGGCCGTTCTGTGGCACCACCATCGCTTCAGCGAACAGCGCCGCCCATGGCGAACCGCTCGTCAGTGGAATGCCGGTGGCGGTCAACGCAGCGTAGTCGTGCATGACTTTTTGTCGTTCTGCTGCGGTGCGGCTTGCAAAGCCTAGATAACCACAATGACTTTTTTCAGATCGGTAAATCTTGAGCGTGGAGGCATGCGAGGAGGCATGCGTGGAGGCCTTTACGAGGCATGCCATGTGAGTTATTTGCGCCCATGCTCAGTAATTACAAATAGCAGAGGACACTCAATGCGCCAAGGTGGAAGTCAAGCTGGAACTGAAAGTCCGTTCCTTCGCGCCATTTTTTCATCCTTGCGTGCAGTTTGGCGTATCGAGGAGCATATTGCAGCTAGATGCTCCCACAAAGCCGGTGTGTACAACCGACCCAGGAATGCTTCGGCGCTGGTCTTTGGCAGTTGATGACGAACCGGCGTCGTGCACAAACGAAAGACGAAGTTTGGGGTGCCTTCTAAGATTAACATCAAAACAGAAATTGCGACAAACGACGCTTCCGTAACTTCATTACTACGGCAGAAACGTGTTTAATTTCACAGAAATGCTCTTACTACAGTCATCGGGAATTGTTTACAGAATAAATACCGCATGATAATATAACACTATTGCTTGTCGTAGAAAAGCATTGCCTTACAAGAATGGCAATGGTTGCTGGCTAATTGGTTAGTGGTTTTTCAAAAACAAATTCCTG
Source organism: Haemaphysalis longicornis (assembly GCF_048455015.1). Classification (NCBI taxonomy): domain Eukaryota; kingdom Metazoa; phylum Arthropoda; class Arachnida; order Ixodida; family Ixodidae; genus Haemaphysalis; species Haemaphysalis longicornis. The sequence continues at coordinate 97,467,818 of NW_027526233.1, read as the reverse complement.
CGTGGCTGAAGGACGCGAGACAGGAGGGTGCCGCAAAACTGTACTCGGTTTCCCAACTGAATGCTGCTGGCAGTTCACAAGCTGCCACCTGCGCTTGAAAAAGCATGCACTCCTCTGTCGAACGACGGTGATGTTTTATAGCAAAGCTTCTTCGTGTGGGTTTTCTTGATTGACTTCTGGATTTAAACTTTGAGTAGTTGAGCTTTGAATTTGACCAGCACGCAGTTTGGTCTTTTGATCGCAGCGTCTTTGACTGTGGCCATTACCCATTGGATTTCGCACGAGGAAAGTTTCGCGTTCAACAATCGTAATCGTTAGACGGAGGGCTGGATGATTTTGCTGTTTCATTTTGCACTTTCATGCCCCTCATCTCCCAATACAAATTGCTCCCAGTGTGTCGGAAATGTGTCTGTGCTGGAAGACTAGGGCTGATGCACCCATATTTGAGGCAACTAATCGCGCGTTTTTCGTGTCTTCTCAAGGCATTACACAATTTTTTCAGGTACTCTATAAAAAATACTTAAGCATTTAAAAAGACAGGCTGACGTTAACAATGCCACATTTTTTTAACAGTGTCGCATTCTTTAACCCGTTTACCACGCAGGTGGTAAAACGGGAAGCGGAGGAGGGATGGTTTGTAGCTTGAGCTGTTGGATGGTTGAATAACTTTGGCTCTTGATAAATTGACCACTACAAACGTGGGAGTTCCACTTGGGCTCTCAGGGTCCCATGCTGTAACTGCGTCGCTCAGCAAAAGCGTAGGCACATAGCTCACGGTTACAGAAAGGAAGTGTAAACTGCCATGACATTTCCACGGCCACACGGCAATAGATCTCGTTCGCAGCTGCCTTTCTCTTCAAAGCAGACGTATCGAGGTACCGCAGCGTTAAGGCTGGCGTGGAAACCGTAGTCAGTGAAACCAGAGAAGAAATGAATACTAACAATAACAGTTTTGTTCCTACTGAGATCGCGCGCACCCATGCGCAGAGCGCTGCAATAGCGATCATGTCAATGTAGCCCATTCCCAAACTTAGAAGCGTCAAATACATTTATGTTGCGCTAGCGCATTTAAGAAGAAATTAATGCTGATAATAGTAGTTTCATTCGTACTCAGAACGGGTGGAGCGAAGCGTAGATAGCTGCAAAAAGCATCATGTTATTTTAGCGATACCCAACTTTAAATGCACCCGACAAGTTTACGTACCCGTTACTGCATCTAAGAACCCAAAACATATGTCTAGACTTCGTTTCACCGCCCATATCCGCTCACAACACCACCAAAACATGCAAAGCACCGACGCAAACGCAACAAAAACACCGGGAGGCTGTATAGTCCAATGCACCGGCTCATTCCACTAACGAGGGGAGCGCCGAGTGGTGGCGCCACCCGGCCAGCTGCCCGGTCCCTATGGGCGGCCTCCACTCCAGAAGTTTCATACAACCTCTTTGGCGCAGTACTAACACCAGCATTCGCAGCGGTACTTCTATGTTTACGGGTCCTTTCGTAACTTTCACGACTTGTCCCACCATTATTAGGGCTTTCAAAAGAATGTGCCCTAATAGCTCCCAGCTCCATAAGCGCTTCTAGAACCAAGAGCTCCATATTTCCACTGTGCAACCAACGCACCAAGACGGGAATACAGTGACGTCAGTGCAAGCTATCACGCCTCCGAAAAGCCTGTCTGCAAACTTTGTTTTCGAGGTCACAAAGCACGCCAGAGCAGTTGGACAGTGCTATAACGGCTGCCAAGCACCGGCAGCAACTGGGTGCACTGCGGCCGTCGACTGCGAGCGATACCCGCTCCAAGCCTCCAAAACACACACATACACTGTCGGGACTGGGCCATCCCAGCTCAGTCACTAGTGTTGCGACGTTGCCCTGCCCAGCCCGCTATCGACGCGGCGCAGACCATACCGAAGAAGCAGCCGAGATGACGGTTATTTGAAACAACCTTTATATACAATATATACAAAGGTAGCAAGAGCGTTACATGGCTAAGACCAGCGCGATAGCACTTCTCAACTCAGGGCCTTCGATGAGATGCCGCCGGACCACCGCTGCTTCCGGGCTGGTTTTATACCCCCAGGGTTCCGTTGCAGCCGCGTGCAGTTCCGATGCCTCCAGTCGGAGCTATCACTGGCCGCATTACGAATTTGGCGAATGGAGGCGAAGCGAGTGCGTCAGCCGAGCCGCCCGGACCGGGAAAGGGAAGGCGACTCTGCGGCGGCGTCTCCAGGCGCTACTTGCTGCGTGTCTGCGGGGATAAGTTCGTCCCAGGCATGATTTGGTCAAGCCGTCGCGATGGGAAAGCGAGAGCAGACTCGGCAGCGCCTTTCCCGCCAAGTCGCAGCACGTCTGACGCCGGCGGTTTGACCTGGGCGTGTATCAACCCCGCCATCGGTACGTCGCCAGGTGCAGCGAATTTGTGTCGGGCGCTCTGGAACAACACACACACGGATACAAAAATGAGTGGTCAAAGTCAGACCCGTTTTGGGGGCTCTTAACGGAAATGAACATAGCAGCGCGTAGCGCCCCTGTCGTGTCCCTTTCTCGTGTCCCTTTCCGTTTACCCCCGAACTGCCCATTAAAAGAAAAACAAATCGACTCGTTTTTTTTTGTGCTCATGGTACAGGCATGCAATCATTTTGAATAAATGTGACCAGTAAAACACGTATTCAAAGAAATTTCTCCTGGACGCGTCAAACCGCTGAAGTTCATGGTTCCTAGATTTGCGGGACGTCTTATTTGGGGACACCTCGTAGTTAGCCGACACCATGTAAAAGGCCCTCACTGCTGCAGGTGCCCCTTATGATGATGATGATTAGTGGTAGCCTCTTTGTAGCGGGGTGATGACGTGTCATCTCATAGGGACCCCCCCCCCATCGCTTCCTCCCCCCCTACCTTTGCCGCTTCGAGGCGCACTCCAGGTCTGCCCCCCCCCCCCCCCCCCGGAAAAATAAGAAGTCTACGCCACTGGTGTTGCCGGTGTCTTCCTGGGCCGGCACGAGACGAGCACGCTTAACGCGCCTTCGACGTTTCGTCGTTGTCGGCAGCGCCCTGCGTCGACGAGTCTCGGCGGGCCGTGATTACAAGCACCCCACAACCATCCCCGGAAACTGCATCGACCTCATCTTCAGCAACTTTAGGTTTTATCTTCTACAACAGCCCCATGACTTAAATTTCACAGGCCATAAGGCGGTCATATTCAAGCGGAACGCCAACCACAGCTCGACGTCACCTATACGTTTAACATGACGATGATAATGCTTAATAAAATACAAAATCACACCACGCACAACGTCTCTCTGTCTCTCTCTTTAATGCCTCTCCGCTTTACCAATTTGCCCCCCTCCCCTCCAATAAAATTACACCAACTTCCCGTAGGGGGAACGCTGAAACAACCATGCGAAACAACCATGGGGTGGACGCAATTTCCCATTTCGTAGTTCCGGTAAGTGAAATGTGTGGTAGTTACCGTGGAAACCAAACGGTAAATATAACGGTGTCTAGGTACCTCAACCTCACGGAAACGAAGAACTGAAAAGTAAATGGCACTTGAATCGACCACATGGCTGCTTCGCATGCTACTCAGGGTTCGCCTACGGGAAAGTGGTGTAATTTTTTTCCCTAATGATGTAGCTTATTTAGGCGAAGTTTACGTTAAAACTGGTGTCAGTAGGATTCTAACGAGGCAGTCTTTTGAATGAACCAAACCTGTGTTTTATCTTCATGGCTCCTTTAGGGCCCCGCTACTGTGGCTTGGCGAAGTCGCCTGCTTTGTAATCGAGCGACCAAATCAAACTACAAATAAAAGAAAATTGGAGGAAGAAAGCGTACCGAAAAGTGTATGGAGGGCCGTAGCCGAGTAGGACCGACAAGATAACCCTGAGGACGTAAAATACACCGAATATTAGCCCGCAATAAAGCAGAGGATGAAAGCATGGATAAGGGGAGGCGTATGCTGAGTCGGTGCCTTTTGAGCCAAGCACGCGCTGCGTGATGCACGTACATCGGTCCTTACGCGTCTTGTTTTGCATGTCGCCACTTTAAAATTGTTCGGAAAACTGTAATGCTTTTGGTTTCTATCATTAAAGTATTCCTGTCTCACTGAGAACAGTTTAGAGCCTATTTGACGTTTTTAAAAACGAGATCACGACAGATAAATGTGGAAAAACCAAACGCCTCCGAAGCTTGGGCGTTTCTTCCGTCTATTGGGGTGCGCAAGTTCCTTAAAAAAACGTTCATTTGTTCGAATACCTCATTCCTTTCTTTACTGAATGACAGCTGGTGTAGATGAGGGGCATATAGCATTAAGTCCCGCGCAAGCAGTCTACTGCGAAGTCTTCCCACTAAATAGGACATCCCTCAAGGGAGGTCGATGAAAACGTAGAGTGCAGGCGTGAACAATCATCCGAGTCCATCAACAGAGAGTCTGGAACGGCCCCTTAAAAAACAATCAATCGGCACATCCTCCCCTGAAAACCAAGAAGAGTGGTTTGTGGAACAGTGCGTCAGAATCTTCATGAGGTGGGATAGCGAATGAAATCGCCAGCATATGTATTTTTATGAAGTAGATTCAGCTCGAAGTTACTTTGAGAATCTTGAGAGCTAATTCAACCACTCTATTTTATTTAAAAGCGAGTACCTTCGGACATTTATTGCCATCATGCAGAGAGAACAAGCAGTGCTTTATCTGGAAATGCGCAACACACTGACGAAGAGGTCGGTAACTTTTTAGAGGAATGAAGAGAGTGCTTAGCTGTGCGGACCCGGAAATGATGAAGGAAAGGAAACTGCAGCTTTTAATGTGAGGTTTAAGGATATAGCTCTTTGCTTACTCTTTTGTAAGCCCAAAAAGATGGCGGCTGATATCCCGTCGGATAGAGCTATGATGGAGAACGCGCATGGATTTATTACGAAGAAGTAAGGTGCTCTCTCAAAGTGGTGGTTATGCAGACAATCAGTGGCGGGGCTTTCAGCTCCGATACACTTACAACATCATGCGTATAGTAATCAGGCAAGGGGTGCTAAAACTTTTTCGAACTGCAATGCAATCCCATGTGGGTTATCTAGCGGAAATATCTGAGAAAAATTACGACAGGCATTGGGTCATTCGACATCGGCGGAAGTACTACTCTAACCGCAAACACGTGTGTACGCAGCTGGTATTCACCACACCCGCCCACCACGTGCTACACGCCAGCTGGACGAGTTCTGCCGCCGTCCATTGTGGCCCGCCATACAAATCTGCGCTGCAACTTCCCACACCTAGAAAGAGCGAGGTTTGTGAATTCCGTGAGTGTCGTCCGCTCTACTACCATTGCGGAAGAGCTGGCAATCTACTGATGTTGGCCTTGCAAACGACGCAGGCTGCAAGGTGCCCTCGCCGATGCACCTTGTTTTTTTCTCGGATAGCGCTCCCACGTGACGGGCGATTACCAGAATAGCAGCAATTGAGAATTAACTGAACCGCTACAGCGTACGGCCCGCGCGTTTCAACGGCTCCGTGAGTGAAACCCCCCCCCCCCCTGCCCCCCTACCCACTCATCCGCCTCCGCCGCGTTGGGAGTTTGGTGTCCCGCACGCCACGAAGGAACCATTGACTGGTATAGCTAGAAAGCTTTGATTTAAAATGCGACCACTTGGAACGCTTCCGACCACCACGAACCTGGAATCCATTTCGCAACGTCGAGTGTGAAGTGTACATGTATCAACATCAACGGTAGCACGTGTCTTACTGAGTTAACATAAACGCCAGGTTCTCACGCGATATAATCCTTTCAATGAACTCATTGAGCGAAAACGGTGCGAGAATAGAAATGCAGGCAATGTTGATCATGGTCGTCCACGCCACCACTCTGTAACCAAGCGACGTACAATGTCATTTTCTAAAGATTGCCAATGACTACATCATATTGGCTACCCGTCTAGGCCTAACGAGAGTTTTTTACTATGAAGATCCTATCACTAACACCACCATAATCCTGGTTTACGACCAGAGCTCACTTTTCGAACGTCGCAGTCACCGTCGCACCGTACGGTTGTGTGCTTGCAAGAAAATAATACGAACGCCTTTTGCTCCCAAATTTCACTGAGGCCTGTCAGCGATTCATCATTGGCACGTACGTTGAGTTCCTGTAAGAAACTTATCAAGCTGGCGGGCGTCATTGCGATCATCTAATTGTAACGCTAGCCCGAGACCCCACGCAAGTTTTCGGCATTGTTCGTGGTGGTCATTCCATACTGCATCACAAGCTAAGGACTTTGGTACGCCACTACGTAACTGTTTTTCTATACACACTAAACTTTTTTACACCCTTTTTGGCCGAAAAGGGTGTAAAAGCCTTGTCCCAGGGCTAACACCTTTAAAAGGTGTTTTCGCAAAAAAAGGGTGTACGGACGAAAAAAGGGTGGAAGAACAAAAAAAGGGTGTTGAGCTCAACACCTTAAAAAATGGGTGTTCAGGACGCTCAACACCCTAAATAAAGGGTGTTGAGCATCCTCACATCGCTTTTTAAAGGTGATGGCATGCGCAGTACCATGGTGCTGCACGTGTCATCACCAGGGCCTTGGAGGCTTGCGACCTATCACCATGGTGTCCTAATGCAATTCATGGCGACATGTGTATGTCTGGAGGCTCTGTAAGTAAATGAAATGCAACAATTTATCACTAATGGCACAATTTTAAGTTATATATACAGTGATCCCTCGTGGCGTCAAACTCGGATATCTTGAAATATCGGTTAACTTGACATGACACACAAAAAAAAACGTAGTAGTCTGAACCAAAAGAGAAGAAATAATAGAACTTCACAATTTCATGCACGTGACGATCACAACATTCGTGCACTAGAGGGACCACTGAAAACCGTTATCAGTGTGCTCACTACACATTAGCATTCAAGTGATACAACTAGACAGAACTGGACCCCCACTACAATTGCAATCATGTTTTATGGTGGTGGCTTCCAAAAACAATATCCCATGTGATGTGCACCCATAGAGAACTTGTATTGGTATTTGTCGTCACACTTTTTTAAAAGGCAGATAACCACATTTATAAGTTCAATTGACCATAAATTGCACACTTTCTTTTGTGTCAAAAATCTTGAGACTCAAGCCGAAGGAAACCACGTTTTACAATCGAACGAAACTTTTACAATCGACAGTAAATGTCGCAACATAAAAAAAAAGAAACAAGAATGTTTGCAGAATTCTGTGCACAAATCCTGAGACTAAAACTAATTCACAACCATAAACTATGATTGAAGTGTCTATTAATAAACATTTTGGCAACTTCCCTTAAAAATTCCCATCCAAGCACATACCAAATATCAAGACACAAGCAATTATGAACTTCCTTCCCTCCGAATGCAATGAGGTGGACACAGCAGTCTGAACTATAAAGAACATTTATCTTTGACCCATCCTATAGCCGGTATTCATTGAAAAGTTTAGCTGTCAATTTTTTCGTTTGGCAACACTGAAATAGCCACGAACATGGCTGATCGCGCCACGGACATGGCGCGGCTCGTGCCACTGCGGCCGCACGCCGAAGAAAAATATAACACTGACGTGCGTCGCCTGCTCCGTTTCAACCGATTCTCAACAGTGGTGTCATCAAAGTTGTTAATAAAAGCACTCGCATTGGAGTCAAGGCATTACTTTGCGTTCGGCGGGCTAGAGCTTGGAATGTCCAAACCATATCATGCGCTTAGCACGTACAAGTACCGCCATCTTGCGGAGCTCGACGTAACCACACACTAAACATTTTGACTCCCAAAAGGGTGCGTTCAGTTTGTCGCCGCAGGAGCACCCTCATAACACAATATTTTACCCCCCTTAGGGTGCTTGGATTCTGTCGCCGCAGGAGCACCCTTTTCTGCCCAAAATATCATACGGTGCTAACTTAGCACCCCAATCTGTAGGAGCTTTTCCTGCAAAATCACCCACCTAAAGGGGTACAAAAAAGGTGCATCATCCTCGGTTCACAAATGGCGCTGCAGGTGTGCAGCCACATATGGCACAATATGACACACGATTATGGTATGAAACATTCGTGCTTTCCAAGCTCCGGTCTACGAGACATTCCATTGAAGCGCAATGTCAGCTGATAATTTACTTGAACTTTTTGTCCCACCGATTTTTAAAACATCCATTTATAAAGTCTAATATTACAGCCAAATCGCAGTACAGAAGTTGTATCATTAGAGGTTGTTGATTACTCAAAACGGTGTTAAAAATTCAATTTTATGTTCATTTTGCTGAACTGCAGCGCACATCCTTCGAGCTTCACTGCACAGCATAAACGTGTTATGCAGTGAAAGCAAGTAGGCATGCAAGACATCAACTGCACAAAAGTTCTTTGAACCTTACAACCCTCGGCTTCTCAGCATTGCATCAAACTTCCAATCACGGTAGCTACCCGCAATGTTTAGTTCCTTATTCTTGAGCTGAGCAGAAAAGCTCAATATTAAGGCAGACCAAATGCAATATGTATACTTCCCTCCGTACTGTGGCTTTATTCTACCCATAAAAGTTGGGTCCCCACTGCCATTTATTTTATTTTACATTATTCTTTTCGCTTCATGAAAAATGACCTCACATAGCAATACCAAGAACTGTAAACATCACAGAACAATGCATATCCATACCTGCTAGGTTTGCCGGGGTGGCATTAGGGAGATCTTACTGGGGGGGAGGGGGGGGGGGTGTAGTAGCTACAACAGAATGGGTAACTTTACACACATTTTTTTTATTTGCTTAACACGTAGCACGAAATGAACTGTTTCTTCGTACAAACTACCAAGAAGCTAGACCACTCAAATGTTCGACGAGGCTGACACCGCCCTTATCAGAAAGTCCTGGAAATAGTACTGCAAGTGCAATACAAAACAGCAGGAACTGAACTGTTTTGTTGTTTCGTCTAAGCTAACAACAAGCTACACCACTGGAAACTCGCTAAATCTTCAGAACCGCCGTGCAGACCGGCCGTGCTCGTGTGTAAATGAAAGCGGTGGCGGGGGCGCTGCGTTTCTATAAACAGTAAACTAACAATGGGTCGAACAGGTTCCCCATCTACACATGGCCCACTTGACTTTTTAAGCACTTCATTGATAACGATGCCAATTGGTGTCACGTTGTATTGTCAGGTATACCTCCCTCACATTGTGGCAACACTGGGAAAAAGATTTGGCCAAAGACGGGTGCGTTTTCGGGAGATTTTTGTTCTGGTCGTACAATCGTACGAAACCATCAAAATTCGGAAGCTTCCTGGAAAATTTGGGAAACCTGGCAGGTATGCGTTCCCTGGTGAAGCCCATGGTTGAAATGTGATGACATTGTTGCTATAGCAGTATTTTATCATGAGTCTAGCTTGTGCATGGTGCCTTGCATTATGTCCCTGCTGGTGGATGTGGGGTCATTTTTCAATGTTGCAAATGAAAACCCAACAGCCAGTGCCCATTAGTTTTGTCTAGTATTACGAGGTGCTTTATGGGACGCATCAAACCCGTCTATAGCCCTTTTTAGAGCTGACTAGAAGTAAAATCAGCAAAATATTATCGATAAAACGTTCAGCATCTTTTCTATTAGCAGCTTTAGTGTTGCTACTTTCCATATTTAGGTTTTTTCTGCTTTTCTTAATGACATTTTTGTTTCGCTGAGAAGGTGCATAACCAATGAAAGCTTTTCTGTAAACCTTTGGTAGCTATGCAATTGTTAGAAAATATTTTACTAAATAAGGCAGCTTAAACTGAGAATACTTGCATTTAGAAACATTAAAATCAATTTTAATTGATCATACATTTCTGGCTGTTTTTACACAAAGCTGCACATGGGATATTAAGTGCACCACAGAGGAGGGCTCTGGATTAGCTTTGGCAGCTTTGGGATATCTATTGCGGACTTAAATCTCCACACATGGGTATTTTCACTTTCTGCCTCCACCAGGAAAATGGCCCCCAATTTAGAGAGCTATTCTTACTAGTATTTAACGTACATTTTAAAATAATCTCAGTATTATAGCCACAAAATTATTCTCTACAACAGCACCCAGCGGGTGCTGTTATAGAGAGATTGTGCACTACACCAGACACTGTACTACACTGTCGAGAGCTTTGACATCTACAATGACCTCTACAAAGCAAGCTAATACTGGTAAAATGTTTCATACCATAATTACTGCGTGTTCATACCATAATTACTGCTTGATGTGTTTATTTTTCTACCGACATCACATTTCATTGACTATTGCAGTTCCATAATTTCTGCTGCATAAAAAGCATTGCTCTGCCCATCTTGTATTTCCTCCACATCAACAAATCTACACAATTCTCCTTATTGCGGAGCTTTGTTTTTTTGGCACTATTCCACTGTTTCCTTGACCTCCCTTTAGAATCAGCATTCTGTATTTGCTTAACCGGAATTTTACTGAAGCCATGTCTGTTTCAATTTAACAGATAGAAATAACGAAATTTAATAAGAAACGTGCAACAAGCTCAACATTCAACAGCAGTGCAATAAGGTGTTCCGCTTAGCGCAAGTTCACTACTCACGTTACTAGCACAAAAAATAACAAAAGGCGATTACTTAAAGGAGCCATGAAGAGAAAACAAAAGTTTGTTTTATTCGAAAGATTAGGTGTTTCATAGTACCCCAAGCGCTTTCCCGGAAGCAAATGATGCTTTATTCACTGAGAAATAAGGCAATTTAAGCCAAAATTTTAAATCTCCCGCTAAAGTTGCACATTTCGTCATGTGAACAATGGCGTTATACGAGCCGGTCCATGAAACATATACTTAGTATGTCGACTCCATATAGCACCCACACGCGGGAGTCGACCGAGACGGCGGCCATTTTAAAAATACTAGTAAAACTTAGTGCACCCGCAGCCCTAGTCATGGAATCGCCTGATCCGGAGAACAAAACTCCCGCCAAGGAGCTCGGGCTTGCATTTAACAACCTCACACCACTTGAACGCTCAATGCTTCTAAGTGCACGAGCGGCAAGAGTTGTGGGATACGCGGTGGACGGGAAAGCGACCATTCTGCGATAGCCACAACAGACGAACGCCCAGCCGTCGGCACCGCTGCCTCGTCAGCCCCGTCGCGACGGATGAATACAGACTGGTACGTATGTGCCGTATTTTCAATTTTAGTAGCAGTATCGCTTATGCCAGTTGGCCGGTGTCGTGTATGGAAAGCCGTTCGCTCGAGCTCTCTGCTCCGACCAGAAAGAGTTGAGCGTCAATGCGCGGTGTGTACGGCAATTTTTTTCCCCAAGGTCAGAGCACTTTGGCGGCGATTTGACGAAGTCGGCTACGAGCGCCAGCATGTCCGGGTCCCTGCCGTAATCACTTCCTCGGAAATGAAGCGAGCACACTCGTACTTCCTTTAGCTCTCTTTCGCATCCGTTTGCAAAGTTCACAAAACATAGCCACTTGCTTCGCCGAGGTTCGTCGTTGGGATGTAGCTTATTTGAGGGAAGTTTGCGTTATAAGTGGTGTCGTTATGGTTCTAACGAGGCAATCTTTCGAATGAACCAAACTTGTGTTTTGTCTTCATGGCTCCTTTAAGGACGAAGACGCACGTTTGCTAGCTTCACCGCCATAATATACGAATGCGCCGCATGTACAGTCCACTGCGATTCGAAGGTTGTCACGGGAAAGCTACTCTTTCAAATGAAGCAGAAAGAACACCAGCTTTAGCAAATATTCCATGCAAGTTTCGTTATCGTCGGCGTAGATAAAGGGCAACCAAGTCCAAGTCTGTGCTTGATAACAACGAATGTACAGCTTGAAACCCAAAGGGTGGCAAGTCAGTCGTGCGGGCCATTGTTGTATCATGGAACAGCCAACAAGGGAGCGAAGAGTGCGAAATCTCGATTTTCATGGTTCCGAAACGAAACCGTGGGCTGGTGGCCCGCTTGGCCGCTCGATGCTGGCGCGATAACCTTCAAATCGTGCTCGACTGTACTTCATAGCTGACAAGAAAACTTAATAGTCCCTTTTCTAAAGGAAAATCTAAAACACGAGAATCTTGATAGTAAACACCCAGTGTTGGCCTGCACTTCCGCCCGACGAACTTCAGGGACCGCGCGTCACTCACGAGCGCACTCATGATCACGCTCACGAGCGTGGGTCCGCCTAACCACCTGCTCTGCGGACGAATGAATCGCCCGTGGTGTGCCCACAGACCAGCGAACGGCAATTTAGGTGGTCATCATGATCATCACCATCTAAGCTCCTGAAGGTGGGCTTTGCAGTTAGCATTGAGCATACACAAATCGCATGTTAAAGTCAGTTATTTCAAGCTTCGTTTCCAAAACAACGGGCAAGATGCCTTGCCTACATATTTCCCCGTCCCATCTTTTGTTCGACCACGGCCCCCCTCCACCCCCATCCCCCCGAAAAAAATTCCTGGCTACGCGCCTGGCACACGCCCAATCAGGAGTACGTTCAGCATGCACGTCGGTTGTTTAAAAAAAAGGGTGTAATGTATTGCTCAGAAGACTCAATGCTTGCACGCATCTTGGAGCAGCAACGGCCTCAGCAGATGTGTTTGAGTGGTTTTCCTCTCTCATAACATCCACAGTGCTTTCAGGAAAAGCCCCAGGCCTTGCAATTAGCATGTTCCAGTTAAGAATAATGCAGCTGATACTTTACACTTTCAAATCTTTTTCTTTGTGGAAGGATGTTTCTTTATTGGCGGTACAGCACTAGCTTGCGTAAATCGCAGCCTTCAGAACCCCAATCAGGCCTCTTTAAATGGTACAGGCAGTTACATTAACTATTTGAAAAAGTGGACTGCAAGGACTGTCAATTCACATGATAAACATCCAAAAAATAGCTAAAAACAGAACTGGTAAGGCTTTATCGAAGACTAAACTACAAAGGTACTAATATTTTTGTGTCGCCACCTAAGAAATATGGCTTCACCGTAAACATGACTAACAGCAGGAAATTCGTATACATGGTGATTAAAGGGACACTGAAGTGATATGTAAACATTGCGAGATTACTAGCGCAAATTGTAGTCCGGAGTCCCCAGGCCATGTTTCGACCACTCTAGGCGCGTTTACGCGATTTTATTTAGTAGAAAAACTAATTCGAAAATGCTGTCCTCCTCTCTTTACGCTCGCCCATTTTCTGTGGCGTTTTCGTGTGACGTCAGGAGGGGATGAGCTGGCAATTGGCTGGCTGCGCTACTGCACGGCTCCCCGGCCTTCAGACAGAGTCAGTCGGCCCAGCGTTTCGTCTGCCGGCCGTAGACGGGTCGTCGCAATTCGTTCGCTTAGTTGAAACGAAGCCAGGACACGTTTGTGAATGGAAGAATGTGCCTTTCTTTACTTGGTTTGTTTGTACACTGTATCTAGCTCCAATTCAAGGTCGCTTCACACAAGCGCTGCACAAGCCCACATGCGACGCTTCGCTGACTGGTAGGCCAGTAGGAAAATATAAGGCCTCTTGAAGGCGGGAGAAGAGTCAGTGAAGTCAATATAGGTACTAAGGAAATAAAATCAACTGATATTTTTACCGTACAGCGTAAAACTAGGGCGCGGAGAGCACTTTTTTGCGCTGGGCGAACAAGCACAGCGGCACGGAGCAAGAGTGCACAGCGGTCAGCAGCACGACTACGCATCTGCGAACGCTTTTACGTCTACGAAATGCAATTGCTAGACGTGAGCTACTGTGGAAACTCGGGCGACGCTTACTGCACGAGCGTAGTACAACAAATAGTCACCTACGCTGCTTGAAATGCCAAAACTAAATAAAAGTGTAATCCGGTTGTACAATATATACCCTATATTACAAAGCCAGCGGAGCCAGCTCCGTGGCCGAGTTGTTTGGGGCGCTAGATATGCCACCGCGAGTGTTTTGCAAGTCAGGAGTTCGAATCCCGGCGGGCACGTGCTTTTTTTTCTGTAAGTTAACTTTTTCGTTTTCCGCCGATGTTTTCTATATTGAGTTCACATTTTTTTGGGCCGCAACGTTCATGGCTCCACGAACTAGTTCACAAAACGCGCGCAGGCTGGCACTGGCGCGCTAGCGAGTTCTCGTTGGTGTGCTGTTGCCATAAGCACCGACTGCTTGCAGGCAGTGGGCACAGGCCAGAATGAACAGACCCTTGGCCTGGTACGAACACGCTTTTTACGATACAGGCATGAGGGAGGAAAGCTCCAAATATGGGGGAAAAGCGCATGGCATTTGGGCGTCTGCGGGTACGCGGAGGGCGTTCATGCACTGCCTAGGTCTCGGCTAATGAATGCTACGACTACAAGCCGTCCTGGGAGGCTTATCTTGTGCATTTTACAGCTGACAACATGGCAGAAGCGCGGTACGATGATTACTGAGATATTGAGAATGCCCATCCAGCAACGCCATTGGTTATGTTTTACAGAACCGAAACCGAAACCGAAACTTGTTTGATTGCTAACCTTGGGCATCGTCCAATCACGGCGCCCCTCCTCCCAACGTCACAACCTTAGTTGGTGCGGCTGCCGCAAACCGCGCATGGTATTTTTTCTTCTTTCGCGCTTTGTAAAATAATTACGGATTTGTCAACCGGATAAACGATGAAAAGTGTGCTAATTTGAGCCAGTCTACGCAGTGCAAGCAAAAACGGGAGTTTGACAAATTCACTTCAGTGTCCCTTTAACTGCTACGCCCACATTATTATTTTGGGTGAAACTGAGTTTTCCGAAATTAACAATAAAGGTTGCCATTTAGCAGCTACATATTAGGTTATGCATGAAACACCAATAATTGTTACGGGGGCGAGAACTTGTACATTCAAGTGATCGAACATTATTCAAGTATGGTAGCCCACTGTGCTACCAAAACTGTTTGAAAACTTACGTTCTGGCGGCCAAACACTGTTGACAATGGTTGTGGCTCTTGTCCGGTTGAATGGAGGGACGTGATGTGCTCAGACCGTCCAGAGGTCTAAAACAGGATGACACATGATTACCACTCAGGCAAGAATGGAAATTATTGGGTGCACGAATGTTACAACTCGGGCAACACAACATTCAGCCAAAATCAATACCCGCGTACAGCGGCACCGTACACATGGTGAGGTGGCTCGCCGCAAACGCAACGAAGCTTGCGAGGCGCGCACATTCGCTCGCAAACGATTTTCCCTCGCCATTTACAACACGGCACAAACGACAGCGGTGATTAACGAAGCCGTAAACGCTGCGCCGCACAAGTAGCCGCCCGTGTTCTGATAAACTACGCGTAAGACGTGGTTCGCAGTGGTGAACTCTGAAGCTGTTCAATATAGTGCTGCGGAATGGGAAACGTTACTGAGTTACTGAGCGCCACTGCGTTACAGAGCGCCAGTGCGTTCAGCGCTCAATGCAAGCACCCCGATGTTCTTTCGCACATCGCCTTTTAGAGACAAGCCCTCTAGGTTCAACCTAGCCAGTTCAGTTAAACAATTCACACACGCGGGCTCCTGTTAACGAATGACAGCTACAAACGACATCCAGGGACAACAAAGGCGGGAAATGTGACGAGACAGCTTACCTGACAGAGACCACGCAGAGGAGCGAGCGACGTTCAGGGGCAAGCGTCGAACGAAATTAGCCGTCTTCAGGTGGCAAAGTTGTTCTCAAATACTTCATCGCGAAGTCGAACCCGACAGACATGACCGAAGACGACGAGGTGTCCAATTAATCATAATAACTGCGCTTGTTTAACCGCACGGTCGCACACCACAGTAAACAATCCATGAAAGACGGGTCACGGGGTATCTGTTCCGGAATCCGGCCACGCCGCCGCGCGCCGTACTCAGGGTTTCGGCCGTTGGCAGGGAGTTGCGTTAACAAATTAAAACGACAACAATAAATAATTGCATCTTTTACTGAATATAACATAATCTTTAAGTTTATTATTTATTGTGTGTATTATAATAAAGAAGCTTAGATATTGAAAGTTTACAAACACAAAACGCGAACTGAAGCTTTTGGCGCTCGATTTGAACGTTAAAAAAAGCAGCAGATAGTAAGATAACACTGCGCAATGAAATTTGGCAGTGTTCTAGTGTAAGTAATCGTATTATTATTTGGCGCCGGTTTATTTAGCGCCCGATTTCATGCCCCTCCCTCCCCAACTTTTGTTTTCTTTTGATATCTGCCGTGTTCTCCAAAGTTGTTTCTGCAGGAGAAACTAGGTGGTATGTTTATTGCATTTGTACACAATATTTACGGTCGCTAACAATAAGAATGGAATAAAATTGTAATTGCTAGTACGTTATAACTCCACTGAGCGACGAGAATGACTTGTCAGAGGGGGCTATGATTGTGCTGGTGGGGCAGGAGAGGAACAGGGAACGACGGAATGATGATACAGATGTCACAGTTCAAGGTTGTGCTGTGCTCCGTGGAAGGCTGTAGAAAACAAAAAGTGGGAGGGGTAGTGTTATTCTGTCGATGTCGTAATAAGCAAGGGCTGATATTTTTTCCTGTTTCAACGTCGGTGCTGCCGCTGCTTTTTATTGAATTTGGCAGCTTTTTTTTTTTTGCTTCTGAACATTTTTGACGAGGTTGGGAGGATGGTGCAATGGGGTGTCTTTTTGAAATTATATTGCATGCATGGCCTCAATCAATGAAGAGCTGAACACCTTTTCCACACCCTTTCAACGCCCTTCCAAAAAAAAGGGTGTTGAGGTTGGTCAACACCCTTTTTTCACGCAAAAAGGGTGGAGAGCTACGAAAAAGGGTGTGGAGATTCAAGAAAAAGGGTGTAAGGGCCTCCCAACACCCTTTTTTCAATTATTTTACACCTTTTTTGGCCAAAAGGGCGTAAAAAAGTTTAGTGTATATATATGTCTTCTGGAAGACAAGGTGACTAGCTGTAGCGTCGCCATGAAAACTTCGCAAAATGTTTGACCGAAGACAGCGCGGAACGACGGGGACCCACTTGTCGCCGGTAGGGTGGTAATTGTAGTAGTAAAGGCCACTATCATTCAACAGTCTAAATTTTTTAAGTTGGCGGCGTGAACGATTGTTGTATGGTCGAGCTGAACCGTCCAAAAGGTCCATCAGGTGACGGTAGTACGTATCAGATGGGAGTACCGGGCAAACATGTTCCGCGACGGCAATAGGGATAGCTGCCACTTGCTGAGCAGACGATAAGCAACCGTCCTCCGAGGAGGACAGTGGACAACGTGAAAGAGCGTCGGCATCAGCGTGTTTCTCGGCGGTCTTGTATGTCGCGCTAAAGCTGTACTCCTGTGGGCGAAGTATTAGCGCCCAAGGCGTCCCGTTAAGTTTATTGTAGACGACAACCAGCAGAGTGCGTGGTGGCCGTTTACAACAGTGAAATGACGTCCGTACAAGAAGGGCCGGAACTTTTGAATCGACCAAACGACAGCGAGGTACTCCTGCTCGGTAATGGTATAGTTTTTTTCGGCTTGCGTCAACGTGCGGCTGGCATACGCAACTACTTGTTCCATAGAGGAAGCAGTGCATTGCAAGAGCACAGCCCCAATACCATGGCCACTTCCGTCTGTATGGAGTATTGTGGTAGCGTTTTCATAAAAATGGCTGAGCACAGGAGAAGATGTGAGGGCCTGCTGGAGTGTTGTAAACGCCGTCTCGCAATCTTCCGACCGTCAAATGATGAACTGGCGGCGAGGAGTTTGCGCAACGGTGAAGCCATTGTAGAAAAGTTGCGAATGAAACGACGGAAGCACGACGCCAATTGAAGGAAACTGCGCAGCTCTTTCTGACGGAGAGGCCGGGGAAAATTTATGACGGCCATAATTTTGTCGGGATAAGAATGAATCCCATCTTTGCTAACAACTTGACCCAATGCTTTGATAGATGTACTTAGAACGTTACATTGTTTTGCATTGACTGGCAGGTCGGCATTACTGCGGCAAGTTGCACTAGAGGCGCTCTCTATACGTGGAAGAATAGATAACAATGTCGTCGAGGTAGCACACACACGTTTTCATTTCAATCCATGAAAAACATTGTCTATCATACGCTACAAGGTGGCCGGCACGTTGCAAAGCCCAAACGGCATGACATTAAATTCGTAGGGTCTATGGGGTGTTGCGAAAGCGGATTTCGCTTTATCGGATTCATGCATGGGGATCGGCTACCCGGATCGAAGACCAAAAGTAGAAAAATATTCTGTGCATTTCTGCAGGCACTATCAATAAAGTTGTCGTACCGTACCTGTGCATTTCAAGGTGTCTAAAGCGTCGTCAATCAAAGGCATCGGGTACACATCTTTGCGCGTGATTTTGTTGAGTGCCCTATAATCCCCACAAAATCTTACGGAGCAGTCTTTCTTTTGAACCAGCATCACGGGTGATGACCAGGAACTGGCGGAAGGACGAACGATGTTTCTCTTTAGCATGTCGTCGTCGTTTTCTTGGAATATTTGGCGCTCTTTAGGCAAAACGTGGTACGGGTGTCGGCGAACGATGCAGGAACCATCCGTTTCAATCCGATGGGTGGCCGCTGAAGTCTGCCCCAGAACCGAGGTGTGAGAGTTGAACATTTTGATGTGTTTGGCCAGCAGGGTCAGCAGTTGTCCGGTTTCCTCTGTGGTAAGGTCAGGGTTAATAACTGCAATTTGGAATCCGATGAATTATTCGTAGGTGATAAGGAGGAAGAACAGATATAGCGTCATCGCGGAGAACGAAAGCAATAGTGGCGTTTTGAGGTACCAAAATGGTTTCGGTTGTAGTATTGACCGCGGCGAGAAAGGCGTACCAATTTGAAAAACATACAAGGCACGCAGTTATTAGCAGTCCTCTAACGAACAAATGTCCGTTTTGTGCAATTAACAAATTGCCATCAACAATGTCGGCTGAAGGTACGGAGAGTACGGTTTCTTCGCCAGGAGACAGGGTAAAGTCAGAAGTACAGTTCAAGCGTAGCTCTGGATCGCCAGCGAGACTACCAAGGTCAGTTTCGGTGATGTCAATCATCGGCTTTCCGCAGTAGATAACAGCAGATGCGGATCGCAAAAAGTCCCATCCTAAAATGATTTGATGAGGGCATGAATAGGGTATTGCAAACTGAATGTGATGAGGAATTCCGTTGATGATCACACGCGCTGCAC
This sequence comes from Haemaphysalis longicornis, assembly GCF_048455015.1. NCBI lineage: Eukaryota > Metazoa > Arthropoda > Arachnida > Ixodida > Ixodidae > Haemaphysalis > Haemaphysalis longicornis. The sequence goes on along the minus strand of NW_027526233.1, from coordinate 97,448,733 downwards.
AATGTACTGAGAGTTGAAGCATAGCGGCGGTCACACCACGTAAACCTGGACCAGAGTAAGGAGTTTACACTTTGCATAGTCTACAGCACATACTTTCATCAATGATAGATATACTGACGCCAGTGTCTACAAGTGCTTCAAAGCTAATTCCCTCAACTCTAACAGTCAGCGTATTTCATGGCCGGTAAGGGAGACTTGCACTGTTCCTTTGTGACGCAGTTTCACCCCAGAAACGTCCGCATCTAGTTTACCGCTCGGTGCTCACGAACGCGGGAGGCCGGGCGCAATGGCGATATAGAGCGACGGTAGGGGGAAGGAGAGCGACGTTTACCCAGGTGCGAGTTTTGAGAAAAGTTGGTAGCATCACGAGGAGGAAAACGTTGGCGCGAAGGTGGCGAGTAGACGCGTTGACGAGGGGCGTAGCCGAAGTAGGTGTCGCGTTCGTATGGTGCGTAACCTCGGCGCGCGTCCAGCCGGCAAAAACAAAAAATGTGTCCTCGTATGCCACAATAGTAGCACACTGGTAGTTCACTCGTTGGCCGGGTTGCTCCCCACGCAGGAAAGGAAGTTCTTGAAGGCACAGGTGCAGAAATAGTGGTCAAGTGACCGTGATCAGTCGGAATAGCGGTTGGCTCCATAGGCAGGGTTGGTCTCGTAACAGCTTGAGAGTGGGACTGGGCGTGTAGGGGAGCAAGGCGACCTGGCTACTGAACGGCAGTCATACATGCCAGGGCCTGCTTTATCAAGTCACGCAGGCCGTGGTTCTGGAAGTGGGCGTTCTGGAGGCAGGTTCCGTCACGCTGCTGTAGCTCCTCATGGATGATAGTCCGAATCAAAGTACGGAGCTCTGATTCCGAAAAGGAGCCGCTAGGGAGACAATCTTGTTGAATGAGATGGGACTGCAGGTCGTCCATGCGCTGACAGATCGAGCTACGTCAGCAATCGGGGTAGGGTTCTGTACCGACAAAGCATTAAAGGCGAAAGAAGGGATGCCCTTCATGACATGATGTACTTTGTCGGTTTCCGACTTGTCTTTTTCAACTCGACAGCAAAGCGCGATGACATCTTCGATGCACGGAGAGTAGGTCTCGTACGGGTGCTGCACCCTGGCCGCGGGTTTCTTTTTGGCTGCATTAAAACCAGTCGACGACGTGCCGAAAATTTTACGTAGCTCTTCTACAAAGGTGGTCCCGTCAGGGATGTCTGCTCGTTCTTGAGAAACCAGGCCTTCGCCACTTTAGTCAGGGAAACCGAGATATTCTTCCCCTTGAATGTATCGTCCTTTCGCTTGAAAGCGCTTACTCGGTTGAATTGATCCAGCCAATCTTCAACATCGTCTCCCCGGGAGGCCAGAGAAAGACGGAGGATCACGTTGACAGCTGCTGATTATGATGCAAGGCTGGACCGGGGCTGCAGCGTTGCTGCCCGAGTGGGCGCTGTCGTGCTGCATAGAGCTGGTGGCAGTAGTAGCCGCCGACCTGATCGGAGCTCCAGTGCTGCGACCGCGAGAGGTAGAGGGCGGGATTAGAAGCACCCTCCACCACTTAATTAAGAGAGTCGACGAGAACGCATGAGGACTGCTTTATTTGCGAGCGCCGGGCACGGCCGCAAAAGGACAGCAACCGTTGCAGCAGCGGAGGTGATGATCACCCGTCGAGAAGGAAGATGAAATGAGATAATGATGAACGCGCACAATGTCAAAACTACACGAAGCATAAAATGGATATTGGCCGCTCCCGCTGCTAAACCTCTGCTATGCCAATTTCACGCTCCCATTATTATTTTTTTGGAGGGAGGGGAACCCGCTGTGGTGGCTCACTGACTGAGGTGTTGTGCTACGAGCCCAAGGACGCGGGTTTGATTCCCCGCCCCGGCGGCCTCTTTTCTCATGGTGGCGAAAAGCGATAACGCCCGTGTGCTCGACATTTCGGCGCGCGTTAAAGATCACCGGTGGTCAAAATTAATGCGGAGCCCTCCACTACAGCGCGCGCTTCATCGCCTGTGTAGCTTCAGAGCGTTGAACCTCGCAATCAGTCAATCAACGGAAAGAGAGGGGGGTGCTAGGACTTTGCTGTAAAGGGTATGGACAGAAGATCAGGCGGAAAGCTGACATCATCGCATTCATTTCGAAAGCTGTTGCGAAGCAGCCTGTGCTAACTTTACGAAAATGTTTCGCGCTTTTCTCTAGGTTACTGAACTTACCCGAGAAACCATTAGTGTAAAAAATTAGCCGCGTATTTGCTCCTTTCGTTGCAAATGCCGTCAAAAGACGATAGTCTTTGTAGGCATTTGCCAAGGAAATGCCCCCCTTCGCTTTCCCGCTAACTTCTCATGCTGTTCTTGTTCCGTCGCGCCCACCCCAAAGTAAACACACTAAAGGTTTGCTCCAGGCGATTTGAATTTACCGCGTTCCACTGATAGGGGCGGGGTTTGTCGATGCCAGCGCTGCAGTACGGCGGAGCCGCGCGTGAATGGAGGCGGCCGACTACAAGGTTTATAGAACCGCGTGGACGTGCTCCACGTGCGTTCCAAGCAGAACGTGGAACCTAGCTAGTGGAACCTTTCGTTGCTGTTGCCGCGTGATATTTCATATGCCGCCAGGAGGCGGCGCTTTTCTGTTGTAGATGTAGAATATCATTTGGTATCAAAAAACCAAGCACCCAGAAATTTTAATAAAAGAACACTGTAAATATCCCTTGTTTACTAATTTCTTGTCTTATATTTGCGTAATGCCATGTTCTTGTTCAATAAAGTTGACAAGTATAAACATATAAATAGGGCTTAGACGTTTACATTTGACTGTGAGTACATAAGACTATAGCACAGTACGCATTTTACTTTGGCCGGCCGGTTGAATCGAGTTACAGACAGACAGACAGACATACATACAGACAAACATACAGACAGACCAGTCAGTCAGTCAGTGAAAACTTTATTACGCACCAGTCAAAAAGGGAGCGTTAGGTACTCCCTCCCCCCATCAGTCGGCCGGTATCCCTTGGGACTTGGCGGCATCTAGGGCGAGACCGATGATCTTGCGCTAGGTTTCGGAGGTTCGGCTGAGGAGTAGTGCCTCCCAGGATGCTACGTTTCGGTGCGGTTTCTTGTACGAAGGACACGTCTACACCATGTGGACGAGGTCCGCTCGACCCTTACATTTCATACATCTTTAATCGACGACTTTGGGATGCCACTTACTATTATATAAGACTGGGTTCTGGAAAACTCCCGTCTGCAAACGTCTCCAGTAAATCTCCTCTTTTCTACTTAGCTACGGATCAGCAAGAGGTAGTATCTTCCTCTCCAGTCTATAATATTGCGTAATTTCTCTGTAGTCACTCGGCCCTTGGTTCGCCGTCATTTGGGAAGGAGGTTCGCATTGCAAGGCTGAGGCCAACTACTCGACATCAGCAGCGGCGGCATTGGCGGCGGTCGCCCGGACTGTAAGACCTCGGGCGGTCGCATGTGCTTTCTCATTCCCAATGAGTCTCCGATGAGCCGCTGTCCACACTAACGTTTCCTCTTCGGTTGTAAAGTTTTTTATGTTTGCGAGGATACTCCAAGCGGCGCTGGAGACCCTCTCTCGGTCGAAATTTCTGATGGCCGATTGAGAGTCGCTCACTATCGTTCTAATTTCCGGCCGGGTCATTGCTAAGGTAATGGCTACCTCCTCGGCCTCCGTCGTGTCCCTACTCACTAACGTGCAACACGAGACTGGGACCCCGCTTTCAGTAACCGCTACTGCTGCGTAAGCGGTTTTACTCTGATATGCCGCTGCGTCGGTGCAAAGGACGTCCTGTCTGTCCACCGTCTCTGGTTTGCAGGGCTTTGGCTCTGCTCTTTCGTCTAGCTTCGTGATACGCGGAATGCATGTTTCTGGGCATGGGTGTTCCCTTAATTTTCTCCCTGATCGACTTTGGTATCACGCGTGTATTTCTGGCTAGTTCACTGGTCTGGTATCCCAGACGTTCGAGTATTTTGCTACCTGTCCTGCTGCCCAACAGTCTCTGCTGTTGCGATGCATTTGCCGCCTCTATGAGTTCATTTAAAGTGTTCGATATGCCTAAACTAAGAATGTTGGCCGTTTACGTGTTCGGGGGAAGACCTAGCGCACATTTGATTCTCTTACTTATTATTATGTCCAACTTATTCTTCTCGGATTTTGACAGCCTCATGTAGGGGTACGAAAAGGATCCTAATGATACCGAAGGCCTGAAACACCCTGAGGAGGTTGGGCTCCTTCATACCCCCATGCTTGTTTGAGATGCGTTTCATCATTCTCCAAACATGTGCCACCGCATTTTCTAGTCGACGTATGGTCTCCGTGTTTCTGCCAGTGTCCTGGACATATAGCCCCAGTACTCTGACTTTGTGCCTCGCGGGGATTTGCTGTCCTCCTACTTTAAGTCTTATGTTTTGGCTGTTCCTGCTCGCTTTCCACTTGTACGCACGGATGACAAACAGTGCCTTGGATTTTTCGGACGAGCACCTGAGTCCCGAAGTTTCTAGGTAGTGTTCAATTTCATCTATGGCTTGCTGTAGTATCTTCAATGTGCCCGTCTTCAATGTGCCCGTCACTACCACGGTTGGTCCACAGAGTGAGATCGTACACGTAGATGGTGCATCTCAGGTCTTCTATGTTATCGAGCCTCTCGGATAGTCCTATCATGGCTACGTTAAACAATGTCGGAGATAGGACCTACCCTTGAGGCATACCCCAGTTACCTTGTTCGATCTTCCGGAGGGAGGCACCCCCAAGCCTATGTTAGCCGTACGATTTGAAAGGAAATCTCTGACATAGTTGTATGTTTTGGTCCCCACGTTTAGGGCGCTCAAGTGGCGCTGGAGGGCCGAATGTCTGACGTTGTCGAACGCTTTGGCTACATGAAGGCCAACAATGACTCTCGTATCTTTACTCGTACTGTCAATTATATCTTCCTTGATTTGTAGCATTACATCACAGACCAAATGGTTAGCCGTGAAACCTATCATAGAGTCTGGGTACATCCTCTCGTATTCCTGATGCCTACCAAGTCTGGTTTGAATTACATGTTACATTAACTTACCAACACATGATGTGATGGAGATCGGTCTTAGATTCTCTAAACCTAGTCTCTTGCCGGGTTTCGGTATGAGTGCCAGATTAGCCGTTTTCAATTCCGGTGGAAGCTCGCCCCTGTCCCAGCATCTCTGCATCGTGCTTATGTTACTTTTTTTGCCAGGGAAGTGGTTATTTCGCTGCTTATTGCTCATGTGCAATGTACTTTGGGTATCAGGGCCCTAGTCAGGCAGCTTGTTGCCTTTACCCCACTCATCCTAGACAATGTATGTCTGAACAAAACCAGAAATAAATAAAAAATAAAATAAATAGCCGGTGAGTTCACGGATGGATTCGTCATTTCTGTTCCTCAACATCTTATTGCTGACTCTGTCCGGTTCGGCGGCCGTTTTGGTATTGCGGCGATTTATCTCGGCTCTAACCTCCGCGATCGTGATTGGGGCGTCGAGAATCTCGTTCACTGAACTCACGTAGTCGGGAATACTTTCTCGGGAGAACGGCCTCAAGTACTGCTCCGGATTTCGTCTAACAACTCTTTAGAGGTCCCGTCGAATTTATAGTAAGGGATTGTAGTTTAGTCGTGCTTAGGATTTGACTTAGTCGTGCTTGGGTCAAGGAGATACCTAAGTATCTTCCAAGTTTTCGCGTTCCCCATGCCCACGTTCATCGATTTCTGCAGCTCTTGCAGCCGGGTCTTCATCTGTTCCGGGGTGGTTATGGATTATTATTTTAGGCTGGTGTGCAGTCGTGGCTTTTGAATCTTTGTAGCTCATGAGCGAACTGAGAAGCCGCCAAGTTCTCCGGGTTCCGAGGGTTCCGTAGAGCGTATTGCAGAATTGGTACCAATTTTGCTGGCTTAGTTGTCGAGCACGTTCATCTGGTTCTGGTATGAGTAAGGGTATAGGAGTGCATAGTTTCCGGTTGGTCTTGCGCCTTTTCCACCTCTTCTGAAGGCCGTTTCTGGCATCCCATATGTGTTTGAGGTGATTGTCTATAGCCGGATATTCTTCGGTAAGAGGAAGTTCTTTTGTGTGCTCGGCGAATGTCGTGATAATCTCAGCGGCCCAATCCTCAGTATTTTGGATTGACTCAGTAGGCGAGTCTTCTCTGAAGGCCTTCCAATCAGTAAGTCTGGCTGTCCCAATTATTGAGTTCGTTGAGTTCGTTGAGTATAGTTGCCGGTAATTTCACCATTTCATGTTATTTTTGTGATATTTCGCAAAGAAATGTTTACAACAATTGTAAATTGACTGCTGCGCTGAGCTGCAAGACACGCTCAGACATTTTCTGATGATCGGGGAGAACCGAATGTTCGTGACGATTAATTTATCCCAACTTACGACAAAAGTTTAGTCAAACTCTTGCTGCAGAGGTATAGAGCGCACCTTTTGCCAATATTTTTGTGGTTGCGAGTATAACGGCGGCTCTTGAGTGGGGGAAGTTACAAGCCCAGATACAGTGGCTGTCAGTTAGTGAACCTTTAGAGTTTTCTTTCCGTCAATACATACTCTCGCTTTCGGTCAAATGTTTAGTAACGGGTTTTGGTACAGCGATTCAAATGTTTTATGGTGGAAATTTATCCCTTAAGTATTGTACGAGTGCTGAGAAATATAAATTCGTATAGCGCAGCAGCTTGAATGAAACAAGCAGGGTGAAAGCTTGGAAATGGTGACTCATTTTGGAAAAGGGTAAACAGCGCGGTAGACGAGGGCGACGATGAACACAGGACAAGCGCTTGTCCTGTCTTCTTCATCGTCCTTGTCTCCCACACTGTGAACCTTTTTCCAAGATTGAAGGACACAAAACATAAATAAAGCTAAATGCGAAGCAGGCAGCAAGTTATAATTAATTAATGCTGATGCATCCAGCCTTCTTGGAAGTATTGAACTGGCCCCGAAAATATTTCAACAGCTTTCTGGTCATTTTTAGGCGGTCGCTGTCGCCCTTGAGGAATTGAGGGTCGCATGCAGTGCTGCCGACGTCGTAGTGTGCTTCAAATGCGGCGAGTCCAAACTCTAAAGTTGGCAGACTCGCTTTGGCGTCACACACCTGCAAGCAAGCGGGAAAAAGAAGAGAAGGATATTCTTCGATGCATAAACTACACAGTTCTGGCTTACATCGTTGATTGTGCAGAGCCAGTAACAAGAAATGCAGAGCCAAGACGCTTTGACAGATGGTGCGCTATTCTGCAGCCCTAATTTGAAGCTCCGAGTTTTACAGGCTTTTAGAGAAGGCGGGGTGCTGCTAAACCTGCTGCTCGCGCGTCATAGCGAATAATTTGTTGGCCACTTTAAACACAGCCGAACCATTAAGGGAATCGCCGTCTGACAATAAGACGGTTATATAGCTTCGCCCTTGGCCCTCTGATATTAAACAAACGTGCAACGTGGCAGCAAGCCTTCGCTATTCTTACCGAGAACTACGGGCCGGGGCAGAATATTAAATTTTCTCGTTCGGCAAGTTCCACTTGTTTGCGTTTTAAGGCTCGACACAGCTGCGTTTGCTTCGCCTTTACGCCGCGCCACTAAAAAAAAACAACATATGCTCCGCCCGGTTGTTTTAAGTGGCACAGCGCCATCTGCTTTCAGCCTATGAAGGCTCATTATTAACAGCGGAATTTGTTATTACAAACGTTAGCTGCTCGGCATAAAGCGGTGGACATGAGTGCATACTTTTTAATTCATAAATCTGCGTAAGTGTGTTCGAGCTGTGAACCGCGGTTGCGTAGCGCGGTAAAGACGGGACAATATGGAACAGACCGCCGAGGACCAGCGCTGGAGCGCTAGGCACACAGGACTAGAGCTATTGCTGGGTGGTACCTTCTATATTGTCCGGTCAAGACCCAGCCCGCCACTTAGCCCCGTGCCACGACACGAGTGAGTACGCAAATAAATAGTTCGAGAATAGGTAGTTCTCACTGAGGAAATCTAAAATGCCCTGGTGATACGGCCCAAAGACCCAGTGTCTGTAGTCGGGAAGCCGGCCTTGTTGAGTGTTATATTGCTTAGTGCTTGCTGTCGGGAATGCTGGAGGCCACGGCACGTCCACAGAAGAGGGTGAATGTCTCCGGTCGAGGCCAACGTGGAGCAAAAAGCGCACCACCACCCAAATGGAGCATGTCCATCTTGCGGCCAGTTGTGCGGGACAGCTGGTGCAAGGCAGCACCGACGCGAGTCCTTGGTCGCGCTATCTCCTCGCTGCGGGTAAGCCCCCCAGGGAGGTTTCATCCACACGGTGGAATAAGTACATGTGTTGAGCACCGAACGTCTTCTTTGTCAGTGACCAAACTTGAAATTGCGTCAACTAGAAGTACGGCAGTGTATGCGTTGTAGGAGGTTTACGAGTCGCTGCATGCGCCTGTCGCTCTTCAGGCGTCGATGTGCCAGGGCCCAAGTAATCGTCACATTGAAACTAAGCGTAGCAGCCTTCGCGTGGATGGGTTTGGGAATGGGTAGTTGATTGAGTACATTTCCGAGGTTTTCGATGGCTCGTATTGAGTCTTTGAGAACTTTAACAAAACAGCGCGAAGCACGGGACAAAGGGAAGACGAAGACTACACAAGCGCTTGTGTAGTCTTCGTCTTCTTTTTGTCCCGTGCTTCGCGCTGTTTTGTTAAAGTTATGTACCAACTTGCCCAACTACAAACCCTGCTGCAGTCTTTGAGAAACGTGGCAGGTTGTGATGGTTCTGGTCTAAGCAGCTCTATCGTCGTCAAGGCGTGGAAAATCGCTTTGAAGGACGCTTGCCTCTGAGTGTGTAGTAATTACTGGTTTGACAAAAGTGCACGTATAGGTTCACGACAGCTGTGGCAAAGAGGCAAGCAGGAACATTAGCGTTCATGTAAAATGTATCTTGGCTAGCACTGGGTTCGAGCGGCGGCGTAACACCGCTTGACTGAGTTCTGGAGCGGGGGATGGTGGCGCGATTGTTTGGAGGCCCATACGGGACCTCAAAGCTGCCACCTGATGAGTGCACCTTCGCTTTAAGAGAGCGTACCTGCCCGCGCTGGTGAGGCAATTTATCTATCATGTTAAGGTCAGCTTCTTTCTTTAGTGTAGAGATGGGTAATAAGGAAGGAAAGCAGGTGGTAATCTTCGTTACTTTTCTATTGGTGGCTCCTAAACGAGACTACTCCGCCCCAGTCTTGTACTGTAACTGTGTTAGCACTTTAGACGTGGCTGCGAGATTGGTCGAGAAGCCGAGCGATCTTTGTGCGAGCTCTTCCCGCTATCATGGAAATTCACTGAAGGCTCTGCCAGTGCGCTTCCCGGATCCAGGCCCAGTGTGGGAAAAGAAGTGACTTGCGCTACAGGCTTGTCATCCAGGGTTCAGGCAACGGTTCGTTTTGCAGTCTTTGTAGAGCCCTTCAATTGCAGAGGACAAGCAACACGGTTATCTTTGGGTAGCGTGAGGCCTACAGGTTTGCACTACATGTCAACTATATTTAAAGCTATCTGAAGAGCTTGTACTTGCGATGTCTGCAAGTGTCGGCCCGAAGTTGCCGCCGTCCGTGTAGACGAAGCACGTTATATTCTTAAGCACACCTTAGGCACCGTATATTCGACGACGCGTCTATGACATACAAACGGTCAACCATCTGAAAAAGCTGCGCGGGAGAAGAGGGGAACAAGATTGCGCTTCGTCTCGGCACAAGCATTCATGGGCATCCCCCGCGAGAGTCCCGAATGTTCACTGGGAACACCAAATTAGACGTCGACGAATGGCTGACGCATTATGGACAGGTGAACCGGTACAACTGTGGTGATACCACTGCACAGCTCTCAAATGTCGTGTTCTCTGGAGATGAGTGACCTGACTTGGTTTGAGAACAGTGAAAGCAGGCTCACAACTTGGTACCGTTTCGTCGGATAAATTTCATCACGGTTTGGCCACTACGTCGGAAAAAAGACGCGGGCTGAAGAGACGGTGCTCTAAAGCGCCCAAGTCCCAGGTGAGACGTGCACCACCTACTTCGAAGAGGTGTTAACGCTTTGCAGACTTAAAGTACGTTTCTGAAGACGTCTTCAAGTTTTTAATAGGACGTCAAAAATTGGAATCGGCGTCAGACGTAGTCCAGCATTGTCGCACCTACCAGGCGTTGAAGAAGCGTCGCATTGCAAAAATAAAAGCGTTGCAAAAATAAAAATTTGTACTCGCTTTTCGATTTATCCGATGAATCGGAGCCTACTAGACGTTTCTGCGTCAGAAACAAAATACTTTTCAAGACGAACTATTGGCCTGTCGGATCTCCTTTCCTCCCTGTTGTGCCACAAAGCCTGCGTGGCGCTGTCCTAAGTTTTGCGCATAGCGACCTCACAACTGGTCACATGGGGCTCGCGCGCACTCTGCAACGCGCTCAACAAAGGTTTTACTGGCGGGACATGCGCAAGACTATTGAGTGCTATGTCGCCACTTGTAACCAATTGCCAACGGTACAAAAATCCAACAACTGCTCCAGCAGGGCGACTCCAACCTCTTGACCCGCCAAGCCGTCCTTTCCAACAAGTGGGGATTGACTTGTTAGGACCTTTCCGCCGCTCGTTGCATAGAAATCACTGTATTATTGTATGCGTGGTGTACCTCTCTCGCTATTCTGAGACGGCTGCTCTACCCTCTCTCACTGTTACAGAGATCGCCCTCTTTCTGCCTCGTTACATTTTGCTACGCCATGGACCACTCCAAGTCATAATCAGTGACTGTGGACGTCAGTTTACGGCAACCGTCGTTGAATAGTTGCTTCTCCTCTGTTCCGTACAATTTCGCCATGCTCCGCCCTAACCCCCTCAAGCAACCGTACATAGCGTACGCTAGCGAGCATGCTATCTATGTATATCAGCTCGGACCACAAGAACTGGGACGATCTGCTCCTATTTATCACCTACGTATACAATATTGGGAAGCACGAAACAACCGGCTACAGCCCCTTCGTCCTTTATGCTCGCCGAGCACGAAGCTGTCTCGATACCATTTCACTTTTCCTCAAGCATGACGACCCTTCTTTAGCTAGGACGCTCGGCCTTGCCGAAGGAGCACGTCGGCTTGCCTGCCCGCCTACGAATCCTGGCCTCTAAGAAGCGCTCAAAGCATCGTTACGACAGTCGTCGACGTGATGTAATATAAGCACCGGTTGATTTAGTGTGGCTTAAGACACTGCAGCGCAAGCGTTGCTTGTGTGAGAAGCTTCTGGCCCATTACGTGGGTCCATTTGTTGTACCACAACATCTAAGCGATGTAACGTATGTTGTCTCGCTACTGACTTCGACTGGCCGACAGAGCAAACGTACGCCAGTGGCCCATGTTTCTAGGCTCAAACGTTGTGAAGACCTCTCCACAAGATGACTCGCCCTGTGGGGTTCGTCTGCAATGGGAGAAATGTTACGCACACCTTAAGCGCCGTATATTCGCCGATGCGTCCATGACACTTCAACGGTCAACCATTTCAACAAGCTGAATGGAAGAAGAGGAGAATGAGATTGCACTTCGTCTTGGCACCATCATTCCCAGACCGCACTGCCATCTACGCTCGTCGTACACCTTCCAACCATTCTGCAAATAAATCCATCTTGTGACAAAATCTTTAAAAGCACCTACAGTCCAGGCGAGTAAAAGAAGTGCCAGGTTAAACAGCATAGGTTCCAGGACAGAATCTTGCGGTACCCCGAAGCATGTTGAAAAGGAGCCTGCGCCTGTCCTGAAGGTCTAAGTGAGAAAGTGTGGTGTGTGACAAATGAGTTGATAAAGGACACCCCAGCCGTAGGACACCCAAGCCAACATAACATTTACTACATAATTGCAAGGGCATTCTCTTACGAGTTCGGAAGTAGAGGATGCTTCCAGGCCGTCCTCTGCGCCGATGTGGCGGGGAGAGCAGATTTCAGGAGGATAGTACCAATACTTGCTTTCAAGTAATCATGGGAGCTCTGATGCTAGAACACGCTCCGCCAACTTGAATTAAGGTCCATGTCAGAGCAATGGGCCGGAGATTGCTGACCGTATCCGGTGGTTTTCCTTCTTTCAGTACGCGTGGGATTTTTGTGTGCCTCCAGGATGTGGGTATGCATCCAGGGGCCCAAAATGTGTTGATAGCTAAAATGAAATGTTCATTGTAACATCAACGACTACAACAGTTCTCCATGCTGGGGAGCGCAATCAAAAAGCCTTAGCTCGGCTTGACTGGAAGAGTGCCCTGTATCCTCGTGAGACCCAGTGTACAATATATTGCACACTCGTTCTCAGCGCCGTAGCGGTTTTCCAACAGCCGTAGAAGCTAAGTCCGCCTGTAGAAAGAATTGCACAGACATGTGCTGCCATCTAGAGCAGAGTGGGAGAAGTCGACTACGCGGTTCTTTTTGCGCGCCATTTTGACGATGGCCTCCGTCCCCGTGGAGTCGCTCTACTCGGCCCAGTCAAGTAAGATGCTCTTATTTTCTTACCGCTTATTTTGAAATTTGTGTTGAATGGATTCTTGGATGTGTAGGGATCATCTAGAACTCAATTTTATTTCCCGCAAACGTATATTTTGTTTGTTGTCGAGCTGAATTCTTTTGTATACAATGTATTGCACACTGGGATCGAGGTAAATTGTATTAGGTATTTTCGAGTGTGTGCGCTGTATGTACTGTTACGATGACCGGGCAGTAAATTGATATTTATCTCTACCAAATAAGCTTTTTTTGGTTTATAATACAACGTTATCATTTTCGAATATTCTGGACTGTGCTAGGGCTGCGGCTGAAAGCTGCCGTGGCGATTTTGGAAGCCATTGCTTCTCAGGACACTTCGGATCGCGACTTGTCAGAAGACGAAGAGGACACGACAGTTCTACTGATTATTTTTTATTCTTCTTCTCCCTCCTCCTCCTCTTGCTCGTCCTCCTTCTCCTACTCCCCTTCTCCTCCTCCTCCTCCTTCTCCACCTCCTCCGCCTCCTCCTTCTTCTTCTTTTTCTTCTTCTTTATGTTTGTATTTCATTCCTTTTTGTGGTTTATTTTATTATTGACTAACTTCCAAACTCGATTCCTCAAGCTCAAGAAGAAAAAAGCTTCCAAATTTTTCTAATTTTCCTCGAATCATCCACCTAGGCAGTTATCTCTTTTGGTTTCACGACTGTTGTTTGGCCGATCCCCTGATTGGGTATGCGCCACTAAAGTTAAGGAACAACAACAAGAAACACCCCTCCCAGATGCTTCCTGTTCGACCACCGTAGCACCATCGCCTCCTGTCTCTTTCAGGACAGCGGGCGCCCGGCAAATGTCTGAGCTTTCTGAACCAAAGTCACCATCAAAGTGCAGTAACCCCTGATGCTCACAACGCTCGAAGTTTCGATGCACTCGCTGCGACGCATTTTTTTTTTGTTTAACTTCCTCAAGAAACTGCTTCAAGCAGTTTCAAGCTTGAATTTCCAGCTGGAAAATTGTCTTCCCTTTTTTTACGCGCAATATGGCATTTTGTTTTTTTCGTGCTCTGAATCCCGGTGTGCAATATATTGCACATGCCATGGTAGGCCAACGCCACATTTTACATCAATAAAACTTTTTTATTGTAATTTCCTGGATCCAATGGGCTTAAAGGAGCCACGAAGAGAAAATGCAAGTTGGTTTTATTCGAAAGATTTCGTGTTTTATAGTGCCCCCAGCGCTTGTCCGGATACAAACGGTGCTTTATTCACTGAGGAATTAAACAATTTAGGTTAAAATTTTTATTTTGTATGGATTTTGTATGGCACCATCATTGTATGGCAAAGACTGAACACTGTACTTGGCCGAGGACTGCAGCACATGCAAGATAAGCAGGAGCTAAACTTGAATGGAACACTGACATCTGGCGCGCCGCTTGCCAACGCCTTTAATAATTCTTTTGCGTCCCTCGATAAAAGTGCTCATGACTTGCATGCCTTAGACTACATGCCGCCCCGAAACTGCGCCAGCGCATTTTTGGCCCCGACAAACAATGACGAAGTCTATCGCACCTTTTTCAGTTTTCGTAACAGCAGGGCTCGTGATGCAGACGACATACAGATACGACCAGTCAAATACACACTAGATATAATTTGTCCTGTGCTCGTGTATGTATTTTTCTCACAGGGCGTATTTCCAAAAAACATGCAACTAGCGAAAGTAAGGGTCATCTTCAAGAGCGGCGATTTGAACTGCTTATCTAACTATAGGCCAATATCGATACTTCCGGTTTTTTCAAAAGGACTTGAAAAGCTAATAAATGACCGAATGACTTCGTTTTGCGGGAAGCATAACCTAATAACAGCATCACAGTTTGGTTTTAGAAAGGGTCTTTCCACGGAATGCGCGCTTTTAACACAAAAATAAATAATCCTCCAGGCTATTGAAAACAAACTGCTAACACTCGGCGTCTTTGTGGATTATAGCAAAGCATTTGACCGCCTAAATCACACCACTCTCTTAAAGAAGCTTGAACATTATGATTTCAGGGGGATATTTTTAGATCTATTGAGTAGCTATCTGAAATTCCGTTGCCAAAAGGTAATTATAAATGGCCAAATCTCTGACGTGATGAGTATGCAATGTGGTGTACCGCAGGGAAGCATTCTCGGTCCCCTGCTATTTAATATGTATATAAATGACCTAGTCGGAATTGACCATTCTACCAAATATGTAATCTATGCGGATGACACTACATTACTCTTCTGTTCGAATGACGCTACTAGTCTTATTGTTCATGCTAACGATGTATTAAATAAACTAAACAAGTGGAGCACGTTCAACTCCCTAACAATTAACACTAATAAAACCAAGGCGGTACTCTTCAAACCAAAAAACCAGACTGTGAACGTTAACGTTGGCCTCACGATTGGAATGTCTGAAGTAGAAATCGTCACTACATTTCGAAGTCTTGGTGTGATCTTTGACGAACACTTATTGTGGAATAAGCACGTCGATTCTCTCGCTAACACATTATCGCGAACTGTCAGTGCACTCACCAAGTTGCGTTTTCTACTACCCACCAATATAAAGCTGCTTATCTACAATTCTCTTTTTCTTTCGCACCTGAACTACTGCTTGCTGGTCTGGGGAAATACTACTGCGTCAAATATCAATAAAATACACTTATTACAAAAGAAAGCCGTTCGCGCTATCTGCAATTCATCATATGATGCTCACACAAAACCGCTTTTCCAGAAGCTGGGTATTCGCGCTGCTCCGGACTTATATACCTACATACTTACGAAAAGATATAATCTTGGAATAAAATATAACAACACGTTCATGACGAAACTATCTAATCTAACTCGAAACCATCCCCGTTATGAGACACGCCATAATGAAACTTGGTATACACCACACGCACGTACTAACTATGGCACCCAGATGTTGAGCTATGCGCTACCATTGTTACTGAATTCGCTATAACTTTGAACGTAAAACTTCAGCGTTACCTGTATGAACTTCAACTGTATTTCTGATCATGCAATTTTTCGACGTGTTATAGTGTATTATAATTTCATATTTCGCCTGACTAGCACTATGTACAAAATGTGTTCAAACAATTTCGCAATGCTCCAGTTGTGCATTGCCCCATTCTCTTATTCTAAACGTTGTATAATAACCAGATTGACACAATACTTGTTGCCATTTGCTTTACTTTTATTTGTTTTTTTTTCTTATATGTTCTCTTTTATCTCTGTTTTCTCTCCCTCTTTTCCACCACTCTTTTTTTCCATCTCTCTCTTTTTATCTTGCTACATGATGCAGCAATGTATTACTATTAAGGGGGCGCAGACCTTTGTCAAGCCGCGTATCGCAGGCTTTTTGTCTGCCCCCTGGCACCTGTATGAATTTGCAGTATTAAAATAAAAACTTGATTGAAATTGATTGATTTTCCCGCTCAATCGTGCGTTTTCGTGGTCCAAATGACATCACAGGAACCGACCGCTCTGCAGCCTAGAATACCTTCATTCACGCATCCGCCGTACAGGGCAGAGACACGTATACGCTGGCGCCGCCATCTTCGGTTGCTCGCTCGCCGCCGAAGCAAGTCATTGTGTCAAAACAGCGCTAAAATTATCGCCGCAACGCGGTTTACTGAAGAAGTCTGAATCATATTGTCTGTTTCGCGTTGCTAGGTCTCGTGGGAAACGAAAAGAATAACGCGTTGAGCCCGTTGGCCCAATTGCGGCGGCACGGGACCGTTCAAAGGTTGTCTCCACCCTGTACAGCGGTGTTGGTTTGTTCCCGCGTTTCTTTACGTTCCGTAACCTAGATGGCGCCACCATACCGTGGCAAGCGTTTGGTTTGTTTTTGCCCACATTTAAACCTGGCTTGTTTTTGTTCTGGGAGAAAATATTCGTTCCCTGAAACAGTGCTCGCTCGACAAATGGGGTCACGTAAGACACGGTTGCTTGCGTCAATCGGCCAGTGTCGTCTGAGACAACCCCAAGCCCCGTAGTGCTGTGCAGCTAAACCAAGCATGCTGTGCGCAGTACGAACAGCAGAACGCATCAGTACTTCTATGTTTACATGTGCTTTCGTAACTTCCACTGTTGGTCCCATCATTCTTATTGCTTTGTAAAGAATGTGCCCTAAATTTAAGCGCAAATCGCTCGTTCGTCTAGTTTGTAAGCTCTACCTAATTTGCGTCTGCTTTTTCCAGCCTCCGCCAATCGCAGAGCTTAGCTCATGTGACATCACAGGTTCTGTTGCGGGAAATGAGCTGGTGGGTCGCATGACCATTCCCGTTTTTCCTAATTATGTAGCTTATTTGAGCGAAGTTTACGTTAAAAGTGGTGTCAGTATGATTTTAACGAGACAATCTTTTGAATGAACCAAACTTGTGTTTTCTCTTCATGGCTCCTTCAAGTATACGTTTTGTTCAACTACACGTGGCAGGTTGTTAGTCGGGTCTCACGAGGGTATACAAGCTAAAAAGTAGCGAAACACATGAGACACATAAATGAGTAAACATTTCACACATCCATGCAACTTAGACAAAAAGTTGTAAATTTTACAGAACAGTGCAATAAAACGTACTATGCAGATACACAGAAGTTCACCGGCACATTCACGTTTATTTATACAAAATATAAACAGCCAGCAAAAATAAATCTGTCCGTAGGTTTGCTCAAACGACGAAAAACGAAAGAAAGGACGAAGGTTATGAACATGGAATTGTTTATCAATGTTTTTATACTTAATCTGACGTGTTCAGTAACTGAGGAAGCGGGAAACGAAACATCTGGGGCCGTAATTGGTGCGGGAGTGGGGGACATTGCAAATGTCACTATACGTGTCGGGTAGGTTTTCTTTTCTTAACTTCAGTAACTGAGGAAGCGGGAAACGAAACATCTGGGGCCGTAATTGGTGCGGGAGTGGGGGACATTGCAAATATCATTATACGTGTCGGGTAGGTTTTCTTTTCTTAACCTAATTCGTTATTGTGTTCAGGTATGTGTTTTTGTTTTCCAGACATGTTCTGTAGCGGCGGAGTAATTTCAGCCTGTAGAGGTCATTTACAGGTGTAACTGAAAATTTGGGCTGTGTGTGCATCGTAAAGGGCATCTGCAACTACCCGGAGAACGTTCTTTTGGATCAGTATCAGTTTTTATGCATTTGAGTCGGTAGTGGTACCCCACACCAGGTGGCACTACAAAATGTTGGATAGATATAAAAAGTTGTAAATTATCATCATAAGTGAGCACAGCGCAAGCGCTGGGTGAAGGCCTTTCAACATGCGTCGGTTCTATCTCGTTCAGGCGCGGCTGCTGCTAACCAACAGAACAGCTTTACCCTGCGCAGCCACGAGGGTCCCCGGATCATCTGGCATCGGCACAGAAAATGTAGAGAGCGCTGCCGTCAATCTTGAACCCTTCGCGACTTCTCGCTCCGTGACGTCAACAGAACCAAATATAAAAAGACCGACCGCAAGTGGACTTCATCAGTGGGCACGGCGCAAGCCCTGGGTGTAGGCCTTTCAACATGCGTCTGTTCTATCTCGTTCAGGTTCGTGATGGTTCCTGTTTTGTAGTGACGATCGCCTTATAGTTGTTTTGCCTTGCCAACGGAAGTGCTTGAGTGTTGCTTACGACCGCCTTTGTGTCTTGAGTCTGCTTCTCTGTGGGGACATAGAGGAAAACCCTGGGGTGACCGGAGAAGAAACGTTCGAAGCAATTATGAATGGACAACGACCCATCCAACAGATGTTTCTTATATCAAAACTCACCTTCAGAGAAACGAGGAAGAACAACAAGTTTTAGCAAATGCCTTGACCATTTAGGAAATGAAGTGGTAAAATTACAAAATAGTGCCAGTGATACTGAAAGCCTGATGTTAGCGATAGATAGCATTCAGGACGAAATGAGTGATCAGCGAGCGAAACTGGCGAACATAGAAGACCGCAGCCGGAGGGCAAATCTTATCGTGTTGGGAATCCCTGAAGAGGCAAATGAAACTGAATTGGTTTTACGTGAAAAAGTTGTTAATGAAGTATTTTTAAAGAAATTGGGTGTGCAGTGTTCTTCAGCAGATCGAATTCACCGCTTGGGTATTCGCACTCCGAAGAGCCCAATTATTCTTCACATTCAAGAATGCGGAGAAAAGCAGGCTCTTTTTAAAAACGCGAAAAAACTGAAAAATGACCGAAATATACATTCAAAATGATTACTGGGCGAACACCCTCCGGAAGCGGAAAATACTTAAGGCCAGTACGGAAGGAAACGAATCTTTGGGCAAAAAGATAATGTTAGTTGACGATAAAATTAGTATCGACGGGCAGTTTTTTGTTTGGGACAATGTGGTTGGAGGCCGAAAGGCACTCCCAAAGCAGGACAAGCTTCCAAGTCCAGTAAACCAAAGCTGCAGTCCCGAAGATTCTTCCTCAAGCTAGCGCCAAACGAAGCGGCATTATTTGCTGCTTAATCTTATTGCCAGGAGCATAGTTAATAAGACGGAACAACTAGAAAACGTTTTGTTGATTTACGACCTCGATCTATGCGTTATCACGGAAACATGGCTACATGACTTGATTCTTGACCGTCAAATTGTGCCTCCGGGTTATCAATTGTTCAGACGTAATAGGGGTTCCCTTGGAGGTGGTGTGGCTGTTGTGGTAAAACGTGGTATCCAGGTAAGCGTCGAGGAACAAATAAGTAGCCATGAAAGCTTGTGTCTGTAAGTATTGCTTTGCGAGCGAGCGTTTACTTTGTGTGCAGTTTATCGGCCACCGGATGCTCACGATTCCTTAGTGCAGAAGTTGTATGATCATTTGCAGACTTCTAACGCCAAGAATATGATTATAACGGTTACTTTAACCTGCCTGTCACAGACTGGCAGCCCATGTGCCACGGCCGGTCTGTGTCAGCGGATTGTATAATGGAAACAATGTTTTCACAAAACCTTGAACAAATTGTTTCGGAGTGCACTCATGGAAATTCAATTCTGGACCTTTTACTTATTACCGAAGCTTTTAGGGATGGAGTAGTTCAGGTAGAAAAAGGAATATGGGATCATAAACTTGTTTCGTTCTGTTGTACTTGGTGCAGCGGTAAGAAATAAGCAATAACGTCGACTATTATTAAACATTTTTCCAGATCAGACGACACAGCCATTATAGACAACCTTGACATACACTTTGAGAGCAGTGAAGATGACGTAGAAACTCTATAGGGCAAGTTTTGCATAACAGTTGAATACTGCTTGACAAACCTTATTCCAAATAAAAGGCTAAGAAAATGTCATGTTAATCCATCAATAACTACAGATGTAATACGTATAAAACGTCAGCTGAAGCGTTTGCGGAACAGCCACAATGCTGGGTCACCTAGGTTTGTTGAAATAAAACACAGTTTGTCAAATAAAATAAAAAATGCCAGATTAAATTATTACGGTACTGTTTCACCGGAATTTATTGAATGTGACTACTGAAAATTCTGCCGCCATTTGCGGGAAGCCCAGAACGAAGTTGAGAAAATAGAATTTTGCAGTGAAACAGTCACTGATCCAGAGGAAATTGCAGACTTTTTTAACACCTACTTCCACCACGTTTTTTTTCGAGTAAAGAGGAGCATGACTTGCAAAACATGTGTTCTGATGTGGTCGGAGATTTACAGATAACTCAAGAGGGTGTATTAGACATGTACTTAAATTAAATATCAAGAAATCGACTGGACCTGATAACATTCCGAACAACTTTTTGCGACGCTACGCTGAGCAAATTCCACCCTTTTTGACTTGGTTATTTATGTTATCGCTCAACTCCGGTGTTATACCGGATGACTGGAGGATAGCCCGCATAGTACCAGTGCACAAGAAAGCCGACCGACTTGATTAGGCCAACCACCGTCCCGCGTCGATTACTAGCGCATGCTGCAAACTGATGAAGCATGCTGTTGCACACTGTATAAAAGACTTCTTAGCTCACAGAAATTTGTTGACCCCTTGCCAACACGACTTTCGGAAAGGAATGTCAACGACCACGCAACTTCTCTTGACGGTACATGAGACTGCTCGAGTTCTTGATATGTCTGGCCAGGTTGACATGCTATGTCTCGATTTTAGCAAGGCTTTCGATAAGGTGCCTCACGCGGAACGTATCCACAAGCTGGAGCGACTGAACTTGCCTTTTGCTGTTATTCGCTGGATAAGTGCTCATCTGAGAAACCGGAAACAGTTTGTAGAAATAAAGAACCGTACATCAAAAGTGCTTCCTATAACCTCCGAGGTACCACATGGAAGTGTGCTGGGGCCATTTTTTTTTAATTTACGTGAATGACCTGGTTGATGTGGTTCCTGAAGATGTAACCATAAAGTTGTTCCCGGATGACTGTATTGTTTTCAAAGATATAGTGTCGGAAGATTGCCATATTTTACTACAGAAATCGCTCGCTGGTATTAATGACTGGTGTTCCCGCTGGGGCAAGGTTGTAAATGGTGACAAACAGCGCTTGTTCGAATTACAATAACAAAATACCTTAGTATTTATACCTACTCACTGCATGATAAACGCGTTTAGCAGTCAGCAAATATAAATATCTAGGTGTCACATTTACAAATAACCTCACCTGGTCTGAACACATATCTGACATCTCAAAATCCGCCCTACGAAAGCTTTGGTTTCTAAAAGAAGATTAAAAAAACGGTCCAGTAAGTACAAAGCTCCTCGCATATAATACATGTATACGTTCGAAACTTGAATATGCCGCAGTTGTCTGGATCAATTTTACTAAAAGTTTCCCGCCATCTCGAAAATATTCAAAGAAAAGCGGTAAGATTTATTTTTTTTTAAATATAATCGGTGTGATTCTCCAACATCTTTGATGAAACTCAACAACATTCCAACATTAGAAGCACGCAGGAAAATTAGTCAATAACATGCTTACATAATTGTATACCTGGCAAATTGAAACTACCTCTCCCACAAATTGTGAAACCTCTTACTACCAGGACCACAAGACACAGTCATAAGGGCGCTGTAACACCAATTTTCGCTCTCACAACTGCTTTTAATTTTCCCACGCACAGTGTCAGAGTGGAACTCATTGCCGCCAGGTGTCCTTGAATCCGACCAATTTTTAGAACTGGAGCGTGTTTTCTTGTTTGCTTAGGGCTGCACTGAGTTATGAAGTGCTTGCCGTCTGTTCTTATAGTGTATGAAGTGTTTTATGTATTTTATGTACCTCCTGCATTGTCTGTGACGACGCTAGAGCTGTTTTGCTTAGCATTTTTGTTATGTTGGCACTCCTGCCTGGGCCTATATATTGGCCTGCAGAACCAATGAATAAAATAAATAAAAAATAAGTGAGGGTGGTACAAAAAAGCGAATCCTAGATAGCCTGCCCGTTATCCTGGACAGTGCGTCTATTACTTTATCAACATATAAATCTCGTAACATGTTTTCTTGAAAAATTACACCCAGGTATTTTACTGATCAAACAACTTTAATCATTTGTGCATCAAGCATAAGGGTGGATTATGAGCACAGGGCTTTATTTTTTGCTCTCAAGAATACAGCCTTAGTTTTATTAATAGGTGGCTGGCACATTAAAGAAACCAAACGCCATAAGCTTAAATGGGTACAGTCCGTCTAATGATAATGACGGTCTTTTCGCAGTCCATGGCGTCAACTGCAATTTTGCCAGTGTCCGGATCTAAGGCAAATGGACGATACATACGTCGCACCTTGCAGACAATTGAGGGCGTCGTCAAGGCGAGGAATTGCGTAAACGTCCTTTTGGGTTATTTTATTTCATGTCTGTTATCGACACAGAATCGCTATGACCGTCTTTCTTTTTACCCAACACGACTGGTGACGCCCAAGGACTCGAAAATGGCTCAATAACATATTTTATCAACATCTTCTGTACTTCCTGATTAATGACGGAACCTTCGGCGTGGGCCACACGATAAAGACGCGGGCAAATAGGGGTCGCATCACCGGTGTTTAAGCAATGTGCCACACTGACGTCTGGCACAAAGGACGATTGTCCAAGTCGAAAATGTCCCGATAAGACGCTAAAAGACATCGGAGCTCATGCGCTTGAGGAGGCGGAAGGTCCGACGCTATCATCTTCATAAAATCACTGGTAGTCGACGAAATGTCCTGTTGCCAGTCCGTAGAGGGTTTAGAGGCGTCCGTGGTCAGAGGAAAGCTCGCATTTGGCCAAGAGGATGAGTGTAGCAAGCGACAGTCGCTGGGCAAGCACTTGGGTAGAGACACCAAAGTTCAAAAACGGGATTGCTATTTTGTTCTTCACGACCGTCACGACTATATAAGGCAGGGTCACGTTGCTTTCAAGGAGTAAATCGCTGACGTGCGAGTAAAGGTAATCACCATCTGTGACGGGCAGGCGCGACAATGAAGCCACGTAGGTCATGGTATTGGGCGTTAATCGAGCATGCTCGGCTCCGGAAAGCCGGCAAATAGGCTTCGTCTGCTCAAGGGGCATGGTGGGCAGCTGAAGACGTAAACCCCCAGTGATGTAGTCAATGAGGGTGCCGTGGTCAGAAAGTCTAGTCCGGTAATAATGTCGTAAGGGCATGTGTGCATGAGGGTGAACAAGACTCGGATGCCACGACCGGCAATTACGACGCGGGCGGTGCGCATTCACGCTACGGTGGTCGCTCCTCCGTCTGCGACTCGTACGGTACGGCATACAGCAGTCGTCATCATTTCCCGAAGAGTGCGGCGAAGGTTCGAACTCATTATCGAAATATTGGCGCCTGTGTCGACTAACGCACTAATTTGGTCTCGTAATCGTAGTCAAGAGAGGATTTTCAGGCCGGGTCATTAATGCAGCATCACCTCCGGGAGCTGCACTGGCTAGTTTTCTGACATAGAGGTTCAGAAAGTGTGCGGTAGGGTTGGGCGGCAGGGCTGCGGCGAACACGACTGGCGACGCTGCGGTTATGGTGAGCGGCCAGTGCTGTTTCGCGTGAGTTGTCAGCTGCGATGGGCTGCTGAGGATTAGGCGGAAATCGTCGAGAGTGGTCGTCGGAGTAGCTGTTGTCGAAGACCAGTTGGTGGGGAGATGACCAGCTGCTACGGCAGTACCGGACGACGTGGCCAACGCGATGGCAGTCGAATCAGATGGGATGGCCATCGGCTGTACTCCATTCGCCAGCCGTCGATACCACAGTGGAACATCGTAGCGCGGCGGGACATCACTAGGAGTAGAGGTTGCGCGGAACCTGTCGCACGGATCGTGGCAGCCCTTGGCACAAACCGAGTGAAGGCCCAGAGAAGCGATCTCGTCTCTAACGACGGCTTGAATGAGTGAAATCGGGGGAGCGGTCTGGTCATGCATGTAGGGAGAAGCAGTCTCGATTCCCCGGCGCATATTTTGGTCAGGTTCTCCGTTCTAGGTTTGGTGTTAGGCGTCAGCGGTGGGCGCGGTGGCAGCGTCGCATCTTGACAAGACGAGGTTGTCGCCGTGTGAGGCAGTCAAGCAAAGTGGTAGGCAATGCGACGACATTTTGCCTCTTTAAAGCGTCGGCATTCCTTAAGGATTGCGCCAACGGTAGCGTAATCCTTACAGATCAGCCGATGGAAGGCGTCATCTGCTTTGCCTTTGAATACGTGGCCCACCTTCTCGGCTTCCAACATTTGCGAATCAACCTTGGAACAGAGGGCCAAAGCATCTTGTATACACGTGACGTACGACTCGGTGGACGACTGTGCACGGGATGCGAGCTGTTAATTTGCGGAGAGCTCGCGACCGGCGTTTCTGCCAAATATTTCGGACATGTAATCTTTGCACATCCTAGCAGCTGGTCAATGTATGCTCATTTGTCTCAAACCAGACTGTCACCGTTTTTCTATATGATAAGGCAAACTAGCCAGTATGATCGTGTCATCCCACCAGTTATGGGGGCTGGCATATTCAAAAGTTCAAATCCATTCTTTCACGTTTGCATCATCCTCACCGGTAAAATATAAAGCGGGTATCGGCGCAGCTCACTCCAGTCTACTCCTGCGCTCTGTTCTGCTTACTCTCGAGTTTGGTCGTCGTCGAAGTTCATAAGCGATGGAAGCAACACCTTCAACCAGTACCGCGACGCGAGCCAATGTCAGCGTTGCAGTACCAGATCAAGACATCGTGCCATCCTCTTCATCGACGGCGGCAGAAGACAAGGCGGCGAGACTGCGCGCTGCCGACGCCGAACGCAAGCGTCTGAAGCCCGCTGCCGACACCGAACTTCGTGCACGAGAAGCCGCGGCCAAACGTCAACGTCGGGCCGCGGATTCTTCGCTCGGGCAACGAGACGTGTCTGCGCAACGCGAGTGTACTTACGTCTCTCGTCTCTCTCTCTCTTTCTCTCTCGTCTCGCAACCCAACTACCCAACCCCTACGACAACAACAACTACAACTACCACCGCCAACTTCCACAACCTACGCCACGTGACCACCCCCAATGCTCTGCATTTACTTGTGTCCCTCACGCGGGGGCATGCGACGGAGGTTTTAAGTGCGCGACCCCAAACCATCCACCGCCGGCGTCGGCGGCGGTGTCGGCGTCGGCGTCCGCAGTGCTCCTCTATAAAGAAACAGCATCCGGCGCCAGGTTTCGATCCGCGGACTTTGCGGCCGCAGCGCGACGCTCTACCGACCAAGCCACGGACGCGACGTGATATCAGCGTTAGTGACGCGCCTTATATCTTTAACGCATTCAAACTACGTCGTCAGCGGCGTGCGTTGGCGACTCAGCGGCGTTATAGCGGCTTGATAACTGCGTGGTGTACACGTGATACAACAAACCCGATGGAAGAGATGGAAGAGAAGGGGGCGGGGCGGTGGGCTGCGGGGGCCGAGCGCAAGCGCCGCAAGCGGGCCGACAACCGTGCATTCGCACTTTCACATTCTCCCCCTCGGGGAAATGCGGGGGAATTTTTTTTTAGGCTGTGTCTAGCGTTCCGTCCAGACGGAACGGCAACTGTCACTAAAGTTCCGTCTAGAGGAAACACAAGTCGCGTTGAGAGCAGTCTTTCTTGATTTTTACCTAACCGGCCAAACCGCTACCGCTCACTGACTAACCAGAATCACTGATAATTAGTAATCATTATTAATAAGTACAGATGATACAGATCCGGACGGATCTCAAAGCCGCCACCCGACGCCCGCTTCAAAATAATTAAACGAGAGCAGTCGGTCTTGATTTTTACCCAACCGGCCAAACCGCTTCCGCTGACTGACTAGCCAGAGTCACTGTTAATTATTAATAAACTGGTAATATTTACAGGAGATCGGTTGAACTGGTGATGACGTCGGCCTTGGCTCCAGCAGGCCTCTCAAGCTCGGACGTTCCCTGTCTTCCCTATAGGCGGTGTAAAAATCGACGCCCCACGTGACCAACCTACAGCGAAGTTTTCGACCATCAAGCCCACCAGACGGCGCAACCGAAAGGTTACTTTTGGTATAGAATACAAAACATTCATTCCGTGACTCAGAAAGCCAACAAAGTTCGCTTACAATGTTTTGTTAAAAATATTATTAACAAGTTCCGCATCAAACATCCGTTGAGCAAAAATGTACGCAAGTTTTTACGAACAGCCGACTGGTGCACCACCTCACTTCTGAATTCGCAACCACAAAGCCGACAATTCAAATTGAAACCGCTGCAACGGCCCACCGTTTCTATGTGCGCGGAGCACTGGTTTCGTGATTGTTATTGCTGTTATGTGCTTTTGCGTCCAACAGTTGTTGAGAGGACTGGCAAAACAGGGGAATTGAGTGTTTGTGGAGTGACAACTGTGGGAAATTCTGCATCGGAAGACAGCTGTCGAGGCCAGAATATTTTATTCTTCCAACAGAATGTGAGTGTTATGCACTGCGCTAGAAAGACGGTGCAAACAAAACCGTTGTCGTCGTCAATACCTCATTTGTGCATGACTTCTGCTGGAATATTGTCTTATTACTCTCAACTGTCCTGGCCCCTCTCGAACATTCCTGACTATCTAGAACCCGAAAAGTTGTGGGCGCATTTGCCTCAACAGGTGTGGCATTATTTCGGATGGACCTTTTGAGGCTACCAAAAGACAGTAATTCCCCCGAGCTTTACCTAACTGTTGCCTTTCTGCTTGGACGCGTTAGTGAGCATATAGTCAACAGCGCTTTGCTACAACTAAAGCTTGCCTTCATAGAGACGTGGTAATGCGAGTTAGGTTATATTAGCATGCCTTGTGACAGATGATGCTTGCGTCATGGTTAATAGGCGTGAACTCAAAAATACTGCGTTATTTTTTTTTTCAGAGGTCGGTGTTCATTTAGACATTCTGGCTGAACCTTCAACATTGTCGGCGTACGCAACAACTGCACCAAGGACTGGAAGGCCATTTCAACTCTTTGTGCTTGCCTGATATGACAGACATGCGCCCAACTGGTGTGTTTATGTATATTTAACTTCCACTTATATTTGTTTCTCTGAATTTGTGTGCATGATTCTCTTAACTATTCGTTCTTCCAATTTCATTTACATTTTTCATTCATTCCTTGATTTTTTTTTGCAGATACAACCAAAGAACAAGGAAGCACACACCGGAAGGCGACCAGATCAAGTTCTCAGCACGAGCAAATGTATTATGTTGCCTGTAGATAAATGTTACAAAGTGCCAGGTATTTTCACCAAATGTTAAAAAGAAGGTCACCATATATCAATGCGTTCATACATGTGATGTGCATATTTCTGAGTATGAATGGAATAGTTGTTCAATTCAAGAACACGATATTCGGTGTCTAAAAATATTTAACTTCGGGCGAGTGTTTTGTATACTGCAAATATTAACACGCATCAAAATGTGCGATGTGATATTGTTATCTAGCTAGCCACTAAGCTCACTCTAGCCCCGAAATTCAACGTTTATTAATAAATCACGATGTGTACACATTGGCAAATGTAAGGAAGCAAATGCGGGTTCTAGTTTACTTTCTTCCATTCTCTTTCACTGCTGCTCAACAGTACTTCACTTTCTCTGTACATTTACAATACTTCGGACAAAAAAATTGCTGTAAGACCAACTGTATAGCCCCTGTTAGCCTAAAGCAAGTTCGTGCAATAAGCTGAGAGGAAGTAAGCTTTATTGGAGCAGCTCATTTCTGATAGACACTATGATTCTATGCTCTGGTGATCGAGTAGGTGTCTCCTTTGTTAATAGCGCTGTGTGGACCTTGCAGGTGGCCTTTAAACCTTTGTACACAAAGAAATGTGAGGGGTCAGAGTTTGTCTTGGAGGTCTGGAGATGTAGTAGCCCGGGTCATCTAGAAACAGGGATAAGCTTGTGGCAAAAGTGAAGAATGAGGAGGTGTGGGGCTTTGTACCTCAAGGGCAGATTGCTTTAGCGAGTTGGATGGGTTGCCTGCTAATACCTCGCAAGGGCTTTTTGTATCAAATATAACAAGGGAGGCCACTGCTACACTCAGTTAGTAAGCGTGTGAAAATCCCAGTTCCCTCCAGGGCGCTATTTTACATGTAGCCACAGACTGCAAATTGTTGCACAAGTGGGTGAAAACTATTCAATCAATGCACCATGATGTCACTCCCAAAAATAGTGCACGCAGGCAGGTCTTGTTCTAAATTGTAAGGAATGGAAGATAGTAGATACTGTTGGTTGAACCTACAAGGAGACTAAGAACTTTAAGTCGTGTACCGAACTGTGCAGTGCAGTCCATGCATTGCAGCGTCAAATCGTATTTTAAGTCTTGCTTACTGATGTGCATGGTTTTTTCACCTTTATCAATCACTGAAGCATAAAAAGTGCTTTTAAAATTTTACTGTCAATACAGTATCAGGCCATCCACATTAGCAGGCAAACGATGCCTGGAGCAGGCATCGTTCGTCGACGAAAGTGTCGCCCGCTCCGAAGCTCCGTGATAGGGTGTAGCTGCGCTGGTGACAGGCATGGGAGGGAAAACCGCAACCTCCACGAAAATGATGTTACAAGGCAGATGCGAATAAGGAATCTATTTACACATAATTACTGTTGAATGCCAACAGTCTAAAGCAAAGGCATCGAATGCAGCTCATGCCAGTTCGTTTCTGGGCGATCTCTTCCTCGCCCCTCGGCTTGCCGTTCGCGCCCACTGAGGATTCAGGTACCCACAGATAAAGTGTACGATGGATTGACCACCAGGTGATCCAGTCCACTGCTATGTGAAATATTCTTGGAATTACGATGCAATATCAATTTTTAAAGGAGAGTTGTTACTCCAGGAATATAATCATCAAGGGGAGTCGTTGGCTTTTTGTTATATCAAGAATATTTGGGTCAAAAAAAATTAGGTAAGGGATCAGAAAACATAACAAATTTGGCGCTTTCGTCAATGCGGACAGGCCATGTATACTGCCCTGCGACACACCTGAACGAATGGGCTTTGTATAGGATACCGTTAACTACAACTGGTTGTTGCTGGTGCTCCAAGCATGACTTTAAAAAATTCAGGAACCATCCCCGAAAGCCACAATGCTCCAGCTTTAGGAAAGTTCCTTTATTAATGCAGTCGAACGCTTTTAAATAATTTATAAATATTTCGAGGGTATAATAGAGTTGCTGAAACGAGTTTAAAATGATCCCTTTTTAAGTTACAGTGCTTATTCTGTGGACTTCCCTTTCGTGAAGCTGAACTGGAAAGGTGTCAGTATATCATGTTTGTCCAAAAAACTAGTCATCGTGTTATGTAATAGCTTTTCAATACATTCGAAAAAAATGGAGCTATAAATGTGGGCATGTAGTTAGATAATATATTGTTATGAGCTCCTTTAAAGATAGCAGTGACTTTAGCAACGTGAAATTGTTGTGAAAATAAACCACATAAGAAGATTAGGTTTATAATAAATTCCCAGAGAGAGGGAATTATATGGCATTAATTCTTCACTGGTCGTATTTGCAGCCCATCACTATCAGAGCTTTTACTATTGTTATATAATTGGAGCCTCCTGTGCAGTTATTCGCTTTTCACCGGGCTTAAAAATGCGCTATTGATGACTTCGCGTCCATATACTCCGAAAAGCTGCGAGAATGAGGAACGTTCGGAGCGGGCACAAAGTCATTGAAAGTGTTCACTAATTCTGTACCTTCTCTAATGTTGCCATTTACACTTACCTTATCGCAATCATGGTTTATTAAATTAAGGTCATGGTTTATTAAATTATTTGACCGTTTCCAGAAACGTCTGTTGTTTAACTGCTTCCTCAGTGAACAAGGTGTGAATTTACGCGTTCTTAGCCCTGCGTGTCATCGAGTCAGTATGACCTAAAGGAATTTCGCTGTGCAGGTCGCTTTGGATGCAATCGAGACCCTCTGCCTTATGTATTGTTACTTCTTCCTTAGATGGTGACAATGTCGCCATGCTGAAGGCGCAAACAAGACCAGCTTCTTCCGCCATAATAATAGGTCGGCTGCGTCGGCGGTAAGCAATCCAAGACCACAGAATGTAGGAGCGGGCGCGTCATCAATGTGAAAAAATTCTTCATGCAAGGTAGGCATTGTTCAACGGGCTTTTCTGCGTTCAGCCGCGTTCTAGTGCAACGAAACGTGTGCAATATCGAGTCTGCCATTGTTGAGGGACCATGAAGCCCACCTGTCTATCTAGCCAGTCCTCGAGATGCGTCGTTTAAAGTTTGCGCTTGGGCTGTCAGGTTATTAAGGTGGATCATTGCTTTCTCAGATGACGGTTCCCGGGCAGCAGTAAGTACTGTACAACGGCTGGCTGCCCATACCCAGAACAGAGGCAGGTCAGGCGCTGTTCGGGCTTCGTCTACCCAAGAGATGCATTAATGTGTGCATTACACTTTGTATAATAGAAGTCGGGTCATCAGTGTCTTGTTCGAGTGAGGAAAGTTGGGCTCTGAACTCATCCAAATCCCATACCTGGCAAGGCCGACAAAGTCCTGGCACCGGTCCTACAGCAAATTTAATATAAATGGATGGTGGTACCTCGCCCAGCAATCTAACCACAAGTTCCGTGACGGGGCCCCGTATTCAAGCCACCACGTGAGGTACGGAGATTACGACGGCGTGCGAGGGTTTGTTTGGCCACGCGTACGGCTAAGAAGTCAATGACGAGTTGAAAGGTCACCCCTTAGATGTGTCTTCAAACCAGCTAACTTCAGGAACTGTTCCTCGGATTACCCGAGGATCCATGGGGTGCATTAAATTCCCCACCTAACGGAATCGGGACACCTCGATAGTTGCGACGAAGATGTTGAAGCCAGTGTAACCGAATTCACCTTGCATAACCACTCCTCCGTCGAACATATTAACAGACAAGAATCACGTCTGAATAGGATAGGCGAATGCGCAAAGCTACCACCTCTTGCCAAGCGGTGCACGATGCAAAAGGTGGACCTGGGCCTGTGGCATAAAGGAAAGGACCTAAATAATTGCTTTGCCAGGGGTGTTGTCCGACCGCATACCCCGCTGTTCCCGGTTCTTGGGCGTTTATGTATAGTGAATACCGACTATTGGGGAGCACAGTGCGTTTCTTGCACCACCAGGGCCTACGCGGTATTTCGGCGGCGATATTACACGCCACCCCCTACAATTCCAGTGGAGAACACAAGACGGTTGTATATGCCATGCGGTGCTGGTCAGAGTGAAAGATGAGCCGTGAGCACCGAAGTCAAATGCTGTAGCTGCTTCGACACGAACATCACAAGCTCCGGAGCTCTGATCTGCCTCTCCCGTGCGCGGTTAGGGAAGTACGATGGTGTGGCAGGTGAAGACGCTGAACGGTGCTGGCTACCGCGTAAATGTGGGCTATTTGGTTCGAGCTGTGAAACATGATTAAGTAGCGCGGTAAGGACGGGACAAAAGTAGAGACCACACAGGACGAGCGCTAGATGGGCGTCCCAGTGCTTCTTGGCATTGGGATGCCGCTTTGGCACACGTGATTTTCCTGGCTGGGCATCGGAGCTCCGTGACACCCGCCGTCCCAAACACTATCCAGAGGTCATAAGCTAGCAATGTCCAGCTGCACCATGCACAGATCGTCTCCTTCACTCCCAATTCTACAAAAGCTTGCTTAAGAGACACTGATGACTATGGCCTGGTCGCACAATAAATGGTGGTGAAGTAGCGCACACATTTACCATTTTAAGGAGGATACCCTCACAGGCCAGTTACCTCTAGTAAGAAGCGCACAATTGCAATTGGGTGTTTTAAAGCCGTAGCAGCCCTGTGTTTAAAGGTATGTGCAAGGCCGAATTTCCCCGCGCGCACCAAGCGCCCCATAATAGTTCTCTGTGGGCACACCTTGTGTTCTCTTGAGCAACTGCTCCAAGACACCCTACTTCGGCCTCAATTGCGATGGGCAGAGTCACAACCTCAGGCCTAAATGGCTTGAGTTTAAACACCAAAAACGTTCAAGCTTTCTGTTTCTCTGTGATGGCGTTCAATGTATTGCAAAAACGCAAAAATGAAACCAATTTTACACACTGGGCTTTCAAAAAGCCGTATGATCTGCGAAGGCGCATAACACGGTCCCATGGGTGGAGTGGAAGCTGGGTCTATTGCACGATGATGACAAAGGCTATCCTATTAAGGCGTTCTCTCGAGGTCGAATCAGTTTGTATCAGTCCTTGACAGTCCTTTAGGCTGAATGGGAGATGCTTTCGCGTTTAACCAGCTTTAAATTAATAAAGACGCTTTTTTTGTTACCCGTAACTTTCTTTACAGTCAAATGTTGCCCTCCTATTAAGTTCAGCTCCAAGGTTTGCTTCATGAATAAAGTTGGTATGGTGCCTTTATAATACGTTTACCCGTGGGGGTCAGCACACCAACACGTTTTTCCGATTCTGCTTTGAGAAGAAGCGCCAGACCTGTATTAGTCTCGAAAAGGAGCGTAACGACGTCGCAAGAAATAATGTTTCTTGAATCCGCCATGAATTGAGCTTTCACAAGTCAAGGTTCTGCTTACAAGCAAGAAATGCCCTAACATTGTTTTTGCTAGACAAACAACCTGTTTTGTTTACGTCAGAATTGGAACGAATGCCACAGCTAACCCAATGGCCAATCTTCTAAATAATAATCCAATGTCCTGAAAAAGATGGCGGCGCAAAACCCAGCAAGCATGTCCTTCTTATTCCACTTTGTGTTTTCACTTTACTCAACAATCTTAAAGCCCTCATTCTCGATTATTGAGAATTTACGTAAAAATAAAGTCAGGAGTTACTGGTCCGACATTGCGGGAATCGTGTGAAGCAGAAATACCGAACATCAGAAGCGGCATCGATACCTCTAAGCACGCCGGTACACTACTTACTCACCTTGTTCCGCAAGGTTTCACTGTTGTCGAAAACAACCGTGGAATTAATATGTTTGCTGAACGTTGTGACTGCTTGGTATTCCTCGTTTATTGCGAGTCCCGTTTTTAATATTGAGACGTCGCAAATCTGCAACACAGCAGCGTCGCATAGTTCCTTGTGAAACCCTTCATTTTTGCTGGAGCCGCGTTGTTGATTAGAGCAGTTTCACCTGGTTTCATCTTCAATTGCATGGAAGGCAAAGTGTGCGAGCTGCAGTGACTCCACAAAGAATCCCAAAGTATTCTGCAGCACGTTACCTCAGTCACCAAAAAAACAAGTATGAAACAACACCTGCATACTCTGGTGTTCACGTATGGGACTGTAGTTTATTGCTTTCTTAAACAGCCTGGAAGAAACGTTAGGTCAGATAATGGGTCATCCATTGTTGTGGGGAGAAAACATGTGCCTATTAATAAATGGCAAAGGGCCTAAATAGTACACTCCTATAGATGACATATATTCTGCAAAAAACGAACACTCCCAGTTGCATCAGTGAACAGTTGGGCGCCCGGGAAACAGAATAAATACTTAGGGACAGTTGGGAAGGCGGAAGCACGTAGCACTTGGAATGGATTTCGCAACGTTTGAACTGTGATTATAGGATTCCAGCGAAGTAGGCTACAACCATTTTGTGGTAAATAATTAGGGATATTTTTCGGCTGTCTGCTCAAATTAGCTGATGATGGCAGGTAAACATGTTCACTACATTTCAAACTAGACCTGCCCCAAACAAAGGTTTTGTCTGGCTACAAATATTACTGGGAATACAAATTCCACAAATGTACCAAACATATCTTGAAAAATCTCCTCCATGACTGAATTTTCAGTTGTAAGATGCTTACGTCTACTAAACGTACAGTTCCACGTTTAAAAAAAATGATCGAGTATTTCCATGGTAATTTATTGAAATATTGGGACCAGCCCAGTTGCTGATTGTACAATTGTTGGATTTTTTATTCTTAAATAGTCGGTATTCTCTTGCTTAGGCAGTTTTCCGTTTATTACTGCGTCACATTTTGTAGTTGCGACAAAAATGCGCGTCGAAGACCGACACTTATAATAATATATAGGTTCAAAACAAAAATTCAGAATATGCCCCATCAAAATGCTCGGGGGGAACAGCAAGTGACATTTCCTCGTTTTACAAGACTGGCCAAAGCTCTCTCTATAAATTGCCGCATGCCAGAAGCTAGACGTGATTCCCGAAGGCTTTGGGGGAAGGCCTAAGGAGCAGCATTGCACCATATATTAACAATAGATATATTCATTACACGTCTTCGGACATAGTGTGGCCTTATAAGCTTATTTTTAGGCTTTTGTTCAAAAGCGAATACATTTTCGTGGTTCTTCTAAAAACATACTCACGAATTACATCCAAGCCGTCTGCCTCTGACACGTCCACTACACCTTCATCAAAAGCCCTCGATTCTTAAGGTGCTAGACGGTCTAAATTCGATGACCACAAATGATGTGTAGGATAAAGAGAGTAGAGGCTGTTCCAGTAAAATTGTCAATGTAGGACGTTTTATAACGCTACAGGCGTAAAAGCCACATTTCCGTGCAACGGCCCCTTCAGGGAGCACGGCTGATTTACGCGCACAGCACGATTGTCAATATATCAAGAAAAATATTGTTACGCGGGCATGTGTTTTTCAGCCTAGCAAAGAGACGGTGGGATTCTCAGAACAGGGGCTGAACCTACGGCTACCGGAACACGTCAGCCTCAACGAACTACCGTTTGTTCCGGTGTTATGGAACTGACGTTTTATCAGCATATTATGTGGACTTCCCGCAGTGGTGGTTGTGAGGGAAAAAAAAACATAATGTAAATAACCAGAAATTTCTAATTGTCTCCCAGTTGTCCTTCGAGGTCACCATCATGTACTGATGATCGTGGACTGTAGGTTCTTCCCAGCCGACTGCATGCTTTGCTGTCTTCGAATGCTTTTTGTCACATAAGTTGATAATATATGGTGACAATAAGAAAAACTTAGGCCCTATTGAAAAAGAAATGTTCGAAAGTCCTCAGAATCACCAAGCGCTCATATCATCAGATCTGCCAAACAATATAGACGGACTGCTGGAAGTGCAAGCTACTCGAAGGGGAGTCGCTGGCCTGAATTCTCTGTAAAATCAAATGTACACGCTGGTGAGGAAATTCCCGATACAGTCCATCAGAATTCATCAACGCACTGCAGAATTGTCGCCATTGACAGTGCTACAGGACATATATACGAAATTTTCAAAGCATCGCATCACGCATGTTAGTTGACGTTCAAATTGGGTGTGCACAACTTCGCGGTTTTCGGATCTCAGCCTCATAATATGTGGCGGACAGACATGCTATGGTTATCGTGATATTTCTCAGAAAAAATTACTTCCGTAGAGATCAACGCATTTTAAATAATTTAAGCGTCCGTTTGCGTATCCGTGCATTTTGCAAGTGGTCACAAAGTCCTGGTATCACCGTATCGACGAACGCCTTTGCAACCTAGATTGCATATTAACAATAAGTGGGTACCGCTTGTGTTTGCTGTTCTGTGTGGTGGAAACGGTGTTGAAAACAATTTAGTACGGAGAACATCTGGAGAAGAACAGTTCTATTCTTGAGAGACGAGCTGAAGGGTTGACAGTTGTCCAT
Source organism: Haemaphysalis longicornis (assembly GCF_048455015.1). Taxonomy (NCBI): domain Eukaryota; kingdom Metazoa; phylum Arthropoda; class Arachnida; order Ixodida; family Ixodidae; genus Haemaphysalis; species Haemaphysalis longicornis. Next base: position 97,413,273 of record NW_027526233.1, on the reverse strand, counting down.
GGCGTCTCACACCAATTTTAAAGAGTTTTAGACAGCCATCACGTTCGTGTAGTCTTTTTGACGCCATTAAAAGAGGTAGGTATTGCAAGGCTCTTGGGACAAAAGGAGAAAGTGGCACAGCTACGGAAAAGTTTGTAACAAAGACATTCACAGTCTCTTCAAATGTGCCCGGAAGCTGTCCTCCGGATCCCGTTGGCTTATTGTCGTTATTTATGATTACGTCGGGCAATCATGACAATGTGTTAATGACAAGCTTGAAGTATACAGATGGGGGTGCTTTCCAGTAATGAACTATGGGAACTAGGCCACATGCTGCTCAAGGGGAAAATTTCAGGCCCGCTTTGATAAAACCACCGTTCTATTAGGATCACAAGATACACTCACACGGGAGCTTTACGAAGCATTTTCAATGTTGTCGGGGCGCGAATGAGAATATGCTCGCTGTCTTTCTAGGGAATGTACAAGACATGAGATGCAGTTTTTGAAATTATCCATGTGAATGCAGTCAGGGACACCGGAAAGGTCGTTCTGACCTATTATTCGTCTCTTGCCATTCTATCCTCTAACAATGTGATTTTTGTGATTTTTCTTGCGTAATATATGAGTGGTCAGTTTATTTGTAATAAACAATTGTCAGCGTGCAGCCTTCATCTCTAGTGTACAAGTTCCTTCCAGTTCGTGTTTGTGTGATACGCAACGCAATCTTGCAAAGTTTGACCAACTAACCTGACACTAAGCGTCACGAATGTGTCATTGCTGAAGTTTTGTATTTCCGTAAAAATGTGTCAAAATATTAGTAAGCAAAAGGTATAACACTCTTATCATTTCGTCCACTCAGACCCCGGCACACTAAAAACTCCGTTCAGATTCATTCATTTTTCTCAGGTAAAATAGCAGTGGAACAGGCAGCAGGCTTCCATTTTTTGCAGTGATTCAGCACCTTTCTATAAAGCTGCGTTGATTCAATTTATATAAACGCTTTCTTTGTTTTAGACGCCAAATGCTTTTTTTCGAATTCATTGGTGAAACACCTACTTTCGTCAGTTCCAATAACATTATTTGCTGTATTTCTTTTTTGCTTTTTAGCCCCACTTTTTCGGCTTGTGAGATTTCTTGGTACTTACTGAAGATTGCTATCTTATTATTATGTACGCTAAACATTCATAAAAGTGCTAATCAACTCTTTGTAACTATTCTCTGTAGGGTGTTTTCCCGTCAGATCGCACAGGAGCGTCCGCCAGAAATTTTACTTTCGCGGAAAATTTTAAATAGCTGTTTGAGAACAGGGGAACGCATATGCGAAGTTTTTTTGTGTAAAAAATATTTGCTTTTCTCAAAAAAATTCGTAAAGCCAGCTCGGGGCACTGGTACGTTGGGCGCCTCGGGAAAAACATGAAACTCTTACAGCTGTAAACCACAAACTGCTTAAAGAGTTTGCAAACTCTCAAAAGATTCAAGATATTCGAGTTTGTCTTGAAGTTCAAATTCCGTAATTGTAAAATCCAAAGAACGGAGATATATTCAAAATTTTCCAATGTTGGAATATTTTGTCTGATTCTAACCACGCTAGCTAGTTGCAATTTTGGGGTGTAATCCTGCCCTTGTTCAATTTTTGCGAAAAAGTTTAGGTAATGTGGTCAAGATGTTTTACTATGAAAAACGCCCTGTACTGCAGCAAGGTGACGCATTTTGGTATATTTTGAAATTGAATTAAATACAAGGATCATTTGAGATTTTTTCAATGTTTCACGGATTAAAGCCAACGTTGCTCTGTAGCAGCTACATAAAAAAATGTTGCACCATTTTTGTTGTTTTGAAGCTACAAAGTACGAAATGTCGCTCTGTTAGCGGTATTGCGGTGACATACCCAAGTGGTTTATGAGAAGCTTATTACCGCAATGCAGGACGAGAAATGGCCGTTCCAAATAGTGCAAAATGTTTTGGATGTAAGTGACCAAGAGTAAATTTGGCTTTAATTTGTGAAAGATTGGAAGAATCGAAGACGGCCTTTTTTTTTTCAATTAGCCTTGAGAATTTACCAAAATGGGTTAGCTTGCTGCAGTACTGGGCTTTTTTCATAGTGAAAGGTCTTGACCACCTAAACTAAAATTGGAACAAAAACATTAGCATGAATAGAAGAATCACAACACAAAATTGCAACTACCTAGCTTGTTTAGATTATTAGAAAAATAAACACACTTTGAGCAGTTTTCAAAATATTGCCAATTCGAGAAGTTTTAATAAAGAAATTCGCTCTGGAGCCAGGCGTGAATATGTTACATAGTATGACAGTCTGAAAGTCTTTAAATAAAGAGAACTATGGCGGAGGCGGTAGTAGGTTTTGTTTTAAGGCGGTAAAATTTTCTGTTTCCGTGAGGCGCACAACGCGCTAGTTGCACTACCAGGCTTTGAAGATTTTTTGAAAAAGGCAAACATTTTTCTACAAAAAAACATGTTTCCCCTGTGCACAAGGACCTATATATAAACTTTTTCTCAGAAATAAAGATGCCGACCGGATGCGCCTGCTGTAGGAGTTCACGCCGACGCAACGCAGGCGATGAGGCGCGCGTAGTGGAGGGCTCCGGATTATTTTGACCACCTATAGATCCTTGACGTGCCCCGAAATCTCGTACATACGGGCGTTTTTCCTTTTCGCCTCCATCAAAAAAGCGGCCGCCGCGGCCAGGAATCGTACCCACGACATCGTGCTAAGCAGCACAACGCCTTAGCCAGTGAGCCACCACGGCAGGCGGACACCCTTGTCTGATCTCTGGTAAATCCACCGTGTAGCACTTTTTTGTATCTGGTTGCGTTGTATTCTTATCAATTTTTCGAAATTTTATTTGTTCTGAACTAGTGCTGTGTAGTCGGCCAGTGCAAATGTAGTCTTCCTTGATATGAGCTGTCGCTATTTCTTCACGAACCGGTTGTTTGAACGCAATGTCTTCCATTTGGTTTCTGTCTCGTTCCATATGTATAAGTTCCGTTCCTGTTCAGCTCCAGAACTAAAAATATAATGGTTTATACCGGTACATAACCGTTGGTTCTAGCCCTCAAGAATCACTGAGAATTGAATAATGGTTCATAACGGAACATAACGGGTGATGGTAGCCCTCAAGAAATCCTAGAATTGAGTTCCGCTGTGCTGTGGCGTCACTTGCGTAGAAACGCAGCACCATTTGTAGCTAGTTTTATTGAACGCGGCTGTGTACTCTGTTGCAAGATATGCTAATATAATAACGCCAAACAACGCATTTCTTTTTCTTCTGTTATTAGGTGTCGTGTTCGTGAAATTTTGCGTTTATTCATGTATAGCACCCACTTACAACGCAATATGTTAGGACAATGTAGGTTGTGTCAATGGTTAAACGGATAAATAAACACGTGAGAGATTGAATATATAAACATATAAACAAATAAATAAATATTGCAGCAATTCAAACGGCCACGAAGTCTGCGTCACAAACAACTGCGGCCGGTGATCACGCGACGAGCTGAGCACTGCGCTCACCATTGAAACAGGTATAGTGTTCTGGAGAGTTTAAGAACCTGGTAACAGACGGAGAGATTAGGGAAGCACGCAGGAAGCGTGGGGAAGGAAATGCGGGAACAGCGAATGTTTAGGCGAATTCATAGGCCAGCGAACCAGCGGCATTCTCCCACCTTACTTCATAGAAGGTGGAATGAAAGCTGAAATGGCTGAGCGAGCTTTCCACTGGAATCGAAAACCAAAACGAACTTTTTTTGGCTTAGCGCAAGAATGAAGTAATAACTTTTAATTTATGGTTTAGATTCGGCCAAAAATATTGCTTTTTTCGTTTTTATGTTTGGGTATTCATTTCGTTCCGACGCCCTGTTTACGAACGTTAGCGGTCTATTCTGCCAGTGTGATTGCAGTATATTCGCAAACGAATTCCATAAATAAAAAAACACACCTCGTGTTTTTAAATGTCATCGTGTTTTTAAATGTCAAAGAAATGTCATCGTGTTTAGTATGAAGGGCCTTGTGCTTCACAAGGCATGGACCCTCATTAGGGGGATCCGGAGATGCTGACTTCCCGAACGGGTGGCATATGGCGAAGAATTTGACTTTGATGGCTTCAAAACAACTGTAATTAAACGGCAAACTTGACTGCTGGACAATTACCCACCAATATTTAAACATCCGGCATATCTACATTTTTACATTTGTGCTTCTGGTGGGCTAACCACATCCACCCCATCAAATCCTCACCTCGAGGGGCGCCACGTCCTGGGAGTATGTACCAAGGGCACACTCGCTCAAAAGGCTGTAGTTTCCAATATCGGGCACACTTTGGTCGGGGTGCAGAGGCTGGTACCGGCGACCCCTCATTGTGATGGACACACTTATGGGCGTCTCGATCTTCTCCTGCTCCCGTAGACACTGCGCCACTTCGCCGGCGCTGAACTGTAAGGTCAACAAAAGGTCCACAAGCCGTTTCCTAAACATTACGATTCGATCGCACCATACGCATAAAGACGCAGTTACCACATGTTGGCTCGTGTTCTGTGTACAAAATGTGGTATCTTTTGTGTACATGTATACAGAGTGTAACGATGAACGTAGTGATCAAGGATAATGAGTTAAATTGCCTATATGTACAGTATAAGCAAGATGATAGGCTATAATACTAGTTGTGGAGCGACTTGGCTGGTTGGGAGGCTCCGCCAGCCAGCCGCGATCATTCTCACCCCTAGCCTCCTTAAGGGCTCTTCTAGAGCAGCCGGCAACAATATCTACAGCAAACTGTAGACAACCAATGCTCTTGAAACGATTCTCCCGCAGTTGTGTGTATCAAGCCACAATCTACTGTACGTAAATGGGTTTACAAAGGAGCATTCTTTGAAGGGCGGAATCGGTATTTGAGTCCTGTTTGTGGTTTATATGGAGAGATACAGCCGTCGAAAGTTTCCTTCAAGCGGTTACCCTATATGTTTTTACGCTTGCCTCTTTGTAAAAAAGAGATACCAAAGTGGTATTTCTGGCACTGATTGCTACTTCTTTAAACTGTCCTAGTAGCAGACATATCATTTATCATCTGATTCGCATTTTTCGGGATTTTATTTCCTGAGGCTGCATTTACTCCAGGGTTCCCAAAGCAAGTATCTTCATAATGAGCACAGACCTCCACTGCAGCGGAAGATGGCGAAGATGACGACAGAAAAATGACGATGATTATGACAATCTCGACGAAGATGAAGCATTAGGAGTACGTGTACTGTGATTGGTACATGAAACTCGCAACATGCCTGCTCAGGACAGTATTCCATGGAAGCTGTTAAAAACTTAGCAGTATTTCAGCCTGCCCGGAACATTTTATGCTGACATCATCAGAAAAAAAGAAAACATGGTCGCTCACTAGGGCACCAGCAAAAAACGTCCAGTTGTGATTTGTATTCCGGCTTTGCCTATTTTTACCGGTAATATGCTTGCGAGGTTCATTATCTGTTAATTTTAAGCCTCAATTTTACACCTTGGCAATGCAAAATACAAGGCGCATCCTTTTTGTGTTGAAGACCTTGTTTTCCGAGTTAAAATGCGTGCCTCAAAGTGATACCAGGGAAAGGAGCCAACACACTGGACAAATAAAACAATATCACTGTTTTCACCAATTGAACTCAGAATCGTTTCTGCAGTCTTCCTTTTGTCACGAATATAGAATACGAAACGTACAATTGAAAATTATGCACGGTAATTCAATAAAGTCTTAATGCAGCAGATTTCGGACGGAGCTGACTTCTACTCAAAATAATGCAAATTACTGTTTGCTGCTTAAGTGTCGGATTGCCTACTACACTTCCCCAGAGTTTCCGATCAACTTTTAACGTAGAAAAATTCGAACACGAATGAACAATAAAGTTTGTCGTTCTGTTTACAACTCATCTGACACTGGCAAACAGTCACGGACCTCTCTATTGTTGTGTTTTTTATTCTTGCGAGTAACTCGTGATATGCAGCGCCCTGTTTTTTTTTATAGATGCAGAACGCTACTCAGGCTCCAAATAGTCGTCCTGGGGCCTAAAGGGCGCTGACTTGCCAAGAAAGATGTTAAGCCGAAATCTCATACAAGAACTTACGATTGTGTGGCCGTAGGAAACGGAGGTCTGCACCTGTTGTGGGATCTTGTAGATATTTGGTGGGAAAATCCTGCACCCCGGGATGTTGTTGTCGTCGAATGATAGGTGGCCAAGAATGACGATGAAGTCAGGCCTAAAAGTCCACCTGCGAAGTGTGTTTCCGCGATGCAGCCCAGTGGCGCCTCGAGAGGTAATGTGGCCTACGGTCTCTCAAGACACCGCTGACCCATCTGTAATACTGTACCGGTAAAAACTACTGCTGGAAGCGCAGTTCTGCAGTGAGCTTCTCTCAAATAAATACCCTGATGCTGACTACATGAAAGCTCCTCATTTATAGTCTAAATATCAGTGAACTTGATTATGGTGCAGAAAGAATTCCTTTCTGCATTAAAGAGTTTATGCGGCGCCAACCCAATCAGCAAATATTTGATCACCACTGCGTGTACACAGGAAAACACATATATTGTAAGTATAATTTCCCTGCATTCATTGTCGCTAAACGGAAGGACTATCTGTCTTCAAAAAATTAGTGTGAGTGCCTACTTGCATTTACTTGTTCACATTGCGCCCCTTGTACTAGGGCAAATTGTACTAGGAAAACAAACAAACGTCTATACGCAATGCCTAATGACCCCAAGCATACCGGAATCTCAGAAAAAGGCGAACACAGTCCCAATCTATAACAAGGGTGATATGAAGGACTTGAAAAATTATAGGGCGATCGCCTTACGCTCAGTCGTCAACAAGGAACTTACCAAGGTAGCCGCTTAAAGAATTTTGTGTCACCTTAGATTTCAGTCAAACTAATAAACAAGCAGTGTGTTGCAAATGCCAAATGTGGACCATATTCACACGATCAATCAGGGGATAGAGAAATGCGCGGAGTATGCTCAACCCCTATATATAGCCTTCATAGAATATAAGAAAGCATGTGACTCGGTCGAAACCTCAGTAGCTACTTGAGCATTGCAGAATGAGGGTGTAGACGAGCATTGTGTTAGAATACTAGAGGATATCTACAATGGGTCCACAGCTATTATCGTTCTTCATAAGAAGAGACGCAAAATACCTGTTAGGAAAAGTGTCAGACAAAAAGACACAATCTCCCTAATGTTATTCACAGCCCGTTTACAAGATGCATTCAGAGCATTGGATTGGGAACACTTTTGCGTAAGTGTTAACAGAGAATACCTCAGTAACCTCAGATATGCTGATGATGCTGCCTTGCTAAGCAACACGGGGGACCAATTCAGAAGCCTTACTACTGCACTCGACCAGTAGAGGAGAATGGTGGACCTGAAAATTATTATGCACAAAACGAAAGTAAAGCTCAATGGCTTCCAGAGAGCACAACTGTGCAATAGGTGGTGAGGCAGTGGAAGTGGTAAGCGCATGTATATACTTAGACGAAGTAGTGATCCTGGATCCCGACCATGAGGCAGAGGTAATTACAAGAATAGGAATGGGGTAGAGCGCATTCGGCAGGCATTCTCAGATGATGAATGGCAGCCTACCATTCTCCCTGACGAAGAAAGTTTATGACAGCTGCACCTTCCCGGTGCTCACCTGCGGGGCTGAAACTTGCTGGCTCACTAAAAAGGTTCATATTAAATTGAGGACAAGTCAGCGAGCAATGGAACCGGGGATGATAGGTGTAAGATTATGGGACAAGAAAGCGCAGTGGGTCAGGGAGCAAAGGCATGTGAAGAGCATATTAGCAGAAATTAAGATGAACTGGGTGTAGGCAGGGGATTGAATGCGAAGGCACGATAATGTTTGGTCAAAAATGGTGACAGAGTGGACCCCTTGAGAAGGCAAGCGTGGTAGGGGGTGGCAGAAAGATACGCAGATGAGATCAAGATGACATCAAAATTGGTCGCAGTTAGCACAGGGCCGGATAAGTTAAAATCTATGAGATGGTTTTTTTTGTGCAGTGAGCACTGACAGGCTGCTGATAATGATCATAATATTATGATGATGATGATGATTGTTCACGTTACGCTAACAAAAACTGCTATGCCACGTGCTCTGCTGAGCGGCAGTAGACCTCACAGCATGTCATAACAAAGCGCGCTGGGTGGATCGGGGCAGCACTAGGTTCTCTAGCATTATTCGTGTTCTTTGACACCCCGTGAGGCATGTTGCCACCAGGGTTTTTTCAGGGCAGCTGTTCCACGGAGGCACGGGACGTGTATGCTCAATTCTATCCCTAAAGCATCGCTCCGTTGGGACTAGTTAGTGCTGTGGCTGTGTCCAAGAGGTGAGAGAACCTTAATTTTGTTTTGTGCAGTTTTGCTTCATTTTAACAGTGAAGGTGTTGCAGCTGCCCGAATGTGTGGCGCGTACCAGATTAAAATTACCAAGCGAACGCCGAGCGCTACTGATCGCGTACCTCATGGTGACCACCGAGTTTACCGGTTCACGCAGTGGCTTCGGCAAAAACAAACTCACGAAACTCTTGAGCAGCGTCTCGCGCGTCCTTGCAGCCAACAACCCCACAGGTGGGGGAATACCTCCTCTTAGGAACCAGCGCTCACCAAGGGCTTCCGCGAATGGAAAGCTTGGAATGAGGAACACAAAGATATAGATGCATACGACGATGTATACTAATAGCACAATGCAAAGCGACGACGCAACCTGTTAATAACAAATTTTAACCTTTTACAAATTTATGGCGATCGGTGTTTCAGTGCTAAATTAGGAGAGATTCCTGTATCATCGCTATCGTCAAGCCTTAGCCGACTTAGTTTAAGCTTCGCTGCTTTCGTAACGCAGATTTAAGAAGCCAGCTTTACATGTCTCACCAAATGCAAAAAAATGCTGCAGTCGTCTTCGCCGGTGGTGCCAGCACGATTGGTACAAAACGACAGCTTCTGCCAAGGGAAAATATTAATTGCAAAAAAAATTTCGTTTGTGACGGATTGCAAGCCTGGTCGGCAGAGTAGACGTAAGCATGTTACGATTACCCTTACTCGACAGCTCGAAGGGAGGAAGTAACGTTAGCCTGCTGCGTGACAATGGTGATCGATGCCTAACAGGACTAGAACAGGTGCCCGCAGAGTGGAGCTCTCACCATCGAAAAGCTGCCAAGGGTATTTCAGAGAGACTGTAGGAGTACTGCAAGCCAAAAAATAACACAAAGACGAACAAATTCCGCTAACTCAGTGTAGCAAAACGTTTTTCTATACGCTAGGCTTTTGCCACCAAAGCGCAAAAACAGCAGGAAGCTCCGGTGCTGTGACATGCGACACTCTCTGCCAATTAGCTGTGCTTTTTTTAGAACCAAGTTTTACTACCTTCATGGTTGACGATTTCTCCATCCCGCTACATGTAATACCCGAAAAGGGGCCCTTAACAAAAATAAATGATGATGGTCAGCAATTCCTTCAGGATAACGTTACCCTAGATGTGTTTGTACAATTTTGTGCAATAGTTTGTATGGACACATTTGTGCAAAGAAAAGGGCTAGAATTGGTACAAAAATTTGTTTTCCCATTCTAGTCATGAAAGCCGGGTTATCAGTGATCAATCCTGACGTCTGGGAGGCATATCAGCAGAACTGGTGATTTGGAAGCCTGTTTGCTTACACGTGCTCGTAATATTGTGACAAAAGGGCTGCCAGCCACGCAGCCACCAAAAACATTTAAAAAACTTGCTTATCCAGAGCAGAGGTAGATCGAAACAAACACGAAGCTTTTATTAAGGCATACCTGGGCTGAAATGAACTGCCATGTAACATGTTCTCAGTGCTGGTGTGCTGTGTGCAGTTCGTAATAATTAAACCGGGGAGCCGTGTGCAGTGCACCGGTAAATACGAGATGTATATAAGTACGTTGAGAGTTTAAATCTGTCTGGTGAAGTCACCACCAGTTTCAAGCGCAGAGAACGTGATAGAGGCAAGAACAAATCACTCCCAGCCGCTCCTCTTCCCCATGTCCCGACACCAGAGAACCCGTCAGGCACGGTCCGAAAAGCGAGCTGCATCGCTTGTAGCTTCGCCACGCGCTTCCCAATGCCAGTCGCTTACCGGAGCCGCGGTCGTGCGATATGCGGAGAGCAGTCGGGTGAGAGATAAAACTCAGCAGCGCACAACGCCAGACACTCGCACTACGCAGTCCGAACTTTACTCAAAAGACCAAGAAAGCTTCGCTGTAAAACCTTGTGACCGCAATCGCGGTAGCGATGTCCGGCGACAGTTTAAAGTGAAGCTTTCTACCTCTACCCGTAAGGGTTCTTTCACGACCGTTGGTGTCAACAGGAGACTCTTGCAAACAAATAAAATAGGTTACTGGTAGCGCCAGGAATCGATCCTGTAACAAATAGAGAAAAGGAGCACGAGCTCGTTGTCTTACCGACTGCTCTACACGCGCACGCGGAGACGGGGGAGACAGACGGTGCACTCACCAAGCATATCTTCCGGTTTAAACCGGCGTGCTCTCTGAATATGACGTGATAGTGTTATGCGACCTCTGGTACCGCTGTGCACTCCACCCACAGCACGCATAGCGGCCAAACGTGCAGCTTCCCCATGCGCAAGCTGTATAAAAATTAAAGGAAGCTCGACACAACGGATGGCATCGCACTGCTCCTCCGTCTCTGCCGGACATGTCGTCGCTTCCGTCGACGGCGGTTGAGATAGAGGAGAAGTCAGGTCGCATAACACCGGGTTTGTGCTTCCTTTATTTAAAAATATAGTTTTCACTTATGTGCTTCATCAACCCAACTAAACCAACCACCGTTTTTTAATCATGCATTGGTTGAAACGTTGAAAAGTGTGTCTCTTTGAAGAAATAAAGGCTGTGGGCAGGAGCATTTTACGTGCATCTGCTCTCACTGTTTGTTTTGTATTGCCACGTCTGTGAATTCAAGTGACGTCGCATGGGTATCGTTGTGGGTGTCGCTCACAGTTTCTTTTTAACCGCCTTGACAGCGTGGATTGGCGCGCATTTTTTATGTGTGCTAGCACATCAAATTAGAAACTGATTTTGCTGTAATTACTCCGACAACCAATACCCAACAATCACGCGCTGTTTATTGCCAGAAATCATACACCAACTCTCCCACACTCGTTCTAACCAGCATTTTCGACTTTAATTTGCACAAAAAATTGTATGGTACATAAAAAGAATTTCACTTGTTTTCATTATGGAACTTAAGCAAGATACATAAAGATTGCGTGCAGATCCAGCCTAAGCCCTCCACTCAGAGAACCTTGCCCCCTCAAATCAAGGCATGCTAATACATTTTGTGAAGTTGTATGTTGTTACGTGGCAGTTACAGCAAGGATTAAGGCTACTGTCAATCGATACTACTGTATTTCAGCTATTCTAAGCCAAACATGTCGGTACTACATTCAGGCAAAAAGGGAAACGAACAAATCCAGTGAGGAATCTTCTTCAATGAATAACCCTAATCAAATAAAACCGCTTTGTGTTTCTGATCAATCTAGAACTGAATCCGCATAGCATATTCTTCCCCCACGGTCGTACAGAGGGGGACACCACCATGACATCTTTAATTACGGTGAGCATGTGGGCATACGTATAAAGCTCGTTCTACTCAAAAACAAAGTTAGAGAAAGGGTTGCGAGTAAACGCCCTCAGCCTTCAAAATGTTTTAGAACGACACCCTCAAGCTCACCACTTTTACTACAAAAAAATGTTCCTCTTGTAGTTTGTTTTCGCTCGTCAATGGTTTTTACGCAGCAGCTGAAGTCAAGTATTTGTACAATATTCGACTCCAAAAAGAAAATATTGCGAATATCGGGCCACTGCGTCGGACAACAAAGAATCGTGTTTGGAAATACCCTTCAAAGAAGTTTTTATGAATACACGGGATACATTTGGAGGCTTCCCTTGATACTCGCTATTGCGCGGCTAAATATGTTGTTCTGCCTCACTTAGAGCTACGCTTAAACGTGCTCCAAAACCAAGAAATTTGCTATGTGCTTACCGTAAAGTATGCATGATTAGGCGTTAATACGTAGAGTGATGCCAGAATTGTACATAACACAGCCTTTGATAGGTACAACAAGAATCCTTATTAATAGAGAATGAAGGGAGGTGTGCCTACCTAATCAGATTTGCGGTTTCGGTGCAGGCGAGCTGTTTGGTGCCATACAATCCGAGAAATGCATAATGTAACCGGAACGAGAACGTTTTCAGGAACTTGATGACAAGCTGTGAGGAGCATATCATTGAGAATACGCTGTGAGAAATTTTGCAGCGGTATTGCGTTACTACTGCACAAAAAATCTATCCTGCTAACCAGACAGTTTATATAATATGTCCAAATAGAAGCACAAAATTGGCAGGATTTAGGGTGGTGTTACGAATTGTGTGTTCACAACACATCCTCACTTGTTTATCTGCGTTATGTAGGGCTGACAGACGAACAAACATTTATTAAAAAGCAATTTGAGGAGATGCTGCAGTCAAACTACTCCCATGCGATAAACTGCCACAGAAGAGGTCATCATTGTTTTTATGCCTGTTTTGAGACACCCATGTCACAAAAAATACATGTCTGCAATAACAAGCTCGTGTGCTCAAGCTGACAAGTTACACCTACCGTTGCCCAGAACCAGAAGAGAGTATAAGTAGGCAAAGTAAAATGAGCACAAAAAAAGTTTTATTGGCCAATCTGCTCTTTGTAGAAAAAACACCCCCGGGTGAGTTCAAATGAATAAATCACATAAATGTTCTACTTTACAAATAGAAATAAATTTAAACTTCCTACAGAACACATTCTTCGAAATTATACAGTAACGCACCTTGGAACCACGCAAGAAAAGTTCACGCAAACACGTGTATAATAATACTACTAATAATAATATTATTATTACTATTAATATTATATCATTATTATTATTATTATTACTAATAATATTACTATTATTGTTATTTTTATCATTATAATAATATTATTATTAATGACCCTCTGTTTTCGCCGGGATGTCGGTTGTCCGCAACCGACTTGCCTGTTTTATTCCACCTAATTGCCCTACCCTAAGTCAACCTAATTGATTTGCCTCCTCCGTCTCCAAGTTAGCACAATATTAAACTCCCACCGCTCCCTTTCCCTTTGTTAAACGCGCGCTGTTCTAAATTTTCTTTCTAAAAAAGTCATATTTTTGCAGCAGCCAGTACAATCCGCTTCAACTTCCAAGTGACCACGTGGCGTTCTTAGTAAGGTCACTGATATGCATACAACAGAATACTACCGATTTGTGCGAGGTCAAAGTGAACATTGATTTTATATTATAATAAAGTAGCGAGGCTGCACTAGAGCAATGTGCGTAAAAACAGTTTTTTCATTTATGGAAAGTCACTGCGAATCCCCCCATGTGACTAAGCTATTTGAGCATTATTTAGCCGATATACGTCTGATGTGGCCCCTCTTTCTGAAGAAGTCAGAAAATCTTCGTCTTCAAGCATCACATTTAGTGTGATAATTTAAACTATATCAATTATATGGACAATAAAGAAAAAAGAACAGGTGTTAAGCCCCATGGTGCACCAAAATTAATGGATAGATGGTCGGAGGAGGTATTTTTGAATACAGCAAACTGTTCGCCGCAATGGTCAGCTGAAACTAAATTGATGCGTTTCTCAAAAGTTCGCTTTTTCTGGGAACTAATTTTTTTGCGTAAGACATAACACAATTGTTCGAAGAATCTATAAATATTTCATCGATCGATTTCGCCTTGTTTACTGAATTTGCGAAGTCCTGTTTCTACCGGTTGGCGTATTCAACGGTGTATTTTATTGCACTGTTCATTTCCAGTTTTTTGTACTGCTTTTATTCTTACAGTTTTTCAGTCACCCAATGGTTTGCATTAGCGAAACCGTTTTCATACTTACATGTATTTTGATACGTATTTACCCTATGTTCTTCTGAATTTGTTGAAAATATAGTGTAGCCCTGCGTATTTCTCAGCTACCAATCTTATTACCATGATAAAAATAGTACAAATGGGTAGCTCTAAACGGATAAGTGTATGACTAGTGTCGGCATTTCTGTTTATATTTGTTGAAATATAATTTGTGCGAATGGGATGCCGTTATCTAATGCCTTTCGGTGTCTTCATGGCAGTCAAAATAAATTTCATTTTTGTTGTTTGCATTGTCATGTATGGGCGGCGACCAAATATGTCAACGTATTTGCACTGCTCCTTGTTTGTTTGTTGTTGCTTTGTTTTTGCTTTTGTTTGCTCTCCAATCGCTCCTGTCTGCAATGCATTTGACCCTGAAGGTATTAAAAATAAATAAATTGCAAAGGGGAGTAGCAGTCGGGACATCAGTTGGTCGTAGGGGTTTATTCGAAGGTGAAAGCGTAAGGTAACGGGGCCGAGCACAACTACAAACGGAACGAGATCGTGGGCACGAACGACCGAGTTGGTCCTTCGTGGTCTTGAGGATAAACCTCGGAGCATGCGCGATTTGGCGGATCACATTTTGGCATCTACTATTCATTGTTGTGAAACGTTAACTCCTGTTACATCGCCCTCGGTGCAAAAGGAGCCTTCCAGACTACTTAAGACAACGACAAAACTAGAGGGTCGTAGTAGGGCTTCAACCTATCCTAGTGAGCAATTTCACGCCTGTGGCGGTGATGACCTGTGGTTGGTGTGACTGGTTGAACAAGGTAAGTGAAGGACGAAGAGCACTCAATGACTGTGCATGGGCCATGGTACTGACTGGTCAGTTTTGGGGAGATTCCAGGTGTTGAGCAGGGTTCCAAAATCATCACAAGCGAGCAGGGATCGAAGCTGCGATCTTTGACGCAATTGTCGTGACGATTCTTCTGGCGCTGCTGATCGGTCGATGTGAATGAACAAGCCTGTTAACGGCATTCCTCGGCGCAACGAGCAAGGCCGGAAATCAGTGTACATTCGGTTGCGTCGAACGTGTAGGGGAGTACAGTGTAGATTGTACAGGACGGCTCTCGCCCATACAACAAGGAAAACGGCGAGAATCCTGTGGTAGCCTGCGTTGCCGTGTTGTAAGCAAATCTTACAAACTGGATTGCGAGGTCCCACTTCGATTGTTTGGGAAACAGGTACATGGAGAGCATGTCACCAGGGGTGTGGAAGAAGCGTTCCGTGAGGCGGTTTGTTTGTGGGTGGTATGATGTGGTGGTGTGAAGAACGACGTGGCATTTAGAGAACTCGGCTTCAATAACCTCAGACATGAAAACCCGTCCTCAGTCAATTAGAAACTCCTGAGGTGCACGTGTCGACGAACAAAGGAAGGAGCTACGTCGCGAGCCATGGCGGCCGGAAGAGCGTCGGGCTCGGGATACCGAGTAAGGTGATCGACCGCCACAATGATCAATCGGTTCCCGGCTGCAGTAGAAGGACGTGGGCCATAGAGGTCGATGCCCACAGGTTCGAAAGGCTTTGCTGGGCAAGGTTTGGGCTTCTAACGATTGGCGAAGCGGGACGGCGGCGATTTTCGGCGTTGGCATTCTGGGCAAGAGCGCACGTACTTGCGCACGAAGGTATGCATGCCGCGCCTGTAGTATCGCTAGGGAAGGCGCTTATAGTTCTTTAGTCTGCCAGCTTGACCACAACTTGTTTAGGTGTGAAAGGAGGTGCATATGTCGCTCCGCAAATGGCAGGGTACAACCATCAACCAGTTTTGGTCGTCGAAGCAGCAGTTCCGGCGGCAGAGTAGCCCGTCAATGAGTGCGAAGTGAGAAACATGCCTGCGTAGGGCCCGAGATTCTCTGGCAGGTGATGTACCGCATAACATCCCAATACGAGAAGCAATCCAAGCGCCCTTCCGTTAATCGGCTGACCTGTTGCTGACGGCAAGAGGCGATAGACGTGAGTCACTATCACTGGTGGCAAGGCAAGAAAGTTCAGCAGGTAATGAAGAGCAAAAAACGGCACCAGCGTGAGACAGAGAGAGAGACAACTTTATTACGCAATAATGCGAGAGTGGTTCCTCAGTCCAGGAGCCCATGTGCTGTCCTGGCTGCCGTAGCCCTGGTCACAAGCAGTAGCTGGTCCTCAGGTCGACAGCTGGACAGCAGTATCTCCCACTGCTCAGGGGAAGGGGACGGGTTCAGAGGCGGAAGGTCCGAGTTTTTTGTGCAGTCGAATGATATGTGTGCCAGAGTTCCTGGTTCGTGGCAGAATTTACACTTATCAGAGTACTGTGTAGGGAAGAGTAAATGCATACGGATAGGGTGGGGAAAAGTACCTCCTTGAATTTGTCTGAGTGTGGTTTATTGGCTTTTGGTCAAAGATGTGTGAGGACTAGGGAAGGTTTGTCTCGTGGTTCGGTAGTATTGGGTGATTTCTTGGTAGGTGAGGAGAGGTGCGGAAACATCTCCGGTCTCAGCGGCTCGGTGAGTGAGGTCTCGAGCCTGTTGATGAGCAAAATTGTTGCCCGTCAGTGCAGAGTGGGCGGGAGTCCACACAATGTCCACCCGATGGGCAGGCGGATGTTCATTCAAAAGTCGGTTTGTGGCGGGGGCCACCCGTCCCGACAAGAGCCTGCGGCAGGCGGCTTGCGAGTCCGTCAATATAATTTTGGAGGTGGTTTGGGTAAGGGCGAGCGCAATAGCTAATTCTTCAGCGTCCAGGGAGGAAGTTGTCCGGATTGAAGCGGTGGTGATGAGGGCGTTCTTAGATGTTACCACGGCCACCATAGTTTGGTTATCTGAGTAACTGGCCGCATCTGTGTACATTACGTCGGATCGGCTGCTGTAAAGTTTTTCGTGGGCTTTGCTTCGGGCTTCTCTACGACCAGGGTGGAGGTCCGGGTGCATATTTCTGGGAATGGGGCGCACAAAAATGGACTGGCGCCAAGTGTCGGGGACGGTGACCAGGTGAGTCTTGTCAGGGCATGACCATTGAATATTTCGAAGGACCGCGCGGCCTGCTTTGGTTTGGGCAAGTCGAAGGCGTTGACTAGAAAGGTGTCCTTCGATGAGCTCCTCTATGGTATTGTGGAGCCCCATGCTAAGTAGTTTGGCCGTAGACGTGCTCATCGGGAGACCCAAAGCTTGTTTTGTTGCTTTGCGAATGAGGCGATCGAGTTTGTCGCTGTCGGTTCGAGTTGGGACAATATATGGCGCGACGTAAGTGAGGCGGGATATGACAAAGGCCTGAACGAGCCGAAGAGTATCTTTTTCTTTCATGCCTTGGTGTCGGTTGGTGATGCGACGAATTATATGTATTACTGATCAGTAGCTTTACTGAGGTTGTAAAGTGTTTGGTCGTTTGTAGTGTTGGCTTGGATAGTAAGACCCAGGATCTTCAGGGCTCTAGCCGGTTGTATAGTGTGTCCGTCGAGGGTAATTGAGATTTGGTCAGGGTCAGAGTTGAGGCTGTGCTTACGAACTATAATTAATTCGGACTTTTGAGGAGAACAGCGGAGGCCATTGGCTTGGGCATACGCGTTCACTGTGTCCGCAGCACGTTGGAGAGTTTCTTGAATGCCCCCGAGGGAATCGGTGCCCGTCCACAAAGTGATATCATCCGCATAAAGGGCATGTCGAAGGTTGGGTATTTGCTCTAGGGCAGCGGGAAGGCCAATGAATGCGATGTTAAACAGGAGGGGAGATAATACAGATCCCTGGGGCGTGCCGCGACTGCCGAGTTGGATTGGTTTAGAGGTGATATCCCCTAGTTTGAGGATGGCTCGGCGATCTGTGAGAAGATCGGCGATGTAGCTGTAGGTTCGTTCTCCGCAGCCAGTCTGATTAAGCCGACCAAGAATTGCCGCGTGTGTCACGTTGTCAAATGCCCCCTTAAGATCCAGGGCAAGTATGGCTCGAGGGGAGTGACGGGTGGCTGGTGCGATTATTTCTTCCTTCAGTTGAAGGAGCACGTCTTGGGTGCTGAGGTGTTGACGAAATCCATGCATGGAGTCTGGCATCTGTCCCGTATCTTCTAAATGCTGCTGGAGTCTTTTGAGGATAATGCGCTCCAATACTTTTCCAATGCAGGAGGTGAGTGAAATCGGTCTGAGGTTGTCGATAGGTGGGGATTTACCTGGCTTGGCTATGAACCGTACTTCAGCAGTCTTCAATTGCGAGGGAAGCTTCCCAGACGACCAGAACTCATTGAAATGAGTGAGCAGGGTCGCTTGTGCTTCATCCCCAAGGTTGGCGAGGACCTTGTAAGTAATCTGGTCGGGTCCAGGGGCGCTGTTTTTCTTGCATTCTTCCAAGGCAGCCCTGAGTTCATAGAGCTGGATATTCCGATTGAGGGACTCGTTGGGGGTGCCTGTGTATGGTAGCGGAGGGTCAGCTGTATCTGTTTGTAGGTATTTGTCTTGAAGGTCCCGGATGAGTTGGTCGGGCGTTCCAGAGTACGCGTGTATGGTGCGGGTCTTGTTTCGGTTCGATTCCCCTTTGCTGGTGAGGGGATCAAGTAGGTGGCGTAGTAGGTGCCACGTCTTGCGGGTAGTAAGAGTGCCTTGCAAGCTGTCGCACACCTGGAGCCAGTTTTCTCTGCTCAACTTCTGAGCGTACTCAACGGCTTGTTGTGAGAGCAGTGAAATCTTCTTGCGAAGCTTTCTATTATGGCGCTGACGCTTCCACCTGCGGGTAAGGCTGTGGCGCGCCTCCCATATGCGTATGAGGTTTGCGTCCACACTTGGGGTTTGGTAGGACGTGGCTACAGTCTGTGTGTGAGCCTTAACATCACGAGTGAGGTCTTCTATCCATTCCATAAAGGGTTGGTGAGGGTCTGAGGAGCGAATTAGGCGGGATTTCCGAAATGCATCCCAATTGGTGATACGGGCGAATCCGGTGCGGGCTTTGAAATCCCCGTGTCGGAGGAGGAGGTGGATAATGTCGTGGTCCGAGCCAAGATTTATTTGAGTATTACTCCATCTAACATCAAGTTGTCCCGATAGCAGAGAGAGGTCTGGGCTTGTGTCACGACATGTGCTAGTCCCTGTGCGGGTCGGCGTGTTGGGATCATTCAGGAGGGTGAGGCTGAGGTTTTCGATGGCTGACACCACGCTCTGCCCTTTTCTTGTTTTATACTTGTACCCCCAAAGCTGGTGTGGAGCGTTGAAGTCCCCGAGTACAAGTAGTGGAGACTGCCTAGCGAGGTTTAGTGCTTCCTGAATTGTCCTCTGGATATCGGGTTGCTTGGTAGAAGGGCGACAGTAAATGTTCAAAATAAATAGATTAGATGTTTGTTTGATGCAAGGGGAGAGGACCTCCACAAGCGTGTGTTCACAGCCGGCTTGTGGCGTGAGATGCTGTGTGGCTGCAATAGAGTGACGAATTAAAGTAGCTGTAGCTTTCTTCAAGGGATCTTCATAGGATAGGTAGCCCGGGAGCTTGGTGGGTCCATTTGTTTCCTGTAATACTATAATATCTGGTTGTGGGTCCAAACTAAGTATGTACTGTTGTAGGGAGGCTGCTTTGCCTCGGTAGCTACGGCAATTACATTGTAGGATCGCCGTGGCTTGTTGCTTAGAGCGTGTCGTGGCCATCTGAAGGCGGGTGGCAGGTCATGCCATCGACTGTTCGAGCGTATGGTACTGCGCGGCGGTGGGGACGGGAGCCACAACCGTCGATTCTGTCTTGTCTAATGGGCCCTGTGTCTGTACGGGTTTCAAGGCCTCCGGAATTGACGACGAGAGAAGCCTGCGTTTCCTGCCGGAGGGCGGCAAGATCTTCCTTCAGGGATTGAAATTCTTGCTTGAGGATGACATTGTCTGAGCGGAGGTTTTTGATTTCCTCATTCAAATTTCCAAGCTGATTGACTAGTTGAGCAAAGACGTCCTGAGACGAGGGAAGTTGGTTTCCAGTCTGTGAGGTGGAATTTTGGTCTGCAGCCATAGGTTCGGAGTCAGGATTGAGTTTCTTTTGTTTTTCTGAGTTAGTACTGGGGGGTGCGCGTTCTAAGGCTTCCAGACGTGATTGTAAAGAGGCTATCATAATTTTCTGCTGTTCAAGGATTTGCAGCAATTGAGGGCACTCGTGGCATTGTGTGTTAGCCTGGGGTGACTGTGTATGGGAGGGGGCTTGGGGTGGAGCAGTGCGAGATACGTGCTGAGCCCAGCTTACTTGTTTTGAGTCTTCATTGTGTGCAGCCGGCCTCGCTGGTGCTCCGCCAGGCCCCTTGCTTTTGGATCTGCTCCGGCGTGTCTCGAACTTGGAGTAGCAGACCGCTCCCTTCTCCGGCCACGTGGAGGGGTCGGGTCCTGAGCTCTGTCCCGGCTGGCCGCGACGACTTGCCGGAACCGTCGTTGCCGGAGGATGTAGGGTTCGGCATAGCGCTTCGTGCAGCCAGGCGAGCCCGTGAGGGGCTTGCGGCCTGAACGATAAATGACCCGGAAGTCGTACTCTTGCATTCGGAGTCCCCACCAAACAAGACCACCTGATGGATCCTTGAGGGAGGAGGGCAAACAGATTGCGGGACGATCGGTGACGACATCAATGAAGCGACCATACAAGTACGGGCGAAAACTTCCTAGTGCCCAAACTATGGCCAAGCATTACTTCTCTGTTACAGAGTAGTTCGACTTAAATATCCTCAGAAAGCAGCTCGTGCATGCCATGACGTACTCGGAAAAACCGGGTGTTCGTTGGGCGAGGACAGCACCGAAACTGATCCAACCAGCATCAGTGTGGACCTCTGTTGGGTCGTAAGGGTCAAAGTGCAGCAGTATCGCAGGGGATGTAAGAAGAGGGCGTAGCGCAACAAATACTTCGTCGCCGGAGGGGGACAACCTAGTATGTCGCTGGCACTACCAAGGAGCTGAGTCAAAGGCGAAACTATGCCGGCGAAGTTGCGTACGAAGCGCCTAAAACTGTAGCAAAGACCGATAAAGCTCCGGAGAGCCTTGATAGTGTTCGTCTTCGAAAACTCGGCTGGGGCTCTCACCTTCTTTTCAAACGACGTGGCCCAGGATCGTCAGTTTTCGCGCAACAAAATGACCCTTTTTGAGATTCAGCTGCAGCCCAGCACTTGCAAAGCCGGTTGAAACTTGCTCCAGGTGGACGAGGTGCGTTTTGAAGCCCGAAGAGAAAACAACGAGGTTATGCAGATAGCAAAGACACGTCTACCACTTTAGACCGCTCAAGATACTGTCCATAATTGGTTCGAATGTGGCAGGAGCATTGGAAAGCCGAAACGGCAATACATTAAATTCATAAAGGCCTTCAGGGGTAACAAAAGCAGTTTCCTCTCGGTCAGCTTCCGCCATAGAAAGCTGCTATTTCCTGGATCGTAGGTCTAGCGACGAGGAGCATTCTTCTCCCCGCAGACAGTCGAGGGCGTCGTCAATGTTAGGGAGAGGTTGCACGTCCTTGCGGGTTACGCTGTTCAAACGGCGGTAGTCAACGCAAAACCGAATGGACCCATCCTTCTTTTGCACAACAACCACGGGTGACGCCCAGGGACTCTTCGAGGGACGAATAATGTCGCGCCGAAGCATGTAATTCATGTTGTCTTCACTGGTGCGTCGCTCTACAGGGTATAAACGATACGGTCGTTGTCGAAGCAGGGCATGCGAGGCAGTGCCCTCACAACACATGTCTGAGCCGAGCCAGTGCCCTCACAACAGTGCCCTGGATTGGCTCACAACAGACGTGCGGCCAAGGGAACTTTTTCAACTATCTAAAGACGAAGATAACTGGCTCAGAAGGGTAGTAAGCTGTGCTCGTTGGTTTGCGTCCAAAATTTTGTGCATGGGCCCAGGTAAATCTCGGGAGATATTAGATGCAAAGTATCTCATGGTCGGGGCTAAGTCCTTCCCTTGTAGTTGTTGTTGTTGCGCCTTCCACACCCCCACTGCGCATTATCGGCTTGCTGAACGCCTGGTGGCGTCTTACCCTTCTATGGCTCCTGAAACGACAGTGTGGCCGGTGTCTTGCTGGGCCGGCACGAGACGAGCACGCTTCCCTTTAGAGGCTCCTAAAGTGACAGTTTTGGCGGTGTCTTCCTGGGCCGGCACGAGACGAGCGCGCTTCACGCGCCTTCAACGTTTCATAGTCGTCGGCAGCGGCGTGCGTCGGCCAGTCTCGGCGGGCTGGGGAACGTGCATCGACCTCATCTTCAGTATCTTTAGGGTACATCCACTACAACAGCCCTTAACTTTACATTTCACAAACCATAAGGCGGTTTGTGAAAAGCGGAACACCAACCACAGCTCTACGACACCTACGTTGAATATGATGATGATAGCGCTTAAATAAAGACTAACTCATACCACGTGCGTCTCTCTCTCTCTGTCTTTAATGCCTCTCCACTCAAACACCCCCCATCCTTCCAATAAAATTACGCCATCTTCCCGTAAGAGAACCATGAATGGTATGCAAAAAAGCCATGGGGTCAGCGCAATTTCCCATTTCATAGTTCCGGTAAGTAAAAAGTGTGGTAGTTATCATGAAAACCAAACTGTAAATATAGCGGCAGCTACGTACCTCAACCTCACGGACGAACTGAAAACTAATTAGCACTTGAATCGACCCCATGCCTGCTTCGCACACTACTCATGGTTCCCCTACAGGAAGATGGCGTATTTTTTCGTCCCGTGTGCGTGGCGTAGTAGTGCTCAGCTAGTTAACTTCCACATGGGGTGGATCATCAAGATGTTGCGTAACGAGACGGCGACCTACGGGCTGTTCAAAGTCGGATATTGCGCCATGTAAAGGGCGCATGAAGTCGTCACGGGGTTACTAATAATAAATAAACTGATGCTATTGCGAACTGTCAAAAGGGTGAGGAGTGGCGGAAGACATCTGCGGCGGAAGAAAATATCGGATGTCGTAAAAGGCACTGTGCCTCAGGAATAGATGTGTATAATGAGGAACGAGAACGGAAGAACGGGGTGTGCGACAATATCTTCAGTGATAACCAACTTGGCGCTGGGGGCACAGAAATAATCTTCTAAAAGAGGTGAAAACTCTATTTCTGCAGGTGCGCAGTGTATGACGGCATGATGGCGCGGCAGAACGTTCTAACCCAAGATTACATCATGAGAGCAAGGCGGCAGGACAAGTTCAACGGTGTACAGAATTTTATGAATAACGACATGGGCCATGCAGGCTGCTATAGGCTTCATCAGTTGTACACTGGCGTTGCGCTAGGGCAGTTCGGAAAGTGGCACCATTACCTTTCGAATTTAACGGCAGCGGTCGACATGAAAAATAGAAACAGCAGCTCTAGTATCGATTAGGGCAGTAGTAGGGATCACTTCGGCAAACATCAATAATATTTTCGCACGAAAAGTGAGGACTTCAGTTTTCGAGGGTGACGCAGCTATTGCCTCGGGAACTGAGGCTCTTAGTTGTCCTCCACAGTGCTGGCAGAGCGGCGTGACATAGGCGACAGGGAGCAGTGACGTGAAGAAGTTGTGCGGGGGTAGGTTAACATAGTAGAGCGGTCAGGTGCCAGTGACGGCATTGACGGCCCAGAGGCGACATGGTACATTGGCTGCGGAACAACATAGGGCAGGGCGTAAGCGGGGTCGTTGTACGGAGCCTGTTGGAAGCTATTTGTAGGCAGCATGTGATGGCGGAAGTAGCGAGCTACATGTCCGGCAATTCTGCATACAAAGCATATAGGGCGATTGTCCTGCTTACACCAAGTTCGCGTAAGAGGAGGACTGCCCACGGTCGTTTGGAAGACGGCTCGCTGGCACGACATTCAGGCTCAAGTTGTTCTGCAACGGAAGCACTGATAGCCAGGCTGGACTGGTGGAGCAGACGGGTGCTTCACTCGAGGGTGCAACGAAGGAACAGGCTGAAGAGCTGACCTTCCTGCAGCTTCGGCGTACGATATGGGTGCTGCGACCGAAACATGGTACTGAGCATTGTTGAGTGCCTCAGTGACCAATTCTTGTACCACGTCCCTCAGTGCAGGAGCTAGAGTGGACGACGGTTCCGCGGTGCATTGAAGGAGAGACACCTGGTGAGCCCCTTCTTCCGGAATAAAATATTTCATTAGGGCGAAGAGTGTGGGGTCGTCTTTATAGGTCACAGCCAAACGCAACAACGGCTCGGTCTGTGTGCCAGATTCCTAACTTAGGGCCAGTTTCTTTCGAAGCTCGCCGAAGCTCTGACACAAACGTACGACGTCGGCTATCGTTTGGGGATCCTTGGCCAGTAGCATACGGAAAGTGTCATCGTCCATTCATTTAGGGATGTGCCTGACCTTGTCCGCTTCCGTCGTCGACGGCTCGATGCGCTTGCACAAGTCAACCACGTCTTCGATGTAACTGGTGATTGTTTCCCTGGCTTGTTGGCCTCGTGCACGCAATCGCTGCTCGGCAAGAAGCTGGCATACAGCAGGGTGGCCAAATTCTGCCACAAAGCGGGATCGGAAGGCAGAACAGGCAATCATGTCGGATTCATTATTGGTGTACCACAGCCAGGCGAGCTTGTCAAGGTAGTAAAATACGTAATCCAGCTAGGTAGAATTCTCCCATTTGTTGTATGCACTCACGCGCTCTTATGACGACAGCCAGACGTCCACATCAGTGTCGTCCTCGACGGCGAACGTGGTTGGGTCCCACTGTCACCTCGCGCAAGAACAGATCTTGGGTGCGCCCGACGGTGCAGGATGCTGCCTGGTCTCTTCGTGGTTCATCGCGGGCAGCGTCCGGCTGCGAAGCTCCACTGTGGAACCGAGACCCTTGATCTCCACCACGTTAAAGAGGAATAGCAGCCATGACGGTAGTTGGTCTTGGGAGTTCATTCGAAGGCGAAAGCGTAAGGCAACAAGACCGAGCGCAGGTCCAGCCGAAACAAGCTAGAGGTAGTGGTGGTGGTTCCAGTGAAATGGCTCGTACCCACTCAGGGGAATTGGCCTAAAAATGGGCGCCTTACCGAAAGAAATTAGTTATTTTTTGTAGGGAAACAAAAATAATTAAATATTAGGATCGATTACCAATAGATGAGTAGAGCAATAAAACTAAGGAGATTAGAGAAAAAAAGGTAAAAACGAACACCATTTAATGAAAATTGCAAGTAAGAAACACGAAGAAAGTGGTACAGACGAAGCAGTGAGCTGGGCGCGCATATTCTTGACAAGGGAATCCATTAGGACTAAATGATGTCTAGCACGGAAGACGGCCTGATTCCAGGATGAATGAGTGCAACGCACTGCAAGATCCCCGTGTCAGAGTCCCAGTTCCTTCGTTCCGAATGACAAAATAACTGTAGCAGAAAGCGTGGGGTTTATTCGGCTTCATGTACTTTCTTAGTATCTTCGTCTTATCGAGAAGAACCGTCGGCAGGAGAAGAAGAAATGGTCAATTGTTCTGGTTCTTTGCAAAAGGCGCATAACGGCGACAGGGCCAGATTAGAGAATTGCAAGTAATAATTTAAATTTGGCACGCGACAGGGAAAGCTAGTGAGAGTTGCTTCACAAGCTCGCGACTGCCTTATGCTGCACTTCCATGAGTACCGAAGGTGCTCGAGCTCCGAGTCGTCGTAAGCAGAATCAGGCAGACTTTGAAGTAAGCACAACCTACGGAAGCGAGCCGAAGTTATGAGCTAGTGGTCTGAACGTCTGATTTGGTCCTTCGTCGTCTTCACGATAATCCTCGATGCATACCCGACTGGGCGGATGGCGCTTCCGCATTTATTATTCATTGTTGTGCCGCGTTAGCTATTGTTACAAAAGAAATAAATAAATAAACAAGTAAATAACTAAAAATGTTATATAATACGACTGTCTTAAGCAGAAATGGGTGTCTAGTGTTCATTGAAAGGATTCGATACCTTGTCAGTCCTAATCCAGTACAACCACATCAAATATAATACAGGGAATTCCATTTTCTACGGTAAAATAAGCCACAAAAATGTACCTGGATGCGTGGGAATAAGCTCTGGCATTGCTTCCCCGTAGTAGGGTTCCTTATCTCAGCAAACTCGTTTGTTAAGTTAGCACAAAATATCAGATTTTTGTCTTTCTGATATACCGCCCTGTAATGTTACTCTTGGGGCATGTATATTTGACGCTCACTTAATCTAAGACGTGTTAAAGGGGTCCTGAAATGCCTTCCGCCGATGCATGGATGTACATGTAACCAAATAAAGCAATGTATTAGCAATCTCCTCCTGCAAGAATTTTGTTAAAGCGATGAGTATTAGCTGAGAAATCGTAAATCAAAAACCGCGAATTATCGTCGCGCCGTATTTCCTCCTCCTTTCAACTGTTTCTTCGCTGTTGGCCTCCCCTCCCATGATGCTCCGCTCCTCAGCGGTGACGTACTTCCGCTATTGCGCTCCCACAGACTGCCGTCTGCTACGGGCCTGCTCTTTCGGCTTTTTCATCTCTGTAGACACCATGGACACGGGCTGGAAAAGCGAACGAATGACCTGGCCGCATGTGTGCGGCCTGGCCTTGCCCTTTCGCGGTGTACGTAGCTGCAGGGCTGCAGTTGGTATCGGCGGCGAACTCGCAGCCGCGTGGGGAGAATCGTGCGCTCGTTCCCTTTGGTGCACCGCGCACTGTTTATCCAAAAAGCGCGGTCTCAGATGTGGCCCCGCTAGTGCCGGGTGTTATTTTGCGGTGGTTGTAATTCCTACTACCGGCGGCATGTGAAAAAAGACATTTTCAACCGACACAGAACCCGTGCACAAAACGCGCCGGATCGGATCGCTTTTTCAGCGGCGATGAACGTGAAGGCGAAGAGCAAACCAACGCTGCACTCGATCAGCGAGAACCCGTGTTCTGACAAGCTGCACCCATGTGTTGCATTCAACACTGACGGGAAAGCGTTTGTTTGCACTTGTTTGGATAGTCGTAAAATGTCCAAACACTCCGGCACTCCGCTAGCAGATCAGCCGGCGAGACATTTCGGAAAACATTTGACAGATGGCGCCGTATGCATTAGTGTGTCGCTACGCAAAACTGAGGAGACGCTCTACTAAAACTCCCATCGCGGTTTCACGTAGCGGGACGCAAAAATGTAGCGTTTAGCGTATGCAAAGGCCACAAACGCTGTACTAAAACTCTATTAGCAGCAAAATAGCGTGCGTATGTGAAACCGCTTGCGTTTACAAAGCTGCACACCGAGCGCGTACGTTTCAAACCTAGTGACATCGTTTAAATACACTGGCAAGCACAGTGTAACGTAGTCAGATATCAACCGTATGCTCAGGCGACAAGCAAGAGCTTGTTTTATGTGGGGCGGAGATTGCGCATAAAGGCCCGTTCGCACTTGCGACGAAAGCGAGTGAGAGCGGCAGGAATTCCGTCGCCTTGTCGCGCGACGATCGTTTTTGTCGAATGGTCGGGACAAATTTTGGTTGCGCGACAGAATTCCCGTCGCTTTCGCTCGCTTTCGTCGCAAGCGGGAATGGAAAGTTCTGCCGCTGCCGTCTGCTACGCAGCTCGGAGGTAACCGCGCGATCTGCTCGGGCCGGATGAACGCGCACACTCCCGCACAGCAGCTCCCCAAGCGGCAGACGGCCGCGTACATCGCTCCCGGCGCCCGCCTGGAGCCCGCCATCGGCACACTAGCCAGTATATTTCAGGCACTATAATGGAGGAAAGATTTTTTGCTTCCGGTGAACCTAGTTCTTTGCCCCTGTGTTTTTAAATGCGTGAAGTGGTTAGCACGTCGTCCTCACGCAGCTCTGTATCGTCGTAGCATCGCTGATTGTCCGAACGAAGCTTGCAGCTAAGCCAATGCAGCGACCGAAGCTGTGTGTGTGTGTGTGCATCGCCTCCTGTGTGTTGTGGACGCGTTCGTTTCGCGATGAAATGCGACATTGTACTTCTGCGGGTGGGTAGTGCTTCCCATGGTCTGGATTATCTTTCTCGAACGACGTACCACTCAACCTCGCATTTGGTATGTGCAGTGTGCCTGGCTAAAAGCCTTCTCGCTTGCGCGCCAGAGTTGTGACTTGCTGCTCGTCCCCGCAAACCGGGTGTGAGGTGAGTGCCGTATTTACGACGGGCAGGAGGAGGCAACTCATCGTCTGTCAATCGCGGTTCATACTTGCAACGAATGTTGTGACGTTGTGTCCGTTCGAAACGCATCTATGGATTGTTGGGAAGTTGAATAAAATGTGTGCGTCAAACCCGGGTATTCAGCTCAGGGCGTTCTCTGCGATTGCACGAAAGAAGTGCCACGGGGCTTCAACGCTTTCTTTATGGAACGTACTCAGGTAAGAGAATATCCATGTCGTGTTATGGCCGTGTTGCATTCAATACAAACGGTTAAGCGTTTATTTACACTTGTTTCGTTTGTCGTAAAATGTCCAAGCACTCCGGCACTACGCTGGCAGATCAGCCAGCGAGCCGACGCTGAGCAGACGACTCATCCCTTTGCCGGAAGTGCGTGAAAAAGCCGCCCAATAGCAGGATGTCTAGCTCATGACGAACATCTGGGAATCGATGATGTAGACATGTGAAGATGGCGGCGTCCAAAAACACGAAGGAAAGGGTGAGAAAAAAGCGACAAACTTTGCAACAAAAGTGTGAGCTTTCCGCTGCGCGTAAAAGAGTAATACTTGGCACAGGTGACGTTCGCGACCCAATCTAGCGATTGCGCTAGTTCATTTAGTGTGCTCAAAATGCCTTTCAGGGCCCCTTTAAGGGGGGGTAAGTGTGCTGTTGTTCTCACGTTGGAACCGATTTGACGCACCCGAAGTGTGCACGCTTTGTGGCGTGAGCAGGAGTTATGCAGCGACAGTAAAATTTCTCCGTCGGTCGATACATAGGGCAGCGACGAAAGAGCAGAGAGCGAGACGGGAGCCAGCGCGTCAGGAGAGCTACATTGGTGAAGCTGACGTAGTTGGCAGGGGGGCGGCAAGGAGATGCAGCTCACCACGAGTTTGTGCTGACGCGCCACTCGAACGCTGTGTTGACGGGTCAAGGTACTTACTATGTGAAAAATTGTGTTCAGCCGATACGTGGTGACAATTAAGGAATAAAGTAAACAAGCGAGATATTGCCAATGCCCCTAGACATCTATAGGTAACATTTATAGGTAACTACAGCAAACGTGGTAACTGGGGAGGTGAAATCGCTAACTATTGGTTTCCGAGGAAACTGAGCGAAATACTTCGTTGAGGACTTACAACTCCGGAGACAGGCGTGTGCTGAAGCCGAGCCTCCAGTTCAAGGTCCACCATCGACTCTTGAACAAATTTCCTGGAGATGACTCGAAGGTATTCGCAAGAATATTTAGAATTATAATGCTTTCGAGTCGTGTTATAAGTGGGTAAGTACAGTCATTTGTTAACCAGTCAGAAAATAAAATCGTCATTGTAATAGTAATGTATAATTCAGTGTGTTTGCTCACTAGAGTACTCTGGCTGAATATGTTTTCTCGGGGTGAGATACAAGGCAGGTATGTTACACAAGTTTTCATTCTATCAAAATTTTAGGTCATAATATCTTTTTTAGAAGGAATGGCACACACCGATACTGCAGATCGCGTGAGTAACAAGGAAGGAAGTGTAACGAGGTTCTGCAATTAGGTTTTGCAAAAACTTTACACAAACCTTGAGAGTCTCAAACGCCTTTTTGAGAGTGTGGGTCGTCAGTATGAGTTGGTTCAAAGTTAGAATGCCGAAATGGTAGATGTGGTCCCGTACCATGTCTGTAATCTGGATTTGCCCAAATTTCCATTTAAAGTCGCCAAGGAAGGTATCCAAGTACCTGTGAGTGGAGTGAAAAAATTGCGAACATCACCATTTACGTAGGGCAAAAATGTGTCCAGCAGGCGGCCCCTACCCTCAACGTCCTTTCTTTCCCAGCCCATCGGTAGCGATCCGCCGTAGTAAGCCGGTTCAGTGCGAGGTAACTGCCCGAGGAACACACGGCAAAAATGCAGCCACAACAGCAGCAGCACCACATATAAAACTGAGGAAGAATCGAAGAATGTCACGCATTAAAAATTTCCCACCCTTTTTACAACACCGTGGCAGACAAACAGTGGTTAAATACAATTGACCGTGACGCGTTCGTAGCTTGGCTGGATGCGGCACTGCAGGCTCTTTCCTATGGTAGTGTTATATCTGTGTTCATCTTCAGGTAAGACAGACAACACATAGAAAAGATGCTGTCTCATTTGTTTTAAAGCACGACACTATCGCAACGCGAACCACATGGCAAGATAACTGCTAAAGCAAACTCTCTTGGCCCTAGTCCGCACCAGCGTGAAAGGCAAAGCGAAAGGCTGCAGAGCGAGCTCGGTGAGCTGAGGCGGCTGCAGCGAAGCAACCTGCATTTGCTAGCATGGCAAGTGGAAAGGTAGTAGACACTGCAGTGCAGCGAGAAAGGCGGCAAGGTAGCCGGAAGCTGCGACAATCAGAACTGGCAGGCAGGTGGCCGCGAAGGCTGCAAACAGCACTGAGAAATATTTCCACGCAACACTAAGGTAATGCATTAAATAAACGACAATAAGCAGCAAGGAGTGCCCTCGCATTCAAACCGCTTGAGAATCGTGTTGCAGCCCTCGTTCTTGTTTTCACAACGAACGAAAAAGTTCCACATAAAACCGACTCACCGGGCTTCGACCGAAACTCCGTACTCGGTTCGTTGAGAGGATTTGGCCGCCTCGCAAAAGCTCTCCAAGCGGGGTGTGGCCAATTTTAGTATACTATCGGTTGCGTTATCGTAATAGAGAGAATCGTAGAAAACGAAGTCGCACAGGCCGTCAAGACGTTCTTGTACGCGAGCCGTAGGGCCACGTGGATGGAACGCTGTAATCGTGCAGAGCAGGGAATACGTGGAGAGCCAGTGACGGCCGGCTGCGCAGAAAAGCCAAGCAGTCTCAGTGCGTCACAAAAATCTCTATTGGTGACACTGCAGGAACATTTTAAACTGTAACACCCACTCCCATAGCTTTCCCCGCAGAACATTACCTACAGCGGCTCCGAGTGCCTAATGCGATGTATGCAGAGCCGCGCCACGAATACCGCATGACACACCTATTTGTCTGTCAGCGATAGGTACTTTCAACTAAGAGTCGTGTCACATCGAAGCACGTCTGCGCGTGCAAGCCTTACGACTAGTCAGCACCACTTCTCAATTTATCTTTTTACAACAGGACACTCCTAGCTCCTCAGGTCACACCCTAGCTAATAACATTACCCTTGCTAGTAACACAGACACCCCCATTGCCATTCTGAACGTGGCCTGGCCCACTTTTGCTTTGATACACATGCACATCCCACTTTAGCACCCAGTATAGTTGCAAGATACTGAATTTCTTAGTCGCCACAAACATACCACTGAAGCTTTCTCATCCCCTTACTCCATCGCCAAAGTAGCCACCTTCCCCAGCCCCACTACGATGAAGAGGCCGCGGTAGCAGTGATATTTCCATTCCAACAAGCTTCATCGTGGTTTTCATACCAACCCCACCTTTTGAACTCCAGCAAAGATCATAACTGTCCGTATTATGCACCGCAAAAAAACATTCGGCTAGGAGGCAAAGAGGAAGTCTGCATCTGTTATTATCAGAGTTCTTTAAATTAGGAACACAGGTTGCGATGGTTTTTCACAGGACACTTGACAAAAAAAAGTACTAATTTTCACTAGTAGTTTAATTTTGCACTAGTGGTGTAAGCGACGACAAAACAGAGATGACAGTCTCTGTCCCTTCATCGGAGACCAGACTGATGTACCTCACATGATTTTCCGAACTTGCCGCCCAACGCACCATCATTTGCTGTCCCAGGTCGTTTTCCCTGCGGGCTTTCACAACTCATAGTGTTAGCCCGCGCTCGAACCCGCGTTAGAGCGCACTAGAACCGGTGGCAGAATCTTTCCGTCTTTATCGGGAAGTACGCGGCTCTGCTCCCAAGTTTTCGTGCGAACACACGGAAACTGGCGAGGTGACCAGCTCGCGAGAGTTTGCGCCTGAAACACTGGGTAGGGCGTTCTCAAAGTTTGACCTAACCGACGTCGGGCGCTCCTCATGAGGCGCACGCTCACGTGCGCTCATTATTTTTTTTGCAAGACCCTTACGTGGCCCAAGTCCACATGCCCTCCTGGACGACGCCGGGCGCTTCTCACGAGACGAACCCTCACGTGCGCTCGGCTGGGCTACGCTTTCTGGTAACGCTCCCGGAACTAAAAGCTTAAGCAGCTCTGCTGCAAAAAGGTGCAGACAGGTGATATAAACACCAGCACAAGAACATAGTTCGATTTAATTCTGATCCAAGAACAAAAACCAAAACCTCCCTCTAGCGACAACGATGGTTGAGCCAGCACCGTTCTCGTGATGGACGGTGAAAAACATGACGCCTCCCCTCCTTTGTGCTCATCATCTTCACCATCAGTCCCATGTTCTTTTAAGCACTCACCAGAACGGCATTGGTGGCTCGTCCTTTGTTCACATTTTTGGCGCCGAAATTGGGACCAAGGGGCCTCCGGAAAGAGCCACCCCGAGCGAATTTGTGTTATTATCTTCCAACGCACTTTCACCTCTGGGAAACAACAGCGATGCCTCGATTTGAATGGACCCTTTGGGAAAGCTAGCGGCAGGCCTAAGAAGAAGAAAGTTCGAGCCGGACCAAATGCTGCATATCCTCTGCTTTGCCGACACATCCGTTGTGCCTTCGCGGCTGCCTGACGGCCGGCACGATGACGCTGATTTTTGCCCCGTGATTCCGGGTTCCAGGGTGTCGATGTCTTATACGTAGGGATAGACCATGAACGCCTTGCTCAAAACATGGTGGATCGTCCGTTACCAAATAATGAAATTCATCGGCAAGGTTGACTTACTGTTCATCGAGCTACCACATATACGTGAGTTGGCTGATCTGTAAAGACTTTGACGGAACAAAATGATTGCTTGGCCCCGATCAGCTGAGAAGATTACGCATTGTTGACATTGACAACCTTGAAGCATGGTTGTTTGACGCGTTTGATTTTGAAGCCGCAGTAATAAATGCCAAATTGAGAGTGGAAACAAAATTTACAGTCCAGCAATAACCGTCAAGCTCGCATAGTGTCCATCAAAGCCAAAGTTCGTCAAAGCTCAGACAGCATCCAAAATATGATATTCTAAATAATGATAATAGGGAAACTTTGAATGGAAAGAATAATCGGGTAACCGAACAACAAAAATACGAACGAAGTCTAGAAATGAATCGGCACTAAATACCTCCAACAGCAAAACGGATATCTTGATGTCTTCGTTGAAGCCACCATGTCACATCTTGCGTAGAATTATGCCCAGCAGAAACAGAAATGACCGAGACAGCAGTGAGTCTTGCGTGACCAGAAATCATTGTTGACAACTTGACCGCCAGTGATCGGACATCAAAAGCAACGAATTCAACGTTTACATGTCCTGTAAAAACAACCATAGCAAAGAAGAAAATCTAGGGAAACTTATACTCATGTGCAAGGTTTGAATCGCGAAGCTGTTGAAGGTGAGCGTTAACGGACAGAACGTTTCAGTAGCACACCCTACGTTTCGGGTTGAGGCCTCTTCCTCGGCCATGTGAACTATCCGCGGCCGTGCCATGCCGAGAACTGCGGATACGTCTGCGCAAGGTCTCTTGTACGATAACGAGCGCATGCGCAGGACGATGCGAGTTCCCGCACGAAGGCTTTCCTACGATACTGAGAGCTACGCGTGGCCCTCTGGAGTGTTGCGGAAGCAGCTATGACGTGTCCACTCCGTGGACGTGTCTTTCCGTTGTAGAGTGCGTAACGCTGCATCTGCGCGCCACTTACGCGATACCATTCCTCGCGGAGAGTTTGCGCCGGGCACGAACCCCGGACTTACTGCCAGTAACAAGGGCTCCGCTGTTAAAAGAACCGCAAGACTGATTTGCATGGCGACGCGACTCGTTTACGACGCAAGTAGCACCAGACGTTTCGGATTGTCGGGATCAAAAGAAACCTCCAATTGAAAAACAGTTCAAGTGCGTTAGGGAGGGTGGAGGGATAGAAGATACTAAGAGAAACAGCCCGTTTATTTACATTGATGTATACGCGGCAATTCAAGATGACAAAGAGAAGGCCATGGTCAGTGATGGACAAAATGACTGCTGGCTGGCAACTAAAATTCCACCCCGAAGCGGGAATCAAACACCATGGTTCGCCGACTCCTTTCAACTATTCCACAGTTATTCATGAAATCACAGGGTATCTCCTTCTGCATGCCATGAAACAGTGTTAGTATCGGTGTTTGCAAAAGTCGCGAGGACTCCCCTGCTTGCTTCAACGGACATGAATTCTTGTTGCCTGTCAACTGGGCTGGTTTTCAGCCATGGACGCTAGAACACCGCGAAGTTTGTAGCCGTCTTCGTGCGGGGGAAGATGTTCAAAAACTTGAGTGCTCGCCTGGTCCTTGGTTCGGTCCCGGTTTTAGGCACCAAAAATGTGGAGAAAGCAAGGAACCGCCGTGACCCATTCTGATAAATGATTTTATTCGAACGTGCGAATTATTACGATGGTTGCGAGAGAGGCGAGGCGTCATCTTTTTTAACAGTGCATACTTTGGTTGACCAATTCTACACTTCGAGTATGTGCTACTATAGAGGTGCGCACCACTCTTCTAGAATACCCACAGCAACTCTAGTGTGTGCACCCCGTAAGCGTAACGTTAGGGTTTGGGATGTATGGGGCGAATCGGTAGCGGCTGCTTGGCGTTCTCTTCAAACCATATCGAAATGGAGCAGATGTTACCGATCCTCTTCTTCGCTTGGTCTGTCGCTCGGTTTGCTTTCTTCGCTCGGTCTGACCCCGGAATATTTGCGCGGTGGAGTACGCGGCTATTTCAGGGAAGTTGTTTTGTCTTTTCGTTTCCTTAGTGCAAGGTTTTCGCTTGATTACTTGAGTACAGTCACGAGAAAAAAGCTT
The DNA here is from genome assembly GCF_048455015.1 of Haemaphysalis longicornis. Taxonomy (NCBI): domain Eukaryota; kingdom Metazoa; phylum Arthropoda; class Arachnida; order Ixodida; family Ixodidae; genus Haemaphysalis; species Haemaphysalis longicornis. Next base: position 97,378,406 of record NW_027526233.1, on the reverse strand, counting down.
TACAAAGATATTGCAAACATAGCGTTGCCTATATCGTTGTATCGAAGTGTGTATACAATGGGAATCGAGCGGGACGTATTAAAAAGGGTAAAGAATATGCTTGTTCCATCCGGCGTAAAAAATGTCTTTTTCAAAATGCACACGGGCACACTCGATATTAAGACATGGATGGGGCAGAAGCTGTTGTTGGTCCCCTGGGGACCGGACTGCTTTGTTTGTAAAAAACCGGAGACGATGGAGCATGTCTTTTTAGATTGCTGGTGGACCGTGTTCTTTTGGGACATTCTGCAACAAACAATTAAAAAGAATTCTTGCTGGATTCTCAGGGTATAAGGTTCCTATCTGTGCAAAATGAGAATGGTATTCCGTTTCACACCCACACGCTGTTAGAAATACACAGCATATGGCGTAACTGAAGGGCCGTACGACACAGCGATATTCATGTAAGAAGAATACCGGACTATTTGAAGGAGTCAATACATCAGTCGGTATAAATGTACATAGTGGGAGATACTGAACCAGAGTGGATGTGCACTTTTGAAGAACTTTTGAAACTGAAAGAATACTAAAGCACCAGCGTCAGCTTAAGCCAGACGGATGCGCTTTTATCAACTCAGAGAAGGGGGCACGTTTTTTTTCACATGTAAAAAGGCAATAAAAATATCGAAATAGAGCATTCAGGTAGATCGCATGCAGGGCGCATTTGCGAAAAACGGCAAAGTGTGAGGACGCTCTGTAAAATCAGCCGTGTTAAAAAATGACAGGATGCACTAAGGAGGCGGGAGAGTTCACGGGCGTCAACAAACCTCTCTTGCATAGGCCTGTTGAATAAACTGACGCGGGGGAGCACCGGTCGTGGGTGATTCTTTTTAATGGCGATTGCCACTCTACAATGCTGGTAATAGCAGGAGGCAGCTGTCAAGATACATTATTTTTAACATTACAAAAAGGTGCCGTGATCAGTATGCGAAGATCTACAGAGCTGAAGAACGAAGTGCGCGGACCGCCATCAACGATGACGTGAGTGACACGGCTGCGATGGCACTGCACCCCTGCTCCTGACTATTGACCGCAAGCGTCCACGAAGAAAACCCTAGGAAGTCAGGACGCACCAAAACGTGTATCGGAAACCACGCACTCAACGACTTTTACCGATTCTTGGCGGACTCCTAGCGAAAATCGGTGAGTTAACGACAATGGCTTCGACCTTCTTCGGAACACAATCCTTCTCAATGACCACGTATTCATTACGACGTCCATAATGTACTTGGAAGCCCTTTGCCCCAGACGAAGCGTCGTCATCAATAATGTAACCACACTGATTGAAGACATCAGAACTGAGATGAGCGCCGAGTAACCATCAATCTGGGCGCTCATTTTATTGAAGACAAGCCTACTCTAAGCACACGATTGTTTAAAGAAGCTTCAAAGCCATATTGAAGATCATGTTTATTTGGATCATATAACCAAAAAATGTGAAATGGCATACAAATTCGAAGATTTTATCCTGTAACCAAATGTATAATAAAAAATTGTTTCCAGAATTGCAAACCCATTCCGACAATCACATTATAACAATAGAACTGGAAAAACAGACAGGTATCTCCAACAAGGATGACCTGCTCTGAACAATGAACCGGCTCTAGTAACTCCAATAAGGATGACGAGGAGTCAGAGCTACGACAATTCGGCGGAGTCACTTGAAGACTCGTCAGATTTGAATGGTTTTCATGGCACGAAAACTCGTTCCGTGCTCAACAATCAACTTCATGAAGGCCAACAAGCATCACCGTAGGCGATCGAAGCGCGAACCTCATGCCCGGAGCTTTTATAAAAGATACATGTTGCTAACGCGAAACGTCGGGTTTGAAGATGATTGTGTTTGTCAATTCAAAATGTGGCGATTTGAAGATCACAAAGTTGAAACGAAGACTGAGAAAACGGCGCAGGCAGCCCTAAGATCAGAATGTGCAAGCACCGTAAACAAGTCTCCACCGAAACGCGACATCGTTATAGACATGGAAAGGTGCAGCCGGTACGTGACTTCCTTTACGGTACAATCGATCCGCCGCACATGCCACATAAAGCTTGCGCGACCACTGCCAGGACACATCATAGTCCAGATTCCCTGTTCTGACTCTGGTCTGAACTGGTCTGACTCCTCAGAGCGAATTAGGCACAGACGCTTCAAGGCTAGATGGAAGCAGAAAACTTCATAGTCTACCACGATGTGGCCCACACGGATAGGACATGTACTGCTACCACACTGAACTTATTACGTGACCTCGAAGGAAAGTGCTAAAATACGAGCGGTTGGTGACAGCTGAAAACTGCAGTAGTCCACGTCATGCTCAGTATCCTCCTTCATTTACCACGTGGCCGGGAGTATGTAGAAAATATCAGAAACGAAGAAGACGTGCCCATGAGCAGCTGCCTCCAAATAGCGCTATCACCATGATTGTAGAATTCCATCCGCCATTAAAGATTGACCCACGTTCGGTGGTCCTTGCCTCGGTTCTTCAACAAAGCCTAAGAGCCAGAAGGAAGAAAGGCGTCCGGGGTGCAAGCGGAGAGCAGAGAGAGTTACACGGCAGGGTCAAAGGAAAATTGTCACATTTTGACTGGAGATAAACAAAAACACAAGTCCTGTTGATGCATGCTATGTACGGTGGAGTTGCGGAAAAACGCCTGTATGGGCTTTCGCCCCCTAAACCAGGGGCGCGCAGGCAACTTATCCGATGGCGCGAGGGCAGATTCCCAGCAGTAGGTGGGCAATTCCTTCGGGGTAGAAGAGGAACAACGTTGCACGGTCAGGTGTAGATGGGTGCGTGTTTGTAGTTCCCGCCATTCGGGCATGCATAAGGGGAAATAGGTACATTGAAATGCTGGTGACGATTGCTCGAGTTGCCAGAGAGTGGTTCGAGTTGTCTGGGAAGTGCGTATTCTAATAGAGATAACGGGGGTTGAAGGTAAGGAAGAATGGTGCGTGGCTGCTTTTTATAGAGAGTGATGTCGTGGAAATTGAGTTGTGCGTTCAGGTTCGCAGGAGCTATAGAAGCACTGAGCGTCTGGTGTAGGAATCTAGGAATCCGGTGAGTTGGTGCTTGAGCCCTCCTGTGTGCCGTCTCCGTCTTCCTGAAGGCTATGTGTATGTCGTCTATGAAGGACATGTGGAGGTCTCAGGAAGCAGGTGGAGGCAAAGAATGCGTGGCTGAAGGGCGAAATGATGACCTAGCAAAAACTTTGAAAGGCCAATTGTCAATGAGGAACTATGGTGGTGGTGTAAGGTGTGGTGTGTGCGAGTGAAGCTTTGTCTGCCTCGTGGGTATACAAATTAGGTTGTGGTTGATGGGGGCCTGATTCGGGTTCGTGTTTTATAACGCAGGTGTGGCGCAGTTTCTATTCAGCGGCTTCGACGTTTAAAGTGAGTGTAAAGGGAGGAAAAGCGCTTGGTGTGGTGTTGTACTCCCGCCAGGGGAAGTTGCGTGTGGTGGAGAATGAGTTTATGTTGCATGGTAGGAGCAGGCGGTGGAGTGCATCTAGGTATCCTTCGGGAATTGGAAAAGGAAGGCAGTGCTAGAAGGGCGGGTTGGTATTGATGGAGCATAGGAGGGTTCTGTGTATGGGTAAGGGCCTCGGTGTAACCGAGCGAACGCAGAGGGCACCGAGAAAGACGGGATAGAGCACCAGGAAAGTGAAGAAAGAAAATGTGCCGAAAGCTTGAGTGGGACGGCGTTTGCCGAGGCCGAGCGAGACTTGATCTGCGGCGGCCACTCTTGTAGTTTTCCGTCGCCGTCGACCTTGTTGTAACCGAGCGAACGAAGAGAACACCGAAGACGGATGATATAGAGTGAGGAGAGAATCCGAGGCGGAATGTGTCATGAAACTGTGGGCTAAAGGGCGGTATAGCGAGTCTGAGCGAGACATGCTCGGAGGCGGTTAGCGCTGCGAAATAACGCCAGAATAACGCGCGCCGTCATGCATTCGCGTATGACGCGATTTCTTATGACCAGCAGTAGCTATATGCCGTCACCGAGAAGACTGCCGTTCAAGCTGTGCCCCAATTTTCATGAAGACGTATCGTAATCATCAGCGTATTTTATTAGTAGTAGGCCCTCACACTTTTGGCAAATAAAATTGTCAATTTCTTAAGCAATAGAAAATTAGGTTCGCTGTAGATTTCATATACTAACGGTGTTGTAATGCAGCACGAAGAGATCAAATTGGTGTTACACATTTGAGGGAAAACAGTTGTTAAAAAGAAATGAATATTACCTAAAAAAAAAACAAAAAACAGTTATGGATCAGGCCAGATTGACGGAATAATTTCGAGGTGTGGCGAAAGCTGGCTTTCACGCCTCATGTACTGGCGTACAACGGCGTCAGGGAGGACATCAAAGCTCTGCTTTAAACCCCCAATCCATATGTGCTGCATCTAATCAACGATTTAATTATCTGCCACGATACCCCGCTGTTAGCAACAACTGGCGAAATAGGCCGGCTGTTTACTCTGGAACTCAATACTCAAATATACGTAGTAACCCACAAACGTTTTCACTCTCATTAAAAGGATATTTGGCCCTATGTTATGGTAATTTCCTCTTGAGTCAAAAATTACACGTATACGCCCGATTCCCCGACAGTGAACTGCGAGGAGGAGCACAGATGTTTTATTTTTAAGGCCTATGCCAGTATTTCGCTTATGCAGTGTGGAGTTCTGGCACTCATGTTATACTAATACTGCTTTTTCTTCATTTGCTAGGGCACCATCACGATATTACGTAAAAGATGTTCGCATTTTTACCGATGCTGTCATATTTATGCGCAGTATTACAACAATGGGAAATATAGTATTTAGGGTTGAATTTTGAAAACATGAAGTTATATTTTTAATAATGAAATATACCCAATACCTGCTCGTCGTATTGTCCTTAATAACTATTACTTTATATATTGCAGCTTCGTTGAAAACGCTCGAGTCAAAGAGCTATCATCACGCCACATCACGAATACTTATTCATGGGTTTGTGAAGAGTGCACAGTACTTAAGGTGGTGCAAGTGTAACCCCGAATGCGTTTGCACGAATAAAATACACAGGGAAGTATTGAAATGCAAGCTTACTCAGAAGCGTTGTTGTGGTGGTCGTGGTTGTCGTTGTGGTTTCCGGACTTGGAGGGGCGGACGGTGTCGTGGTGGTTGTGGTTGTAGTTGTTGTTTTCGTACTTGGAGGGGCGGGCGATGTCATGGTGGCTGTGGTTGTCGTTGTTGTTTTCGGACTTGGAGGGGCGGGCGAAGTCACCTGGAAGAAAAATTCAACGGAGCTTTCTTAAAGGGACACTGAAGTGATACGTAAACATTGCGGGATTACTAGCGCAAATTGTAGTCCGGAGTCCCCAGGCCATGTTTCGACCACTCTAGGCGCGTTTACGCGATTTTATTTAGTAGAAAAACTAATTCGAAAATGCTGTCCTCCTCTCTTTACGCTCGCCCATTTTCTGTGGCGTTTTCGTGTGACGTCAGGAGGGGAGGTGCTGGCAATTGGCTGGCTGCGCTACTGCACGGCTCCCCGGCCTTCAGACAGAGTCAGTCGGCCCAGCGTTTCGTCCGCCGGCCGCCGGCGGGTCGTCGCAATCAAGGAGGTTAAAAAAAATTGCTTGGTCGCAATTCGTTCGCTTAGTTGAAACGAAGCCAGGACACGTTTGTGAATGGAAGAATGTGCCTTTCTTTACTTGGTTTGTTTGTACACTGTATCTAGCTCCAAGTCAAGGTCGCTTCACACAGGCGCTGCACAAGCGCACATGCGACACTTCGCTGACTGGTACGCCAGTAGGAAAATATAAGGCCTCTTGAAGGCGGGAGAAGAGTCAGCGAAGTTAATATAGGTACTAAATAAATAAAATCAACTGATATCCTTACCATATAGCGTAAAACTAGGGCGCGGGAAGCACTTTTTTGCGCTGGGCGAACAAGAACAGCGGTCAGCAGCACGACTACGCATCTGCGGACGCTTTTCCGTCTACGAAATGCAATTGCTAGACGTGAGCTACTGTGGAAACTCGGGCGACGCTTACTGCACGAGCGCAGTACAACAAATAGTCACCTAAGCTGCTTGAAATGCCAAAACTAAATAAAAGTGTAAACCGGTTGTGCAATATATACCCTATATTAGAAAGCCCTGCGTATCCGGCTTCGTGGTCTAGTTGGCTGAGTCGTCATGTAGATCACCGCAAATGTTTTGCAAGTCACGAGTTCGAATCCCCGCGGGTACGTGCTTTTTTTTAAAGTTAACTTTTTTGTTTTCCGCCGATGTTTTCTATATTGAGTTCACCTTTTTTTGGGCCGCAACGTTCATGTTTACACGAACTAGTTCACAAAACACGCGCAGGCTGGCACTGGCGCGCTAGCGAGTTCTCGTTGGCGTGCTGTTGCCATAAGCACCGACTCCTTGCAGGAAGTGGGCACAGGCCAGAATGAACAGACCCTTGGCCTGGTGCGAACACGCTTTTTACGATACAGGCATGAGGGAGGCAAGCTCCAAATTTGGGGGAAAAGCGCATGACATTTGGGCGTCTGCGGGTACGCGGACGGCGTTCATGCACTGCGTAGGTCTCAGCTAGTGAATGCTACGACTACAAGCCGTCCTGGGAGGCTTATCTTGTGCATTTTACAGCCGCTAACATGGCAGAAGCGCGGTACGATGATTACTGAGATATTGAGAATGCCCATCCAACAACGCCATTGGTTATGTTTTACAGAACCGAAACCGAAACCGAAACTTGTTTGATTGCTAACCTTGGGCATCGTCCAATCACGGCGCCCCTCCTCTCAACGTCACAGCCTTAGTTGGTGCGGCCGCCGCAAACCGCGCATGGTAGTTTTTCTTCTTTCGCGCTTTGTAAAATAATTACCGATTTGTCAACCGGATAAACGATGAAAAGTGTGCTAATTTGAGCCAGTCTACGCAGTGCAAGCAAAAACGGGAGCTTGACAAATTCACTTCAGTGTCCCTTTAAGATGAAAGGGAATCGTGGGGAGCAAAAGATTTATCCGCTTTTCGAAACGCGAGCAAGGAATCTCTCAGTATATGGGCAACACACAGCCGCATAAACACTCCGTCCACAATTATGAGGACGTTGTGCTTATAGACGATGATTATTTGGCGACGATAGTTGAGCGGGTGAATATAGCAGGGTTTCCTCGCAATCATTCGTTTTTTGTTGTCGAGAAACTTCTCGTGGAGCCGCGCACGAAAAATAATGTGGCTGAACAGGACAAGAGTGACAAGAATGCGTATGAGCTGATGATAATTAGTTGTAGACTCGTTAGTAGGCAACTCTGTACAACGACTAACAGGCATGCGAAACCGCAAAATCTGAGAATCGCACGTGCTGAAGAAATTGTCTGGCGAGTGAGATCTTGATTCGGCTTTACACAAATAATGCACCTGCTGGCTGGACAGTAAATCGAAAAAATTAAACACCTCAGCAAAAACGCAACCGCTGCCTCCAGTTTTCTCTGCAGAAAGCCGAACGCGCCGCTACAGCAGCGCTATCCTGAAGGGTATTACAGCGCCATTTAGATGACCGGCACTTTCTCGCAGGTTTTAAAAAAGTGTTTCATTCATAAAAAGGAGTGAAGCGAAAAGGAGGCTCGTGAAATGGCGCGGCTCCCATAAAGTGAGGCAAATACTACGCCCTACAGCTCACCTGCTGTGACTCTGGCCACAAGAATAACAGCTGGCAAGTATTACATCATTCACAACTAAACGCCGTCTTTCTACTACCTTCTGATGACAAAGCTGTGTGCTGGGCTGGCTGCGCATAATCTCAACTTCGCCAGACAGGGCGGCAGTGAAGTGGAAACATGGGCTGGGACATTGCTCGAAATGCTCGGTCTGAGGACCAATACAGATGCACCGCCAAGGTCAGCCCACAAACAAAATATTAGTATTCCGGGTGCTATACGCACCTCGAGATCCAATCGCCGCGCGCAAGCTCGACTGCACTTACCGATTCAACCTGAAATAAAGTGAACAGTGCGAGAAACACCTGTCGTAATAATATTCTGTCGCCCCAAAGCACGCAGGCATGACACCGCGTCCGTAACCTTTTCTTTTACAATAGGCCGTGCAGGGAAAATTGACCCGCATGTCTGGGCAGCTGGGCTACACAAATTCAGTCTTCAACGGCCATACCCCGTTAGACGGTCAGCGCCGTAAAATTACATTTACATGAACCCCCGCTCTTATATTGTAGGTGTATCGCTGTCTCCTGCGCAGCTTCATTCTAAAGCTTGCTCGGTGCTGCTATAGCCACTAAACGGCGCAATTCCAGTATACGTCCCTTCATGCATAACTCCCTTTCTGTACAGCTCTGGAACTGAATAACCCTAACATTATATAATTCCCCTTTGCTTCATTTCTGTACAACGGCCAAGGTACATAGCCTGAAAAGCAAAGGGAATTTTTTTTAGGGGGAGGGGGGGGCGTGCAAGTAGTTGGAGGATAGGTAATGTTTTATATTAGTTTTTCGCGGGCGTGGCAGAAGCAGTCAAGTCCAAGGAAGGCATAAACCAGCAAATGCGTTTTTTTTTGCTGAAAATTGGATTTTAAAAAGGTTCACTTAAAGATCAAATGAAAGAAGTCCCTGTTTACTGTTACCATTTTTGGCAGCCTTTATACCCGTGTAATACAAAGAAAACACAATAGGCCATCACTGAGTTGTGAACTGCTTCATTAGAGCGTTGTTACTTCAACAAGCCAGTATTCCCCACTTTTTGTTAGATTGAAATATATGTCCCAACGGTTTTATTTTTATCATGATGATGATGATGGTTGGTGCGTGCTTCCGCATGCGCACTAGAGAAAAAGGCGCCAAAGAAAACTGCTTCTGGCAGTGTGCAAACGTAGGTACTACGATATATCAGCAGTAAATAAAGTGAAATGAGACAAAATGCAAATAAGATGATTGGTGTAGATGGCCAGGCTGTCTCTATGCGTAATAAGAAATTAGGTATAAAAATTTCATAACAGTTCAAACTTGGGACACACTTAATAGAAAGCATGGGAGCTTGCTCACACAGGTATATTGGAAGCTGTGGAATATGTTGTTTGCAACTTGAGGGATACGTTTCCGTTGTGTGCTTTGCATTTATTGAGGATGCGGAATACGGACAGGCCCTCTCCGCACCTGCTACATGAAGGTCTCGGAGTTCCAGTGAGCACATAAAAGTGATACGAGTGTGTGGCCTATTTGTAACTTAGCTAAGGCATCTCCAGTGTGTCCGTTGTGTGAGTAGTGTAGCGCCCAAAGCGTGGTTTTATATTTTATTATCTGAAGTCTGCTTTACGAAGTTTTCGGCTGGTGTGTAGCAGGATGGCAGTGAGTGGTAGTGTTTTAATTATGTTCACTACGTTCAAATGAGCAGAAACAGCAACCCGCTTATCGTCTACCTCGTTGCCAGTGACCCCAGCACGGTCTGGAACCCAGCACCCAAACTAATCAGGCCTAATAGCCTATATAGACACGATGGCTTTAAAAACTAAATGCTTCAGAGATGGCAATGCAAGCACGCCGATCAAAGAATCTGTAGATATGGTGGTCTTGGAAATTTCGTGCTTAACATTGTGTTGTACAATCACTAAAAGGCCATATGCTTCTGCTGAGGAAATAGTGTGTACGCTCGTGGTTCTGCACGCATAAAAGCTCGGTTCCTTCAGACTCTTGTGAAGCTTTTTGAATGCCACTGTAAAATTTCTTACAATAGTATATATACTAAACACACTAGAAGTGCTGAAATGTTGCAGTTTTGGTGCCCTGTTTCTATTGATTTCGATCTTACTTATATCCCAAGACGCATGGCAAGGTTGCCCTAGCGGTAAAGTAACAGTAACTAAGGATCTCTATCAGTCTAAAACGTAAACTCAGTTGCACTCAGTGTGAAATCTGCTGCAACACGCACCTATGGGTTGCAATTACTACTATTCCATTTAGCTATGGCTTCTTTCTTTTGCGTAATGTCACACTCGTCATAGCGGCTAATTCTCATCGAATAGTTGTCCCGATAGAAGCGGTAAAACATCAGTTACAGCCGTTTTCTTTAACCATGCTATCCGTAGACGGTACATATTGACGGTAGACTAATCATGTATCGTTTGCAACTTCACTGTGAACTAATATTTTTTACATGTAAATAGAAGTCGGCACAACACTGCCGTCGCCCTAACGTCTGCCATTAAACTCGCCGTGGAGTTCTTTCGAAAGCACAAAAATTAGATATTTTTCTGTAATTATACTTCTTCCGTAGATTGACATACTTCACTACAAAAAGGCAATGCGGGAAAGCCCGGTCACAAAGTTCGAGCTCACTCCGACCTCTCCAAAACGTCTTCACGTCTTCATCTCTAAATGCAAATGCATGAGTCCGTGCGCTCTTTTATAAAAACCACTATGGTGGTATCCTTACGAAGATCTTGGAGAGTACCGAAAAACCCTATTTTGCTGTATGAGGGGCTGACTGTAAAACACGATTGCGTTTTATTTCTGGGCACACCAAGATCTCACCTGCGTCATTTCCGTCACGGAAAAGACATCCTCAGAAGTTCCACTGACGCGGCTGCCCCCGGATTCGGGCCACGAACTCTGGCGCTCCAACGGGAGGTACAGAGCGCTCTGAAAGCGGCGCAATTAATTAAAGGGCAAGTACGTGTACGACCGCGTTTTATATTTTAGCTTCTTCATTCAGATGGTGCTGGCGTCTAGGAGAGGCGAAGCGAAATAGTTCGTCATCACACGAATACGAAATGGGAGCCAACAGGTGGCGCCTAAATTCCAGCCTCTGGAGGCGGATGAATTCAGGCACCATCCGTAACTTAATGCTTTTGGTTTTGGTTTCGCATCGGTTTCGTTCGCACTATTTTCAAGGGTCTGCGGTTTCAATCTTATTAAACGCAATGATGCGGCGCGTGCAATCCAGTGTCTAGCGTTGATGCGTCGAACAGTACCATACCGACGTAATATAAATAGCGATGTGCAAGCTCATAAGAATGTACATTAAATATTTAAATGCTCATGTTAAGGCACCGTTCTCTTTTGTGTTTTGCCGATTCCAATAAAAGAGACATCAACCAATTTTTTAAGCGTGTCTGCATCTAAGTGTTGTATCACAGTAATTGTAACGTTGTCTGCGCCCGGAGATGAAAGCTTACACGCTTTCAGAGCAGCCCTCCGCTTATGATGTGACAACAAGGACTTGTAAGAAATTTTCGATATATTGTCACGTAATAACTTCGTTTCAAAAGTCCTTCTGTGTTTCTTGAAAGTGTTCGTGTAGTAAACAGAACTGGATACATGTTGGATTTGCTATTGTTTGTTAATAGCCTGAGAAGATGTGTAATCTGCGCCCAGTAAAAAGCCTACCTGACTCTAGTTGTCTTCCCCATCATTTCGCAGTGCCGCAAAATTAAATTAAATGTATCTGGTGCAGGTTCACCGTACACTGGATAAACAGGGACGTCCTTCCTACGGGAGCCTTTTCAACTCAACAAGGTTTACCACTTTCATGTGTCTAGTTCTTCCCTACAGAAACCTACCATTTGTGATGGCGTCATCGCACTTGTCGCACCTGTGTCAGCGGTTTCGGGGGTTGAAGTGGTCTGGCCGTCGTCACCGCCTTCCAAGTCTTTCTCTGGAAATGTACACAGGCATGTCAGCTAGGGTGTCTCACCGACAAGGTGTATACAATCTTGAGAAATAAAACCCGGGAACGCACCCGAATCTGAAATATTTACTGCCGAATCACTTTGTGAGAGGGATGTACAATTTTATGTATGTTTGAGGCTGCACTCGAAATCAGAATATTGCACTCGCTCGGATTTCAACCTGGGTATCTGGTTTCCCCAATCGTTTAAAATCAAGACTGTCTAGTTTGGAAGAAAAAACGAAGAAATAGCTTTTAATGGAAAGCATGCAGAAGGATAAAGAGTAAAAAAAGAGATAAGGCAAATTCAAGCACAAGAACAAAGAAGCGGAATCCATACGTAAACTGAGCGAATTGTGTTTCTCGCGCTCCGGATCTGCCGTTCGAAATTCAAAAAGACGCAAAAAAAAATCCGCCGTTCTTTAAAACTTGATTAGGTAGCTTTGTGCAGAGGTACTTCACCAGGTATGCAACGTCAAGAATTACATTTTTTGACATTTTATATTGTTTCAGCCGTCGCATTTCCAAGTTACCATCTTATAGCGATTTTTGGCAATAAAGGAGAGGTTGTTGACTGGCGTGCAATGATTCTTGACGATGAACATTTTGAAGGGTAAACATTTACCAACTTGTTGAGCTAGTTTGTTTATGCTTATTTGAAAGGATAAAAGAGGGCTCTAAGCAGACAAAGACGAATTAAGAAACACACACCACAAGTGGTGCCTGTAGGTCGTGTGTTTCTTAATTCGTCTTTGTATGTTTAGCGCCCCCTTTTATTATTTCCAATTATGAAGGGTAAACACCGATCAAAGCGTGCCTATTTGTGGGCGGGAGTGGTTTCCTGCAACTGCAAAGATACCATTACCTGTGCCCTCGAAGAAACTATGAAGGCACAGCCAAAGCACCTGCTTGTCTGCAAGAGAGGTGGTATGGGCTCACTTCCTACCGGAATGCATGAACCACCAGCCGCTAACTGTGCACGAAGGGTCTTAGGAGTGGGCTACGTAAGATGGAGTGCTACATAGGCGTCAGAAGCTTCATCTGCAATGGTGCGTGCGTTTGCAGCAGCGAACACTTCACAAAACCATGCGGCACGTTGATTCTGTCGGCCTATGAGCGAAATTCTGAAGATTCGGACCGCATTTGCGAATAGGGGAGCTTTAAACAATGCGATGCTAAATATAAACAAGGCACTAATGACACAGGCTTAACATCTCGGGTAGCCTTTTGGTCCGGCCGCACTCGGTTCAAGCCGAAATAAAGGACAGGTTGTGGTGAGGCGCCCGTGCTTGTAAAAGTTTGTCCGGCGCTTAATTATGCTTGCTAGCTTTCCAGGTGAAATCATGCGCTACAGTGCATTGGCTACACTGCATGGTCACACTGCATTTGCATCTGTTTAGTTGCTTTAGATTCGTTCACGGCTTCTTTTCTGATACAACAGGTAGGGGTCTCCACTGTCTCTATGGGTTCCTAGTCTTACGACGCGAAATACGTTAGCAAACAGTGTAACACACGCAACACTTCTTCGGAGTCCGTGTTCTGCGCAGTTGGTCCGTACTTGGGCTCACGTGCCCTAATATTGAGTGGTCACAAAGGATGCAGCTCACTGCATCTTTTTTGTGTCCAAGTCATGTATTTGTGGATTTTGTGTAGCGAGCACCTGAGACCCTGAAAGTTTCTGATTCCCTGCCAATAACCAGGGTGGGTGTGCGGAACGAAGTGAAGAACCCAAAGTACAACACATTTTGTTCTACCGTGGGTAACCTCCGTGCATACCACATTGGGCTCTTCTTGACAACCCTCGTTCTTGTCTCATATGATTGAAACTGTTTTTATTCATTTCCTCTTTACAGCAGTTGCCGTTTCCTGGGTTAAATAAAAACAATGATTATTTGTTGCAGAAAAGGGCACCAAGAAATATTGCCTTAAAAGCTGCTACACCTGCGGAGATAAACTTGTCTGGTTTTTGGCTTGCTAACACTTTCTCTACGGGAAAAAGTATGGTGATTTCACGAATACTGAATTTGGATTCTTTACACCTAACGGCAAAGACCGTTTTCAAAATCATAATATTGCAGAACCTATTGGTTGTGGATTTTTACATGTCCTTTTGGCACATATTTGGTCATTCTCTTTGCTTGCCTACAAATTTAGTGTACGATCTAATATTGCAACAAAGAAACGCATGAGGCTTGTCCTTAACCGGCACGTTGGCTTCTCGAGAAAAATTAAATGGCATACTCAAAGGGAGGATACAACAGTTTTGTATTTTTGTTGCGGAGAAATGTCTAGATTGTTCCAGCGGAACAAACTCTCCGGCAGAGATCGCAAAAGCGGCGGGAAGGACAAACTTACCTGGAGGTACTATAATCAAGAACGCCGATAACCCCAACAAAAAACCCACGAAAACAAGAACACAGACGATGGACCACACCGTGAAGAACATGTTGTGCCTGCAAAGTAGAAAATACTGTTTAGAAAATGTAGAATTTTCTAGTGAAAAATTCAGAATTCTCACTTTAAACAAAGGCAACTAAATGTTTAAAATTTGTTATAACGATATAAACTGAATGACGAAGCAAATGTTCTTTTCCATCAATTCGCAAAATATGCATAAATTTATTTGTACAATCAATCATTCAAGCAACGTTCATTCACTTCGTCTAATGTATGAACAAATACCACAAAAAGAACATGCTTGTTCCTGTCTGCAGGAATTACTACAACAAAAGGGTGTCATTTTGATGAGCGTAAGAACAAAGTAGGAGGCTTGCAAATGCGACTGTATATTTAGGTTGCTGCAGGCAAAACAAAATTGCCTCAGGACATGTAGATCTGCTTGCGGTCTTTGAAAACAAATGCCTGATTACACTTTCGAACTTGTTTACTGCAACATTGCTATTGGGTCTCTTTCTTCCATTTAGCTTTGTTTTGTCTTTTGTGAAAATTTGCTTTACCTACTTTTTCTCTGCTAGGCCATTTTTGTGTCCCTGCGTTTGTTTCTATTTGTTCTTTACACAGCGCGAGAAAACGAGAATGTCAGTGCTCTTGCTAAATTGTAAACTTCGTACCATGATACGACGCCGACCGAAACCCTCTCTCCTTGTTATTTACATTACATTGGCCTAAGTACGAAAAAAGCTCATTACTTACCTCACTGGGGGTGGAGAGTCGACGCGTTCTGCGGTTTACAACACACATGAGAACATTAGGGAGTTGAAACAACAACGACATGTCCACCACAAGAACATTACACGCTATAAGCGCTTCGTTTTCATACACAATATGTAGATATATTTAATGTATAGAGTAAACGTTTGTTAATTTGACACTGGTACCCGCCACGGTGGCTCAGTGGCTAAGGCGTTGCGCTGCTGAGCACGAGGTCGCGGGTTCGATTCCCGGCCGCGGCGGTCGCTTTTCTGATGGAGGCGAAAAGCAAAAACGCCCGTGTGTACGAGATTTCGGCGCACGTTAAAGATCCCCAGGTGGTCTAAATTAATCCGGAGCCCTCCACTACGGCGCGCCTCATCGCCTGCGTTGCGTCGGCGCGTAAAACCCTACAATCAGAATTTGACACTGGTGGGACGTCATAAAATTATTCTCTTATCCGAGTGTCGAAATATCGAACGAACAAGAAAAACGCGAAATTTTCCCAAGCATGACTCTTCATTTGCCAAAGAAGTCTGGAATCTTCGTCTGTTTTTCCGGGCGAATTTGAGCGGCGAGGATAGCTCTAATAGCTGCCAGGTGCTCCGTCGCACACTCACCATGCAGAATTTGCTCACAACAGTTCTCCAGCATGGACGATGACTATGCGGCTTCTTTTACCGTGCGCTTTGGTGGTTGCGGCAGTTAGTCACAATCGTTGATTGATTCTAGGGTTTAACGCGCCGACGGAACTTAGGCGATGAGGCGCGCCGTAGTGGAGGGCTCCGGATTAATTTTTACCACCTGGGGATCTTTAACGTGCGCCGAAATCTTGTACACACGGGCGTTTTTGCTTATCGCCTCCACCAGAAAAGCGGCCACCGCGGCCAGGAAGCGAAGCCGCGACCGCGTGCTCGGCAGCGCAACGCCTTAGCCACTGAGCCACCGCGGCAGGTTGGTCACAATCGTCCCCTTCGTAAATCGTGATTTGCGGATCATCGTTGTTGGAGCCTATAACCTCTTAAAATATTTGTTCTTCGTAAAAGAATGATACACAGCATAATCAGACTTGCTGAAGATAAGCATATCTTCAATACGGCTTCACAAAGCCGACAGACGTAACAAAGCACACAGGCGTCAACTGCTCCAGCCGTCACCAACCCCGCTTTCCTCGTCCATGTACAGAAGGATGGTATTAGCTCAACCCGTTCTATCGGGCGGCTGCTTACTCGACGTAGCCTATATACATCTACTCATTTCGGGGGATGCTGACGACCATGCGGCTCGCCAATGCGGCATTTCGTGATTTTTAAGCTTTACAGTAGTGTTGCTCTTCGCAGTGTTTTTTTTCTATTTTGTTCTCCGCGCATCAACTGCGCGATCTCGCGGAATGCGGCGCTCGGTCACATTAATCGATGTCCGCCTAAATGTTGCTGTATTAACGAGAGTTCCGCTCCATAAACTGCTGTATATAATTGTAGGGACCACGAGCGCAGGTCCAATTAACCGATTTTCCTATTTAATGGGGGTCGAGTTACTATGATTTTGCTGTACACATGTTTATATCACTTTTATTGAACGACCACAACATTCACGCTAAGTCCAGTGTCCATAGGACGTTTCTTTCCGGCTTGCATTTGGTCCTCGCTATATATCTCTAGGTGTCTTAAGCAGCAAGCTCAGCATTGTGGAGGGCGGCCTCTATACTATACATATCAATTCCTCTGTCTGTTCTTGCTCCTCACTCGAGGATAATTTTACAGCATACCCTAACATAATAGGACCGCACCATGTCCGGTCATCGCCAGGTACAACTACGATGAAACAGCATTTGTGATTTGCAGAATAATTGCAAGTTATTCCATGGCGACCATCCCGAAGAATGGGCGTCGACATTTATGCTTTTGCAATGTAGTTTTCACTATTTCGGCCTTAATTGAACTGTGAGAACTCTAAAGATGTTGTAGACGTGTTTGGGTGCTAGTAAATGCTTTGGGGCTCAGTTGTCGATGTGGGAATAAAGTATTTGTATTTACCTTCAGGTTGTGTATGAATTAAAGTGGTCTCGTCCGCTGTAAAAAAAGAACCGCGTTTACAGTAAACACTCACAAACCAGCCCCAAAGAAACAATAACTGCGATTAACCTCAAATGTGGGCCAGCAGGGAGTGTTTGTGCATTCGACTGTCGACACCCAATACGCGTAATGTTGCGCAGTAGTGCTGGAAAAGACAAAATTTTGCGCTAGTTGCGGGAAGGTCACTGTTGCGTCCTCATGCTTGCGATCATTTGCTACGACAATGGTCTTTCGAGATGTTTCTAAAACATAAAAATTGTATTGGCGTCACTGGTAACTGGTAGCTCGTTTTCACGCAGGTGCTTTGCTGAGGGGTGTGTTACTTTACGTAATATGAACAATACGGAAATATATAAGAAAAGCTAATGAACGAACCGTTTGCATTTCTCATCTAAATGTTGTCCTTATTTTACGAGTTTCTTTTGTAATTCCGCGAAATGCATGATGTATGCGCTCCTTACAAAAGCCTGAGGCAAAGCTGCAGCCTCGAAGCTACTGCTATTATTCCCGGAATAACGAAGCTCAGTGCCTTGTTGATCTCTTCTAGTTTTTGTAGTGGTGCTTGTAGGTAACCTTGTTTTCTAATTTCAGATTATCACCCAATGTAGTATGGATCACTATGCACTACCAACCTTGCTACCCTGTGCAGCATTGACGCCATTGACAATGCATTTTTTTACGAAAAAGTGCGCGCAGTTAAACGGACCACGACGAACGACATAAGTGTCACAAGCCGGCTTTGTGCCTTTCTGCCCGCTGGCGCTATCAACTCGCATGTCTTTGTGTCACAGTAGCGACCGTAACCCGAAGTTTTCCCTTCAAAATATAGCGCGGAGAAGTCGAACAACATGCCGTTCTGATGGAGCATTCCCAATAAAATTGCTAGGGTCGGAAATCAAGTGCGCATATCTCAAAGCTCGTCTAACTGGTTACATATCGCAAAATCTTGCGCAATCCATTCTTTCTAAAAGCACAGGTCCACGTTTGTATTTTGCATAGCACAAGCATGAGGCTTGTGCAGAGCTGCGGGGCCAATTCTGAATTGTTCTTGTTGGAAGCCGGCGGCGCTGCGAGGGTATCGGGCGACTGAATAACATTTTCTACTATCTCTCTCGCTCTCTCTCTGGGGCACGTACCAACAGTGTTGTCACGTTGTGGCCGTGATCTTACACCTGTATTAATTTCCCTATGCCTGTTATCAACTCGCGTGCCGAAGTCAAAGCGGCATCCACAGCACCGACAGCCAGGCCGTTTCTCATGTCCTCGGGAAACGGTCGCGCCATGCTTGAGAGGGCGTCACCATCAGTAAAACTGCATTTGATAGCTTCATTTTGTTTATTCAAGCCGCTTTTTACCCTACAGTGTTGAGCGGCACGAATCGACGGGTTCAATTTACAACCTGGTGTTTCTGTCGTTTTACGTGTTACTGCCAAAGCAGGGGTTCCTGTCGCAGGTGCTCCCGGCTTCCGTCTCATCTACGTTCCTTCTACGATCATTTATTGCGAATGCCTCTCATTTGTCCGCTTCCCTACCCTTGTCCGCACACCGCTGAGTTTCTATCACCGATCCAGAATGCGGTTTCTCTTTCAGATAGCACCTACATAGCGTGAAGAGCTGTTCCCGGCAGTATGAGTATATCAGTTTCTCTGCCTCTGCCCTGCAACCGGCTGTGCGCTACGCTCTTAAAATCCGAAATCACGCGTAACTGCCACACATTTTCGTCAATGCAGCACTTCGCTCTGCTACTTTTATTCTATTGATTTTGAAACTGACCTTTTCAGCAGGAGCGCTAGCGCGTTACCTAGAAGCACACAACTATACTCTCCAACACCCCACCTATTTCACTTAAATCTCTCAGTAGCCATGCAATAATGTCCGAACAGTCACTTAAAAGTGCAGTAACCCAGAAAGCTGGGACCTCCCGGCAGATCACGTGCCCGTCCGGTAAAAGTGCCACCTAGACAGTTTGCCCAATTTACCTAGTTACCTTACGAATTTACCTTAGTTACCTTACACTTCTGACACTGCTGCGCTCTGAGACAGACCCTACGCAGTTGGTCTAGACAAAAACCAAGTCACGGTTCGGCAAACTTCAGCACGCCCCCGTTATCTCGAATCCATGAGCGCCACCAACTTGTACCGGTCAATGCTTCCTCACTCGTCACAGTTGGCGTTCATACACCACGATGAGTGGACATTATTTTTAGCTTTTCTCCACCGGATTCCTTAGGACAATAAAGTTGCTGTGCATTTTCAGCCGACCCACCGCATAGGGATGATTTTTCGTACGAGCCGAATGGACTACCCAAACGGTGAAGTCCCTCACAAAGAGCCGAGCGCAAATCCGGGGAGTCGCTTGCACCTATTGTGACGGTACACGTGGCGGGCAATGCCCTATACTGCCATCGCTTAATACAAGACGATTACGACCACAAAGGAGTGGCTGTGTCCTTGCCCGCCGTATCTTATGTGTGCCATGTAACTTCTGTAAATACGTCCATCGCATCTCTGTGTGAATGGATTTCTTCCCATCAACCATGGATCCCCTCATCAATTCTGCCATCACGTAACCCTAATTTATCCTTAGGTGCCCGGCCTCACCAAGGCACACTAATTCTCATGGTGCCTTCCAGAGCCACGTTGGACGCTCAACTCGGTAACCGCATGAGGCCGGACATGGCGCCAGACTCATTCACCCCAGGCAATGCGGCAACATGGCATGTGGGCCGGGGATCAGGGGCAGGATATACAAGGATCACGGGCCCCTCGCGAGGATAAAGACACATTCCAAGGCGGTAATTCCGCTTTCGAGGGTCCGCACTCGACCAGGGAGGCCCGTACCATTAAACAAACCAGTGGCTGCAAGTCGGCACGTGGTTTCGAACCCGGTACCTCCCGCATACGACGTGAGTTCTGAACCTCTTACCCACCGCTGCGGTTTTTTTTTTGTTCATTAGTTCGTTCACGTCACAATTTTGGAAGCACTGCTGCCCGACACTTTTTAACTAGTTTGGTTTTCAATTTTCCAGGGATGGGCAAGGTTAGCGTATTTTCTGATATCCTGGACAGGTCGTGCCGTTGCAAAATAGAGAAGTGCCTGAATTAAATATCCTATTCAAGTACAGGGTGAAGTTTTTCATGACATTACAGCAGGCATAACTGTACTTTCCGAATGAATATTTCCTTTAACGGCCACTTACATAACCCTCCTCAATATATTCATGACACCGCTCTTAGAATCACTACAATAAATCCCCGTACCCCGCAGCAGATTCTATGTAGGCGATATCATTGTACCGATAATACGCGTTTGCAACAACCGCATTCCACACCCGCTGCAATGGGCCGCCCACACGGTGAACTACACTGGTTGCCGAAGTCAGGCACACCTGGTCCTCGCCAGCAAAGACAGGGCTGTGCCACAACAGAGGGGAAGACCAAGCACGACCTCCCCAATGCCTATGTAAAAATCAAATTGTCGGCACGCCCATGCGAACGAACTTCAGAAGGCTTCACGGAATGAGCTCTTGGAAAGTTCACATCAGTGCTAACGTCCCTCAAATGTGCCGGAACCCAAGCTGTATGTGGAAGTCTTTAGTTCGCTTCGGCAAATGCGGAGTTTACCACTGTCTCAGTGCCGCAAAGGATTGCTTCCTTGAATTTCACGTCAAGGAGTAGCAGTATTGAAGCAATCAATCTTAGAGGCACCGAAAATGCACTGTTGGACACTACTGGCAAGTCAGGTACCTGAAATTCTTTTTGATTGGGCTTATGGACATTAACAGGCCTTACTGCCCAGAGTTGCCATGTCTACACATCATAACGTTTTTTTCCTTGGATCAATAAACATGTTTTGCTTCATATCACTGAGTTTGGGTTTGTTTTTGAAGCCACTTTTGAAGAAACCACAAATTATTCGTAATTATAATAAATAGCGGTTGAAGGAGTCGTGCCAGAATAGTCAAAGTCTAAACGTTGGGTGCGGCGCAGACTCACGCGGCGTCAGTGCGGTGGTGTTTTAGGCGGGGCTTGTCTCCGCCTCCGTTGCCGCGGGAGGTTATGTGAGTCTCTGCGCGGCGTGCCAGGAGGTTCGCTCCGGAGGAGTTTTGAACCAAAGCATTACTACTTTCGTCCAGCGTTTTGCCGCGGATGCGTAAATTCACCTTTTGCCCTCAGACGCAGCCCCAACTACAGACCCCATGAAGCGCATCGCGTGATTCGCCGGGCCCGCTTTCGGCGCTGCGCACAAGGCCCCATTAAAGTCGTTCTCGGTGGCGGGCTCTCAGCTGATCGGCAGCCACACAGCTCGCCGCCTCCAACGCTTGCGCCACTGGGTGGTCTCGGGCTACGTGACTCATCTTAAACATGGCGAACAGGAACGCCGCTTTCGCCGCGAATGAAAGCGAGGCGGGCCTCCTTCTGTGAGCGTTGCCAAGGTCCAAACGGCGTCGTGTCGTGGTCGGCAATACAGCTAAACCAAAAGTTGACCAAGGGAAATCAAGACTCAGACGAAGCCAAGCGTTTACTTTGCACTTTCAGGGTTAGCTGAGCCAAGCAGCAGCCATTTTTTTTTTTTAAATCTGAGCCTTTCTTAAGAAACTTGAACACGGAAAGTTTGGTCTCTCTCTTTGTGTGTCTTTCTTTTCCCCAATTTCTAAACACCCATTTTTAAACAACCAAGTCGGTTTCAATGTTTTTACTTGCGAACATTGTTGAGTAAAACGAAATCATTACGAATGCATCAGGTGCAAAATCAATACATAAATGATATTTGCAGTGTTTATTTATTAAAAAATACATGAATGATTCGTTTCATAGACGCTAGATTTGCTTGAGCTTCGATAGAAAATGAAATTTAGCCGCTGTGGTAGTGCGACAGATGGAGCCACGGATGTAAGAAAAGTACTCGCGTTGACACGGTTCCTCCACGTGGCAGGGGCCCTCGGAAGAGAAGCTGTGTGTGTTTCCCGGGGCTATTTCGAGCTGGCGCCAGCGTGTCGCTTCGGCGGCGCTGGAATTAAAGGAGCCGCAGCACGCAATATCCCGCCTTTCAGCGAACACGGCAGTTGTCATAAAATGCCTGCTGTAGACGCGGAAACGTGGCCATAAAAAGCAAAGACAGGATGACTCGTGTAGCAGGAGCGGCCAAAATTTGCCGTCTTTCTAGGTCATTTCCAGCGAAGCAGGAAGATACGAGGCCATTTATTTTATTTGTTGTGGTAATGTCACCGGACAACGCTTAACAGCTACGCTGTTAAATTAACACTGGATTTCGTTTTGCATTATTCCGAAGAGCCGTTGTTAATTGCATGAGTTCACAAATCTTTGGACTTCGTGTAAAAAGAAGTCTCGACAAAGTTGTATGGTAAGCCGAAAGACGAGCCGGCGTTAGTTTGCCAGGAATGTAGCTGTTAATTGGACGTGTTTCTTCAAAAAGCGTCAGTGGGCGTCCCTCGGCGTAATACTTGCGGTTATATGTATAGATGTAAGTGAAATCGGCCGCCTGGCACTCAGGTAACAAACCATTTTAGATGTGTTGCTAATATCGTAGATTACAAATGGTTTGTTACTACCATCCAACACGAAGCAAACATTTGCCATAAATTGCAGTCGGGTTAAAATAATGGTTCTTGGTTCATCGTTGCGTTCCGGTGTCCACCCCTAGGTGTGGCAATTTACGCCTGCTGGGGGTCTTTCTATTCATTTTTCTTGACAATGAATTCATTCATTCATTCTGCATATCCACGCGCGCACAATGCACACCTACGAAAGAGGCATCTGAGAACTGGTCGTCCGCTATTCGCGCGTTTTGTTTTAAGTGTCACTTTAATGGCGATCGATGAAAAAAGTATCCCTCTGTGAGCAGAGATGTAATTTATTACGTCAGTTGCATTCAGCATTTTTGAGAAGTCATATTATGCAGTAGCTTACATGTATCTTTATATCTCCCTACACTAGATTTTCGTGTTGTTTTTCCCCACTCAAGTTGACTGACGTATCTCTATTGAGTGATAGGAGATGTTTTACTCGTAAGCAACGGTGTCCCCTCAGTGAAAGCGACGTGAGCATTCTTGGACTTCCTATTTATTTATTTATTTATTTATTTATTTATTTATTTATTTATTTATTTATTTATTGAGCATCGCGTCCTATTTACAGTGACCGAGTCGTACTTTGTGGGCACCATCCCTTGCTTCATGTTCTTCCCCTCATAACCATCCTCATCAATATTCTACCAATCCTCCTCTTGTGAAGATCCCTGTCATCGCAAGCTGGTTCCGAGTCCGGGACGGTCGGAACGCATCCAAATAAACGCTCCCACGCACCTGTCTCTCAAGGCCCTCTCAATTTATTTATTTGTTTATTTATTTATTTATTTATTTATTTATTTAAATATTTATTTATTTATTTATTTATTTATTTATTTATTTATTTATTTATTTATTTATTTATTTATTTGTTATTTTGTGGTAAAGATTTCTTGAAGTGCAGTGGCCGTCCAATCCTTTTCACAGGGCGGTCAATCCCAGCGTGAGTAGGGCACACTGACCGACAGCGATCATCACCGGTGCGTGATCGCGCTGCACGAGTCGAATCCGCAGGCTGGTTCACCTTGGTCTGCTTGCCTCTCGATGCCTATCCGGCGGACTTTGTTTTCCGGCTAATAAACCCCCTTGCAATTAGTAAGGTGCCTGGAGGGCTCGAGACGCACGCAGACCAAGGTGAACCAGCCGGCGGATTCGACTCGTGCAGCGCGATCATGCACCGGTGATGACAGCTGTCGGGCAGTGTCCCATACTCACACTGGGATAGACCACGCTGTGAAAGGGATTAGACTTCCATGGATATTTAAGTATTTTTGTTCGCTTATGACACAGTTGATACGCCCATTGAAGCAGGATTAAGCAAGCATTCAACGGCTCGGAGTTGAAACTAATGCAAACTTTGTTATCTATCTTCTTCAGCCGATTACCTCAGACCGTCGGGAGATAAGCATTACATTGCAAACATTTTGCGAGGCTCAACCTGAAGGTGTCCTCAGCTTCTGGCTCAGATTACGACGCTGGAAGCAATGGTATGTCTCGGAGCCTAACGTTGTCGACTGGTGACCATTGAAAACAGCCCTAATTGAGCTCAGTGTATTTCAACCTGCGGGTGCCACTTAACGTCACAAGGGCTTATTTGATATCTTGCATCCAAACCTGATGCCTACCGGCACATACACTAGGGTCTGTAGTATTCTAGCAAACGCGATACGGCGCTATCTTCTATCCTAAGGCTGTCATGGAGACAGCCGGTAAGCACTCTAGAGAATTTACAACACTTTAAAAGAAGTATTGTGCACTGATTTTGTGCAACATTACGGGATTTGTGCATCTAGTAGAGCGTCTTATCAAAGCATTTGTAAATCCTGCGACGCGCTCACACTTAACCAGCGTTCACCAAGTGAAATGTCGCCGCAACTTCTTTGTTTTTGCAGACGTGAGGCTCCGTAATTGTAAAATACAGCCATTCGTCATCTTACGCGTGATATACACCTAATATTTTCTACAGAGGAAGCATAATTTAAAACCACTTTTTGAAATGGTAACGGAAATTATCCGTTCGCTCCTCATACGTTTAGGCCTAAACGCGATTGATTTGCGGTATTTTAAAGAGCTGGGATGGCTCTGTGTAGGTGGCACTAGGATAGTGGCAATGAAAAGTGTGGCACTAGGATAGTGGCTATGAAAAGTGTTGCACTAGGATAGTCGCCATTAAATAAAAGTGCGGCACTAGGATAGTGGCTATAAGTGAGGCACTAGTATAGCACTTGCAAACTATGGCACTTAAAAAGTAAACCAAGAACCATAGTCTATTTTATTGTTTTTTTTTCATACCTGTTTATTTGTGACCATTACTCAAGTTTCTTCATCGAAGCACGAAATGGCTTGAAGGGGTCCTAAACAGGCCCAAGTTAATCCCTTCGCCCTTTAAGGGCGCTTCCGAAAGAAGGATTTCACGTCGCTGCTACCGTAAAATGCCCGTGAACGACTTTTACACAGCGCCTAAAAGACAAATATCATGGCAAATACCTTAAATTGCATTTGTCCTACAATATTTTAATCTGAAGCAAAACGAAATATGACCGTAAAGTGGTAACTTGTCCGATAAAGACGAATTTTAATATTCGCCGGCTTCACAGAAAATAAACACAACCATAAGCTGTCCTAAGAACTTTGCGTACGAGCTAGAAAAAAAACACGCTTTCATCAATCTGTGTGATTTTGTGCAAGTGTTTAAAAGCTAAGCGAAATGGACATTTCTTTACATCAGATGCTATGGTAAATCTATTAGACTAGGGACAGTAATAACCGAGTCTAAGAGCGGTTTTTGCACCAATGATGGCTTTTTTGTAGTGCATGAAGGAATCCTTAAAAATACATGTGTAGCATCACAAATTTGATTCGGGTATAGACACGAAATGACTCAGCCCCTAATGTCTAAATAACATAATAATAAATAAATTTACCCAGCTGTGTTATTCCCACAAAACGTTTTCTTTCAACACACATGTAATTATGTTTCCACGTAAAAATACATGTGTAGCATCACAAATTTGATTCGGGTATAGACACGAAATGACTCAGCCCCTAATGTCTAAATAACATAATAATAAATAACTTTACCCAGCTGTGTTATTCCCACAAAACGTTTTCTTTCAACACACATGTAATTATGTTTCCACGTGCATTGTACAACTATGCTGCTTACACTATGGGTGCGTTCCAATTTCCCCTTTAGACTGCTTCGTTGCAATCTTCGCGAACAGTCCGCCATGTTAAGCCCCGTTCGGATCCTAACGATGCAACGAGGATCGCTTTCTAGGAGACGGCATCAAAGTCAGCAATGATGCAGGCTACCTTCCTGTCAAAACTAATAAGGGACGCCAGCGCCACCTTCTTGCGTATTAATGTTGGAAAAAAGCAGTTGCTTTTTTATTAAATTATTTATTATAACTTACTAGTGGGGAAGATGATTTTGTTTAATTTTTGAATTACGTAGTGCATGTAATAATAACGGTAATGTTATTTACGAAACCAGCGGCTTGCGTTACTCAACATGTCTGCTATGAGGTTGTCGTCTGCGCTGGTGTTGGGTTCGGAATCGCTCCGCAATTCTAATTCCTAATACCTTTCACATGTAGTTAGACTGCTTCTCCAGCTGTCTACTAAGCTGTCCCCGAATTAAAACGCAGCCTCTTTGTACACTTGTAAAAACCGCGCTAGGCTAAAACAAATATTGCTGATAATTAGTTGACTTCTGCTTTCGTTCTTACAGAAACTTGCATTTCAATCACCCTCGGACGGTAAAGAAAACGCTTTCCTAAAAGCCTTTTCTTTACGTTGTTCTTCAAATACCCTTTTCACATTTCCCGCATTTTTTTTCTATTATTTCTCCCCATCATACATAATTCTTGCCGTACCTATGGGCACCTCATATCTATTCCCACCTGCCAGAAAATCACGCGACAACCTCTGCCTCTTTTCTAAACAGCTCTTCTACTTTTCCTACTCGCGCATGGCTAAAAACGTTCCCTCGCATTTTTCACGACGCAAATCTCCACGGACAAAGTGAGAACTTTTGCCGTTAACGCCGTGTGTGTAATATTGCTCTTACGATTTTTTTGTGGAAGAACTCCATGACATAAGTAAGGATAAGGTGCACTGAAGCCTTAAGCGAGAAATGGATTGTTTCACCGACCGCAGCGAACAGTGTCAATTACCGCAGCCGTACTCTATGCGTTGCTGCGGTTCTCTACTAGAGCTTCAGGGACAGGGTTCCTCGAATCGCTGGAGAAGGAGTTCACAGGACAGGAGTACTCACGCGTACCTTGGGAAAGCATCATTTGCTGATACGCTTGATCATCAAGTTCGACGGGCGCCGTCACAGACAGATTCATCCTAGTCGCTGAAGTGTGGACGGAAAACTGTCTGCCACAAACGCTTTTCCAACGCAGAAGCGCAGGCCTGGAACGCAAAGGCAGGCGTGGCGCGGGGAAGAGATTCGTCTTCTTCTGCAGTCGAGAGGCAAGACACGTGGAATCAGCAGGCATAAAAGAAGCGTCAGGTTTTTATTTAGAAACATGTAACGTAAAAAGTACGAACCGGAAATGACGCTGATTATCTCAGCATCCTTGCGCCGCTACATAAATCGTTAAGGCTGGGTCTTTTCGATTTTTAGGTTTCCCAATGACCATTTTTTTGAATTTGAATTTCTCTACGATGCGCACCACCACAATCCCATGAGGAACTTGTACTAGGAGGGGGAAATAAAATTGGGCAACAATCTGCAGAAAATTGGTACCTTTATTTAGCTCCTTTGTTGCTACCGGATATCTCACCAGTCTCCGTAAGGAACTCCTACTGACATTCTTTTCGAATTTTATGAAAATATTATTACCCTGGACACAATACCTTGTGCGGCGGTAGGACGACAGAAGCGAGACCAGCGGCCAAATCCTACTGGTCCCAACCGCTTCGGACAATCGGGACATGAAAATTTCGCCAAAATATTGTCCCCACGCGGCCCTCGGACATCTCTGCTACAACGTGAAGGAGAAACCAGCCAACAGAAAGCGGCCCTCGTCCCGGAAGTGCGAGTAATGGTGTTTCGTATGCGTTCGGTGACATCCTTGGAAGTTTAAAATGGGCCTAGTGCGAAATATTGAAACGGTTGGTATACAATAAAAAGCTTTTCTATTTATCTATTTCCTTAGGCGGTGCTGTGGCTTTTAATGCCAGTAAAACGTGTATTTTTTTAATACATGAATTTTAAATACAGTTGAACGAGCGTTTCTTTTTAATTTGGTTTGGTTATGTGGCGCCAGGAAGCGCTGCGCCCGGCACTGCTGTATATTTTATGTCGGCGTATTTGAACGCTCACAGTACAGTTATGGCACAGGGATTGCGTCCCATAAGAGTGTTCTGTTAGGATGAACAGAGATGTGGACGGAAGGGCACTTTCTCGTACAGTCTGCACCGAGGACCGTTTTTCTAGACTTCAGCGCTAGTAGGACAAAAAACTTTGCCAAAGCAACAGCTATATATAGGACTGTGACGTGAGTATGATATTTTTATAGGTTTTCTAACGGGATACCATTGTAAGCGATTTTACCTTGTCAATGAATTAAAACTGGTTTGCAGACGTTTGTGTGCGTGTTTCCCACACGCTCAGAGTTCGTATTAATATCACGGCAACCTCGTCTATATTTTTTTATTCAAGGCAGGACTGAAAGTGTAACTTCAAGGAAAAATGGTATTGATATCTCATGTCTAGCACACTGACGATTCATTTTTGAAGCGAAGCATCTATTGCTCAGGGGGATGTCCCGCGTCCATGCCCCGTCCGCAGCGCCTGTGATGATGATTGTGGCGGGATGCCCCTAGGTATTCGCAAACAAAGAATCCATCAGGAGATAGCTTCGCGTTCAACCACCGTCGTCTTTTAAGTGCGAATGCACTTCTTAAGCGAGCCTGAATCGTCCGCCGCCGTAGTCCGCATAGCAACAGCTGCGGGTGCGCGCGCTCCTCGTCTTCCCTAGCAACGGGGGGAGATGGGCGCGCGCTGCCTGGCCGCTGACATGGAACATACCCACGTGGGGGATTAGCCAGGAATCGGGCGTGAGAAGGGCTAATGCACCCGCTTAAAGGAGTACTGACACGAAATTTCAAAGCTGAGATCCGCTCTAGCAACAAGTACAACGACAACACAAATAGGTGTCTGTGAATAAATGCATCTTTCTTTCTTTGTAGTTGTGTGTGTGTGTGTGATCTCTCTTTCGCGAACATTACCGAACCGCGCAAATTCAACTCGTGCATTCGCACTTTCACATTCTTCCCCTCGGGGAAATGCGGGGGAATTTTTTTCCCAAAGGGGAACCGCTGAAGAAGAAGGAGAAGAAGACAAAGCTGCGAAGATGAGGACGTGTACGTTACTCTCAGCCGGTGCACCAACGTCAACAACCTTTATGTTGTGTCGTGGGCGACGGCGAGCGGCCTCGGCAGCGACGGGAGCGAAGGCCGGCCGCCGGGCCCACCCACAAGCCCAAGAAGAAAGAGTGCGGCCTGCTCGTACCAAGACCAGAACCCAAAGAGAACGTTTATTGTTCGACAAGACGGCACCGAGACGCATACGCACGTGACCCGTCACGTGCGTCCACCGCAACGACATCTAGTTACAATTCATACAACCAAGCGCACACAGTGAGCGGGCGCTCCACTAAAGGGCGCCACTACACCACATTATCTCCCCGTGCAAAAGAAGTTTGCACACTCTGCGAAATACATACAGCATCTTAAATGCACACTCCACATCATTCTCCCGTGCTTTGAAGAATGTCTGCATCTTCCTTTCACTTGACTCACACAACAGGCTATCAGTCGCTCACGACAGTTCTATAAGTCCCAAAAAAAAACCCGTCCAAAACACTTTCAATGACGATATACGATTCAACACAGACATGACACATCCAACATGACGCAAAGCATGAACCGTACGTATACCCCTTACTGCACATATTCGCGAAGCCACTGAGGCTGCTTAGTCTTACGGCGCGGACGCGCAGACGTTGAACTTGCATTATTTCACGATCCAGAAGCCCCCTCATTTTCCCTTGTGTTGTCTACATGGCTATTTGGATCTGTTTGTTCACTATTTTCTTCCTGACATTCTAATGGTTCCCGAGGGACAATGGATTCAGACCTTGCACTGGTAGACACCTCCGACAGATCAGGGTCTGTCTGAACACTGGGGCTTGTCCCTTCTGACAACTGTAGACTAGGGGACTGACTGTCACAAATGTCCAAGTTAGACAAAGAGTACAAAAACTCTTTATGCCTCGACGAGAGTTCAACATTGTCAAAGGAATACGGTGCTGAGCCAACCTCGATTCCCTTCGGAACGACTGTGAGTTTTGAAGCGTTCCAGATCTTTCCATCACTGAGCTTAAAGGTGAAAGGTGCAACCTGAGCTTGCACGGTCAACGGCTTACCATACTTCAGAAATCCTTGCTTACGGAATTTTACTTTCACGACATCTCCCACCTTTATGCGGGTCTGCTGCGCACCTTTCCTTCTGTCAAAGTACTGTTTAGCTTTATGCTGCTTCGTGAAGACCTGATTCCGAACATGAGGCAGGAAATTGTCCGATTCTGCTGCCTTTTTACGTATCCTGAAGTTGCTAATATCCACTTTGGAACGAGGCTGACGTCCATGCAGCAAAAAAGCTGGAGAAAGACCTGTCACTGAATGTGGTGCGACCCTATACAACCCAAGAAATTGTGTAATGCTTTTCGAAGCATCCTTGCCTTCAAGTCTGGCTACCTGTAAATGTTCTTTGAGAACTCTGTTAAACCGTTCAATCTGGCCGTTAGCCTGAGGGTAATAATTCGACGAGAACACGTGGCGGATACCTTTCTCCTTTAGATACTCTTGCATTTGTTTGGAGACAAACTGGGGTCCATTATCCGTCACTAAAACCTCAGGGAGCCCTTCCCGACTGAAAGACCAGTCCAACAACTTAATGACATCTTCAGTTGAAATGGAATTTGTGCCCAGAACCTCAGGCCACTTAGAGTAGTAATCGACTAGTGTAACAAGAAATCGGGGGTACGACACATCTAACGGACCGACGATGTCCATTCCCAACTTTTGCCAAGGCCCTTCAGGCCATTCCACTGGCTGCAACGGAGCTACATGAGGCTTAGCAGGCTTGTCTGCCAGCTGACAAACGTGACAATGCTTTACATGTTCTTCAACATTGCGATCCATTTGAGGCCACCAGTAACGTTCCCGGAGAAGTTGCTTCGTTCGTACTATTACTTGATGATTTTCATGTGCTAACTCGAGAAACGTAGGTACCAGTACACAAGGAATGACTACACGGTCATCACGCATGAGTAATCCGTCCACAACAGAAAGTTCATCCCTTACATGAAAGTAAGCAGTTAAATCACTGTGTACCTTTTTCTTATCAGGCCAACCCTTTGACACATACTCTGCTACCTTCTGCAACGTCACATCGGCCTTCGTTGCCAGCTGCACGGTTTCTTTATCGACTACTGATGTTACCAGCGACACTATCTCTTCCTCCTTAACAAGTTCTTGACCGGTCTGAATGGGTAATCTCGATAGAGCGTCAGCCACCAGATTTTCTGACCCTTTGCAGTACTCGATGTCAAAATTGTAATACAGCAAACGAGCTGACCACCGTGAAATCCTCAAAGGTCTCCGACCTGAGTCTCCTGCGGCTAACAAAGCAACTACAGCCTGATGGTCAGTTCTAAGTGTGAACCGTCTGCCCCAAAGAAAAATGTGCCACTTTTCGCACGCGAACAAACAAGCCAGCGCTTCGCGCTCTCCCACAGAGTATTTTCTCTCAGTCTCCGACAAAGTTCTAGATGCAAAGGCTATGGTTTCAAGCCGAGAACCATACCGCTGCTGTAGTACCGCGCCAATTCCCACATCAGATGCGTCGGTAGTTACTACTACAGGCAAGTCAGGATTAAAGACCTTCACAACCGGAGAACATGTGAGGCACGCTTTCAACTGATCGAAACTGCGCTGAGCATCATCAGACCAACAAAACGTCTGACCCTTCCTGAGCATGAGGCGAAGTGGTTCAACTATCTCTGCATAGTTCTTTATGAACTTAGCATAGTATCCTGCAAGACCTAAGAATGATTGCAGTGACTTTATGTCCGTAGGAGCGGGAGCATGAACTATAGCTTTTACTTTGCTCTCCAAAGGTGAGATGCCCTCAGCCGAAATCTTGTGACCCAAAAAATCAAGTTCCTTGACCGAAAAAAGACATTTGTCGTTCAACGTCATGCCACTGTTTGCTATACATGTTAAGACTTCAACCAGGCTCGCGTCATGCTCAGCTTGAGTCTTTCCCCACACAAGAATATCATCAAGATAGCAAACAACATTTTTGCAATTTTTTAAGATCTGAGACATCATTTTTTGAAAAACCGCAGGCGCCGACGCCAGACCAAAACACACCCTCTTAAACCTGAATAAACCTTCATGAGTCACGAAAGTAGTTAAGTCCCTACTGCCCTCTTCCAGCAACAACTGATGATAAGCCGACGCGAAGTCAAGCTTAGAAAAACAAACAGCACCATGAAACATCTGCAACAGCTCTTCAACATGCGGTAAAGGATACCCATCAATGATAATTGCCTTATTCGGTTCCCGGAGGTCCACACACAGCCGAATGTCCCCGTTGTTTTTTCCGGACGACGACGAGTGGCGAAACCCACTCCGAGGCGTCGACACGCTCAATGACATCATTGTCCTCGAGGCGTCGCAGCCCGCTGGACACTGGATCACGGAGAGCAAGAGGCAATCGAGGCGTCCTTGACAAGACCCAACTCGCCGTTGAAGAGATGTTCGAAACCCGGGGGCACGTTCACGGGACACTGCACTGCACACACCGATGCTAGTCGACACGTAAGAGACGCACCGTCGATCGGAATGCCCAGTTGCTGGATGGCGTCGAGCCCCAAAAGAGATGTCCCCTTGTCGGTGACGTAGAATCTGACGGAGCAAGACCGTTGCAAGACTTGAACAGGAGCTTGGAATGAGCCGCGGATGCCGATACGTTGTTTGGAAAAATTGCACAAGTTGACGGAAGCCTTGGACAGCGCATGCTGTTTACTGAAGTGACGCTTGAAATCTTCGACAGTCATCAACGACACGGATGCTCCGGTATCGACTAAGAGTTGCATGGTCACTCCGCTGATTTCGGCTTGAACGACTAAGTCCTTTCTTGGGGGCTTGTTGACGCTGACTTCCGCTTGGACGACTAAGTCCTTTCTAGAAGAAGTGCTGACTGTTAAGACGGACGATCTCGAAGATGAGTTGATCTCCGTGGATGTTGGATGCTGTACAGGTTCCGGTGCCGGAGCGAAGCCCGTAGCTTCCTCCGAAGAAGCTCGATGCACTGGTGCCGGCTTGCGACACATCGACGCGAAATGTCCCCACTTGTTACAAGAGTTGCAGCGCCGATTTCTGGCTGGACAATTTGGAAATGCTGAATTATGCGATTTATTTCCGCATCGTTCGCACAACTGAAGCTTGCCTGCAAACTTCTTCTGCTGAACTGTACCGCGAAACTCTGCAGCTGACTGCGAATGGAAACGTCCATCTTGGAGGCCACCATCTTGCCTTCCCGAACCCGGTGGAATGACGTCACGGCCTCCCCGGCTGGCCAGGCCATCTTGAATTCCTGTGCCGCCATCTTGAGCGCGCCGGCTTCCCCGGCGGCCCATGCCATCTTGAATCTCCACGCCGCCATCTTGATCGCGGCGGATTCCCCGACTGTCATTTTCCGCGACGCCACCTTCTCCTCGTCGGCCTACCGCTTGTACTTGATGATGCGAACCGAAGGCTTGTTTCGCCCACGACAACGATTCAAAACTCCGACCAATCTCTTCAGCTTTCTCCAAAGACAACTTTTCGCCATGTGCGAGCAGCTTTTCTCTAACCTGGGGGTTAGACGTTCCATGTATGATTTGATCTCGGACGCGCTCCGCGTACGTCAGCCCGAACTTGCAACGTACGGCTTTCTCCTTTAGAGCGGTCACGTATTCTAAAAAACTTTCCCCCCGAAATTGACGATGGCTTGTGAACTCATGTCGTTCAACAAGCGTATATGTGGACGCAGCGAAGAGCCGGTCCAGCTGCTGCAAAAGTTGGTCGAATTTGGAAATGGCCGGAGCCGAGGATGCGGCCACACTACAGTCGGTCGCGGAGTCGGTCACGATAGGGCTGGTTACATGAGCGTCGGTCACGTTACTGGCGGCGTCCCTCCTTGCTTCGTCCTGCTCCGCCTCAGCAAAATACCTTCGTTGCCCCTCCCTACCCAAAACGCTGACGAGCGCCGACGTGCGTCGTCTGTCATTCCAGTCGCTGCCGCCAGCCGCCTCGAGATGGGCCTGAAACAATTTTTTCCAGTTATGCCACGGAATCGAAGGCGGCCCCAGCAATTCGAGGAAAATGGGCAGGTTATCGAAGAGGCCCATGCTGCCAAGCAGGAAGGAGAGAGACGCAGGAGCAGAAGCAGAAGAACGAAGTAGCGCGAGGCCTAGGCGATGGTTCGACGAGCGTCAGCACAAAAGAACGCTAGGCCTAGCGACGCCAGACGCGCCGGACAGTCACACTCGAGCGAGGTCAAACGCACTCACGTTTTCATTCTGCCGGACCCGTCGACGACGTCGTCGCAGCAGAAGAAAATGATCCCATCCTCGTCGCCAAAAAGATGTTGTGTCGTGGGCGACGGCGAGCGGCCTCGGCAGCGACGGGAGCGAAGGCCGGCCGCCGGGCCCACCCACAAGCCCAAGAAGAAAGAGTGCGGCCTCAAGACCAGAACCCAAAGAGAACGTTTATTGTTCGACAAGACGGCACCGAGACGCATACGCACGTGACCCGTCACGTGCGTCCACAGCAACGACATCTAGTTACAATTCATACAACCAAGCGCACACAGTGAGCGGGCGCTCCACTAGAGGGCGCCACTACACCACACTTTACC
The DNA here is from genome assembly GCF_048455015.1 of Haemaphysalis longicornis. Lineage (NCBI taxonomy): Eukaryota > Metazoa > Arthropoda > Arachnida > Ixodida > Ixodidae > Haemaphysalis > Haemaphysalis longicornis. The sequence continues at coordinate 97,343,906 of NW_027526233.1, read as the reverse complement.
TAACCAACGCTGACGGAGACTATCGATTCTACCGCAGAGACGACAACATCGACAAGAACATGGTGGACGAGTTTCGGTGCCTAGAGAACAACCGCCTACAGCGCCTCTGATGATGATTGTGGAAGGATACCCATAGGGATTGGCTGACCAAAGAATCCATCACGAGATAGCTTCGCGTTCAACCACCGTCGTCATCGTCCTGTATGGAAACCACTGAACAAGAACAAGGAGAAGAAGACAAAGCTGCGAAGAGGAGGGCGTGTACGTTGCTCTTAGCCGGTGCACCTACGTCAACAACATTTACCTCACCAACGCTGACGGAGACTACCAATTCTACCACAGACATGACAACATCGGCAAGAACATGATGGACGAGTTTCGGCGCCTCGAGAACCAGCGCCTACTCACCGTAGCCCAACAGTACTTGCGTGCCTTTGCCACCGGTGTGGACCCGGACGCGGAATTCCCTCTGGCGCTACTAAACACCAGATCACTCAACATAACGCAACACAATGGAACCACACGGAACCCCCATGATGCTTCGCATTCTCGTCAGGGTTCGCCACGGGAAGCTGATGTAATTTGTTTTAGGTATTTGCCGCCGCCGGCTTCATGTCTGCTCGTGTTTAACCTTGCTTGCTGCCTGCGGGCCTCGGCCTTTGCACGAGATGCCCGATCCAAGGATCCGGACCACCCTGGACCCGCGCTTGGACCAGCTTGCACCGCCGTTCTTGAACCGGACATGCTGCCTTCCTCTAGGCCCGGGGAACCTGTCTCAGGCCTTGAGAGTGGACCAGCACCTAGTGTTCGGAGCAGCGGGGCGCCTGCCCCCCTTTCTCTGCGTCGCCCACCCGGCTGTTCTTTCGGGCCTCTCCAGCGCTTTCTTGATATTCCGGCCTCGTCTACCACGGAGCACTGCTTTGAGTTCAGTGATCCGAAAAAAGCAAGTGTCGAAGACATCATCGACGCAGTCACTATGACCGACGGCGCAGAAGGCCTGCGGGCGCTCCAGCATCAGGGCGAATCTCGATTCGGCGCGGCGGTGGCCTCGCCTGCCGCAGCGGGGAAGTCAACGTGGCCGGGGACTTTGAAATACTGCCCGCTAGCCTGCGTGGGGCTGTTTCTTCGTCTGTATGACGGCTCTGCACCTCAAGCTGTTCGTGAGTAACGAAAACCTGCCTGCTGCGCTCGCCCTCTACGGTCCAGTCATCAGCGTGAACGACCAGACTTAGAAGGGCCCTTCAAAGGTGGACAATGGCCGCCAAAGCGTCAATATAAAGTGCGGGAGCTGTGCCCGAATACCGTTCCAGTTCGCAAGATCCAGCTGAAGTACCAGGGAGTGAAGCGGGTCTGCTCCCTATGCGGTCAGCCAGGCCAGAACGGGGGCAAATTCCAAGCCCTATGGTGCGACCATTGACAAGCGTTAGGACAGGAGCTGGAGCACTAGACCGCCGTTTGCCGCAAGTCCGGGGGCTACCACCCGACCACTGACTGTCTGAAGCCCCGCTCCTACGCCTCAGCCTCGGACGAGTCCCGGCCCACTCTGGCGTGGAAGCTGAACAGCCAGGCGTAAGAGACGACCCGGAGAACGAGGTGGAGGACGTCCAGGCAGCTCCTTCTCTCTGGACGACGTGTATTCGCCGCTTTCTTCCTTTCGGGACAGTGACAGTGTCGCTGAGAGCAGCGCGGAGCACACTGCCCAACCACCTGCCGTCCCACAGCCCCAAACAACCAGCCAAGGACTTCAAACCACGGCAGCGACAATGCCCCTTACGTCACAGGACGTAATGGATCCACATGTGTAAGCGCTAAAGCCCTACCCACGTGTGCGCGAAATCACACGTCACGCGATTGCCGGCGTCGTTCGGCGGCACCACGCGCACACGCAGAAGAAAGCGACCCGCATGAAACCGGCGAAATCACGCGTCAGCCGCTGCGTCGAAAAGCGCTGATAAACACGTCTGTATTAACACTGCCATCCTTTGATCGTTGTTTTGGACCGTTTATGAGAAGTTATTTTTCATTACCTAATAAAGTAATCAGGACCCTAGATTTGTCATAAAAATACACTTTTCTTACTTTATTGATTGCTACGAATGCTTGCGGGCCAATTTTAAAATTCTTCAAAATGTATATTAAGTTAACACCGTCAAATCTAAACAAAATAAGGGATCTTTATAGCAAAAAAAAACGCACTTAGAACAATTCATTTCCTTGCAACTAGGGGCCCTACTTTGAAGTTATGTACGGACTGCTTCATAAGCGTAAGCAAAGCACATTCAGGGCTGCCTTGATACTGAGGTTTGATTTGAACGTCACTTCTAGATTAAAGCACCCTTTATTTACCCCGTAAAAATGTGATGAAACCCTCACGGCAAAACGAAATACAGCGACGTTTTGCCAAGATTCGAACCACGAAGTTTCAAAAATGAAGCCAGGCACTCAACCTCTCGAGCACGCAAGGAAATTTTTCTTCAACAAGAACAAGTTTATTTACATAATAAATATGCAATGTACAGGGAAAGACACATTACTGCACACATGCTTCTACATTTTAATACATTGTTGACGACACATTCCTGGCTGACGTCTTTCCCCGCTCAAAGTAAATCGCGCTCATACAATATGGAGATCACATTTACGGGGAAAAAAGGGGTTGTGTTCCGTTGAAACATTGCCGGTCGAGAGCTTCACATACAGTTAAATCGTTCTATCGTCTTTGCTTTAAAGGCACCGTCGCACGGCACCAACGCCCAAGGGCCTGGCCCAGTTCCATATACAAATCGGGTGACCCTTGCGCACTGAGCGTCCACTCTTTCATGGCGACGAACTGCCTCTACGGTGACTTCGGGGATGGAGCATACTCAACCGCATCCACTTGCTCACGGCCTAGCGAGTGCAGGCCCAGTGTAATGGCGCATTAGCACAGCTCCTACTGGTCTGTCGGAACTTCCCGATAGCGGATACCCACCCAGTGAATGTCCAAGTGAACACTTAAAAAAACACTGTACCTCATCTCAGAAATAACGCGTGGTGTTGCATTCTAGCAACACGTGCTCTGCCGTCTCCAACCTCCCCCACAAGGAGCATCCCGCACCGCGCGGCAGAAAGAAGCTACGTTTTTCCTGCCGTGACCCTACCGGTAGCACCCCAATGTAGTACCGGAAGAAAAAAATTTCCCCGCATTTCCCCGAGGGGAAGAATGTGAAAGTGCGAATGCAGGAGTTGAATTTGCGCGGTTCGGTAATGTTCGCGAAAGAGAGATCACACACACACACACACAACTACAAAGAAAGAAAGATGCATTTATTCACAGACACCTATTTGTGTTGTCGTTGTACTTGATTGCTAGAGCGGATCTCAGCTTTGAAATTTCGTGTCAGTACTCCTTTAAGCGGGTGCATTAGCCCTTCTCACGCCCGATTCCTCGCCAATCCCCCACGTGGATATGTGCCATGTCAGCGGCCAGGCAGCGCGCGCCCATCTACCCACGTTGCCAAGGAAGACGAGGAGATTCCTGGCCAATCCCCCACGTGGGTATGTGCCATGTCAGCGGCCAGGCAGCGCGCGCCCATCTACCCCCGTTGCCAAGGAAGACGAGGAGATTCCTGGCCAATCTCCCACGTGGGTATGTGCCATCTCCCCCCGTTGCCAAGGAAGACGAGGAGCGCGTGCACCCACAACTGTTGCTATGTGGACGGACGGCGGTCAACGGAATTCAGGGTCGCTTATAAAGTGCTTTCGCACTTAAAACATCTCGGACCCAGTCGGAATCGGCATGTACATAATCTGTTTTAGCACGCCCCGCTTAGCCGCCTCGACTGGTGGTTGTCGGTAGAGGAGTGGGGGAAGGAGCTTTGCGAGTAAGGACGGACGAGGACGTCACATGGCCAAACTTAGGGGAAAACCTGGGGAGCGACGACGTGGTTATCAGCATTGTAGTCTCAACCGCCAAACACAGGGGAAATTTTGTGGTAGTCAAGATCAGCGAGTAAAAGAAACTCAGAGAACAACTAACCAACGACACCGACCGCTAACATAAAATCAGATCTATTGAGGACATGAAATTACCTCGAAGAATTTCCGAAAGAATCGTTTTAGTCTGAGTGAAACTGTATACCAATACCCCTCTCCAGCACAAATAACTCAATCGTCTACGGCGTCCGTAGACGAAAGCACACAGAATACGCTTTTCGGCAAAGCCAACTTCCCCGCGAATGCTCTGTAGCTCTCAGTCTAACTGATGATTTTTAAAGGCCAAAGCCTGAAGTTCCCCATTGGGCGAAAAACAGGCGTTGTTGTTGGTGAAGTTGTTGTTATCAACCTGCACAGAAAACGGCCGCCGCTGAAAATAATAAATAAAAAACACATTTACGAGCAATTGGGAACCGAGCCTGGATCTCCGGAGTATGAGCCGAGTGCGTTACCACCGCGCTACCACAACTTCTTTTTTTTTCTTTATTTCCGGACTTCGACATGCACAAAAGCAACAGATTGCAACACAAGACAACACGAGTTACCGTAAAAACCCGCGTATAATACGGACCCAGCGTATAATACGAGGTGTAATTCGGGGACAGTAAAATCAGAAAAAAAGTTTTCATCCGCATGTAATGCGAGGTCAAGAGCACAGAAAACATTTATATGCACTGCAGTTACCGTTCAGTAATTGCCAGTTCTCGCCGGCACTGTCTCCCGACGTCCGTTCAGTCTTCGTCAGGTTCGCTGCCGCTGCCTACTGAAGTCGCCTTGTCGGAAATGTCTTCCCACAGAAAGTGGTCCTCACCATCAAGGGCGTTCGAGATGCCAATTTCTTAAAAGAGCGACTGACGAGCTCCTCTGGGATGCTGGCCCACGCATCCGCGATCCAGCCACAAAGCACCGCTGGAAAAGCCCGCGTCAGCTATCCGGTAGCTGTCACTTGCGGGTCTCCTGATCTCATCCACCGTCGGTAGCAGGACCTGATACAGTCTTTGAAAGGCTTGTTGATGCAAACGTCTAGTGGTTGCAGCTGGGATGTCATTCCTTCTGGAACGACAATGAGTTCGGTGCGGGGTTCACGCAACAACTTCTTCACGGGATCGGCCAGGTGGCAGCGAAAGGCGTCCAACACGAGCACTGACGGAAACCCCCAACAAGTGCTCCAGGCCGCCGACACCACACAGACTTTATCCAGTCAAGCACCAGTTGCTTTCTCCACCCGCGAATGCTGCCTTCAGTGACACCAAACTGCCGTCCTGCGGCGCAATTCCTGATGGTCTCGGCACACAAAGATAACTTTTCTTCTAATCGCAGCCGAATACTGCCTTCGTGCACCCGACTAGTGATAGACTTGTGGTGAAGGTGCCGATCCTTCGCGTGGTCAAAACAATCAAAATGGCGCCGGCCGACGGAAGCAGCATCCAGCTAACGCCACCGCAAGATGGCGCACCCTCCGCTGAAACCGACCAGCTGTCGAGCTGTCGAGGTGTGCGGACGTACAGAGCGCGGCGGAGGCATCGACGACGAAAACTGATAAGTGTTTGAAATTTATTCCTTTTTTTGAGCTACCATGTTTTAGAGAGAGATGTAGGTTAGTTGAAAGGGGTAGTAGTTGTTAGCGTAGGGAAGTGACCGAATCAGATGTGTCGCGTGGTTGTTGCACGTGGCGGTTTGAAAGCGTGATAGTTGGTAATTCGTGAAAGAAGAATTGATGCTGTAGGAAAGAATCGCACGTTGCGGCTTACTTTTAGATTGGAGGGGAGCGCGCGAGAACGCGGCAGTGAAGTGAGCCAGAGTTGGGCACGCCTTGGACGGGCAGTACCATGCCTCAGAGGAAGAAGCCGGGTGTGGTGTGCACGGGGTGCGAGCACGAATACCCGCTCGAGGAGACGAGATTCGAGTTGTTCGAGGGCGCGGAAAGGCAGGACTTCAGGTGCAGAGTGTGTGTGCTAGCGTCGCGCCTCGACCGGCTGGAGGAAGAAATTTAGGAGCAGCTCAGAGTTCATGTAGGCGAGCTACAGGAGGAGTTGGAGGATGAACAAGAGCAGAGGAAGGTACTCGAAGCGAGGTTGGCGCAAATGGAGGTGAAACTGGCGACGAAGGGTGACATCCCGACAAACAATGAAGCAGGTCACGAGGCAGGTGTGTCGACAGTGCTTGACCCCGAGAAGGGAAAGGAGGAGGACAAAGACGCCACGCCGGAAGACGATCCCGCACTGGCGCTGACTCAGCCGGTGCGGGAGCAGGTGGCCGCGCCGGGGGGAAGCCAGGAAAATGAAGAAGGGCGCATGGTGATCGTGGCGGGGGACTCCAACATGCGGTACTCAGAAATGGAGATTAGAGGCCGGGTGGGAGAGGACGAGAGAGTGCAGGCTGGCGTGTTCCCGGGGCAGACGGTCAGGGTAGTGTCAGAAAAGGCAAAGGATAAAATGTGGGAAAATATGCAGGGGAAGAACCTAGTGATTATCGCAGCAGGAACCAATGACGTTCTGCAGGGAAGGGGCGCGGGAGTGCGCAAGCAGCTAGAAAAGGGGGTGAAGGAACTTCGGGCGCTGTGCCCACATGTGCAGGTCGTCGTGAGCACAGTACCAGAGATAATTGGGAGAGGGGTACATGTGGAAAGGGAAGTTGTAGCGGTAAACCGAGACATACGGGAGCTGAGCCGAGACATACGGGAGCAGACAGGCTTCGGCTCTTTTCAGGCCTTTCGTCATGACTGGCTGATGTATTGGCCATGACGAAAGCTACGACGAAAGACAAACCCATAAAGTCTTCTGCAAAAAAAAAGGTCCCTCAGCCAGGTCGTGGACTACTTCCGCTGTATTTTCGATTTATCAACAATAGTGAAAGCTTAATTACGCCCGAGAAAAGATAGTGTGGTATTCTCCCCGACTAGACGGGAAGCAGAATTAGGTCTAAATGCCCCACAACTGGCTGCAGTGCGTACCTATGCTTCCACATTTCGACGGGCATACAGATTGAGACTTGTACTCAGACGCAAGTGAGTTAGGCCTCGGCAGCTATGATAATGTAGTTGCGGTCCCCATCAATGCGTTGTTTAAGAAAATAAAGTACTTAAACGAATCGTGCATAAGGGATAAAATTAAACCTTCTAGGTCTTGCCGCTATGCATTAAAAGGCCATTCATTGGTAACAAACTATCGTGGGATGTTTGCTTTTCAATTTGAAGGATCTTTGTCGCCGTTTCCAACCCGACCTTTAATCTTCAAATCACCTGCTGAACCACTTCCCATATTGTGGGGTTTAATACACCGAAGCGAGGCCTGACCTGCGTGTTGTGGCATAGTGGAGAGCTGCGGATTACTTTTGACCACGTAGATTTTTTCAACGAGCGTGAATGTCTCGACAGAAGGGTGGTATTGTGTTACGCCACCATTTGAGAAGCAGCCACCAAAACCGGAATTGTAATGAAATGTGTTATTTCACTGGGATATACACTTGCTTATGCACTAAGCCAACGCGACAGGTACCTCCAAATCAGGCCAGAAACATTAGAATGCCGACTGCCTGTCATGCGTAAATGTACAACACCAAAATAAAAACTGTGCAAAAGACGGTGTGTTTTTCGGCACCATTATTATTATTGTTTATTATTGTTTATTATTGTGCAGCTTTCACATATACAAAATGCAAACAGCAATGTCTGCGTCCTGAGCCTTAGGCTAGTTATGGACCCATTCAAAACATAGAAATTGACATAGGGGAGTACCAACAAGCGTGCAACAATTATATAAAAAGGTATAAAGGTAAAGACAGCTTTCGAACAGCACAGCACACAAAATAAAGTAAAGCAGAAAGATTAGGAATCACTAGTTAAAGCCTTACAGTACAAGAGAACACTTGAAAAAAATATTTTACAGAAAAAAAATTCGAAAAATACAGGGAATATTACAAGGATATCGCAATACATAACGATGATCAGCTTTCCGTACCATAAAGGAGTGTGATTTTAGGGCAAGGAAGATAAAAAAATATGCTTTCAAATACGTCGTGACATTAGAAGCACGTTGATTTAAACACAAGATGCTTGTACAAGGAAGCTCGTTCCAAATCTTCACACCAGTATACTGCAATCGCCGCTGGCCGTATGCATTGTGCATAGGTAGTATTAAAGGGACACTGAAGTGATATGTAAACATTGCGGGATTACTAGCGCAAATTGTAGTCCAGAGTCCCCAGGCCATGTTTCGACCACTCAAGGCGCGTTTACACGATTTTATTTAGTAGAAAAACTAATTCGAAAATGCTGTCCTCCTCTCTTTACGCTCGCCCATTTTCTGTGGCGTTTTCGTGTGACGTCAGGAGGGGATGAGCTGGCAATTGGCTGCGCTACTGCACGGCTCCCCGGCCTTCAGACAGAGTCAGTCGGACCAGCGTTTCGTCCGCCGGCCGCCGGCGGGTCGTCGCAATCAAGGAGGTTAAAAAAAATTGCTTGGTCGCAATTCGTTCGCTTAGTTGAAACGAAGCCAGGACACGTTTGTGAATGGAAGAATCTGCCTTTCTTCACTTGGTTTGTTTGTATACTGTATCTAGCTCCAAGTCAAGGTCGCTTCACACAAGCGTTGCACAAGCGCACATGCGACGCTTCGCTGACTGGTACGCCAGTAGAAAAATATAAGGCCTCTTGAAGGCGGGAGAAGAGTCAGCGAAGTCAATATAGGTACTAAGGAAATAAAATCAACTGATATTTTTACCGTACAGCGTAAAACTAGGGCGCGGGAAGCACTTTTTTGCGCTGGGCGAACAAGCACAGCGGTCAGCAGCCTGACTACGCATCTGCGAACGCTTTTACGTCTACGAAATGCAATTGCTAGACGTGAGCTACCGTGGAAACTCGGGCGACGCTTACTGCACGAGCGTAGTACAACAAATAGTCAACTAAGCTGCTTAAAATGCCAAAACTAAATAAAAGTGTAAACCGGTTGTACAATATATACCTTATATTAGCAAGACCTTCGCATCCCGATCCGTGGCCCCAGTGGTCTGGGGCGCTAGGTATGTCACCGCAAGTGTTTTGCAAGTCACGAGTTCGAAACCCCGCGGGTATGTGCTTTTTCTTTTTTGTAAGTTAACTTTTTGTTTTCCGCCGATGTTTTCTATATTGAGTTCACCTTTTTTGGGGCCGCAACGTTCATGGCTACACGAACTAGTTCACAAAACGCGCGCAGGCTGGCACTGACGCGCTAGCGAGTTCTCGTTGGTGTGCTGTTGCCATAAGCACCGACTGCTCGCAGGCAGTGGGCACAGGCCAGAATAAACAGACCCTTGGCCTGGTGCGAACACGCTTTTTACGATACAGGCATGAGGGAGGCAAGCTCCAAATATGGGGGAAAAGCGCATGACATTTGGGCGTCTGCTGTTACGCGGAGGGCGTTCATGCACTGCGTAGGTCTCGGCTAGTGAATGCTACGACTACAAGCCGTCCTGGAAGGCTTATCTTGTGCATTTTACAGCCGACAACAAGGCAGAAGCACGGTACGATGATTACTGAGATATTGAAAATGCCCATCCAACAACGCCATTGGTTATGTTTTACAGAACCGAAACCGAAACCGAAACTTGTTTGATTGCTAACCTTGGGCATCGTCCAATCACGGCGCCTCTCCTCCCAACGTCACAGCCTTAGTTGGTGCGGCCGCCGCAAACCGCGCATGGTAGTTTTTCTTCTTTCGCGCTTTGTAAAATAATTACCGATTTGTCAACCGGATAAACGATGAGAAGTGTGCTAATTTGAGCCAGTCTACGCAGTGCAAGCAAAAACGGGAGCTTGACAAATTCACTTCAGTGTCCCTTTAAATATTTTCCTTGAGAGGCAGAACGACTATTTATGTTAGATTTCCTAAGCATTATCGCTGGAAAGGCAAGTTGTTATGAATGATGTTATGCAATAAAATTACTGAACGGTTGTCACGCAGCAATATCACCGGCATTATCTTACTGTGAATAAACAATGGTTTCGACGGTGAGCCATGTGCTACAGAATTAATTATCCGCAACGCTCTTTGTTGCAGGCGCAAAACTGGTGCAATATACGTGCTGTAAGTGAATCCTTATGCTTCAATGCAGTATGACAAGTGTGAGTGAAATATAGAAAAATATGCAGTGCTCATTGTTTGAAAATCGAAGTGGCGTCGACTTTTCGCCTGAATGAAACAAGCATAAGACAGTTTTTTTCTAAGATTGTCTATGAGGGGCCTCTAGTTAAACGGTTCGTCGAGAATCACACCCAAATAGGAGATTGTCTCAACAGGACCAATTTCGGTATCGCGTATGCGTACTGCGATTGGTGTAGTATTGTGGGCTTTATATGGGGACCTGAACAAAATATATTTCGTTTTTGAGGTGTTCAGAGTCAGTTTACTAGAAACAAACCATTTGTGAACATTTTCTACTTCGTTGTTGATAATGCACTCGGCATCCAACAACGATTTCGATCTTACTAATATTGCGGTGTCATCGGCGTGCATAACAGCCTAAGCAATACGTAGACAATCAGGCAGGTCGTTGATGTACAGTGCAAATAGTAAAGGCCCTAATACTGACCCCTGGGGTACTCCCATGTTTATTTTTTTAAGCTAGAGGTATGTTGGTCTATATTTACTGCTTGTTGACGACTGCTGAGGTAACTTCTGAAGAACTCGACAGCCACACCCCTAATCCCATATCGTTGTAACTTACTTAGTAAAATGTCGTGGTCAACGGTATCGAATGATTTTATGATGTCCAAAAAAACATCGACTTGATATTCACTGTGTTTAAGGCCCTCATGAATTACATCGGAAACACAAATTATTGACGATGTAGTAGACTTAGTATCTTAAAACCCATGCTGATGCGGTGGAATTATGCCATTTTTATTAAGAAACTGCCGTACTCGCTTGGCTATTAGCTTTTCAAATAAAGTATTAATGCAACAAAGAACAGAAATTGGCCTGTAATTACCGTAGTCATTAGGGTCTCCAGCTTTGTATATTGGAACAACACGAGCGAGTTTCAAAACATCGGGATAGAAACCAGTGTGGAATGCCTTATTGAAAAGCGAGACCAAGAAATAGTACCTCCTAGCAACCCAGCAGCCTACCGGGTTCAAGCTGCGGGACATGACTTACTTGACCCATGGGTGCAAAGTCGTCGTGCCAAGGGCGCTAAAGCACAAAAACACTGTATTCTGCCTCAGAAAGTTCGTGCGTCGAACTGACAGCGTAAACGGAGTGCTGTGTAGTGTTTCGCGCTCGCCTCTGCGACAACATCTCAGGTCCCTGCCACGACTGAGCACCATGAAGGCACCTTGCAGCTGTGTGTTCACCTGATAAAATCAAGACGAAGAATAGAATAATACTGGCCAGGTCTTACATACGATGTCACTAACTAATTTTGAAACTGCTGCAGCTGCCAGCGTTCGAAAACACCACCGGCGAAATCTAGAGCACTGCAGCCCGTCACCGTACAACCGTAACCCTCCCAGCAGACCGGAGTGTAGCAGAAACACATAAACATAAACGCATAAACCGTAAAGGAGCGCATATTAGAACATCGGAAGAACGGGTTTAACTACGCATTGATGCCAACTAAGGGAGTACAGAAGCTTTGCTTATTTATGAGTTTATGCATGGTTTATTGGTTTGGAATTAATTTACGTGCCTTTTTGGTTTGTGCTTGTCTATGATGATTCAGCAACGTGAAGGTGGTTATATGCAAGCCTATGCTGAGACACACTACTAGCGCATTTTGTTTCTTACGCTTTCGTTGGGCTTCCTTTTTACGTCATTTCAAACATAATCGTTTATTGCTTGGTTAAAGCAAGTAGCACCGTTAGTTTGTTGTAAAATGATGGAGTATTCTTTCGATGTGGGCTGATGATTTGCAAAAAGATATATCGTTGTTGCGGCTCCAAGACCTTCACACACGTCAGCAGTCCTACAGGTTCTAGTTATTTGGAAAAGACTTATCTTGAACTAAGTGCACTTATGTGGTTGGTTAAGGCAGGAATGTTTTTTTGCGATCATTTTTAACAGGCCGGCAGCTGAAAATGGCATTCAAAAAACGACGCGACGAAGTGAACTACTCAACCTCTCTTGGTGTAAAAATGCGCCCCTCATAGAAAGATGGTGTCAAGCTCCATTCTGGACCAATTATCAAGAACGCGTGAGGCCAAACCATATGCCACAAAAATGCTGCCGATATTTTAAATGCTGTGTGGTTTTGTGGAAACATTCTCAAGCCACACCTTACCCCTTAACGGTGAAGGAGAAATACGAACAGAGAAGGTCCCTTTTCATTATTTTATATGAAACTGTTTTTGTTTGGCGACCAACACAAGAAAAGCTTGACCTTTCTTTCGCGATTCAGTTGGCCGGGCAACAGTAAAAAAATGCTTAAGGAAATAGTATGTATGCGCAAGCTATTTGCTAACTAGTTCGTTGAAAATTCTAACGTTCTTAAGCAAAAAGAAACAATGCAAACCTCCATCACCTAACTGAAAATGGCACCACTATTTTGGTGCTTTAGGCATGGGACTACTGCCGCGGTAACAAATAAAAAGACGCCTTTGAGGAGCATTGAAGAGAGGCACACATAAAAATATTCTGAAAGAAGATGTTTTTTTTAGGTAATCTATAAATAATGCAAGCACAAGGTCACAGCAGAGGATGCGCGGCCCGCGGGAATCGGACGTAAATGTACTGGTTGTGAGCGATGTTTAGTTCGCATTATTCTGTTGAGAAAGGAGAGGAGAAATGCTTGCAGGCTGGGTGAAAAATGAAAAATAAGGTCATACGTGGCAGGAACCGTAAAAGATTTTCATGTTTCGATTGCATTTTTTGGAAAGCAAGAAGATGCGCTGAATATTTTTGTGGTCTCTTGTAGTAAAACGAGTGATTGATCTCAACAACGTTGACAATGGAATTTTGTTAGTTAGCGTATAGGTTTTCTTTGTTATTTGTTTTCGTTTTCACTCATTCGCAGACAACACACAAGTAGGTCATTTTTGCAATTTCATTACTTGGTTTTTTATTAGTGACACGTCTCACGCCACTGCAAGGGCGTACACACATCGGGTCATTACCTGAGACGGAATCTCCTGGCACATTATGGGCTTTGGGGGAGAAAATTCTCACCACCTCTTCCTTGGCTAACCAAACAACAAGCTATCTCTCTTCGGCGATTAGAGACAAATTCCAATCCCCACATGCCGTCGTTCCTCCATTCTCAGTAACCATTGCTTGCAATTTCTGTACCAATCCCGGCACCCAGTACGAACAGTTATGAGAGTGGCAAAAAGCTTCAAATCTCGCATCTGTCCCCTTCCCGTGTTTTGAGAAGTGGATGGCTTGTCTGGCCGATCCTGAATTTGGACACCAGCAATTATTTCTAAAGCCGGTCCGGATGGCAAGTCGCAAAAAAAGGATGCCGTATATCGGGCGATACGCCTGCCATCAGCACTTCCGCTTATAAATAAATGTTTATTTTCTCTTTTCTTCTTCCTGTTAGAAGTGTTAATAGTATCACTTGACATGGGCGATAGTTTCCGAATTTCGGAGTTCGTACCCGCGTTGTAGTTTTGGCGATCAACAGCAATATTACGGTTTTTTTGTGTGTTTTGGATAATTTTGTATTGTAAGCGTTACCTTGTATTTTATTGTGGTATGGTGTACGTTTGAACTGTTAGAACAATAGGTGCCTTAAGCGCCCGCACTTGCGGCCAACGTTATTGTTTCGATACAAACAATTTAGCTTTCTTATTAGCGTTTTGGTACGTGACAAGAATGCTTGAATATTAATAATCAATTATTGTGAATGTATCAATATGTATAACCAGCATCCGCAATCCATTACGTCTAACGGATTATCTATTGAAATTTTTATGATTATTATTCTGAGTTTACTTTTTGCACACAACCAAATCAAGCATATTGGTTACATGGAATTTTTCCTATATATTGGCATTCACTACATCATACAAACCCCCTTTGGAAAACTGCGCTATTGTACCAGTTTCGGTGTTTTGGCTCCCAATGATATACAGCAGCTGCTCAGGATCCTCGTGACCATCCCGGCAATGTGGTGGAACAGGTGGCACAGCCTTAGCGCAGAATTTTTCAGTTTGATCAGATACTGTTCACGCGGGCTTTTGCCAATTACACTTCAGAGCCAATGATATTTAAGGCAGTGTTTTAAATACTAGATATCTACAGTTATCGATTTGTGTCGCAGTATCACATAAAACAGAATTATATTTGAGAATGGTTAATAATTGGAAGAATTGTGCACACTCGAAATACTCCATAATAAATAGCTGTATAATTTTTAGTTATCTGGAAAGTGTGAGCAAATTTGAAATTGAGGTAATATTTATGACGATTTTTAAATAAATTTTTTTTGCTTTGTTTACACCTGGATATGTCAAGTACTTATGTATACGCAAAAATTATAACACCCGACTTCAAAAATTTTTTTGTGGGCTTTAGTGATGGTGTAATCGATTGCCTTGTTGTAGGCACACGTGCGTGGACGTAATAAGGGCTCGTAGGGAAAGAAGTTTTATTGAGCTCGATCATTGTAAACGTTCCGCTGATGCACAGTAAAGACAAGGAGGAATTGGGTACTGCATACGGCGACATCGTATTCAGTAACTTTTCCCCCCCGGGCTCGAACTGACCGCGTTTCTCCCCGAAGTGTGAACGTCAATTCGCATTCCTTCATTGAGCAGATACAGCATTTACTCTTTCTAGATTAGATTTTTTAATTTATTTGATTTGATTTGGTTTTTTATTTCTTGGCAAAATACAAGGGAGGCTGAGACTAAAGGCGAACGTGGCCTGACAGAGGCCTCAGCCACCCGATTTACAGCGTACATAACAACACGTCTGTTCACAAATTTAAGCATGATAGCACAATCGTAATGGAGAAATAGCACAAAGCAAAGTCATTACTAAATTTTTTATGTATTATAGAAAGCATAGGTCTCCAATTTACAAAGGGATCACAATGTACACATAAACGCAGTAATTCGTACACATGAACTTGCATCTGTTACACTACTATGTCACGATTACGTATTAATATATTTTTGTTTGTAATTGTTTTCAATTTCTATTTGTAGAGCAACATGTAGACATATACTTCGAACCCTTAATTTTATATCAGTATTGCGAGCGTTTTGCTAAGATAACATTTTTTTACCTGTTTTTTTAAAGGTAAGTTCACTGGCGTCGAATTTTTCTCCTAATTTATGTAATATTTTAGTTGACTGGTACAGGAAAGATTGCTCACCATAGTTTGTTCTTACTTTTGGAGTGTGGCGTATTGTATGCCTGAGATAGTAGCCAGAAGATTTATTGTTAACTTGATTGTGGGTCTTTTGCTTATAAATGGTATGCAGAACCTTCATGCAATAGATTTGGTCAGCTCGAAGCTTTGAATATTAAGTAAATAAAGGATTTGTCCACAAATCTGCGTAACAGCCACGATAATCTAAATATATGCGCAAAATTCTTTTTTGCAATACAATGAGCCTGTTATAATTAGTTTTAGTTGTGGCCCCCCACACCAAAATCCCGTAGCATAGTTTCGAACAAATGAGAGCATTGTATAAGTTTTGTTTGAACTATAGGAAGCGGAGCCGTGGACTCGGTGAGGCGATGTGGCTCTCCTACATTTATTGGTGTGCGCAAGGCCCGGCCGGAACTGGAGTGGGAGCGGCGGTGGCAGGCGACCGCCCAGGCGCTCGGTCGTGTTCCATCTGTTCTGTCTCGTGGCGCGTGGCACTGCTGACGCCACCGGACAAGCACCGCTGATGATGATGGTGGGTTGATGCAGATGATAGTGGCGCTGCTAGAAGATGAGGTGTGCGCCACTGCACGGCTCCCCCTAGCGCGACGCGCGCTATGAAAATTGCGTGTGTACAATTATTTACAATAGACTATGTACATAAATAAACAGCACATGCAGTTATGCAGGTTTGTCCGCGTTCCAGGTCCCTAGGCTGTCGTTGTCGGTCCCAAAAGAGCGTCCGGTGATTGGGTGGACCTCCGGTGGCCTTGGCTGAGAGTGGAGAGTAGGAGAAGTTGCCGGAGGGTGAAACAGTCCCGAAGTAAAAGTAACTGGAGTTGCGGCCCCTGCGCGGACGACAAGGTGATGTTTGCAGAACCGGCGCTCTACGCGCAGCCCTTTGTGACGAATGCGCGCGTGTGTTCGGCTGCTAGCTAGTACGAGCAGGTTTATAGCCTTGACGGCGACGTTATGAGCACTGCTTCGGGTGCAGCCTCGTGGCGTGGGTTCGAGGCGCCCAAGGCCCGGAATGGCGATGATGGGCCCAAAACAGCAGTCGCCGTTGACAGCGCGTGTGTGAACAGTGGTGGGCAGGACCGCGCTGATGGCTCGGTGGAGTGCGCCTCATGAGTGCTCGTACTGCAGCTTGTTTTGGCGACAGGTGCTTAGGGCGATGTTGGTGCCGCTTGGCGGAAGCACGCTGAACTGGTGGCGACATCGAGCCGTTGCCTACCTGGGCGCGTGCTGCCGGAGCGTCGGGCTTTGTGAGCGCTTGCTGGTCGTGGACGCGAGAAAGCTCTTGCAACGCATGCAGCGGTGCTGTAGTCGTAGATGCCTTGTCAACGGGCTCTTCAGCAAGAATTTGGGTGTGTTGTTCTAAAGGTTGGGAAGCCGGAACGTTGTTGGCATGGTTAGCGGCTTCACTCCTATTAGATTTCGGCTTAGGCGTTGACGGTGGCACTATGAGAGACCTCACTTCGTCTGGGTTGGCTTCGAATGCCATGAGGTACGTCTCGCGTGAGTCATGCTGCGACTGCAGTGGAGCAGGGCAGTCTGTCAAATTAGATAGGCATATGACGAATGATGGTGGCGTAGCGGGCGATTAGGTTGGAACGGATTTCGTGGTAACACCGGAAAATAGCTCACCAGAGCCCGCGCGTGAGGCGGTAGAAGGGGCCGAGGCGGGCTGTGACTGGTGGGTTTCCGTGACGTCGTCTGCTACCAGTGTCGTCGGTGGCGTCGGTGTAGGGCAGGCTGCCGCGCTGGAGGTGGCGTCTAGGTGGCCGATACTAGTTGCCGCGGACGAAGGCGATGGCGCAGAGGGTACAATGGGCGGCGGCGGTGTGTGCGGAGAGCGTGCGTGTACCTCCTCTGGTGCGGGCCGAAACAGGTCGTCCGCGAAGCCGTAGTGCGCGAGCACGGCAGCGCGAAGGCTATCGTAGGGGGAAGCGCTGGGCGGTGGGAGGACGAGAACGCAGCGGCGCTCTAGCGGAAGCGTCTCCCAGAGGATGGAGTGCTTCAGAGGCTGTACACTGGCGTGGTTGAGCCAGAGGGTAGCCTCGAACTTGAAGAACCATCCTCTGACGTGGCGTGCGTCGAACACCGGTATCGGCGGGTCCTGCCACGTCGCCATGTCGGTATGCCGCTGGCCGGGTATATGGCGCGGAACCTCCGGGTCACCACTTGCAGGGAGCGTCCGGGTCACCACTTGTAGGAAAGGGAGCCGTGGACTAGGCGAGGCGATGTGGCTCTCCTACATTTATTGGGGTGCGCAAGGCCCGGCCGGAACTGGAGTGGGAGTGGCGGTAGCAGGCGACCGCCCAGGCGCTCGATCGTATTCCATCTGTTCTACCTCGTGGCACTGGTGACGCCACCGGGCAAGCACCGCTGATGATGATGGTGGGATGATGCAGAACCTCGGCGGAACCTCCGGGTCACCACTTGCAGGGAGCGTCCGGGTCACCACTTGTAGGAAAGGGAGCCGTGGACTAGGCGAGGCGATGTGGCTCTCCTACTTTTATTGGGGTGCGCAAGACCCGGCCGGAACTGGAGTGGGAGTGGCGGTAGCAGGCGACCGCCCAGGCGCTCGGTCGTGTTCCATCTGTTCTATCTCGTGGCACTGGTGACGCCACCGGGCAAGCACCGCTGATGATGATGGTGGGATAATGCAGGTCATAGTGGCGCTGCTAGAAGATGAGGTGCACCCCACTACACAACCATAGTGGTATCCAATGGCCGATTCTATATATGAGACCTATACTTTTAGAGAGTTCGGAGGACAGGTGAACAATATGCGTACAGTCAAACCTCGTTACAACGAACACCACATTAGCGAACTTTTCAGATTAACGAGCGTTTAAGAAATCCCACGCGGACTGCTTATAGTTTTAATGTAAAATTATTTCACTACAACGTACTTCAGAATAGCGAACGTTTCAAAATAACGATCGTTTTATTTAGTTCCGTGCCATGTTAACAATACCTCAGTACTTCGAACTCATATTTTCAAGGCCGGAGACTCTTAGAAGTCCGTTAAACAATCGCGGCAACCGGGGCAGTGTGCTAGTAGACGACACAGCAAAGCGCAGCGAAGAAGAGGACGTCTTGCAACTTGCTCCGCGGAATGCGGCAGCCGATGCAAGAGGGAGAAAAAAGGTGAGGAGAAGAGCAAAATGAAGCATGGGTAGCCTTCTCCGTCCCGAAAGCTGCGGCCGCGCTATTCGCGCTCACCCCAACTTTTTCTACGTTCCGCCGCTGCTCACGTGGCTTGCTGGATCTTCACGGACATCAGCGGAGCTGACAACAGAGGACATTGCCCAGACCGTGAGCGTTCAGGATGAAGAAGTGAAGATGGCAGCGAGGATGGCATGAACAACGATGCCTCTGAGGGTGCCGCAGCAGCACTCGAAGACTACGACGAGCACGCGACGACTGCGGATGCGCTGGACAGCATACAAAAACTCCGCACATGTCCGGGTGAACACTCACGGCCACTGATTCACTCCCCAGGAATGTGTAAGAGTTTGAGTCCTTCGTGCTAGGAAGCTTGTGCTACTCGCGCTAGATGAAAATCGCCAACCACTTTAAATAAACGTGCATTGTTATGATCACTAGTGCATTTTTTTGTAAAAAATGACTCCAAGGATGCACTGCTTTACACGTAGGTCGTTTTAGGCATTGAAATACTATTTGCTTTCTTAAATTTTGCGAGTTTCACTCTAACGACCTTTCAGAATAACGAGCAATGTTCCACGGTGCCCTGAAGTTCGTTATATCGACATTTCACTGTATTCCACAAAAGTTGTTCTTGAAACCAAACACCTAGGAGCTTCTGTTCTGTGACTCGGTTTAACTTTGTTCCTTTAAAAAAAATGGGGATTTCTTCCTCCACATTTTTATGGTACGGCCGTCGTCAACTTTAGTGGGTTGCATGTCTGGGCATAAGTTGATTCAACATTAGTCGTGCGTTGTATGTCTGTATGTCTGCATATGATGCGCCCTGATACAATCAATTGCATATTTGTGTCCCGTCCCACTCCTGTATTAGCCGACAAAAACCTCCAGTGTTTCACAAAAAAATGCTATCAAAAAGACGCTTCTATATTTTATAGAAGAATTCACATTTATGTTGTAAAAGGTATTTCAATATTGCATGTAATGAGTCATTTACATGCTTAAATATTCGTGGAAATAAAAGAGCTGTTGGAGCCTCCTGAAACGCCATAGAATAAAATACAGTTCTAGAGTTATTGTTAATCGTTGAAGGAGCAAGCTTTTAAGAACAGAATAACCAATTCTTATGGGGCAACATACACGAAATTTTTTTTTGTTCAATTGTAAAATTTGTGGCGAATCAACTTTGCTTACGTGGTTGAAAGCTGAAGCCTAGGGATATTAGAGTTGTTTAGTGTGGTACTGCCTTCGCAGCTCTGTTTTCTCTTTCATTTCTCCTTTTTCGCACAAATACTCCTACAATAAAACTAGCCAAACTTGATGAAAACGCTTCCCAATGTCAGAGCTCTACTCTTGCTGTTGTTTTGCTCACGTGCTGTTACGATCGCGTGTTGCACGGTAGGCATCTCGTACATTCCTGTTCCTCGTCTGGAAAACTGCTCGTTGCAGGGGTAACACACTTCACTCTTCTCATATGAAGCACCCACAAATCCTTCACGAACCTAAATAATTTCATTCATTCCTTCTCCTATAAGGGGGGAGGGGGTGCAATTCGGGTAAGATCGTTTATGGTGACGAAGATGGTAACTGTTTGAGTTTGGCATGCATATAATGCTTCCGCACCAATAATTGCAGAACCGCAAATACTACTCGAAATGCACCCATTAATTACTTTATAAATATGTAGTGGGAGATGGTGCCTTTAGATATTTTTTAGAAGCTCCTACCAAGAAAGAAAGTAGTTTTATTAAGAGTGTAAAATAATCTTTTTTACATTATTGCACTGCTTTAGTTTGCAATGTTCGTCTACCGACGCATAATAGTAAGCATAGATGCAGCAGACTGCCCCCAGAACCATTCGACGCAATTGTTAATGCGAAATATTGCCCTACGGCATAAGAAAATGTTTTCAGATGTACAACACTGCACCCGTACCGCGCAAAAATTCAAGAAGAGACCAGTGCGGGGGCCGCCATATCTAATGCTTTAGATATGGGGGTCTGCCTGGATGGAGCCCTGTGCTTCGGAGGCGTTGTGTTTGGACGTGCCCAAGACCTGGGCTAATCCAGATCAAATGTTCAACGCCGGCTTCTGACGCAGGAAGCACACAGAAGGGGCAAATGTCCGCAAACCCACGTGATAGCGGGCAGGCCAAGCGTGTGTAACAGCTGCCCGCCGCGGTGGCTCAGTGGCTAAGGCGTTGCGCTGCTGAGCACGAGGTCGCGGGTTCGTTTCCCGGCTGCTGCGGCCGCTTTACTGATGGAGGCGAAAAGCAAAAACGCCCGTGTGTGCGACATTTCGGTGCACGTTAAAGATCCCCAGGTGGTCAAAATTAATCCGGAGCCTTCCACTACGGCGCGCCTCATCGCCTGCGTTGCATCGGCGCGTTAAAACCCTACAATCAATCAATCAAATCAATCGTGTGTAACAGCTAGAGATAATGCCACCCCAACACGAAGCCTTCGCAGCACGACCTCGTCCCAACGAGGGAGCCCACTGGGGAGGTGAGTTTCACGCGGTGGAAGTACAGCAGGTGGAGCGCAAGGGAGGGTGTCATATTCCGCCAGCAGTTCTTCTATCAGGAAGATACAGAAAGAAGTGGTAGTGGCCGTGGGAGGTCCCGGTGACAGGCGCGATCCGCTGCTTTGTGGGCATTAAGCATGTCCCGGTGAATCCACGAAACGGGGACAGGGCACGGATAAGTGTCCATATTCCGGTGAATGCGTGCGCCCAGGCTTGTAGAACGCGCCAGGCGACGCAAATTCCGAAACGCTGCCGTTGAGTCCATGTAAAGTTCCAGCTTGTTCCCAGTGGTCAAATTCGATGCAATCACCTGCAGGCTATCCTTAATGGCAGTAAGTTCTGCTAGCATGTTTGGCAGTGCACGGGGTGACTCGTACGGACAGCTTTATGTATGAAATTGGTGGAGGGACACGTCATGACGGTGGTGACGAAGCAGTCGTATTCTCCGGCGTCCACAAAAACCTGGACAACCAGCGGTTGCGTCTCCGGCGCCCAGTCAGGGACATGCAGGACGGAATTTGGAGGCTCGTGAAGGCTCGTGGTACGGACGTGTAGCCTTGTAAGAGGCTTCTTGTCCGTCCCCTGATAGAAGAGCAAGGGCAGCCTGGCGGCGGAAAACGCTGGCATCGTATTCGGCGGCTGGCGCATGTACGCGGCGAAGCTGCTGCCTTTGGAACCAGGTTCCGTTTCAGCGGGCGTGCGGAATGAAGCTGATGAATGAGTTCATCAAGCGTGCTTAGCTGCAATTCTGGTTGGAGCTGTGGATGTGGTCTTATGCTGGGAGAGCCCTGTAATAGTGCGCATGGCGGCCCTGTTAATATCCTCCAGCCGGTCTCAGTCCCCTCGCGTCATTTGCTAGAACTGTGCATGGTACACGTGCCTTGGCTGCAGTACGGAGCGCACTAGAAGTCGGGAAATCAACCAGCAGGCCCCGCCAGACTTCTGGGAGAGGCAGCGAACAAGGTGGAGCATTTGTCCGGCTTTCTGTCGAGCAGATCGGAGCCACTGAGCCACTGAACCTGAAGCCGATATTTCCAATCCCAGAACCCGAATGTGTCCAACAACGGGAATGGCGGGCTATTGCGCTGCAGTACGATCGGAGATAACGCAAGGGAGCGACGGCCCCAAGCGTTCGCGACAGGAAGCACCGCAGTCTTCTCTTAAGAGACGGTAAGGCCCGCATACTCGCACCATTTCTCGCAGTCTGTTAAGGCTTGCTGGAGTTCTGGATGAACTGACGATATAATAATGTCATCCGCATGAGGAAATACAAGTCTTGGATAGTGGAGAGGTACCGAGCTAGCAGCAACAAGACAACGTTAAAACGTATCGGAGAGAGAACAGAGCCTGGTGGTGCGCCGCGTCCTGGTGTAAAGAAGCCGTAGCTTCCACCACTGATGCGCATAGAAAAAAATACCCGCACCTCCCCGAGGGGGATTGTGAGGATGCAGAGCATAACGGACTGACTGGCGCTGTTTGAAGGTGAGCCAGACAGTTCGTTGGCAGATTCGTTGGCGTCCATTCAGCACATCGAGACGGCGCTGCGCAAATCAACCGAAGAAGCAACTGATCCAGCGGCGCACGCACGGGGTATATAAAGCAACTGCCGTGGAGGGGAGGATGAGAGAGAGTCGCGCATGCGCGCTTATCGCACAACTTGCGGATGAGACGCGGAGGGAAAGCGCGTAGCGCACAGACAGCGTGGAGAGGAGGAGGGGAGAGGAGGGTACGAGCACGCGGTAGCAGCGCCCGTGGAGAGGAGGAGGACAGAGAGGCGCGCATGCGCGCTATCACACAGCTGGCGGGGTGAAGACACGGAGGGAGAAGCGCGTCGGCGCACAGACGGCGTGGAGAGGAGAAGGGGAGAGGAGGGTACGAGCGCGCGTTATCGCACAGCTGGCGGGTGCGGACGGACGGCGCGCGCCGACGACGCGTGACAGGCCGCCGCTATAAAATGCTCTGCATCTAAAAGACCGGTGTTGAAGAAAGTGCCGGATAAAGTCACAGTCTTTGTCTTGAAGGCGCAGACAACTTCAGATTTGTAATAGTGCAGGGTGACTAACGTTGTCATACACCTTGTATATGTCCATAACCAGTACAGTCGTCAAACGTCAAGAACGACGTCCCACCAAAACCATACATGACAGGTATACCAAGCCATCTTCCGTGCCAAGATGAAGACTGAAACCAATTTGCGCCGGATGATACCATTGAAAAGTAACAAGCCACCATTGAAGACGTGTGGCAAGCATCTTCTCTATCAGCTTGCACAGCATAGTTGTCAACGCGATTTGCCTCAAGTTGCGATTTTCATGCGGTGGTTTACCGGGCTTTGAGATCGGAACCACATCCGCATGACGCCAGGATTCAGGGAGTTGACCAGATAGCCACACCTGATTTACGGAGTCCAGAAACATCATGAGAGTTGGGTCGTCAATATTTTTGTATACCTCAAAAGTAATCCCATCGGGACCCAGACTAGTCCGTAGTGCAGTTTAGCTCGATCGATCGCGGCCAAGAATTCAGCCATTGTGATTGGTAACTAAATTCCAGAAATGGGATCATGAGTTGGTCGGAAGCCCCTACTGCTGCGAAGGGAGAACAGAATCGGCATTGCCGCTGGCGCAGCATGAAAGGCAGGAAACAAGGCCCGGGTAATGTCGGAGGCGAATCGTGCCGAAAAAGGGCGCACGTATAAAGGCAACGTAGCACGACACCAGTTTGACCGCACAACGTTAAAGCTGCACTTTTACCACCACTACTTCGTGCAAGTCTGTACACCACGAGTTTAGAGGGATAGGAGTTTGAGGAAACCGAGATAGAACATAGATGGCCGCCTTCCCGGAGGAGTAGCACTTGAGCTGCACCACCGATCAGGACTGGACGGCTTAGCGTATGCCATAAATTGAGGCAAGCGGGGAGACAGTTCGTCTCCTGGGGCTTCTCGTGGAGCTTCCCCAGACGTAGCCTTTCATGGATCTTCAATTTTTTCGAGAGACCCCGACGGTTTCACTGAACAATATAATGTTGTGGTTCAGGCGTGCTCGCGGACTGGTTAGCGAAGTTGTGCGGCGAGTACAGAAACCAGTGTCTGTAGCTGGTGCACCACAAACTGGAGAAGCTCCTTGTGGGTCAGAGTAAGGGTGGCAGGCTATGAGGGAAGGTCAGGCACAGACAGGGTGTTTTGATGAGCTTTGGAGAAAGGACGAGGTGGGTCTTCAGTCGATTGATGCAAGTTCGGCCGCCGGCGTAATAATTGAGACCTTCGCGTGTTGAGTATCTTATTTCAACATGCAGCAAGGCCAGCTTTAGGAAACGGCCACAAGCTCATCTTCCGCAGGTGACAAGGGTGTCTTAGAAACAGCCTTCCGGCGACGGCACAAACCACGAACAGCGTCTCGATATGTTGGCTGCGAGGGAGGCTTCGTAGCTTCCTCCTCCACTGCATCCTCATCCTCTTTCGCCAAACATTCGAAATAGCTGAACTTTGAGGTTGAGCCTGACTAGGAACGAGCACGCCATGCCCGGCGCTTCGCACGCGTGGCCGTGATCTTGATGGGGCAGCCTTTATCTCTGCTCTCATGGTCGTCAGAGAGATAAAGACCACACTTAAACTTTGGCTTTTGAGGTAGAGTAGTTTCTACCTTCTTCGAATCCAGTGCTGGGCATGGACATGAAGAGGGCATATGGCCACAGCGAAACCAACGGCAGCAGTACACTATCCCTGCTTGGAAAGGATGGAGCCTGAGGAAACAACCATTGAAAAAGTTGTTCGGGGGCTCCAGCGGGCCCCGTATCGTCACGAGGCAGGTGCGGCCGGGCCCCTTATACCGCACGAGAAGCACTCCATGCATGTCACACCTGATGTTGTTGCGAATGTAGTCCGGATCCTCCCCAGGATTGACGCCAGTGAGAACATAACGGTAGATGTCAGTTCCTGATATCTGGTACGCTTGCATTTAAGAATTGTGTCAGCAGAAAGAGCTATCTTCTGCAGAGAGCACAAGTTAGCCGCTGCATTTAGAGATGTCACCCACACTGACACAGTGTTCGTAGCTCGGTGATATGCATATTCAGTATCTAGTTGTCCCGAAGCAGTAAGCAATTTCTGCAAAGTATTCCTGGGTACAGCTGAGGATGTTGAAATGCTGCCGAGGCTTGATGGCAACTTTGTAGCTCGATTGTGGCAAGGTTCTCCGCAGGGTTCGTCGTCGTCGTCGTCGTAGTCGTGCTTTCGCGAGAGTTGGAGTCGAAGCAGAATTCTGGGTGTTGCCAGCGGCGCAAGCCCGCTTTGCAGCAGTGGTGCAGTCCCTCCCTCCGTAACACCAGTATTTGGCTTGGCGGAAGATCGCTTCGTGGTCGGGTCGGCGTTTACCTCCATCAGTGAAGGAAAGTCGTCAGAGATTCCAGCAGCAATATCAGTTGCAGCAGACGCTCCTGGCAGCTGTGTTGTTTCGGTCGGTCGTGTCTGCTCCAGCGCGTGTGCCATGGCAGGAGCGGCTCTTGGTCGCAAGAAGCTTAGATGCTGCTGGGCTGAGACTAGCGGCCGAAGGTAGGGATCAGAGGTTGCGGACGACACAAAGGGGTCATCCTTGAACTTGCGGCTGTAATCGTATCGGGGCCAGGAATACTGCAGCGACGTTAGAAACAAGCAGGAGTGATGTAACAAAGGAATGAAACCTGTTGAGGCAAAACCAAGCAGTAGGTGGTGGTGGTGGTGGCCCCAAAAATGGCGCATACCTACTTAGCGGGATTGGCCAAGAAGAGTTATGTTACAATCAATTATGCGAGGCAAAAGATTGGAGCAGAGGAGAGAATTTGGTCTAGGTTAATGGGTGAGAGAGAAAAACACGAGAAAAAAGAAAACAACAAAGAGAATAGTCGGAAAACTATAGTAAAAGTCAGCCTAATCGGAATGTTTTAACACTGCAGACGACCTGTCTCCGAAATGAAGGAGTGATTGGCGTTGCACACGTCCCTATGGCATCGGCCCAGCCTAGTCCCCCCAAACGAGAAAAGAACCGGTATAGTTAAAGGCCGTCCAAAACGTAGCAGGGGAATCTCCAGCAGCCTTCTCCGATGGTTAGAAAATCGGCGGCAAAAAGGAAAGAAATGCTCTTCGGATTCAATTTCTTGGCAAAAGTGGCACAAAGGGGAGGTTATCAGATTTGCCCTGCATAAATACTGATTAATTGGGGGCACACCACAACGAAAAGAAGTTAGCAATACTTCGCACAAGCGAGTTTGGCATAAACTTCTCTCCCAGCGGTACCTGAGGTCTTCAAGCTCAGGAGAAGTGTTCAGACCATGGTCGGAGGCATCTTAATTGAACAAGTATTAGCGATAACGTGCCAACAACACGCAAGAAAACGGGGGAAGAATCTCGACGATCGGTAAAGCCAAAGCTGTTGTAGCTAATATGTCAGCGGTTTCATTGAGGGTTAACCCACAGTGGCCGGGCAACCAAACGAGCCGAATCTCCCGCACGTGAGTGAGGACGCAGGAATAAAACGTTTTCACAATAGGATGTAAAGTTTCTGAGGAGAGAGCCGTGCGCACGGACAAGGAGTTGGTGAGTACCATCACGGAAGAATTCGCCGGATCAAGTTTCAGGATTGCAAGAAGTAGAGCAAGAAATTCTGCATTAAAAATGGCGATAAAATCTAGTAATCGCAATGAAGAAGACCAGTTCAACGTCGGAGAGAAAATGCCCACCCCAACCTTTTTGTCTTTTTTCGAAGCGTCAGTTGCAATGACCACGTGGGATGAGTATTCGGACTGGTGAGCCAGGAGAATGTTATTGAGTATGCTAGGCGGGAGAAGCTTAGCGTTTTTGCAGAAAATATTATCAAACAAAATTCTTACTACTGTGGTTGGTAACTGCAAGGCGGGTACGGAAAGGAGGGTGGTGTTTAATGGAGTAAGCAACGAATTGGCAAAAATGACCTGTGGGCGCTGGAGACGAGACCAATATATACCAAAAAAGGACCTTGCATGCTGGAGGAAAACAGCCTGTGGTCTGGCCAGCGGGGACTCAAAGAAATTTGCGAATGCATTAACGGCTAGGTATTTGAACCTGGAGTTCAGCGTAAGCACTCCGGCTTCTAAGTACAACATTCTAACTGGGACATAAGCGGGCAGGCCAAAGAAGCAGCGCAATGCTTGACGTTCAAGCTTGCCTGAGAATGCGAGCAAACTGTACGTTCGTCGTCATCCTCATCGTCGGCATCGTGTTGCGTCCACTGAGCAGCTGAATGTCCTGCAGTTATCGCAACAATTCATGTACTCCAAAACAAACTAACATAAAAGGCGTGTGCAGAATCTGCAGGAAATGGCTGCGGTTTTTTTAATGCTCACAAAAGCGTAATAGAAGTACGTACAGTTCATATTTTAGAGTAGGAAGGTAGGTATCAATATAAAGGAATTTTCGCTGCTTCCATAAAAATGTCTATAAAGACAATTCCTGCCCTTTTTTCCCCACCCTGCACTGTTGTCCGGGTTGGTATTCTTGTCAAGGCTAGGCTAACATAACATTTGTGCAGGGAAAGCGTTAACTTTAATGTTCACATCCCGAATATTTCGGTGTAGCACACGTCACTTCTATGGAACCAGTTCTGTTATGTGCTCACAACATAAGGGCATAATTATCCCTCTTGGTGGGGTGGGGCGTTACATACTGGGCATTTTTGGTTTTGGGCACTTGTATCATGATTAGACAACATGAAGGCGGTTATATGGAAGCTAAACCCAGGGCCACCTGTTAGCGCATTTTTTATTTCCCTTGCGCCCCGCTTCGTGTACACGGCATTTTACACAGAGTTGTTAATTGGTAGGTGGAAGGAGGTATCGCAGTTTTCATGAAAGAATTTTGCAGTATTTGGTTGTGTGCTGATGACTTGCCAAAATGAAACCTTCCCTGCCGCCGCAAGATATTGGCTCATATAAGGGGTCCTAGAGGATCTAGTGGTTTCTAAAAGCCTGACGTTAAACTAACCTGCACCTATGCGCTGGGGTAAAGGAGAAATGTTTTTGCGATCATATATAACACCCCGGAAGTTGAAAATGGATTCTAAAAACCGACGCCAGAAAATCAACGACTCACACTCCACGCTGTTCGAAAGAATGCGCTTCACCAAGAAAAAGTGGTGTTATGAAACTTTGGAAACCAATTCTCATGAACTTGTGTGGCCAATTTATAAGCACGAAATGGCTGCCAATATTTTAAATGCTGTCAGATATTGAGTAAGCATTTTCATGCCGCACCCTACACCTTTCACGTTTCCAGAACGTGGTCGACGTGCAAATGCGGGCAGATAAGGTCTGTTATCAAATATTTTATATGAGACCGTTCGTCTTTGACGACTAACACAAGAAAAGCCTGGCCTGTCTTCCGCGATTCTGTGGACACGGGAAAAGTAAGTAAAAATGAATAATGAAGAAGTATGTATAGGCAATCTGTTTGCGAAATAATTCGTCGCAAAATCAATAGCCTTTAGCCCAAAAACCCATGCAAAATGTAAGCAGTAAACTGAAAATATTACAAATCCTGTTTAATACTATAGCGCACTGTAGCCATGGGGATTCTTTGGGGTTAGCAAATTAAAAAACCACTTAAACGGGTGTCGAATAGAAGCGATGTTAAAATTAATCTGGAAAAGTTGTCTTCTTAAGCTATATCATAAACAACGCAAGCAGAGTATCACAACACACAACAAGCGGGCCGAAAAAATTGTGCGGAAATGTACTGTATCGAGCAACTTCAAAGCTTAACCCCTCACTTTCCCCGATATTTAATCCCTCGATTGAGCCGTGGGAGGAAGTGCTGGCCAGCTCTAGCCTCGAAGAGCAGCTTCGGCTGATCCACCGGGCTGAGGCGGCATGACGCTCCAACGGGGTGATGAACTGAGGAAACCGCGCCCGCTTGACTCCTATCATTAAAAAAAGTTTATTCTCTCTCTCTCTCTGTACTATTGTGGCCAAAACGGAGAATGCTTGTATGATGGATAGGAAGAGAGTGTGTAACTCGTCCGGCACCATAAAAGGCTTCCATCTTTCGACAGAATTTGCAGAAATGCAATAAGACACGCTGCATATTTTTTCTCTTTTGTAGTGAAACGAGTTATCCAGCTATACGGCTGTTGACTATATTATTTCATCAGTATCATTTTTGGTTTCCATTTCGGTCATTGGCCGGCAACGCACAATTAGGTCATCTTCAAAATTTAATTCCTTGGTTTCTCGGTAAATAGACGGGTAACGCCGCTGCCCGTGCGTACATGCAGCGTGCCATTATTGGAGAGGGAATATTCTCTGCTGCCAATAAAAGGGACCCACTTCGGTATTCAGACGTCCTAGCACATTAGATGCTTCGCTGGAGACAATTCCCACCACATCACTCTCGGCTAACCAGACAAGAAGCCACCACACATCACCGATTACAGACCAGTTCCTATCCCCACAGCACCTCCTCCATTCTGTCTACCTCCTTTAGTACCCTTCGCTTTGCAATTTCTATCCCATGTCCATCCTGCTGCACCACCATGTACGTCAGGTCCAACAAACTCCAAGCCGGCCCCCTCTCCTTTTTCTGTCTTTTGAGGAGTGGATGGTTCGTCTGGCCGATCCGGACCTTCACACAAGGAAGAATTTGTGAAGCGGGCCTTGACAAAAGTCGCAGGCTGAGTAGCGCAGAATAAGGATGCACCAAAAACATGCGAGTGCCAAGCCATTACGCTTCTCAATAAATGTTTATTCTTCCTCTTTCTTTCCCTCTCATAGAATTTTTGTTAGTAGTATAACGTGACACGAATGAAGGTTTCTCAATTTTGCAATATTTTTACCCAAATCGTAGCTTTGGTGAGGAATTGGAGATACAAATGATTTTTCTTCCTGTTTGATAATTTTTGGTGTTTAAACCTGACGGTGTATTGTATAGCACACCTTTTTTTCAATTTGCACTATTAGGACTAATGAATGCCTTAACAGCTCAAGTTTACGGCACCTGTTATTGTGCCGGTACAAAAAAGTTTGCCTATTTTTATCGTTTTGACACTTGATGAGAACGGTAGATTATTAACCATGAGATATTGTGAAACTCTCGACATACATATAAATAGCACGTTCGATTCATTGCGTCTCACGCATATAACGTTTCACCTAGTTTACTTTCTGGTACACAACAAGGTCAAGATGTTCTGTTACATATTTTTTTTCCTACGTATTGGCACTGACTACATGGTACAAATCCCCTTGGGAAATATCTGCAATGCTACAGTTTCAGACTTTTGAGTAACAATAATATCGTGTATCAATACCTTAGCATTCTTATAACCGCTCCGACAATTTGGTAGAACATATGGCGCAGCTATAGTAAACCTTCCATGAATTAGCGATGTTATTGTTAATATGTGCTTTTCTATAGCAGTTTAGAGCTAAAATTATTTCAAGTGCTGTAAGAAATAGTGAACTCCTCTAGCTATCGTTTTTTTGTCGCCAAGTCGTGAGAAGGACATTTAGTTTTTTTAAATAGTTACTATTTAAAATACTTTTAAACAATGAAACAGCCTGGATTAAAACGCTGTGCGGATCTTGATTTTTATTAAGCGCGTTCAAATAACTTTGCAGTTATTTTTGAAGTTTAGAGCAATTTTGTTACGCACTTTACGCTGTGATTAGGTATTTGTTTATACTTAGGCTACTTATACCTGTTGAACCAATAAGGGGCAAATAATATTGATAAAACGTTTCCGCCGTTATTTTCTTTTAAGCTATCATCCCATGTTGTTCGCACGAACGAAGGTAATATGCAAGAAGATTGCCAAAGTTCGTTATATCTACCGCATTCCACTGCTCCAGGTCGGGTGTCTCGATGAAAGCGCGACATTACGGCGGAGGCGTACGTGAATTGAGGCACCCTGCTTTAGCGTTTATAGAAACACGTTAGTGGCGGTGGCGAATATGTTATAAGCATACTGAGCAAGCTAGATAAAAAAAGTCGTATTCCCTTGTAACTCTGGTATTTGAACACAGTGTGTCTAATTCTTTCGACCAACCGCATGACACGTTCCCTATTTTGAACATTTGTGTGTGTTTGCCTCAAATTTGATGTGTTTGAG
Source organism: Haemaphysalis longicornis (assembly GCF_048455015.1). NCBI lineage: Eukaryota > Metazoa > Arthropoda > Arachnida > Ixodida > Ixodidae > Haemaphysalis > Haemaphysalis longicornis. The sequence continues at coordinate 97,312,824 of NW_027526233.1, read as the reverse complement.
CTTGTTCTGATTTCAATGTTTTTCCAGTCTGCATGACTATGTAGTATCCCCCTACTGTCGGAATTTTTTAGCCTGTTCTCCTTTCAATATGAAAACAAAATTCCGGTGTGAAGGTTCCCTCTTAGCTTGCTCATACATTGCATGGCGGTTATAGTCCCGCTCTTGCCACCTTCATCTTTTTCATCTTTTCCATTAAAATATTTCCCGTCCCAGGTTACTTTTTGGTGTTTATTACGAGAGCTTTCGGTTACAGGTTGTTAGGTTGGGTTGGGCTCCGTCACGTAATGGAGAGCGAATTAAAGTGGAGTAGCCACAATTCCAAGTCGCCTAGACAGGTTATTGTAAAGCGATTTTGAGAAAATTGGCACTGCTCACCAGAATTTGCAGTGCAATCCAAGTAAAAAATTTGTCGTTACTGTGAAGCTAAACCCATTATGCCGGTAAAGTGGAAGTAATTGCGGATATATAGCATCGAAGTGACGGCGTTGTAGCTTGATGAAGTTAAAAAATGTTCCTCACATAAACTGCGTCGCCTGCTGAATGGATCACGGCATGATCGCCACTGTGTATCGCGCAGTTAGCAGGCAAGTTATGACTCGCGCCAGCGTACGCATGTCTCTTTTGAGGCCCTCAACCTTCTGTGTTGCCGGCGAGGCAGTGAGAACTGTTTGTGTGGTGGACGCTTCAGGCTTCGATTCTAGCGATGCGTCTCAAATATATGGCCTCCCGTGTCGAGCTTCCACTTGGAAACGATGTGGAGAATGCGAACGAAATCAAGAAGTGGGACGTGTAGCGATGTATAACATTGGGGTTCGCGCCCTTTTTGTTTAACTGGAATTTCGGCTAATTCGAAGTGTTTTGCTGCCCCAGCGAACTTCGTATTAAACAGAGTCTACTATAGCGGAGAACGCGGTATTTATTTGGTAAAACGCTGGTCAGCGTCGCTCGAGTCGAGTTCTAATAGTTCCGTCAGGTGGTACACATGCAGAGCCTAAAACAACGCATCATATGCAATTTCAGCAGTGTCTTTGAAACATACCATAGTATGCGTTTTTCATTAGATCGCTGAGTTGTAAAATGTAAAAATAGTTCGGGGTTCTTAAGCCTGCTTAAGTGATTTGAAGCAGAAAGTCTAGTGATGCTGATTAAGAGCTTACTTTTTGCTAACTTACATTCGTTTCTCCCCTTTTCTTTCTTCGTCTTTTGTCGTAATTTACATTAACCAGCTTCTTTTCTGCCACACCATGTATAAACCTTTTCTCTTCAGCTTCTAAGTCTTAGAAAAGCAAATCAAGTCAGCGAGCAGACTGACAAAGGACAAACTCCCACAGAATCATGGTCTGTTCCACTCCCGTGTCGTCACGTTGAAGTGCCAAGGGGCACGCGTTATTTTACAACTTTTAAGGCTCAAATTCCTATTGTCGCAAAGTTTTCAAGCGTGTGGCATGCCCCTCAAAGCTTCCTATTTGTGGCCAAAATACCCAAAGTGTGTATGTGCCACGAAAGAAGGTACAAGAACCACAACAACTTTTGTTTTGCTCTGGCAACCTGTGGAGATAGCCCAGTGGGAGAAAAGTGGGCGGCTACTGTGGACCCTTGAGTTTAAATACCATGGGATCAGGCATCCGGTTTATTACCACTTTACACCGCTGCCATTTTATCTGGAGGAAAAAACAACGATGACTGTTTTTTTTTTTGCAGAATGCCGTAATTAAGGCTTTCGCGTGGTAAGTAAAAAAAGCCGGTCCATTTAAATGCACACACTGCACATAGGAAAGAGGGTGTGCTGCTTGCACAATTTCACGTTCTCAATATTTTACAAAATCATGCTCATGAAAAATTGTTATGATAAACAAACAGACATACTTCACAAACTTTATATTTAGCGTGCTTTTGGCGGACTTGGGCCAACGTCATTGGATTTGATACGGAGTGTGCACTCCCAAGTCGCACAAGTTGCGATTTATTTTAGCTGTTGTCAAACCCGTTTTGGCAATGCTCATAGCGAAACAATACATGGCGCCCGGTCTGCAGATCTCCGATCGGCGATTTTAACACTGCCCCTTTCCTTCCTTTCCAAGGCGCACTGGTATGTTTAATTCGAGATTTGTTAGTAGACAGGTGCAAGATCGGCACTTCCTGTGCCCACCCAGCGCCATCTACTGTTTGGCTTGGAACACTCTATCTACTCTTTTCATGAACCACTAACACCACTTTGATCTTCGGTTTCAGTAACTTACGTGTAAAACCGTGGGTTTTCGGGCGGAGGACGTTTGTTTGAGTACCACAAATGCTTCAACATTTTCCAAAACCTGTGATTTCTTTTCCCCGCATTGTTTTCGTAAAAAAAAACACCTCCTTCCCGTAGGGGAACCCTGAATAGTATGCGAAGCAGCCATGGGGTCTACTGAATTTCCCATTAGTTTTCGGTTCGTCGTTTTGTTAACGTTCAGCTTCGCGTGCTTTCGTTGTATCAGTAGCTTCTTAACGTTGTTTGAATGGGTGAAGGACATAAGGCGCGTTCGTAGCATATGCTCCCGTGTCGGTTTTTAGCGCAGTGGGAAGAGCGCCACGTACCTCCCGTTGCGGCCAGAGAGTCGTAGGATCGGAACCGGGCGCCCCCTATTTCTTTTAAAGTGGACTGCGCTGACGTCAGCCCGAACGCTGACGGGGCTGAAAGGCCGCGCTTAAGCAGTAGCAAACGGACGGCGGACAACGACGAGGCAGGGAGGGACAAAGCCCCGAGCATGAGATGCTTCGCACCAAATAAAGACGGTTTTCTATCTTCTAGTTCGGTTGGTTAAGGGGCGCGACGTATCAACAGATTCAATTAACAGTCTGCACCGGGACTGCCAGGTCTGTACCTGTATTACAACGAATTATTGATAATGTGAGAACAAGGGTCATATACCGGGGTGTACAAACCATCATTTCTAGGGGTATCAGTGACGGAGATTCGCCAGTGTTCAGGGTTATTCGGCCAAGTGAGGCAATGACAGTGCTAACACATGAAACAATATACATGGGCAAGCATCTTAACAGAGCTTTGTGAAGCAGAAGACTCTCATCCCAAGGCCGGGCCGCTGGTAGGATTGCCAGCTTTCCCTGAAAATTACGCCCGCCCGTCGGTTGAGGGCCAGGTGATATTTGTTGACAAAAATACGCCATCTTCATTGACATTGAATTATAATTATTTTATAGTTTTCCAGGAGAGAAACCAACATAGCTTGCGTGTTTAAAGTGACTATAAAGTTTGGCTATTGCTGAGAATGTGCTGTACTCTAAGGTAACAGAAAATACTTCATTTCTTAAAATCTCCATTCTGCCCTGGTTATTTCCCTGCATCGTGCCCCAGTGCGTTCGCCCGCGTACTTTTCCTGCTGACGTGTCTCTGCGCAGTTGCCTACACAAACTCATCGTCGTAGTTGCTGAGCTGACGCTTAGAAAAGCAAAACAAATTGGTGCATGATGGCCAAGAAACCGGCCAATGACGGCCGGTTTTAAGTACGGGCTGGCATGAGGCCCGCGGTATAAAAAACCTTTCGGACCAGCCAAAAATCGAGCACATCCCAACCCTCGAACCTGATAAGTTTGCTTAGCCTCGCGTCTACTGCAGACGAGGAATGTTTATTGCCACTGTGAATACTCGATTTTAAGAGCTGTATTGTTTATTGCTTTGAAGGAACTAACTTCGGCAGCGAGAAAAGGGTCTGGCAGAGTGTAATGATTTAAAAATGCGTAGATGTTCAGTGACTTGTACAATTGCGGCTTGCTCTTGCAGTTACGTGTTCCTAAATATTTTTAAACATTCCATTCATACCGAATTCCGAAACATACCATGTTTTTCAGCGTTTCAGACCGGGGTACAAACAAACATTGCGTGCGCGGGCCTGTATTTCGGTTACCGGCCGTGGTGGCTCAGTGGCTAAGGCGTCGCGCTGCTGAGCACGAGGTCGCGGGTTCGATTCACGGCCGGGGCGGCCGCTTTTCTGATGGAGGAGAAAAGGAAAAACGCCCGTGTGTACAAGATTTCGGTGCACGTTAAAGATCTCCAGATGGTCAAGAATTATCCGGAGCCCTCCACTACGGCACGCCTCATCGTCTGCGTTGCGTCGGCGCGTTAACCCTCGAATCAATAAAAAAAAAATCAATCTGTATGGTGGTTTGAAAAAGGGTGCCCGTAAACGGGAAACGCCACTGTCGAAGTAGAACATAGCATAACAGAAGAATAAGGGCTTCCCCTGGAGCGTTGCGAACTTTCCCGAACACAATCCGAATCGATGATTGTTTCGTTTTCTCAGCTTTTCCAGGGCCCCTGAATCCTGGCCAAAAAGCATGGAATAAGAGAGCGCCACAGTCACCGAAGGATGTATGTACAATTCAGCATCGGTTGCTAGGGTGGCAGTGCGTTTCCCTACAGGTACAGTAATGATAAATTTGAAAGAAGTTGCGCCAACATCCAGCGCCGGTTCTTTCAAGCTGCAAAACGGCTGATCTCAGAATATCGGCGGTAAAGATAGCGCTGGTTTTTCCATCGTGGGTTCATTGATTCATTGAGTGGGGGGTCGAGTCGTCGAGTTAACATCTGGGCTATCTGGTGCGCCGTAGCGGAAGACTTCAGATCAATTTTGGCCACACGAAGGTTTTTAACAGGCTCCTGACACGCAAATCCACCTGCATCATAAATGCAGTCATTGCGGTTTGGATCGAACACGCCTCTGTGGGCTGAGCAACACATCCCTTAAGCCATTGAGGCACCTAGGCTGTTTGTTGCTCTTGCATGAACCCATCATGACAGGAGGTCACTAAATTAATCGTCTTTTCTCTGTGTTTTTTAACTGTTCCCTTTCATGGCACTCATATGAGTGCCATTGACGAGAAATGGCGCCTATGGTCAGAACCACACAAGCTTCTCATCGTTGTTCATGTGGCCGCACGTTACTTTGCATTTGAATTGATTGAGTTCACTCACAGAATAACATAATAATACCACACGACCGGTAGCAGCGCCGCGTGTTTCTATACAAGTAAACAAGACAACCAATTGGTGAGACTTGCTTCAAAGAACTGCCAGCTGCTCAACGATCAGAGAAAATGCTGAGGAGAGCCACACTGGTGTTTCGTCGTCACGGAAGTGGTTGAGGTAACCATGCGCTGGGGCTCGTTACGGTCACACCCCGGGAAATAAATTGATGGCGACTGTAGTCGGAAAAAAATGGTCGTTTATTTGCTTACTTCACTGCAAAAGTCACCTAAAAACGATGCTGCCGCACCAAGGAACGTAAATACCTTAAATTTCTATTCGGCCCCATTATCACGCTGTCCCCTTTCTGTATCGCTCCTTCCACGATAAACTTAGCGGTTCCAATTGTCGGCTGCCACCCATAGAAACTGTTCATTAATCTGGCATTTCTTCGGTTTCCATAAATGGCAGCCGACCAATGGAACGCGCTAATTTTACTTACCCTGGGACTGGCCACGAGGCGCATGCTCAAGCGCCTCTGTATTGTGGGAGAAAACAGTGTTGCAGCGACTACTTGGTATTGCAAAAATCAAGCAGCATACATAATGTTTTAAAAAACAATGCAAATCGCACTTACGTATCGATGTTTTAACTCAAATATCCCTCGTGTTTTTTTTTTTTTATGAACGATGTTGACAAGTATTAAGGGTGTTTCTAGATTTAGCGGTTTCTAAAAGCCTTGCGTGCCGAAACCTCTCGTTACAGTTCTCAAACGTTGGCTTAAACTACATCAAGGAACGAAAATTCTGGCGGGCGGAAAGACCAACATTTTCGTGTTTAAGTACACTCATCAAAGACTATCGTCTTTAGAGTGAGCATACCATCACAGGCGTTCTTAACGCCTGACAAAGAAATTATAGTTTCCGAAGGCCCATAACGAGACCGTATTTCCGGTTTATCCATGTTAAGCTCAATTTCATGTTAAATTGAACTTCACGGCGATGCCCAGTTTGGCTCTGCTCCCCTTTTCCAGCACTGCTGCATGCGGTTTTTTTGCTGAAACATGCCTTTAGGTTCGCAGGTCGAGCTAGCGCATGCCTCCTCGTATCTTGGTCGCCGGAACCGCGCAGTCATTCACAGTTTGTGCCTCTTGACCAATGCAGCTGCATCTGGGTATTTCACAGCTGGGATTCTTGCAAAACAACCTCATAACACACGCTCCAAGTATTTCACCAGCCCTCCCCGCGCCTCTACGGAGCCTTTCACATTGTGCACGTGCATTGCTGTGCGCTTAGAGCTTGCGTCTTAACGGCGTGTATGTCGACAGAGGACGTAGTCACGCGTCAAAAAACGGTTCTCGATGCATTCGTCAGTCCTCACATTTGTGGTACCATGCCAAAGACACGAAAACTTTCGTTAAGATTTGTCAACGTAGTCGATTCAACCCAGTTTGCACCAGAGGTCCCGTGCAATAATTTGAAATGGTGCTAACTTATATTCATTCAGTACTTCAGAATGGTCCCATTACTGGAAATTTCTTTCCACCGAATCCTAAGTATGCATTAGCTACCCAAACGTGTTTTTTTATTCCGGATACCCAATTGAGTGGCTTGTGAGTGATTTATGAAGCTATGTTACTTAAGCATAGTATCTGTTCATTTTTATCCACAGCCATTCAGCTCGTAATCCGACAAAAAAAGGAAGGTAAAGTGCACGGTACTGCACTTATTCAGAACAGTGTCCTAGGCGAAATGTAGGGCCAACCAAAAACCTATAAAGGCAGCGTCCACAAGCTGGCCACACTGTTCATGACAGCCAAAAGCGTCAACGCTATCCAAATTCTGGTGATGCTCATGTACTACGGCGTAGAAGGGGTGGTAACGGATTATGCGTAATCGAGAAGCCACACTCTGTGAGAAGCGTGACATTGGCGCACACCTGGAGTTTATTTGGGGTGGAACGGGTACAGGTTCATGCCGCTTATTTTGTAAAGCCTGTTAGAGCTTGACGTGCTTTTTTAGTAAGTACTACACGAAGTGTCAGACATTTGAGAACACTTTATTGTTCTTTCTTTCTAATCTGAATAGCTGAGCTTGACTTTTGCAGTTTAGGAGTACGGTGGTATTTGGCATACGGGTGTTTCCTTAGGGCACGAAGCAAGAATTATTGAAGAGACGCCACAGGGCTTGCTACGGTGGGGCGATAAATTTAGGGCAACCGCCACGGCACCAACGGGCGCGAGGCGCCAAAAAGAAAACGCGCGCGGCTTGGTTTCCGGGAAGGCTCGCCTATTCAACGTTCGTCAGGCCATAGCCGGCTGCCGGCTATACCGGCTTTCTCTTTTTTGCGAACACAAGACAAGTAGCTGGGACGGCTCGGAAATATTGACAGCACGTCGTCTTGTAACAGGACAGGCCATTGAGGTTTGTCTAGAAGGACTTCGCCACCAAGCTCGCCGTAATACCGCCGCCTTTCTATGTCACTCTTCGAGAAGTGCTTCACGCAAACATCGTCACAAGACCGGAGCTCCCAATCCTTTCTAGGAACAGCACGAGCCCACACTTCCAACCGTGCGGGGTCACTGGGAACATAAGTGTAACTACCTATTCTTTGCACAATGTGTACCCACTGTTGCAGTTCTGCCCGGCACATTTCTGCCCCATCCCCAGGAAGCACGTTTGAAAACCGTTGCCTTTTTGCAGCATAAAAAGCGCGCGCCAATCTGAGAAGCCGGCGAGACGCGAGAGTGGCGAGAGTGAACCACTCGTGGAGAGAAGGCGGCATCGGCAGACGTCGTCTGCTCGGGGATTCCTTCTAGTACTTCGTTTCAAGCCCGCTACGGCATGTAACAAGGATTACTAACTTGTGCTAGAATGTCCAGGTCTTCTGTTTCCTTTATTTTACTGGAAGAAATCTTGCAACTGTTGCAATATATTCGGCAATATTATGAATTGTGTGTGTCGCGTCCGTAGAAGAACCTGTTAATTATCACAACGGGCTCGACGCGTCATCTGTTGTGCTGCTCTGCAAGCTGCATTTCTTCCTCGACAGACAGTGGCATAAACGCGCCGCCCGCCAGCGCAGTCCCAGCCCAGCAGATTCGCCTCCTCAAATATTTCTTTCTACGTGCCTTATTACAAGTATTATCCAACTATAGTCAAAGAAGAATTTATTAAAATGTTGAGCTTGGGAAGGTCGGATGCCGAATTCGTTTGTAGTAAAAATGCTTAAGATTCGCAGCGCGCAATCGACTTTGGAAATCCCCAAATCAGGATTCAACATGAGTGCGGCGCCGTAACACGTCTGTGTCTTGCTGGTAATGCACAGGCTTTTGTTTGTAAACCAAGTCCCACATTTGTTCAGCAGGAAGTCTCTACAGGAGTGACCAATTCTATCGGGCCACCGTCGCGTCGGGCAGTGTAAACAAACTTGTTATTTATCCTCGCATAAGGGACCCCAGCTGTTCCAAATTAACCGGCATTCCTCTAGTACGGCGCGTCACACCACCTACGCGTAGACGCGGTGCTTAAAACCCCAGATTTTGGATTTGAAAATCCCACATCAACTTCCTTGTTCTTATACGGGATATTCTTAAGCAGTCGAGCTGGTTCTTCTGTTGATCCTTTGCTGCCTAATTTTTTTCCGTCACTGATGTCATCCATAACTTCAATAGCTTCCACTACCCAATCAGTACAAGATAACCCCGTTCAGAGAATTTCTTCGATATTCGTCAACTTGAGGTGCCAGATTTCAGATGTTACCAGCCTTTCCGGAGGACCCACGTTAGCGATTAACTTAAAAAAAGAAGATTGCGCTGATTACACTCCCTTTTGGGTTGTATATGCGCTCACAAACAAGACGAAGAATCAGCTTTTTTGTGAGCTGTTGCGGAGAACACTAATACTTGTGTATACAGGCTGCAATATTTCTCCCGGAGAGCGTGCCGATGCTCTGCTCTTGCTTTGGCTCCTTACTAGCTCAAGTACTAGGAAAACAGTCGATAATGCCCTGGAATTATCACTGAAGTGAGGAGTACAAGCCTACCTCCGTAACAAATTTCTACTTTTATTCGAGCTCCCCTTCCGCACTTCTCTGCGTTGGTGAATCAAGCACACTGTAGTGATGGGCGCGGCACTGATGATGAGGGTTGCCAAGGGCAAGTGACGCTGTCACCTGGGAGCGTGTGTTAGAAAGGACCATTTCTCGCTTGATGGGGAGAGATACATTTTACACTTTAACAAGAAAGCAAAACCAATGTGTAATATCCTGCACAGTGGGATATTTTGTTTGGTGTTTCGGAGCTTTGGTGGGATGCATCTGATCCCTAGAATTTTACCGTCTTATTTCTTCGTAAAAAACTGTGCTAGATAGTAAGGTGGAGTCAAATCAACGACAGCGAATGGCTGTGGCAGCGCCTATTGTGCAGCCCCACGTGGTCCAAGTTCTGCAGAAGTGTGTCCAGTAATGGCCCATAATATCTGTATTGCCGCGAGACATGCCTAAAATGTCCACCTCAGCTGCTGCTCCGGGCGCGTGGTTCCCGCACACGTGCGGCGTAACTGTTAGAGCGTGCATACTCCTGTCCGACAGCACAGAATCATGGGGAAGAACGAAAAGCAGATTACGGGGTCGGCGGGCAGTCCCAGGAATGAGTAGAGCGCTTTTGTGTGGGTCATGACGTAGCCAACCTCAGAGCCACGTGATTATCCGAGATTAATGTTCTTAATTGTTTTGTTTTGTTTTGTTAAAGGAAAGGCTGCAGCACGCGTTTCCGGTTATGCTACCTCTGTTGGAGATTAAATCTTCGCCACTGAAGTCCCTAACAGCCCAGGGCTATGAGAACTTCGAATTTAGCAGTACAACGAGAGAACACCACCTGCAGTTCAAGTAACGCCGCTTACCCTTCTTGTGCCATACAGTTACAAGCTCCAAGGGTGATTTCGGGGCCTGTGCGCAAAGCGTCCTGTCAAAACGACAGAGCTCAGGACGGCATCGCCCTGTTGCCTCAAGTGGCATGTAAAGACTCCCAAATTTTTAATATAAAAGCGGGAGCTACCCCCGATCGTCATGTAATCGCCTTACCACGGTGTTATCCAGCAAAATAGAGGAGAGTACGCGCAGGCACGTAGACCTATCTGCTTTGAGGAGCGTCGTCTGCTCCGCTGTTCTCTTCACGGCAACAAATCCTCTGTGTTTCTTACCATACAAAACCGTTTTGCTACCGCCAAAGGTGGCTATCTAAGCAGCAAGGGGTATATGTTTAACGCGATAGCGTTATTGGGCTCATTTTTCGATTTCTCCGCGGCACCTAGTCGTCTGTTATCGGCTGTGCTCATCAGGAATCCACAGAAATACGTCACCGCTGCTACCCGGGAGCTACGACTGAGGCAGCAAGATTCGAGGGCTTTGCAGAATGTGTAATGTGGCGAAGTTCGAAAAGCATTACGATGATACAACATCGGTTACGAAGGGAAGGATAGGCGTTTTTATCAGGTGCTATGCCTGCGCGGTGAAATTTGTTCTATGCCCAGTCGGTGGTAGCATGCCCGAAAGATACGCTCGCCACCGTGTGGACCACTTGAGCCATCACATCAAAGCGTGTTTACACCAGAAGATAAAAAATACAAATTTCCGGCAATTCATGCTCCGAAGCTACACGTGGGGTACGAGGCACGCCGTAGTGGATATCTCAGGTAGAATGTCGCCCACTTTAGGATCTTTAACGTGCGGCAAGATCTCGACACTCTGGCGTTTTTGGTTTCTGCTTCTATTAGAAAACCAGCTCCCGCGGCCGGGAATCGAGCCCGCGTAATTGGGATCAGTAGCTCAACGCCTCACCCACTGAGCCACCTTGGCGTGTCTTCCAGCGGGACTTATGGTGGCACCAACATTGCGATACCTAACTAATGTAGAGGGTAAATAATTAACGCCGGGCTCTCAGAAATCAAGGAAGGCCGATATTAGAGTCATTAAGCAACTAAAATAAAGCCCACTATACAGTGTTTAACGACATAGGCTTTCGAAATACTTTTAAATATTTCAACGGTTGCGTCTCCGCTGCAAGCTCGGTTTGGCAAACGATAGATGGCGCCACACGGCCAAGCTAAAAATTATTCTCAAAATGAGCACGGACATCCTCCCAAAGACCAGTCGCGTAAGAAGGCCCGGCGTTGCTCTAGAGACAAGTGATACTGCCAAATTCACATTCGCCAAAAACAAAACTTTAATCAATTGCCCATAAACAAAACACCCAACCGAAACAGCGCAAGAAAAGAGAAAAAGAAATGATAAGACTCATGCAACCACTGTTCATGATCTGAATATTGCAGCGCCAACCGTGCCACAAATTTAGCCGCACTGAGAAAGTTCAAGGAAGACCATCATCAGGACAGCATATAGGGCAGTTCTGATTTTCGCGATTTTGACAATGAGGCGTACTAATAGAAGGTGGACAAACAGGGTAAGAGAATGAACATCCGTGGACTTATCTAGATGAAGAGGGAGGTCATACTCTCGATGCCGAGTAAAAATAAGAAAATTCCTAGCACGGAACCAACTCGGGAAACGCCGGACAAGAGTTGGGGAAGGTCCATGGGAGAGCCCTTCCCCTGCAGTCGTCCTAAAAAGGGTGTTTGTTATAATTAAACTTAAACTTTATTGAGCATTGAGCATTTCGTACATAGAAATGCGAAGACAAACACAAAAGGCTGCAAAACTGCAGCTTGACGAGGTCATGCCCCTCTGCCACACCCCTTACGGTTGGCGTGGCAGAGCAGAAGCAGTAATTTAAAGCATACGCACAGGAAATGGTCCTAAGAAAATAAATCTCGCCTTAACATGTCGATATTACATACAAACATGAAAGAAAGCATTACAACGCACTAAAGCTCACAGTTTGTAAAATATACTTATAAAATAATATACATACACGCATATGTAGACTCATAGGTACGTACATACATATAAAGGTTACAAAACAAAACGGAGTACGCAGGTACATAAAAAGAGAAATGTTGGATATGTACGGAACCTGTGTAGACACAGAAAAAAAAAGACAAAACTTGAAGAAAAAATTCCCCCGCATTTCCCTGAGGGGGAGAATGTGAAAGTGCGAATGCACGGTTGTCGGCCCGCTTGCGGCGCTTGCGCTCGGCCCCCGCAGCCCACCGCCTCGCCGCCTTCTCTTTCATCTCTTCCATCGAGTTTGTAGTATCACGTGTACACCACGCAGTTATCAAGCCGCTATAACGCCGTTGAGTCGCCAACGCACGCCGCTGACGACGTAGTTTGAATGCGTTAAAGATATAAGGCGCGTACTGACACCGATATCAGCGTCGCATCCGTGGCTTATTCGGTAGAGCGTCGGGCTGCGGCCCGCAAAGTCCTCGGATCGAAACCTGGCGCCGGATGCTGTTTCGCTTTTAAATATAGAGGAGCACTGCGGACGCCGCCGCCGCCGCCGACGCCGGCGGTGGATGGTTTGGGGTCGCTTATAAAGAGCATTCGCTCTTAAAAGCCATGTTATATACAGGTATGCATACACTCATTAAGACCTGCACTACAGAAGTATCCACACAATACTGGCAAAATCAGTGTACGGTACTTTCAAACGCAGAGCATTTCAGTAACTAACGATGTCACCCATGTCGGCGTCCGTAGTCCGCACCGCACCCCTCCCTACTATATATAAAAAAGAAATACTATCCGGCGCCAGGTATAGATCCCTCGACTCTGCGGGCGGAACGCAATGTACATAGTGCTCTAACCACTGCGCCACAAAGCCGAGACAAATTTGGACGCTATGAACACGCCTTATATCGTTTACTCATTTAAATTACTACTGACGAGCGCTCTCTCGTCAGCAGTTGCCACAATTGCAACAACATTAACGTAACGCAAACTACTTAACGTCATGCGCCCCCGGAAATGGTCTGCATTTGATCGTGCCCCTCGCGAGGGGGATGTATCAATGCGTCTTCCTACTGGCCAGTACACTCGTCGCCTTCTGTCGGATGTTGCGCGAACCCTTTGCGGCTGATGGCGCGAGATTTGAAACGACATTTTTATGAACTAGTTTCTTCGATCAAAGGGCACCTCCCAAAGCTACTAACGAGGGTTTGTCCACCACAAGGCTCAATCGCTTCAGGGTTTGTGCCCCTACATCCAAATTGATTGCAGATTACACTTTGAGGACTAGACTACCACTGACCTGCGTGGGATCTTCCTATCTTTTTTATATGCCCCAGTGTGCAGGGAATGAAAACAATGCCAATAAAACCCTTGAAAAATATTACAAGTAATTTTGGCCAAACCAGGGTTGCCACAAGAGACAACGACTAATAGATTTTCAGTTAAAATGTTCTATGTTCAGCAGTAAACGTTTGCTTAAGTTTCGCTTAGAAATTGTATTTATAGCTATGGCACTCTCGGATAGGTTATTTAAAAAGCAGGCCGTTCGGGATTGCAACCTATCATCGCCATAAGTCGTTCTTGAAAATGGCACGAACCATGTACTCCTTCCCCTTATTTCGTACGCTACGGCCAACGGTTTTGTTAAACTACATATACTTAAAGGAATACTGATGGTATATGTAAACATTGCGGGATTACTAGCGCAAATTGTAGTCCGGAGTCCCCAGGCCAAGTTTCGACCACTCTAGGCGCGTTTACGCGATTTTATTTAGTAGAAAAACTAATTCGAAAATGCTGTCTTCCTCTCTTTACGCGCGCCCATTTTCTGTGGCGTTTTCGTGTGACGTCAGGAGGGGGTGAGCTGGCAATTGGCTGCGATACTGCACGGCTCCCCGGCCTTCAGACAGAGTCAGTCGGCCCAGCGTTTTGTCCGCCGGCCACCGGCGGGTCGTCGCAATCAAGGAGGTTAAAAAAAATTGCTTGGTCGCAATTGTTCGCTTAGTTGAAACGAAGCCAGGACACGTTTGTGAATGGGAAAATGTGCCTTTCTTTACTTGGTTTGTTTGTACACTGTCAAGTCAAGGCCGCTCCAAGTCAAGGCCGCTTCACACAAGCGCTGCACAAGCGCACATGCGACGCTTCGCTGACTGGTACGCCATTAGGAAAATATAAGGCCTCTTGAAGGCGGGAGAAGAGTCAGCGAAGTCAATACAGGTACTAAGGAAATAAAATCAACTGATATTTTTACCGTACAGCGTAAAACTAGGGCGAGGGAAGCACTTTTTTGCGCTGGGTGAACAAGCACAGCGGTCAGGAGCACGACTATGCATCTGCGAACGCTTTTCCGTCTACGAAATGCAATTGCTAGACGTGAGCTACTGTGGAAACTCGGGCGACGCTTACTGCACGAGCGCAGTACAACAAATAGTCACCTAAGCTGCTTGAAATGCCAAAAATAAATAAAAGTGTAAACCGGTTGTACAATATATACCCTATATTATCCAGGCCTCCGCATCCCGCTTCGTGGCTCTGTGGTCTGGGGTGGTAGGTATGTCACCGCAAGTGTTTTGAAAGTCACGAGTTCGAATCCCCGCGGGTACGTGCTTTTTTTTTGTAACTTAACTTTTTTGTTTTCCGCCGATGTTTTCTATATTGAGTTCACCTTTTTTTGGGCCGCAACGTTCATGGCTACACGAAATAGTTCACAAAACGCGCGCAGGCTGGCACTGGTGCGCTAGCGAGTTCTCGTTGGCGTGCTGTTGCCATAAGCACCGACTGCTTGAAGGCAGTGGGCACAGGCCAGAATAACAGACCCTTGGCCTGGTGCGAACACGCTTTTTACGATACAGGCATGAGGGAGGAAAGCTCCAAATATGGGGGATAAGCGCATGACATTTGGGCGTCTGCGGGTACGCGGAGGGCGTTCATGCACTGCGTAGGTCTCGGCTAGTGAATACTACGACTACAAGCCGTCCTGGGAGGCTTATCTTGTGCATTTTACAGCCGACAACATGGCAGAAGCGCGGTACGATGATTACTGAGATATTGAGAATGCCCATCCAACAACGCCATTGGTTATGTTTTACAGAACCGAAACCGAAACCGAAACTTGTTTGATTGCTAACCTTGGGCATCGTCCAATCACGGCGCTCCTCCTCCCAACGTCAGAGCCTTAGTGGCCTTAGTTGGTGCGGCCGCCGCAAACCGCGCATGGTAGTTTTTCTTCTTTCGCGCTTTGTAAAATAATTACCGATCTGTCAACCCGATAAACGATGAAAAGTGTGCTAATTTGAGCCAGTCTACGCAGTGCAAGCAAAAACGGTAGCTTGACAAATTCCCTTCAGTGTCCCTTTAAATAAGCTGCACCGTTGTGTTGCAAGCTATTTTTAGATTTTTTTAGAAGATTAAAGTGTAGATACATTGGGCGGGAGGCAGATTATACTGAAGAAATAGTTCGTTGGTGTGAGAGTCATACGGTGCGGTTGCGATATGTCGAATGGCCTTTTTGTGAAATAAATGCAGCTTATTAATATTTTTTACGGAAGTGGTTAACCAAACGAGGCTGCCGTAATTCATGTGAGCTGTGAATATAGCAGGATGAAGAATAATTTAAAAATTTATGGAAACACATGCCGTAAACTACGAAGCACCCCACGCGCTCGAGATAAATTAGTGCAGACGGGATCGACATGGGCATCCCATTTTAAATGTTCATTAAAAACAATGCCTAAAACTTTTATTTCCGTAACGATACAAATCTTTTCAGATCCGATATACAAACTCAGGTTTCTGTCAACAGATCCTTGAGCTGGTGAAAATAATACTGCTTTAGTTTTAGTATTTATTTTTAACGAGTTCACTTTAGTATATTTGTGAAGCTTTTGGGGGGTT
The DNA here is from genome assembly GCF_048455015.1 of Haemaphysalis longicornis. Lineage (NCBI taxonomy): Eukaryota > Metazoa > Arthropoda > Arachnida > Ixodida > Ixodidae > Haemaphysalis > Haemaphysalis longicornis. Next base: position 97,297,058 of record NW_027526233.1, on the reverse strand, counting down.
ATACTAGCTAAATGCAAAAGCTGAGTAGTATCACACGATTGAAAGAAAACGCTGGTATCATCTGCGGAAATAATAAAGTGTGCAATATCAGTTTTTCTACGATATCATTGATAGAAATATTGAACAGGATTGGCCCTAGAAGACTGCCTTATGGAACTCCAGCCCTTACTTCTTACATTGGTGTTCCTTTACTGCTACGACCTGTTACCGGTTACTTAAATACGATTGCAAAAGAGTAAAGGAAAGCCTCCGGAATTCATAATGTTGCAATTTTTTAAGCAATGTTAAAGGAGCCATGAAGAGAAAACAAAAGTTTGTTATATTCGAAAGATTAGGTGTTTCATAGAACCCCAAGCGCTTTCCCGGAAAAAAATGATGCTTTATTCACTGAGAAATAAGGCAATTTAAGACAAAATTTTAAATCTCCTGCTAAAATTGCACATTCCGTGACGTGAACAATGGCGTCATACGAGCCGGTCCATGAAACATATACTTATACAGTCATATATATACTTAACATATACTTAACATATACTTAAGTTCTTAACATACTTAAGTACTTATACTTTAGTACTTACTTAGGTACTTAAGTACTTATACTTAAGTACTTAACATATACTTAACATATACTTAAACATATACTTAACATATACTTATACAAACATATACAGTCGGAAGCAGCAGCGGCGGAGCTCTGACGTTTCGACTAATTCCCCCTGCGCCAACTTTCCAGGCTGCCTGCTGCACTACCGTGAATGCTGCCTCGTGCCGTCCTGGAGATTGGCCAGTCATCGTGAAGCCTTAAACTTTGCTGTATCTGCGCCATCACGTGCCTGGGACGTTTCGTGACGTCTACAGCATGAAGCAACGCCCCCAGGGACTACAAAATAAGACACCGACTCTACCCAAGCTTCAGTCGGCAGCAGCAGCGGCGGAGCTCTGACGTTTCGACTAATTGCCCCTGCGCCAACTTTCTAGGCTGCCTGCTGCACTACCGTGAATGCTGCCTCGTGCCGTCCTGGAGATTGGCCAGTCATCGTAAAGCCTTAAACTTTGCTGTATCTGCGCCATCACGTGCCTGGGACGTTTCGTGACGTCTGCAGCATGAAGCAACGCCCCCAGAGACTACAAAAGAGGACACCGACTCTACCCAAGCTTCAGTCGGCAGCAGCAGCGGCGGAGCTCTGACGTTTCGACTAATTCCCCCTGCGCCAACTTTCCAGGTTTGTCTCAACCCGCCTCGTAACCTTATAACGACTGTACTCGTGCTGCTTCACTGCTGCTGCTGCTGCATTTTGTGCTGCCTGTATTTTTTCTTCTTTTTTCTATAATGCGTTGTGTCGTAGGGTTGTAGTATTTCTGCGCCTACGTCATTCTTCGGACATGTCTAATGATCAACAGTGCGCCACGTGCGCTGAAATACTTGAGCCAGATGAGCTTGTAATGCCATGCAGTGAATGCTTAAGCCAGTACCACCTTGGTAAATGTTCTGGAATTTCCGAGGTAACCTTTAAGACAAAGGGAGAGGAGTACAAAAAATCTTGGCGATGTCCTCAATGTTATAAATCTAAGATGACTCCAACCTGTCCAAAAGAGAACGAGCAGTCTCTCCTTGCCATGCTACTCGACATCAGCCGGAAGCTTGATGACCTGACGCCTCTCAAAGAAACTGTAAGCGAAATCCAAGCGTCGATCAAATTCATGTCTGAGCAATACGACAAAGTTCTTGCTGATGTCGCAAGGCAGGATGGCGAAATCAAATCGCTGAAGTCCAGGGTCCTCAAACTCAAAAAAACTAACACGGAACACGACCTCTCCAAGATGTCTGATGCGGTAAACGAATTGGAGTGCCACAGCCGCAAACTCAACATCGAAATTCACGGCATCAAACAAAGCAAAGATGAATGCTTCTTGTCGAAAGTAAACCACATTGCTTCCAAACTATCACTTGAACCTATAAACGAACAATCAGTCACTTCAACACACCGGCTACATTCAAAGGCGGACAGGATCCCAGGAACTATCGTTCGCTTCGCGAACCAGGCTATGCGTGATCGGTGGCTTGACGAAAGGAAACGTATTCAAACTGTCGCGCCGGGTCACTTTATCTCAGAAAACCTAACCGCCCACAATCGAGCACTACTGAAACTTGCAAAAGATTGGGCATCAGATAATGACTATCGCTTCGCCTGGCTCCGAAACGGGCGGATACTCGTTAAGAAGGATGCAGGTGGTCGTAATGTCCGAATAAAGTGTGCCGCTGATCTAGACAAGCTAGCCCCTCCTGGCCATTAATTGATCCCACAAACTACTATCTCTTGCGCAGATTGGGTTTTTCCTTCTAATTTTTTGAATTTTGTTGGAAACAAACATGCTAAAGCCACACGTTGTTTCCACTTGAACTGCCAATCCACCAGGAATAAAGCTGCGGAGCTGGATGTATTTTTTAGCAGCCTTGACTTTAGATTTGATTTCATGATGTTGTCTGAAACCTGGTACGATGAATACTGTGTTCCTTGGCGTCTGCCGGATTATCGTTGTTTTACCAAATCAAGAACAGCGTCACGTGGAGGAGGAGTCTCCTTGCTCGCTCGCGAAGATATTTGTGTAACTCCTATCGAAGAATTTTGCTCTATTACCTGCAATTATGAAGTTTTGTCTGTTTTATGTGCCAAAACTGTGTATTCCGTGTTCTACCGACCTCCGCATGGGAATATCGATGACTTCATTTCTTTTCTTCAGTCTTTCATTCAATACGCTGCCGACAACAAGTATAATGTCATCTGGGGCGGAGACTTTAACATAAATATGCCAGCTGACAGCACTGCAGAACAACAATTTCGCACGCTGCTAGTAACTCATGGTTACTACAATCTGATTTGCGCGCCGACCAGGAAGACCGTCAATACATCAACATGTATTGATTTATTTATCACCAATTTTTATCCCAACAGTGTAACAGCCAGTGTTTTTTGCCACAGTGTCAGTGATCACATGCTCATTTTTTGTAGTGTAAAAAGAGAGGTGAAGACCCTAAACGCATGCTCGCACAAATTTCAGCTGATCACACAGCATCAACTAGAAGCTTTTCAAAATGAAATGTTATCTACTGACTGGAACAATGTTTACAATGCGCAGAACGCCAACTTGACCTATGAATCTTTTCTGCAGATATTTACGAGTTCCTATCAAAAATTCTTCCCTTTGCGTAACAGTACGAAACGCCCTGCCAAGATACGCAAGCCATGAGTAACGAAAGAAATTCTTGATAAAATTAAAGATAAAACGAAGCTATACCAGAAGTTCATGGCATCGCATAACCCAGCTGATTTTAAAATATTTAAATCTTTTCGAAACAAGCTGAATAATGAGCTACGAAAGGCCAAATCAAACTATCATTACCAGTCATTTACTCATGCCACAATGACAGCCCAATAATGTGGAAAAACTAAACTGCATGATGAACCGCAACCCCAACTCGGTTCAGCCGAATAAAATTGTAAAAAATGATATTACCATACCGGAGCAACTACTTTCAGATACCTTTAGTAATTATTTTACTAGTCTAGACGGCAGTGCGGTCAGTGACACGGCCTGCCGCCATATTACTGCGTTTTGCACCGACAGTATGTTCGTGCAACTTACCAATGTGACTGAGAATATTAAAACTTTTACAGAAATAAAGATTAGCACCACTCGCGATGCTGATCAACTACAAATGAGGCCAGTAAAGTTTGTACTTGATGCTATCGCACCAGTACTAACATACGTTAATAACTTATGCTTTTCTACAGGAGTTTTTCCGCAAAAAATACAAATTGGAAAAGTTTTAGCATTGTTTAAGAAAGGAGACAGAACTGATATTTCCAATTATAGGCCTATATCCATACTACCTTTATTTTCTAAGTGCTTGGAAAAACTTATTTTTTGACGTTTGTCTACTTTCTCAGAAAGTAAAAATCTTATAACTCAATGTCAGTTTGCATTTCGAAGAGGCATGAGTACGCAACTCGCTCTGTTAGAACAAAAAGAATTCATACTAAAAAACTTTGAGGATAATTTACTGACCTTGGGGGTTTTCATAGATTTTAGCAAAGCGTTTGACTGTATAAATCATGACCTTCTACTTCAGAAAATACTTCATTACGGTATTCGGGGCGTCGCCCACGATCTTATAAAATCATATCTTAACCATCGCAGTCAGTATGTGGAAGTAAACGGTATTTCCTCTCAGCTCAAGCCTATCAAATTAGGCGTGCCCCAAGGCAGCATAGTAGGGCCGCTTCTCTTCAATATTTATGTAAATGATTTCGTTAATGTTGATGCTTCTACCAAATATGTAATCTATGCCGACGACACGACGTTACTCTTCACATCCAATAACTGTGAAGACTTAGTAACCACTGCCAATTCGGTCTTGGCAAAACTATATAAATGGTCGAACGAAAATGGCCTCACGATTAACACAAATAAGACTAAAACAGTTCTATTTCAAGCTAAAAACAAGAACGTAAGTCTTCAAAGTGACATAAGATTAAACCATTGTAATCTCGAAGTGGTGACGTCAGCCAAAACACTGGGTATCATTTTTGATCAAGATATGTCATGGAGTAGCCACACTAATTACCTCGCCGGGAAACTCTCGCAGATCGCGGGTCAAGTATTCGCACTTAAATCCCTTCCTCTCAAAGTAAAGCTACTCGTTTACCATTCCCTCTTTGCCAGTCACTTGAACTATTGTATTCTTGTATGGGGCACGACTTCTGCTACTAATATTAACCATGTGTTTTTGCTCCAGAAAAAAATTATACGCTCTGTATGTAATGAAAAATTTGATGCACACACTGCACCTTTATTTTCACGATTTGTAGTAATTAAATTTCCCAGTTTGTATAATTACCAACTGTCGACCATGCTTATTAAAGAGCCCAGCTCCACACAACGTAAAATATGCTGCCTAGCAAACCTACGACCTACTGCGCGCCATTACGGCACAAGATCAGCAGAAACGTGGCATGGACCTTTCACCCGAACAAATTATGGCAAACAAATGATCCGCTACAATCTTCCAGCATTATTAAATACCCATGATTTAAACAAATTCAATTATAATTCTTGTACAACCGCTCAACTGAAAACGTTCTACTTACATTGCTAATCTGCAGTAAATTGTGTGGCTATGTCTGTTATTTGTTCCTGCTTACTATGTTAGCATGTTTTTTTTTGTTATGGTAAAATGATGCAGTTCTACTTTGTACGCGCACAACCGTGCGTGGTATTTGTGGTCATCCATGTGCTTGGATTAATTTCCTTCGTCCCACGCTCGGTCATGCGTTTTTGCGTGCACTTTTACATGTACATATGATTGTGTATATATAATCTTTGTATATCTATATGTACGTTCTTTCCTTACGTTTTGTATATATATTTTTGTTGCTTTTTCGCCCTGCTGCTGCAACTTACACGGGTTGTAAGGCCCAGTCAAGTTGCTTATGTGCAACTTTTTCCCTTTCTTTCCCCATAACCTTGTACAGTTTATCAAAAATAAACTATTACATTAGTATGTCGGCTCCATATAGCACCCACACGCGAGAGTCGGCCGAGACGGCGGCCATTTTAGAAATACTAGTAAAACCTAGTGCACCCGCAGCCCTAGTCATGGAATCGCCTGATCCGGAGAACGAAACTCTCGCCGAGGAGCTCGGGCTTGCATTTAACAACCTCACACCACTTGAACGCTCAATGCTTCTAAGTGCACAAGCGGCAAGAGTTGTGGGATACGCGGTGGACGGGAAAGCGACCATTCCGCGATAGCCACAACAGACGAACGCCCTGCTGTCAGCACCACTGCCTCGTCAGCCCCGTCGCGACGGACGAATACAGACTGGTACGTATGTGCCATATTTTTATTACGGTTAATAATAGTTCAATTTCAGTAGCAGTATCGCTTATGCCAGTTGGCCGGTGTCGTGTATGGAAAGCCGTTCGCGCGAGCTCTCTGCTCCGACCAGAAAGATACGAGCGTCAATGCGCGGTGTTTACGGCATTTTTTCCCCCAAGGTCAGAGCGCTTTGAGGGCGATTTGACGAAGTCGGCGACGAGCGCCAGCATGTCCCAGGAGTGAGCTAACGTAAGGGTCCCTGCCGTAATCACTTCCTCAGAAATTAGGCGAGCACACTCGTACTTCCTTTAGCTCTCTTTCTCCTCCTTTTGCAAAGTTCACAAAACGTAGCCACTTGCTTCGCCGAGGTTCGTCGTTGGGCAGCACATGAAAGGAGATCTCCTCGCCGGGGATGTCGCACTCCCTCGACGATTTGCCCGTACTACATGGGCATTTCAAAACGTAGCAACGAATTTTTATTGTAAAGTACTCGAACAAACTGAAGTTTTCAGTGGTTGTAAACTGGAAACGAGCTCCTAACAATAGCAGCAAGCCAACACCATTCCGAAACTGCGAAGACTCTCACTATCTCGTCGCTGCTTGCTGTTCCTTACTCCCCTCGTTTTTATTTTTACCTTTGCTGGTTGGCGATATGACGGCCAACCTCCTGTGAAGGGATTACAATACCAAGCAAGGTCGCGGCTGTGCGTGCTGGGACGGTTCGTTGGCCCCTAAGAGCCTCGAACCTGAAAATTCGTCTGCGCGACGGCGAGATGTCGAGCTCGGCCGGCGGTAGTTTCGTACGCATTGGCGCACACTCTTGCGTGTTCTTTCGGGACTTTAACCGTTTACTCCACCATTCTTTGTCATAAAATATTGTGCAGTCTGTTTCACGGGAATTTAGCTCGCTATGCAAACTGTAAGGCCTGCCTAACATGCCTTTGCTTTTGCCTGCGTCCGCCAATCGCAGAGCATTCTCGAGTGACATCATAGGTTCTGTTGCGGAAAATGAGCTGGTGGGTCGCATGGTCATTTCCTTTTTTCCTAATTATGTAGCTTATTTGAGCGAAGTTTGCGTTATAAGTGGTGTCGTTATGGTTCTGACGAGGCAATCTTTCGAATGAACCAAACATGTGTTTTCTCTTCATGGCTCCTTTAAATTACTAATTCTAATAAATGCTTTGGAAAAGTCTATAAATATACCTAACGTTACCTTGTTTTGTTCAAATCCTGGATTAATTATACTTTTTTGCTTAGTAAAGCTAATTCCGTTGACATAGGTTAACGAAAACAGAACTGGTTTGATGATCTAATAGAGTGTCACAGAAGGACACAAGGCGTTTCGCGATTACTTTTTCTAACCATTTTGAAACAGCTGGGAGTACAGAAACCGGTCTATAATTGGAAAAACTGTGTTTGCCGCCAGATTTATACAGTAGCGTGACCTTACGCTTGCAGCATATTTTTTGGAAAAACACCAGTAGTAAGGTATAAGTGAAATATATGGTTAAGCGACGATACAAGAAGGTCCAGTACAAACTTATTAAGCGGAATCTGAAGCCCATCGATGTCTATAGCCTTGCTATTTTTTAGTGACAAGAAAATTGACCATATTTTCTTAGGTGTTACCGTAGGAAAAAAGGCTGTGTGGGGGTAAGAATCCTTTAGGAAGGTCAAAGCGCTTTTATGGTGGGAGCATTGCACAAGATTCGTTAAACGGTGATTAAACTTGGTTGGCAGTTCTTGTCCCTTGAGTGGTTTATTATCTACTGTCAATTCAAAGTCGTCGTTACGGGTGATTAGGGGGTGCAAAAGTTTATTCAATTCCCGCCACATGACATCACGCCGGGAGGAAGCCTCAGAAAACACATGTTCGCAGTACGTTTTTTTATTATAGTGCAAAAGCTTTGTCCCACAGTTTCGGTAGATTTTAAAGGCTACAAAATTGTCGCTGTTCTTTGTTTTTACAAACTTGCGGTACAATAATCTTTTTAACGGATCTTCTTCAGACATTTGTCTGTAATCCATGGTTTCCTATTATTTTTATTGTCTTGACATCCCAGAATGAACATTTTGATACACTAACACTGACGCCTCCTCGCCAAAACTTACCAACACCACCCATTCGCAATCTTTCACCCTTACACATCAAGAAACTTAAGTTTAGAGAGCCTTTCTCCCTCCTGGGTAAAGGCGATTACAAACCCTCACTGGTAGTCTTTGTCTTCTCGATGGCCTAGTGCTGGTGAAGCATAGATCGTAAACGCAGCAACTGCGTTGGAAAACGCTCCGTGGTTGTCGAAGTATGGCTATCGAGCCTTGGATCTTAAGGTCCAAGCGTTGATGTTTCTGCAACCTTTTTATTTTAATCAGGTTTGTTATTTATTGCATTTTATCGCGCAGCGGCCGGATGCCATGCCGGCCGAAAAACCCGCCCTGTTCTACTTTTATTCTTTCCAGTGGCATTCCTCATGCTGTGCGAGGCAAGTGAACCGAAAGAAAAGTCAAATGCCAATTTGATATGCGCATGCGCTTCAAATACCTACGGTTTCTTGTGAACAAAGTCATTCCCATTCAGTGGCAGGGGGTGTACCACTAAGGATACCGCGTAGCAGACGACACTCATACAGCAGATAGTCTAATGTGCGAGCGCGTACTCTCGCCTATTTCGCTGCTGAATACCTTGAAAAGCGCTGACATGCCGATCGGTCGTCGCTTCTGGTATGTTATTAAAACCTTCAGAGACTGTACACATCCTCTGTGTGAAGTGCCCTTCATGGGGGCCTATCTGCTGCTGATGATGGTGCTGGTGATGCCCATGCTGCACCTGCGCTTCACACAAGCTCAGTTCACTGGAGATGGGAACCAAGGCATCCACACTTCAGTGCCCCGTTGCCTTTGTAAAGACAAGCATTGCCGCTTTAACCGCACTGGTATATAGCTGAGAAGGTAAGATACCTCCCGTGGTGGCTCAGTGGAGATTGCATTGTTCTGCTGAAGAGGAGGTCTTTCATGCCAAGAAATCGCCACGAAAAAAAGGACAACCACGACCAGAAAAAAAAACGTGCACAGCAGACGACGATGACGAAGACGCGAGGACGCGCTCTGCGGGGTACGTGCTAAACACCCTGTGGCCACCATCATCATCAGCGCCTCGCGGGGTCATTGACCCCCGACTCATGAGTCGGCCAATCGCAAGGCGCCAGCGAGAAAAAACCGAAGAAGGAGCGATCCCGAGAAGTCCGAGAGAGGGGAGACGGAGAAGCATGGATCGCGACCGGCATGCGCGGCGGTCGGGCGACTGGACCCGTGCCGTGCCCCAAGAGGTCATCCACAACTGCAAACTCCAGGAGGTCTTCGCAAGCAAATCGTCTCGCCGGGCATCGGTGAACGAAAGCGGTGCGTCCAGAGAGCTGCGTTCATCTTGATCATGGAACGGGAGCTCGGAGCACGCTGTACCGCCACGGCCACGACACACTACCTGGACCTTTGGACACCGAAACACACCACGACCGCGCAGCGAACACCTACCGTGACCTTGTCGTTCACCTTGAACTCTTTCCCGCATATTCGAACTGTGCCTTTTCCTTTCATTCCCGGACTTTGACTGTTTGCCCCCATTTGAACCAATTATCGTGTTAAATACCGCATTGTCACAGTTTCCTGTTATTATTTGGTTTAGCTCTGTCTGTTGTGTGATTTTGATTTGGGTTTCGGGTTACATAAACAAAAGGTCTCATTTCCTCAGTTTCTTCTTCTATGTATTATTGTCCACCGAACCTGACAATAATTGGCCTCCGCGACAGGACGAGACTATTTTGTTTTGTGTACCCTTAAAAACCCAGCATGGACACAGAGGAATCATTTGAACTGGGGACGCGCTTAGGACTAAGCGGCGACTATCTTGAACAGTGGGTGCTTGAGGAACAGAGATACTGGCGTGAAGAGAAAGAGTTAGAGCTAGAATCGCTCAAAAAGATTGCCGAAATGGATAAGGAGCGCGAAGAGCACGTGCGAGTGCGCGTGGAAATTGAAAAAGAAACTTTGCAGTTGCGGCTACGACTCGCGGAGCTTGAGGCGACGCGGAGGAATACCTTTCAGTCAGGGGATGGTACAGAAACCTATGACAGAGTCATACTTTTCGCACCACCGAGTTCTAGCACAGACCTGATCATGCTGCCTTTAAAAGGAGTGCTAGAGGTCCCCCAACCATGTGAACATGTCGCTAACATAAAGCGTCAAAGAGCGCTTCATCCGGACAAAAACACCGAAACCTCTGGAATAGCGGAGGCAACGACATCAATCTTCATTGTAGGCGGGTCTGTTGAGCCCGAGGTAAAGAATGTCGCTAGAACCGGTCCGAAGAGCTTATCGCCTCCAGAGCAGTGCTCTGTAGCAGAAAAGAGTTTTTTCAGCGACGAGACGGTCCTGCACCCCCAGATTGCTGCAAAGTGCGAAAAGGTAGTTGCGAGGACTAAGGACCCGATAAGTAACACACTGAGAATATGCCTTAGTCGGCCAAAAGGTCGAACTGCAGAAACGAAGGAATAAGGATCAATGGTCAGGAACAGATGAAAAGTAAACCCAATAAAGCCCTCCAGATCCGAAAGAAATTCCGCCGGTACGACAAAATCTTCCCACGCAAATTCTTCCCAGGTTTTCGATGAGTTCGCATTAGCGCGCGTAGGCGGTGCTTTCAAGTGTAAGTCAAATCTCTACACGGCTAGACGCTGGTACGTAAGAGACAGAGAGTGGCACCGCAGCCACTGCCGGAAAAGGGAAGAAATATTTGCCTGATTTCCTGTTTGGACGACTTTGGACTGTCTATTCCACTTGGACCTGGCGTATATCGTGCACAAGAAGATGGTGTCTTCGTTTCTTATCTATGGTGATCTGTGTTTTGTGCAGTCGTGCTTCATCGCGGGGTTATTTCAAGTGCAGTGAGGACTAAATATAGTGGCAATGTTCATCTCAAGGACGGTTGGTTTGGTGCGGGGGACTAGGAAGAGACATTTTTCTTTGAAAAATGCTTAAGTGTGGGGGCATGTCATGGCAAGAAATCTCCACGAAAAAAAGGACAACCACGACCAGAAAAAAAAACGCGCACAGCAGACGACGATGACGAAGACGCGAGGACGCGCTCTGCGGGGTACGTGCTAAACACCCCGAGGCCACCATCATCATCAGCGCCTCGCGGGGTCATTGACCCCCAACTCATGAGCCGGCCAATCGCAAGGCGCCAGCGAGAAAAAACCGAAGAAGTTGCGATCCCCAGAAGACCGAGACAGGGGAGACGGAGAAGCGTAGATCGCGACCGAGATGCGCGGCGGTCGGGAGACTGGACCCGTGCCGTGCCCCAAGAGGTCATCCACAACTGCAAACTCCAGGAGGTCTTCGCAAGGAAATCATCTCGCCGGGCATCGGTGAAAGACCGCGGTGCGTCCAGAGAGCTGCGTTCATCTTGATCATGGAACGGGAGCTCGGAGCACGCTGTACCGCCACGGCCACGACACACTACCTGGACCTTTGGACACCGAAACACACCACGACCGCGCCTCTGGAACGTGAGGTAGGCCAACTCCGTTCCCGCAGCGAACACCTACCGTGACCTTGTCGTTCACCTTGAACTCTTTCCCGTATATTCGAACTGTGCCTTTTCCTTTCATTCCCGGACTTTGACTGTTTGCCCCCATTTGAACCAATTATCGTGTTAAATACCGCATTGTCGCAGTTTCCTGTTATTATTTGGTTTAGCTCTGTCTGTTGTGTGATTTTGATTGGGGTTTCGGGTTACATAAACAAAAGGTCTCGTTTCCTCAGTTTCTTCTTCTATTTATTATTGTCCACCGAACCTGACAAGGACCAGGGTTCGATACCCGGCCGTTGCAGCCGCTTTTCTCATGTAGGCGAAAGCAAACACGCCCATTGGTTGAAGTTTTCGACGCACAACAAAGATGCCCAGGTGGTAAAATTAATCCGGAGACCTTTATTACGGCGCTCCTCATCGCCTGTGTAGCGTCGGCGCGATAAACCTCCCAATGAATCGGTCTATGAAAAGATGAGATGAATGTTTCTTTTCCCAGGGGTGTGATCCCATACTTGATGCCCCACAAGCGCCAGAGATAATTTTACAGCGAAGCTGTTAGCATTTCGTTGGCCGTATAAGTTCGTGTCGTAAACAAATTATTAAAGCCGTTATACTCAATATGTATGCTGTGGGATGTGCAGAGCAGTGCTTCGCCACAATCGGCTGTAGCGCCCTTACGCTCTGAGTGCTACCACCCAGCACGCTCTTCGCCGCAGTCTCACTCCTCTCTTGATTAGTGGAACGGAGGTTTGTCCAATGCAGTTCAAATTTCCCACCTTTGCTGTGTTCGCGCGCCCACTGCCTGAAAGTGCGCCAGCGGGAGCTCTGTTCTTTTTGTGCTTGCTGTTCCTTCCACACGTGCGAGAGTTGCGCGGCTGCTTTTTGTCGCTTACTATTGTAAAACCCGCCCCAACCCGTGTTCCTAAATAAATGAACACGGACGCTGCCGGTTTATCCACCTTTACCCGCTGCCCCGACCCCGAGACATTGGATCACGTCCTGTGCTTCTGCCCTGCGCATGCTGGCGCCCGGATCAAACTAGTCTCTGGGTACCGGCGGCTGAAGCTACTTTCAAGCGCTACAGAGGCCACCTTGCGTCCTGGGGGACCCCTTATGCTGCACCGAGAGGCCTTGAGGCTGCTCATGTCCTACCTGGAGGAGTCGGGCCTCAAAACCCGCCCATGAACTGTCGAAGCCAAACCCCATCCACTATCCTCCCCGTTTCCTTTATTCCTTTTGCGCGCATGGGTGTGTGTGTGTTTGTGAGTGCCTGCGTATGTAAATATTGGGTATATAACCTGCGTGTGCATGTATATAGTCTGCATATAGCCTTTACATTGCCTGTCATCATATTCCTAATATTACGTTGCCCTTTCACCGCTCTTTCTTTTTGTACTCTTTCCTCTATCGGGGAGACCTATGCCCTCTGTCCAGAGGCAAAACTTCGACTTGTATTTATTTCGGTTTAATGAACACTTTCTCTCTCTCTTCTGCCTAAGTATGTCGTACTGCATTTCACTCATATTTTTCTACGGATGTTCCCGCCGTTTGTGGCTCAACCAAGCCATGTTAGATTTACGTGGGAGGTTCAAAAACGACATGCAGGAACATACTCTCCCGTGGCAGTGAAGCGCTACGAGATAATGGCTGAGTAATGCACGGCACAGTGCCATTGCTGATCACGCGATCACTTCCTGTCAAGCAGCACATGTGCGCCGTGACCGAGAAAAACTGCAGCTCGCGTGAGGCAAAAAATGCGCAACTGGCTAGTATAGTAACTGTCAGTGTATTTTTAAGGTGGAGCTTTTTACCTCTACTCACCAAGTTTTCTGTCGCCATCGTTGGTGTCAACACAATACTCTAGCGTACAAATAAAGTAAGTTTCTGGCACCGCCAGGAATCCAACCTGGAACGAATAGAGAAACGAAGCGAGACCCTGTTGTCTTAGTAATTAGGCTACGAACCCTGGCTTAGACAGGGAGGACAAACACTGCACTCGCCGAGCAAATCTGCAGGTTTACCTCCTGCGTTTTTGTTGAATGCCACGTGACCGCGTCACACGACCTCTTGCGCCGCTGTGCGCTCAGCCCACGGTTCGTGTACCAGTCATGTGCGCACCTTGCGGATGCGCTAGGAGCTATAAAACTTAAAAGATGCTCACACCAACGCATGACATCGCACTTCTTCGTTTCTGCCACGATCTCGTCGCCTCCGTAGGCGGTGACAGAGACTAGGGAGGCGTGAGATCGTCTATCACCGGGTTTGAGCTTTGTTTTTTATAAAAAAAGTGTTCCACTCGTCTGGTTCACCAAGCTAACTAAATCAAACACCGTTCATGAATCGTGCATTCATTTACACTAGTATATAATATCTCTGGGGAACAAACACTGCGGTTAAGAGCATTTCACTTGCATCTGGTTTCACTCTTTGTTTCACTCCGCGTGTGCAGTTGAAGTGACGGCACATGGGTAATCATTGTGGGTGTCGCTTACAGCTTGGCTTTCCAACCCCCTTCACAGGGTAGATTGGCGCGCATTTTTTCCTTACCGATTTCGGTTTTTGGCGTCAAGAGGCAAAATGTTTTTGACTGGCGTATCTTTGTCACGGAAACATGGTTATAACGATTTTCTGTAGGTATAATGCATGCGCAAGATTCAAGGCTGCGTTTTTTTAAGGTTCTGCTACTCAACTAAAAGCGTTATGAGAATTTGTTACTAAGCCTGACGATATGCATTATCTCTATTAAGATATCCGAAACAAAAAAAAAATCATCTGCACGCGCATAAGCGTGTATGTGCCGCTTTGGAGCAAAGAGAAGACTATGTTGTGAAGCCTTCCCGTGGTTAGCCATCATTCTGAGCGAGTGTGCACCATTTTTGGGGTCATTGTTTGTAGCGTCTCCTTCAACCTCAATTACAGTCCTCACAAGAAGATGCTTGAGTCAACAAAGGATTCATAACTCCAGATAAATCCTCCAAAACCCCACTTTTACTTTTTGTTTACGCTCTCTTCCAAGGATGTAGGTTCTGTTTTACCCAATGGCACCTTACTAACTTCACAAGCGCAGGATACGCGTTGACGCTCTGCGTGGTGTTCTGCACGGTGGACGCTTCGGTGTCGCTGTCTGATGTTCTCCTGTGGCTGACGGGGTTTGCAGGCTCCTTTCCTGGCAACTAAACCCAGTGGTTGCTACAGATGAGACAGAACACGAACGTACGGCAAACCCAAACTGAACCCACAAAATAACGGTTTCAGTGCAAAACGCTTCAGCCATGCCTTGGAGATATTGGGGCGTAACGTTTTCTTGATGTTTTATTTTTTCCATATGTGAACATCGTAATCGTCCAAATATTTCCGGTTCCTCTGGGAAGTTTTCCAACCATTTCCTGGAATGTTCATAATGACACCAGGCCCGCCCACCCAAATTGTTGATAGGAAACGCGTAAAAGTGGTGGTAGCTTCGTTCGAGGTAGTCCGCAATGTTCTTTAACTGAAAAGCATGTTAATCGACGAGATTTAGAGGAAATCCCCAAGGTGGAGTAAGCTTCTGGAAGGGAAAGTTTGGCATCCACCTGAATGCAACCGTACGGCTAACAAGAAAAGCTATACAGTCTTCTCAGAAAATTCGCAGTTGAAGAAAAATTCGGACCAGGACGAATTTTTTCAGCTGCGAAGAAACGTGCGGAATCGAATGGGAAATGGTTAAAGTCAAAGACGCTGCGATGAAAAATAAAACTGCGTGCTGGTCAAATTCAAAGCTCAACTAGTCATACTTTAAATCCAGAAGGGAACCAAGGAAACCCACACGAGAAAGCTTTGTGATAAGTCTTCATCATCCTTAGGAGTGCATGATTTTTCCAGCGCTGTGGCAGCTTGTAAAACTCGACCGCAGCATTCAGCTGTGAAATTGAGGGCAGGTTTTCGGCACCTTTCTGTCTCGTGCCCTTCAGCCACGAACGAATTGGTTTTTGAAAAGCCATTAACCAATTAGCCAGCAACCATAGCAATTGTTGTAAAGCAATTCTTTTCCGCGACAAGAAATAAAGTTCTAGTATCATGCGGTACTAATTCTGTAAATGATTCCTGATGACTCTAAAAGGTGCATTTCTGTGAAATTAAACACGTTTCTACCGCATTTATTCAAGTTACGGAAGCGTCGTTCATCACAATTTCTGCTTTCATGCAAATCTTAGAAGGCACCCCCCAACTTTATCTTTCGCTTGTGCGCGACGTCTTTCGTCAGCAATTGCCAAATGCGAGCGCCGCAGATTCCTGGATCGGCTGCAGACACCGGCTTTGTTGGAACACCTAGCTGCGATATATTCCTCTATACTACAAACTGCATGAAGGCATGAAAAATTGCGCGAACGAACGGACTTGCACTCTCATCTTGACTTCTAGCTTCGCTCATTGAGCGTTGTCTGCTATTTGTAATTACTGAGTATTGGCCTAAATCATACACATGGCAGGCCTCGCAAAGCTCACCTCCACGCTCAAGATTTACCGATCTGAAAAAAAGTACTTTTAGTTATCTACACTTTGCAAGCAGCACCGCAGCAGAACGACAGAAAGCCACGCACAACAACGCTGCATTCACCGCCACCGGCCTTCCACTGACGAGCAGTTCGCCACGCGCGGCGCTCTTCGCTGAAGCGACGGTGGTGCCATACAACGGCCCCCAAATCCCTATAGGAGCGAACGACAAATGAACTTGGGTGCAGCCTTCGCTACATTGTATCGTTCCTAACAGCACGTGCACGTGCGGAGGGAGAATAGCCCGCCGTCCCGCCCGCACTCGCTTCCTTTGTAACGACCGCGTTATGACACGCTTTCTGCGCGTTACTGCACGAGGTTCGGGGCGCCTCCTTTTGTCATTTTCGAATGGCAGGCAGTCTACTGTTTCGAATGTCAGGCAGCCAAAAGACGAAACACAAGTTTGTGTTATTCGAAAGATTTCGTATTTTATAGTGCCCCCAGCGCTTGTCCGAATGCAAGAGATGTATTATTCACTGAGGAATTAATTAAAACGTCCATTTTCCCGCTAAATCGGGCGTTTTCGTCGTCTGTATTGACATCACAGGGCTTTGTTTACAATGAGTGAACCTAGATGGCACCACCACACCGCAGCAAGCCTTTTTCTGCTTTTGGTTTTTTTGTGGACGTATTTGTACCTGGCTTGTTTTGTACATAGAGACAATATTTTCGTGAAACCTGGTGCCTTCTCGTCAAATAAGGACACGTAAGACACCGTCGCTTGCATCAATCGGCCAGTGTCGTCTGAAACAACCCCAAAGCTCCGCAGTCCTGTGCAGCTTAACCAGGCATAGTGCGCGCTGTGCAAGGATGTTGTATAGAACTCCTGAAGTGGAGATGGCGCTCGAAAACTGACGCCGACGGGCGCCGTCTTGCCGTTGGCAGAAAACTCGTTCTGTGGTAGCAGACGCATTGCACCCGTCGCATCATGTACATCTTTTTGCGGCGGGTTAGGTTATATTAGAGACGATAGACTTTCTTGGGCTACTTAAACGCAGAAAGTTTGGTCTGTATATATGTCTGTCTGTATGTCTGTTTTTTATCTGTCTGTCTGTGATCACTGCAGAAAAAACAATTCACTCCGCCGTCTCCTGCTGTCACCCTCGCCAATGTAGCTTCTGGCGTCATTTTAAGAATTCAACCGGCAACAGTTAAGAAAAGTCCCACTAGATGGGTTCCACGTTCTGCTTGCAACGCATGTGGAGTAGGGAAACGCGGTTCTATATAAGTTGAAGTAGGGCGCCTCAATTCACGGGCGTCTTCGCCGTACGGCAGCATTGGCATCGAGACACCCGGTTTGGAATAGTGGAACACGGAAAATTTACAATGATTTAAGCAAACCTTTGCGTCTTTACCTTGGGAGGAGCGCGGCACAAGAAGAACAACTAGAGAGGTGACCGGGAAAGCGAAGGGAGGCATTACTTGGCAAAAGTCGATAGAGTCTATCGTCTTTTGACGACATTTGCAACGAAAGGAGCAGATACGCGGCCAATTTTTTTTATTCCGTTCTTTTTGGTTTTGTTTTGTTTTGCAATTTTATTCTCTCATGCGGCTAGCTTCGAGCGCACCTAGCTTTGCTTGCGCGCTTTCGTTTCGACGCCTGTGGTTACGGTTATGCTCCCGTCTTCGTGTTTCTATTTAAGCACTACGCACGTCTCTTGTGCGTGCGCCGGTGGGCGCACACATCAGCTAATTATGTAAATTCTTGGGCGCAAAGAACTAAAATAAACAGAAGACCCAATGACATTTTTTTTCTGTCCTATGTGTTGTTCTTCCGCGTTCTTTCTTGCCAAAGAGCATAATTCGTGTTCGTTCGATCATCGTTCGCGGATGGATGCTGCATAGGGGTAGAAAGCAGAAATGGTCTGCTCGTGCGTCGCGTTCAGCTGCGCTAATCGCGCGACGAAGACGTTGGGGATCAGCTTTCCTCTGTAAGTACTGAGGAACTCTGTTTGATTTGGGTCTCGAGAGCATTACTGGTATTATAACGTTATAAGTGCACACTTGCCCGCTGTTTGTGCGTGATGTAAAAGAAAAATTAGCCGTAGCACCTGCCGTCCGCTTAATGAGCATGCCGTACACGCTTGTTTACGCAGATAGGCGAATGTTTTCGATCGTAGTTGTGGTGACCCTGCTGTCGCTTGAGTGCACGAAATCATGTTTGTAAATATGTGGGGCGCAGCGGAAATTGTCTTTCCGCACTAATTTAAATGCAGAGTATTGCTCAGACTGTTACCGTGAAAACTCAAGGAACTCTTGTTAATATATTTCATTTGCATCCGGCCCTACGTGAATACTCTGACGTTTCTCGTTAGCGCAGTTTCGTAGAAGTCTTTGATGCAACGAAATGCTCTCCCGCGTTCTTCAGCCGCGTGATTTTCTGATCAATAGCACGTGCTGGCGTACGAACGTGCGTGGTCAACGAAGTTGTAGATGTCATTGAGTAACCTCCTGCGCGTAGTTTTCATATCAATAGCACGTTACTATCGTGCGAACGGGCGCGGTTAATGGAGTCGTGCATCCAATTATGTAACCGTTTAAGATTTGTAACATGAAGAAAGTCGATGCGCGTGAGACATGTATGTGTGATGATCATGCTTTCTGTAAAGTGCACGCGGGAAAAAAAAACCTGCTTTAATGAGCTTCAGTATGCGTCTAATCCATTTTGCAAAATATGATTGAAAAGCTGGAAATAGACCCGCCGCGGTGGCTCAGTGGCTAAGGCATTGTGCTGCTCATCCCCAGAGCGCGAGTTCGATTCTCGGCTGCAGCGGGCGCTTTTCTGACGAAAGCAAAAAGCGAAAAGAGCCGTGTAAAAAAGATTCCCAGGTGGTCAAAATTAATCCAAGCGTGCCTCCATTACAGCGTGCCTAACCAACTGCGTTGCGTAGGCGCTTTAAACCCCATAATCAATCAATCAATCAATCAATCAATCAATCAATCAATCAATCAATCAATCAATCAATCAATCAATCAATCAATCAATCAATCAATTGATCAATCAAAATCTCGTGCGTAATTTGGTCTTCTTCGGCAAGGGCAAAACTGGGCATGTTGTTAAAACCAGAAAATGTGCACTTGCAGTACATATAAAGATTGCAATATCCTGGTGCATATATTTCTCGCAGGACTGCCTAAAAACCATTCGAACCGCTAAACTGTGTCTACAGAGCTCGTTTGGGGAGAGCTGAGTTGTTATTCATTTTTCATTAATGAATAGCATTCATTAATTCCAGCAATGCCGCTAAAAAAAACAAGCGTCAAATAATCGCGCTGTCGCGTGTGCTGCACTTTCAGCGTGAATTCCCGGTCAATAGTAACCATATAACGCTGCATCTCTTCACACAGCAATCTTCATGAGGTAATTTTAATGTTAAGAGGGGCGGCCTATAGACTTAGATATATCAAATAAATGTTTTTTGAAGTAAAGGCAGGGGTAGTGTCTTTAGCCAAGCGCTACGCGTTTTAAGAGCGAATGCTCTTTATAAGCGACCCCAAACCATCCACCGCCGGCGGCGGCGGCGGCGGCGGCGTCGGCGGCGTTGGCGTCCGCAGTGCTGTTTAAAGAAAAAACAGCATCCGGCGCCAGGTTTCGATCCGAGGACTTTGCGGGCCGCAGCGCGACGCGCTACCGACCAAGCCACAGACGCGACGGTGATATCAGTGTTAGACGCGCCTTATATCTTTAACGCATTCAAACTACGTCGTCAGCGGCGTGCGTTGGCGACTCAGCGGCGTTATAGCGGCTTGATAACTGCGTGGTGTACACGTGATACTACAAACCCGATGGAAGAGATGGAAGAGAAGGCGGCGAGGGGGTGGGCTGCGGGGGCCGAGCGCAAGCGCCGCAAGCGGGCCGACAACCGTGCATTCGCACTTTCACATTCTCCCCCTCGGGGAAATGCGGGGGAATTTTTTTCCGAGGCGACAGGTCTGTTTATCAACGTAAGATATACACACGTCAACTCTTTGAACCATATCTTATGCCAATACTTTCCGCGTAAGGCAAAATTCAGGCTGCCTTCAAATATCGTAATCGATAAACCAGCTTACCCATCGTTTTCTCTCTTATAAAGCCAAAAAAAATCACGCCTTATCCTCGGAATGAATGTTGATAAGTGGGGCGAAGCTCGAGAGGGGGAGATCATCGGTAACCGTAACTCTCCCGTGAAAGTTCGGCCATTACATCCTTAAGAAATACGTAAGACTGTGTGCGTACATTGTACAAATTAATTTTATTTTCGGAGTCAATGCTCCCAGGCCCAGACCTGGTGAAAGACCCCGCGCCATCGAGGACTACCCCGCACCTCTACCACAATTTGTCACGTAGGATGGGACACAACGGTAAAGAAAGAACTTTTATTTAGGACGAACTTGTGCCCGAACAAGACGAGAGGAAACGAGCAAAGGTAATTGCGTCTCGTTCGATCTCCGAGAACGACTGCCTGCGTTCGTGGCGTGATCTCTTGCGTGACCTCCCCCTCGCAGTGCACGTGCGCTCGCGCCTCCGTTGGCGAACACAGACAAGCTCGTGCTCCCGGTGCCGAGTTTGCGTTGCCGGTTGCAGCCGGTTCTTGCACGTGCAACGCGGCCCACTTTGCGACATCTCCGAAAGCATGCGGCGGTCACGTACCACGAGACACAAGGGATGGACAGACCCATTACTTAAGGAGCTTCGCCCCTAAAAAAACACGACCGCACTTCAGCGTCCCTGCCCGCTCAGCGCCTTTTCTGCCCACGGCCATATGGCCGGGGACCGGTTCGCCCGGCTTCACCTCCACGCGTTGCCCGCTATAGGGACCGGGCGGCCGTTCTGTGGCACCACCATCGCTTCAGCGAACAGCGCCGCCCGTGGCGAACCGCTCGTCAGTGGAATGCCGGTGGCGGTCAACGCAGCGTAGTCGTGCATGACTTTCTGTCGTTCTGCTGCGGTGCGGCTTGCAAAGCCTAGATAACCACAATGACTTTTTTCAGATCGGTAAATCTTGAGCGTGGAGGCATGCGAGGAGGCATGCGTGGAGGCCTTTACGAGGCATGCCATGTGAGTTATTTGCGCCCATGCTCAGTAATTACAAATAGCAGACGACACTCAATGCGCCAAGGTGGAAGTCAAGCTGGAACTGAAAGTCCGTTCCTTCGCGCCATTTTTTCATCCTTGCGTGCAGTTTGGCGTATCGAGGAGTATATTGCAGCTAGATGCTCCCACAAAGCCGGTGTGCACAACCGACCCAGGAATGCTTCGGCGCTGGTCTTTGGCAGTTGATGACGAACCGGCGTCGTGCACACACGAAAGACGAAGTTTGGGGTGCCTTCTAAGATTAACATCAAAACAGAAATTGTGACAAACGACGCTTCCGTAACTTCATTACTACGGCAGAAACGTGTTTAATTTCACAGAAATGCTCTTACTACAGTCATCGGGAATTGTTTACAGAATAAATACCGCATGATAATATAACACTATTGCTTGTCGTAGAAAAGCATTGCCTTACAAGAATGGCAATGGTTGCTGGCTAAATGGTTCGTGGTTTTTCAAAAACAAATTCCTGCGTGGCTCAAGGACGCGAGACAGGAGGGTGCCGCAAAACTGTATTCGGTTTCACAACTGAATGCTGCTGGCAGTTCACAAGCTGCCACCTGCGCTTGAAAAAGCATGCACTCCTCTGTCGAACGACGATGATGTTTTATAGCAAAGCTTCTTCATGTGGGTTTTCTTGATTGACTTCTGGATTTAAACTTTGAGTAGTTGAGCTTTGAATTTGACCAGCACGCAGTTTGGTCTTTTGATCGCAGCGTCTTTGACTGTGGCCATTACCCATTGGATTTCGCACGAGGAAAGTTTCGCGTTCAACAATCGTAATCGTTAGACGGAGGGCTGGATGATTTTGCTGTTTCATTTTGCACTTTCATGCCCCTCATCTCCCAATACAAATTGCTCCCAGTGTGTCGGAAATGTGTCTGTGCTGGAAGACTAGGGCTGATGCACCCATATTTGAGGCAACTAATCGCGCGTTTTTCGTGTCTTCTCAAGGCATTACACAATTTTTTCAGGTACTCTATAAAAAATACTTAAGCATTTAAAAAGACAGGCCGACGTTAACAATGCCACATTTTTTTAACAGTGTCGCATTTTTTAACCCGTTTACCACGCAGGTGGTAAAACGGGAAGCGGAGGAGGGATGGTTTGTAGCTTGAGCTGTTGGATGGTTGAATAACTTTGGCTCTTGATAAATTGACCACTACAAACGTGGGAGTTCCACTTGGGCTCTCAGGGTCCCATGCTGTAACTGCGTCGCTCAGCAAAAGCGTAGGCACAAAGCTCACGGTTACAGAAAGGAAGTGCAAACTGCCACGACGTTTCCACGGCCACACGGTAATAGATCTCGTTCGCAGCTGCCTTTCTCTTCAAAGCAGACGTATCGAGGTATCACAGCGTTAAGGCTGGCGTGGAAACCGTAGTCATTGAAACCAGAGAAGAAATGAATACTAACATTAACAGTTTTGTTCCTACTGAGATCGCGCGCACCCATGCGCAGAGCGCTGCAATAGCGATCATGTCAATGTAGCCCATTCCCAAACTTAGAAGCGTCAAATACATTTATGTTGCGCTAGCGCATTTAAGAAGAAATTAATGCTGATAATAGTAGTTTCATTCGTACTCAGAACGGGTGGAGCGAAGCGTAGATAGCTGCAAAAAGCATCATGTTATTTTAGCCGATACCCAACTTTAAATGCGCCCGACAAGTTTACGTACCCGTTACTGCATCTAAGAACCCAAAACATATGCCTAGACTTTGTTTCACCGCCCATATCCGCTCACAACACCACCAAAACATGCAAAGCACCGACGCAAAAGCAACAAAAACACCGGGAGGCTGTATAGTCCAATGCACCGGCTCATTCCACTAACGAGTGGAGCGCCGAGTGGTGGCGCCACCCGGTCAGCTGCCCGGTCCCTATGGGCGGCCTCCACTCCAAAAGTTTTATACAACCTCTTTGGCGCAGTACTAACACCAGCATTCGCAGCGGTACTTCTATGTTTACGGGTCCTTTCGTAACATTCACGATTTGTCCCACCATTATTAGGGCTTTCAAAAGAATGTGCCCTAATAGCTCTCAGCTCCATAAGCGCTTCTAGAACCAAGAGCTCCATATTTCCACTGTGCAACCAACGCACCAAGATGGGAATACAGTGACGTCAGTGCAAGCTATCACGCCTCCGAAAAGCCTGTCTGCAAACTTTGTTTTCGAGGTCACAAAGCACGCCAGAGCAGTTGGACAGTGCTATAACGGCTGCCAAGCACCGGCAGCAACTGGGTGCACTGCGGCCGTCGACTGCGAGCGATACCCGCTCCAAGCCTCCAAAACACACACATACACTGTCGGGACTGGGCCATCCCAGCTCAGTCACTAGTGTTGCGACGTTGCCCTGCCCAGTCCGCTATCGACGCGGCGCAGACCATACCGAAGAAGCAGCCGAGATGACGGTTATTTGAAACAACCTTTATATACAATATATACAAAGGTAGCAAGAGCGTTACATGGCTAAGACAAGCGCGATAGCACTTCTCAACTCAGGGCCTTCGATGAGATGCCGCCGGACCACCGCTGCTTCCGGGCTGGTTTTATACTCCCGGGGTTCCGTTGCAGCCGCGTGCAGTTCCGATGCCTCCAGTCGGAGCTATCACTGGCCGCATTACGAATTTGGCGAATGGAGGCGAAGCGATTGCGTCAGCCGAGCCGCCCGGACCGGGAAAGGGAAGGCGACTCTGCGGCGGCGTCTCCAGGCGCTACTTGCTGCGTGTCTGCGGGGATAAGTTCGTCCCAGGCATGATTTGGTCAAGCCGTCGCGATGGGAAAGCGAGAGCAGACTCGGCGGCGCCTTTCCCGCCAAGTCGCGGCACGTCTGACGCCGGCGGTTTGACCTGGGCGTGTATCAACCCCGCCATCGGTACGTCGCCAGGTGCAGCGAATTTGTGTCGGGCGCTCTGGAACAACACACACACGGATACAAAAATGAGTGGTCAAAGTCAGACCCGTTTTGGGGGCTCTTAACGGAAATGAACATAGCAGCGCGTCGTGTCCTTTTCTCGTGTCCCTTTCCTTTTACCCCCGAACTGCCCATTAAAAGAAAAACAAATCGACTCGTTTTTTTTGTGCTCATGGTACAGGCATGCAATCATTTTGAATAAATGTGACCAGTAAAACACGTATTCAAAGAAATTTCTCCTGGACGCGTCAAACCGCTGAAGTTCATGGTTCCTAGATTTGCGGGACGTCTTATTTGGGGACACCTCGTAGTTAGCCGACACCATGTAAAAGGCCCTCACTGCTGCAGGTGCCCCTTATGATGATGATGATTAGTGGTAGCCTCTTTGTAGCGGGGTGATGACGTGTCATCTCATAGGGACCCCCCCCCCCATCGCTTCCTCCCCCCCTACCTTTGCCGCTTCGAGGCGCACTCCAGGTCTGCCCCCCCCCCCCCCCCCCCCGGAAAAATAAGAAGTCTACGCCACTGGTGTTGCCGGTGTCTTCCTGGGCCGGCACGAGACGAGCACGCTTAACGCGCCTTCGACGTTTCGTCGTTGTCGTCAGCGCCCTGCGTCGACGAGTCTCGGCGGGC
This sequence comes from Haemaphysalis longicornis, assembly GCF_048455015.1. NCBI lineage: Eukaryota > Metazoa > Arthropoda > Arachnida > Ixodida > Ixodidae > Haemaphysalis > Haemaphysalis longicornis. The sequence continues at coordinate 97,272,434 of NW_027526233.1, read as the reverse complement.
CGTGATTACAAGCACCCCACAACCATCCCCGGAAACTGCATCGACCTCATCTTCAGCAACTTTAGGTTTTATCTTCTACAACAGCCCCATGACTTAAATTTCACAGGCCATAAGGCGGTCACATTCAAGCGGAACGCCAACCACAGCTCGACGTCACCTATACATTTAACATGACAATGATAATTCTTAATAAAATACAAAATCACACCACGCACAACGTCTCTCTCGCTCTCTCTTTAATGCCTCTCCGCTTTACCAATTTGCCCCCCTCCCCTTCAATAAAATTACACCAACTTCCCGTAGGGGGAACGCTGAGTAGTATGCGAAACAACCATGGTGTGGACGCAATTTCCCATTTCGTAGTTCCCGTAAGTGAAATGTGTGGTAGTTACCATGGAAACCAAACGGTAAATATAACGGTGTCTAGGTACCTCAACCTCACGGAAACGAAGAACTGAAAAGTAAATGGCACTTGAATCGACCACATGGCTGCTTCGCATGCTACTCAGGGTTCGCCTACGGGAAAGTGGTGTAATTTTTTTCCCTAATGATGTAGCTTATTTAGGCGAAGTTTACGTTAAAACTGGTGTCAGTAAGATTCTAACGAGGCAGTCTTTTGAATGAACCAAACCTGTGTTTTATCTTCATGGCTCCTTTAGGGCCCCGCTACTGTGGCTTGGCGAAGTCGCCTGCTTTGTAATCGAGCGACCAAATCAAACTACAAATAAAAGAAAATTGGAGGAAGAAAGCGTACCGAAAAGTGTATGGAGGGCCGTAGCCGAGTAGGACCGACAAGATAACCCTGAGGACGTAAAATACACCGAATATTAGCCCGCAATAAAGCAGAGGATGAAAGCATGGATAAGGGGAGGCGAATGCTGAGTCGGTGCCTTTTGAGCCAAGCACGCGCTGCGTGATGCACGTACATCGGTCCTTACGCGTCTTGTTTTGCATGTCGCCACTTTAAAATTGTTCGGAAAACTGTAATGCTTTTGGTTTCTATCATTAAAGTATTCCTGTCTCACTGAGAACAGTTTAGAGCCTATTTGACGTTTTTAAAAACGAGATCACGACAGATAAATGTGGAGAAACCAAACGCCTCCGAAGCTTGGGCGTTTCTTCCGTCTATTGGGGTGCACAAGTTCCTTAAAAAAACGTTCATTTGTTCGAATACCTCATTCCTTTCTTTACTGAATGACAGCTGGTGTAGATGAGGGGCATATAGCATTAAGTCCCGCGCAAGCAGTCTACTGCGAAGTCTTCCCACTAAATAGGACATCCCTCAAGGGAGGTCGATGAAAACGTAGAGTGCAGGCGTGAACAATCATCCGAGTCCATCAACAGAGAGTCTGGAACGGCCCCTTAAAAAACAATCAATCGGCAGATCCTCCCCTGAAAACCAAGAAGAGTGGTTTGTGAAACAGTGCGTCAGAATCTTCATGAGGTGGGATAGCGAATGAAATCGCCAGCATATGTATTTTTATGAAGTAGATTCAGCTCGAAGTTACTTTGAGAATCTTGAGAGCTAATTCAACCACTCTATTTTATTTAAAAGCGAGTACCTTCGGACATTTATTGCCATCATGCAGAGAGAACAAGCAGTGCTTTAGCAGGAAATGCGCAACACACTGACGAAGAGGTCGGTAACTTTTTAGAGGAATGAAGAGAGTGCTTAGCTGTGCGGACCCGGAAATGATGAAGGAAAGGAAACTGCAGCTTTTAATGTGAGGTTTAAGGATATAGCTCTTTGCTTACTCTTTTGTAAGCCCAAAAAGATGGCGGCTGATATCCCGTCGGATAGAGCTATGATGGAGAACGCGCATGGATTTATTACGAAGAAGTAAGGTGCTCTCTCAAAGTGGTGGTTATGCAGACAATCAGTGGCGGGGCTTTCAGCTCCGATACACTTACAATATCATGCGTATAGTAATCAGGCAAGGGGTGCTAAAACTTTTTCGAACTGCAATGCAATCCCATGTGGGTTATCTAGCGGAAATATCTGAGAAAAATTACGACAGGCATTGGGTCATTCGACATCGGCGGAAGTACTACTCTAACCGCAAACACGTGTGTACGCAGCTGGTATTCACCACACCCGCCCACCACGTGCTACACGCCAGCTGGACGAGTTCTGCCGCCGTCCATTGTGGCCCGCCATACAAATCTGCGCTGCAGCTTCCCACACCTAGAAAGAGCGAGGTTTGTGAATTCCGTGAGTGTCGTCCGCTCTACTACCATTGCGGAAGAGCTGGCAATCTACTGATGTTGGCCTTGCAAACGACGCAGGCTGCAAGGTGCCCTCGCCGATGCACCTTGTTTTTTTCTCGGATAGCGCTCCCACGTGACGGGCGATTACCAGAATAGCAGCAATTGAGAATTAACTGAACCGCTACAGCGTACGGCCCGCGCGTTTCAACGGCTCCGTGAGTGAAACCCCCCCCCCCCTTCCCCCCTACCCACTCATCCGCCTCCGCCGCGTTGGGAGTTTGGTGTCCCGCACGCCACGAAGGAACCATTGACTGGTATAGCTAGAAAGCTTTGATTTAAAATGCGACCACTTGGAACGCTTCCGACCACCACGAACCTGGAATCCATCTCGCAACGTCGAGTGTGAAGTGTACATGTATCACCATCAACGGTAGCACGTGTCTTACTGAGTTAACATAAACGCCAGGTTCTCACGCGATATAATCCTTTCAATGAACTCATTGAGCGAAAATGGTGCGAGAATAGAAATGCAGGCAATGTTGATCATGGTCGTCCACGCCACCACTCTGTAACCAAGCGACGTACAATGTCATTTTCTAAAGATTGCCAATGACTACATCATATTGGCTACCCGTCTAGGCCTAACGAGAGTTTTTTACTATGAAGATCCTATCACTAACACCACCATAATCCTGGTTTACGACCAGAGCTCACTTTTCGAACGTCGCAGTCACCGTCGCACCGTACGGTTGTGTGCTTGCAAGAAAATAATACGAACGCCTTTTGCTCCCAAATTTCACTGAGGCCTGTCAGCGATTCATCATTGGCACGTACGTTGAGTTCCTGTAAGAAACTTATCAAGCTGGCGGGCGTCATTGCGATCATCTAATTTTAACGCTAGCCCGAGACCCCACGCAAGTTTTCGGCATTGTTCGTGGTGGTCATTCCATACTGCATCACAAGCTAAGGACTTTGGTACGCCACTACGTAACTGTTTTTCTATACACACTAAACTTTTTTACACCCTTTTTGGCCGAAAAGGGTGTAAAAGCCTTGTCCCAGGGCTAACACCTTTAAAAGGTGTTTTCGCAAAAAAAGGGTGTACGGACGAAAAAAGGGTGGAAGAACAAAAAAAGGGTGTTGAGCTCAACACCTTAAAAAATGGGTGTTCAGGACGCTCAACACCCTAAATAAAGGGTGTTGAGCATCCTCACATCGCTTTTTAAAGGTGATGGCATGCGCAGTACCATGGTGCTGCGCGTGTCATCACCAGGGCCTTGGAGGCTTGCGACCTATCACCATGGTGTCCTAATGCAATTCATGGCGACATGTGTATGTCTGGAGGCTCTGTAAGTAAATGAAATGCAACAATTTATCACTAATGGCACAATTTTAAGTTATATATACAGTGATCCCTCGTGGCGTCAAACTCGGATATCTTGAAATATCGGTTAACTTGACATGACACACAAAAAAAAAAAACGTAGTAGTCTGAACCAAAAGAGAAGAAATAATAGAACTTCACAATTTCATGCACGTGACGATCACAACATTCGTGCACTAGAGGGACCACTGAAAACCGTTATCAGTGTGCTCACTACACATTAGCATTCAAGGGATACAACTAGACAGAACTGGACCCCCACTACAATTGCAATCATGTTTTCTGGTGGTGGCTTCCAAAAACAATATCCCATGTGATGTGCACCCATAGAGAACTTGTATTGGTATTTGTCGTCACACTTTTTTAAAAGGCAGATAACCACATTTATAAGTTCAATTGACCATAAATTGCACACTTTCTTTTGTGTCAAAAATCTTGAGACTCAAGCCGAAGGAAACCACGTTTTACAATCGAACGAAACTTTTACAATCGACAGTAAATGTCACAACATAAAAAAAAGAAACAAGAATGTTTGCAGAATTCTGTGCACAAATCCTGAGACTAAAACTAATTCACAACCATAAACTATGATTGAAGTGTCTATTAATAAACATTTTGGCAACTTCCCTTAAAAATTCACATCCAAGCACATACCAAATATCAAGACACAAGCAATTATGAACTTCCTTCCCTCCGAATGCAATGAGGTGGACACAGCAGTCTGAACTATAAAGAACATTTATCTTTGACCCATCCTATAGCCGGTATTCATTGAAAAGTTTAGCTGTCAATTTTTTCGTTTGGCAACACTGAAATAGCCACGAACATGGCTGATCGCGCCACGGACATGGCGCGGCTCGTGCCACTGCGGCCGCACGCCGAAGAAAAATATAACACTGACGTGCGTCGCCTGCTCCGTTTCAACCGATTCTCAACAGTGGTGTCATCAAAGTTGTTATTAAAAGCACTCGCATTGGAGTCAAGGCATTACGTTGCGTTCGGAGGGCTAGAGCTTGGAATGTCCAAACCATATCATGCGCTTAGCACGTACAAGTACCGCCATCTTGCGGAGCTCGACGTAACCACACACTAAACATTTTGACTCCCAAAAGGGTGCGTTCAGTTTGTCGCCGCAGGAGCACCCTCATAACACAATATTTTACCCCCCTTAGGGTGCTTGGATTCTGTCGCCGCAGGAGCACCCTTTTCTGCCCAAAATATCATACGGTGCTAACTTAGCACCCCAATCTGTAGGAGCTTTTCCTGCAAAAGCACCCACCTAAAGGGGTACAAAAAAGGTGCATCATCCTCGGTTCACAAATGGCGCTGCAGGTGTGCAGCCACATATGGCACAATATGACACACGATTATGGTATGAAACATTCGTGCTTTCCAAGCTCCGGTCTACGAGACATTCCATTGAAGCGCAATGTCAGCTGATAATTTACTTGAACTTTTTGTCCCACCGATTTTTAAAACATCCATTTATAAAGTCTAATATTACAGCCAAATCGCAGTACAGAAGTTGTATCATTAGAGGTTGTTGATTACTCAAAACGGTGTTAAAAATTCAATTTTATGTTCATTTTGCTGAACTGCAGCGCACATCCTTCGAGCTTCACTGCACAGCATAAACGTGTTATGCAGTGAAAGCAAGTAGGCATGCAAGACATCAACTGCACAAAAGTTCTTTGAACCTTACAACCCTCGGCTTCTCAGCATTGCATCAAACTTCCAATCACGGTAGCTACCCGCAATGTTTAGTGCCTTATTCTTGAGCTGAGCAGAAAAGCTCAATATTAAGGCAGACCAAATGCAATATGTATACTTCCCTCCGTACTGTGGCTTTATTCTACCCATAAAAGTTGGGTCCCCACTGCCATTTATTTTATTTTACATTATTCTTTTCGCTTCATGAAAAATGACCTCACATAGCAATACCAAGAACTGTATACATCACAGAACAATGCATATCCATACCTGCTAGGTTTGCCGGGGTGGCATTAGGGAGATCTTACTGGGGGGGAGGGGGGGGGGTGTAGTAGCTACAACAGAATGGGTAACTTTACACACATTTTTTTTATTTGCTTAACACGTAGCACGAAATGAAGTGTTTCTTCGTGCAAACTACCAAGAAGCTAGACCACTCAAATGTTCGACGAGGCTGACACCGCCCTTATCAGAAAGTCCTGGAAATAGTACTGCAAGTGCAATACAAAACAGCAGGAACTGAACTGTTTTGTTGTTTCGTCTAAGCTAACAACAAGCTACACCACTGGAAACTCGCTAAATCTTCAGAACCGCCGTGCAGACCGGCCGTGCTCGTGTGTAAATGAAAGCGGCGGCGGGGGCGCTGCGTTTCTATAAACAGTAAACTAACAATGGGTCGAACAGGTTCCCCATCTACACATGGCCCACTAGACTTTTTAAGCACTTCATTGATAACGATGCCAATTGGTGTCACGTTGTATTGTCAGGTATACCTCCCTCACATTGTGGCAACACTGGGAAAAAGATTTGGCCAAAGACGGGTGCGTTTTCGGGAGATTTTTGTTTTGGTCGTACAATCGTACGAAACCATCAAAATTCGGAAGCTTCCTGGAAAATTTGGGAAACCTGGCAGGTATGCGTTCCCTGGTGAAGCCCATGGTTGAAATGTGATGACATTGTTGCTATAGCAGTATTTTATCATGAGTCTAGCTTGTGCATGGTGCCTTGCATTATGTCCCTGCTGGTGGATGTGGGGTCATTTTTCAATGTTGCAAATGAAAACCCAACAGCCATTGCCCATTAGTTTCGTCTAGTATTACGAGGTGCTTTATGGGAAGCATCAAACCCGTCTATAGCCCTTTTTAGAGCTGACTAGAAGTAAAATCAGCAAAATATTATCGATAAAACGTTCAGCATCTTTTTTATTAGCAGCTTTAGTGTTGCTACTTTCCATATTTAGGTTTTTTCTGCTTTTCTTAATGACATTTTTGTTTCGCTGAGAAGGTGCATAACCAATGAAAGCTTTTCTGTAAACCTTTGGTAGCTATGCAATTGTTAGAAAATATTTTACTAAATAAAGCAGCTTAAACTGAGAATACTTGCATTCAGAAACATTAAAATCAATTTTAATTGATCATACATTTCTGGCTGTTTTTACACAAAGCTGCAAATGGGATATTAAGTGCACCACAGAGGAGGGCTCTGGATTAGCTTTGGCAGCTTTGGGATATCTATTGCGGACTTAAATCTCCACACATGGGTATTTTAACTTTCTGCCTCCACCAGGAAAATGGCCCCCAATTTAGAGAGCTATTCTTACTAGTATTTAACGTACATTTTAAAATAATCTCAGTATTATAGCCACAAAATTATTCTCTACAACAGCACCCAGCGGGTGCTGTTATAGAGAGATTGTGCACTACACCAGACACTGTACTACACTGTCGAGAGCTTTGACATCTACAATGACCTCTACAAAGCAAGCTAATACTGGTAAAATGTTTCATACCATAATTACTGCGTGTTCATACCATAATTACTGCTTGATGTGTTTATTTTTCTACCGACATCACATTTCATTGACTATTGCAGTTCCATAATTTCTGCTGCATAAAAAGCATTGCTCTGCCCATCTTGTATTTCCTCCACATCAACAAATCTACACAATTCTCCTTATTGCGGAGCTTTGTTTCTTTGGCACTATTCCACTGTTTCCTTGACCTCCCTTTAGAATCAGCATTCTGTATTTGCTTAACCGGAATTTTACTGAAGCCATGTCTGTTTCAATTTAACAGATAGAAATAACGAAATTTAATAAGAAACGTGCAACAAGCTCAGCATTCAACAGCAGTGCAATAAGGTGTTCCGCTTAGCGCAAGTTCACTACTCACGTTACTAGCACAAAAAATAACAAAAGGCGATTACTTAAAGGAGCCATGAAGAGAAAACAAAAGTTTGTTTTATTCGAAAGATTAGGTGTTTCATAGTACCCCAAGCGCTTTCCCGGAAGCAAATGATGCTTTATTCACTGAGAAATAAGGCAATTTAAGCCAAAATTTTAAATCTCCCGCTAAAGTTGCACATTTCGTCATGTGAACAATGGCGTTATACGAGCCGGTCCATGAAACATATACTTAGTATGTCGACTCCATATAGCACCCACACGCGGGAGTCGACCGAGACGGCGGCCATTTTAAAAATACTAGTAAAACTTAGTGCACCCGCAGCCCTAGTCATGGAATCGCCTGATCCGGAGAACAAAACTCCCGCCAAGGAGCTCGGGCTTGCATTTAACAACCTCACACCACTTGAACGCTCAATGCTTCTAAGTGCACGAGCGGCAAGAGTTGTGGGATACGCGGTGGACGGGAAAGCGACCATTCTGCGATAGCCAAAACAGACGAACGCCCAGCCGTCGGCACCGCTGCCTCGTCAGCCCCGTCGCGACGGATGAATACAGACTGGTACGTATGTGCCGTATTTTCAATTTTAGTAGCAGTATCGCTTATGCCAGTTGGCCGGTGTCGTGTATGGAAAGCCGTTCGCTCGAGCTCTCTGCTCCGACCAGAAAGAGTTGAGCGTCAATGCGCGGTGTGTACGGCAATTTTTTTCCCTAAGGTCAGAGCACTTTGGCGGCGATTTGACGAAGTCGGCTACGAGCGCCAGCATGTCCGGGTCCCTGCCGTAATCACTTCCTCGGAAATGAAGCGAGCACACTCGTACTTCCTTTAGCTCTCTTTCGCATCCGTTTGCAAAGTTCACAAAACATAGCCACTTGCTTCGCCGAGGTTCGTCGTTGGGATGTAGCTTATTTGAGCGAAGTTTGCGTTATAAGTGGTGTCGTTATGGTTCTAACGAGGCAATCTTTCGAATGAACCAAACTTGTGTTTTGTCTTCATGGCTCCTTTAAGGACGAAGACGCACGTTTGCTAGCTTCACCGCCATAATATACGAATGCGCTGCATGTACAGTCCACTGCGATTCGAAGGTTGTCACGGGAAAGCTACTCTTTCAAATGAAGCAGAAAGAACACCAGCTTTAGCAAATATTCCATGCAAGTTTCGTTATCGTCGGCGTAGATAAAGGGCAACCAAGTCCAAGTCTGTGCTTGATAACAACGAATGTACAGCTTGAAACCCAAAGGGTGGCAAGTCAGTCGTGCGGGCCATTGTTGTATCATGGAACAGCCAACAAGGGAGCGAAGAGTGCGAAATCTCGATTTTCATGGTTCCGAAACGAAACCGTGGGCTGGTGGCCCGCTTGGCCGCTCGATGCTGGCGCGATAACCTTCAAATCGTGCTCGACTGTACTTCATAGCTGACAAGAAAACTTAATAGTCCTTTTTCTAAAGGAAAATCTAAAACACGAGAATCTTGATAGTAAACACCCAGTGTTGGCCTGCACTTCCGCCCGACGAACTTCAGGGACCGCGCGTCACTCACGAGCGCACTCATGATCACGCTCACGAGCGTGGGTCCGCCTAACCACCTGCTCTGCGGACGAATGAATCGCCCGTGGTGTGCCCACAGACCAGCGAACGGCAATTTAGGTGGTCATCATGATCATCACCATCTAAGCTCCTGAAGGTGGGCTTTGCAGTTAGCATTGAGCATACACAAATCGCATGTTAAAGTCAGTTATTTCAAGCTTCGTTTCCAAAACAACGGGCAAGATGCCTTGCCTACATATTTCCCCGTCCCATCTTTTGGTCGACCACGGCCCCCCTCCACCCCCTCCCCCCCGAAACAAAATTCCTGGCTACGCGCCTGGCACACGCCCAATCATGAGTACGTTCAGCATGCACGTCGGTTGTTTAAAAAAAAGGGTGTAATGTATTGCTCAGAAGACTCAATGCTTGCACGCATCTTGGAGCAGCAACGGCCTCAGCAGATGTGTTTGAGTGGTTATCCTCTCTCATAACATCCACAGTGCTTTCAGGAAAAGCCCCAGGCCTTGCAATTAGCATGTTCCAGTGAAGAATAATGCAGCTGATACTTTACACTTTCAAATCTTTTTCTTTGTGGAAGGATGTTTCTTTATTGGCGGTACAGCACTAGCTTGCGTAAATCGCAGCGTTCAGAACCCCAATCAGGCCTCTTTAAATGGTACAGGCAGTTACATTAACTATTTGAAAAAGTGGACTGCAAGGACTGTCAATTCACATGATAAACATCCAAAAAATAGCTAAAAACAGAACTGGTAAGGCTTTATCGAAGACCAAACTACAAAGGTACTAATATTTTTGTGTCGCCACCTAAAAAATATGGCTTCACCGTAAACATGACTAACAGCAGGAAATTCGTATACATGGTGATTAAAGGGACACTGAAGTGATATGTAAACATTGCGAGATTACTAGCGCAAATTGTAGTCCGGAGTCCCCAGGCCATGTTTCGACCACTCTAGGCGCGTTTACGCGATTTTATTTAGTAGAAAAACTAATTCGAAAATGCTGTCCTCCTCTCTTTACGCTCGCCCATTTTCTGTGGCGTTTTCGTGTGACGTCAGGAGGGGATGAGCTGGCAATTGGCTGGCTGCGCTACTGCACGGCTCCCCGGCCTTCAGACAGAGTCAGTCGGCCCAGCGTTTCGTCTGCCGGCCGTAGACGGGTCGTCGCAATTCGTTCGCTTAGTTGAAACGAAGCCAGGACACGTTTGTGAATGGAAGAATGTGCCTTTCTTTACTTGGTTTGTTTGTACACTGTATCTAGCTCCAATTCAAGGTCGCTTCACACAAGCGCTGCACAAGCCCACATGCGACGCTTCGCTGACTGGTAGGCCAGTAGGAAAATATAAGGCCTCTTGAAGGCGGGAGAAGAGTCAGCGAAGTCAATATAGGTACTAAGGAAATAAAATCAACTGATATTTTTACCGTACAGCGTAAGACTAGGGCGCGGAGAGCACTTTTTTGCGCTGGGCGAACAAGCACAGCGGCACGGAGCAAGAGTGCACAGCGGTCAGCAGCACGACTACGCATCTGCGAGCGCTTTTACGTCTACGAAATGCAATTGCTAGACGTGAGCTACTGTGGAAACTCGGGCGACGCTTACTGCACGAGCGTAGTACAACAAATAGTCACCTACGCTGCTTGAAATGCCAAAACTAAATAAAAGTGTAATCCGGTTGTACAATATATACCCCATATTAGAAAGCCAGCGGAACCAGCTCCGTGGCCGAGTTGTTTGGGGCGCTAGATATGCCACCGCGAGTGTTTTGGAAGTCAGGAGTTCGAATCCCCGCGGGCACGTGCTTTTTTTTCTGTAAGTTAACTTTTTCGTTTTCCGCCGATGTTTTCTATATTGAGTTCACCTTTTTTTGGGCCGCAACGTTCATGGCTCCACGAACTAGTTCACAAAACGCGCGCAGGCTGGCACTGGCGCGCTAGCGAGTTCTCGTTGGTTTGCTGTTGCCATAAGCACCGACTGCTTGCAGGCAGTGGGCACAGGCCAGAATGAACAGACCCTTGGCCTGGTGCGAACACGCTTTTTACGATACAGGCATGAGGGAGGAAAGCTCCAAATATGGGGGAAATGCGCATGGCATTTGGGCGTCTGCGGGTACGCGGAGGGCGTTCATGCACTGCCTAGGTCTCGGCTAATGAATGCTACCACTACAAGCCGTCCTGGGAGGCTTATCTTGTGCATTTTACAGCCGACAACATGGCAGAAGCGCGGTACGATGATTACTGAGATATTGAGAATGCCCATCCAGCAACGCCATTGGTTATGTTTTACAGAGCCGAAACCGAAACCGAAACTTGTTTGATTGCTAACCTTGGGCATCGTCCAATCACGGCGCCCCTCCTCCCAACGTCACAACCTTAGTTGGTGCGGCTGCCGCAAACCACGCATGGTATTTTTTCTTCTTTCGCGCTTTGTAAAATAATTACGGATTTGTCAACCGGATAAACGATGAAAAGTGTGCTAATTTGAGCCAGTCTACGCAGTGCAAGCAAAAACGGGAGTTTGACAAATTCACTTCAGTGTCCCTTTAACTGCTACGCCCACATTATGATTTTGGGTGAAACTGAGTTTTCCGAAATTAACAATAAAGGTTGCCATTTAGCAGCTACATATTAGGTTATGCATGAAACACCAATAATTGTTACGGGGGCGAGAACTTGTACATTCAAATGATCGAACATTATTCAAGTATGGTAGCCCACTGTGCTACCAAAACTGTTTGAAAACTTACGTTCTGGCGGCCAAACACTGTTGACAATGGTTGTGGCTCTTGTCCGGTTGAATGGAAGGACGTGATGTGCTCAGACCGTCCAGAGGTCTAAAACAGGATGACACATGATTACCACTCAGGCAAGAATGGAAATTATTGGGTGCACGAATGTTACAACTCGGGCAACACAACATTCAGCCAAAATCAATACCCGCGTACAGCGGCACCGTACACATGGTGAGGTGACTCGCCGCAAACGCAACGAAGCTTGCGAGGCGCGCACATTCGCTCGCAAACGATTTTCCCTCGCCATTTACAACACGGCACAAACGACAGCGGTGATTAACGAAGCCGTAAACGCTGCGCCGCACAAGTAGCCGCCCGTGTTCTGATAAACTACGCGTAAGACGTGGTTCGCAGTGGTGAACTCTGAAGCTGTTCAATATAGTGCTGCGGAATGGGAAACGTTACTGAGTTACTGAGCGCCACTGCGTTACAGAGCGCCAGTGCGTTCAGCGCTCAATGCAAGCACCCCGATGTTCTTTCGCACATCGCCTTTTAGAGACAAGCCCTCTAGGTTCAACTTAGCCAGTTCAGTTAAACAATTCACACACGCGGGCTCCTGTTAACGAATCCTTAAAGCGGCGATGACAGCTACAAACGACATCCAGGGACAACAAAGGCGGGAAATGTGACGAGACAGCTTACCTGACAGAGACCACGCAGAGGAGCGAGCGACGTTCAGGGGCAAGCGTCGAACGAAACTAGCCGTCTTCAGGTGGCAAAGTTGTTCTCAAATACTTCATCGCGAAGTCGAACCCGACAGACATGACCGAAGACGACGAGGTGTCCAATTAATCATAATAACTGCGCTTGTTTAACCGCACGGTCGCACACCACAGTAAACAATCCATGAAAGACGGGTCACGGGGTATCTGTTCCGGAATCCGGCCACGCCGCCGCGCGCCGTACTCAGGGTTTCGGCCGTTGGCAGGGAGTTGCGTTAACAAATTAAAACGACAACAATAAATAATTGCATCTTTTACTGAATATAACATAATCTTTAAGTTTATTATTTATTGTGTGTATTATAATAAAGAAGCTTAGATATTGAAAGTTTACAAACACAAAACGCGAACTGAAGCTTTTGGCGCTCGATTTGAACGTTAAAAAAAGCAGCAGATAGTAAGATAACACTGCGCAATGAAATTTGGCAGTGTTCTAGTGTAAGTAATCGTATTATTATTTGGCGCCGGTTTATTTAGCGCCCGATTTCATGCCCCTCCCTCCCCAACTTTTGTTTTCTTTTGATATCTGCCTTGTTCTCCAAAGTTGTTTCTGCAGGAGAAACTAGGTGGTATGTTTATTGCATTTGTACACAATATTTACGGTCGCTAACAATAAGAATGGAATAAAATTGTAATTGCTAGTACGTTATAACTCCACTGAGCGACGAGAATGACTTGTCAGAGGGGGCTATGATTGTGCTGGTGGGGCAGGAGAGGAACAGGGAACGACGGAATGATGATACAGATGTCACAGTTCAAGGTTGTGCTGTGCTCCGTGGAAGGCTGTAGAAAACAAAAAGTTGGAGGGGTAGTGTTATTCTGTCGATGTCGTAATAAGCAAGGGCTGATATTTTTTCCTGTTTCAACGTCGGTGCTGCCGCTGCTTTTTGTTGAATTTGGCAGCTTTTTTTTTTTTTGCTTCTGAACATTTTTGACGAGGTTGGGAGGATGGTGCAATGGGGTGTCTTTTTGAAATTATATTGCATGCATGGCCTCAATCAATGAAGAGCTGAACACCTTTTCCACACCCTTTCAACGCCCTTCCAAAAAAAAGGGTGTTGAGGTTGGTCAACACCCTTTTTTCACGCAAAAAGGGTGGAGAGCTACGAAAAAGGGTGTGGAGATTCAAGAAAAAGGGTGTAAGGGCCTCCCAACACCCTTTTTTCAATTATTTTACACCTTTTTTGGTCAAAAGGGCGTAAAAAAGTTTAGTGTGTATGTCTTCCGGAAGACAAGGTGACTAGCTGTAGCGTCGCCATGAAAACTTCGCAAAATGTTTGACCGAAGACAGCGCGGAACGACGGGGACCCACTTGTCGCCGGTAGGGTGGTAATTGTAGTAGTAAAGGCCACTATCATTCAACAGTCTAAATTTTTTAAGTTGGCGGCGTGAACGATTGTTGTATGGTCGAGCTGAACCGTCCAAAAGGTCCATCAGGTGACGGTAGTACGTATCAGATGGGAGTACCGGGCAAACATGTTCCGCGACGGCAATAGGGATATCTGCCACTTGCTGAGCAGACGATAAGCAACCGTCCTCCGAGGAGGACAGTGGACAACGTGAAAGAGCGTCGGCATCAGCGTGTTTCTCGGCGGTCTTGTATGTCGCGCTAAAGCTGTACTCCTGTGGGCGAAGTATTAGCGCCCAAGGCGTCCCGTTAAGTTTATTGTGGACGACAACCAGCAGAGTGCGTGGTGGCCGTTTACAACAGTGAAATGACGTGCGTACAAGAAGGGCCGGAACTTTTGAATCGACCAAACGACAGCGAGGTACTCCTGCTCGGTAATGGTATAGTTTTTTTCGGCTTGCGTCAACGTGCGGCTGGCATACGCAACTACTTGTTCCATAGAGGAAGCAGTGCATTGCAAGAGCACAGCCCCAATACCATGGCCACTTCCGTCTGTATGGAGTATTGTGGTAGCGTTTTCATAAAAATGGCTGAGCACAGGAGAAGATTTGAGGGCCTGCTGGAGTGTTGTAAACGCCGTCTCGCAATCTTCCGACCGTCAAATGATGAACTGGCAGCGAGGAGTTTGCGCAACGGTGACGCCATTGTAGAAAAGTTGCGAATGAAACGACGGAAGCACGACGCCAATTGAAGGAAACTGCGCAGCTCTTTCCGACGGAGAGGCCGGGGAAAATTTATGACGGCCATAATTTTGTCGGGATAAGAACGAATCCCATCTTTGCTAACAACTTGACCCAATGCTTTGATAGATGTACTTAGAAAGTTACATTGTTTTGCATTGACTGGCAGGTCGGCATTACTGCGGCAAGTTGCACTAGAGGCGCTCTCTATACGTGGAAGAATAGATAACAATGTCGTCGAGGTAGCACACACACGTTTTCATTTCAATCCATGAAAAACATTGTCTATCATACGCTACAAGGTGGCCGGCACGTTGCAAAGCCCAAACGGCATGACATTAAATTCGTAGGGTCTATGGGGTGTTGCGAAAGCGGATTTCGCTTTATCGGATTCATGCATGGGGATCGGCTACCCGGATCGAAGACCAAAAGTAGAAAAATATTCTGTGCATTTCAAGGTGTCTAAAGCGTCGTCAATCAAAGGCATCGGGTACACATCTTTGCGCGTGATTTTGTTGAGTGCCCTATAATCCCCACAAAATCTTACGGAGCAGTCTTTCTTTTGAACCAGCATCACGGGTGATGACCAGGAACTGGCGGAAGGACGAACGATGTTTCTCTTTAGCATGTCGTCGTCGTTTTCTTGGAATATTTGGCGCTCTTTAGGCAAAACGCGGTACGGGTGTCGGCGAACGATGCAGGAACCATCCGTTTCAATCCGATGGGTGGCCGCTGAAGTCTGCCCCAGAATCGAGGTGTGAGAGTTGAACATTTTGATGTGTTTGGCCAGCAGGGTCAGCAGTTGTCCGGTTTCCTCTGTGGTAAGGTCAGGGTTAATAACTGCAATTTGGAATCCGATGAATTATTCGTAGGTGATAAGGAGGAAGAACAGATATAGCGTCATCGCGGAGAACGAAAGCAATAGTGGCGTTTTGAGGTACCAAAATGGTTTCGGTTGTAGTATTGACCGCGGCGAGAAAGGCGTACCAATTTGAAAAACATACAAGGCACGGAGTTATTAGCAGTCCTCTAACGAACAAATGTCCGTTTTGTGCAATTAACAAATTGCCATCAACAATGTCGGCTGAAGGTACGGAGAGTACGGTTTCTTCGCCAGGAGACAGGGTAAAGTCAGAAGTACAGTTCAAGCGTAGCTCTGGATCGCCAGCGAGACTACCAAGGTCAGTTTCGGTGATGTCAATCATCGGCTTTCCGCAGTAGATAACAGCAAATGCGGATCGCAAAAAGTCCCATCCTAAAATGATTTGATGAGGGCATGAATAGGGTATTGCAAACTGAATGTGATGAGGAATTCCGGTGATGATCACACGCGCTGTACAATGTACTGAGAGTTGAAGCATAGCGGCGGTCACACCACGTAAACCTGGACCAGAGTAAGGAGTTTACACTTTGCATAGTCTACAGCACATACTTTCATCAATGATAGATATACTGACGCCAGTGTCTACAAGTGCTTCAAAGCTAATTCCCTCAACTCTAACAGTCAGCGTATTTCATGGCCGGTAAGGGAGACTTGCACTGTTCCTTTGTGACGCAGTTTCACCCCAGAAACGTCCGCATCTAGTTTACCGCTCGGTGCTCACGAACGCGGGAGGCCGGGCGCAATGGCGATATAGAGCGACGGTAGGGGGAAGGAGAGCGACGTTTACCCAGGTGCGAGTTTTGAGAAAAGTTGGTAGCATCACGAGGAGGAAAACGTTGGCGCGAAGGTGGCGAGTAGACGCGTCGACGAGGGGCGTAGCCGAAGTAGGTGTCGCGTTCGTATGGTGCGTAACCTCGGCGCGCGTCCAGCCGGCAAAAACAAAAAATGTGTCCTCGTATGCCACAATAGTAGCACACTGGTAGTTCACTCGTTGGCCGGGTTGCTCCCCACGCAGGAAAGGAAGTTCTTGAAGGCACAGGTGCAGAAATAGTGGTCAAGTGACCGTGATCAGTCGGAATAGCGGTTGGCTCCATAGGCAGGGTTGGTCTCGTAACAGCTTGAGAGTGGGACTGGGCGTGTAGGGGAGCAAGGCGACCTGGCTACTGAACGGCAGTCATAGATGCCAGGGCCTGCTTTATCAAGTCACGCAGGCCGTGGTTCTGGAAGTGGGCGTTCTGGAGGCAGGTTCCGTCACGCTGCTGTAGCTCCTCATGGATGATAGTCCGAATCAAAGTACGGAGCTCTGATTCCGAAAAGGAGATGCTAGGGAGACAATCTTGTTGAATGAGATGGGACTGCAGGTCGTCCATGCGCTGACAGATCGAGCTACGTCAGCAATCGGGGTAGGGTTCTGTACCGACAAAGCATTAAAGGCGAAAGAAGGGATGCCCTTCATGACATGATGTACTTTGTCGGTTTCCGACTTGTCTTTTTCAACTCGACAGCAAAGCGCGATGACATCTTCGATGCACGGAGAGTAGGTCTCGTACGGGTGCTGCACCCTGGCCGCGGGTTTCTTTTTGGCTGCATTAAAACCAGTCGACGACGTGCCGAAAATTTTACGTAGCTCTTCTACAAAGGTGGTCCCGTCAGGGATGTCTGCTCGTTCTTGAGAAACCAGGCCTTCGCCACTTTAGTCAGGGAAACCGAGATATTCTTCCCCTTGAATGTATCGTCCTTTCGCTTGAAAGCGCTTACTCGGTTGAATTGATCCAGCCAATCTTCAACATCGTCTCCCCGGGAGGCCAGAGAAAGACGGAGGATCACGTTGACAGCCGCTGATTATGATGCAAGGCTGGACCGGGGCTGCAGCGTTGCTGCCCGAGTGGGCGCTGTCGTGCTGCATAGAGCTGGTGGCAGTAGTAGCCACCGACCTGATCGGAGCTCCAGTGCTGCGACCGCGAGAGGTAGAGGGCGGGATTAGAAGCACCCTCCACCACTTAATTAAGAGAGTCGACGAGAACGCATGAGGACTGCTTTATTTGCGAGCGCCGGGCACGGCCGCAAAAGGACAGCAACCGTTGCAGCAGCGGAGGTGATGATCACCCGTCGAGAAGGAAGATGAAATGAGATAATGATGAACGCGCACAATGTCAAAACTACACGAAGCATAAAATGGATATTGGCCGCTCCCGCTGCTAAACCTCTGCTATGCCAATTTAACGCTCCCATTATTATTTTTTGGAGGGAGGGGAACCCGCTGTGGTGGCTCACTGACTGAGGTGTTGTGCTACGAGCCCAAGGACGCGGGTTTGATTCCCCGCCCCGGCGGCCTCTTTTCTCATGGTGGCGAAAAGCGATAACGCCCGTGTGCTCGACATTTCGGCGCGCGTTAAAGATCACCGGTGGTCAAAATTAATGCGGAGCCCTCCACTACAGCGCGCGCTTCATCCCCTGTGTAGCTTCAGAGCGTTGAACCTCGCAATCAGTCAATCAACGGAAAGAGAGGGGGGTGCTAGGACTTTGCTGTAAAGGGTATGGACAGAAGATCAGGCGGAAAGCTGACATCATCGCATTCATTTCGAAAGCTGTTGCGAAGCAGCCTGTGCTAACTTTACGAAAATGTTTTGCGCTTTTCTCTAGGTTACTGAACTTACCCGAGAAACCATTAGTGTAAAAAATTAGCCGCGTGTTTGCTCCTTTCGTTGCAAATGCCGTCAAAAGACGATAGTCTTTGTAGGCATTTGCCAAGGAAATGCCCCCCTTCGCTTTCCCGCTAACCTCTCATGCTGTTCTTGTTCCGTCGCGCCCACCCCAAAGTAAACACACTAAAGGTTTGCTCCAGGCGATTTGAATTTACCGCGTTCCACTGATAGGGGCGGGGTTTGTCGATGCCAGCGCTGCAGTACGGCGGAGCCGCGCGTGAATGGAGGCGGCCGACTACAAGGTTTATAGAACCGCGTGGACGTGCTCCACGTGCGTTCCAAGCAGAACGTGGAACCTAGCTAGTGGAACCTTTCGTTGCTGTTGCCGCGTGATATTTCATATGCTGCCAGGAGGCGGCGCTTTTCTGTTGTAGATGTAGAATATCATTTGGTATCAAAAAACCAAGCACCCAGAAATTTTAATAAAAGAACACTGTAAATATCCCTTGTTTACTAATTTCTTGTCTTATATTTGCGTAATGCCATGTTCTTGTTCAATAAAGTTGACAAGTATAAACATATAAATAGGGCTTAGACGTTTACATTTGACTGTGAGTACATAAGACTATAGCACAGTACGCATTTTACTTTGGCCGGCCGGTTGAATCGAGTTACAGACAGACAGACAGACATACATACAGACAAACATACAGACAGACCAGTCAGTCAGTCAGTGAAAACTTTATTACGCACCAGTCAAAAAGGGAGCGTTAGGTACTCCCTCCCCCCATTAGTCGGCCGGTATCCCTTGGGACTTGGCGGCATCTAGGGCGAGACCTATGATCTTGCGCTGGGTTTCGGAGGTTCGGCTGAGGAGTAGTGCCTCCCAGGATGCTACGTTTCGGTGCGGTTTCTTGTACGAAGGACACGTCTACACCATATGGACGAGGTCCGCTCGACCCTTACATTTCATACATCTTTAATCGACGACTTTGGGATGCCACTTACTATTATATAGGACTGGGTTCTGGAAAACTCCCGTCTGCAAACGTCTCCAGTAAATCTCCTCTTTTCTACTTAGCTACGGATCAGCAAGAGGTAGTATCTTCCTCTCCAGTCTATAATATTGCGTAATTTCTCTGTAGTCACTCGGCCCTTGGTTCGCCGTCATTTGGGAAGGAGGTTCGCATTGCAAGGCTGAGGCCAACTACTCGACATCAGCAGCGGCGGCATTGGCGGCGGTCGCCCGGACTGTAAGACCTCGGGCGGTCGCATGTGCTTTCTCATTCCCAATGAGTCTCCGATGAGCCGCTGTCCACACTAACGTTTCCTCTTCGGTTGTAAAGTTTTTTATGTTTGCGAGGATACTCCAAGCGGGGCTGGAGACCCTCTCTCGGTCGAAATTTCTGATGGCCGATTGAGAGTCGCTCACTATCGTTCTAATTTCCGGCCGGGTCATTGCTAAGGCAATGGCTACCTCCTCGGCCTCCGTCGTGTCCCTACTCAGTAACGTGCAACACGAGACTGGGACCCCGCTTTCAGTAACCGCTACTGCTGCGTAAGCGGTTTTACTCTGATATGCCGCTGCGTCGGTGCAAAGGACGTCCTGTCTGTCCACCGTCTCTGGTTTGCAGGGCTTTGGCTCTGCTCTTTCGTCTAGCTTCGTGATACGCGGAATGCATGTTTCTGGGCATGGTGTTACCTTAATTTTCTCCCTGATCGACTTTGGTATCACGCGTGTATTTCTGGCTAGTTCACTGGTCTGGTATCTCAGACGTTCGAGTATTTTGCTACCTGTCCTGCTGCCCAACAGTCTCTGCTGTTGCGATGCATTTGCCGCCTCTATGAGTTCATTTAAAGTGTTCGATATGCCTAAACTAAGAATGTTGGCCGTTTACGTGTTCGGGGGAAGACCTAGCGCACATTTGATTCTCTTACTTATTATTATGTCCAACTTATTCTTCTCGGATTTTGACAGCCTCATGTAGGGGTACGAAAAGGATCCTACTGATACCGAAGGCCTGAAACACCCTGAGGAGGTTGGGCTCCTTGATCCCCCCATGCTTGTTTGAGATGCGTTTCATCATTCTCCAAACATGTGCCACCGCATTTTCTAGTCGACGTATGGTCTCCGTGTTTCTGCCAGTGTCCTGGACATATAGCCCCAGTACTCTGACTTTGTGCCTCGCGGGGATTTGCTGTCCTCCTACTTTAAGTCTTATGTTGTGGCTGTTCCTGCTCGCTTTCCACTTGTACGCGCGGATGACAAACAGTGCCTTGGATTTTTCGGACGAGCACCTGAGTCCCGAAGTTTCTAGGTAGTGTTCAATTTCATCTATGGCTTGCTGTAGTATCTTCAATGTGCCCGTCTTCAATGTGCCCGTCACTACCACGGTTGGTCCACAGAGTGAGATCGTACACGTAGATGGTGCATCTCAGGTCTTCTATGTTATCGAGCCTCTCGGATAGTCCTATCATGGCTACGTTAAACAATGTCGGAGATAGGACCTACCCTTGAGGCATACCCCAGTTACCTTGTTCGATCTTCCGGAGGGAGGCACCCCCAAGCCTATGTTAGCCGTACGATTTGAAAGGAAATCTCTGACATAGTTGTATGTTCTGGTCCCCACGTTTAGGGCGCTCAAGTGGCGCTGGAGGGCCGAATGTCTGACGTTGTCGAACGCTTTGGCTACATGAAGGCCAACAATGACTCTCGTATCTTTACTCGTACTGTCAATTATATCTTCCTTGATTTGTAGCATTACATCACAGACCAAATGGTTAGCCGTTAAACCTATCATAGAGTCTGGGTACATCCTCTCGTATTCCTGATGCCTACCAAGTCTGGTTTGAATTACATGTTACATTAACTTACCAACACATGATGTGATGGAGATCGGTCTTAGATTCTCTAAACCTAGTCTCTTGCCGGGTTTCGGTATGAGTGCCAGATTAGCCGTTTTCAATTCCGGTGGAAGCTCGCCCCTGTCCCAGCATCTCTGCATCGTGCTTATGTTACTTTTTTTGCCAGGGAAGTGGTCATTTCGCTGCTTATTGCTCATGTGCAATGTACTTTGGGTATCAGGGCCCTAGTCAGGCAGCTTGTTGCCTTTACCCCTCTCATCCTAGACAATGTATGTCTGAACAAAACCAGAAATAAATAAAAAATAAAATAAATAGCCGGTGAGTTCACGGATGGATTCGTCATTTCTGTTCCTCAACATCTTATTGCTGACTCTGTCTGGTTTGGCGGCCGTTTTGGTATTGCGGCGATTTATCTCGGCTCTAACCTCCGCGATCGTGATTGGGGCGTCGAGAATCTCGTTCACTGAACTCACGTAGTCGGGAATACTTTCTCGGGAGGACGGCCTCAAGTACTGCTCCGGATTTCGTCTAACAACTCTTTAGAGGTCCCGTCGAATTTATAGTAAGGGTTTGTAGTTTAGTCGTGCTTAGGGTTTGACTTAGTCGTGCTTGGGTCAAGGAGATACCTAAGTATCTTCCAAGTTTTCGCGTTCCCCATGCCCACGTTCATCGATTTCTGCAGCTCTTGCAGCCGGGTCTTCATCTGTTCCGGGGTGGTTATGGATTATTATTTTAGGCTGGTGTGCAGTCGTGGCTTTTGAATCTTTGTAGCTCATGAGGGAACTGAGAAGCCGCCAAGTTCTCCGGGTTCCGAGGGTTCCGTAGAGCGTATTGCAGAATTGGTTCCAATTTTGCTGGCTTAGTTGTCGAGCACGTTCATCTGGTTCTGGTATGAGTAAGGGTATAGGAGTGCATAGTTTCCGGTTGGTCTTGCGCCTTTTCCACCTCTTCTGAAGGCCGTTTCTGGCATCCCATATGTGTTTGAGGTGATTGTCTATAGCCGGATATTCTTCGGTAAGAGGAAGTTCTTTTGTGTGCTCGGCGAATGTCGTGATAATCTCAGCGGCCCAATCCTCAGTATTTTGGATTGACTCAGTAGGCGAGTCTTCTCTGAAGGCCTTCCAATCAGTAAGTCTGGCTGTCCCAATTATTGAGTTCGTTGAGTTCGTTGAGTATAGTTGCCGGTAATTTCACCATTTCATGTTATTTTTGTGATATTTCGCAAAGAAATGTTTACAACAATTGTAAATTGACTGCTGCGCTGAGCTGCAAGACACGCTCAGACATTTTCTGATGATCGGGGAGAACCGAATGTTCGTGACGATTAATTTATCCCAACTTACGACAAAAGTTTAGTTAGACTCTTGCTGCAGAGGTATAGAGCGCACCTTTTGCCAATATTTTTGTGGTTGCGAGTATAACGGCGGCTCTTGAGTGGGGGAAGTTACAAGCCCAGATACAGTGGCTGTCAGTTAGTGAACCTTTAGAGTTTTCTTTCCGTCAATACATACTCTCGCTTTCGGTCAAATTTTAGTAACGGGTTTTGGTACAGCGATTCAAATGTTTTATGGTGGAAATTTATCCCTTAAGTATTGTACGAGTGCTGAGAAATATAAATTCGTATAGCGCAGCAGCTTGAATGAAACAAGCAGGGTGAAAGCTTGGAAATGGTGACTCATTTTGGAAAAGGGTAAACAGCGCGGTAGACGAGGGCGACGATGAACGCAGGACAAGCGCTTGTCCTGTCTTCTTCATCGTCCTTGTCTCGCACACTGTGAACCTTTTTCCAAGATTGAAGGACACAAAACATAAAGCTAAATGCGAAGCAGGCAGCAAGTTATAATTAATTAATGCTGATGCATCCAGCCTTCTTGGAAGTATTGAACTGGCCCCGAAAATATTTCAACAGCTTTCTGGTCATTTTTAGGCGGTCGCTGTCGCCCTTGAGGAATTGAGGGTCGCATACAGTGCTGCCGACGTCGTAGTGTGCTTCAAATGCGGCGAGTCCAAACTCTAAAGTTGGCAGACTCGCTTTGGCGTCACACACCTGCAAGCAAGCGGGAAAAAGAAGAGAAGGATATTCTTCGATGCATAAACTACACAGTTCTGGCTTACATCGTTGATTGTGCAGAGCCAGTAACAAGAAATGCAGAGCCAAGACGCTTTGACAGATGGTGCGCTATTCTGCAGCCCTAATTTGAAGCTCCGAGTTTTACAGGCTTTTAGAGAAGGTGGGGTGCTGCTAAACCTGCTGCTCGCGCGTCATAGCGAATAATTTTTTGGCCACTTTAAACACAGCCGAACCATTAAGGGAATCGCCGTCTGACAATAAGACGGATATATAGCTTCGCCCTTGGCCCTCTGATATTAAACAAACGTGCAACGTGGCAGCAAGCCTTCGCTATTCTTACCGAGAACTACGGGCCGGGGCAGAATATTAAATTTTCTCGTTCGGCAAGTTCCATTTGTTTGCGTTTTAAGGCTCGACACAGCTGCGTTAGCTTCGCCTTTACGCCGCGCCACTAAAAAAAAAACAACATATGCTCCGCCCGGTTGTTTTAAGTGGCACAGTGCCATCTGCTTTCAGCCTATGAAGGCTCATTATTAACAGCGGAATTTGTTATTACAAACGTTAGCTGCTCGGCATAAAGCGGTGGACATGAGTGCATACTTTTTAATTCATAAATCTGCGTAAGTGTGTTCGAGCTGTGAACCGCGGTTGCGTAGCGTGGTAAAGACGGGACAATATGGAACAGACCGCCGAGGACTAGCGCTGGAGCGCTAGGCACACAGGACTAGAGCTATTGCTGGGTGGTACCTTCTATATTGTCCGGTCAAGACCCAGCCCGCCACTTAGCCCCGTGCCACGACACGAGTGAGTACGCAAATAAATAGTTCGAGAATAGGTAGTTCTCACTGAGGAAATCTAAAATGCCCTGGTGATACGGCCCAAAGACCCAGTGTCTGTAGTCGGGAAGCCGGCCTTGTTGAGTGTTATATTGCTTAGTGCTTGCTGTCGGGAATGCTGGAGGCCACGGCACGTCCACAGAAGAGGGTGAATGTCTCCGGTCGAGGCCGACGTGGAGCAAAAAGCGCACCACCACCCAAATGGAGCACGCCCATCTTGCGGCCAGTTGTGCGGGACAGCTGGTGCAAGGCAGCACCGACGCGAGTCCTTGGTCGCGCTATCTCCTCGCTGCGGGTAAGCCCCCCAGGGAGGTTTCATCCACACGGTGGAATAAGTACATGTGTTGAGCACCGAACGTCTTCTTTGTGAGTGACCAAACTTGAAATTGCGTCAACTAGAAGTACGGCAGTGTATGCGTTGTAGGAGGTTTACGAGTCGCTGCATGCGCCTGTCGCTCTTCAGGCGTCGATGTTCCAGGGCCCAAGTAATCGTCACATTGAAACTAAGCGTAGCAGCCTTCGCGTGGATGGGTTTGGGAATGGGTAGTTGATTGAGTACATTTCCGAGGTTTTCGATGGCTCGTATTGAGTCTTTGAGAACTTTAACAAAACAGCGCGAAGCACGGGACAAAGGGAAGACGAAGACTACACAAGCGCTTGTGTAGTCTTCGTCTTCTTTTTGTCCCGTGCTTCGCGCTGTTTTGTTAAAGTTATGTACCAACTTGCCCAACTACAAACCCTGCTGCAGTCTTTGAGAAACGTGGCAGGTTGTGATGGTTCTGGTCTAAGCAGCTCTATCGTCGTCAAGGCGTGGAAAATCGCTTTGAAGGACGCTTGCCTCTGAGTGTGTAGTAATTACTGGTTTGACAAAAGTGCACGTATAGGTTCACGACAGCTGTGGCAAAGAGGCAAGCAGGAACATTAGCGTTCATGTAAAATGTATCTTGGCTAACACTGGGTTCGAGCGGCGGCGTAACACCGCTTGACTGAGCAAGACGCTTGCAATTAGTACGCAATATTCGGGACCAAGGCGGCGGTTCTGGAGCGGGGGATGGTGGCGCGATTGTTTGGAGGCCCATACGGGACCTCAAAGCTGCCACCTGATGAGTGCACCTTCGCTTTAAGATAGCGTACCTGCCCGCGCTGGTGAGGCAATTTATCTATCATGTTAAGGTCAGCTTCTTTCTTTAGTGTAGAGATGGGTAATAAGGAAGGAAAGCAGGTGGTAATCTTCGTTACTTTTCTATTGGTGACTCTTAAACGAGACCACTCCGCCCCAGTCTTGTACTGTAACTGTGTTAGCACTTTAGACGTGGCTGCGAGATTGGTCGAGAAGCCGAGCGATCTTTGTGCGAGCTCTTCCCGCTATCATGGAAATTCACTGAAGGCTCTGCCAGTGCGCTTCCCGGATCCAGGCCCAGTGTGGGAAAAGAAGTGACTTGCGCTACAGGCTTGTCATCCAGGGTTCAGGCAATGGTTCGTTTTGCAGTCTTTGTAGAGCCCTTCAATTGCAGAGGACAAGCAACACTGTTATCTTTGGGTAGCGTGAGGCCTACAGGTTTGCACTACATGTCAACTATATTTAAAGCTATCTGAAGAGCTTGTACTTGCGATGTCTGCAAGTGTCGGCCCGAAGTTGCCGCCGTCCGTGTAGACGAAGCACGTTATATTCTTAAGCACACCTTAGGCACCGTATATTCGACGACGCGTCTATGACATACAAACGGTCAACCATCTGAAAAAGCTGCGCGGGAGAAGAGGGGAACAAGATTTCGCTTCGTCTCGGCACAATAATTCATGGGCATCCCCCGCGAGAGTCCCGAATGTTCACTGGGAACACCAAATTAGACGTCGACGAATGGCTGACGCATTATGGACAGGTGAACCGGTACAACTGTGGTGATACCACTGCACAACTCTCAAATGTCGTGTTCTCTGCAGATGACTGACCTGACTTGGTTTGAGAACAATGAAAGCAGGCTCACAACTTGGTACCGTTTCGTCGGATAAATTTCATCACGGTTTGGCCACTACGTCGGAAAAAAGACGCGGGCTGAAGAGACGGTGCTCTAAAGCGCCCAAGTCCCAGGTGAGACGTGCACCACCTACTTCGAAGAGGTGTTAACGCTTTGCAGACTTAAAGTACGTTTCTGAAGACGTCTTCAAGTTTTTAATAGGACGTCAAAAATTGGAATCGGCGTCAGACGTAGTCCAGCATTGTCGCACCTACCAGGCGTTGAAGAAGCGTCGCATTGCAAAAATAAAAGCGTTGCAAAAATAAAAATTTGTACTCGCTTTTCGATTTATCCGATGAATCGGTGCCTACTAGACGTTTCTGCGTCAGAAACAAAATACTTTTCAAGACGAACTATTGGCCTGTCGGATCTCCTGTCCTCCCTGTTGTGCCACAAAGCCTGCGTGGCGCTGTCCTAAGTTTTGCGCATAGCGACCTCACAACTGGTCACATGGGGCTCGCGCGCACTCTGCAACGCGCTCAACAAAGGTTTTACTGGCGGGACATGCGCAAGACTATTGAGTGCTATGTCGCCACTTGTAACCAATTGCCAACGGTACAAAAATCCAACAACTGCTCCAGCAGGGCGACTCCAACCTCTTGACCCGCCAAGCCGTCCTTTCCAACAAGTGGGGATTGACTTGTTAGGACCTTTCCGCCGCTCGTCGCATAGAAATCACTGTATTATTGTATGCGTGGTGTACCTCTCTCGCTATTCTGAGACGGCTGCTCTATCCTCTCTCACTGTTACAGAGATCGCTCTCTTTCTGCCTCGTTACATTTTGCTACGCCATGGACCACTCCAAGTCATAATCAGTGACTGTGGACGTCAGTTTACGGCAACCGTCGTTGAATAGTTGCTTCTCCTCTGTTCCGTACAATTTCGCCATGCTCCGCCCTAACCCCCTCAAGCAACCGTACATAGCGTACGCTAGCGAGCATGCTATCTATGTATATCAGCTCGGACCACAAGAACTGGGACGATCTGCTCCTATTTATCACCTACGTATACAATATTGGGAAGCACGAAACAACCGGCTACAGCCCCTTCGTCCTTTATGCTCGCCGAGCACGAAGCTGTCTCGATACCATTTCACTTTTCCTCAAGCATGACGACCCTTCTTTAGCTAGGACGCTCGGCCTTGCCGAAGGAGCACGTCGGCTTGCCTGCCCGCCTACGAATCCTGGCCTCTAAGAAGCGCTCAAAGCATCGTTACGACAGTCGTCGACGTGATGTAATATACGCACCGGTTGATTTAGTGTGGCTTAAGACACTGCTGCGCAAGCGTTGCTTGTGTGAGAAGCTTCTGGCCCATTACGTGGGTCCATTTGTTGTACCACAACATCTAAGCGATGTAACGTATGTTGTCTCGCTACTGACTTCGACTGGCCGACAGAGCAAACGTACGCCAGTGGCCCATGTTTCTAGGCTCAAACGTTGTGAAGACCTCTCCACAAGATGACTCGCCCTGTGGGGTTCGTCTGCAATGGGAGAAATGTTACGCACACCTTAAGCGCCGTATATTCGCCGATGCGTCCATGACACTTCAACGGTCAACCATTTCAACAAGCTGAATGGAAGAAGAGGAGAATGAGATTGCGCTTCGTCTTGGCACCATCATTCCCAGACCGCACTGCCATCTACGCTCGTCGTACACCTTCCAACCATTCTGCAAATAAATCCATCTTGTGACAACATCTTTAAAAGCACCTACAGTCCAGGCGAGCAAAAGAAGTGCCAGGTTAAACAGCATAGGTTCCAGGACAGAATCTTGCGGTACCCCGAAGCATGTTGAAAAGGAGCCTGCGCCTGTCCTGAAGGTCTAAGTGAGAAAGTGTGGTGTGTGACAAATGAGTTGATAAAGGACACCCCAGCCGTAGGACACCCAAGCCAACATAACATTTACTACATAATTGCAAGGGCATTCTCTTACGAGTTCGGAAGTAGAGGATGCTTCCAGGCCGTCCTCTGCGCCGATGTGGCGCGGAGAGCAGATTTCAGGAGGATAGTACCAATACTTGCTTTCAAGTAATCATGGGAGCTCTGATGCTAGAACACGCTCCGCAAACTTCAATTAAGGTCCATGTCAGAGCAATGGGCCGGAGATTGCTGACCGTATCCGGTGGTTTTCCTTCTTTCAGTACGCGTGGGATTTTTGTGTGCCTCCAGGATGTGGGTATGCATCCAGGGGCCCAAAATGTGTTGATAGCTAAAATGAAATGTTCATTGTAACATCAACGACTACAACAGTTCTCCATGCTGGGGAGCGCAATCAAAAAGCCTTAGCTCGGCTTGACTGGAAGAGTGCCCTGTATCCTCGTGAGACCCAGTGTACAATATATTGCACACTCGTTCTCAGCGCCGTAGCGGTTTTCCAACAGCCGTAGAAGCTAAGTCCGCCTGTAGAAAGAATTGCACAGACATGTGCTGCCATCTAGAGCAGAGTGGGAGAAGTCGACTACGCGGTTCTTTTTGCGCGCCATTTTGACGATGGCCTCCGTCCCCGTGGAGTCGCTCTACTCGGCCCAGTCAAGTAAGATGCTCTTATTTTTTTACCGCTTATTTTGAAATTTGTGTTGAATGGATTCTTGGATGTGTAGGGATCATCTAGAACTCAATTTTATTTCCCGCAAACGTATATTTTGTTTGTTGTCGAGCTGAATTCTTTTGTATACAATGTATTGCACACTGGGATCGAGGTAAATTGTATTAGGTATTTTCGAGTGTGTGCGCTGTGTGTACTGTTACGATGACCGGGCAGTAAATTGATATTTATCTCTACCAAATAAGCTTTTTTTGGTTTATAATACAACGTTATCATTTTCGAATATTCTGGACTGTGCTAGGGCTGCGGCTGAAAGCTGCCGTGGCGATTTTGGAAGCCATTGCTTCTCAGGACACTTCGGATCGCGACTTGTCAGAAGACGAAGAGGACACGACAGTTCTACTGATTATTTTTTATTCTTCTTCTCCCTCCTCCTCCTCTTGCTCGTCCTCCTTCTCCTACTCCCCTTCTCCTCCTCCTCCTCCTTCTCCACCTCCTCCGCCTCCTCCTTCTTCTTCTTTTTCTTCTTCTTTATGTTTGTATTTCATTCCTTTTTGTGGTTTATTTTATTATTGACTAACTTCCAAACTCGATTCCTCAAGCTCAAGAAGAAAAAAGCTTCCAAATTTTTCTAATTTTCCTCGAATCATCCACCTAGGCAGTTATCTCTTTTGGTTTCACGACTGTTGTTTGGCCGATCCCCTGATTGGGTATGCGCCACTAAAGTTAAGGAACAACAACAAGAAACACCCCTCCCAGATGCTTCCTGTTCGACCACCGTAGCACCATCGCCTCCTGTCTCTTTCAGGACAGCGGGCGCCCGGCAAATGTCTGAGCTTTCTGAACCAAAGTCACCATCAAAGTGCAGTAACCCCTGATGCTCACAACGCTCGAAGTTTCGATGCACTCGCTGCGACGCATTTTTTTTTGTTTAACTTCCTCAAGAAACTGCTTCAAGCAGTTTCAAGCTTGAATTTCCAACTGGAAAATTGTCTTTCCTTTTTTAACGCGCAATATGGCATTTTGTTTTTTTCGTGCTCTGAATCCCGGTGTGCAATATATTGCACATGCCATGGTAGGCCAACGCCACATTTTACATCAATAAAACTTTTTTATTGTAATTTCCTGGATCCAATGGGCTTAAAGGAGCCACGAAGAAAAAATGCAAGTTGGTTTTATTCGAAAGATTTCGTGTTTTATAGTGCCCCCAGCGCTTGTCCGGATACAAACGGTGCTTTATTCACTGAGGAATTAAACAATTTAGGTTAAAATTTTTATTTTGTATGGATTTTGTATGGCATCATCATTGTATGGCAAAGACTGAACACTGTACTTGGCCGAGGACTGCAGCACACGCAAGATAAGCAGGAGCTAAACTTGAATGGAACACTGACATCTGGCGCGCCGCTTGCCAACGCCTTTAATAATTCTTTTGCGTCCCTCGATAAAAGTGCTCATGACTTGCATGCCTTAGACTACATGCCGCCCCGAAACTGCGCCAGCGCATTTTTGGCCCCGACAAACAATGACGAAGTCTATCGCACCTTTTTCAGTTTTCGTAACAGCAGGGCTCGTGATGCAGACGACATACAGATACGACCAGTCAAATACGCACTAGATATAATTTGTCCTGTGCTCGTGTATGTATTTAACCTTAGCTTCTCACAGGGCGTATTTCCAAAAAACATGCAACTAGCGAAAGTAAGGGTCATCTTCAAGAGCGGCGATTTGAACTGCTTATCTAACTATAGGCCAATATCGATACTTCCGGTTTTTTCAAAAGGACTTGAAAAGCTAATAAATGACCGAATGACTTCGTTTTGCGGGAAGCATAACCTAATAACAGCATCACAGTTTGGTTTTAGAAAGGGTCTTTCCACGGAATGCGCGCTTTTAACACAAAAATAAATAATCCTCCAGGCTATTGAAAACAAACTGCTAACACTCGGCGTCTTTGTGGATTATAGCAAAGCATTTGACCGCCTAAATCACACCACTCTCTTAAAGAAGCTTGAACATTATGATTTCAGGGGGATATTTTTAGATCTATTGAGTAGCTATCTGAAATTCCGTTGCCAAAAGGTAATTATAAATGGCCAAATCTCTGACGTGATGAGTATGCAATGTGGTGTACCGCAGGGAAGCATTCTCGGTCCCCTGCTATTTAATATGTATATAAATGACCTAGTCGGAATTGACCATTCTACCAAATATGTAATCTATGCGGATGACACTACATTACTCTTCTGTTCGAATGACGCTACTAGTCTTATTGTTCATGCTAACGATGTATTAAATAAACTAAACAAGTGGAGCACGTTCAACTCCCTAACAATTAACACTAATAAAACCAAGGCGGTACTCTTCAAACCAAAAAACCAGACTGTGAACGTTAACGTTGGCCTCACGATTGGAATGTCTGAAGTAGAAATCGTCACTACATTTCGAAGTCTTGGTGTGATCTTTGGCGAACACTTATTGTGGAATAAGCACGTCGATTCTCTCACTAACACATTATCGCGAACTGTCAGTGCACTCACCAAGTTGCGTTTTCTACTACCCACCAATATAAAGCTGCTTATCTACAATTCTCTTTTTCTTTCGCACCTGAACTACTGCTTGCTGGTCTGGGGAAATACTACTGCGTCAAATATCAATAAAATACACTTATTACAAAAGAAAGCCGTTCGCGCTATCTGCAATTCATCATATGATGCTCACACAAAACCGCTTTTCCAGAAGCTGGGTATTCGCGCTGCTCCGGACTTATATACCTACATACTTACGAAAAGATATAATCTTGGAATAAAATATAACAACACGTTCATCACGAAACTATCTAATCTAACTCGAAACCATCCCCGTTATGAGACACGCCATAATGAAACTTGGTATACACCACACGCACGTACTAACTATGGCACCCAGATGTTGAGCTATGCGCTACCATTGTTACTGAATTCGCTATAACTTTGAACGTAAAACTTCAGCGTTACCTGTATGAACTTCAACTGTATTTCTGATCATGCAATTTTTCGACGTGTTATAGTGTATTATAATTTCATATTTCGCCTGACTAGCACTATGTACAAAATGTGTTCAAACAATTTCGCAATGCTCCAGTTGTGCATTGCCCCATTCTCTTATTCTAAACGTTGTATAATAACCAGATTGACACAATACTTGTTGCCATTTGCTTTACTTTTATTTGTTTTTTTTTCTTATATGTTCTCTTTTATCTCTGTTTTCTCTCCCTTTTTTCCACCACTCTTTTTTTCCATCTCTCTCTTTTTATCTTGCTACATGATGCAGCAATGTATTACTATTAAGGGGGCGCAGACCTTTGTCAAGCCGCGTATCGCAGGCTTTTTGTCTGCCCCCTGGCACCTGTATGAATTTGCAGTAGTAAAATAAAAACTTGATTGAAATTGATTGATTTTCCCGCTCAATCGTGCGTTTTCGTGGTCCAAATGACATCACAGGAACCGACCGCTCTGCAGCCTAGAATACCTTCATTCACGTATCCGCCGTACAGGGCAGAGACACGTATACGCTGGCGCCGCCATCTTCGGTTGCTCGCTCGCCGCCGAAGCAAGTCATTGTGTCAAAACCGCGCTAAAATTATCGCCGCAACGCGGTTTACTGAAGAAGTCTGAATCATATTGTCTGTTTCGCGTTGCTAGGTCTCGTGGGAAACGAAAAGAATAACGCGTTGAGCCCGTTGGCCCAATTGCGGCGGCACGGGACCGTTCAAAGGTTGTCTCCACCCTGTACAGCGGTGTTGGTTTGTACCCGCGTTTCTTTACGTTCCGTAACCTAGATGGCGCCACCATACCGTGGCAAGCGTTTGGTTTGTTTTTGCCCACATTTAAACCTGGCTTGTTTTTGTTCTGGGAGAAAATATTCGTTCCCTGAAACAGTGCTCGCTCGACAAATGGGGTCACGTAAGATACGGTTGCTTGCGTCAATCGGCCAGTGTCGTCTGAGACAACCCCAAGCCCCGTAGTGCTGTGCAGCTAAACCAAGCATGCTGTGCGCAGTACGAACAGCAGAACGCATCAGTACTTCTATGTTTACATGTGCTTTCGTAACTTCCACTGTTTGTCCCATCATTCTTATTGCTTTGTAAAGAATGTGCCCTAAATTTAAGCGCAAATCGCTCGTTCGTCTAGTTTGTAAGCTCTACCTAATTTGCGTCTGCTTTTTCCAGCCTCCGCCAATCGCAGAGCTTAAATCTGACGTGTTCAGTAACTGAGGAAGCGGGAAACGAAACATCTGGGGCCGTAATTGGTGCGGGAGTGGGGGACATTGCAAATGTCATTATACGTGTCAGGTAGGATTTCTTTTCTTAACTTCAGTAACTGAGGAAGCGGGAAACGAAACATCTGGGGCCGTAATTGGTGCGGGAGTGGGGGACATTGCAAATATCATTATACGTGTCGGGTAGGTTTTCTTTTCTTAACCTAATTCGTTATTGTGTTCAGGTATGTGTTTTTGTTTTCCAGACATGTTCTGTAGCGGCGGAGTAATTTCAGCCTGTAGAGGTCATTTACAGGTGTAACTGAAAATTTGGGCTGTGTGTGCATCGTAAAGGGCATCTGCAACTACCCGGAGAACGTTCTTTTGGATCAGTATCAGTTTTTATGCATTTGAGTCGGTAGTGGTACCCCACACCAGGTGGCACTACAAAATGTTGGATAGATATAAAAAGTTGTAAATTATCATCATAAGTGAGCACAGCGCAAGCGCTGGGTGAAGGCCTTTCAACATGCGTCGGTTCTATCTCGTTCAGGCGCGGCTGCTGCTAACCAACAGAACAGCTTTACCCTGCGCAGCCACGAGGGTCCCCGGATCATCTGGCATCGGCACAGAAAATGTAGAGAGCGCTGCCGTCAATCTTGAACCCTTCGCGACTTCTCGCTCCGTGACGTCAACAGAACCAAATATAAAAGACCGACCGCAAGTGGACTTCATCAGTGGGCACGGCGCAAGCCCTGGGTGTAGGCCTTTCAACATGCGTCTGTTCTATCTCGTTCAGGTTCGTGATGGTTCCTGTTTTGTAGTGACGATCGCCTTATAGTTGTTTTGCCTTGCCAACGGAAGTGCTTGAGTGTCGCTTACGACCGCCTTTGTGTCTTGAGTCTGCTTCTCTGTGGGGACATAGAGGAAAACCCTGGGGTGACCGGAGAAGAAACGTTCGAAGCAATTATGAATGGACAACGACCCATCCAACAGATGTTTCTTATATCAAAACTCACCTTCAGAGAAACGAGGAAGAACTACAAGTTTTAGCAAATGCCTTGACCATTTAGGAAATGAAGTGGTAAAATTACAAAATAGTGCCAGTGATACTGAAAGCCTGATGTTAGCGATAGATAGCATTCAGGACGAAATGAGTGATCAGCGAGCGAAACTGGCGAACATAGAAGACCGCAGCCGGAGGGCAAATCTTATCGTGTTTTGAATCCCTGAAGAGGCAAATGAAACTGAATTGGTTTTACGTGAAAAAGTTGTTAAAGAAGTATTTTTAAAGAAATTGGGTGTGCAGTGTTCTTCAGCAGATCGAATTCACCGCTTGGGTATTCGCACTCCGAAGAGCCCAATTATTCTTCACATTCAAGAATGCGGAGAAAAGCAGGCTCTTTTTAAAAACGTGAAAAAACTGAAAAATGACCGAAATATACATTCAAAATGATTACTGGGCGAACACCCTCCGGAAGCGGAAAATACTTAAGGCCAGTACGGAAGGAAACGAATCTTTGGGCAAAAAGATAATGTTAGTTGACGATAAAATTAGTATCGACGGGCAGTTTTTTGTTTGGGACAATGTGGTTGGAGGCCGAAAGGCACTCCCAAAGCAGGACAAGCTGCCAAGTCCAGTAAACCAAAGCTGCAGTCCCGAAGATTCTTCCTCAGGCTAGCGCCAAACGAAGCGGCATTATTTGCTGCTTAATCTTATTGCCAGGAGCATAGTTAATAAGACGGAACAACTAGAAAACGTTTTGTTGATTTACGACCTCGATCTATGCGTTATCACGGAAACATGGCTACATGACTTGATTCTTGACCGTCAAATTGTGCCTCCGGGTTATCAATTGTTCAGACGTTATAGGGGTTCCCTTGGAGGTGGTGTGGCTGTTGTGGTAAAACGTGGTATCCAGGTAAGCGTCGAGGAACAAATAAGTAGTCATGAAAGCTTGTGTCTGAAAGTATTGCTTTGCGAGCGAGCGTTTACTTTGTGTGCAGTTTATCGGCCACCGGATGCTCACGATTCCTTAGTGCAGAAGTTGTATGATCATTTGCAGACTTCTAACGCCAAGAATATGATTATAACGGTTACTTTAACCTGCCTGTCACAGACTGGCAGCCCATGTGCCACGGCCGGTCTGTGTCAGCGGATTGTATAATGGAAACAATGTTTTCACAAAACCTTGAACAAATTGTTTCGGAGTGCACTCACGGATATTCAATTCTGGACCTTTTACTTATTACCGAAGCTTTTAGGGATGGAGTAGTTCAGGTAGAAAAAGAAATATGGCATCATAAACTTGTTTAGTTCTGTTGTACTTGGTGCAGCGGTAAGAAATAAGCAATAACGTCGACTATTATTAAACATTTTTCCAGATCAGACGACACAGCCATTATAGACAACCTTGACATACACTTTGAGAGCAGTGAAGATGACGTAGAAACTCTATAGGGCAAGTTTTGCATAACAGTTGAATACTGCTTGACAAACCTTATTCCAAATAAAAGGCTAAGAAAATGTCATGTTAATCCATTAATAACTACAGATGTAATACGTATAAAACGTCAGCTGAAGCGTTTGCGGAACAGCCACAATGCTGGGTCACCTAGGTTTGTTGAAATAAAACACAGTTTGTCAAATAAAATAAAAAATGCCAGATTAAATTATTACGGTACTGTTTCACCGGAATTTATTAAATGTGACCACTGAAAATTCTGCCGCCATTTGCGGGAAGCCCAGAACGAAGTTGAGAAAATAGAATTTTGCAGTGAAACAGTCACTGATCCAGAGGAAATTGCAGACTTTTTTAACACCTACTTCCACCACGTTTTTTTTCGAGTAAAGAGGAGCATGACTTGCAAAACATGTGTTCTGATGTGGTCGGAGATTTACAGATAACTCAAGAGGGTGTATTAGACATGTACTTAAATTAAATATCAAGAAATCGACTGGACCTGATAACATTCCGAAGAACTTTTTGCGACGCTACGCTGAGCAAATTCCACCGTTTTTGACTTGGTTATTTATGTTATCGCTCAACTCCGGTGTTATACCGGATGACTGGAGGATAGCCCGCATAGTACCAGTGCACAAGAAAGCCGACCGACTTGATTAGGCCAACCACCGTCCCGCGTCGATTACTAGCGCATGCTGCAAACTGATGAAGCATGCTGTTGCAAACTGTATAAAAGACTTCTTAGCTCACAGAAATTTGTTGACCCCTTGCCAACACGACTTTCGGAAAGGAATGTCAACGACCACGCAACTTCTCTTGACGGTACATGAGACTGCTCGAGTTCTTGATATGTCTGGCCAGGTTGACATGCTATGTCTCGATTTTAGCAAGGCCTTCGATAAGGTGCCTCACGCGGAACGTATCCACAAGCTGGAGCGACTGAACTTGCCTTTTGCTGTTATTCGCTGGATAAGTGCTCATCTGAGAAACCGGAAACAGTTTGTAGAAATAAAGAACCGTACATCAAAAGTGCTTCCTATAACCTCCGAGGTACCACATGGAAGTGTGCTGGGGCCATTTTTTTTTTAATTTACGTGAATGACCTGCTTGATGTGGTTCCTGAAGATGTAACCATAAAGTTGTTGCCGGATGACTGTATTGTTTTCAAAGATATAGTGTCGGAAGATTGCCATATTTTACTACAGAAATCGCTCGCTGGTATTAATGACTGGTGTTCCCGCTGGGGCAAGGTTGTAAATGGTGACAAACAGCGCTTGTTCGAATTACAATAACAAAATACCTTAGTATTTATACCTACTCACTGCATGATAAACGCGTTTAGCAGTCAGCAAATATAAATATCTAGGTGTCACATTTACAAATAACCTCACCTGGTCTGAACACATATCTGACATCTCAAAATCCGCCCTACGAAAGCTTTGGTTTCTAAAAGAAGATTAAAAAAACGGTCCAGTAAGTACAAAGCTCCTCGCATATAATACATGTATACGTTCGAAACTTGAATATGCCGCAGTTGTCTGGATCAATTTTACTAAAAGTTTCCCGCCATCTCGAAAATATTCAAAGAAAAGCGGTAAGATTTATTTTTTTTAAATATAATCGGTGTGATTCTCCAACATCTTTGATGAAACTCAACAACATTCCAACATTAGAAGCACGCAGGAAAATTAGTCAATAACATGCTTACATAATTGTATACCTGGCAAATTGAAACTACCTCTCCCACAAATTGTGAAACCTCTTACTACCAGGACTACAAGACACAGTCATAAGGGCGCTGTAACACCAATTTTCGCTCTCACAACTGCTTTTAATTTTCCCACGCACAGTGTCAGAGTGGAACTCATTGCCGCCAGGTGTCCTTGAATCCGACCAATTTTTAGAACTGGAGCGTGTTTTCTTGTTTGCTTAGGGCTGCACTGAGTTATGAAGTGCTTGCCGTCTGTTCTTATAGTGTATGAAGAGTTTTATGTATTTTATGTACCTCCTGCATTGTCTGTGACGACGCTAGAGCTGTTTTGCTTAGCATTTTTGTTATGTTGGCACTCCTGCCTGGGCCTATATATTGGCCTGCAGAACCAATGAATAAAATAAATAAAAAATAAGTGAGGGTGGTACAAAAAAGCGAATCCTAGATAGCCTGCCCGTTATCCTGGACAGTGCGTCTATTACTTTATCAACATATAAATCTCGTAACATGTTTTCTTGAAAAATTACACCCAGGTATTTTACTGATCAAACAACTTTAATCATTTGTGCATCAAGCATAAGGGTGGAATATGAGCACAGGGCTTTATTTTTTGCTCTCAAGAATACAGCCTTAGTTTTATTAATAGGTGGCTGGCACATTAAAGAGACCAAACGCCATAAGCTTAAATTGGTACAGTCCGTCTAATGATAATGACGGTTTTTCGCAGTCCATGGCGTCAACTGCAATTTTGCCAGTGTCCGGATCTAAGGCAAATGGACGATACATACGTCGCACCTTGCAGACAATTGAGGGCGTCGTCAAGGCGAGGAATTGCGTAAACGTCCTTTTGGGTTATTTTATTTCATGTCTGTTATCGACACAGAATCGCTATGACCGTCTTTCTTTTTACCCAACACGACTGGTGACGCCCAAGGACTCGAAAATGGCTCAATAACATATTTTATCAACATCTTCTGTACTTCCTGATTAATGACGGAACCTTCGGCGTGGGCCACACGATAAAGACGCGGGCAAATAGGGGTCGCATCACCGGTGTTTAAGCAATGTGCCACACTGACGTCTGGCACAAAGGACGATTGTCCAAGTCGAAAATGTCCCGATAAGACGCTAAAAGACATCGGAGCTCATGCGCTTGAGGAGGCGGAAGGTCCGACGCTATCATCTTCATAAAATCACTGGTAGTCGACGAAATGTCCTGTTGCCAGTCCGTAGAGGGTTTAGAGGCGTCCGTGGTCAGAGGAAAGCTCGCATTTGGCCAAGAGGATGAGTGTAGCAAGCGACAGTCGCTGGGCAAGCACTTGGGTAGAGACACCAAAGTTCAAAAACGGGATTGCTATTTTGTTCTTCACGACCGTCACGACTATATAAGGCAGGGTCACGTTGCTTTCAAGGAGTAAATCGCTGACGTGCGCGTAAAGGTAATCACCATCTGTGACGGGCAGGCGCGACAATGAAGCCACGTAGGTCATGGTATTGGGTGTTAATCGAGCATGCTCGGCTCCGGAAAGCCGGCAAATAGGCTTCGTCTGCTCAAGGGGCATGGTGGGCAGCTGAAGACGTAAACCCCCAGTGGTGTAGTCAATGAGGGTGCCGTGGTCAGAAAGTCTAGTCCGGTAATAATGTCGTAAGGGCATGTGTGCATGAGGGTGAACAAGACTCGGATGCCACAACCGGCAATTACGACGCGGGCGGTGCGCATTCACGCTACGGTGGCCGCTCCTCCGTCTGCGACTCGTACGGTACGGCATACAGCAGTCGTCATCATTTCCCGAATAGTGCTGCGAAGGTTCGAGCTCATTATCGAAATATTGGCGCCTGTGTCGACTAACGCACTAATTTGGTCTCGTAATCGTAGTCAAGAGAGGATTTTCAGGCCGGGTCATTAATGCAGCATCACCTCCGGGAGCTGCACTGGCTAGTTTTCCGACATAGAGGTTCAGAAAGTGTGCGGTAGGGTTGGGCGGCGGGGCTGCGGCGAACACGACTGGCGACGCTGCGGTTATGGTGAGCGGCCAGTGCTGTTTCGCGTGAGTTGTCAGCTGCGATGGGCTGCTGAGGATTAGGCGGAAATCGTCGAGAGTGGTCGTCGGAGTAGCTGTTGTCGAAGACCAGTTGGTGGGGAGATGACCAGCTGCTACGGCAGTACCGGACGACGTGGCCAACGCGATGGCAGTCGAATCAGATGGGATGGCCATCGGCTGTACTCCATTCGCCAGCCGTCGATACCACAGTGGAACATCGTAGCGCGGCGGGACATCACTAGGAGTAGAGGTTGCGCGGAACCCGTCGCACGGATCGTGGCAGCCCTTGGCACAAACCGAGTGAAGGCCCAGAGAAGCGATCTTTATTTGGTTACATGTACATCCATGCATCGGCGGAAGGCATTTCAGGACCCCTTTAAGGATTGCGCCAACGGTAGCGTAATGCTTACAGATCAGCCGATGGAAGGCGTCATCTGCTTTGCCTTTGAATACGTGGCCCACCTTCTCGGCTTCCAACATTTGCGAATCAACCTTGGAACAGAGGGCCAAAGCATCTTGTATACACGTGACGTACGACTCGGTGGACGACTGTGCACGGGATGCGAGCTGTTGCTTTGCGAAGAGCTCGCGACCGGCGTTTCTGCCAAATATTTCGGACATGTAATCTTTGCACATCCTAGCAGCTGGTCAATGTATGCTCATTTGTCTCAAACCAGACTGTCACCGTTTTTTTATATGATAAGGCAAACTAGCCAGTATGATCGTGTCATCCCACCAGATATGGGGGCTGGCATATTCAAAAGTTCAAATCCATTCTTTCACGTTTGCATCATCCTCACCGGTAAAATATAAAGCGGGTATCGGCGCAGCTCACTCCATTCTACTCCTGCGCTCTGTTCTGCTTACTCTCGAGTTTGGTCGTCGTCGAAGTTCATAAGCGATGGAAGCAACACCTTCAACCAGTACCGCGACGCGAGCCAATGTCAGCGTTGCAGTACCAGATCAAGACATCGTGCCATCCTCTTCATCGACGGCGGCAGAAGACAAGGCGGCGAGACTGCGCGCTGCCGACGCCGAACGCAAGCGTCTGAAGCCCGCTGCCGACACCGAACTTCGTGCACGAGAAGCCGCGGCCAAACGTCAACGTCGGGCCGCGGATTCCTCGCTCGGGCAACGAGACGTGTCTGCGCAACGCGAGCGTACTTACGTCTCTCGTCTCTCTCTCTCTTTCTCTCTCGTCTCGCAACCCAACTACCCAACCCCTACGACAACAACAACTACAACTACCACCGCCAACTTCCACAACCTACGCCACGTGACCACCCCCAATGCTCTGCATTTACTTGTGTCCCTCACGCGGGGGCATGCGACGGAGGTTTTAAGTGCGCGACCCCAAACCATCCACCGCCGGCGTCGGCGGCGGCGTCGGCGTCGGCGTCCGCAGTGCTCCTCTATAAAGAAACAGCATCCGGCGCCAGGTTTCGATCCGCGGACATTGCGGCCGCAGCGCGACGCTCTACCGACCAAGCCACGGACGCGACGTGATATCAGCGTTAGTGACGCGCCTTATATCTTTAACGCATTCAAACTACGTCGTCAGCGGCGTGCGTTGGCGACTCAGCGGCGTTATAGCGGCTTGATAACTGCGTGGTGTACACGTGATACTACAAACCCGATGGAAGAGATGGAAGAGAAGGCGGCGAGGCGGTGGGCTGCGGGGGCCGAGCGCAAGCGCCGCAAGCGGGCCGACAACCGTGCATTCGCACTTTCACATTCTCCCCCTCGGGGAAATGCGGGGTAATTTTTTTTTAGGCTGTGTCTAGCGTTCCGTCCAGACGGAACGGCAACTGTCACTAAAGTTCCGCCCAGAGGAAACACAAGTCGCGTTGAGAGCAGTCTTTCTTGATTTTTACCTAACCGGCCAAACCGCTACCGCTCACTGACTAACCAGAATCACTGATAATTATTAATCATTATTAATAAGTACAGATGATACAGATCCGGACGGATCTCAAAGCCGCCACCCGACGCCCGCTTCAAAATAATTAAACGAGAGCAGTCGGTCTTGATTTTTACCCAACCGGCCAAACCGCTTCCGCTGACTGACTAGCCAGAGTCACTGTTAATTATTAATAAACTGGTAATATTTACAGGAGATCGGTTGATTTGGTGATGACGTCGGCCTTGGCTCCAGCAGGCCTCTCAAGCTCGGACGTTCCCTGTCTTCCCTATAGGCGGTGTAAAAATCGACGCCCCACGTGACCAACCTACAGCGAAGTTTTCGACCATCAAGCCCACCAGACGGCGCAACCGAAAGGTTACTTTTGGTATAGAATACAAAACATTCATTCCGTGACTCAGAAAGCCAACAAAGTTCGCTTACAATGTTTTGTTAAAAATATTATTAACAAGTTCCGCATCAAACATCCGTTGAGCAAAAATGTACGCAAGTTTTTACGAACAGCCGACTGGTGCACCACCTCACTTCTGAATTCGCAACCACAAAGCCGACAATTCAAATTGAAACCGCTGCAACGGCCCACCGTTTCTATGTGCGCGGAGCACTGGTTTCGTGATTGTTATTGCTGTTATGTGCTTTTGCGTCCAACAGTTGTTGAGAGGACTGGCAAAACAGGGGAATTGAGTGTTTGTGGAGTGACAACTGTGGGAAATTCTGCATCGGAAGACAGCTGTCGAGGCCAGAATATTTTATTCTTCCAACAGAATGTGAGTGTTATGCACTGCGCTAGAAAGACGGTGCAAACAAAACCGTTGTCGTCGTCAATACCTCATTTGTGCATGACTTCTGCTGGAATATTGTCTTATTACTCTCAACTGTCCTGGCCCCTCTCGAACATTCCTGACTATCTAGAACCCGAAAAGTTGTGGGCGCATTTGCCTCAACAGGTGTGGCATTATTTCGGATGGACCTTTTGAGGCTACCAAAAGACAGTAATTCCCCCGAGCTTTACCTAACTGTTGCCTTTCTGCTTGGACGCGTTAGTGAGCATATAGTCAACAGCGCTTTGCTACAACTAAAGCTTGCCTTCATAGAGACGTGGTAATGCGAGTTAGGTTATATTAGCATGCCTTGTGACAGATGATGCTTGCGTCATGGTTAATAGGCGTGAACTCAAAAATACTGCGTTATTTTTTTTTCAGAGGTCGGTGTTCATTTAGACATTCTGGCTGAACCTTCAACATTGTCGGCGTACGCAACAACTGCACCAAGGACTGGAAGGCCATTTCAACTCTTCGTGCTTGCCTGATATGACAGACATGCGCCCAACTGGTGTGTTTATGTATATTTAACTTCCACTTATATTTGTTTCTCTGAATTTGTGTGCATGATTCTCTTAACTATTCGTTCTTCCAATTTCATTTACATTTTTCATTCATTCCTAGATTTTTTTTTTGCAGATACAACCAAAGAACAAGGAAGCACACACTGGAAGGCGACCAGATCAAGTTCTCAGCACGAGCAAATGTATTATGTTGCCTGTAGATAAATGTTACAAAGTGCCAGGTATTTTCACCAAATGTTAAAAAGAAGGTCACCATATATCAATGCGTTCATACATGTGATGTGCATATTTCTGAGTATGAATGGAATAGTTGTTCAATTCAAGAACACGATATTCGGTGTCTAAAAATATTTAACTTCGGGCGAGTGTTTTGTATACTGCAAATATTAACACGCATCAAAATGTGCGATGTGATATTGTTATCTAGCTAGCCACTAAGCTCACTCTAGCCCCGAAATTCAACGTTTATTAATAAATCATGATGTGTACACATTGGCAAATGTAAGGAAGCAAATGCGGGTTCTAGTTTACTTTCTTCCATTCTCTTTCACTGCTGCTCAAGAGTACTTCACTTTCTCTGTACATTTGCAATACTTCGGACAAAAAAATTGCTGTAAGACCAACTGTATAGCCCCTGTTAGCCTAAAGCAAGTTCGTGCAATAAGCTGAGAGGAAGTAAGCTTTATTGGAGCAGCTCATTTCTGATAGACACTATGATTCTATGCTCTGGTGATCGAGTAGGTGTCTCCTTTGTTAATAGCGCTGTGTGGACCTTGCAGGTGGCCTTTAAACCTTTGTACACAAAGAAATGTGAGGGGTCAGAGTTTGTCTTAGAGGTCTGGAGATGTAGTAGCCCGGGTCATCTAGAAACAGGGATAAGCTTGTGGCAAAAGTGAAGAATGAGGAGGTGTGGGGCTTTGTACCTCAAGGGCAGATTGCTTTAGCGAGTTGGATGGGTTGCCTGCTAATACCTCGCAAGGGCTTTTTGTATCAAATATAACAAGGGAGGCCACTGCTACACTCAGTTAGTAAGCGTGTGAAAATCCCAGTTCCCTCCAGGGCGCTATTTTACATGTAGCCACAGACTGCAAATTGTTGCACAAGTGGGTGAAAACTATTCAATCAATGCACCATGATGTCACTCCCAAAAATAGTGCACGCAGGCAGGTCTTGTTCTAAATTGTAAGGAATGGAAGATAGTAGATACTGTTGGTTGAACCTACAAGGAGACTAAGAACTTTAAGTCGTGTACCGAACTGTGCAGTGCAGTCCATGCATTGCAGCGTCAAATCGTATTTGTAAGTCTTGCTTACTGATGTGCATGGTTTTTTCACCTTTATCAATCACTGAAGCATAAAAAGTGCTTTTAAAATTTTACTGTCAATACAGTATCAGGCCATCCACATTACCAGGCAAACGATGCCTGGAGCAGGCATCGTTCGTCGACGAAAGTGTCGCCCGCTCCGAAGCTCCGTGATAGGGTGTAGCTGCGCTGGTGACAGGCATGGGAGGGAAAACCGCAACCTCCACGAAAATGACGTTACGAGGCAGATGCGAATAAGGAATCTATTTACACATAATTACTGTTGAATGCCAACAGTCTAAAGCAAAGGCATCGAATGCAGCTCATGCCAGTTCGTTTCTGGGCGATCTCTTCCTCGCCTCTCGGCTTGCCGTGCGCGCCCACTGAGGATTCAGGTACCCACAGATAAAGTGTACGATGGATTGACCACCAGGTGATCCAGTCCACTGCTATGTGAAATATTCTTGGAATTACGATGCAATATCAGTTTTTAAAGGAGAGTTCTTACTCCAGGAATATAATCATCAAGGGGAGTCGTTGGCTTTTTGTTATATCAAGAATATTTGGGTCAAAAAAAATTAGGTAAGTAATCAGAAAACATAACAAATTTGGCGCTTT
The DNA here is from genome assembly GCF_048455015.1 of Haemaphysalis longicornis. Classification (NCBI taxonomy): domain Eukaryota; kingdom Metazoa; phylum Arthropoda; class Arachnida; order Ixodida; family Ixodidae; genus Haemaphysalis; species Haemaphysalis longicornis. The sequence continues at coordinate 97,228,300 of NW_027526233.1, read as the reverse complement.
CGTCAATGCGGACAGGCCATGTATACTGCCCTGCGACACACCTGAACGAATGGGCTTTGTATAGGATACCGTTAACTACAACTGGTTGTTGCTGGTGCTCCAAGCATGACTTTAAAAAATTCAGGAACCATCCCCGAAAGCCACAATGCTCCAGCTTTAGGAAAGTTCCTTTATTAATGCAGTCGAACGCTTTTAAATAATTTATAAATATTTCGAGGGTATAATAGAGTTGCTGAAACGAGTTTAAAATGATCCCTTTTTAAGTTACAGTGCTTATTCTGTGGACTTCCCTTTCGTGAAGCTGAACTGGAAAGGTGTTAGTATATCATGTTTGTCCAAAAAACTAGTCATCGTGTTATGTAATAGCTTTTCAATACATTCGAAAAAAATGGAGCTATAAATGTGGGCATGTAGTTAGATAATATATTGTTATGAGCTCCTTTAAAGATAGCAGTGACTTTAGCAACGTGAAATTGTTGTGAAAATAAACCACATAACAAGATTAGGTTTATAATAAATTCCCACAGAGAGGGAATTATATGGCATTAATTCTTCACTGGTCGTATTTGCAGCCCATCACTATCAGAGCTTTTACTATTGTTAAATAATTGGAGCCTCCTGTGCAGTTATTCGCTTTTCCCCGGGCTTAAAAATGCGCTATTGATGACTTCGCGTCCATATACTCCGAAAAGCTGCGAGAATGAGGAACGTTCGGAGCAGGCACAAAGTCATTGAAAGTGTTCACTAATTCTGTACCTTCTCTAATGTTGCCATTTACACTTACCTTATCGCAATCATGGTTTATTAAATTAAGGTCATGGTTTATTAAATTATTTGACCGTTTCCAGAAACGTCTGTTGTTTAACTGCTTCCTCAGTGAACAAGGTGTGAATTTACGCGTTCTTAGCCCTGCGTGTCATCGAGTCAGTATGACCTAAAGGAATTTCGCTGTGCAGGTCGCTTTGGATGCAATCGAGACCCTGTGCCTTATGTATTGTTACTTCTTCCTTAGATGGTGACAATGTCGCCATGCTGAAGGCGCAAACAAGACCAGCTTCTTCCGCCATAATAATAGGTCGGCTGCGTCGGCGGTAAGCAATCCAAGACCACAGAATGTAGGAGCGGGCGCGTCATCAATGTGAAAAAATTCTTCATGCAAGGTAGGCATTGTTCAACGGGCTTTTCTGCGTTCAGCCGCGTTCTATTGCAACGAAACGTGTGCAATATCGAGTCTGCCATTGTTGAGGGACCATGAAGCCCACCTGTCTATCTAGCCAGTCCTCGAGATGCGTCGTTTAAAGATTGCGCTTGGGCTGTCAGGTTTTTAAGGTGGATCATTGCTTTCTCAGATGACGGTTCCCGGGCAGCAGTAAGTACTGTACAACGGCTGGCTGCCCATACCCAGAACAGAGGCAGGTCAGGCGCTGTTCGGGCTTCGTCGACCCAAGAGATGCATTATTGTGTGCATTACACTTTGTATAATAGAAGTCGGGTCATCAGTGTCTTGTTCGAGTGAGGAAAGTTGGGCTCTGAACTCATCCAAATCCCATACCTGGCAAGGCCGACAAAGTCCTGGCACCGGTCCTACAGCAAATTTAATATAAATGGATGGTGGTACCTCGCCCAGCAATCTAACCACAAGTTCCGTGACGGGGCCCCGTATTCAAGCCACCACGTGAGGTACGGAGATTACGACGGCGTGCGAGGGTTTGTTTGGCCACGCGTACGGCTAAGAAGTCAATGACGAGTTGAAAGGTCACCCCTTAGATGTGTCTTCAAACCAGCTAACTTCAGGAACTGTTCCTCGGATTACCCGGGGATCCATGGGGTGCATTAAATTCCCCACCTAACGGAATCGGGACACCTCGGAAGTTGCGACGAAGATGCTGAAGCCAGTGTAACCGAATTCACCTTGCATAACCACTCCTCCGTCGAACATATTAACAGACAAGAATCACGTCTGAATAGGATAGGCGAATGCGCAAAGCTACCACCTCTTGCCAAGCGGTGCACGATGCAAAAGGTGGACCTGGGCCTGTGGCATAAAGGAAAGGACCTAAATAATTGCTTTGCCAGGGGTGTTGTCCGACCGCATACCCCGCTGTTCCCGGTTCTTGGGCGTTTATGTATAGTGAATACCGACTATTGGGGAGCACAGTGCGTTTCTTGCACCACCAGGGCCTACGCGGTATTTCGGCGGCGATATTACACGCCACCCCCTACAATTCCAGTGGAGAACACAAGACGGTTGTATATGCCATCCGGTGCTGGTCAGGGTGAAAGATGAGCCGTGAGCACCGAAGTCAAATGCTGTAGCTGCTTCGACACGAACATCACAAGCTCCGGAGCTCTGATCTGCCTCTCCCGTGCGCGGTTAGGGAAGTACGATGGTGTGGCAGGTGAAGACGCTGAACGGTGCTGGCTACCGCGTAAATGTGGGCTATTTGGTTCGAGCTGTGAAACATGATTAAGTAGCGCGGTAAGGACGGGACAAAAGTAGAGACCACACAGGACGAGCGCTAGATGGGCGTCCCAGTGCTTCTTGGTATTGGGATGCCGCTTTGGCACACGTGATTTTCCTGGCTGGGCATCGGAGCTGCGTGACACCCGCCGTCCCAAACACTATCAAGAGGTCATAAGCTAGCAATGTCCAGCTGCACCATGCACAGATCGTCTCCTTCACTCCCAATTCTACAAAAGCTTGCTTAAGAGACACTGATGACTATGACCTGGTCACACAATAAATGGTGGTGAAGTAGCGCACACATTTACCATTTTAAGGAGGATACCCTCACAGGCCAGTTACCTCTAGTGAGAAGCGCACAATTGCAATTGGGTGTTTTAAAGCCGTAGCAGCCCTGTGTTTAAAGGTATGTGCAAGGCCGAATTTCCCTGCGCGCACCAAGCGCCCCATAATACTTCTCTGTGGGCACACCTTGTGTTCTCTTGAGCAACTGCTCCAAGACACCCTACTTCGGCCTCAATTGCGATGGGCAGAGTCACAACCTCAGGCCTGAGTTTAAACACCATGGCTTGAGTTTAAACACCAAAAACGCTCAAGCTTTCTGTTTCTCGGTGATGGCGTTCAATGTAGTGCCAAAACGCAAAAATGAAACCAATTTTACACACTGGGCTTTCAAAAAGCCGTATGATCTGCGAAGGCGCATAACACGGTCCCATGGGTGGAGTGGAAGCTGGGTCTATTGCACGATGATGACAAAGGCTATCCTATTAAGGCGTTCTCTCGAGGTCGAATCAGTTTGTATCAGTCCTTGACTGTCCTTTAGGCTGAATGGGAGATGCTTTCGCGTTTAACCAGCTTTAAATTAATAAAGACGCTTTTTTTGTTACCCGTAACTTTCTTTACAGTGAAATGTTGTCCTCCTATTAAGTTCAGCTCGAAGGTTTGCTTCATGAATAAAGTTGGTATGGTGCCTTTCTAATACGTTTACCCGTGGGGGTCAGCACACCAACACGTTTGTTCGATTCTGCTTTGAGCAGAAGCGCCAGGCCTGTAATAGTCTCGCAAAAGGAGCATAACGACGTCGCAAGAAATACTGTTTCTTGAATGCGCCATGAATTGAGCTTTCACAAGTCAAGGTTCTGCTTACAAGCAAGAAATGCCCTAAAATTGTTTCTGCTGGACAAACAACCTGTTTTGTTTATGTTAGAATTGGAACGAATGCCACAGCTTATACAATGGCCAATCTTCTAAATAATAATCCAATGTCCTAAAAAGATGGCGGCGCAGAACCCCGCTAGCATGTCCTTCTTATTCCACTTTGTGTTTTCACTTTTCTCAACAATCTTTCAGCCCTCATTCTCGATTATTGAGAATTTGCGGAAAAATAAAGTCAGGAGTTACTGGTCTGACATTGCGGGAATCGTGTGAAGCAGAAATGCCGAACATCAGAAGCGGCATCGATACCTCTAAGCACGCCGGTACACTACTTACTCACCTTGTTCCGCAAGGTTTCACTGTTGTCGAAAACAACCGTGGAATTAATATGTTTGCTGAACGTTGTGACTGCTTGGTATTCCTCGTTTATTGCGAGTCCCGTTTTTAATATTGAGACGTCGCAAATCTGCAACACAGCAGCGTCGCATAGTTCCTTGTGAAACCCTTCATTTTTGCTGGAGCCGCGTTGTTGACTAGAGCAGTTTCACCTGGTTTCATCTTCAATTGCATGGAAGGCAAAGTGTGCGAGCTGCAGTGACTCCACAAAGAATCCCAAAGTATTCTGCAGCACGTTACCTCAGTCACCAAAAAAACAAGTATGAAACAACACCTGCATACTCTGGTGTTCACGTATGGGACTGTAGTTTATTGCTTTCTTAAACAGCCTGGAAGAAACGTTAGGTCAGATAATGGGTCATCCATTGTTGTGGGGAGAAAACATGTGCCTATTAATAAATGGCAAAGGGCCTAAATAGTACACTCCTATAGATGACATATATTCTGCAAAAAACGAACACTCCCAGTTGCATCAGTGAACAGTTGGGCGCCCGGGAAACAGAATATATACTTAGGGACAGTTGGGAAGGCGGAAGCACGTAGCACTTGGAATGGATTTCGCAACGTTTGAACTGTGATTATAGGATTCCAGCGAAGTAGGCTACAACCATTTTGTAGTGAATAATTAGGGATATTTTTCGGCTGTCTGCTCAAATTAGCTGATGATGGCAGGTAAACATGTTCACTACATTTGAAACTAGACCTGCCCCAAACAAAGGTTTTGTCTGGCTACAAATATTACTGGGAATACAAATTCCACAAATGTACCAAACATATCTTGAAAAATCTCCTCCATGACTGAATTTTCAGTTGTAAGATGCTTACGTCTACTAAACGTACAGTTCCACGTTTAAAAAAAATGATCGAGTATTTCCATGGTAATTTATTGAAATATTGGGACCAGCCCAGTTGCTGATTGTACAATTGTTGGATTTTTTATTCTTAAATAGTCGGTATTCACTTGCTTAGGCAGTTTTCCGTTTATTACTGCGTCACATTTTGTAGTTGCGACAAAAATGCGCGTCGAAGACCGACACTTATAATAATATATAGGTTCAAAACAAAAATTCAGAATATGGCCCATCAAAATGCTCGGGGGGAACAGCAAGTGACATTTCCTCGTTTTACAAGACTGGCCAAAGCTCTCTCTCTACATTGCCGCATGCCAGAAGCTAGACGTGATTCCCGAAGGCTTTGTGGGAAGGCCTAAGGAGCAGCGTTGCACCATATATTAACAATAGATATATTCATTACACGTCTTCGGACATAGTGTGGCCTTATAAGCTTATTTTTAGGCTTTTGTTCAAAAGCGAATACATTTTCGTGGTTCTTCTAAAAACATACTGACGAATTACATCCAAGCTGTCTGCCTCTGACACGTCCACTACACCTTCATCAAAAGCCCTCGATTCTTAAGGTGCAAGACGGTCTAAATTCGATGACCACAAATGATGTGTAGGATAAAGAGAGTAGAGGCTGTTCCAGTAAAATTGTCAATGTAGGACGTTTTATAACGCTACAGGCGTAAAAGCCACATTTCCGTGCAACGGCCCCTTCAGGGAGCACGGCTGATTTACGCGCACAGCACGATTGTCAATATATCAAGAAAAATATTGTTACGCGGGCATGTGTTTTGCAGCCTAGCAAAGAGACGGTGGGATTCTCAGAACAGGGGCTAAACCTACGGCTACCGGAACACGTCAGCCTCAACGAACTACCGTTTGTTCCGGTGTTATGGAACTGACGTTTTATCAGCATATTATGTGGACTTCTCGCAGTGGTGGTTGTGAGGGAAAAACATCATGTAAATAACCAGTAATTTCTAATTGTCTCCCAGTTGTCCTTCGAGGTCACCATCATGTACTGATGATCGTGGACTGTAGGTTCTTCCCAGCCGACTGCATGCTTTGCTGTCTTCGAATGCTTTTTGTCACATAAGTTGATAATATATGGTGACAATAAGAAAAACTTAGGCCCTATTGAAAAAGAAATGTTCGAAAGTCCTCAGAATCACCAAGCGCTCATATCATCAGATCTGCCAAACAATATAGACGGACTGCTGGAAGTGCAAGCTACTCGAAGGGGAGTCGCTGGCCTGAATTCTCTGTAAAATCAAATGTACACGCTGGTGAGGAAATTCCCGATACAGTCCATCAGAATTCATCAACGTACTGCAGAATTGTCGCCATTGACAGTGCTACAGGACATATATACGAAATTTTCAAAGCATCGCATCACGCATGTTAGTTGACGTTCAAATTGGGTGTGCACAACTTCGCGGTTTTCGGATCTCAGCCTCATAATATGTGGCGGACAGACATGCTATGGTTATCGTGATATTTCTCAGAAAGAATTACTTCCGTAGAGGTCAACGCATTTTAATTAATTTAAGCGTCCTTTTGCGTATCCGTGCATTTTGCAAGTGGTCACAGAGTCCTGGTTTCACCGTATCGACGAACGCCTTTGCAACCTAGATTGCATATTAACAATAAGTGGGTACCGCTTGTGTTTGCTGTTCTGTGTGGTGGAAACGGTGTTGAAAACAATTTAGTACGGAGAACATCTGGAGAAGAACAGTTCTATTCTTGAGAGACGAGCTGAAGTGTTGAAAGTTGTCCATGGCGTCTCACACCAATTTTAAAGAGTTTTAGACAGCCATCGCGTTCGTGTAGTCTTTTTGACGCCATTAAAAGAGGTAGGTATTGCAAGGCTCTTGGGACAAAAGGAGAAAGCGGCACAGCTACGGAAAAGTTTGTAAGAAAGACATTCACAGTCTCTTCAAATGTGCCCGGAAGCTGTCCTCCGGATCCCGTTGGCTTATTGTCGTTATTTATGATTACGTCGGGCAATCATGACAATGTGTTAATGACAAGCTTGAAGTATACAGATGGGGGTGCTTTCCAGTAATGAACTATGGGAACTAGGCCACATGCTGCTCAAGGGGAAAATTTCAGGCCCGCTTTGATAAAACCACCGTTCTATTAGGATCACAAGATACACTCACACGGGAGCTTTACGAAGCATTTTCAATGTTGTCGGGGCGCGAATGAGAATATGCTCGCTGTCTTTCTAGGGAATGTACAAGACATGAGATGCAGTTTTTGAAATTATCCTAGTGAATGCAGTCAGGGACACCGGAAAGGTCGTTCTGACCTATTATTCGTCTCTTGCCATTCTATCCTCTAACAATGTGATGTTTGTGATTTTTCTTGCGTAATATATGAGTGGTCAGTTTATTTTTAATAAACAATTGTCAGCGTGCAGCCTTCATCTCTAGTGTACAAGTTCCTTCCAGTTTGTGTTTGTGTGATACGCAACGCAATCTTGCAAAGTTTGACCAACTAACCTGACACTAAGCGTCACGAATGTGTCATTGCTGAAGTTTTGTATTTCCGTAAAAATGTGTCAAAATATTAGTAAGCAAAAGGTATAACACTCTTATCATTTCGTCCACTCAGACCCCGGCACACTAAAAACTCCGTTCAGATTCATTCATTTTTCTCGGGTAAAATAGCAGTGGAACAGGCAGCAGGCTTCCATTTTTTGCAGTGATTCAGCACCTTTCTATAAAGCTGCGTTGATTCAATTTATATAAACGCTTTCTTTGTTTTAGACGCCAAATGCTTTTTTTTCGAATTCATTGGTGAAACACCTACTTTCGTCAGTTCCAATAACATTATTTTCTGTATTTCTTTTTTGCTTTTTAGCCCAACTTTTTCGGCTTGTGAGATTTCTTGGTACTTACTGAAGATTGCTATGTTAATATTATGTACGCTAAACATTCATAAAAGTGCTAATCAACTCTTTGTAACTATTCTCTGTAGGGTGTTTTCCCGTCAGATCGCACAGGAGCGTCCGCCAGAAATTTTACTTTCGCTGAAAATTTTAAATAGCTGTTTGAGAACAGGGGAACGCATATGCGAAGTTTTTTTGTGTAAAAAATATTTGCTTTTCTCAAAAAAATTCGTAAAGCCAGCTCGGGGCACTGGTGCGTTGGGCGCCTCGGGAAAAACATGAAACTCTTACAGCTGTAAACCACAAACTGCTTAAAGAGTTTGCAAACTCTCAAAAGATTCAAGATATTCGAGTTTGTCTTGAAGTTCAAATTCCGTAATTGTAAAATCCAAAGAACGGAGATATATTCAAAATTTTCCAATGTTGGAATATTTTGTCTGATTCTAACCACGCTAGCTAGTTTCAATTTTGGGGTGTAATCCTGCCCTTGTTCAATTTTTGCGAAAAAGTTTAGGTAATGTGGTCAAGATGTTTTACTATGAAAAACGCCCTGTACTGCAGCAAGGTGACGCATTTTGGTATATTTTGAAATTTAATTAAATACAAGGATCATTTGAGATTTTTTCAATGTTTCACGGATTAAAGCCAACGTTGCTCTGTAGCAGCTACATAAAAAATGTTGCACCATTTTTGTTGTTTTGAAGCTACAAAGTACGAAATGTCGCTCTGTTAGCGGTATTGCGGTGACATACCCAAGTGGTTTATGAGAAGCTTATTACCGCAATGCAGGACGAGAAATGGCCGTTCCAACTAGTGCAACATGTTTTGAATGTAAGTGACCAAGAGTAAATTTGGCTTTAATTTGTGAAAGATTGGAAGAATCGAAGACGGCCTTTTTTTTCAATTAGCCTTGAGAATTTACCAAAATGGGTTAGCTTGCTGCAGTACTGGGCTTTTTTCATAGTGAAAGGTCTTGACCACCTAAACTAAAATTGGAACAAAAACATTAGCACGAATAGAAGAATCACAACACAAAATTGCAACTACCTAGCTTGTTTAGATTATTAGAAAAATAAACACACTTTGAGCAGTTTTCAAAATATTGCCAATTCGAGAAGTTTTAATAAAGAAATTCGCTCTGGAGCCAGGCGTGAATATGTTACATAGTATGAACGTCTGAAAGTCTTTAAATAAAGAGAACTATGGCGGAGGCGGTAGTAGGTTTTGTTTTAAGGCGGTAAAATTTTCTGTTTCCGTGAGGCGCACAACGCGCTAGTTGCACTACCAGGCTTTGAAGATTTTTTGAAAAAGGCAAACATTTTTCTACAAAAAAACATGTTTCCCCTGTGCACAAGGACCTATATATTAACTTTTTCTCAGAAATAAAGATGCCGACCGGATGCGCCTGCTGTAGGAGTTAACACGCCGACGCAACGCAGGCGATGAGGCGCGCGTAGTGGAGGGCTCCGGATTATTTTGACCACCTATAGATCCTTGACGTGCCCCGAAATCTCGTACATACGGGCGTTTTTCCTTTTCGCCTCCATCAAAAAAGCGGCCGCCGCGGCCAGGAATCGTACCCACGACATCGTGCTAAGCAGCACAACGCCTTAGCCAGTGAGCCACCACGGCAGGCGGACACCCTTGTCTGATCTCTGGTAAATCCACCGTGTAGCGCTTTTTTGTATCTGGTTGCGTTGTATTCTTATCAATTTTTCGAAATTTTATTTGTTCTGACCTAGTGCTGTGTAGTCGGCCAGTGCAAATGTAGTCTTCCTTGATATGAGCTGTCGCTATTTCTTCACGAACCGGTTGTTTGAACGCAATGTCTTCCATTTGGTTTCTGTCTCGTTCCATATGTATAAGTTCCGTTCCTGTTCAGCTCCAGAACTAAAAATATAATGGTTTATACCGGTACATAACCGTTGGTTCTAGCCCTCAAGAATCACTGAGAATTGAATAATGGTTCATAACGGAACATAACGGGTGATGGTAGCCCTCAAGAAATCCTAGAATTTAGTTCCGCTGCGCTGTGGCGTCACTTGCGTAGAAACGCAGCACCATTTGTAGCTAGTTTTATTGAACGCGGCTGTGTACTCTGTTGCAAGATATGCTAATATAATAACGCCAAACAACGCATTTCTTTTTCTTCTGTTATTAGGTGTCGTGTTCGTGAAATTTTGCGTTTATTCATGTATAGCACCCACTTACAACGCAATATGTTAGGACAATGTAGGTTGTGTCAATGGTTAAACGGATAAATAAACACGTGAGAGATTGAATATATAAACATATAAACAAATAAATAAATATTGCAGCAATTCAAACGGCCACGAAGTCTGCGTCACAAACAACTGCGGCCGGTGATCACGCGACGAGCTGAGCACTGCGCTCACCATCGAAACAGGTATAGTGTTCTGGAGAGTTTAAGAACCTGGTAACAGACGGAGAGATTAGGGAAGCACGCAGGAAGCGTGCGGAAGGAAATGCGGGAACAGCGAATGCTTAGGCGAATTCATAGGCCAGCGAACCAGCGGCATTCTCCCACCTTACTTCATAGAAGGTGGAATGAAAGCTGAAATGGCTGAGCGAGCTTTCCACTGGAATCGAAAACCAAAACGAACTTTTTTTGGCTTAGCCCAAGAATGAAGTAATAACTTTTAATTTATGGTTTAGATTCGGCCAAAAATATTGCTTTTTTCGTTTTTATGTTTGGGTATTCATTTCGTTCCGACGCCCTGTTTACGAACGTTAGCGGTCTATTCTGCCAGTGTGATTGCAGTATATTCGCAAACGAATTCCATAAATAAAAAAAACACACCTCGTGTTTTTAAATGTCATCGTGTTTTTAAATGTCAAAAAAATGTCATCGTGTTTAGTATGAAGGGCCTTGTGCTTCACAAGGCATGGACCCTCATTAGGGGGATCCGGAGATGCTGACTTCCCGAACGGGTGGCATATGGCGAAGAATTTGACTTGGATGGCTTCAAAACAACTGTAATTAAACGGCAAACTTGACTGCTGGACAATTACCCACCAATGTTTAAACATCCGGCATATCTACATTTTTACATTTGTGCTTCTGGTGGGCTAACCGCATCCACCCCATCAAATCCTCACCTCGAGGGGCGCCACGTCCTGGGAGTATGTACCAAGGGCACACTCGCTCAAAAGGCTGTAGTTTCCAATATCGGGCACACTTTGGTCGGGGTGCAGAGGCTTGTACCGGCGACCCCTCATTGTGATGGACACACTTATGGGCGTCTCGATCTTCTCCTGCTCCCGTAGACACTGCGCCACTTCGCCGGCGCTGAACTGTAAGGTCAACAAAAGGTCCACAAGCCGTTTCCTAAACATTACGATTCGATCGCACCATACGCATAAAGACGCAGTTACCACATGTTGGCTCGTGTTCTGTGTACAAAATGTGGTATCTTTTGTGTACATGTATACAGAGTGTAACGATGAACGTAGTGATCAAGGACAATGAGTTAAATTGCCTATATGTACAGTATAAGCAAGATGATGGGCTATAATACTAGTTGTGGAGCGACTTGGCTGGTTGGGAGGCTCCGCCAGCCAGCCGCGATCATTCTCACCCCTAGCCTCCTTAAGGGCTCTTCTAGAGCAGCCGGCAACAATATCTACAGCAAACTGTAGACAACCAATGCTCTTGAAACGATTCTCCCGCAGTTGTGTGTATCAAGCCACAATCTACTGTACGTAAATGGGTTTATAAAGGAGCATTCTTTGAAGGGCGGAATCGGTATTTGAGTCCTGTTTGTGGTTTATGTGGAGAGATACAGCCGTCGAAAGTTTCCTTCAAACGGTTACCCTATATGTTTTTACGCTTGCCTTTTTGTAAAAAAGAGATACCAAAGTGGTATTTCTGGCACTGATTGCTACTTCTTCAAACTGTTCTAGTAGCAGACATATCATTTATCATCTGATTCGCATTTTTCGGGATTTTATTTCCTGAGGCTGCATTTACTCCAGGGTTCCCAAAGCAAGTATCTTCATAATGAACACAGACTTCCACTGCAGCGGAAGATGGCGAAGATGACGACAGAAAAATGACGATGATTATGACAATCTCGACGAAGATGAAGCATTAGGAGTACGTGTACTGTGATTGGTACATGAAACTCGCAACATGCGTGCTCAGGACAGTATTCCATGGAAGCTGTTAAAACTTAGCAGTATTTCAGCCTGCCCGGAACATTTTATGCTGACATCATCAGAAAAAAAGAAAACATGGTCGCTCACTAGGGCACCAGCAAAAAACGTCCAGTTGTGATTTGTATTCCGGCTTTGCCTATTTTTACCGGTAATATGCTTGCGAGGTTCATTATCTGTTAATTTTAAGCCTTAATTTTACACCTTGGCAATGCAAAATACAAGGCGCATCGTTTTTGTGTTGAAGACCTTGTTTTCCGAGTTAAAATGCGTGCCTCAAAGTGATACCAGGGAAAGGAGCCAACACACTGGACAAATAAAACAATATCACTGTTTTCACCAATTGAACTCAGAATCGTTTCTGCAGTCTTCCTTTTGTCACGAATATAGAATACGAAACGTACAATTGAAAATTATGCACGGTAATTCAATAAAGTCTTAATGCAGCAGATTTCGGACGGAGCTGACTTCTACTCAAAATAATGCAAATTACTGTTTGCTACTTAAGTGTCGGATTGCCTACTACACTTCCCCAGAGTTTCCGATCAACTTTTAACGTAGAAAAATTCGAACACGAATGAACAATAAAGTTTGTCGTTCTGTTTACAACTCATCTGACACTGGCAAACAGTCACGGACCTCTCTATTGTTGTGTTTTTTATTCTTGCGAGTAACTCGTGATATGCAGCGCCCTGTTTTTTTTTATAGATGCAGAACGCTACTCAGGCTCCAAATAGTCGTCCTGGGGCCTAAAGGGCGCTGACTTGCCAAGAAAGATGTTAAGCCGAACTCTCATACAAGAACTTACGATTGTGTGGCCGTAGGAAACGGAGGTCTGCACCTGTTGTGGGATCTTGTAGATATTTGGTGGGAAAATCCTGCACCCCGGGATGTTGTTGTCGTCGAATGATAGGTGGCCAAGAATGACGATGAAGTCAGGCCTAAAAGTCCACCTGCGAAGTGTGTTTCCGCGATGCAGCCCAGTGGCGCCTCGAGAGGTAATGTGGCCTACGGTCTCTCAAGACACCGCTGACCCATCTGTAATACTGTACCGGTAAAAACTACTGCTGGAAGCGCAGTTCTGCAGTGAGCTTCTCTCAAATAAATACCCTGATGCTGACTACATGAAAGCTCCTCATTTATAGTCTAAATATCAGTGAACTTGATTATGGTGCAGAAAGAATTCCTTTCTGCATTAAAGATCTTATGCGGCGCCAACCCAATCAGCAAATATTTGATCACCACTGCGTGTACACAGGAAAACACATATATTGTAAGTATAATTTCCCTGCATTCATTGTCGCTAAACGGAAGGACTATCTGTCTTCAAAAAATTAGTGTGAGTGCCTACTTGCATTTACTTGTTCACATTGCGCCCCTTGTACTAGGGCAAATTGTACTAGGAAAACAAACAAACGTCTATACGCAATGCCTAATGACCCCAAGCATACCGGAATCTCAGAAAAAGGCGAACACAGTCCCAATCTATAACAAGGGTGATATGAAGGACTTGAAAAATTATAGGGCGATCGCCTTACGCTCAGTCGTCAACAAGGAACTTACCAAGGTAGCCGCTTAAAGAATTTTGTGTCACCTTAGATTTCAGTCAAACTAATAAACAAGCAGTGTGTTGCAAATGCCAAATGTGGACCATATTCACACGATCAATCAGGGGATAGAGAAATGCGCGGAGTATGCTCAACCCCTATATATAGCCTTCATAGAATATAAGAAAGCATGTGACTCGGTCGAAACCTCAGTAGCTACTTGAGCATTGCAGAATGAGGGTGTAGACGAGCATTGTGTTAGAATACTAGAGGATATCTACAATGGGTCCACAGCTATTATCGTTCTTCATAAGAAGAGACGCAAAATACCTGTTAGGAAAAGTGTCAGACAAAAAGACACAATCTCCCTAATGTTATTCACAGCCCGTTTACAAGATGCATTCAGAGCATTGGATTGGGAACACTTTTGCGTAAGTGTTAACAGAGAATACCTCAGTAACCTCAGATATGCTGATGATGCTGCCTTGCTAAGCAACACGGGGGACCAATTCAGAAGCCTTACTACTGCACTCGACCAGTAGAGGAGAATGGTGGACCTGAAAATTATTATGCACAAAACGAAAGTAATGCTCAATGGCTTCCAGAGAGCACAACTGTGCAATAGGTGGTGAGGCAGTGGAAGTGGTAAGCGCATGTATATACTTAGACGAAGTAGTGATCCTGGATCCCGACCATGAGGCAGAGGTAATTACAAGTATAGGAATGGGGTAGAGCGCATTCGGCAGGCATTCTCAGATGATGAATGGCAGCCTACCATTCTCCCTGACGAAGAAAGTTTATGACAGCTGCACCTTCCCGGTGCTCACCTGCGGGGCAGAAACTTGCTGGCTCACTAAAAAGGTTCATATTAAATTGAGGACAAGTCAGCGAGCAATGGAACCGGGGATGATAGGTGTAAGATTATGGGACAAGAAAGCGCAGTGGGTCAGGGAGCAAAGGCATGTGAAGAGCATATTAGCAGAAATTAAGATGAACTGGGTGTAGGCAGGGGATTGAATGCGAAGGCACGATAATGTTTGGTCAAAAATGGTGACAGAGTGGACCCCTTGAGAAGGCAAGCGTGGTAGGGGGTGGCAGAAAGATACGCAGATGAGATCAAGATGACATCAAAATTGGTCGCAGTTAGCACAGGGCCGGATAAGTTAAAATCTATGAGATGGTTTTTTTTTGTGCAGTGAGCACTGACAGGCTGCTGATAATGATCATAATATTATGATGATGATGATGATTGTTCACGTTACGCTACCAAAAACTGCTATGCCACGTGCTCTGCTGAGCGGCAGTAGACCTCACAGCATGTCATAACAAAGCGCGCTGGGTGGATCGGGGCAGCACTAGGTTCTCTAGCATTATTCGTGTTCTTTGACACCCCGTGAGGCAAGTTGCCACCAGGGTTTTTTCAGGGCAGCTGTTCCACGGAGGCACGGGACGTGTATGCTCAATTCTATCCCTAAAGCATCGCTCCGTTGGGACTAGTTAGTGCTGTGGCTGTGTCCAAGAGGTGAGAGAACCTTAATTTTGTTTTGTGCAGTTTTGCTTCATTTTAACAGTGAAGCTGTTGCAGCTGCCCGAATGTGTGGCGCGTACCAGATTAAAATTACCAAGCGAACGCCGAGCGCTACTGATCGCGTACCTCATGGTGACCACCGAGTTTACCGGTTCACGCAGTGGCTTCGGCAAAAACAAACTCACGAAACTCTTGAGCAGCGTCTCGCGCGTCCTTGCAGCCAACAACCCCACAGGTGGGGGAATACCTCCTCTTAGGAACCAGCGCTCACCAAGGGCTTCCGCGAATGGAAAGCTTGGAATGAGGAACACAAAGATATAGATGCATACGACGATGTATACTAATAGCACAATGCAAAGCGACGATGCAACCTGTTAATAACAAATTTTAACCTTTTACAAATTTATGGCGATCGGTGTTTCAGTGCTAAATTAGGAGAGATTCCTGTATCATCGCTATCGTCAAGCCTTAGCCGACTTAGTTTAAGCTTCGCTGCTTTCGTAATGCAGATTTAAGAAGCCAGCCTTACATGTCTCACCAAATGCAAAAAAATGCTGCAGTCGTCTTCGCCGGTGGTGCCAGCACGATTGGTACAAAACGACAGCTTGTGCCAAGGGAAAATATTAATTGCAAAAAAAATTTCGTTTGTGACGGATTGCAAGCCTGGTCGGCAGAGTAGACGTAAGCATGTTACGATTACCCTTACTCGACAGCTCGAAGGGAGGAAGTAACGTTAGCCTGCTGCGTGACAATGGTGATCGATGCCTAACAGGACTAGAACAGGTGCCCGCAGAGTGGAGCTCTCACCATCGAAAAGCTGCCAAGGGTATTTCAGAGAGACTGTAGGAGTACTGCAAGCCAAAAAATAACACAAAGACGAACAAATTCCGATAACTCAGTGTAGCAAAACGTTTTTCTATACGCTAGGCTTTTGCCACCAAAGCGCAAAAACAGCAGGAAGCTCCGGTGCTGTGACATGCGACACTCTTTGCCAATTAGCTGTGCTTTTTTTAGAACCAAGTTTTACTACCTTCATGGTTGACGATTTCTCCATCCCGCTACATGTAATACCCGAAAAGGGGCCCTTAACGAAAAATAAATGATGATGGTCAGCAATTCCTTCAGGATAACGTTACCCTAGATGTGTTTGTACAATTTTGTGCAATAGTTTGTATGGACACATTTGTGCAAAGAAAAGGGCTAGAATTGGTACAAAAATTTGTTTTCCCATTCTAGTCATGAAAGCCGGGTTATCAGTGATCAATCCTGACGTCTGGGAGGCATATCAGCAGAACTGGTGATTTGGAAGCCTGTTTGCTTACACGTGCTCGTAATATTGTGACAAAAGGGCTGCCAGCCACGCAGCCACCAAAAACATTTAAAAAACTTGCTTATCCAGAGCAGAGGTAGATCGAAACAAACACGAAGCTTTTATTAAGGCATACCTGGGCTGAAATGAACTGCCATGTAACATGTTCTCAGTGCTGGTGTGCTGTGTGCAGTTCGTAATAATTAAACCGGGGAGCCGTGTGCAGTGCACCGGTAAATACGAGATGTATATAAGTACGTTGAGAGTTTAAATCTGTCTGGTGAAGTCACCACCAGTTTCAAGCGCAGAGAACGTGATAGAGGCAAGAACAAATCACTCCCAGCCGCTCCTCTTCCCCATGTCCCGACACCAGAGAACCCGTCAGGCACGGTCCGAAAAGCGAGCTGCATCGCTTGTAGCTTCGCCACGCGCTTCCCAATGCCAGTCGCTTACCGGAGCCGCGGTCGTGCGATATGCGGAGAGCAGTCGGGTGAGAGATAAAACTCAGCAGCGCACAACGCCAGACACTCGCACTACGCAGTCCGAACTTTACTCAAAAGACCAAGAAAGCTTCGCTGTAAAACCTTGTGACCGCAATCGCGGTAGCGATGTCCGGCGACAGTTTAAAGTGAAGCTTTCTACCTCTACCCGTAAGGGTTCTTTCACGACCGTTGGTGTCAACAGGAGACTCTTGCAAACAAATAAAATAGGTTACTGGTAGCGCCAGGAATGGATCCTGTAACAAATAGAGAAAAGGAGCACGAGCTCGTTGTCTTACCGACTGCTCTACACGCGCACGCCGAGACGGGGGAGACAGACGGTGCACTCACCAAGCATATCTTCCGGTTTAAACCGGCGTGCTCTCTGAATATGACGTGATAGTGTTATGCGACCTCTGGTACCGCTGTGCACTCCGCCCACAGCACGCATAGCGGCCAAACGTGCAGCTTCCCCATGCGCAAGCTGTATAAAAATTAAAGGAAGCTCGACACAACGGATGGCATCGCACTGCTCCTCCGTCTCTGCCGGCCATGTCGTCGCTTCCGTCGACGGCGGTTGAGATAGAGGAGAAGTCAGGTCGCATAACACCGGGTTTGTGCTTCCTTTATTTAAAAATATAGTTTTCACTT
Organism: Haemaphysalis longicornis; assembly: GCF_048455015.1. Classification (NCBI taxonomy): domain Eukaryota; kingdom Metazoa; phylum Arthropoda; class Arachnida; order Ixodida; family Ixodidae; genus Haemaphysalis; species Haemaphysalis longicornis. Next base: position 97,210,860 of record NW_027526233.1, on the reverse strand, counting down.
ATGTGCTTCATCAACCCAACTAAACCAACCACCGTTTTTTAATCATGCATTGGTTGAAACGTGGAAAAGTGTGTCTATTTGAAGAAATAAAAGCTGTGGGCAGGAGCATTTTACGTGCATCTGCTCTCACCGTTTGTTTTGTATAGCCACGTCTGTGAATTCAAGTGACGTCGCATGGGTATCGTTGTGGGTGTCGCTCACAGTTTCTTTTTAACCGCCTTGACAGCGTGGATTGGCGCGCATTTTTTATGTGTGCTAGCACATCAAATTAGAAACTGATTTTGCGGTAATTACTCCGACAACCAATACCCAACAATCACGCGCTGTTTATTGCCAGAAATCATACACCAACTCTCCCACACTCGTTCTAACCAGCATTTTCGACTTTAATTTGCACAAAAAATTGTATGGTACATAAAAAGAATTTCACTTGTTTTCATTATGGAACTTAAGCAAGATACATAAAGATTGCGTGCAGATCCAGCCTAAGCCCTCCACTCAGAGAACCTTGCCCCCTCAAATCAAGGCATGCTAATACATTTTGTGAAGTTGTATGTTGTTACGTGGCAGTTACAGCAAGGATTAAGCCTACTGTCAATCGATACTACTGTATTTCAGCTATTCTAAGCCAAACATGTCGGTACTACATTTAGGCAAAAAGGAAAACGAACAAATCCAGTGAGGAATCTTCTTCAATGAATAACCCTAATCAAATCAAACCGCTTTGTGTTTCTGATCAATCTAGAACTGAATCCGCATAGCATATTCTTCCCCCACGGTCGTACAGAGGGGGACACCACCATGACATCTTTAATTACGGTGAGCATGTGGGCATACGTATAAAGCTCGTTCTACTCAAAAACAAAGTTAGAGAAAGGGTTGCGAGTAAACGCCCTCAGCCTACAAAATGTTTTAGAACGACACCCTCAAGCTCACCACTTTTACTACAAAAAAATGTTCCTCTTGTAGTTTGTTTTCGCTCGTCAATGGTTTTTACGCAGCAGCTGAAGTCAAGTATTTGTACAATATTCGACTCCAAAAAGAAAATATTGCGAATATCGGGCCACTGCGTCGGACAACAAAGAATCGTGTTTGGAAATACCCTTCAAAGAAGTTTTTATGAATACACGGGATACATTTGGAGGCTTCCCTTGATACTCGCTATTGCGCGGCTAAATATGTTGTTCTGCCTCACTTAGAGCTACGCTTAAACGTGCTCCAAAACCAAGAAATTTGCTATGTGCTTACCGTAAAGTATGCATGATTAGGCGTTAATACGTAGAGTGATGCCAGAATTGTACATAACACAGCCTTTGATCGGTACAACAAGAATCCTTCTTAATAGAGAATGAAGGGAGGTGTGCCTACCTAATCAGATTTGCGGTTTCGGTGCAGGCGAGCTGTTTGGTGCCATACAATCCGAGAAATGCATAATGTAACCGGACAGAGAACGTTTTCAGGAACTTGATGACAAGCTGTGAGGAGCATATCATTGAGAATACGCTGTGAGAAATTTTGCAGCGGTATTGCGTTACTACTGCACAAAAAATCTATCCTGCTAACCAGAGAGTTTAGATAATATGTCCAAATAGAAGCACAAAATTGGCAGGATTTAGGGTGGTGTTACGAATTGTGTGTTCACAACACATCCTCAGTTGTTTATCTGCGTTATGTAGGGCTGACAGACGAACAAACATTTATTAAAAAGCAATTTCAGGAGATGCTGCAGTCAAACTACTCCCATGCGATAGACTGCCACAGAAGAGGTCATCATTGTTTTTATGCCTGTTTTGGGACACCCAAGTCAGAAAAAATACATGTGTGCAATAACAAGCTCGTGTGCTCAAGCTGCCAAGTTACACCTACCGTTGCCCAGAACCAGAAGAGAAAATTAGTCGGCAAAGTAAAATGAGCACAAAAAAAAAGTTTTATTGGCCAATCTGCTCTTTGTAGAAAAACACCCCCGGGTGAGTTCAAATGACAAAATCACATAAATGTTCTACTTTACAAATAGAAATAAATTTAAACTTCCTACAGAACACATTCTTCGAAATTATACAGTAACGCACCTTGGAACAACGCAAGAAAACTTCACGCAAACACGTGTATAATAATACTAATAATCAATCAATCAATCAATCAACCTTTATTTTCGGTGCCCAGGAACAACCCTAGGGTCTTGGTACTGGTACACCATACAAAAAAAAACACTACAATTAGGACAAGACAACACACAAAAACTATATGTATGACATAAACAATAAAGTAAAAATAGTTACAGAAATCTTAGAAAGCGCAAAAGGAAAAAAAGAAGAACAGAAAGTCAAAAAAGAAAAGGCAGGCTTAGTGTTGCAAGCCATGCCACTCGGCCAGCGAAACGTTCAGTAGATGTGAAAAATAGGAACTATACAAGCAAATATTGAATCAACATGACATAGAGTATACGTATGTAACCAAGGTTTTCTAACAACATATTAGGAAGTTCCAAAAAAAAAAGGGGGTAAAGCTTCAGCATTACCAACGCTGACACTAAAACGTACAAATATTCAAGCAACACAAAACAAGAAAAAGTGAAAAGCAAGCAAGAACAGTTTGCACATAATACATAGGGTATATAAATTTGGAATGACATAAAGGACTTAAGCTACTACAGTTTTCAACTCATTAGAGAACAAAGTAAAGGAGCTCTGGAATATATCAAGCCGAACGGAATATTCATTATATGCACATTGTATTCGGCAGATGGACGAGCGTCGGCTATTTAAAGCAACTGGTCTGAAAGCTGGAAATTTCCTGAAAAGTTTATTTGGCAAATTGACATTGATAAGTGTAACCAAATCGTCACACAAAATATTACCATGAAGAAGTTTATAGAGAAAGATAATATCAGCTCGCATTCGTCGACACCGAAGGGAAGGAATGCTTTTCAGAAGAGACATGATGCCGTTTGCGTCGTCTTGCACATGACGGAAGCGGTGCTTAAAGATAGAAAGGAACTTATTTTGAACCCTTTCGATACGGTCACTATTGGACTTGCAAGTTCCATTCCAGACAACAGACCCGTATTCAAGAGGAGGTAAGCAGAGAGCCGAATACAACTTTAAGAAAGGAAGCGGACCTTTAAACTCTCTAGAATACCTGCAAACAGCACCCAGACAACGAAGAGACCGACGGGTAATTTGTGCAATGTGGGAAGAGAAAGTCAGAGAAGTATCAAATAGTACTCCCAAGTCTCGAATTTCAGTCACCCTCGGCAATGCAGTGCTTGCAATTTTATAAGAGTATTGCAGCTGTTGAGTTTTTCTACTATAGGAGACAACTTTAGTTTTTGAAGGGTGTAAGATAAGGTCGTTTTTGGTGCACCAACGATGGAATGACGCTATATCAACCTGAAGGGAATTACAGTCCTGAACACTACGCACTTCTCTAAAGATTTTTATATCATCAGCGTACAACAAAAAAGAAGAATTTTGAATGGCAGAAGCATCATCGTTAATGAAAATGGAAAAAAGAAGGGGACGCAGAACGGAGCCTTGGGGTACACCACTGGTTGCTTTGTACCTAAATGATGTTTGACCGTTAACACTTACATAGCAATATCGCTCCTTGAGATAACAACGTATAAGACCCACCAACGAAGCGTGTACATCTAACAGAGTGAGCTTTGCAAGCAATAACTAGTGGTTGACAACACAAAAGGCTTTGCTCATGTCACAGTAGACCACATCCAGTTGGCTTCTACCAACGATTGCTGGGACAGCCTGCTCCATGAAGCATACAAGGTTCGTGGAAGTTGAACGACCACGCATAAATCCAGGTTGATTAGGAATGAGGACATGTTTAAATGAGAAAGACAAGACCGTATGAAGAGATAACTCGAAAATTTTAGAGGCAGAACAAAGCAGCGAGACAGGCCTATAGTTTATAGCATCAGTTTTTAGGCCTGACTTGAAAACAGGGAATACGCGAGAGATTTTCCATGAGCGAGGAAACGTTCCCGACCGGAGACAGTTATTAAATATTGAAGTGAACACAGGAACGAATATATTTGCATATGTTTTTAGGATTGCAGCAGGAATACCATCTGGCCCACAAGAAAGCGAGGGCTTGAGCCGCTTGATGCTGGTCCGAATGATGTTCTCGTCCAGTTGTAAACAACCGGAGTTCTCGCCCTGGTGACAAGGGGCGCTGCTGTTGTCACTACCACCGCTAATCCCAAGAAAAGAAGAAAATTGACGAGCAAAGCAGTCGGCCACCTTGACAACCTCATCTCCGTTGGAGTCTAGAAGACGAATAGAATCTTTAGTTGTAGTAGATCTAGAATTAATGTATTTCCAGAAGGCTCCAGGTAGGTGAGTTGCTTGAGTTTCTACCGACGCCAGGTACGAAGTATGATCACGTTTGTGCAATATTTTACATGGGGCACGTAGGCGCCGGAATTCCTGAGCAAACTGGTTGGCACCAGAGCGCTTCATCTTTCTGTGCGCACGTTCCTTGAGTTTCAGGGCATCCCGCAATTTAGAAGAAAACCAGTGTGGAAACCTGAACCTCCTCGGTAAATATTGCGGGATGTATTCCTTCATACCCGAAAGCACAATCTCTGTGAAACGGTCGACTTGTTCATTGACATCAGTGTGGTCAATGACGGTCGACCAAGGGGCAGCGGAAAAGTAGCCATACAGCCCAGCATAATCTCCCCTGGCGAAAGCGTAATGAGGTTGCGTGTTGTTGGAATTTACGGAACGGTGGAGCAATGAAGGGAGGCAACAGGAAATAGAAAGAGGAGGATGAAATCTCTCCGGTATTACTAAAGAACAATCAGAGTGCAACACACTAACGCCATCAAAGTTCGAAAAGCACAGGTCCAGAATATTTCCACTGCAATTTTTTATGCGATTACACTGTGCCATAGAAGTGAAAGCCAAAAAATCTAGCAGCCTATTACCCTTCTGTTGAATGTGGTGGTTGTAGTGGGAACAAGTTAGCTGGCTCCACTCCACGCCAGGAGCATTAAAATCTCCAAGCAGGAGGACTTTGCGGTTGCCATGAGTGATAAGCACCTGTTCAATGGAGAAGATTAACTTATTGAACGCCTCAGGAGCTACTAGAAGTTTTTCAGTTTTAGAGAAATGAATTTCGACCCATAAAGACTCATCGGCGTTATCAATATCGCTACGTAGCACACACGGGAGAGATTTGTCAACGGCGAGAAGGACCCCGCCCCCTTTTTGTTTGCATCCCGTTAAAGCACGATCATTACGATATACATGGTAATTTTGACGAAAATAATCACTGGATAAGATATCAGGGCACAACCAAGTTTCAGATATAGCTATTAAAGGAAAGCAAGAAGCCAGAACGTTACCAAAAAATTCAGTCGCCTTAGTTCGAAGACCTCGCACATTCTGATAAAAAACATCTAAACTAGTCATGGTTGTTTTTCTTACGTGATGCGCTCAGAGCTGTGAAGCATGCCTTCGCGAAACATGCCTCGAAACTCCTTAAAGAGGCAGTCTTTCGGCCAAACAGCGGGGTCATTTAGGCGCTCGAAACACTCTTCATTCAAGGAAATATAAAAGGATGCATAGGTGTCGAATTTAGTCTTCAGTCGTCGGCAGCTCAAGGGCGAGACACCTAAAGTGGACAGATGAGCATTGAGACTGGCAGGGGTGGTGGTAGGAGAAAGCTAGGAAACAAACATAGCTTTGGGGCGCTTCGGCTGCGAAACGACGACCAGTCCAGATGTGTCTGACGCACCCACACATGCCCGGCTTCGGCGCTTCTTCTCAAAACTGGGAGGGTGACAGTCAGGCACAGACACGGAAAGCACTGGGAAAGGGGTGGACGGAGTTGGGTGCAGTGTAGGAGACGCCGGAGACACCGCCTGCAGCGGAGCCGACGTAGCCGACGAGGATGGCACTTCATTGTTAACAGCTTGGATGAAAGAAGGCTTCCCCGAGCTGCCGCGCATTCCATTCTGCAAAGCAGCGGGACGGCGAAGCAATTCAGCTCGCAAGGAGCAAACCTCTGCACGCAGGAAAGTGACCAACTTCGCATAATGGGCGCGGTCTCCCTCCCTCTCCTGACGGAGGCAGGCAAAAGCCCGCGCGTTTTCCCGGTGCAGAAGGTCGTTGTCCTCGCGAAGCCCGGCCACTTGGTCGCTGAGAAAGGAAATTCCCTTCAGCGCGTCAACGAGGAGCGCGCGAAGACCGGCAGGTTCGGCACCAAGGTCACCCGGTTGGAGCGGGGGCGCCGGGGCCTTCTTGACGACTGTCGGTGAGCCTTGACGAAGGGAGCAGGGGGAAGAAGCCCTGCTTGCGGGCGCGCCGAAGTCGTCGCTGGCTCCACTAGGCCTAGCCACCACCTCAACCGTTTGACAGATGTTGCATTTGAACGGTCGAGCGCCAGATCTCAGGAGTTGAAGCTCAGCGTCCGGCCACACAACACACTTCGCGTGCACACGTTTTTTACAGGCAATGCAGCGGAAAAACTTTTGTTTGCCATAAAAAACGCAAGAGCAAAGAACACAACAATCCTTAATTTTATTATTATTACTCTTAATATTATATCATTAATATATTATTAGTATTATTATTATTATTATTGCTATTATTATTACTATATTAATATTAATATTAATGATCCTTTGTTTTTGCCGGGATGTCGGTTGTCCGCAACCGACTTGCCTGTTTTATTCCACCTAATTGCCCTACCCTAAGTCAACCTAATTGATTTGCCTCCTCCGTCTCCAAGTTAGCACAATATTAAACTCCCACCGCTCCCTTTCCCTTTGTTAAACGCGCGCTGTTCTAAATTTTCTTTCTAAAAAAGCCATATTTTTGCAGCAGCCAGTACAATCCGCTTCAACTTCCAAGTGACCACGTGGCGTTCTTAGTAAGGTCACTGATATGCATACAACACAATACTACCGATTTGTGCGAGGTCAAAGTGAACATTGATTTTATATTATAATAAAGTAGCGAGGCTGCACTAGAGCAATGTGCGTAAAAACAGTTTTTTCATTTATGGAAAGTCACCGCGAATCCCCCCATGTGACTAAGCTATTTGGGCATTATTTAGCCGATATACGTCTGATGTGGCCCCTCTTTCTGAAGAAGTCAGAAAATCTTCGTCTTCAAGCATCACATTTAGTGTGATAATTTAAACTATATCAATTATATGGACAATAAAGAAAAAAGAACAGGTGTTAAGCCCCATGGTGCACCAAAATTAATGGATAGATGGTCGGAGGAGGTATTTTTGAATACAGCAAACTGTTCGCCGCAATGGTAAGCTGAAACTAAATTGATGCGTTTCTCAAAAGTTCGCTTTTTCTGGGAACTAATTTTTTTGCGTAAGACCTAACACAATTGTTCGAAGAATCTATAAATATTTCATCGATCGATTTCGCCTTGTTTACTGAATTTGCGAAGTCCTGTTTCTACCGGTTGGCGTATTCAACGGTGTATTTTATTGCACTGTTCATTTCCAGTTTTCTGTACTGCTTTTATTCTTACAGTTTTTCAGTCACCCAATGGTTTGCATTAGCGAAACCGTTTTCATACTTCCATGTATTTTGATACGTATTTACCCTATGTTCTTCTGAATTTGTTGAAAATATAGTGTAGCCCTGCGTATTTCTCAGCTACCAATCTTATTACCATGATCAAAATAGTACAAATGGGTAGCTCTAAACGGATAAGTGTATGACTAGTGTCGGCATTTCTGTTTATATTTGTTGAAATATAATTTGTGCGAATGGGATGCCGTTATCTAATTCCTTTCGGTGTCTTCATGGCAGTCAAAATAAATTTCATTTTTGTTGTTTGCATTGTCATGTATGGGCGGCGACCAAATATGTCAACGTATTTGCACTGCTCCTTGTTTGTTTGTTGTTGCTTTGTTTTTGCTTTTGTTTGCTCTCCAATCGCTCCTGTCTGCAATGCATTTGACCCTGAAGGTATTAAAAATAAATAAATTGCAAAGGGGAGTAGCAGTCGGGACATCAGTTGGTCGTAGGAGTTTATTCGAAGGTGAAAGCGTAAGGTAACGGGGCCGAGCACAACTACAAACGGAACGAGATCGTGGGCACGAACGACCGAGTTGGTCCTTCGTGGTCTTGAGGATAAACCTCGGAGCATGCGCGATTTGGCGGATCACGTTTTGGCATCTACTATTCATTGTTGTGAAACGTTAACTCCTGTTACATCGCCCTCGGTGCAAAAGGAGCCTTCCAGACTACTTAAGACAACGACAAAACTAGAGGGTCCCTAGTGAGCAATTTCACGCCTGTGGCGGTGATGATCTGTGGTTGGTGTGACTGGTTGAACAAGGTAAGTGAAGGACGAAGAGCACTCAATGATTGTGCATGGGCCATGGTACTGATTGGTCAGTTTTGGGGAGATTCCAGGTGTTGAGCAGGGTTCCAAAATCATCACAAGCGAGCAGGGATCGAAGCTGCGATCTTTGACGCAATTGTCGTGACGATTCTTCTGGCGCTGCTGATCGGTCGATGTGAATGAACAAGCCTGTTAACGGCATTCCTCGGCGCAACGAGCAAGGCCGGAAATCAGTGTACATTCGGTTGCGTCGAACGTGTAGGGGAGTACAGTGTAGATTGTACAGGACGGCTCTCGCCCATACAACAAGAAAAACGGCGAGAATCCTGTGGTAGCCTGCGTTGCCGTGTTGTAAGCAAATCTTACAAACTGGATTGCGAGGTCCCACTTCGATTGTTTGGGAAACAGGTACATGGAGAGCATGTCACCAGGGGTGTGGAAGAAGCGTTCCGTGAGGCGGTTTGTTTGTGGGTGGTATGATGTGGTGGTGTGAAGAACGACGTGGCATTTAGAGAGCTGGGCTTGAATAACCTCAGACATGAAAACCCGTCCTCGGTCACTTAGAAAATCCTGAGGTGCACGTGTCGACGAACAAAGGAAGGAGCTACGTCGCGAGCCATGGCGGCCGGAAGAGCGTCGGGCTCGGGATACCGGGTAAGGTGATCGACCGCCACAATGATCAATCGGTTCCCGGCTGCAGTAGAAGGACGTGGGCCATAGAGGTCGATGCCCACACGTTCGAAAGGCTTTGCTGGGCAAGGTTTGGGCTGCTAACCAATGGCGAGGCGGGACAGCGGCGATTTTCGGCGTTGGCATTCTGGGCAAAAGCGCACGTACTTGCGCACGAAGGTATACATGCCGCGCCTGTAGTATCGCAAGGGAAGGCGCTTATAGTTCCTTAGTATGCCAGCGTGACCACAACTTGTTTAGGTGTGAAAGGAGGAGCATATGTCGCTCCGGAAATGGCAGGGTACGACCATCAACCAGTTTTCGCCGTCGAAGCAGTAGATCCGGCGGCAGAGTAGCTCGTCACTGAGTGCGAAGTGAGAAACATGCCTGCGTAGGGCCCGAGATTCTCTGGCAGGTGATGTACCGCATAACATCCCGATGCGAGAAGCAATCCAAGCGTCCTTCCGTTAATCGGCTGACCTGTTGCTGACGGCAAGAGGCGATAGACGCGAGTCACTATCACTGGTGGCAAGGCAAGAAAGTTCAGCACGTAATGATGAGCGAAAAACGGCACCAGCGTGAGAGGGCTTGCGGCCTGAACGATAAATGACCCGGAAGTCGCACTCTTGCATTCGGAGAGCCCACCAAACAAGACCACCTGATGGATCCTTGAGGGAGGAGGGCAAACAGATTGCGGGACAATCGGTGACGACATCAATGAAGCGACCATACAAGTACGGGCGAAAACTTCCCAGTTATCAAACTATGACCAAGCATTACTTCTCTGTTACAGAGTAGTTCGACTTAAATATCCTCAGCAAGCGGCTCGTGCATGCCATGACGTACTCGGAAAAACCGGGAGTTCGTTGGGCGAGGACAGCACCGAAACTGATCCAACCAGCATCAGTGTGGACCTCTGTTGGGGCGTAAGGGTCAAAGTGCAGCAGTATCGCAGGGGATGTAAGAAGAGGGCGTAGCGCAACAAATACTTCATCGCCGGAGGGGGACAACCTAGTATGTCGCTGGCACTACCAAGGAGCTGAGTCAAAGGCGAAACTATGCCGGCGAAGTTGCGTACGAAGCGCCTAAAACTGTAGCAAAGACCGATAAAGCTCCGGAGAGCCTTGATAGTGTTCGTCTTCGAAAACTCGGCTGGGGCTCTCACCTTCTTTTCAAACGACGTGGCCCAGGATCGTCAGTTTTCGCGCAACAAAATGACCCTTTTTGAGATTCAGCTGCAGCCCAGCACTTGCAAAGCCGGTTGAAACTTGCTCCAGGTGGACGAGGTGCGTTTTGAAGCCCGAAGAGAAAACAACGAGGTTATGCAGATAGCAAAGACACGTCTACCACTTTAGACCGCTCAAGATACTGTCCATAATTGGTTCGAATGTGGCAGGAGCGTTGGAAAGCCCAAACGGCAATACATTAAATTCATAAAGGCCTTCAGGGGTAACAAAAGCAGTTTCCTCTCGGTCAGCTTCCGCCATAGAAAGCTGCTATTTCCTGGATCGTAGGTCTAGCGACGAGGAGCATTCTTCTCCCCGCAGACAGTCGAGGGCGTCGTCAATGTTAGGGAGAGGTTGCACGTCCTTGCGGGTTACGCTGTTCAAACGGCGGTAGTCAACGCAAAACCGAATGGACCCATCCTTCTTTTGCACAACAACCACGGGTGACGCCCAGGGACTCTTCGAGGGACGAATAATGTCGCGCCGAAGCATGTAATTCATGTTGTCTTCACTGGTGCGTCGCTCTATAGGGTATAAACGATACGGTCGTTGTCGAAGCAGGGCATGCGAGGCAGTGCCCTCACAACACATGTCTGAGCCGAGCCAGTGCCCTCACAACAGTGCCCTGGATTGGCTCACAACAGACGTGCGGCCAAGGGAACTTTTTCAACTATCTAAAGACGAAGATAACTGGCTCAGAAGGGTAGTAAGCTGTGCTCGTTGGTTTGCGTCCAAAATTTTGTGCATGGGCCGAGGTAAATCTCGGGAGATATTAGATGCAAAGTATCTCATGGTCGGGGCTAAGTCCTTCCCTTGTAGTTGTTGTTGCGCCTTCCACACCCCCACTGCGCATTATCGGCTTGCTGAACGCCTGGTGGCGTCTTACCCTTCTATGGCTCCTGAAACGACAGTGTGGCCGGTGTCTTGCTGGGCCGGCACGAGACGAGCACGCTTCCCTTTAGAGGCTCCTAAAGCGACAGTTTTGCCGGTGTCTTCCTAGGCCGGCACGAGACGAGCACGCTTCACGCGCCTTCAACGTTCCATAGTCGTCGGCAGCGGCGTGCGTCGGCCAGTCTCGGCGGGCTGGGGAACGTGCATCGACCTCATCTTCAGTATCTTTAGGGTACATCCACTACAACAGCCCTTAACTTTACATTTCACAAACCATAAGGCGGTTTGTGAAAAGCGGAACACCAACCACAGATCTACGACACCTACGTTGAATATGATGATGATAGTGCTTAAATAAAGACTAACTCATACCACGTGCGTCTCTCTCTCTCTGTCTTTAATGCCTCTCCACTCAAACACCCCCCATCCTTCCAATAAAATTACGCCATCTTCCCGTATGAGAACCATGAATGGTATGCAAAAAAGCCATGGGGTCAGCGCAATTTCCCATTTCATAGTTCCGGTAAGTAAAAAGTGTGGTAGTTATCATGAAAACCAAACTGTAAATATAGCGGCAGCTACGTACCTCAACCTCACGGACGAACTGAAAACTAATTAGCACTTGAATCGACCCCATGCCTGCTTCGCACACTACTCATGGTTCCCCTACAGGAAGATGGCGTATTTTTTCGTCCCGTGTGCGTGGCGTAGTAGTGCTCAGCTAGTTAACTTCCACATGGGGTGGATCATCAAGATGTTGCGTAACGAGACGGCGACCTACGGGCTGTTCAAAGTCGGATATTGCGCCATGTAAAGGGCGCATGAAGTCGTCACGGGGTTACTAATAATAAATAAACTGATGCTATTGCGAACTGTCAAAAGGGTGAGGAGTGGCGGAAGACATCTGCGGCGGAAGAAAATATCGGATGTCGTAAAATGCACTGTGCCTCAGGAATAGATGTGTATAATGAGGAACGAGAACGGAAGAACGGGGTGTGCGACAATATCTTCGGTGATGACCAACTTGGCGCTGGGGGCACAGAAATAATCTTCTAAAAGAGGTGAAAACTGTATTTCTGCAGGTGCGCAGTGTATGACGGCATGATGGCGCGGCAGAACGTTCTAACCCAAGATTACATCATGAGAGCAAGGCGGCAGGACAAGTTCAACGGTGTACAGAATTTTATGAATAACGACATGGGCCATGCAGGCTGCTATAGGCTTCATCAGTTGTACACTGGCGTTGCGCTAGGGCAGTTCGGAAAGTGGCACCATTACCTTTCGAATTTAACGGCAGCGGTCGACATGAAAAATACAAACAGCAGCTCTAGTATCGATTAAGGCAGTAGTAGGGATCCCTTCGGCAAACATCAATAATATTTTCGCACGAAAAGTGAGGACTTCAGTTTTCGAGGGTGACGCAGCTATTGCCTCGGGAACTGAGGCTCTTAGTTGTCCTCCACAGTGCTGGCAGAGCGGCGTGACATAGGCGACAGGGAGCAGTGACGTGAAGAAGTTGTGCGGGGGTAGGTTAACATAGTAGAGCGGTCAGGTGCCAGTGACGGCATTGACGGCCCAGAGGCGACATGGTACATTGGCTGCGGAACAACATAGGGCAGGGCGTAAGCGGGGTCGTTGTACGGAGCCTGTTGGAAGCTATTTGTAGGCAGCATGTGATGGCGGAAGTAGCGAGCTACATGTCCGGCAATTCTGCATACAAAGCATATAGGGCGATTGTCCTGCTTACACCAAGTTCGCGTAAGAGGAGGACTGCCCACGGTCGTTTGGAAGACGGCTCGCTGGCACGACATTCAGGCTCAAGTTGTTCTGCAACGGAAGCACTGATAGCCAGGCTGGACTGGTGGAGCAGACGGGTGCTTCACTCGAGGGTGCAACGAAGGAACAGGCTGAAGAGCTGACCTTCCTGCAGCTTCGGCGTACGATATGGGTACTGCGACCGAAACATGGTACTGAGCATTGTTGAGTGCCTCAGTGACCAATTCTTGTACCACGTCCCTCAGTGCAGGAGCTAGAGTGGACGACGGTTCCGCGGTGCATTGAAGGAGAGACACCTGGTGAGCCCCTTCTTCCGGAATAAAATATTTCATTAGGGCGAAGAGTGTGGGGTCGTCTTTATAGGTCACAGCCAAACGCAACAACGGCTTGGTCTGTGTGCAAGATTCCTAACTTAGGGCCAGTTTCTTTCGAAGCTCGCCGAAGCTCTGACACAAACGTACGACGTCGGCTATCGTTTGGGGATCCTTGGCCAGTAGCATACGGAAAGTGTCATCGTCCATTCATTTAAGGATGTGCCTGACCTTGTCCGCTTCCGTCGTCGATGGCTCGATGCGCTTGCACAAGTCAACCACGTCTTCGATGGAACTGGTGATTGTTTCCCTGGCTTGTTGGCCTCGTGCACGCAATCGCTGCTCGGCAAGAAGCTGGCATACAGCAGGGTGGCCAAATTCTGCCACAAAGCGGGATCGGAAGGCAGAACAGGCAATCATGTCGGATTCATTATTGGTGTACCACAGCCAGGCGAGCTTGTCAAGGTAGTAAAATACGTAATCCAGCTAGGTAGAATTCTCCCATTTGTTGTATGCACTCACGCGCTCTTATGACGACAGCCAGACGTCCACATCAGTGTCGTCCTCGACGGCGAACGTGGTTGGGTCCCACTGTCACCTCGCGCAAGAACAGATCTTGGGTGCGCCCGACGGTGCAGGATGCTGCCTGGTCTCTTCGTGGTTCATCGCGGGCAGCGTCCGGCTGCGAAGCTCCACTGTGGAACCGAGACCCTTGATCTCCACCACGTTAAAGAGGAATAGCAGCCATGACGGTAGTTGGTCTTGCGAGTTCATTCGAAGGCGAAAGCGTAAGGCAACAAGACCGAGCGCAGGTCCAGCCGAAACAAGCTAGAGGTAGTGGTGGTGGTTCCACTGAAATGGCTCGTACCCACTCAGGGGAATTGGCCTAAAAATGGGCGCCTTACCGAAAGAAATTAGTTATTTTTTGTAGGGAAACAAAAATAATTAAATATTAGGATCGATTACCAAGAGATGAGTAGAGAAATAAAACTAAGGAGATTAGAGAAAAAAAGGTAAAAACGAACACCATTTAATGAAAATTGCAAGTAAGAAACACGAAGAAAGTGGTACAGACGAAGCAGTGAGCTGGGCGCGCATATTCTTGACAAGGGAATCCATTAGGACTAAATGATGTCTAGCACGGAAGACGGCCTGATTCCAGGATGAATGAGTGCAACGCACTGCAAGATCCCCGTGTCAGAGTCCCAGTTCCTTCGTTCCGAATGACAAAATAACTGTAGCAGAAAGCGTGGGGTTTATTCGGCTTCATGTACTTTCTAAGTATCTTCGTCTTATCGAGAAGAACCGTCGGCAGGAGAAGAAGAAATGGTCAACTGTTCTGGTTCTTGGCAAAAGGCGCATAACGGCGACAGGGCCAGATTAGAGAATTGCAAGTAATAATTTAAATTTGGCACGCGACAGGGAAAGCTAGTGAGAGTTGCTTCACAAGCTCGCGACTGCCTTATGCTGCACTTACATGAGTACCGAAGGTGCTCAAGCTCCGAGTCGTCGTAAGCAGAATCAGGCAGACTTTGAAGTAAGCACAACCTACGGAAGCGAGCCGAAGTTATGAGCTAGTGGTCTGAACGTCTGATTTGGTCCTTCGTCGTGTTCACGATAATCCTCGATGCATACCCGACTGGGCGGATGGCGCTTCCGCATTTATTATTCATTGTTGGGCCGCGTTAGCTATTGTTACAAAAGAAATAAATAAATAAACAAGTAAATAACTAAAAATGTTATATAATACGACTGTCTTAAGCAGAAATGGGTGTCTAGTGTTCATTGAAAGGATTCGATACCTTGTCAGTCCTAATCCAGTACAACCACATCAAATATAATACAGGGAATTCCATTTTCTACGGTAAAATAAGCCACAAAAATGTACCTGGATGCGTGGGAATAAGCTCTGGCATTGCTTCCCTGTAGTAGGGTTCCTTATCTCAGCAAACTCGTTTGTTAAGTTAGCACAAAATATCAGATTTTTGTCTTTCTGATGTACCGCCCTGTAATGTTACTCTTGGGGCATGTATATTTGACGCTCACTTAATATTAAACGTGTTAAGGGGGGGTAAGTGTGCAGTTGTTCTCACGTTGGAACCGATTTGACGCACCCGAAGTGTGCACGCTTTGTGGCGTGAGCAGGAGTTATGCAGCGACAGTAAAATTTCTCCGTCGGTCGATACATAGGGCAGCGACGAAAGAGCAGAGAGCGAGACGGGAGCCAGCGCGTCAGGAGAGCTACATTGGTGAAGCTGACGTAGTTGGCAGGGGGGCGGCAAGGAGATGCAGCTCACCACGAGTTTGTGCTGATGCGCCGCTCGAACGCTGTGTTGACGGGTCAAGGTACTTACTATGTGAAAAATTGTGTTTAGCTGATACGTGGTGACAATTAAGTAATAAAGTAAACAAGCGAGATATTGCCAATGCCCCTAGACATCTATAGGTAACATCTATAGGTAACTACAGCAAACGTGGTAACTGGGGAGGTGAAATCGCTAACTATTGGTTTCCGAGGAAACTGAGCGAAATACTTCGTTGAGGACTTACAACTCCGGAGACAGGCGTGTGCTGAAGCCGAGCCTCCAGTTCAAGGTCCACCAACGACTCTTGAACAAATTTCCTGGAGATGACTCGAAGGTATTCGCAAGAATATTTAGAATTATAATGCTTTCGAGTCGTGTTATAAGTGGGTAAGTACAGTCATTTGTTAACCAGTCAGAAAATAAAATCGTCATTGTAATAGTAATGTATAATTCAGTGTGTTTGCTCACTAGAGTACTCTGGCTGAATATGTTTTGTCGGGGTGAGATACAAGGCAGGTATGTTACACAAGTTTTCATTCTATCAAAATTTTAGGTCATAATATCTTTTTTAGAAGGAATGGCACACACCGATACTGCAGATCGCGTGAGTAACAAGGAAGGAAGTGTAACGAGGTTCTGCAATTAGGTTTTGCAAAAACTTTACACAAACCTTGAGAGTCTCAAACGCCTTTTTGAGAGTATGGGTCGTCAGTATGAGTTGGTTCAAAGTTAGAATGCCGAAATGGTAGATGTGGTCCCGTACCAGGTGTTCAATCTGGAATTGCCCAAATTCCCATTTAAAGTCGCCAAGGAAGGTATCCAAGTACCTGTGAGTGGAGTGAAAAAATTGCGAACATCACCATTTACGTAGGGCAAAAATGTGTCCAGCAGGCGGCCCCTACCCTCAACGTCCTTTCTTTCCCAGCCCATCGGTAGCGATCCGCCGTAGTAAGCCGGTTTAGTGGGAGGTAACTGCCCGAGGAACACACGGCAAAAATGCAGCCACAACAGCAGCAGCACCACATATAAAACTGAGGAAGAACCGAAGAATGTCACGCATTAAAAATTTCCCACCCTTTTTACAACACCGTGGCAGACAAACAGTGGTTAAATACAATTGACCGTGACGCGTTCGTAGCTTGGCTGGATGCGGCACTGCAGGCTCTTTCCTATGGTAGTGTTATATCTGTGTTCATCTTCAGGTAAGACAGACAACACATAGAAAAGATGCTGTCTCATTTGTTTTAAAGCACGACACTATCGCAACGCGAACCACATGGCAAGATAACTGCTAAAGCAAACTCTCTTGGCCCTAGTCCGCACCAGCGTGAAAGGCAAAGCGAAAGGCTGCAGAGCGAGCTCGGTGAGCTGAGGCGGCTGCAGCGAAGCAACATGCATTTGCTAGCATGGCAAGTGGAAAGGTAGTAGACACTGCAGTGCAGCGAGAAAGGCGGCAAGGTAGCCGGAAGCTGCGACAATCAGAACTGGCAGGCAGGTGGCCGCGAAGGCTGCAAACAGCACTGAGAAATATTTCCACGCAACACAAAGGTAATGCATTAAATAAACGACAATAAGCAGCAAGGAGTGCCCTCGCATTCAAACCGCTTGAGAATCGTGTAGCAGCCCTCGTTCTTGTTTTCACAACGAACGAAAAAGTTCCACATAAAACCGACTCACCGGGCTTCGACCGAAACTCCGTACTCGGTTCGTTGAGAGGATTTGGCCGCCTCGCAAAAGCTCTCCAAGCGGGGTGTGGCCAATTTTAGTATACTATCGGTTGCGTTATCGTAATAGAGAGAATCGTAGAAAACGAAGTCGCACAGGCCGTCAAGACGTTCTTGTACGCGAGCCGTAGGGCCACGTGGATGGAACGCTGTAATCGTGCAGAGCAGGGTATACGTGGAGAGCCAGTGACGGCCGGCTGCGCAGAAAAGCCAGGCAGTCTCAGTGCGTCACAAAAATCTCTATTGGTGACACTGCAGGAACATTTTAAACTGTAACACCCACTCCCATAGCTTTCCCCGCAGAACATTACCTACAGCGGCTCCGAGTGCCTAATGCGATGTATGCAGAGCCGCGCCACGAATACCGCATGACACACCTATTTGTCTGTCAGCGATAGGTACTTTCAACTAAGAGTCGTGTCACATCGAAGCACGTCTGCGCGTGCAAGCCTTACGACTAGTCAGCACCACTTCTCAATTTATCTTTTGACAACAGGACACTCCTAGCTCCTCAGGTCACACCCTAGCTAATAACATTACCCTTGCTAGTACCACAGGCACCCCCATCGCCATTCTGAACGTGGCCTGGCCCACTTTTGCTTTGATACACATGCACATCCCACTTTAGCACCCAGTATAGTTGCAAGATACTGAATTTCTTAGTCGCCACAAACATACCACTGAAGCTTTCTCATCCCCTTACTCCATCGCCAAAGTAGCCACCTTCCCCAGCCCCACTACGATGAAGAGGCCGCGGTAGCAGTGATATTTCCATTCCAACAAGCTTCATCGTGGTTTTCATAACAACACCACCTTTTGAACTCCAGCAAAGATCATAACTGTCCGTATTATGCACCGCAAAAAAACATTCGGCCAGGAGGCAAAGAGAAAGTCTGCATCTGTTATTATCAGAGTTCTTTAAATTAGGAACACAGGTTGCGATGGTTTTTCACAGAACACTTGACAAAAACAAGTACTAGTTTTCACTAGTAGTTTAATTTTGCACTAGTGGTGTAAGCGACGACAAAACAGAGATGGCAGTCTCTGTCCCTTCATCGGAGACCAGACTGATGCACCTCACATGATTTTCCGAACTTGCCGCCCAACGCACCATCATTTGCTGTCCCAGGTCGTTTTCCCTGCGGGCTTTCACAACTCATAGTGTTAGCCCGCGCTCGAACCCGCGTTAGAGCGCACTAGAACCGGTGGCAGAACCTTTCCGTCTTTATCGGGAAGTACGCGGCTCTGCTCCCAAGTTTTGGTGCGAACACACGGAAACTGGCGAGGTGACCAGCTCGCGAGAGTTTGCGCCTGAAACACTGGGTAGGGCGTTCTCGAAGTTTGACCTAACCGACGTCGGGCGCTCCTCACGAGGCGCACGCTCACGTGCGCTCATTATTTCTTTCGCAAGACCCTTACGTGGCCCAAGTCCACATGCCTCCTGGACGACGCCGGGCGCTTCTCACGAGACGAACCCTCACGTGCGCTCGGCTGGGCTACGCTTTCTGGTAACGCTCCCGGAACTAAAAGCTTAAGCAGCTCTGCTGCAAAAAGGTGCAGAAAGGTGATATAAACACCAGCACAAGAACATAGTTCGATTTAATTCTGATCCAAGAACAAAAACCAAAACCTCCCTCTAGCGACAACGATGGTTGAGCCAGCACCGTTCTCGTGATGGACGGTGAAAAACATGACGCCTCCCCTCCTTTGTGCTCATAATCTTCACCATCAGTCCCATGTTCTTTTAAGCACTCACCAGAACGGCATTGGTGGCTCGTCCTTTGTTCACATTTTTGGCGCCGAAATTGGGACCAAGGGGCCTCCGGAAAGAGCCACCCCGAGCGACTTTGTGTTATTATCTTCCAACGCACTTTCACCTCTGGGAAACAACAGCGATGCCTCGATTTGAATGGACCCTTTGGGAAAGCTAGCGGCAGGCCTAAGAAGAAGAAAGTTCGAGCCGGACCAAATGCTGCATATCCTCTGCTTTGCCGACACATCCGTTGTGCCTTCGCGGCTGCCTGACGGCCGGCACGATGACGTTGATTTTTGCCCCGTGATTCCGGGCTCCAGGGTGTCGATGTCTTATACGTAGGGATAGACCATGAACGCCTTGCTCAAAACATGGTGGATCGTCCGTTACCAAATAATGAAATTCATCGGCAAGGTTGACTTACTGTTCATCCAGCTACCACATATACGTGAGTTGGCTGATCTGTAAAGACTTTGACGGAACGAAATGATTGCTTGGCCCCGATCAGCTGAGAAGATTACGCATTGTTGACATTGACAACCTTGAAGCATGGTTGTTTGACGCGTTTGATTTTGAAGCCGCAGTAATAAATGCCAAATTGAGAGTGGAAACAAAATTTACAGTCCAGCAATAACCGTCAAGCTCGCATAGTGTCCATCAAAGCCAAAGTTCGTCAAAGCTCAGACAGCATCCAAAATATGATATTTTAAATAATGATAATAGGGAAACTTTGAATGGAAAGAATAATCGGGTAACCGAACAACAAAAATACGAACGAAGTCTAGAAATGAATCGGCACTAAATACCTCCAACAGCAAAACGGATATCTTGATGTCTTCGTTGAAGGCACCATGTCACATCTTGCGTACAATTATGCCCAGCAGAAACAGAAATGACCGAGACAGCAGTGAGTCTTGCGTGACCAGAAATCATTGTTGACAACTTGACCGCCAGTGATCGGACATCAAAAGCAACGAATTCAACGTTTACATGTCCTGTAAAAACAACCATAGCAAAGAAGAAAATCTAGGGAAACTTATACTCATGTGCAAGGTTTGAATCGCGAAGCTGTTGAAGGTGAGCGTTAACGGACAGAACGTTTCAGTAGCACACCCTACGTTTCGGGTTGTGGCCTCTTCCTCGGCCATGTGAACTATCCGCGGCCGTGCCATGCCGAGAACTGCGGATACGTCGGCGCAAGGTCTCTTGTACGATAACGAGCGCATGCGCAGGACGATGCGAGTTCCCGCACGAAGGCTTTCCTACGATACTGAGAGCTACGCGTGGCCCTCTGGAGTGTTGCGGAAGCAGCTATGACGTGTCCACTCCGTGGACGTGTCTTTCCGTTGTAGAGTGCGTAACGCTGCATCTGCGCGCCGCTTACGCGATACCATTCCTCGCGGAGAGTTTGCGCCGGGCACGAACCCCGGACTTACTGCCAGTAACAAGGGCTCCGCTGTTAAAAGAACCGCACGACTGATTTGCATGGCGACGCGACTCGTTTACGACGCAAGTAGCACCAGACGTTTCGGATTGTCGGGATCAAAAGAAACCTCCAATTGAAAAACAGTTCAAGTGCGTTAGGGAGGGTGGAGGGATAGAAGATACGAAGAGAAACAGCCCGTTTATTTACATTGATGTATACGCGGCAATTCAAGATGACAAAGAGAAGGCCATGGTCAGTGATGGACAAAATGACTGCTGGCTGGCAACTAAAATTCCACCCCGAAGCGGGAATCAAACACCATGGTTCGCCGACTCCTTTCAACTATTCCACAGTTATTCATGAAATCACAGGGTATCTCCTTCTGCATGCCATGAAACAGTGTTAGTATCGGTGTTTGCAAAAGTCGCGAGGACTCCCCTGCTTGCTTCAACGGACATGAATTCTTGTTGCCTGTCAACTGGGCTGGTTTTCAGCCATGGACGCTAGAACACCGCGAAGTTTGTAGCCGTCTTCGTGCGGGGGAAGATGTTCAAAAACTTGAGTGCTCGCCTGGTCCTTGGTTCGGTCCCGGTTTTAGGCACCAAAAATGTGGAGAAAGCAAGGAGCCGCCGTGACCCATTCTGATAAATGATTTTATTCGAACGTGCGAATTATTACGATGGTTGCGAGAGAGGCGAGGCGTCATCTTTTTTAACAGTGCATACTTTGGTTGACCAATTCTACACTTCGAGTATGTGCTACTATAGAGGTGCGCACCACTCTTCTAGAATACCCACAGCAACTCTAGTGTGTGCACCCCGTAAGCGTAACGTTAGGGTTTGGGATGTATGGGGCGAATCGGTAGCTGCTGCTTGGCGTTCTCTTCAAACCATATCGAAATGGAGCAGATGTTACCGATCCTCTTCTTCGCTTGGTCTGTCGCTCGGTTTGCTTTCTTCGCTCGGTCTGACCCCGGAATATTTGCGCGGTGGAGTACGCGGCTATTTCAGGGAAGTTGTTTTGTCTTTTCGTTTCCTTAGTGGAAGGTTTTCGCTTGATTACTTGAGTACAGTCACGAGAAAAAAGCTTTACAAAGATATTGCAAACATAGCGTTGCCTATATCGTTGTATCGAAGTGTGTACACAATGGGAATCGAGCGGGACGTATTAAAAAGGGTAAAGAATATGCTTGTTCCATCCGGCGTAAAAAATGTCTTTTTCAAAATGCACACGGGCACACTCGATATTAAGACATGGATGAGGCAGAAGCTGTTGTTGGTCCCCTGGGGACCGGACTTCTTTTTTATAAAAAACCGGAGACGATGGAGCATGTCTTTTTAGATTGCTGGTGGACCGTGTTCTTTTGGGACATTCTGCAACAAACAATTAAAAAGAATTCTTGCTGGATTCTCAGGGTATAAGGTTCCTGTCTGTGCAAAATGACAATGGTATTCCGTTTCACACCCACACGCTGTTAGAAATACACAGCATATGGCGTAACTGAAGGGCCGTACGACACAGCGATATTCATGTAAGAAGAATACCGGACTATTTGAAGGAGTCAATACATCAGTCGGTATAAATGTACATAGTGGGAGATACTGAACCAGAGTGGATGTGCACTTTTGAAGAACTTTTGAAACTGAAAGAATACTAAAGCACCAGCGTCAGCTTAAGCCAGACGGATGCGCTTTTATCAACTCAGAGAAGGGGGCACGTTTTTTTTCACATGTAAAAAGGCAATAAAAATATCGAAATAGAGCATTCAGGTAGATCGCATGTAGGGCGCATTGGCGAAAAACGGCAAAGTGTGAGGACGCTCTGTAAAATCAGCCGTGTTAAAAAATGACAGGATGCACTAAGGAGGCGGGAGAGTTCACGGGCGTCAACAAACCTCTCTTGCATAGGCCTGTTGAATAAACTGACGCGGGGGACCACCGGTCGTGGGTGATTCTTTTTAATGGCGATTGCCACTCTACAATGATGGTAATAGCAGGAGGCAGCTGTCAAGATACAATATTTTTAACATTACAAAAAGGTGCCGTGATCAGTATGCGAAGATCTACAGAGCTGAAGAACGAAGTGCGCGGACCGCCATCAACGATGACATGAGTGACAGGGCTGCGATGGCACTGCACCCCTGCTCCTGACTATTGACCGCAAGCGTCCACGAAGAAAACCCTAGGAAGTCAGGACGCACCAAAACGTGTATCGGAAACCACGCACTCAACGACTTTTACCGATTCTTGGCGGACTCCTAGCGAAAATCGGTGAGTCAACGACAATGGCTTCGACCTTCTTCGGAACACAATCCTTCTCAATGACCACGTATTCATTACGACGTCCATAATGTACTTGGAAGCCCTTTGCCCCAGACGAAGCGTCGTCAGCAATAATGTAACCACACTGATTGAAGACATCAGAACTGAGATGAGCGCCGAGTAACCATCAATCTGGGCGCTCATTTTATTGAAGACAAGCCTACTCTAAGCACACGATTGTTTAAAGAAGCTTCAAAGCCATATTGAAGATCGTGTTTATTTGGATCATATAACCAAAGAATGTGAAATGGCATACAAATTCGAAGATTTTATCCTGTAACCAAATGTATAATAAAAAATTGTTTCCAGAGTCGCAAACCCATTCCGACAATCACATTATAACAATAGAACTGGAAAAACAGACAGGTATCTCCAACAAGAATGACCTGCTCTGAACAATGAACCGGCTCTAGTAACTCCAATAAGGATGACGAGGAGTCAGAGCTACGACAATTCGGCGGAGTCACTTGAAGACTCGTCAGATTTGAATGGTTTTCATGGCACGAAAACTCGTTCCGTGCTCAACAATCAACTTCATGAAGGCCAACAAGCATCACCGTAGGCGATCGAAGCACCCCTCCGAACAATCTCGCAAATCGGGCGAACCTCATGCCCGGAGCTTTTATAAAAGATACATGTTGCTAACGCGAAACGTCGGGTTTGAAGATGATTGTGTTTGTCAATTCAAAATGTGGCGATTTGAAGATCACAAAGTTGAAACGAAGACTGAGAAAACGGCGCAGGCAGCCCTAAGATCAGAATGTGCAAGCACCGTAAACAAGTCTCCACCGAAACGCGACATCGTTATAGACATGGAAAGGTGCAGCCGGTACGTGACTTCCTTTACGGTACAATCGATCCGCCGCACATGCCACATAAAGCTTGCGCGACCACTGCCAGGACACATCATAGTCCAGATTCCCTGTTCTGACTCTGGTCTGAACTGGTCTGACTCCTCAGAGCGAATTAGGCACAGACGCTTCAAGGCTAGATGGAAGCAGAAAACTTCATAGTCTACCACGATGTGGCCCACACGGATAGGACATGTACTGCTACCACACTGAACTTATTACGTGACCTCGAATGAAAGTGCTAAAATACGAGCGGTTGGTGACAGCTGAAAACTGCAGTAGTTCACGTCATGCTCAGTATCCTCCTTCATTTACCACGTGGCCGGAAGTATGTAGAAAATATCAGAAACGAAGAAGACGTGCCCATGAGCAGCTGCCTCCAAATAGCGCTATCACCATGATTGTAGAATTCCATCCGCCATTAAAGATTGACCCACGTTCGGTGGTCCTTGCCTCGGTTCTTCAACAAAGCCTAAGAGCCAGAAGGAAGAAAGGCGTCCGGGGTGCAAGCGGAGAGCAGAGAGAGTTACACTGGCAGGGTCAAAGGAAAATTGTCACATTTTGACTGGAGATAAACAAAAACGCAAGTCCTGTTGATGCATGCTATGTACGGTGGAGTTGCGGAAAAACGCCTGTATGGGCTTTCGCCCCCTAAACCAAGGGCGCGCAGGCAACTTATCCGATGGCACGAGGGAAGATTCCCAGCAGTAGGTGGGCAATTCCTTCGGGGTAGAAGAGGAACAACGTTGCACGGTCAGGTGTAGATGGGTGCGTGTTTGTAGTTCCCGCCATTCGGGCATGCATAAGGAGAAATAGGTACATTGAAATGCTGGTGACGATTGCTCGAGTTGCGAGAGAGTGGTTCGAGTTGTCTGGGAAGTGCGTATTCTAATAGAGATAACGGGGGTTGAAGGTAAGGAAGAATGGTGCGTGGCTGCTTTTTATAGAGAGTGATGTCGTGGAAATTGAGTTGTGCGTTCAGGTTCGCAGGAGCTATAGAAGCACTGAGCGTCTGGTGTAGGAATCTAGGAATCCGGTGAGTTGGTGCTTGAGCCCTCTTGTGTGCCGCCTCCGTCTTCCTGAAGGCTATGTGTATGTCGTCTATGAAGGACATGTGGAGGTCTCAGGAAGCAGGTGCAGGCAAAGAATGTGTGGCTGAAGGGCGAAATGATGACCTAGCAAAAACTTTGAAAGGCCAATTGTCAATGAGGAACTATGGTGGTGGTGTAAGGTGTGGTGTGTGCGAGTGAAGCTTTGTCTGCCTCGTGGGTATACAAATTGGGTTGTGGTTGATGGGGGCCTGATTCGGGTTCGTGTTTTATAACGCAGGTGTGGCGCAGTTGCTATTCAGCGGCTTCGACGTTTAAAGTGAGTGTAAAGGGAGGAAAAGCGCTTGGTGTGGTGTTGTACTCCCGCCAGGGGAAGTTGCGAGTGGTGGAGAATGAGTTTATGTTGCATGGTAGGAGCAGGCGGTGGAGTGCATCTAGGTATCCTTCGGGAATTGGAAAAGGAAGGCAGTGCTAGAAGGGCGGGTTGGTATTGATGGAGCATAGGAGGCTTCTGTGTATGGGTAAGGGCCTCGGTGTAATCGAGAGAACGCAGAGGGCACCGAAAAAGACGGGATAGAGCACCAGGAAAGTGAAGAAAGAAAATGTGCCGAAAGCTTGAGTGGACCGGCGTTTGCCGAGGCCGAGCGAGACTTGATCTGCGGCGGCCACTCTTGTAGTTTTCCGTCGCCGTCGACCTTCTTGTAACCGAGCGAACGAAAAGAACACCGAAGACAGATGATATAGAGTGAGGAGAGAATCCGAGGCGGAATGTGTCATGAAACTGTGGGCTAAAGGGCGGTATAGCGAGTCTGAGCGAGACATGCTCGGAGGTGGTTAGCGCTGCGAAATAACGCCAGAATAACGCGCGCCGTCATGCATTCGCGTATGACGCGATTGCTTATGACCAGCAGTAGCTATGTGCCGTCACCGAGAAGACTGCCGTTCAAGCTGTGCCCCAATTTTCATGAAGACGTATCGTAATCATCAGCGTATTTTATTAGTAGTAGGCCCTCACACTTTTGGCAAATAAAATTGTCAATTTCTTAAGCAATAGAAAATTAGGTTCGCTGTAGATTTCATATACTAACGGTGTTGTAATGCAGCACGAAGAGATCAAATTGGTGTTACACATTTGAGGGAAAACAGTTGTTAAAAAGAAATGAATATTACCTAAAAAAACAAAAACCAGTTATGGATCAGGCAAGATTGACGGAATAATTTCGAGGTGTGGCGAAAGCTGGCTTTCACGCCTCACGTACTGGCGTACAACGGCATCAGGGAGGACATCAAAGCTCTGCTTTAAACCCCCAATCCATATGTGCTGCATCTAATCAACGATTTAATTATCTGCCACGATACCCCGCTGTTAGCAACAACTGGCGAAATAGGCCGGCTGTTTACTCTATAACTCAATACTCAAATATACGTAGTAACCCACAAACGTTTTCACTCTCATTAAAAGGATATTTGGCCCTATGTTATGGTAATTTCCTCTTGAGTCAAAAATTACACGTATACGCCCGATTCCCCGACAGTGAACTACGAGGAGGAGCACAGATGTTTTATTTTTAAGGCCTATGCCAGTATTTCGCTTATGCAGTGTGGAGTTCTGGCACTCATGTTATACTAATACTGCTTTTTCTTCATTTGCTAGGGCACCATCACGACATTACGTAAAAGATGTTCGCATTTTTACCGATGCTGTCATATTTATGCGCAGTATTACAACAATGGGAAATATAGTATTTAGGGTTGAATTTTGAAAACATGAAGTTATATTTTTAATAATGAAATATACCCAATACCTGCTCGTCGTATTGTCCTTAATAACTATTACTTTATATATTGCAGCTTCGTTGAAAACGCTCGAGTCAAAGAGCTATCATCACGCCACATCACGAATACTTATTCATGGGTTTGTGAAGAGTGCACAGTACTTAAGGTGGTGCAAGTGTAACCCCGAATGCGTTTGCACGAATAAAATACACAGGGAAGTATTGAAATGCAAGCTTACTCAGAAGCGTTGTCGTGGTGGTCGTGGTTGTCGTTGTGGTTTCCGGACTGGGAGGGGCGGACGGTGTCGTGGTGGTTGTGGTTGTAGTTGTTGTTTTCGTACTTGGAGGGGCGGGCGGTGTCATGGTGGCTGTGGTTGTCGTTGTTGTTTTCGGACTTGGAGGGGCGGGCGAAGTCACCTGGAAGAAAAATTCAACGGAGCTTTTTTAAGATCAAAGGGAATCGTGGGGGGCAAAAGATTTATCCGCTTTTCGAAACGCGAGCAAGGAATCTCTCAGTATATGGGCAACACACAGCCGCATAAACACTCCGTCCACAATTATGAGGACGTTGTGCTTATAGACGATGATTATTTGGCGACGATAGTTGAGCGGGTGAATATAGCAGGGTTTCCTCGCAATCATTCGTTTTTTGTTGTCGAGAAACTTCTCGTGGAGCCGCGCACGAAAAATAATGTGGCTGAACAGGACAAGAGTGACAAGAATGCGTATGAGCTGATGATAATTAGTTGTAGACTCGTTAGTAGGCAACTCTGCACAACGACTAACAGGCATGCGAAACCGCAAAATCTGAGAATCGCACGTGCTGAAGAAATTGTCTGGCGAGTGAGATCTTGATTCGGCTTTACACAAATAATGCACCTGCTGGCTGGACAGTAAATCGAAAAAATTAAACACCTCAGCAAAAACGCAACCGCTGCCTCCAGTTTTCTCTGCAGAAAGCCCAACGCGCCGCTACAGCAGGGCTATCCTGAAGGGTATTACAGCGCCATTTAGATGGCCGGCACTTTCTCGCAGGTTTTAAAAAAGTGTTTCATTCATAAAAAGGAGTGTAGCGAAAAGGAGGCTCGTGAAATGGCGCGGCTCCAATAAAGTGAGGCAAATACTACGCCCTACAGCTCACCTGCTGTGACTCTGGCCACAAGAATAACAGCTGGCAAGTATTACATCATTCACAACTAAACGCCGTCTTTCTACTACCTTCTCATGACAAAGCTGTGCGCTGGGCTGGCTGCGCATAATCTCAACTTCGCCAGACAGGGCGGCAGTGAAGTGGAAACATGGGCTGGGACATTGCTCGAAATGCTCGGTCTGAGGACCAATACAGATGCACCGCCAAGGTCAGCCCACAAACAAAATATTAGTATTCCGGGCGCTATACGCACCTCGAGATCCAATCACCGCGCGCAAGCTCGACTGCACACACCGATTCAACCTGAAATAAAGTGAACAGTGCGAGAAACACCTGTCGTAATAATATTCTGTCGCCCCAAAGCACGCAGGCATGACACCGCGTCCGTAACCTTTTCTTTTACAATAGGCCGTGCCGGGATAATTGACACGCATGTCTGGGCAGCTGGGCTACACAAATTCAGTCTTCAACGGCCATACCCCGTTAGACGGTCAGCGCCGTAAAACAACATTTACATGAACCCCCGCTCTTATATTGACGGTGTATCGCTGTCTCCTGCGCAGCTTCATTCTAAAGCTTGCTCGGTGCTGCTATAGCAACTAAACGGCGCAATTCCAGTATACGTCCCTTCATGCATAACTCCCTTTCTGTACAGCTCTGGAACTGAATAACCCTAACATTATATAATTCCCCTTTGCTTCATTTCTGTACAACGGCCAAGGTACATAGCCTGAAAAGCAAAAGGAATTTTTTTAGGGGGAGGGGGGGGCGTGCAAGTAGTTGGAGGATAGGTAATGTTTTATATTAGTTTTTCGCGGGCGTGGCAGAAGCAGTCAAGTCCAAGGAAGGCATAAACCAGCAAATGCGTTTTTTTTTGCTGAAAATTGGATTTTAAAAAGGTTCACTTAAAGATCAAATGAAAGAAGTCCCTGTTTACTGTTACCATTTTTGGCAGCCTTTATACCCGTGTAATACAAAGAAAACACAAAAGGCCATCACTGAGTTGTGAACTGCTTCATTAGAGCGTTGTTACTTCAACAAGCCAGTATTCCCCACTTTTTGTTAGATTGAAATATATGTCCCAATGGTTTTATTTTTATCATGATGATGATGATGGTTGGTGCGTGCTTCCGCATGCGCACTAGAGAAAAAGGCGCCAAAGAAAACTGCTTCTGGCAGTGTGCAAACGTAGGTACTACGATATATCAGCAGTAAATAAAGTGAAATGAGACAAAATGCAAATAAGATGATTGGTGTAGATGGCCAGGCTGTCTCTATGCGTAATAAGAAATTAGGTATAAAAATTTCATAACAGTTCAAACTTGGGACACACTTAATAGAAAGCATGGGAGCTTGCCCACACAGGTATATTGGAAGCTGTGGAATATGTTGTTTGCAACTTGAGGGATACGTTTCCGTTGTGTGCTTTGCATTTATTGAGGATGCGGAATACGGATAGGCCCTCTCCACATTTGCTACATGAAGGTCTCGGAGTTCCAGTGAGCACATAAAAGTGATACGAGTGTGTGGCCTATTTGTAACTTAGCTAAGGCATCTCCAGTGTGTCCGTTGTGTGAGTAGTGTAGCGCCCAAAGCGTGGTTTTATATTTTATTATCTGAAGTCTGCTTTACGAAGTTTTCGGCTGGTGTGTAGCAGGATGGCAGTGAGTGGTAGTGTTTTAATTATGTTCACTACGTTCAAATGAGCAGAACCAGCAACCCGCTTATCGTCTACCTCGTTGCCAGTGACCCCAGCACGGTCTGGAACCCAGCACCCAAACTAATCAGGCCTAATAGCCTATATAGACACGATGGCTTTAAAAACTAAATGCTTCAGAGATGGCAATGCAAGCACGCCGATCAAAGAATCTGTAGATATGGTGGTCTTGGAAATTTCGTGCTTAACATTGTGTTGTACAATCACTAAAAGGCCATATGCTTCTGCTGAGGAAATAGTGTGTACGCTCGTGGTTCTGCACGCATAAAAGCTCGGTTCCTTCAGACTCTTGTGAAGCTTTTTGAATGCCACTGTAAAATTTCTTACAATAGTATCTATACTAAACACACTAGAAGTGCTGAAATGTTGCAGTTTTGGTGCCCTGTTTCTATTGATTTCGATCTTACTTATATCCCAAGACGCATGGCAAGGTTGCCCTAGCGGTAAAGTAACAGTAACTAAGGATCTCTATCAGTCTAAAACGTAAACTCAGTTGCACTCAGTGTGAAATCTGCTGCAACACGCACCTATGGGTTGCAATTACTACTATTCCATTTAGCTATGGCTTCTTTCTTTTGCGTAATGTCACACTCGTCATAGCGGCTAATTCTCATCGAATAGTTGCCCCGATAGAAGCGGTAAAACATCAGTTACAGCCGTTTTCTTTAACCATGCTGTCCGTAGACGGTACATATTGACGGTAGACTAATCATGTATCGTTTGCAACTTCACTGTGAACTAATATTTTTTACATGTAAATAGAAGTCGGCACAACACTGCCGTCGCCCTAACGTCTGCCATTAAACTCGCCGTGGAGTTCTTTCGAAAGCACAAGAATTAGATATTTTTCTGTAATTATACTTCTTCCGTAGATTGACATACTTCACTACAAAAAGGCAATGCGGGAAAGCCCGCTCACAAAGTTCGAGCTCACTCCGACCTCTCCAAAACGTCTTCACGTCTTCATCTCTAAATGCAAATGCATGAGTCCGTGCGCTCTTTTATAAAAACCACTATGGTGGTATCCTTACGAAGATCTTGGAGAGTACCGAAAAACCCTATTTTGCTGTATGAGGGGCTGACTGTAAAACACGATTGCGTTTTATTTCTGGGCACACCAAGATCTCACCTGCGTCATTTCCGTCACGGAAAAGACATCCTCAGAAGTTCCACTGACGCGGCTGCTCCCGGATTCGGGCCAGGAACTCTGGCGCTCCAACGGGAGGTACAGAGCGCTCTGAAAGCGGCGCAATTAATTAAAGGGCAAGTACGTGTACAACCGCGTTTTATATTTTACCTTCTTCATTCAGATGGTGCTGGCGTCTAGGAGAGGCGAAGCGAAATAGTTCGTCATCACACGAATACGAAATGGGAGCCAACAGGTGGCGCCTAAATTCCAGCCTCTGGACGCGGATGAATTGAGGCACCATCCGTAACTTAATGCTTTTGGTTTTGGTTTCGCATCGGTTTCGTTCGCACTATTTTCAAGGGTCTGCGGTTTCAATCTTATTAAACGCAATGATGCGGCGCGTGCAATCCAGTGTCTAGCGTTGATGCGTCGAACAGTACCATACCGACGTAATATAAATAGCGATGTGCAAGCTCATAAGAATGTACATTAAATATTTAAATGCTCATGTTAAGGCACCCTTCTCTTTTGTGTTTTGCCGATTCCAATAAAAGAGACATCAACCAATTTTTTAAGCGTGCCTACATGTAAGTGTTGTATCA
Organism: Haemaphysalis longicornis; assembly: GCF_048455015.1. NCBI lineage: Eukaryota > Metazoa > Arthropoda > Arachnida > Ixodida > Ixodidae > Haemaphysalis > Haemaphysalis longicornis. The sequence continues at coordinate 97,179,845 of NW_027526233.1, read as the reverse complement.
CAGTAATTGTAACGTTGTCTGCGCCCGGAGATGAAAGCTTACACGCTTTCAGAGCAGCCCTCCGCTTATGATGTGACAACAAGGACTCGTAAGAAATTTTCGATATTTTGTCACGTAATGACTTCGTTTCAAAAGTCCTTCTGTGTTTCTTGAAAGTGTTCGTGTAGTAAACAGAACTGGATACATGTTGGATTTGCTATTGTTTGTTAATAGCCTGAGAAGATGTGTAATCTGCGCCCAGTAAAAAGCCTACCTGACTCTAGTTGTCTTCCCCATCATTTCGCAGTGCCGCAAAATTAAATTAAATGTATCTGGCGCAGGTTCACCGTACACTGGATAAACAGGCACGTCCTTCTTACGGGAGCCTTTTCAACTCAACAAGGTTTACCACTTTCATGTGTCTAGTTCTTCCCTACAGAAACCTACCATTTGTGATGGCGTCATCGTACTTGTCGCACCTGTGTCAGCGGTTTCGGGGGTTGAAGTGGTCTGGCCATCGTCACCGCCTTCCAAGTCTTTCTCTGGAAATGTACACAGGCATGTCAGCTAGGGTGTCTCACCGACAAGGTGTATACAATCTTGAGAAATAAAACCCGGGAACGCACTCGAATCTTAAATATTTACTGCCGAATCACTTTGTGAGAGGGATGTACAATTTTATGTATGTTTGAGGCTGCACTCGAAATCAGAATATGGCACTCGCTCGGATTTCAACCTGGGTATCTGGTTTCCCCAATCGTTTAAAATCAAGACTGTCTAGTTTGGAAGAAAAAACGAAGAAATAGCTTTAAATGGAAAGCATGCAGAAGGATAAAGAGTAAAAAAAGAGATAAGGCAAATTCAAGCACAAGAACAAAGAAGCGGAATCCATACGTAAACTGAGCGAATTGTGTTTCTCGCACTCCGGATCTGCCGTTCGAAATTCAAAAAGACGCAAAAAAAAATCCGCCGTTCTTTAAAACTTGATTAGGTAGCTTTGTGCAGAGGTACTTCACCAGGTATGCAACGTCAAGAATTACATTTTTTGACATTTTATATTGTTTCAGCCGTCGCATTTCCAAGTTACCATCTTATAGCGATTTTTGGCAATAAAGGAGAGGTTGTTGACTGGCGTGCAATGATTCTTGACGGTGAACATTTTGAAGGGTAAACATTTAACAAACTTGTTAAGCTAGTTTGTTCATGCTTATTTGAAAGGATAAAAGAGGGCTCTAAGCAGACAAAGACGAATTAAGAAACACACACCACAAGTGGTGCCTGTAGGTCGTGTGTTTCTTAATTCGTCTTTGTATGTTTACGCCCCCTTTTATTATTTCCAATTATGAAGGGTAAACACCGATCAAAGCGTGCTTATTTGTGGGCGGGAATGGTTTCCTGCAACTGCAAAGATACCATTACCTGTGCCCTCGAAGAAACTATGAAGGCACAGCCAAAGCACCTGCTTGTCTGCAAGAGAGGTGGTATGGGCTCACTTCCTACCGGAATGCATGAACCACCAGCCGCTAACTGTGCACGAAGGGTCTTACGAGTGGGCTACGTAAGATGGAGTGCTACATAGGCGTCAGAAGCTTCATCTGCAATGGTGCGTGCGTTTGCAGCAGCGAACACTTCACAAAACCATGCGGCACGTTGATTCTGTCGGCCTATGAGCGAGATTCTGAAGATTCGGACCGCATTTGCGAATAGGGGAGCTTTAAACAATGCGATGCTAAATATAAACAAGGCACTAATGACACAGGCTTAACATCTCGGGTAGCCTTTTGGTCCGGCCGCACTCGGTTCAAGCCGAAATAAAGGACAGGTTGTGGTGAGGCGCCCGTGCTTGTAAAAGTTTGTCCGGCGCTTAATTATGCTTGCTAGCTTTCCAGGTGAAATCATGCGCTACAGTGCATTGGCTACACTGCATGGTCACACTGCATTTGCATCTGTTTAGTTGCTTTAGATTCGTTCACGGCTTCTTTTCTGATACAACAGGTAGGGGTCTCCACTGTCTCTATGGGTTCCTAGTCTTACGACGCGAAATACGTTAGCAAACAGTGTAACACACGCAACACTTCTTCGGAGTCCGTGTTCTGCGCAGTTGGTCCATACTTGGGCTCACGTGCCATAATATTGAGTGGTCACAAAGGATGCAGCTCACTGCATCTTTTTTGTGTCCAAGTCATGTATTTGTGGATTTTGTGTAGCGAGCACCTGAGACCCTGAAAGTTTCTGATTCCCTGCCAATAACTAGGGTGGGTGTGCGGAACGAAGTGAAGAACACAAAGTACAACACATTTTGTTCTACCGTGGGTAACCTCCGTGCATACCACATTGGGCTCTTCTTGACAACCCTCGTTCTTGTCTCATATGATTGAAACTGTTTTTATTCATTTCCTCTTTACAGCAGTTGCCGTTTCCTGGGTTAAATAAAAACAATGATTATTTGTTGCAGAAAAGGGCACCAAGAAATATTACCTTAAAAGCTGCTACACCTGCGGAGATAAACTTGTCTGGTTTTTGGCTTGCTAACACTTTCTCTACGGGAAAAAGTATGGTGATTTCAAGAATACTGAATTTGGATTTATTACACCTAACGGCAAAGACCGTTTTCAAAATCATAATATTGCAGAACCTATTGGTTGTGAATTTTTACATGTCCTTTTGGCACATATTTGGTCATTCTCTTTGCTTGCCTACAAATTTAGTGTACGATCTAATATTGCCACAAAGAAACGCATGAGGCTTGTCCTTAACCGGCACGTTGGCTTCTCGAGAAAAATTAAATGGCATACTCAAAGGGAGGATACAACAGTTTTGTATTTTTGTTGCGGAGAAATGTCTAGATTGTTCCAGCGGAACAAACTCTCCGGCAGAGATCGCAAAAGCGGCGGGAAGGACAAACTTACCTGGAGGTACTATAATCAAGAACGCCGATAACCCCAACAAAAAACCCACGAAAACAAGAACACAGACGATGGACCACACCGTGAAGAACATGTTGTGCCTGCAAAGTAGAAAATGCTGTTTAGGAAATGCAGAATTTTCTAGTGAAAAATTCAGAATTCTCACTTTAAACAAAGGCAACTAAATGTTTAAAATTTGTTATAACGATATAAACTGAATGACGAAGCAAATGTTCTTTTCCATCAATTCGCAAAATATGCATAAATTTATTTGTACAATCAATCATTCAAGCAACGTTCATTCACTTCGTCTAATGTATGAACAAATAACACAAAAAGAACATGCTTGTTCCTGTCTGCAGGAATTACTACAACAAAAGGGTGTCATTTTGATGAGCGTAAGAACAAAGTAGGAGGCTTGCAAATGCGACTGTATATTTAGGTTGTTGCAGGCAAAACAAAATTGCCTCAGGACATGTAGATCTGCTTGCGGTCTTTGAAAACAATGCCTGATTACACTTTCGAACTTGTTTACTGCAACATTGCTATTGGGTCTCTTTCTTCCATTTAGCTTTGTTTTGTCTTTTGTGGAAATTTGCTTTACCTACTTTTTCTCTGCTAGGCCATTTTTGTGTCCCTGCGTTTGTTTCTATTTGTTCTTTACACAGCGCGAGAAAACGAGAATGTCAGTGCTCTTGCTAAATTGTCAACTTCGTACCATGATACGACGCCGACCGAAACCGACTCCTTGTTATTGACATTACATTGGCCTAAGTACGAAAAAAAGCTCATTACTTACCTCACTGGGGGTGGAGAGTCGACGCGTTCTGTGGTTTACAACACACATGAGAACATTAGGGAGTTGAAACAACAACGACATGTCCACCACAAGAACATTACACGCTATAAGCGCTTCGTTTTCATACACAATATGTAGATATATTTAATGTATAGAGTAAACGTTTGTTAATTTGACACTGGTACCCGCCACGGTGGCTCAGTGGCTAAGGCGTTGCGCTGCTGAGCACGAGGTCGCGGGTTCGATTCCCGGCCGCGGCGGTCGCTTTTCTGATGGAGGCGAAAAGCAAAAACGCCCGTGTGTACGAGATTTCGGCGCACGTTAAAGATCCCCAGGTGGTCTAAATTAATCCGGAGCCCTCCACTACGGCGCGCCTCATCGCCTGCGTTGCGTCGGCGCGTAAAACCCTACAATCAGAATTTGACACTGGTGGGACGTCAAAAAATTACTCTCTTATCCGAGTGTCGAAATATCGAACGAACAAGAAAAACGCGAAATTTTCCCAAGCATGACTCCTAATTTGCCAAAGAAGTCTGGAATCTTCGTCTGTTTTTCCGGGCGAATTTGAGCGGCGAGGATAGCTCTAATAGCTGCCAGGTGCTCCGTCGCACACTCACCATGCAGAATTTGCTCACAACAGTTCTCCAGCATGGACGATGACTATGCGGCTTCTTTTACCGTGCGCTTTGGTGGTTGCGGCAGTTAGTCACAATCGTTGATTGATTCTAGGGTTTAACGCGCCGACGGAACTTAGGCGATGAGGCGCGCCGTAGTGGAGGGCTCCGGATTAATTTTTACCACCTGGGGATCTTTAACGTGCGCCGAAATCTTGTACACACGGGCGTTTTTGCTTATCGCCTCCATCAGAAAAGCGGCCACCGCGGCCAGGAAGCGAAGCCGCGACCGCGTGCTCGGCAGCACAACGCCTTAGCCACTGAGCCACCGCGGCAGGTTGGTCACAATCGTCACCTTCGTAAATCGTGATTTGCGGATCATCGTTGTTGGAGACTATAACCTCTTAAAATATTTGTTCTTCGTAAAAGAACGATACACAGCATAATCAGACTTGCTGAAGATAAGCATATCTTCAATACGGCTTCACAAAGCCGACAGACGTAACAAAGCACACAGGCGTCAACTGCTCCAGCCGTCACCAACCCCGCTTTTCTCGTCCATGTACAGAAGGATGGTATTAGCTCAACCCGTTCTATCGGGCGGCTGCTTACTCGACGTAGCCTATATACATCTACTCATTTCGGGGGATGCTGACGACCATGCGGCTCGCCAATGCGGCATTTCGTGTTTTTTAAGCTTTACAGTAGTGTTGCTCTTCGCAGTGTTTTTTTTCTATTTTGTTCTCCGCGCATCAACTGCGCGATCTCGCGGAATGCGGCGCTCGGTCACATTAATCGATGTCCGCCTAAATGTTGCTGTATTAACGAGAGTTCCGCTCCATAAACTGCTGTATATAATTGTAGGGACCACGAGCGCAGGTCCAATTAACCGATTTTCCGATTTAATGGGGGTCGATTTACTAAGATTTTGCTGTACACATGTTTATATCACTTTTATTGAACGACCACAACATTCACGCTAAGTCCAGTGTCCATAGGACGTTTCTTTCCGGCTTGCATTTGGTCCTCGCTATATATCTCTAGGTGTCTTAAGCAGCAAGCTCAGCATTGTGGAGGGCGGCCTCTATACTATACATATCAATTCCTCTGTCTGTTCTTGCTCCTCACTCGAGGATAATTTTACAGCATACCCTAACATAATTGGACCGCACCATGTCCGGTCATCGCCAGGTACAACTACGATGAAACAGCATTTGTGATTTGCAGAATAATTGCAAGTTATTCCATGGCGACCATCCCGAAGAATGGGCGTCGACATTTATGCTTTTGCAATGTAGTTTTCACTATTTCGGCCTTAATTGAACTGTGAGAACTCTAAAGATATTGTAGACGTGTTTGGGTGCTAGTAAATGCTTTGGGGCTCAGTTGTCGATGTGGGAATAAAGTATTCGTATTTACCTTCAGGTTGTGTATGAATTAAAGTGGTCTCGTCCGCTGTAAAAAAAGAACCGCGTTTACAGTAAACATCCACAAACCAGCCCCAAAGAAACAATAACTGCGATTAACCTCAAATGTGGGCCAGCAGGGAGTGTTTGTGCATTCGACTGTCGACACCCAATACGCGTAATGTTGCGCAGTAGTGCTGGAAAAGACAAAATTTTGCGCTAGTTGCGGGAAGGTCACTGTTGCGTCCTCATGCTTGCGATCATTTGCTACGACAATGGTCTTTCGAGATGTTTCTAAAACATAAAAATTGTATTGGCGTCACTGGTAACTGGTAGCTCGTTTTCACGCAGGTGCTTTGCTGAGGGGTGTGTTACTTTACGTAATATGAACAATACGGAAATATATAAGAAAAGCTAATGAACGAACCGTTTGCATTTCTCATCTAAATGTTGTCCTTATTTTACGAGTTTCTTTTGTGATTCCGCGAAATGCATGATGTATGCGCTCCTTACAAAAGCCTGAGGCAAAGCTGCAGCCTCGAAGCTACTGCTATTATTCCCGGAATAACGAAGCTCAGTGTCTTGTTGATCTCTTCTAGTTTCTGTAGTGGTGCTTGTAGGTAACCTTGTTTTCTAATTTCAGATTATCACCCAATGTAGTATGGATCACTATGCACTACCAACCTTGCTACCCTGTGCAGCATTGACGCCATTGACAATGCATTTTTTTACGAAAAAGTGCGCGCAGTTAAACGGACCACGACGAACGACATAAGTGTCACAAGCCGGCTTTGTGCCTTTCTGCCCGCTGGCGCTATCAACTCGCATGTCTTTGTGTCACAGTAGCGACCGTAACCCGAAGTTTTCCCTTCAAAATATTGCGCGAAGAAGTCGAACAACATGCCGTTCTGATGGAGCATTCCCAATAAAATTGCTAGGGTCGGAAATCAAGTGCGCATATCTCAAAGCTCGTCTAACTGGTTACATATCGCAAAATCTTGCGCAATCCATTCTTTCTAAAAGCACAGGTCCACGTTTGTATTTTGCATAGCACAAGCATGAGGCTTGTGCAGAGCTGCGGGGCCAATTCTGAATTGTTCTTGTTGGAAGCCGGCGGCGCTGCGAGGTTATCGGGCGACTGAATAACATTTTCTACTCTCTCTCTCTCTCTCTCTCTCTCTCTCTCTCTGTGGCACGTACCAATAGTGTTGTCACGTTGTGGCCGTGATCTTACACCTGTATTAATTTCCCTATGCCTGTTATCAACTCGCGTGCCGAAGTCAAAGCGGCATCTACAGCACCGACAGCCAGGCCGTTTCTCATGTCCTCGGGAAACGGTCGCGCCATGCTTGAGAGGGCGTCACCATCAGGAAAACTGCATTTGACAGCTTCATTTTGTTTATTCAAGCCGCTTTTTACCCTACAGTGTTGAGCGGCACGAATCGACGGGTTCAATTTACAACCTGGTGTTTCTGTCGTTTTACGTGTTACTGGGAAAGCAGGGGTTCCTGTCGCAGGTGCTCCCGGCTTCCGTCTCATCTACGTTCCTTCTACGATCATTTATTGCGAATGCCTCTCATTTGTCCGCTTCCCTACCCTTGTCCGCACACCGCTGAGTTTCTATCACCGATCCAGAATGCGGTTTCTCTTACAGATAGCACCTACATAGCGTGAAGAGCTGTTCCCGGCAGTATGAGTATATCAGTTTGCTCTGCCTCTGCCCTGCAACCGGCTGTGCGCTGCGCTCTTAAAATCCGAAATCACGCGTAACTGCCACACATTTTCGTCAATGCAGCACTTCGCTCTGCTACTTTTATTCTATTGATTTTGAAACTGGCCTTTTCAGCAGGAGCGTTAGCGCGTTACCTAGAAGCACACAACTATACTCTCCAACACCCCACCTCTTTCACTTAAATCTCTCAGTAGCCATGCAATAATGTCCGAACAGTCACTTAAAAGTGCAGTAACCCAGAAAGCTGGGACCTCCCCGCAGATCACGTGCCCGTCCGGTAAAAGTGCCACCTAGACAGTTTGCCCAATTTACCTAGTTACCTTACGAATTTACCTTAGTTACCTTACACTTCTGACACTGCTGCGCTCTGAGACAGACCCTACGCAGTTGGTCTAGACAAAAACCAAGTCACGGTTCGGCAAACTTCAGCACGCCCCCGTTATCTCGAATCCATGAGCGCCACCAACTTGTACCGGTCAATGCTTCCTCACTCGTCACAGTTGGCGTTCATACACCACGATGAGTGGACATTATTTTTAGCTTTTCTCCACCGGATTCCTTAGGACAATAAAGTTGCTGTGCATTTTCAGCCGACCCACCGCATAGGGATGATTTTTCGTACGAGCCGAATGGACTACCCAAGTGGTGCAGTCCCTCACAAAGAGCCGAGCGCAAATCCGGGGAGTCGCTTGCACCTATTGTGACGGTACACGTGGCGGGCAATGCCCTATACTGCCATCGCTTAATACAAGACGATTACGACCACGAAGGAGTGGCTGTGTCCTTGCCCGCCGTATCTTATGTGTGCCATGTAACTTCTGTAAATACGTCCATCGCATCTCTGTGTGAATGGATTTCTTCCCATCAACCATGGATCCCCTCATCAATTCTGCCATCACGTAACCCTAATTTATCCTTAGGTGCCCGGCCTCACCAAGGCACACGAATTCTCATGGTGCCTTCCACAGCCACGTTGGACGCTCAACTCGGTAACCGCATGCGGCCGGACATGGCGCCAGACTCATTCACCCCCGGCAATGCGGCAACATGGCATGTGGGCCGGGGATCAGGGGCAGGATAGACAAGGATCACGGGCCCCTCGCGAGGGTAAAGGCACATTCCAAGGCGGTAATTCCCCTTTCGAGGGTCCGCACTCGACCAGGGAGGCCCGTACCATTAAACAAACCAGTGGCTGCAAGTCGGCACGTGGTTTCGAACCCGGCACCTCCCGCATACGACGTGAGTTCTGAACCTCTTACCCACCGCTGCGGTTTTTTTTTTGTTCATTAGTTCGTTCACGTCACGATTTTGGAAGCACTGCTGCCCGACACTTTTTAACTAGTTTGGTTTTCAATTTTCCAGGGATGGGCAAGGTTAGCGTATTTTCTGATGTCCTGGACAGGTCGCGCCGTTTCAAAATAGAGAAGTGCCTGAATTACATATCCTATTCAAGTACAGGGTGAAGTTTTTCATGACATTACAGCAGGCATAACTGTACTTTCCGAATGAATATTTCCTTTAACGGCAACTTACATAACCCTCCTCAATATACCCATGACACCGCTCTTAGAATCACTACAATAAATCCCCGTACCCCGCAGCAGATTCTATGTAGGCGATATCATTGTACCGATAATACGCGTTTGCAACAACCGCATTCCACACCCGCTGCGATGGGCCGCCCACACGGTGAACTACACTGGTTGCCGAAGTCAGGCACACCTGGTCCTCGCCAGCAAAGACAGGGCTGTGCCACAACAGAGGGGAAGACCAAGCACGACCACCCCAATGCCTATGTAAAAATCAAATTGTCGGCACGGCCATGCGAACGAACTTCAGAAGGCTTGACGGAATGGGCTCTTGGAAAGTTCACATCAGTGCTAACGTCCCTCAAATGTTCCGGAACCCAAGCTGTATGTGGAAGTCTTGAGTTCGCTTCGGCAAATGCGGAGTTTACCACTGTCTCAGTGCCGCAAAGGATTGCTTCCTTGAATTTCACGTCAAGGAGTAGCAGTGTTGAAGCAATCAATCTTAGAGGCACCGAAAATGCACTGGTGGGCACTACTGGCAAGTCAGGTACCTGAAATTCTTTTTGATTGGGCTTATGGACATTAACAGGCCTTACTGCCCAGAGTTGCCATGTCTACACATCATAACGTTTTTTTCCTTGGATCAATAAACATGTTTTGCTTCATATCACTGAGTTTGGGTTTGTTTTTGAAGCCACTTTTGAAGAAACCACAAATTATTCGTAATTATAGTCGTGCCAGAATAGTCAAAGTCTAAACGTTGGGTGCGGCGCAGACTCACGCGGCGTCAGTGCGGTGGTGTTTTAGGCGGGGCTTGTCTCCGCCTCCGTTGCCGCGGGAGGTTATGTGAGTCTCTGCGCGGCGTGCCAGGAGGTTCGCTCCGGAGGAGTTTTGAACCAAAGCAGTACTACTTTCGTCCAGCGTTTTGCCGCGGATGCGTAAATTCACCTTTTGCCCTCAGACGCAGCCCCAACTACAGACCCCATAAAGTGCATCGCGTGATTCGCCGTGCTCGCTTTCGGCGCTGCGCACAAGGCCCCATTAAACTCGTTCTGCTCAACTCGGGCTCTCAGCTGATCGGCAGCCACACAGCTCGCCGCCTCCAACGCTTGCGCCACTGGGTGGTCTCGAGCTACGTGACTCATCTTAAACATGGCGAACAGGAACGCCGCTTTCGCCGCGAATGAAAGCGAGGCGGGCCTCCTTCTGTGAGCGTTGCCAAGGTCCAAACGGCGTCGTGTCGTGGTCGGCAATACAGCTAAACCAAAAGTTGACCAAGGGAAATCAAGACTCAGACGAAGCCAAGCGTTTACTTTGCACTTTCAGGGTTAGCTGAGCCAAGCAGCAGCCATTTTTTTTTTAAATCTGAGCCTTTCTTAAGAAACTTGAACACGGAGAGTTTGGTCTCTCTCTTTGTGTGTCTTTCTTTTCCTCAATTTCTAAACATCCATTTTTAAACAGCCAGGTCGGTTTCAATGTTTTTACTTGCGAACATTGTTGAGTCAAAAGAAATCATTACGAATGCATCACGTGCAAAATCAATACATAAGTGATATTTGCAGTGTTTATTTAATAAAAAAGACATGAATGCTTCGTTTCATAGACGCTAGATTTGCTTGAGCTTCGATATAAAAAGAAATTTAGCCGCTGTGGTAGTGCGACAGGTGGAGCTATGGATGTAAGAAAAGTACTCGTGTTGACACGGTTCCACCACGTGGCATGGGCCCTCGGAAGAGAAGCTGTGTGTGTTTCCCGGGGACATTTCGAGCTGGCGCCAATGTGTCGCTGCGGTGGCGCTGGAATGAATGCAGCCGCAGCACGCAATATCCCGCCTTTCAGCGAACATGGCAGTTGTCATAAATTGCCTGTTGTAGACGCGGAAACGTGGCCATAAAAAGCAAAGATAGGATGACTCGTGTAGCAGGAGCGGTGAAAATCTGCCGTCTTTCTAGGTCATTTCCAGCGATGCAGGAAGATACGAGGCCATTTATTTTATTTGTTTTTGGTAATGTCACCGGACAACACTTAACAGCTACGCTGTTAAATGAACACTGGATTTCGTTTTGCGTTATTCCGAGAAGCCGTTGTTAATTGCATGAGTTCACAAATCTTTGGACTTCGTGTAAAACGAAGTCTCGACAAAGTTGTATACGGTAAGCCGAAAGACGAGCCGGCGTTAGTTTGCCAGGAATGTAGCTGTTAATTGGACGTGTTTTTCAAAAAGCGTCAGTGGGCGTCCCTCGGCGTAATACTTGCGGTTATATGTATAGAGGTAAGTGAAATCGTCCGCCTGGCACTCAGGTAACAAACCATTTTAGGTGTGTTGCTAATATCGTAGATTACAAATGGTTTGTTACTACCATCCAACACGAAGCAAACCTTTGCCATGAATTGCAGTCGGGTTAAAATAATGGTTCTTGGTTCATCGTTGCGTTCCGGTGTCCACCCCTAGGTGTGGCAATTTACGCCTGCTGGTGGTCTTTCCTTTCCATTTTCTTGAGAATAAATTCATTCATTCATTCTGCATATCCACGCGCGCACAATGCACACCTACGAAAGAGGCATCTGAGAACTGGTCGTCCGCTATTCGCGCGTTTTGTTTTAAGTGTCACTTTAATGGCGATCGATGAAAAAAGTATCCCTCTGTGAGCAGAGATGTAATTTATTACGTGAGTTGCATTCAGCATTTTTGAGAAGTCATATTATGCAGTAGCTTACATGTATCTTTATATCTCCCTACACTAGATTGTCGTGTTGTTTTTCCCCACTCAAGTTGACTGACGTATCTCTATTGAGTGATAGGAGATGTTTTACTCGTAAGCAACGGTGTCCCCTCAGTGAAAGCGACGTGAGCATTCTTGGACTTCCTATTTATTTATTTATTTATTTATTTATTTATTTATTTATTGAGCATCGCGTCCTATTTACAGTGACCGAGTCGTACTTTGTGGGCACCATCCCTTGCTTCATGTTCTTCCCCTCATAACCATCCTCATCAATATTCTACCAATCCTCCTCTTGTGAAGATCCCTGTCATCGCAAGCTGGTTCCGAGTCCGGGACGGTCGGAACGCATCCAAATAAACGCCCCCACGCACCTGTCTCTCAAGGCCCTCTCAATTTATTTATTTATTTATTTATTTATTTATTTATTTATTTATTTATTTATTTATTTATTTATTTATTTATTTATTATTTTGTGGTAAAGATTTCTTGAAGTGCAGTGGCCGTCCAATCCTTTCCACAGGGCGGTCAATCCCAGCGTGAGTAGGGCACACTGACCGACAGCGATCATCACCGGTGCGTGATCGCGCTGCACGAGTCCAATACGCAGGCTGGTTCACCTTGGTCTGCTTGCCTCTCGATGCCTATCCGGCGGACTTAGTTTTCCGGCTAATAAACCCCCTTGCAATTAGTAAGGTGCCTGGAGGGCTCGAGACGCAAGCAGACCAAGGTGAACCAGCCGGCGGATTCGACTCGTGCAGCGCGATCATGCACCGGTGATGATAGCTGTCGGGCAGTGTCCCATACTTACACTGGGATAGACCACGCTGTGAAAGGGATTAGACTTCCATGGATATTTAAGTATTTTTGTTCGCTTATGATACAGTTGATACGCCCATTGAAGCAGCATTAAGCAAGCATTCAACGGCTCGGAGTTGAAACTAATGCAAACTTTGTTATCTATCTTCTTCAGCCGATTACCTCAGACCGTCGGGAGATAAGCATTACATTGCAAACATTTTGCGAGGCTCAACCTGAAGGTGTCCTCAGCTTCTGGCTCAGATTACGACGCTGGAAGCAATGGTATGTCTCGGAGCCTAACGTTGTCGACTGGTGACCATTGAAAACAGCCCTAATTGAGCTCAGTGTATTTCAACCTGCGGGTGCCACTTAACGTCACAAGGGCTTATACGATATCTTGCTTCTAAACCTGATGCCTACCGGCACATACACTAGGGTCTGTAGTATTCTAGCAAACGCGATACGGCGCTATCTTCTATCCTAAGGCTGTCATGGAGACAGCCGGTAAGCACTCTAGAGAATTTACAACACTTTAAAAGTATTGTGCACTGATTTTGTGCAACATTACGTGATTTGTGCATCTAGAGCGTCTTATAAAAGCATTTGTACATCCTGCGACGCGCTCACACTTAACCAGCGTTCACCAAGTGAAATGTCGCCGCAACTTTTTTGTTTCTACAGACGTGAGGCTCCGTATAATTGCAAAAAACAGCCATTCGTCATCTTACGCGTGATATAAACCTAATATTTTCTACAGAGGAAGCATAATTTAAAACCAGTGGTTGAAATGGTAACGGAAAATATCCGTTCGCTCTTCACAAGTTTAGGCCTAAACGCCATTGATTTGCGGTATTTTAAAGAGCTGGGATGGCTCTGTGTAGGTGGCACTAGGATAGTGGCAATGAAAAGTGTGGCACTAGGATAGTGGCTATGAAAAGTGTGGCACTAGGATAGTGGCCATTAAATAAAAGTGCGGCACTAGGATAGTGGCTATAAGTGGGGCACTAGTATAGCACTTGCAAACTATGGCACTTAAAAAGTAAACCAAGAACCATAGTCTATTTTATTGTTTTTATTTTCATACCTGTTCATTTGTGACCATTACTCAAGTTTCTTCATCGAAGCACGAAATGGCTTGAAGGGGTCCTAAACAGGCGCAAGTTAATCCCTTCGCCCTTTAAGGGCGCTTCCGAAAGAAGGATTTCACGTGGCTGCTACCGTAAAATGCCCGTGAACGACTTTTACACAGCGCCTAAAAGACAAATATCATGGCAAATACCTTAAATTGCATTTGTCCTACAATATTTTAATCTGAAGCAAAACGAAATATGACAGTAAAGTGGTAACTCGTCCGATGAACACGAACTTTAATATTCGCCGGCTTCACAGAAAATAAACAAAACCATAAGCTGACCTAAGAACTTTGCGTACGAGCTAGAAAAAAAACACGCTTTCATCAATCTGTGTGATTTTGTGCAAGTGTTTAAAAGCTAAGCGAAATGGACATTTCTTTACATCAGATGCTATGGTAAATCTGTTAGACTAGGGACAGTAATAGCCGAGTCTAAGAGCGGTTTTTGCACCAATGATGGTTTTTTTGTAGTCCATGAAATAATACTTAAAAATACATGTGTGGCATCACATTTTCATTCGGGTACAGAGACGAAATGACTCAGCCCCTAATGTCTAAATAACATAATAATAAATAAATTTACCCAGCTGTGTTATTCCCACAAAACGTTTTCTTTCAACACACTTGTAAATATGTTTCCACGTGCATTGTACAACTATGCTGCTTACACTATGGGTGCGTTCCAATTTCCCCTTTAGACTGCTTCGTTGCCATCTTCGCGGACAGTCCGCCATGTTAAGCCCCGTTCGGATCCTAACGATGCAACGAGGATCGCTTTCTAGGAGACGGAATCAAAGTCAGCAATGATGCAGGCTACCTTCCTGTCAAAACTAATAAGGGACGCCAGCGCCACCTTCTTGCGTATTAATGTTGGAAAAAAGCAGTTGCTTCTTTATTAAATTATTTATTTTAACTTACTAGTGGTGAAGATGGTTTTGTTTAATTTTTGAACTACGTAATGCATGTAATAATAACGGTAATGTTATTTACGAAACCAGCGGCTTGCGTTACTCAACATGTCTGCTATGAGGTTGTCGTCTGCGCTGGTGTTGGGTTCGTAACCGCTGCGCAATTCTAATTCCTATTACTTTACACATGTAGTTAGACTGCTTCTCAAGCTGTCTACTAAGCTGTCCCCGAATTAAAACGCAGCCTATTGGTACACTTGTAAAAACCGCGCTAGGCTAAAACAATTATTGCTGATAATTAGTTGACTTCTGCTTTCGTTCTTACAGAAACTTGCATTTCCATCGCCCTCGGACGGTAAAGAAAACGCTTTCCTTAAAGCCTTTTCTTTACGGTGTTCTTCAAATACCGTTTTTACATTTCCCGCATTTTTTCTGTAATAATATCCCCATCATACATAATTCTTGCCGTACCTATGGGCACCTCATATCTATTCCCACCTGCCAGAAAATCACGCGAGAACCTCTGCCTCTTTTCTAAACAGCTCTTCTACTTTTCCTACTCGCGCATGGCTAAAAACGTGCCCTCGCATTTTTCACGACGCAAATCTCCACGGACAGAGTGAGAACTTTTGCCGTTAACGCCGTGTGTGTAATATTGCTCTTACGATTTTTTTGTGGAAGAACTCCATGACATGAGTAAGGATAAGGTGCACTGAAGCCTTAAGCGAGAAATGGATTGTTTCACCGACCGCAGCGAACAGTGTCAATTACCGCAGCCGTACTCATTGCGTTGCTGCGGTTCTCTACTAGAGCTTCAGGGACAGGGTTCCTCGAATCGCTGGAGAAGGAGTTCACAGGGAAGGAGTACTCACGCGTACCTTGGGAAAGCATCATTTGCTGATACGCTTGATCGTCAAGTTCGACGGGCGCCGTCACAGACAGATTCATCCTAGTCGCTGAAGTGTGGACGGAAAACTGTCTGCCACAAACGCTTTTCCAACGCAGAAGCGCATGCCTGGAACGCAAAGGCAGGCGTGGCGCGGGGAAGAGATTCGTCTTCTTCTGTAGTCGAGAGGCAAGACACGTGGAATCAGCAGGCATAAAAGAAGCTTCAGGTTTTTATTTAGAAACATGTAACGTAAAAAGTACGAACCGGAAATGACGCTGATTATCTCAGCATCCTTGCGCCGCTACATAAATCGTTAAGGCTGGGTTTTTTCGATTTTTAGGTTTCACAATGACCATTTTTTTGAATTTGCATTTCTCTACGATGCGCACCACCACAAACCCATGAGGAACTTGTACTAGGAGTTGGAAATAAAATTGTGCAACAATCTGCAGAAAATTGTTACCTTTATTTAGCTCCTTTGTTGCTACCCGATATCTCACCAGTCTCCGTAAGGAACTCCTACTGACGTTCTTTTCGAATTTTATGAAAATATTATTACCCTGGACAGAATACATTGTGCGGCGGAAGGACGACAGAAGCGAGACCAGCGGCCAAATCCTACTGGTCCCAACCGCTTCGGACAATCGGGACATGAAAATGTCGCCAAAATATTGTCCCCACGCGGCCCTCGGACATCTCTGCTACAACGTGAAGGAGAAACCAGCCAACAGAAAGCGGCCCTCGTCCCGGAAGTGCGAGTAATGGTGTTTCGTATGCGTTCGGTGACATCCTTGGAAGTTTAAAATGGGCCTAATGCGAAATAATGAAACGGTTGGTATACAATAAAAAGCTTTTCTATTTATCTATTTCCTTAGGCGTTGCTGTGGCTTTTAAAGGCCAACTGCACTCAAATTTCACCTTTGCCAAATTTGTTTTTAATGCGTAGTAAGTACCCCCAAATGAGCTGAGACACAAGTGGTAGCCCCGTGAAACGCCTCGTTAATCAGTCAGAAGCGTTTAAAAAGGCTCCGCCGCATACCACTCTGCACCTGCCGGCGGATCGCGTAAACAGCCATGACGCGCCTGTGACGTTCCAGCCGACGGTGGCTTTTTCCTCTGGCCAGCCACGCAGCGGGAGAACCGGTCGAGCTCTGCTGCCCCGTGCGCGAGTAGAGCTTGCGCGCAGACATTCTCCCGAACTGGTGACCGTCCGGCCGCTCGCTGGACGGCTGCAACGTCACTGCAATGGCCGCGCTCTCCTCGGTTTCGGTTTCAAAATCGCCGATTTTTGCTGGCCGCTTGCGGCGTCCACGTGCGTATTTCAGCTGTTGTATTTTGCATGTTGCTTTCTTTTTAAGCAGGCTATACGGAAATAGGGTTTTCAAGAAGTCGAAATTTTGAGTGCAGTTGGCCTTTAATGCGAGTAAAACGTGTATTTTTTTAATACACGAATTTTAAATACAGTTGAACGAGCGTTTATTTTTAATTTGGTTTGGTTATGTGGCGCCAGGAAGCGCTGCGCCCGGCACTGCTGTATATTTTATGTCGGCGTATTTGAACGCTCACAGTACAGTTATGGCACAGGGATTGCGTCCCATAAGAGTGTTCTGTCAGGATGAACAGAGATGTGGACGGAAGGGCACTTTCTCGTACAGTCTGCACCGAGGACCGTTTTTCTAGACTTCAGCGCTAGTAGGAGAAAAAACTTTGCCAAAGCACCAGCTATATATAGGACTGTGACGTGAGTATGATATTTTTATAGGTTTTCTAACGGGATACAATTGTAAGCCATTCTACCTCGTCAATGAATTAAAACTGGTTTGCAGACGTTTGTGTGCGTGTTTCCCACACGCTCAGAGTTCGTAATAATATCACGGCAACCTCGTCTATATTTTTTTATTCAAGCCAGGACTGAAAGTGTAACTTCAAGGAAAAATGGTATTGATATCTCATGTCTAGCACACTGACGATTCATTTTTGAAGCGAAGCATCTATTGCTCGGGGGGATGTCCCGCGTCCATGCCCCGTCCGCAGCGCCTCTGATGATGATTGTGGCGGGATGCCCCTAGGTATTCGCAAACAAAGAATCCACCAGGAGATAACTTCGCGTTCAACCACCGTCGTCTTTTAAGTGCGAATGCACTTCTTAAGCGAGCCTGAATCGTCCGCCGCCGTAGTCCGCATAGCAACAGCTGCGGGTGCGCGCGCTCCTCGTCTTCCCTAGCAACGGGGGGAGATGGGCGCGCGCTGACTGGCCGCTGACATGGAACATACCCACGTGGGGGATTGGCCAGGAATCGGGCGTGAGAAGGGCTAATGCACCCGCTTAAAGGAGTACTGACACGAAATTTCAAAGCTGAGATCCGCTCTAGCAACAAGTACAACGACAACACAAATAGGTGTCTGTGAATAAATGCATCTTTCTTTCTTTGTAGTTGTGTGTGTGTGTGTGTGATCTCTCTTTCGCGAACATTACCGAACCGCGCAAATTCAACTCGTGCATTCGCACTTTCACATTCTTCCCCTCGGGGAAATGCGGGGGAATTTTTTCCTATAGGGGAACCGCTGAAGAAGAAGGAGAAGAAGATAAAGCTGCGAAGATGAGGACGTGTACGTTACTCTCAGCCGGTGTACCAACGTCAACAACCTTTACCTAACCAACGCTGACGGAGACTATCGATTCTACCGCAGAGACGACAACATCGACAAGAACATGGTGGACGAGTTTCGGTGCCTCGAGAACAACCGCCTACAGCGCCGCTGATGATGATTGTGGAAGGATACCCCTAGGGATTGGCTGACCAAAGAATCCATCACGAGATAGCTTCGCATTCAACGACCGTCATCTTCCTGTATGGAAACCACTGAACAAGAACAAGGAGAAGAAGACAAAGCTGCGAAGAGGAGGGCGTGTACGTTGCTCTTAGCCGGTGCACCTACGTCAACAACATTTACCTCACCAACGCTGACGGAGACTACCGATTCTACCACAGACATGACAACATCGGCAAGAACATGATGGACGAGTTTCGGCGCCTCGAGAACCAGCGCCTACTCACCGTAGCCCAACAGTACTTGCGTGCCTTTGCCACCGGTGTGGACCCGGACGCGGAATTCCCTCTGGCGCTACTAAACACCAGATCACTCAACATAACGCAACACAATGGAACCACACGGAACCCCCATGATGCTTCGCATTCTCGTCAGGGTTCGCCACGGGAAACTGATGCAATTTGTTTTAGGTATTTGCCGCCGCCAGCTTCATGTCTTCTCGTGTTTAACCTTGCTTGCTGCCTGCGGGCCTCGGCCTTTGCACGAGATGCCCGATCCAAGGATCCGGACCACCCGGGACCCGCGCTTGGACCAGCTTGCACCGCCGTTCTTGAACCGGACATGCTGCCTTCCTCTAGGCCCGGGGAACCGGTCTCAGGCCTGGAGAGTGGACCAGCACCTAGTGTTCGGAGCAGCGGGGCGCCTGCCCCCTGTGGTGTAGTGGCGCCCTCTAGTGGAGCGCCCGCTCACTGTGGGCGCTTGGTTGTGTTAATTGTAACTAGATGTCGTTGCTGTGGTCGCACGTGACGGGTCACGTGCGTATGCGTCTAGGTGTCGTCTTGCCGAACAATAAACGTTCTCTTTGGGCTCTGGTCTTGGTGCGAGCAGGCCGCACTCTTTCTTCTTGGGCTTGTGCGTGGGCCCGGCGCGCTGAGCCTTCGCTCCCGTCGACGCCGAGGCCGCTCGCCGTCGCCCACGACACAACATCTTTTTGGCGACGAGGATGGGATGCTTTTCTTCTGCTGCGACGACATCGTCGACGGGTCCGGCAGAATGAAAACGTGAGTGCGTTTGACCTCGCTCGAGTGTGACTGTCCGGCGCGTCTGGCGTCGCGAGGCCTAGCGTTCTTTGTGCTGACGCTTGTCGAACCGTCGTTTAGGCCTCGCCCTACTTCGTTCTTCTGCTTCTGCTCCTGCATCTCTCTCCTTCCTGCTTGGCAGCATGGGCCTCTTCGATAACCTGCCCGTTTTCCTCGAATTGCCGGGGCCGCCTCCGATTCCGTGGCATAACTGGAAAAAATTGTTTCAGGCCCATCTCGAGGCGGCTGGCGGCAGCGACTGGAATGACGGACGACGCGCGTCGGCTCTCGTCAGTGTTTTGGGTAGGGAGGGGCAACGAAGGTATTTTGCTGAGGCGGAGCAGGACGAAGCAAGGAGGGACGCCGCCAGTAACGTGACCGACGCTAACGTAACCAGCCCTATCGTGACCGACTCCGCGACCGACTGTAGTGTGACCGCATCCTCGGCTCCGGCCATTTCGAAATTCGACCAACTTTTGGAGCAGCTGGACCGGCTCTTCGCTGCGTCCACAAATACGCTTGTTGAACGACATGAGTTCACAAGCCGTCGTCAATTTCGGGGGGAAAGTTTTTTAGAATACGTGACCGCTCTAAAGGAGAAAGCCGTACGTTGCAAGTTCGGGCTGACGTACGCGGAGCGCGTCCGAGATCAAATCATACATGGAACGTCTAACCCCCAGGTTAGAGAAAAGCTGCTCGCACATGGCGAAAGGTTGTCTTTGGAGAAAGCTGAAGAGATTGGTCGGAGTTTTGAATCTTTGTCGTTGGCGAACCAAGCCTTCGGTTCGCATCAAGTACAAGCAGTAGGTCGACGAGGAGAAGGTGGCGTCGCGGAAGAAGACAGTCGGGGAAGCCGCCGCGCTCAAGATGGCGGCGTGGAGAATCAAGATGGCATGGGCCGCCGGGGAGGCCGGCGCGCTCAAGATGGCGGCACAGGAATTCAAGATGGCCTGGCCAGCCGGGGAGGCCGTGACGTCATTCCACCGGGTTCGGGAAGGCAAGATGGTGGCCTCCAAGATGGACGTTTCCATCCGCAGTCAGCTGTAGAGTTCCGCGGTACAGTTCAGCAGAAGTTTGCAGGCAAGCTTCAGTTGTGCGAACGATGCGGAAATAAATGGCATAATTCAGCATTTCAAAATTGTCCAGCCCGAAATCGGCGCTGCAACTCTTGTAATAAGTGGGGACATTTCGCATCGATGTGCCGTAAGCCGGCACCAGTGCATCGAGTTTCTTCGAAGGAAGCTACGGGATCCGCTTCGACACCGGAACCTGTAGAGCATCCAGCATCCACGGAGATCAACGCACCCGCAAGATCTTCCGTCTTAACAGTCAGCACTTCTTCTAGAAAGGACTTAGTCGTCCAAGCTGAAGTCAGCGTCAACAATCCTCCAAGGAAGGACTTAGTCGTTCAAGCCGAAGTCAGCGGAGTGACCATGCAACTCTTAGTCGATACCGGAGCATCCGTGTCGTTGATGACTGTCGAAGATTTCAAGCGTCACTTCAGTAAACAGCATGCGCTGTCCAAGGCTTCCGTCAACTTGTGGAATTTTTCCAAACAACGTATCGGCATCCGCGGCTCATTTCAAGCTCCTGTTCAAGTCTTGCAACGGTCTTGCTCCGTCACATTCTACGTCACCGACAAAGGGACATCTCTTTTGGGGCTCGACGCCATCCAGCAACTGGGCATTCAGATCGACGGTGCGTCTCTTACGTGTCGACTAGCATCGGTGTGTGCAGTGCAGTGTCCCGTGAACGTGCCCCCGGGTTTCGAACATCTCTTCAACGGCGAGTTGGGTCTTGTCAAGGACGTCTCGCATAAGATCCAACGGCGGCCAGGTGTGACTCCAGTTGCATCTAAGCTACGAAGATTGCCTCTTGCTCTCCGTGATCCAGTGTCCAGCGAGCTGCGACGCCTCGAGGACAATGATGTCATTGAGCGTGTCGACGCCTCGGAGTGGGTTTCGCCACTCGTCGTCGTCCGGAAAAAGAACGGGGACATTCGGCTGTGTGTGGACCTCCGGGAACCGAATAAGGCAATTATCATTGATGGGTATCCTTTACCGCATGTTGAAGAGCTGTTGCAGATGTTTCATGGTGCTGTTTGTTTTTCTAAGCTTGACTTGGCGTCGGCTTATCATCAGTTGTTGCTGGAAGAGGGCAGTAGGGACTTAACTACTTTCGTGACTCATGAAGGTTTATTCAGGTTTAAGAGGGTGTGTTTTGGTCTGGCGTCGGCGCCTGCGGTTTTTCAAAAAATGATGTCTCAGATCTTAAAAAATTGCAGAAATGTTGTTTGCTATCTTGATGATATTCTTGTGTGGGGAAAGACTCAAGCTGAGCATGACGCGAGCCTGGTTGAAGTCTTAACATGTATAGCAAACAGTGGCATGAAGTTGAACGACAAATGTCTTTTTTCGGTCAGGGAACTTGATTTTTTGGGTCACAAGATTTCGGCTGAGGGCATCTCACCTTTGGAGAGCAAAGTAAAAGCTATAGTTCATGCTCCCGCTCCTACGGACATAAAGTCACTGCAATCATTTGTAGGTCTTGCAGGATACTATGCTAAGTTCATAAAGAACTATGCAGAGATAGTTGAACCACTTCGCCTCATGCTCAGGAAGGGTCAGACGTTTTGTTGGTCTGATGATGCTCAGCGCAGTTTCGATCAGTTGAAAGCGTGCCTCACATGTTCTCCGGTTGTGAAGGTCTTTAATCCTGACTTGCCTGTAGTAGTAACTACCGACGCATCTGATGTGGGAATTGGCGCGGTACTACAGCAGCGGTATGGTTCTCGGCTTGAAACCATAGCCTTTGCATCTAGAACTTTGTCGGAGACTGAGAGAAAATACTCTGTGGGAGAGCGCGAAGCGCTGGCTTGTTTGTTCGCGTGCGAAAAGTGGCACATTTTTCTTTGGGGCAGACGGTTCACACTTAGGACTGACCATCAGGCTGTAGTTGCTTTGTTAGCCGCAGGAGACTCAGGTCGGAGACCTTTGAGGATTTCACGGTGGTCAGCTCGTTTGCTGTATTACAATTTTGACATCGAGTACTGCAAAGGGTCAGAAAATCTGGTGGCTGAGGCTCTGTCAAGATTACCCATTCAGACCGGTCAGGAACTTCAGGAAGAAGAGATAGTGTCATTAGTAACATCAGTAGTCGATAAAGAAACCGTGCAGCTGGCAACGAAGGCCGATGTGACGTTGCAGAAGGTAGCAGAGTATGTGTCAAAGGGTTGGCCTGATAAGAAAAAGGTACACAGTGATTTAACTGCTTACTTTCATGTAAGGGATGAACTTTCTGTTGTGGACGGATTACTCATGCGTGATGACCGTGTAGTCATTCCTTGTGTACTGGTACCTACGTTTCTCGAGTTAGCACATGAAAATCATCAAGGAATAGTACGAACGAAGCAACTTCTCCGGGAACGTTACTGGTGGCCTCAAATGGATCGCAATGTTGAAGAACATGTGAAGCATTGTCACGTTTGTCAGCTGGCAGACAAGTCTGCTAAGCCTCATGTAGCTCCGTTGCAGCCAGTGGAATGGCCTGAAGGGCCTTGGCAAAAGTTGGGAATGGACATCGTCGGTCCGTTAGATGTGTCGTACCCCCGATTTCTTGTTACACTAGTCGATTACTACTCTAAGTGGCCTGAGGTTCTGGGCACAAATTCCATTTCAACTGAGGATGTCATTAAGTTGTTGGACTGGTCTTTCAGTCGGGAAGGGCTCCCTGAGGTTTTAGTGACGGATAATGGACCCCAGTTTGTCTCCAAACAAATGCAAGAGTATCTAAAGGAAAAAGGTATCCGCCACGTATTCTCGTCGAATTATTACCCTCAGGCTAACGGCCAGATTGAACGGTTTAACAGAGTTCTCAAAGAACATTTACAGGTAGCCAGACTTGAAGGCAAGGATGCTTCGAAAAGCATTACACAATTTCTTGGGTCGTATAGGGTCACACCACATTCAGTGACAGGTCTTTCTCCAGCTTTTTTGCTGCATGGACGTCAGCCTCGTTCCAAAGTGGATATTAGCAACTTCAGGATACGTAAAAAGGCAGCAGAATCGGACAATTTCCTGCCTCATGTTCGGAATCAGGTCTTCACGAAGCAGCATAAAGCTAAACAGTACTTTGACAGAAGGAAAGGTGCGCAGCCGACCCGCATAAAGGTGGGAGATGTCGTGAAGGTAAAATTCCGTAAGCAAGGATTTCTGAAGTATAGTAAGCCGTTGACAGTGCAAGCTCAGGTTGCACCTTTCACCTTTAAGCTCAGTGATGGAAAGATCTGGAACGCTTCGAAACTCACAGTCGTTCCGAAAGGAATTGAGGTTGGCTCGGCACCGTATTCCTTTCACAATGTTGAACTCTCGTCGAGGCATAAAGAGTTTTTGTACTCTTTGTCTAACTTGGACATTTGTGACAGTCAGTCCCCTAGTCTACAGTTGTCAGAAGGGACAAGCCCCAGGGTTCAGACAGACCCTGATCGGTCGGAGGTTTCTACCAGTGCAAGGTCTGAATCCGTTGTCCCTCGGGAACCATTAGAATGTCAGGAAGAAAATAGTGAACAAATAGATCCAAATAACCATGTAGACAAAACACGGGAAAATGAGGGGGCGTCTGGATCGTCAAATAATGCAAGTTCAACGTCTACGCGTCCGCGCCGTAAGACTAAGCAGCCTCAGTGGCTTCGCGAATATGTGCAGTAGGGGGTATACGTACGGTTCATGCTTTGCGTCATGTTGGACGTGGCATGTCTGTGTTGAATCGTATATCATCATTGAAAGTGTTTTGGACGGGTTTTTTTTTTGGACTTTAGAGAACTGTCGTGAGCGAAAATGTTTTTTGGACGGGTTTTTTTTTTGGGACTTATAGAGCTGTCGTGAGCGACTGATAGCCTGTTGTGTGAGTCAAGTGAAAGGAAGATGCAGACATTCTTCAAAGCGCGGGAGAATGATGTGCAGTGTGCATTTAAGATGCTG
This sequence comes from Haemaphysalis longicornis, assembly GCF_048455015.1. Lineage (NCBI taxonomy): Eukaryota > Metazoa > Arthropoda > Arachnida > Ixodida > Ixodidae > Haemaphysalis > Haemaphysalis longicornis. Next base: position 97,155,597 of record NW_027526233.1, on the reverse strand, counting down.
TATGTATTTCGCAGAGTGTGCGAACGTCTTTTGCACGGGAAGATGATGTGGTGTAGTGGCATTTCGCAGAGTGTGCGAACTCCTTTTGCACGGGAAGATGATGTGGTGTAGTGGCGCCCTCTAGTGGAGCGCCCGCTCACTGTGGGCGCTTGGTTGTGTTAATTGTAACTAGATGTCGTTGCTGTGGTCGCACGTGACGGGTCACGTGCGTATGCGTCTAGGTGTCGTCTTGCCGAACAATAAACGTTCTCTTTGGGCTCTGGTCTTGGTGCGAGCAGGCCGCACTCTTTCTTCTTGGGCTTGTGCGTGGGCCCGGCGCGCTGAGCCTTCGCTCCCGTCGACGCCGAGGCCGCTCGCCGTCGCCCACGACACAACACCCCCCTTTCTCTGCGTCGCCCACCCGGCTGTTCTTTCGGGCCTCTCCAGCGCTTTCTTGATATTCCGGCCTCGTCTACCACGGAGCACTGCTTTGAGTTCAGTGATCCGAAAAAAGCAAGCGTCGAAGACATCATCGACGCAGTCACTATGACCGACGGCGCAGAAGGCCTGTGGCCGCTCCAGCATCAGGGCGAATCTCGATTCGGCGCGGCGGTGGCCTCGCCTGCCGCAGCGGGGAAGTCAACGTGGCCGGGGACTTTGAAATACTGCCCGCTAGCCTGCGTGGGGCTGTTTCTTCGTCTGTATGACGGCTCTGCACCTCAAGCTGTTCGTGAGTAACGAAAACCTGCCTGCTGCGCTCGCCCTCTACGGTCCAGTCATCAGCGTGAACGACCAGACTTTGAAGGGCCCTTCAAAGGTGGACAATGGCCGCCAAAGCGTCAATATGAAGTGCGGGAGCTGTGCCCGAATACCGTTCGAGTTCGCAAGATCCAGCTGAAGTACCAGGGAGTGAAGCGGGTCTGCTCCCTATGCGGTCAGCCAGGCCAGAACGGGGGCAAATTCCAAGCCCTATGGTGCGACCATTGACAAGCGTTAGGACAGGAGCTGGAGCACTAGACCGCCGTTTGCCGCAAGTCCGGGGGCTACCACCCGACCACTGACTGTCTGAAGCCCCGCTCCTACGCCTCAGCCTCGGACGAGTCCCGGCCCACTCTGGCGTGGAAGCTGAACAGCCAGGCGTAAGAGACGACCCGGAGAACGAGGTGGAGGACGTCCAGGCAGCTCCTTCTCTCTGGACGACGTGTATTCGCCGCTTTTTTCCTTTGGGGACAGTGACAGTGTCGCTGAGAGCAGCGCGGAGCACACTGCCCAACCACCTGCCGTCCCACAGCCCCAAACAACCAGCCAAGGACTTCAAACCACGGCAGCGACAATGCCCCTTACGTCACAGGACGTAATGGATCCACATGTGTAAGCGCTAAAGCCCTACCCACGTGTGCGCGAAATCACACGTCGCGCGATTGCCGGCGTCGTTCGGCGGCACCACGCGCACACGCAGAAGAAAGCGACCCGCATGAAACCGGCGAAATCACGCGTCACCCGCTGCGTCGAAAAGCGCTGATAAACACGTCTGTATTAACACTGCCATCCTTTGATCGTTGTTTTGGACCGTTTATGAGAAGTTATTTTTCATTACCTAATAAAGTAATCAGGACCCTAGATTTGCCATAAAAATACACTTTTCTTACTTTATTGATTGCTACGAATGCTTGCGGGCCAATTTTAAAATTCTTCAAAATGTATATTAAGTTAACACCGTCAAATCTAAACAAAATAAGGGATCTTTATAGCAAAAAAACGCACTTAGAACAATTCATTTCCTTGCAACTAGGGGCCCTACTTTGAAGTTATGTACGGACTGCTTCATAAGCGTAAGCAAAGCACATTCAGGGCTGCCTTGATACTGAGGTTTGATTTGAACGTCACTTCTAGATTAAAGCACCCTTTATTTACCCCGTAAAAATGTGATGAAACCCTCACGGCAAAACGAAATACAGCGACGTTTTGCCAAGATTCGAACCACGAAGTTTCAAAAATGAAGCCAGGCACTCAACCTCTCGAGCACGCAAGGAAATTTTTCTTCAACAAGAACAAGTTTATTTACATAATAAATATGCAATGTACAGGGAAAGACACATTACTGCACACATGCTTCTACATTTTAATACATTGTTGACGACACATTCCTGGCTGACGTCTTTCCCCGCTCAAAGTAAATCGCGCTCATACAATATGGAGATCACATTTACGGGGAAAAAATGGGTTGTGTTCCGTTGAAACATTGCCGGTCGAGAGCTTCACATACAGTTAAATCGTTCTATCGTCTTTGCTTTAAAGGCACCGTCGCACGGCACCAACGCCCAAGGGCCTGGCCCAGTTCCATATACAAATCGGGTGACCCTTGCGCACTGAGCGTCCACTCTTTCATGGCGACGAACTGCCTCTACGGTGACTTCGGGGATGGAGCATACTCAACCGCATCCACTTGCTCACGCCATAGCGAGTGCAGGCCCAGTGTAATGGCGCATTAGCACAGCTCCTACTGGTCTGTCGGAACTTCCCGATAGCGGATACCCACGCAGTGAATGTCCAAGTGAACGCTTAAAAAAACACTGTACCTCATCTCAGAAATAACGCGCGGTGTTGCATTCTAGCAACACGTGCTCTGCCGTCTCCAACCTCCCCCACAAGGAGCATCCCGCACCGCGCGGCAGAAAGAAGCTACGTTTTTCCTGCCGTGACCCTACCGGTAGCACCCCAATGTAGTACCGGACGAAAAAAATTTCCCCGCATTTCCCCGTGGGGAAGAATGTGAAAGTGCGAATGCAGGAGTTGAATTTGCGCGGTTCGGTAATGTTCGCGAAAGAGAGATCACACACACACACACACACAACTACAAAGAAAGAAAGATGCATTTATTCACAGACACCTATTTGTGTTGTCGTTGTACTTGATTGCTAGAGCGGATCTCAGCTTTGAACTTTCGTGTCAGTACTCCTTTAAGCGGGTGCATTAGCCCTTCTCACGCCCGATTCCTGGCCAATCCCCCACGTGGGTATGTGCCATGCACAGGCACCTCTTTGTGTTGTCGTTGTACTTGATTGCTAGAGCGGATCTCAGCTTTGAACTTTCGTGTCAGTACTCCTTTAAACGGGTGCATTAGCCCTTCTCACGCCCGATTCGTGGCCAATCCCCCACGTGGGTATGTGCCATGCACAGACACCTATTTGTGTTGTCGTTGTACTTGATTGCTAGAGCGGATCTCAGCTTTGAAATTTCGTGTCAGTACTCCTTTAAGCGGGTGCATTAGCCCTTCTCACGCCCGATTCCTGGCCAATCCCCCACGTGGGTATGTGCCATGTCAGCGGCCAGGCAGCGCGCGCCCATCTACCCCCGTTGCCAAGGAAGACGAGGAGATTCCTGGCCAATCCCCCACGTGGGTATGTGCCATGTCAGCGGCCAGGCAGCGCGCGCCCATCTACCCCCGTTGCCAAGGAAGACGAGGAGATTCCTGCCCAATCTCCCACGTGGGTATGTGCCATCTCCCCCCGTTGCCAAGGAAGACGAGGAGCGCGCGCACCCACAGCTGTTGCTATGTGGACGGACGGCGGTCAACGGAATTCAGGGTCGCTTATAAAGTGCCTTCGCACTTAAAACATCTCGGACCCAGTCGGAATCGGCATGTACATAATCTGTTTTAGCACGCCCCGCTTAGCCGCCTCGACTGGTGGTTGTCGGTACAGGAGTGAGGGAAGGAGCTTTCGAGTAAGGACAGACGAGGACGTCACATGGCCAAACTTAGGGGAAAACCTGGGGAGCGACGACGTGGTTATCAGCATTGTAGTCTCAACCGCCAAACACAGGAGAAATTTTGTGGTAGTCAAGATAAGCGACTAAAAGAAATTCAGAGAACAACTAACCAACGACACCGACCGCTAACATAAAATCAGATCTATTGAGGACATGAAATTACCTCGAAGAATTTCCGAAAGAATCGTTTTAGTCTGAGTGAAACTGTATACCAATACCCCTCTCCAGCACAAATAACTCAATCGTCTACGGCGTCCGTAGACGAAAGCACACAGAATACGCTTTTCGGCAACGCCAACTTCCCCGCGAATGCTCTGTAGCTCTCAGTCTAACTGACGATTTTTAAAGGCCAAAGCCTGAAGTTCCTCATTGGGCGAACAACAGGCGTTGTTGTTGGTGAAGTTATTGTTATCAACCTGCACAGAAAACGGCCGCCGCTGAAAATAATAAATAAAAAACACATTTACGAGCAATTGGGAACCGAGCCTGGATCTCCGGAGTATGAGCCGAGTGCGTTACCACCGCGCTACCACAACTTCTTTTTTTTTTTTTATTTCCGGACTTCGACATGCACAAAAGCAACAGATTGCAACACAAGACAACACGAGTTACCGTAAAAACCCGCGTATAATACGGACCCCGCGGATAATACGAGGTGTAATTCGGGGACAGTAAAATCAGAAAAAAAGTTTTCATCCGCATGTAATGCGAGGTGAAGAGCACAGAAAACATTTATATGCACTGCAGTTACCGTTCAGTAATTGTCAGTTCTCGCCGGCACTGTCTCCCGACGTCCGTTCAGTCATCGTCAGGTTCGCTGCCGCTGCCTACTGAAGTCGCCTTGTCGGAAATGTCTTCCCACAGAAAGTGGTCCTCACCATCAAGGGCGTTCGAGATGCCCATTTCTTAAAAGAGCGACTGACGAGCCCCTCTGAGATGCTGGCCCACGCATCCGCGATCCAGCCACAAAGCACCGCTGGAGAAGCCCGCGTCAGCTATCCGGTAGCTGTCACTTACGGGTCTCCTGATCTCATCCACCGTCGGTAGCAGGACCTGACACAGTCTTTGAAAGGCTTGTTGATGCAAACGTCTAGTGGTTGCAGCTGGGATGTCATTCCTTCTGGAACGACAATGAGTTCGGTGCGGGGTTCACGCAACAACTTCTTCACGGGATCGGCCAGGTGGCAGCGAAAGGCGTCCAACACGAGCACTGACGGAAACCCCCAACAAGTGCTCCAGGCCGCCGACACCACACAGACTTTATCCAGTCAAGCACCAGTTGCTTTCTCCACCCGCGAATGCTGCCTTCAGTGACACCGAACTGCCGTCCTGCGGCGCAATTCCTGATAGTCTCGGCACACAAAGATAACTTTTCTTCTAATCGCAGCCGAATACTGCCTTCGTGCACCCGACATCGTGATAGACTTGTGGTGAAGGTGCCGATCCTTCGCGTGGTCAAAACAATCAAAATGGCGCCGGCCGACGGAAGCAGCATCCAGCTAACGCCACCGCAAGATGGCGCACCCTCCGCTGAAACCGACCAGCTGTCGAGCTGTCGAGGTGTGCGGACGTACAGAGCGCGGCGGAGGCATCGACGACGAAAACTGATGTGTTTGAAATTTATTCCTTTTTTTGAGCTACCATGTTTTAGAGAGAGATGTAGGTTAGTTGAAAGGGGTAGTAGTTGTTAGCGTAGGGAAGTGACCGAATCAGATGTATCGCGTGGTTGTTGCACGTGGCGGTTTGAAAGCGTGATAGTTGGTAATTCGTGAAAGAAGAATTGATGCTGTAGGAAAGAATCGCACGTTGCGGCTTACTTTTAGATTGGAAGGGAGCGCGCGAGAACGCGGCAGTGAAGTGAGCCAGAGTTGGGCACGCCTTGGACGGGCAGTACCATGCCTCAGAGGAAGAAGCCGGGTGTGGTGTGCACGGGGTGCGAGCACGAATACCCGCTCGAGGAGACGAGATTCGAGTCGTTCGAGGGCGCGGAAAGGCAGGACTTCAGGTGCAGAGTGTGTGTGCTAGCGTCGCGCCTCGACCGGCTGGAGGAAGAAATTTAGGAGCAGCTCAGAGTTCAGGTAGGCGAGCTACAGGAGGAGTTGGAGGATGAACAAGAGCAGAGGAAGGCGCTCGAAGCGAGGTTGGCGCAAATGGAGGTGAAACTGGCGACGAAGGGTGACATCCCGACAAACAATGAAGCAGGTCACGAGGCAGGTGTGTCGACAGTGCTTGACCCCGAGAAGGGAAAGGAGGAGGACAAAGACGCCACGCCGGAAGACGATCCCGGACTGGCGCTGACTCAGCCGGTGCGGGAGCAGGTGGCCGCGCCGGGGGGAAGCCAGGAAAATGAAGAAGGGCGCATGGTGATCGTGGCGGGGGACTCCAACATGCGGTACTCAGAAATGGAGATTAGAGGCCGGGTGGGAGAGGACGAGAGAGTGCAGGCTGGCGTGTTCCCGGGGCAGACGGTCGGGGTAGTGTCAGAAAAGGCAAAGGATAAAATGTGGGAAAATATGCAGCGGAAGAACCTAGTGATTATCGCAGCAGGAACCAATGACATTCTGCAGGGAAGGGGCGCGGGAGTGCGCAAGCAGCTAGAAAAGGGGGTGAAGGAACTTCGGGCGCTGTGCCCACATGTGCAGGTCGTCGTGAGCACAGCACCAGAGATAATTGGGAGAGGGGTACATGTGGAAAGGGAAGTTGTAGCGGTAAACCGAGACATACGGGAGCTGGGCAAGGAGCTGAGTTTCGCTGTCGTAGACATCAACAGGGATGTCCGATGGGTGGGCCGGAAAAGGGCGTTCCAGCGTGACGGAGTGCATTTCAACGAGCATATGGGAGTAGCCATCGGAAGACGACACGCGGCGCGATCTGTGGCTTTTTTAGGGGGCCCACAGGCCTTTGCAAAGATGGCGTAGACAAATGCAAGGAGCAAATGGAGATAGCGGGGTCGGTGCAGGCAAACGAAAGTGACGACGACGGCGTGCAAAGAAGAGAGAGCGGGGAAACTGAAGATCGCGTACATAAACATGCAGGGTGGCTGGAAAACAGAGAAGTTGGAGATTTCAAAGCAGCTAGAAGAGGAAGATATCCAGGTATACGCTGTGACCGAGACGCACTTACGGGACTTGGAGGAACCTCCAGTAATCGGAGAGTATGTATGGGAAGGTTGTAATAAAACGGCTGGATTGAGAAAAGGCGGAGGAGTAGGTATGCTTGTACGGCAGGGGACTAATTGGAAGAGAGTGAAAGAAGACTGTAAAGAACATGTGTGGATGAAAGGGATAGTGGAGGGTAGGGAGATGACTTTAGGGGTGTCTTACCTGTGGACGGGGAAGGATAGCAAAGAACAAAACGAAAAACTGGTGGCGTGTCTAAAAAAAGACATCGAAGATTTGAAACGTTCCGGGCAGGTACTATTGGTAGGGGACATGAACGCCCACATTGAAGATCTAGACCGGTACACCGACTTCAACGGAAATCTAATGCTAGATATGTGCGAGTACCAGAAGTTGATCATAGTAAATAGGGAACAAAAATGCGAGGGTCAAATAACGTGGGAGTGTGGTAGGAGACAGTCGAGTATTGATTACTGCCTTATTTCAGAGGGACTTTTTGAATGGTTGGATGGAATGACCATAGATGAGGAAGGGGGCCACAGTCTGGGCAGTGACCACAAGCGCATAAACCTGAGTTTTGGGAAACTGGGGGGTGAAAAAAAGGGTCGACCAGGGCAGCGCACAAAGTTAAACAGCAAACAAATTGCGGATATGGCCAAAAGCATAGAGGCTGACATAGAAAGAAATCCTGGAGAAGAGTGGGAATATGACAGGCTCATCAAGACTATGCAGGAAAAAATAGTCAAGGCAGAGGGGGCCAATCGATGGAGAGGAAAAAAAACACCCAAAAGCTGGTGGAACAAAGAAATAAAGGCTGCGATAGAGAGGCGTAAACAGGCGTCTAGAGAGCACAGGCAGGCCAAGAGGATGGGGAGACATCAGGAGGAGGTGGACCTAAAATGGGAGCAGTATACGCAAATGAAGCAGGAAGTGCAGCAATTAGTGCAGGCGAAAATAAAGGGGGACAGCGAGCGATGGGTAGCACAAATACGAGGAAGGGGTAGAGACGCGCCGAGAAGGTTTTGGAACCATGTGCAGGCATTAGGGAAACGTACGAGTCCCACAGAAAGCGGTACTATAGAAAACGAGCAGGGGCAGATGCTCAAGGGAGAGGAAGCATTAGCATACCTGCACAAAATCATCACGGAGAAGTTCGGTAAGGTGGATGAAGAGGCCCCGCAGCGACACAGAGATGTCGCGGCGGGTAGGCCGAAATATCTGGAGATAGATGGGGACAAGCTGAAATGGAAAAGAGCAGAGGAAAAGGTCCCCAAGACTACCGCGGCAGGCACGGATGGGATACCGATGGAGTTGATTAACCAGTTGGGACCAAAGGGCAAGGGAAAGCTACTGCAAGCCATCCGAACGAGGGTAGAAGAAAAGGCAATTCCGGCCGCGTGGCAAATGAGCAGGATGAAATTAGTGTACAAGGGCAAAGGACTCAGGACAAACCCAAGCTCGTATTGGCCAGTAACCGTCACGTCAGTGCTGTACAGGTTAGCAATGCAGGCAGTGAAGTTCCAACTAGAGCAGTGGGTGGAAGAAAATAGGATATTAGGGGAGCTTCAAAATGGGTTTCGAAAGGACAGAAGACTAGACGACAACTTATTCGTGGTAAGCCAATGCATAGAGGTGGCGAAGACGCAAAACCGACCTTTGTGGTTAGCCTTTCTGGACATTAAAGCGACGTATGATAATGTAGACAGGGAGCGGCTTTGGAGTATCCTGGAGGAAGAGGGAGTTGGGGCAGAATTCATTAGCTTACTCAGGGAGCTATACCGGGAGAACCAAGTGCAAACAGTGTGGGAGGGGGTAACATACAATAGGCCTGTATACACCTACAAGGGTTTATGCTGTTCAAGGGTTTATGCAAGGGTTTATGCTGTTCATGATCTACATGACGGGGTTAGAAAGGAAGCTAGAAGTCAGCACGATGGGGTTCGACTTATCCTACATGAAAAACGGGCAGATGGTGGAACAACGGGTTCCGGGACTAATGTATGCAGACGACATATTGTTGATTGCGGACAACCGGATAAGTATGCAGGGCTTGATGGATATATGCGGTGAAGAAGCGACGCACCTAGGGCTATCCTTTAGCAGAGAAAAATCGGGGATCATGGTCTTTATTGACGGCGAGGAGCACAAAACAGTATCAGTGCAGCAAGTAGAAATACCATTGGTGAAAGAGTATAAATATTTAGGAGTATGGCTGAGCAACAGCGAAGATTACACGCAGGCGCATGAGGCTCACCTTAAGACGAAAGGAAGACGGAACGCGGCTATAATGAAGCATAGAGCCCTCTGGGGATACAGCAAATACGAGGTGGTAAGGGGAGTCTGGAAAGGGGTCATGGTACCAGGATTAACTTTCGCTAATTCGGTTCTGTGCATGAAGCCAGAGACCCAAGCGGGCCTGGAAGTAAATCAAAGGGCGGTAGGCAGATTGGCCCTAGGGGCCCACAGTAAAACTACAAATGAAGCGGTACAAGGGGATATGGGCTGGTCGTCTTTCGAGGCGAGGGAGGCGCAGTGCAAGATAAAGTTTGAGGAGCGACTTCGTGACATGTAGGACGAAAAATGGGCCGCGAGGGTGTTTAAGTACCTGTATTTGAGGAGCGTGGACACGCGGTGGAGACGGAGGACCAGACAGCTGACCAAGCGGTACGGAAAGTCGGTAGGGGAAAGCGGGGTTTACACAACAGTTAAAAAGCAGGTAAAGGCAGCAGAGACGAGGAAGTGGGCACAGAGAATGGAAGCGAAAAAAACCCTGGAGACTTATAGGGCAGAGAAACGGGAAATTAAGAAGGAGGGATTCTATGGCAATACGAGAGGCAGTGCGTTGCTCTTCGAGGCACGGGCAGGGTGCCTGAGAACCCGGGCATACACGGGTAGCTACAGGCAGCAGGATGAAACGTGTGCATGCTGCGGCAGTGATCGGGAAACTATAGACCATATTGTCAGGAGCTGCACAGAGATACGGCCACCGCGGGGTGAGGGGGAAACGACGCTGGCGGAGGCTTTGGGATTTGGGGCGAGGGGGAACCTCAACTTCAAAGCCATAGAGGTGACGAAGAGGCGACTGGAGTGGTGGTGGAGGAAAAGTAGGGAAGGGATGGGTACGCAGGCGGAGTAATCATGCGGACGAGAATGTAGAACAACGAGGGGAGAAAAAAGGGGGTGGGGGCGATTAGTTTAAAACAGAAAAGAGGGACAGATGGGAGGGAGGAAGCAAATCCATAGGTTAGCTGGGAGTAGGGCAAGTAAACGTAATAAAACAGGCAAGTCGGTTGCTGACAACCGACGCCCCGATTCAAAGGGAAAGCCACTAATCATCATCATCACGGTTGTGCCATACAACGGCCTCCCGGTCGAAAAAAAAAACTAAAAACTAAAAAAATCAAGAAGATTTACGAAGCCAAAAGTATCTATATAGACACAATTGATTGATTGTAGGGTTTAACTCACCGACGAAATGCAGGCGATGAGGAGCGCCGCACTGGAGGGGTCTTGATTAATTTTGAGCACCTGGGGATCTTTGACATGCGCCGAACTCTCGTACACGCGGGCGTTGTTTGTGCTTTTCGCCTTTATCAGAAAAGCGGACCCCGCGGCCGGGGATCGAAACAACCTCCTTGTGTTGAGAAGTACAACGCCTTAGCAACTCAGCCACGGCGGGGAGTTGAATTTAAATCATCTGAAGCCCTGTCGCCTTTGGCGCATTAGAGCCACCCTTTGAATATTTGCTTGATTTTTCTTTCTGCTACGGACTTGGCCGGTTCTATTTTTGATAGAAATCTTCGCGGAGGCGTATTTTTGAACAAAGCTTCGTGGACAAAAAATGTAACCAAGTATTTATTGCAATTTTCCCGGTCGACAAAGACAGTGCAATTGCTTGTGATTGCTTCCTACTTATCGGGTTGTTCAGTTTAAGACATTGTTAAAATAACAAACGTCAGCAGACCCTCCTTGTTTAATGGAACAGCTCTTAGAGACCAATAAACGTGCGTACGAAGCGTGCATGCTGCCCCAAGTGAGCTCCCACAATGGCTCTATTTTCGTGATGCGTGTGCGTGCTTTCCGGATTCACAGATCAAACTGTTCACTTTTAAACTAATAATGTCCCCACACTGACCGTTCAGTGCTCCCTGTAGGCTAAACAAATATGTACGGTTACTATGTAATAATGCAATCCTCAGTAGTCTAGGCGCAGAACTATTGGTTATTGCGCAATAAACTGAGTTCATGCACCCGCAGGGCCATAATTTTTAAGGGCCGTAATTGCTTTATCGTTAAGTTGTTTTCTTGATTTAATTAGCCGCACTTCGTCATAAGTGAGGGTTCTTTAGTAGGTTTCACGTCGGTTTGCGGACGTTGCACACTGTACGAGGGCGTGTGGTTTATGTACTACATCGCAAAGACAATGTGGGGCTTGTACTTATCTTGTAAACAGTATATCGCAACAAACATTTTCTCCGCAAATTAGATAAAGTAGTGTTGCGAGGAAGTGCTTTTCGATGCGCAGAAGAATTAAAAAGGAAACGTGCGCCTGACGAAGGGAGCCGGCCAATACCACGTCGAAATAGTTCGTGAGAGGAGGAAATGGAAGAAAGGGTGGCGCACGCTGGAAGCAGGGAGGAGCAGGTGGTACCAGAAGCTCTCGTCTGGGCAAGAATGCCTAGGGGATCTTCGTCACGGAGCCGCACATTCCTCCTGGAAGCTCTCGGCTGAGCGTTTACGTCGCGCCGGGCTACACCGGCTCTCGTCCTGTGTAGACCAGCCACGAAGAGCCCGGGACGAATATGACGTGTTGTTCATCGGCCGGAACGCCGGAATCTACAAGCGCACCGAGCCCTGCGCACCAAGCCAGCTCATCGACAGCGACACACACGTGAGCGCAAACAATTGGGAGTGGAAGTGTTTCATGGGACTTTTTGTCATAGGACTGTTAGATTACCTTGATTTTTATTGGTGTACCTTACTTTCTAGTTTGTCCCGTCAATATAAATTCTGCTTCTCCGAAGCCACAGCCTCGCCCTTCTGGGCCGGGTCAGATTAACACCTCCCCGTTTGAAAAACAATTTGCTTTAAAATTGTATGACACAAGCAAAAAAAAGTGTTTTTGCTTTTCAGGGTGAATTATCCTTTTTTCAACAGCCAGATAAATTTCAGCAGGCACCTAATTCTGCTAGCGTAATCTGAAGGTAATAGCCTGGCGATACAAATTTGCTACTTGCACATCGTCTATGCGCCAAATCACTTCCCTTTCTTATTCTTTTGGCGCGAATCACATTGACCTGTTATTTTCCTCCAGACTCTAGAGCTGAATGCGTTCAAAAACGCTCCAATTTGGTTTGGTTGTTCAAACCTGCATTTCTTTTCCTTGCATTTCAAGCGCGGCAAACTACAATGGTTAAATATTGTAATGATCGTTTAAGGATAGGGCACGATTCGATTTGGGTCTCTCACACTTTACACCGACAAAGCAGCGCTTTTGGCAATTTAATTTGCATTATGCAAAATGTTTTGCTTTCAGGAGTTCAGTTTTGCATACCATTACTGAACCGGTGCCCCCTGGTCATTCTGAGGAAAATAGTTTTTTCCCAAAAAAGGAAGTTCGGTGTTCTTGATGTTTATCACGTTTTAGTGATTTGCTTGTATATGCAATGCCAGTATTGTGATGCTTTTTACTGTGGGTGTCAGATGTTCTTCAATGTAGAGTGAAATCTATCCAGAGGTGTTCTGTTTATTTCTTTTCGGACGGAGGAGGAGTAATACAGGCTTGTTAGTTAAGCAGGTTAGTTGTACTTGGCTTGTAGCTTCTTGAGACTACCTGTGATCGTTTTTGAAAACTTTTTTCTGCGTGAGCATCGCTGTCTCCTCTAATTCATAATGTCAGGTCACCCTCGTAAGCAGATTGTTTCGGCGTGTGTTTATACTTTAATGGGTTTAATGTTTAATCTTCTTGGTATGTTTAGTATGGCTAGTTTGAAGGGGATGGGTGGCTGTTCAGTCCCCTCTTGATTTTTTTATAAGTAGCAGTGCTATGGTGTCTCATTTGACATCTCCTGCTGATATTGTTGTTGTTCTTATTGAGTGAAAGTTTTGGATGCACCTGCATGCTCTTTATCTGGGTTTTGTATTCCGAGTTTTTAGAATAGTAGCGTGTTTTAAATGGTCGACTGCTTTGTGGAGGTTTGGGTTATGATTGGTGCGTGTCAGACTGATTGGCTGTGGGGTTATTTCTTTTTAAGTTGTAGAAATATATACTGTGTGGAGTGCCGCGCTTGAAAACCTATTATTATTGGTTGCAAGATTTTGAATGTGTTTACCTGTTGTAGTTTCGCATGATTCTTTAGTAGTTTGCTAGGCACATACCTCGGCAAAGTTGGCGCGGCTCACTCAAACTCACTCACAATTTTTTTTTTCGAATCACCACTCACTCAAACTCAGACTCAATGCTGAGCAGCACATCTGCGCTCACTCAAACTCAAACTCACATTGAGCTCAAAACTCAGAACTCACTCGGACTCAAAACTCAAAATGTACTCAGAACTCAAAATGTACTCAAACTCAAAATGTAATCAAAACTCAAAATGTACTCAAACTCAAAATGTACTCAAACTCAATTTGGACTCAAAACTCAAAATGTACTCAAAACTCAAAATGTACTCAAACTCAAAGTGAACTCAAAACTCAAAATGGACTCAAAACTCAAAATGTACTCAAACTCAAAGTGAACTCAATACTCAAAATGTACTCAAACCTAAAAATGTACTCAAACTCAAAATGTACTCAAAACTCAAAATGTACTCAAAACTCAAAATGTACTCAAACTCAAAATGGACTCAAAACTCAAAATGTACTCAAAACTCAAAATGAACTCAGAACTCAAAATGGGCTGAGAACTCAAAATGAATTCAGAACTCACATGGCCTCACAGAGATTGAGACAGTCAGAGAGTGAGAGTGAGAGTTTGAGAGTGTGAGATTGAGAGTGTGAGAGTGAGAGTGAGAGTGAGAGTGTGAGTGTGAGTGTGAGTGAGAGTGTGAGTGAAAGTGTGAGTGAGAGTGAGAGTGTGAGTGTGAGTGTGACTGAGAGTGTGAGTGTGAGTGAGAGTGAGAGTGAGAGTGAGAGTGTGAGTGTGAGTGTGAGTGTGAGTGTGAGTGTGAGTGAGAGTGAGAGTGTGAGTGTGAGTGTGAGTGAGAGTGAGAGTGAGAGTGAGAGTGTGAGTGTGAGTGTGAGTGTGAGTGAGAGTGAGAGTGAGAGTGAGAGTGAGAGTGTGAGTGTGAGTGTGAGTGAGAGTGAGAGTGAGAGTGTGAGTGTGAGTGTGAGTGAGAGTGAGAGTGTGAGTGTGAGTGTGAGTGAGAGTGAGAGTGAGAGTGAGAGTGAGAGTGTGAGTGTGAGTGTGAGTGTGAGTGTGAGTGAGAGTGAGAGTGAGAGTGTGAGTGTGAGTGTGAGTGAGAGTGAGAGTGAGAGTGAGAGTGAGAGTGAGAGTGTGAGTGTGAGTGTGAGTGAGAGTGACAGTGAGAGTGAGAGTGAGAGTGTGAGTGTGAGAGTGAGAGTGAGAGTCAGAGTGAGAGTGTGAGTGTGAGTGTGAGTGTGAGTGAGAGTGTGAGTGTGAGTGTGTGAGTGTGAGAGTGTGAGTGTGAGTGTGTACCTTTTGCTGTATACCTTTTGCGATATCCTCATAATTATAACCAGAAAGCATTTTCATATTCGTCCCACGTGACCCCCTCGACGAGACCTTTAATTTGATACCCCACACACCCTAGCAGGGTCATATGGAATTCATACCAGTCAAACTAACCATGACTCATGACTGTAACCAGGACGCATTATTTAGGTGTCCGACATGATTCCCCTAACTGGAACCTTCAATTTGACGCCCCACATGCTTCAGCGGCCTCACCTTGAATTTAACCCCATCTATGACTCATAATGACCATCTCATGATTCGAACTACGAAGCCTTTTTTAAGTGCGAAGGCACTTTATAAGCGACCCCAAGCCTTCCACCGCCGGCGGCGGCGGCGTCGGCGGCGTCCGCAGTTCTCCTCTCTATATATAAAAAAACAGCATCCGGCGCCAGGTTTCGATCCGAGGACTTTGCGGCCGCAGCGCGACACTCTACCGACTAAGCCACGAACGCGACGCTGATATCAGTGTTAGTAACGCGCCTTATATCTTTAACGCATTCAAACTACGTCGTCAGCGGCGTACGTTGGCGACTCAGCCGCGTTATAGCGGCTTGATAACTGCGTGGTGTACACGTGATACTACAAACCCGATGGAAGAGATGGAAGAGAAGGCGGTGGGCTGCGGGGGCCGAGCGCAAGCGCCGCAAGCGGGCCGACAGCCGTGCATTCGCACTTTCACATTCTCCCCCTCGGGGAAATGCGGGGGAATTTTTTTATTTGTACCACGTGATTCCCCTCTTCAAGACCGTAAATTTGATACCCTACACTCCCTAGCGGGGTCACTTCGAATTTTACCCCAGTATAAGACTCGCCATGACAATCTAATGGTTATAACCAGGAAGCATTTTTGTATTTCTCCCACGTGATTCGGCTCATCAAGACCATTGATTTGATACCCATCACATCCTAGCGGAATCAATTTGAATGTTAAACCAATCAATGACTAATTATGACTATCTCATGAGATAGCCCTACCACATTTTTGTCCCATGTGATTTTCCTTATTGGAACCTTCAATTTGATACCCCGGACACCCAGTGGCATCATTGTGAATTTTAACCTAATTTATGACCCATTTTGACTATGTCATGATAATAATCAGGAAGCACATGATTACCATCATCGAGACTTTTAATTTGATACGCCCTAGCGTCATGAACCTGAATTTTAACCGAATCTTTGATTTACCATGACTACGTCATGATATATCCATATCTCATGTTCGTCCCGAATGATTCCCCACATCGAGACCTTGAATTTGATTCCCCACATGCCCTCCCACCATCATTTTGAATTTTAACCCAATCTATGACTCATTATGACTGCCTGATGACTACAATCAGGAAGCATTTTTTTTTATTTACCCCGCGTGATTCCGTTAATCCGGACCTTTCATTTCATATCTTACACGCCTTAGCCTCATCAGTTTCACTTTTCACCCAATCTAATGTGGTCATTATTCTGTCTTAAGGGGCGCTGCCCAGTCAATTCAGCTAATTCATTTGAAACAGTAGAAAGGACAGCCCCCGCCCCCATTTCCCCCCGGCTCTCACCTCTTCCTTTGTGACCCCTAGTGTATCAAGCCGTTAACAGTAGCAGGCGAACAACCAGCACGCCAGCGCCGCCGTGTGCTTTCCCACCACCCTTTCCCACGCTCTTAGTGGATCCGTCAGGAGGAAAAGTTAAAACAACCCTTTTTTATGACCTCACCAGTCAATTATCACTCACGTGCCCAGCCGCGAAAATTAGGTATACAGCAAGTGCTTATGGCCATAAAAATTCAAAAAGAAACTAAAAAAAATCAGACACCACCTCCCTCCCAACCGATCATGCAGATCGCGATTGGTGCCATACCCGCAGGTAACTTGAATTCCGAGCCCACAGTGACGCATGAAACTTAACAGCCAACCATAACTGCCTGCTAGGCTACTCATATGTACTCAAACTCCAAATGGACTTAAAACTCCTATTTACTCAGAACTCAAAATGTACTCAAAACTCAATATGTAATCAAACTCAAAATGTGCTCAAACTCAAAATGTACTCAGAACTCAAAATGGACTCAAACTCAAAATGTACTCAGAACTCAAAATGGACTCAAACTCAAAATGGACTCAAACTCAAAATGTACTCAGAACTCAAAATGAGCTCAAACTCAAATTGTACTCAGAACTCAAAATGAACTCAAACTCAAAATGGACTCAAACTCAAAGTGTACTCAGAACTCAAAATGGACTCAAACTCAAAATGTACTCAGAACTCAAAATGGACTCAAACTCGAATTGTACTCAGAACTCAGAATGGACTCAAACTCAAAATGTACTCAGAACTCAAAATGAACTCAAACTCAAAATGTACTCAGAACTCAAAATGGACTCAAACTCAAAATGTACTCAGAACTCAAAATGGACTCAAACTCAAAATGTACTCAGAACTCAAAATGGACTCAAACACAAAATGTACTCAGAACTCAAAATGGACTCAAACTCAATCGGACTCAAACTCAGTCGTGATCACTCGGCTCAAACTCACTCAAGCTCAAACTCACCATGCCACACTAGCCTCGCGCTCACTCAAACTCAAACTCACGCGTGAGTTTGAGTCCAAATGAGTCTGAGTGAGTGGACTCATGAGTGAGTTTGCCGACCTCTGGCTAGGCATGAAGGTAGTGTTATAGATTTGAGTTTTTAGATTTCAAAACATTTCCTTGGTTTGGGTATAAACGTGACATTAGCATGTTTACATTCATGGCGTAGTGTTTTCATCGTCGAGTATCGGTTGAAGTGAGCACTGAGGCTTGTTGTGGATGAGCCATCTAGGTTTCTGAACATTTTATTTGTAATATTATCGGGTCCTGGGGCGGATTGTGTGCGTAGTTTGTGTAGTGCTCCCCTTACTTTCTTTATTCACATATTTGTTCATCTTTCGTGATTTGCTCCTCCTCTATACGGGGAATGGGGTACGGTGATACTCCTGGGAAGTACATATCTCTAGTTGAGCTGTTGAGCTCGTCTTGTCCTTTATGGTACTTTCTACAAGGTGGGTCAATGGGTTTGTTGCTTCTTATTCATTATTGTTTGGGTCAGTGGGGTGCTTTATTAACTGCCATGTTCTTTTCATGCCCATATTTCCTTTGATGTGGTTCCATATGCCACGCCATTCGATTTGGGCGGATTTAGCTTTGTTTTTTTTGTGTTGTAATGTGTAGTTTGTGCAATTTCGTGCATAGGCGCTGGTTGCATTATTTTTCCGCTACTTTTTTGTGTGCTCTGGTTGGATTCCCTGAGGTGTAGAAGATGGGGTTCCAATATTTATTCTCGAAGAGATTCATCTAACGTTTTCGTGCGTAGCTTGACATCCTTGAGCAGTTGCTGTGTACAAATAGGCTTTCTTTCCTGGTGATTGCTCTAGGTTTTGTGCCAGTCTCAATTGTGGCCAGTCGATTATATATGGCGGTTGACGTAGTTGTCTTAGCTCATTACCGATGGGTAGTGTTACTCATATCATGTTGTGGTAACTATTTAGTGTGAGTTCTGTTATGTTGCTTTTTCATTTTTATTGTGAAGGTTAGATCGGACGCAGTAACTCCGTACGCTATTTTCTATCCTGGTAGGTACCTGGAGGCCAATTTAGTGTGTGAGATGTAGTTGTTGCACGTGCTTCCGTACGTGTATTCCCTTTAATATGTCTGTATACTAACCCCAGGCTCGATGTGGTGCGTTTGAGTCTCCCGTTAAAACGACGGGTCGCCTTCCAGATGCATTTTAGGCTAGTGTGAAAAGATTCTTGAAATATTGGTAACGCGCGTTTGTGCGGCTGTATACGTGGAGTTTGTGGAGTGTGTCTTGTTGGTTTTGGGGTGTGGTGAATAGTAAGAATGTCGTTTTTTATGTCAGTGTTTTCGACGTGTTCCCTTATTTGTGGGATGTTGCTGTGATGGTATTCATCCAGCTTGGTAATGCTCTTTAAAAGGGAAGCAAAACCGTTTTGCCTGTTCCTTTCAGCGTTAAACTGAGGGAGTGGATTGTGGAGTTTGGATATTCAACTGTAGGCTCTGCTTTTTCTTAGAGTATCCTCATCAATTTCATTGCCATAGCATTATACTCTTTTCAACATTTGCCATTAAGAGCAGGGCACGACATTTCGTCTTGGCTTATTTCTTATTGTTTGCAATAATGGCTGAATGCCTGCGTGTAGTTCATTTCGAGTGTCTGAAGGCTGGCAATAAACTTGCTGCAGCTTGGCCTATATTCTACTGCCTGCTCGTAAAGTGTTTTTTGCCGATGTTGCTTAAACTCTTGTCCGCAATCGTAGTTCGTTGGTCGAGTGAGGGGTCGGGGGTGATCAGAACTTGGATTCTCCGCTTTGCCTTTCGTGCGGGGGAAGAGCGGCGCGTCCATTTGCACGTCTGATTTCTATTTAGCTATACGCGTGGCTATTTGTGCACGTAGTGTTTGATTTTTTGCACTTTACTTCCTGGCGCCTATCCTTAAGTTCTTGGACGCACTCTGGGGTATCGTGGCTTAGCTGGTGGGGGTGGGGGGCGTGACTTTGGGCACTGACCTGTGGAAAGAAGCAACTGTTTGGGCCTCATCTTTCAGTCACGGTTTGGCTTACTTGTTGTTCATTGGGTGCTGCTTTCTTCGTTATTTATGGACTGTTGGTTTAGTTGTCGCTTGAGGGTTGACTGTCACTGTTTGGTGAAGGTTTAAAAGAGAGTTCTTAAGCACTTCAAAGTTTAGTGTTATTTGTCGACGTGGTTGACAACGTTGCGGACAGTCGTCATTCCGGTCGCGTGACTACTCCCGCACACATTGAATTTTGGGTTTTATGAATTGTCTTGGGTGGGATTCGGTGTTCCCCAGATATTTCAGCAGCTTGCATGCTTCTGATTTAGACAGACAGCCTCTTTATGATCTATATGTCAACACTACAATGGCTGCTTGGATTTTACGTTGATATAGCTTCCAGGGGAACGTTGTCAACCTCTATTCAACCCAATAAAGACTCCGTATTGATTCAAAAGCATTCGTACCATATTCAATGTTTAGTCTCTTTGCTGCCAAATGGGGGTTTCTGGATTGTAGCTTAAGATGCCATTTGGATGCCTTCATCGGTATTAGTTTAAAAAATACTGAAATATATTCCTTCTCTGGTTGGCCTGTAACTCTAGTTTATCATAGCCAAGGCTGACAGGTGACCGAAAGTTGTCGTTTTATTCCTGATGCATGGCTCTTGTATGCAGACCACTATCCCAATGCGTTTCATGTTGAAAGAGCAAAAACGTTTCGCGCACAATGCGCGTATGGTGTCAGCAACATAGTTTTCACCACTAAATTCAAAGCTTGAGATACTGGCTCGAATAATGAGTCGATTTAATTTGGGCAACGTGATGCGTCATCATCAGCGCTCCAAAATCCTGGTTCTATCCAAGAAACTAGAGGGATACACAATCTGAAATTCAGCTTTATGCTGATGATACGACGCTCTGGACTAATATAGGCAGTTACGGAGATATAGAAGAACTACTACAACGCACAGTAGATACGATAAACGCATTCATGTCCCCTAAGTGTCCGACCTGCTCCACGGAGAAGTCATCACTACTTATTCTCCGCCCTGAACACCGTACGCGATGGTAAATGCCCACTAATGAACCCCAGATTAAGCGGCATCACCCAGGAAAACCATTCCTGATGTAACTCAATTCGAATCCTGGTTTTAACTATCCACGCTACAGGAAGTAACACGGAAACCATCAAGGTATTGGGCAAGCGAACTACTCAGACCATCCGCCTTATCTCTCGTATTCACAACCGAAAAGGGCGTACGAAAAAAGAAAGCATAATAAAACTTTTCCAGGCTTTCATCATTAACCGGATCAACTACGTCATCCTTTATCTTAATTTCAAGAAGGGGGAAAAACAACACAACGATTAAGAGGGCATATAAAGGAGCTATTGTACTACTGACGTCCATCCCAAACGACAGGTTCGATGCCTTGGGTCTTCACAACCGCATTGATGAGCTCATAGAGGCGCAGTAGCCCTCACAATTTGAAACTCTCCGTAACTCCTACGGGGCGACACATCATAAGAGAACTTTGCATTCCCTACGGAATGACACAAGTCGAGGAAGTTAACATACCCGCCGCGCTACGAGAGGTTATACGCAAAACTCCACTATCATTAAACATGGATCTGACATATAACAAGGCAAGGAGAACGGCATGAGCACAACACTTCACAAAACAATACGGCAACAACCCCAAAACAGTATTTCTAGACGAAGCAGACTATCCCCACAACAACGCCATGGCTGTGGTGGTAGTGTACCACAAATTACAAACGCTCTCCTCTGCGACAGTCTTACAAAGAATACTACCTCTTCAGAACAGGCAGCAATCGCTCGTGCGATCATAGGAACTTGAGACAGATATATAATCAACGAATTCAACGCAGCCATACTTAGCTACAGTAAAGGACGGATTTACGAACTCGCCGCAAGAATGCTTCAACATCTGCAAGCACCAGATTACCGGACATTGAAACTTATCTGGACTCTTGTACACGAATGGTTACAGGGCAACGAATAAGCCCACACAGCTGCTTGCGAAATCGTCACCCGAGTAGCAATTAACACCCTCACCCAGTGGCAACAGGGCACTCAGTGAAGTTTGACAACTTCAACACATACAAAGAGATAACAAATTACTAGAAACACGGCAGGTGCTAATTCCTAGCCGCCCACAGCACACTCAACGCTGCGCAGGCCAAGGCAAGAAGGCAACGTCAAACAAACACCTACCCGAACCCGCTGGCCTAGAGTCACTTACATCCAGAAATCATCTCGGACAAGTGAAAACACTGCGGGCACCACGGAGACCTCACGCACATGATGTGAAAATGCAAAAAAAAACCCGCGGAGCAGGACGCCTCTACCCCCTATAGATATCAAACACCTACAGCAATGGGAAACCCCGCTGCGCAGGTCTGATCACCTAACGCAGCTACGTCTCGTACACATGGCCGAAAAAGCCGCCAGGGACCAAGATCTCCTGCTGACTAATGTGGCAAAGAGAGCCCAAGCTCTCTACTTGTGGGCAAATAAAGTTCTTTCTTTCTCTTGAACTTGAGGTCGGTGCACCCTGCAGTGCACATGAGGTGCGTATTGTCTTCTTTAATGCAACGTTCCTGCAATACCTGCTGCAGGGATGCTGACCACTAGGCTGATGTCCAACATGTCCTTCGCGACCTGTCTACAAGTGGTTGCGAGAATTCATTCGTAACTTAGGTTGAACACAAGTTGTATCGCGCCTCTGTAGTCTGGCAAGAGGCCCAAAGAGATGCAGCATACCGTACGGGCCTGGAGTGAGTGCGATTTTTGGCCCGAGTCCTGCGCAGGTATTACGTGCACATTGCCCATGTTCCTACCCAGAAGTTAAAAGACGCTCTGGTAACAGTGAAAGAGAGATTCCCAAAATACCTTTTTCCCGGTGTTGTGTATGCAGTGCCATGTGATAGATTATACATAGGGGAATCTGTAAATTTAGAATGACTGTTAAAAGAGCATTGTAATGATTTAAGGAAATAAAAAGTGTCCAGTAATGCCTTCGCAGAACATGCATAATCGTCTAACCATGAGAAAGACTGTGGCAAGACACGTGTTGTAGCCACTGAGAAGTACCTCGCCACTAGGTTGTATCTTGAATCTGTAATGATACAGACGAACTAAAACACTCTGAACCTGAAAGACTGTGATCTGCCCCCCCCCTCGACTGGCGAGCTGTTTAGGTCACGCGTGCCTACTTAAGCTCCTAGCTTTCTTTCTCTGCTTTTAGTGTGAACAAGGCTCCCGTTTGGGGTGTTGAAAGGTTGATCGTGGTGTTTAACGTGCCGACGCTACGCTAGCGATGCCGCGCGCCGTAGCGGCGGGCTGCGGAACAATTTTAACCAGCTGGGTATTTTTAGCGTGCACCGAAATCTCGTACACAGGGGCAATTTTTATTTTCGCCTCCCTCAAAAAGCGGCCGTCGCGGCTGGGAATCTATCACGCGTCCTCGTTCTTGGCAGCACAACTCCTTAGCCATCGATCCATCGTGGCGGGTTGGGCGGAAACGTCATTATTTTGTATTCGCTTGTGGTTCGCGTCTTCTTATGTATTTGCCCTTCCCGACAAGACTTGCGTGCGTCGAAGCCTCGATTGCAATGTGCTGGGTTGTGTGTGGTGCCTCGAGCTTCGAGTGGCTGCCGTTTGGGAGTCTCCTTGGTCGTATTGTTGTTGAAGGCGACAGAGGCTGCCGTAGGCTCAGGTTTCGACGCGAATCCTGGGTGTCTGTGGTGATGACTCGAGCACCCCTACCAAAGGTGTTATGAATAGCTTAGCAGAGACGTTTATTTAAAGGGGCAACCACGCCGCACCATGGAAAGAAACGCCCATTCAGCGTCAGCCCGTGTTCCTTGTTTTCTTCTAGACGATCTCTTTCTTTATAATATCACTGCCATTCTCGCAATTCATTCACTGCCTAAAGTCAACATGTCGCGTAAGCAAAGGAATATTTATTTTCTCCTGTAACCAAAGCAGGTACAAAACACTCGGGGTTACGCTTTTCCACGTTCATATACTCGGTCCGTCCGTTACATTCCAGTTACGACATCTCTCCTTGCTATTAACAAAGCAGATACGAAACGAGTCAAGAACTAGCACGGCATGAACACGAATGCAAATGACGTACACTTCTTGGTACATAAATTGTGCACTGAGAGGACAGCCTGTGTCCTGGGAGGGGGGGACTGCTCCCCCACCCCAGGCACCAGCTCCCTTTACACAAGACGTTTCATTTAGTCGGGGTCTTCCTTGCTACATACGCGACTACAAAACATTCAAATTCAAAAACAAATAGAAAAGAAACCGAGAATTGGTTTGTTTACTGTACCACATACACTTATTTGGCCCACCTTCCCATTTGGGGCCACAAAACCTATTGAATACTCAGAACATGACCTCTGTTTACAGAATGCAATTTTAACTACCTTTGCCAGTAGCAACACAATCACGCTGTTTACATCCGCACCACATGGCTTACACCTGTAAAAACGCAAGTACGCGGCTTACATTTGCGAGCCCGCTCGCTTTGTAGTAGAGTGAGGCGCCAAGTGCACAGGTGCGGGAGGAACGTCTCCCCGCCCGAGGCGCTTGCGCCTTTTAAAAGCCTCCCCTTATGTTCCCGTAAACTTGACCCTTACGTTATTGGAGTGCAACTCAAGTGCACTCACTTTTATTAGCCTCCCGTTATATTCCCATGAAATGTAGCCCCTGTATTGAAGTGCGGCTCAGGCGCACCCATTTTTATAAGCCTCCCTTTATGTTCCCGTAAAGCGTAATCCGTATATTGGAGTGCAACTCAGGTGCACTCGCCCGTTTTGAACCTCAATGAAAGGACAAGACCATTTTCTCAAGAAACCTTCTTCCCCTAAGAAGAAGAGCTCTGCTTCCAGGTTTTCTGTTAGTTTTGTGTGCATGTGGATCAGTATATTCCACTGGTTACGTCGGGGGCGCAATTGCTTGACAGCGATATGCCTGTTTACCCACAGCACATAAAAACCAATCGTTATGATAAGCACTGCTAGAGGGTTTCTTGGGCACCGTCTGTCCTCCAGGAAGTTCCGAATGCGGAGTTGTCTATATGCCTGCTCACTATGCACCAAAATGTTTTGGCCACTGTGCATTGGATCATTGCATGTTCATTTGTCTCCCTCTGATTACAGTCCACACACTTGTCTATTGTTGTTGTACCCCATCTCCTTAAGACAGTTCTCGTCTGCAAGACTGACCACCTATACTTCCATGTAACGTCCTGGGCTTCACCCGGTACATTTGCAATGATCAGCGTGCGCCAGGGAAAGTTCTTTTGTTTCTCGTCTAGGTTTTCAGGGCTCGTCTCATCTAGTTTCTGAGCCAGTTCTATGTTCCTCATATCTTCTATTTCCCTTTGTGAATTATGTGTAGTTAGTTTCTTATATGCCGCTATTACTTTGGTGTAAAAGGGGGGTGGCTGAGTGGCGTTGGGAACATCCGGAGTGTACTGGAGAAATAACCTAGCTTGCGATCCCAAGAAATATACACCGAGCTGCCTTGCTGGATGCCCCGTCTGCAGATCAAGGACCCTAAGAACACTTTTCAAAGCATAGGTCACGGCATAATTGGTTACAAAGGGGATGTTCCACCCCCCGAATTGTCTGGGCAGGCCCAGTTTCCCGGTTTTGACCAGGGCTGTTTTATCCGACCAGGACAGGCGCAATACTTCAATAGTAATTTTAACCGCTATGTATCGAGGAAGGGCAGCTGTCCCTGCTATGTAGCATACTTTTCCTGTAAAATCGTTTAATGCCAGATACCTTCGACCCACGCATGGAAAATCGTACAATACAGCTTCGTTTGTTACAAGGGTAGTAGTTGTTCTGCTACTGAATGGATACACAATTTGCGGCTGTTTTACTCAAAAATAGTAGTAGTTGAGTATAATACTTCTAAACACGAAAAAAGTGTATTTATTTGCGACAGATTATCTTTAGCAATTCCTATTTTTTATAGCGTTTCTAAGCGCAGCCGCTTTTACCTGTTATTTTTAGTTTACTACAAATGTTATAGTTTTAATTTGTCTCAAAAATGCTACTAAAACGTAAATTTTAAATAAATATTTCTTATTTTATTTTTTACGAATTTTATGTGAGCTAAGGTGCATTTGGCATTTATAAGAAAATATACTTCCAAGCACGCCGTAATCTACACTCGTACTGCGGTTACATCATCCCCGAAAAAACCGCGGCTTCCAGGAGATGTTGGGGCTGCACCCACGTAATCTAGCAACCAGCGTTTGTAATATTGTTAAGCTCTGTGTACTGCGACAATGATAGCATGAATATTGAAGCGAAGACGAAGCATCACCGTGAGCTCGATCAGTTTGTGATGATGCTATTCTGGAACTTTCAGCATAGAAATGGATAGAGAAAAGATAAAAGGGAGAAGTGCTTATAAAGAATGACAATTCATTCACATTTGTACCCTGTGGCGTTGTGTACGAGAGATGTAAGGAACCATTGATTGCGGGCATATCAAGAATACTTGGTAGTTGTTAGGGATTTATATAAATGAGGACAGAAATTGCATGTTTTTATCTCCAAAGGCTGAAATAAGCGGCATTCACAGTCTTCTGTATAAGGGAAGATTTGACAGCGGCTGAATTTCTTTTGATGTTTTAGCACGTTGCTTAAAGGAGTACTGACACGAAATTTCAAAGCTGAGATAACTAAGTAAAACACTTCCTTTTTATCAGGAGATATCTCACAGCAAGTTTCAACAGCAACCGTTCAGCGAAACATATTTAAAATCCATTTTAATCTTCGCCCGCACGAGAAAGCCCAGAGCGGGCCGAGGTGACATCATCTGCTACGTGCCCCAAACTGCCGACGTCGGGGCTTCCGTGACGAAGCCGACGCGCTGGCTGTGGTTGGCGCGCGCTGCTCGGGCGTGTGTACACGTCATGGTTTTGAGACTGACGTCATGCTGCCCGGGCCTGTGGGGACGGCGAAAACCTCGGCCGGTCTGGGCGCGCGCGTGCGCTCGCTCGCGCGCGCTTCCAGAGAGGCAGCGATACGGCAAGAATGGTGACGTCATGTTATACATGCAGTCATGGCGGCCGCTCGGCGTTTTTCAGTCGAAACCGAAACTGGCACGAATAAACGACGCCGTAAATGAATGTTTACGCTGCGCTCGACCGTATAATCTGTCATTCTATGATTAGTGGGCTGGTAGGCACGCATAGCAGCGAAAAAAACGTAACATAAAAATTTCGTGTCAGTACTACTTTAAACTAAACAATGTTATAAAAGTAGGGTGCGCATCTACACACGTTGCTATGCCCGACCAAATATCTCGGAGAGATTCCATACAGACTACACAAATGATTCCTGAGTGTTATATTCATTAACCTGCCTCTTTTTCGGATGGAGACATGTGCACACTTCACTGCTATTGTGTACCACATCTTTCGCTATCAACAAAGAGCTCGCGATGCACCCCCAGGTACACCTAAGAATAACATTTAAGATCACTATCTCCAAGATTAAACTACCCATGTTGTCCAGACGCAACGGTGCCGTTTTGTTTGATATTATAATCAAAACACACATCCGGGGACGCCACGTCGCACGATTTTATCATCGCCGACACAAGCGAGAGATTTCTTCAATTATGTCACATTTATTGCGCTCCTGGATGCTTGATCTGCCTCAACAATGCTTGGTAAGCGTTTACCGCCAATAGGGCTTTCCGCAGACTTTGTAAGAACGCTAGAAATATTGCACTCTGACGTGAGCTTCTGCCTCCTTAACAAGGGTCTATAAGACAGTCCGTGTTCTGTCATTAGCCGCATTCGGCAGGCGTTCCCCAGTCCGCTTTGCTCCAAGTCCATTTTTCCGAGACGCTGCAATGAGCACTGGCAACCACCGCTTCTCGTTGCGTGGCGTTGCCCAAATCGTATTGTCCATTTATGCGGACTACATGTCCCTATTCATACAGTGCGAAGACAGCTACCTAACCTTCAAGGCACCCTGCAGCACTTACGATCATTTACTCTGAATGTTTTTTGGGGTAAGGTTTATTGTCCCAAAAATCTCCTCCCGCAAGAATTATTAAAGCCGTTGAATACCACCGAAGCTACGCACCATCATAATCGCGCATAATTCTTACCTCTCAACCAGACTGCGGACGACGTAAAGAAAGCTGAGCGCTCTCTTCCGGAGAGGAGGTAGCTAAAGGGGGCGCTGTCAAAACAGCACACGACGAAAGGGCACGCGACAGAAGAGCACCGACATAACAGCACGGCGTCAAAAGGGCACCCGACAAAACAGCACGCGACAAAACAGCACGGCGTCAAAAGCGCACGCGACGGAACAGCACGTTGACAAAACAGCACAGCGTCAAAACAGCACAGCGACAGAACGGCGCGATTTTATGGAACGCCTAAATGGGCAAATATTTTGATTTTAACATGGATAAAAACACTTTAGTGGGCGCAAACTGCTCTCTCTGAGGTTCTCTTCACGTTTCGTTACTCTTTCTCGGGAAAAATATTACGGCTTTAATTATTACAGCATGTGGGATATCTGAAATGAAAGAAGCAAAAGCCAGGGACGACATTTGGTACGACGTTTGTTCCTTTTTAGGTAGCCCTACAATTTTTATGATAATAATAATAATAATATTATTAATAATAATAATAATAAGAAGAATAATTTATTTCCGAATTTGCCGCTGGCAGTTCTCCAAGACTGGTAGGCCCGGATCATTTCGTCCGCAGGCTTTCACATCTCTCCCAAAGTGGACCGCGTTAGCACGCGCTAAAACCGGTTACCGAGTCTAAAGTCAACGCCTGCGCTACGAACCCAAAGGAAATACTGTTCGCCCGGAAGGCGATCAGAGCAAAATCGGTAATAAAAACCGCAGGGTAGTCTTGGTATGTCTGCTTAGCGCCGCAGAAACATTTTGCAATTTTTTGATACGAGCTTTTTATTTTAGCGCCGTCTATATGAAGCGACCGCCGAAACCTCCGCGCTGGGCTGTTAAGTGCGCCGTTCTTTGCGTGCGTCTGCTCGGAATCCGTGCATTACCGAGTGAACCGTAGTGGTTTGGCGTTAAATTAGCGGTTGCAGTGCTTGTGTGTGTGTGTTCTGTTTTGTTTTCATCATCTTAGGACGGATTTTAGGTCCTGATTTGCTGCCAGAGCGGGAAATTCCGACCCCGGCTGTTGAGACCAGCAGCAGTAGCAGTGTGGTGGTGGTGCCGGTGGTGCTCCGCAGTTCCGCGATGAAAACGTACCGGTATGGCACCGACTGTCATAGAAATCGATATCGGGGAGTAAATACGTGTTTTCAATGCCACCGTGCTTGTTATGTTCACCGATTAGTCATGTTTACGGAAGCGCGGACGTCGAATGCGGAGCGCGCATAGCATATGTGGGTCACGGTAATCCGTGCTCGCGACGGACTTTCTTCGAGGCGATTGCTACGCTGTTGGCATTGCAATGCAATATAATCTTTCTTAACTAGACTTATGATGGTTACTGACGAAACGAAATTACCCGGGCGGGAAAATAACGCGACCGCACAACCAGTCAAATTACTATTCGAAGGTTGAGCAAAAGGGTTGACGTTCGGGCGAGTTAATATTGGTTGATCATGATCGTGATCATGATTGACCTAACTCGGCGCAGCGCATGTGGCCTGTCGCTCGGAGCCCACCTTTGTGAAACCGCTGCTTTCACCACAAATGCTTTACGCGACCAGCAGTAACTGTTTTGTAATTGTAATACTTTAGATTCCGTGGCAACGCAAAAGGATTAAAAGCTTTTCCTTTGACCGCGTTGTGAACAGGTTGAGCTATTTTCCAAATGCAGCGTTCACGCGTACCTCGAGCTGCGTTTCCACATTTGGCTGCCTGCTTATCCTGCTATCGACCAGCAGTGTGCGATGGAGAAAGTTATCCTTTCAAATCGTTTGGCAGTGTAATGCGTTGGCCTGAAAAAAAGTAAACAAAACGCCGTGATTTTAAAGGTTAGATTAGATGAAAAGGGGATGGTTTAATGCCAATCGGCTGTAATGACCAAAAAATATATGGTATTTTAAATTGACTACAAGGAACCAGAAGTTATTGTAGTGTTGTATTGTATCGGCGCTCGTGAAAGATCCCCAAGTGGTCAAAATTAACCCGCAGCCCTCCACTACTGCGCGCCTCATCACCCATGAAGCGTCGGGGCGTTAAACACCATAATGAATGAATGAATCAATCAATCAATCAATCAACCAACCAATCAATGCTGTATTGTAAAGGATAAAGTTGCTTCTAACATTTCAGGGGGTTCCGTTCCCTGTCGCAGCTTTGCGTGTGATAAATGGATTTTGATCCGTCTGCTTGCCGTCCAAGTGCACCCAACAAACCCTGGAGTTTGTCGTTGGTACAAAGTCGTTGCGATTTATCAACGGAATCCACCGATATCTCAACTCGGTGTGCGTTGGGAAGCGATGCAGCAAAAACACGCCGCAACCGCACTGCATTTTCTCCGGGCAGTGTCGTGCACATGCGTGCTGTCAGCGACTGTTTCTCGCTTTCTCTGGTTGTTCAATAACCCACCACCGCGCAGTGCTGACCAGGCGACGTTTGCGCCTTGAACGGCATCGCAGCATTGGCTAAAACAGTTGAAAGTTCCGCAAAAAGTAAGCACGCGGTGCGAAATACTCCTGAACTACGCAGTGGAGCACACCACGCGGAGCGATGTTAGCAGCCCAGCGCGCTCAGGCAACGCTGGTTGGCCGCCGAGAGAACTGGTTTGAGAGTATTTTCCTCCTTTCCCGGCTGCTTATGGAAAGTGGTGTATAGCAGGGGAGCAGCTCATTGTACATCTCCGCGTGCGCATTGTACGCTCTGCGTTCCACAGCAGCCACTGCCCCTTTGTTCGTCTTGGAGGCAACAAAAGCCGACCCAACCTGCCCAACCCTCGTTTTCGCTGAGGAGAGGGAGGAGGTCGAGGGGAAACGAGAGGGGGCAGTTGCTAACATGCGCATTGAGTGGAGGGATTTCGAATACGAGCCAGTTTATTTTGAGAGCGGGACTTGGAAACAGACCAAACGCGTTCGGGTTGTTTCGTGGTCCACCCGTTCTTGCATCAATCGTTGCATCAATCGTTGGCTTTTCATTGTACCATGACAAGTGACAGTCTTTGATTCTCGCAATTTCTGGGAAAGTAAAGCCGTCAGAAAGGTGTTTATGTATTTTAGCGAATGAACTGCATATGTTTCTGCACAAATGCGGTTCCCAACAACAGAGTTTGTTGTTTAGGGTGGGTGACCTGTTTTTATGAGCTCACCTGCTGCCGTCAGCAATTGTTAGGCTCCCGCAACACGCCGGCAAATTGAACAAAGCATGTTAGCCAGCAGTCTTCTAAGCCTTGCAGCAAGATAATAGGCGTCATAGATAATAGCTATATGTCATATTTTCGGGGAAAATCAAAAGTATCGAAGCTGCAAGCTGCAAAAGTATCAAGGTCCAAAACCTTAGTGCCGCTTCGCTTGATTCTAACTGCAGATATCGAAGCATTTCAGATGAAGAGCACAGTATCGCAGCTTAGGTAACGCAATAAACCATTCATCGGGTAAAGTTCGTTTTTTTAAATAGCGAGAAATCGGCGAGCGTGATCGCTAGTACAGCTTTATGTTGTCTGATATTCAGTGGTGACGGCCCACTCCCATTTTCGATACATCATGTAACCTAAATAATATTGTGCCTGTAAAAGCGCTCACTGCACAGCCTGAATCGTGATATTCGCTTCTCAAGCGTTAATAAACGAAAGGATACAAGCAATGGAAGCACGGGAGAACATACTCGTACGACGACAAATTCGCATGCAGCATTTATTTCAAATAATTTCAGCCTTAGCAAATATATTATGTACGGACCGATGCAAATACATTGTGCACAAATACAAACATGTAAAGACAAATAAACTGACCCCCTCCCTGCTTCCCTTATACAGGCGCTCATGCATAGGTGAAGTAGTGGTGGGACATTTTTTTCCTACTTTGAAGTTGGGACATGTTTTCCGGCACCATTTGTTCCGGGACTATCAGTTCCGGGGCCAGTAGCTCCAGGACCATTTGTGCCGGGACCATATCGCCCGCACATCGTGCGTATGGTCTTTTGCTTAGCAGTTACACAGGAAAAAAACAAACACGCCTCAAGTTTAACGTACACTGCGATGACGTACACTGCAAACACCCCACGAGATTAGCGTTGCAGATCCTATAGCAGTTTTTTTCGCAATAAGGCAGGTGTTCGCGAACCACTTCTGTTCGGCCGGAGCCATGCACAGCGGATTGCGTATAACGCGGCTCTTTTTACGCCGCACCAGGCACCCTGAAACAAATTTAACGTTCTCTCGCATTTAGCAACATATGCCTGCGTTTATCTTTAATAAAGTAATTGTTTCTAGTAGAGCTACGGGCTTTTGGGCCTCTATTGATGCTGGCGCGCATGTTGGTATGAAGGCCGGATCACAGTCTGGTACGCCATGATGATTAAGATGATGAATATGATGATGATGATTAGAAGCCCTCAATCTGTATCGGGACGTCCGTTGCCACCAACCAACTTGCCTGTCTTATTCTAATGATTAAACCTACCCTTTATTACCCTAACGGGTTAGCCCTCCGCCTACCGGTTTTAAACTCGCTTCTCCTATTGCCGTTTTCCGCAGCGCCACCTGTAGGGGCTGGAAAGAGCTGATAGCGTTGAGCCGCCGACCCGAAGAAAGCGAGTTAGATGCCGGCAATGGTGGTTGCATTTCAAATGAAGGAGAAGAGCGAACACGCCGGAGTGTCGCCGTTTAAATGCACGCGAAGAAGTGTGAAGTCCCTCACTGCGGAGCATCCCATATTCCAAATTTAGCGTTCTGGTTGTGAAGCCTAAAAAAGCTGAAAGAAATGAAAGCTTTTGTGTGCTTCTTTTATTGAGTCCGCACTGCGAATACAAAAAAAAACGTCATCAAGGCAAGAAAACACCTTAACCCGGTACCGAGGCATGCTTTGCAGCGGCCGTGATCTTTCGGCTCCCACAGGAAGATCTTCTCTTGCTGCTGTTTTCTTTTTCGGCTGTTTTATCGAAAGTGTAAAAAAAGAACAAGTGCCAGTTGCAATAGGCATGCCTCAGGTTATCATGAGCCGCTGCGACCCAAATCACCTGGAATATGATGGAAGCGAAAAAGCCGAAGTGTAATCTTTAAGCGCTACTATTCTGACGGATAATTTGCTTCTTACTGAAGTCCTACACCACTTAATTCTAATTTATACATGGGGGTTTAATTTGTTTAACAGCCCAGATGAGCTCTTAGTGGGTTAGAAATATTTCCGCAACAATATTGCGCGTCAAAGCAGCGTCCGCGAATATGAGCTACTGTGGATCGTGGCTCATTGGTGGCCCTGCCGCTCACATTCTTCACTTTCGTGAAAAAGACCGTCACTATACATCGAAGTTTTCAAAAGAATGGAGTCAATGAGCAAATGAATAATTCAAACAACATTTATAAGAAAAGTAATTAAATAATAGAGGATCCAGGAACAATCCTCAGTAAATTAACACAGAAAAAAGTGTTTACGAAATATGCAGATTCATGGCTCTGCGTTAAATTACCACGAAAAGGGCACAGATGCCGTCTTCATAAAAATAGATCCCTGAATTCATGACCAAAAACCAATCAATTCAACGGGATCGAGGAACCACCTTTAATAGGCAATTACTGGAGTAGTCGTTTCATAGAAATAATTGCACATATAACCATGCGTGAAAAAGAAAGTAATACGAACAAGTAAAATCTGTAATTGATATCAACGGCTCACTATGTTGTGCTGCTTCAGCCTATCACAGGCACACCTAAATCTCTTCCTGTACCGAAATCGCCCTCCACTGGAATATGCGGGTGCCTAAATGTCCATGTACTGATATGTTCCTGCACAGATAAGTCTTGTAAAAATAAGTTCAAATGAATATGCTTTTCTATTCCTTACTTGCCGCAAAGTTTGGATTCCGTTCCGGCGAGTGCACTACGCCATACTACCTAGCAACGCCACCGCACCCAACTTTTACAGTGCTCATCTCTTGCAGTGTGCTGTTTTGTCGCGTGCTGTTTCGTCGCCGTGCTGTTTTGTCGCCGTGCTCTTCTGTCGCGTGCTGTTTTGACGCCGTGCTGTTTTGGCGCCGTGCTCTTCTGTCGTGTGCGGTTTTGTCGCTGTGCGCTCTTGTCGCTGTGCTGTTTTGACGCGTGCTGTTTTGACGCGTGCCCTTTTGACGCCGCGCTGTTATGTCGGTGCTATTCTGTCGCGTGCCGTTTCGTCGCGTGCTGTTCTGTCGGTATACCAGCTAAAGAAGGTCTCTTCGGCCGCCTTCTATTATCACTGCAGGCTGGGGTGTTTTCTTTGTTCTCAACAAAGTGGAGGCGTTTATTTCCGGTAACTATGCCACAAAAAAGCAGGCATGGCTCCTGCACTGGAGTTTGGATGCATGAAGCGCCCCCTCATGTACAATGCGTCTAAGTGGTACAAAAGCAGACGAGCCTCGCCGCTCTCTATGTGTTTTCAATTACCAGCCAGAGCGAAAGTTGGTTGTAATTAATTTAATCAGCTTCTGGTGTGTTTAAATGACTGCATACTAATTGAAATTGCAGAGGCGAAACAAACTAATATCCGCTAGAACGAGCCGATTTATCGGCGTTTTTTTTATCAAACCCTCATGATCGGCGCGGCGTCGGACAGTATTACCAGGTCGGGTTGTCTAACCTAGTGACGATAACTATCGTTCGTCCTTCTTGCGTGCGGGCGACAAACGAAAGTTCACAAGCCCAACAAACAGAACGTTGCTGGCATGGCAATGCCTTGAAAACGAATGGAAAAGTTGTTTTGTATTTTCGCAATATAAATATTCTTGCTTAACATTTTACACCACACGGTTTACGAACGGGATGGTACACGTATACTAGGTAATACGTGAGGCAATACCGTCAAATAAACAACTTCCGCGCATTCAAGGACGCCAATCACGCACCGAATCGCAAGTCCATTGCCTGCTTAGATGCGTACTTGTACGTTTGTACAACTTAACGAAGCCGCATACATGGTTCACGGCTGAAATATTTACATACGATTGTCGCTGCTTGTTTTGGTTATCTTATAGTGCACAGGTCATCGCTAACATTATGAACGCCGAAACTAGCGCCCCAGTTTCGTCCTCAAATGAGTTTAGACGGCGAGACAAGAACAGATAATTAATCGCTTCCAGTGGCATTCTCCCCTATCTTCTCACTTCACCAGATTATTATTGTCAATTCGCTGAATTTTTCCTCTTTGCCTTCAAAGCCACCCCCCATTCCCCACTCCCACACGATATGCCGTCCAGCCCTCCGCGATGTCGGCTTCATGCAACTCGGCCCCACACCTGAAAACGTTGCTGGCCCTTACACAAGTCTATTAAATGCGAACTGTCAATATATGAAGCAAAAGCGTAATTGAATAAAGTGAGAGCATCAAGAAAACAGAACCGCCCCTGAGTTGGGCCGACCACTTTGTTTTACGACTACTTTCGAATCACAAACATATTTCCCGCTTCTGACGCTCGCTTCATTTTGTGACTGAGCCACGGAAAAAACAGCTAGCTAGCGCTGCAATATATATTTGTACCGATGACGCAAATCAAACGTGTTTATTGAAAATGCACGCATAAGTGCGCCGGGGCGCAAAATCCACGGCTCACCGGAGCGGATGAGCCTGCGGTCCGCGAGACTCGCTTGCTTTTACGCGTGATCTTTGCCGATTGAGTTAAACTCCTTGCTTAATCGGCTGTTCTTGAAAAGTCCTTGTCACTAAGTGTATTAGTATAACCAAGAAGCTTTCACTTCCAATTTCTCTTCATACAACCATCGATAGGTTAATCTGCGAGTGGCAGAGCACCGTCACCATCCAAGCACTTTCGCGGACGCTGTAAACGTACTTAGCGCTGGAATTCTTTTTTCCCCTAATGCCAATTTGATAGCCCCACGAGATGGGGCGCCTCGAGGATTGGCTGGAGACCACATAGCAAAACAATCGGGACTAGCGCGCTCATTTTGCTTCTGTCAACACGGTATCGTATGGGACCTCCGCAGCTTTGTACTATCCGGAAATACTGCCCGGAAGCCGGTTTCGCAGCGCCCCTGAGGGCTCCTGCGCTGGATTTTGGCGGCATGCAGAACCCCCTCGTGTCCGACACGTCTGGGTAGTACAAAGCAGACGACCACCGCCGCCCTCCATGTGTTTTCAATTACAAGCCAGACCGAAAGTTGGTTGTAATTATTTTATTCGCTTTTTGGCGCCTCTAATTAGGTGCACACTGCATGAAATAGCACTGAAAGTAGTTGTATAGGCTAAACAAAATAATATCCGTTAAAACAAGCCGATTTATCGGCCTTCTTTTGAGCGAGCTGTCGTGGTCGTCTCGGCCAGGGAGTGAATCATTATGTCCAGTGGGGTAACTTCTCCTGGCGACAATTATCTTCATTTCCTTTTGCGAACGGTCAACAAAAGAAAGCTCACGAGTAGCATAAAAAAGGAACGCTGCTGATCTCCATTGCCTCAGGTAACTGCAAAAGGTTGCTTCAGCAGGAGCATGCATGCGAACGCAAGCCGACTCAGCTGACACGGTTGGCCTGGCAACCCCTTAAAGGAGTGAAAATTTGTTTTGTATTTTCGCGAACTAAATGATTCTTGCGTAACGTTTTACGCCGCACGATTTACGAACGGCAGGATAAACGTATACAGTCGATCCTAGTTATATCGAACACGGGTATATCGAATTATTGCTTATATCGGACCATTGTCAGTTTTTTAAAAGAATTACATGCATCTTTAATTTTCTGTATCGAACTCGGTCGATTAAGAAATGGATATATCGAACCCAGCGCCGGCCGAAAGCGCGCGCTCCGGAGACAGGCAGCAGGCTTTCCAACCACGCAGGGGAGAATAGCGGTGGCGCAGCAGGCGTCTGCGACTCAAACGCATGCCTGAGGCGCCGGTAGCGCTATTCGGGCTAGGCGGCATACGCAGTTGGCTGACTAAGTCTCAGCCGGTTCACCAGTTGGTTCAGTCGTTGTTCATGAGCTTCAGTCATCGTCTTGTATTGTTTCAGTCGATAAGCTCAAGCCTCAACGCCTTAACGAACTCTTCAGCGTCGGGCGTAGTTTAAACTAGCGGACACTGCTGGCGCAGTTACGTGACTGTGTTTGCAAGGCACTGTGTCAGCCGCTTGCGGCGTGGTGATGGCGACAAACGTGAAGAAACGAACCTCACTGACGTTTGTGACCAAGCTGGAAATCATCCGCCGCGTCGAAAAAGGAGAGCAGAAGTCCAGCGTTGTCGCAGCGTACAATATACCGCGGAGTACGTTGAGCACGCTGCTCAAGCCGAAAGGTGACATCAAGGCGAAAGCGGGACAAAGCCAGCACTGCGGTGCACGCCGTGTTCGGAAACCAGCCTTCCAAGACGTCGAATGATCGCGCCACAGGTGGTTCCTGGACGCCAGAGCCAGAAAAATTCCGGTGTCGGGGCCTATGCTCAAACAGAAAGCTAAGGATTTCGCATTTATCCACCAAGCCGAAGGCTTCCCCGCAAGCAGTGGATGGCTGCAACGGTTTAGAGCTCGCTACCAGATCGTCGGCAAGACGGTTTCTGGCGAAAGCGAGGACGCCAACGACGATAGCATTAAGAAGTGGCTGGACGAAGAATGGCCGGGCCTTCTCGCAAAATACTACCCCAAGGAAATATTCAACGCAGATGAGACAGGTTTGTTCTGGCAGATGCTCCCACGACAAACGCTCGACACCCGAGGGGAGAAGTGTCATGGCGGCAAACAGAACAACGCCCGCATAACAGTCCTCTTGGGCGCCAACATGGACGGCAGCACGAAACTGCGGCCCCTTGTCATCGGAAAGTCTAAGACGCCGCACTGCACGCGCAACCGCTGCGACAATCCTGTCACGTACGCGTGGAACAGAAAGTCGTGGGTGACGCGCGACGTCTTCGAAAAATGGCTCAAGGATTGGGACACCAAGCTTGCGGAAAAGGGGCGCAAGGCGTTCCTCCTCGTCGACAATTGCTCGGCACACCACACGGACGTGCAGCTCAAGAACATAGAGCTCAAGTTCTTGCCGCCGAACACTACGTAAAAACTACAGCCATTGGACCAGGGTATAATTCGGGCGTTCAAGGCGATCTACAAGTGAAGACTGATCGAAAAGTTGCTCCTCAAGCTACGAATGGGCCAAGAGCTCAAGATCGACCTCTTAACTGCCATTCAAATGCTCAAAGGCGCTTGGGATGACGTAAAGCAGGAGACGATCGCCAACTGCTTTAGGCACGCTCGGTTCCTCGTCGGTGCCGAGGAATCGTCCGAGGAAGATGAAACGTCTCAGGATTTCGAAGAACCTGCGCTCGAAGAGACGTGAAGCGAGTTCTCACGTTTTGTGGGTGCTGTGCCAGAGAGCATGACCATCAACGATGTCGTCGGCGATGACGAAACGGGGACCACGGCTGAACTAACCGACGTGGAAATCGCCGCGGAGGTCACCTGCCAGCTGACTTCAGAGGCGGTGGATGGCGAACCTGGCCCTTCGACCACCGAGGACCCCGCTCCGCACCTTACTGCGGGCGAAGCTGTGGCCGCTGTGGAACTTTTACGCCGCTACTTCGGCGGAATGGAAGGTAGTGGTCTCGCGTTCGTGGACCCTTTGGAAACCATGGAGCAGGCTGTGGTACGACATGCAGTCAACTCGAAGAAACAGCCAACGTTGCGGCAGTTTTTTTCCCCTGGGAATAAATAGTTCACTTTAACGCTTCATGTTAGTAGTCATTCTTGTCGTTGCCTTTTTAGTGATTGAATCGCCCTGCATTTTGACGCGTTTTGATCAAATTTTATATATCGAATTTCGGGTATATCGAACTATTTCACGGTCCGCGCACATTTCGATATAACGAGGTTTGACTGTAAATGCGAGTAGGTAGGCATTAGCGTGAAATAAACAAATTAAGAGCTAATAAAGGACACAAAACAAGCACCACATCGCACGCCCGCTGCCTGCAGAGAAGTGTACTTCAATATTTTCACAACACCACACAACCGCATACACGGCGCAAGTCCCTAAATATTTAGATACGATGATCACTGACTCGGTTCCTTATCGTCTAGTGCAGGGGTCGTCGCTTAAAATCTGAACGCCAACACGCCAGTTTTGTCCTGAAATGGTGTTAGGCAGCGAGACAAGGAAAGAGAAATGATCGCTTCTAGTGGAATTGTCCCCCATCTTCAGGCTTCGTCAGATTATTGTCAAATGATATTGGCAATATGCTGAATTTTTTCACTTTGCATCCAAAGCCTCCAACCGCCTCTCAATCGATTTGCCGTCCAGACCTCCTCCGTGTCGGCTGCATGCTACAGGGCCCTACACTTCAAAACGCTGCTGACCCTTAACCAAGCCAATAAAGTGTGAATATATGATGCAATATATGATGCAGGAGCATAGATAATAGCCTATTCGATTCACCGCTCCAGTCCTCTGGCTCGGACTCCCCAGATGCCAAGGCGGCTCGCAATCAGAGCGCGAGAGGCAGCGTACCAACCGAATGCATCGGCGATGTCGGAGAAGCTAAGTTGGGGCCTTAGGAGAACAGCGGCTCTAGCGCCACCGCGCAGTCAGCGTAGGAAGCCGCCGAGTAAACCGCGGCGTTGTGTGTCACGTGACCGGTCCTCCCGGCCACATCGCCCCATGCTCTGACTTCGAAATCAGAGCGGTCTGGAACGCTTCGAGTCGGAGGCTGACGCTCCGAAAGAACCAACCGAAGGTAATTCGAGCGCTCGAATTCTACCAACCGAAGGCGCGCCCGCTTCTCAAAACACACCAGAGGGCTCATAAACGCCCAACCGAATACGCCTTAAGTAAAGTGAGAGAAAAAATGGAAAGCGAGCGGCCTCTCAGTTCACGGGACTACTTTGTTTTCCAGCCACTAATTTCGGAATCGGAAAACAGATGTCACGCTTCTGATGCTCGCTGCATTCTGTCACTGAGACACACAACAAAACAGCAAGCTAGCGTTGCACCATGTATTCGTAACAGCTACACAAGCAAGCACTGTTTAATGAAAGTGCACACATACTGGGGGGGAGGCACGCAAAAGAGCGGCGCGCCGCAGCTAGCCAGTGGACTAGCCTGACACGCGCGATCATCGCCGACTGCGGCACTCTTCTTTTTTGATCGGCTGTTGTTGAAAAGGCCTTGTCACCTCGAGTATAAGTTTGAACTAGAAGTTTCAGTTCAAATTTAACTTCATACGACCATCGATTGGTGATTCTGCAGGTGGCAGAGCGCCGTCACTGTACCGGCACTTTCGTCGGCGGTGTAAACATATTTAGTGCTACAAAGCTTTTATCCCTAAGGCCAAGTTGATCGCCGGAAGAAATCGGACGCGTCGGGGGTGGGCTGGTGACCTTGTCGCAAAGAATCGGGAGGACCCAGCTTATTTTGCTTCAGTGAACACGGGATCCTATGGGACCTGAGCAGCTTTGTACTACCCGAATGTACTGCCCGGAAGCCGCTTCCGCAGCGCCCCCTGGGCAGCGCAGGGGGCCTGTATAATGGCTGCCTGCTAGCAATCCCGCCCTCCTGCCAGTAGGGCGTTTCTGAAGCAATAAACGTTTTTTGCCGAGTGGTGTCGTCGAAAGGGAAATATTGACATCGTCCCTCAAAGTCCGTGCGAACTAAATACCCAAAAGAAACGCCAAATGTGTGCTTCCTGGTTTAGGCAAGGAAGAGGTTGGTACACAGCGCCGACAACGGCGTGTTGTCAAAGAAAATGCGAGAAATAGGCCGCGAAGTGGACCAGCGAAAGCGAATAGCTGCAATGACGCATGGCTCCAATGACGTACGTTAGGCCATGCCAGGGGTGCATAATGAGTAAATGAAAGGGAGCGGGGTTGGTTTTGCAGCGTCTTTCACAGCGATTTGCGCACTAACTGCTTTACGAGCCCGTGTAACATTTGCGTCAGGCATTCCTGACAGTGTAATCTCCGACAGCGCAAACTAAAAATCTTTCGCCCTGCTCTCCCGATTCATCGACTGAGTGTTAACCTAAACCTGTGTTTTGACGGTTAAGCTTTCTTGCAATGTGAAGAAACCAAAACGCACGATTAGTTGCCTTAAATAGAGGTGCATCACCCAAGTCCCCTGGCACAGACGTTTTCCCGACACAGTGGAACCAGTTGCAATTTAGATAGGGGTTCATGAACGTCCACAATAAACACGAAAATCTTCAAGCCCTCCGTGTAAAGACGGCGATGGTGGAACGTGAATCTTTCTTGTGCCGAAACAAAACGGAGAAGGGTTAAAGTCAAAGACATTGCGACAAAAAGACCAGATTGCGTGCTGGTCAAATCCAAAGCTCCCCTAGTCAAAGTTTAAATCCAAAAGACAAGCAAGGATTTACTCGCGAGAAACCTTTACCATCGCAGTCGTTATATGGTGGAGTGCATAACTCTGCAAGCATAGGTGGCAGCTTTTAGTAAAACGCGATCGCAGCCTTCACTTCTGAAACTGAGGAGAGGTTTTAGCCACGGTCATTTCTTTTTTGAGGAACCATTAGGAACTACCGTGCAACCATTCTAACTCCTATTACAGGCCTAAAGCAATGCTTTTCCGCCGCAAACAGTAAAATTCTACTGTTATGCAGTATTTATTCTGTAAACGATTCCCGATGGCTGTAGTAAACGTATTTCAGCGATAATAAACACATTTCTATGGTAATTAATGAAGACGTGGTGTCGAACATCACAATTCTTGTTTTGGGATTAATCTTAGACGTTAGCCATGACATTTGTCTTTCGCTCTTGCACGACGCCATTTCGATATCAACCCCCATAGGCCAGCGGCGCAGTATTCCTATATCGGCTGCATACAATGGCTTTGGAATAGCATTTAGCTGCAATATATTACTCGACAAACCAAACATCACGAAGGCATGAAACGTTTGCACGAAGGAAGGGACTTGCATCTCCAGCTAGACTTCCAACTTGGCGCCTTGAATATTGTCTGCTATTTGTAATCACTGAGTATGGGCGTAAATCAGTCTTATGACATGCATCGTAAAGGTCGCCTCTACTTTCATGATTTACAGATCTGAGCAAAGTTCAAGGCGTTTCCGACGCTTTGCAAGCCACACTGCCCCAGAAAGACATAAAGCCATAAACAACTACGCTTCACTGACCGTCATCGGCATTCCATTGACGAGCGGTTGGTCGAGCGGCGCTGTTTGCTGAAGCTACGGTTGTGCAATACAACGGCCTCCCTGTCCCTTTATCAAAACCGCAGAGCCATTTTACCCGCCAGATGGCCAAGAGATGTAATTCGCACTTTTGAGTGGGCAAGACGCAAACTTAGTCTCCTGCGCCCTTT
The DNA here is from genome assembly GCF_048455015.1 of Haemaphysalis longicornis. Lineage (NCBI taxonomy): Eukaryota > Metazoa > Arthropoda > Arachnida > Ixodida > Ixodidae > Haemaphysalis > Haemaphysalis longicornis. The sequence continues at coordinate 97,113,956 of NW_027526233.1, read as the reverse complement.
AGGCTGCCTATGTTTACGTGTAGTTTTAGTCTCCCGCTCTTGCAAACCACATAGCGTGCTCCTAGTACGTGCAGTCATACTTTGTCGACTCAACCAGCTTTTCAATGAAGGCGGTGCTGCAGTATTTTCTTGAACCTTCCAGTTTATTGTTTACTAGAAACTCGTTGTCGCAATGTCTCCGAGAAGTCGCCACCATTTAATGTGTATAATAATAAAACTAGAACAATTCCTAACTGCCTTTCTATGTCAGAGTTTTAGGGAAATTACGGTAAGCGCTTCATGAGGAAAACTCGCTACATAGTAATTACACAATTAGCAGATAAGGAGATCACGCGGCGTCCTTTGGCTACAGCTGTCGTTGGCGGCACATCCCACAGATGTTTGTTATTTCCAATGGTTGCGGCGCATGAAACTTCTCGCGCAGTGTGATAATCTGGGAATATTGGGCATGTTTCGTTGCGTATAGTGCGCGCACTCGTTAACACTGAAGAATTAACACAGGCCTTGGTGCAGTGTCCTCTAGCGGCAACGTTTTGGACTGTATTAAACAGGCTGTTCAGTTTCACACTTCAAGTCAATGCGTTTTTTAATTATGTACTGGTAAACTTTCTTGTGTGCGCTGGTGCATCTTTATAGTAACCCAGTCGTGGTGCCGCGTGTGTGCGAGCACGATCCCAGCTGGTTGTGTTACGACCCCTGAGGCGAATAAGATCGATTATCATGAGTCACCTGGAGCAGGAGCTGGCCGCTCTAGGCGAAGACGATTTTCCGTAATCCTGATATATGGCTTCATAGTTCCGGGAAGAGGACCCTGAGCATCTCATACTGCCGCACTGAAGCGTTCGTAACGTGGAATAGCTACCGTGAGACTTGTAAACTTTATGTGACTAAGTTTTTGAAGACATGTGTCCCGTCCAATGACTTTTTATAGTGCGTTGAATGCGGGGTATCTTAGTCACTGTTGGGGTAAGTTACTGATTTAGTAATTTTTCTTTTTGAGGATATCGCTGTTTCCACTATTTGCTCCGCCCTATTACGTTGTACTTTAAAACAAACTCTTTCACACCCCACAATGCACAATTTCTTTTGATCATTCTTGTAACTACCATTTTGTTTTACCCTGCAACAAGCACTTCCTTTTTTGACAGTTTTGCTCGAAAACCAAGCTTAGACGGTAGTTACATGCAGCTTATTACGCCGAGGAGGGATGCTCCCATGGGCTGAAAGAATCGTAGCAGTTGACGGGGCAAGGAGGGTTTCCTTAACGCGGTTCGGCTTAACAAAAAAGAGCACGAGAAAATACGTCGAAAACAAAAAAGAAAAACAAAAAAATTAACAAGATTTACGACGCCAAAAGAATGTATTTAAACCTGATTTACTGGTTGTAGGGTTTAGCTCGCCGACGCGATGCAGGAGATGAGGAGCGCCGCAGGGGAAGGCTCCGGATTAATTTTGACCACATTGACGATCTTTGACATGCACCAAAATCTTGCACACACAGGCGTGTGTGCTTTTCGCCTTCATCAGAAAAGCGACCGCCGCGGACAGGAATTGAACCCTCATCCTCGTGCTGAGAAGTAGAATGCCTTACCCACTGAGCCACCGGGGCGAGTTGCGTTTAAATCACCTGAAGCCCTGTCACCGTGGGCGTATTAGAGCGACCCTTTGAATATTTTCTGGATTGTTCTTTCTCCTACGAACATGGCTGGTTGTATAGTTGAGGAAAAACCTCGAGCAGGTGTATTTTTGAACGAAGCTTCGTGAACCAAATATTTTGGTTACTTGCTAATAAAACCCTAACGAGTAGTACTACATCAAAAGGGAAGGTTGGACGAGTTGAGTGGTATTCATGTTCAAATGTAATACCGCAAGAAAAGACGAGGCACGAGGCTGGTAAAGAGACAGTGCCCGTTTTATGAATCGTTTCTGTATCCCTCTTCACTTCTTGAGCTGTTACATTTAAACATACGACTGAAAAAAATCCAGGGCCTATGCAATAACGTGAAACCGGTTTATAAGCATGCAGTTGATAATTATATTCAGAGAGATTGTCAGTCTCCCTTTTGGACGCCGGAGCATCGCTGGTAACAGAAGAAATTGCACGCTTGCTGATGCGGGGATGCCATCTCTTGCGTTGAATCAGATTTAAAGGAGCCATGAAGACAAAACAAAAGTTTGGTTCATTCAAAGAAGGGCCTTGTTGGGATCATGCTGACACCACTTTTAATGTAAACTTCGCTCAAAACAGCTATATAATTGGAAAAAAGAGAATGGCCATGCGACCCACCCTCTGATTTCCCGTGACAGGACCTATGAAGTCATACCAGCTGCGATTGGCGGAGACAGGCAAAAGCAAACGCAAATTAGACTGTACTTATAAGCTTGCAGAACGACCTATTTGTACATAAATATACGACGCATTCTCTTTAAAGCATTAAGAATGGTGGGATAAACAGTGGAAGGCACAAAAGCACATGTAAACATAGAAGTACTGATGCGTACTGCTGTTGGTACCGCGCTCACTATGCTTGGTTTAGCTGCACAGCACTGCGAGAATGGAGGAATGACTGCGGGGCTTTCGGGTTGACGCAGACGACACTGGCCGATTGCCGCAAGGAACGGTAGCTAACCTGACGATATTTGTCGATCGAGCACTGCTTCATGAAACGGCTATTTGCTCCAAGAACAAAAACAAGTCAGGTTTAAATACGGTCAAAAGCAAACCAAAGGGATAAAACGGCTTGCCACGGTATGCTGGCACCTTCTAGGTACAGTAACGTAAACAAATGCGAGGCCGTGCGCAGTACCTGACGTTCAGGAACGGTAGACGAGCCCTACGGTAGACGAGCCCAACCATACATAAAAAAAATTACACCCACCTCCCTTCGCGGGAAGTCTGGTGTGATGCGACGCTGAAGGGGGTTTGTTTGTTTGTTTATTGAGCTTCTGACAATAAAATTGCCAAGGTTCTGAGACAAAAGGCGATTGAGGCATTGCAGTCGCCCCAGGTGCAGCAGCTGCCGCCAAAGACGTTCCTTTGGCGTTTCCGTTGGGTTGATTAGTCGAGTTGCCTGAATCGCGTAGTGAACATCCATTGCGTTCCCATCATATCATTGGGTTCCCGCGAGGGGAGGTGGGCGTAATTTTCACTTTTGACCATGCATACATGCAAATGAAAGTCGTTTAGGCGTTGTTTAGGAGGTACGGTCGCATCAAGCAATCGTCGGGTACGGCAAGAAAGCAAGCGCAAGCGCAAGCTCGGACGACCGTCGACTGAGACTGGGGGGAGCGCCCGAAGGAGAGGAGACCGCGGAGAGAGAGAGTTCTTCACATGCGCACAGTGCGCAGCCGCTCGCAGCGCGACCGCAGATCTTGGGAGAGAGTGTTCGCTGTCGGAGAGAGGAGAGGAGGTGTGCAGAGGAGAGACGCAGCTTTGTGAACGCGGACGAGGGACGCACGCAGGACAAGGCCGCCGGAAAAAATGCTCAGTTATCTTCGTTGTGTTCCTTTCCCCGGGGCTTCTCCTCCAAGCCGTAGCAGCGCTGAGGATCTGACCCCGAGTATCTTCAACCGACAAAACAGTACTCAGGCGGAGCTCGAAGACGACGGGCCGAGCTCTCCTGCGCCCGGACCGCGTCTCTCTCTTCATTTTCCATTCCTCTTGCCGCTGAGGGCCGGGGAAGAAGGAAGAGCCAGTCGTCTTCATCGGTGGCCATCCCATGTGGTGGCGGTTAGGACATCCGGTGCGAGCAGGCGCGGCGTTTGTCGGTATACGCGCCGTTCGGAAGAGCCGCGCAACACGTGCTTTCCATTTCCGCGCTGCTCGCCCCAGGGCCAGCGCCAGTTGGTGCGTCAAAGCGCCCGACACCTCCATCACCACTGTGAAACATACCTTAAGGAATGTTTCAACCACGAAACACACACCACACTCACTTTTGGCACGTGCACCATCGTTCCTTCAGTTGACGACACAACAATAGCAAGGCCAGTGCCCCTTGACCCTGGCTACAGGTCACCATGACAAAATAGCCACAATCCTCATCTAGCTCATTCAGAGCGAGGGGCCTTAAGAAGGTGGTATGCACCGCCCGTCAGCGTCCGAAAACACCCCTGCCATGCGGCGCACCCCGTCACACAACAGTATCAGGGTCCCCTTTCCACCGCGCTTCCTCGCTCGAGTAGGGACCGCTGCCGGCTCGTCAGCATGCGTTGCAGCCACGCCGCACTCAGGTGAAGCTGACTGACGCAACAGTATCGGGAACCCCTCTCCTCCTCGCTTTCTCGCTCGAGAAGGGACCGCTGCTGGCTCGTCAGCATGCTTTGCAGCCAAGCTGCACTCAGGTGAAGCTGGCTGACGCTTTCGCCTATTTCTGGGCGAACTCTCGGGATCGGCCACTTTTGCGATCGGAGCGCCGTGCTGCCCAACGCACCGTTGGTCAGCGTAAGCAGCAGAGGACTGCTTAGCGGTCACATTACCCCTGACACTGACTGTCTGTTCAGCTACGCCGGCAGTCCTACCTGCAACTGCCTGGGGCTGCATTACATAAGCAGCCGTACACTGGTTTACACGTTCCTCTTTGAATTCGTAGGAGCTCCCCGTGGATATCACATTTTCCCGACATGACATTTGGGGATCTACCGAAATAAAAGATGCAGTGTGTGCGACACCAACTGCATCGGATTCCTCACGCAATTCCCCGGCTGCTGCATCCTGCAAAGCTGTTGGCCGCTCGCCCACGCTGCCGGAAAGCTCTTTGTCTCCGCGCAGTGCGACGATGGGCTCACGCTCAACTGAAGCCAGCCCCAGCCCCTTCACAGAGGCCGATCTGAGAACTGCACAGTTCTTCCGCTCCTTTCTATGCGAACCCTCGCGTTCGGCCGCCACTGAATCACCGCGTTCGCGCGAAGATCTGTTGTCTACCACACACCGTTGTGTGACGCAAGGAGTAGCGAGGGGCTCATCGGAAACATGAACACGAACATGCGACGCTTCGGAGCCTGTCTCACTTACCATCAGCTTCTTCACGGGCATGTGCACACTCTCATTCACCTTTGCCTGCCTGTCATTTCCCCATGCAGCCTCGCGCGTAACTCCTTCCTTCACCTCCACCTTCATTTCGGTGAAAGTCTCTACGCGGGATGCTTCACTATCCTGCTTCCCGGTTGCAGGAAATCTGAACGCCCACGACGTGCGCCACTATCCTCTCTTCGCCTGTCCCGCGAGATTCTGACTGTGCCGAATCCCGCGAAACAGGACGCTTACGCACGCCCACTGAATGGACTCCACCCTCCACATCTTTTGGTGTACCGGCGCACCCCAGTCCACTCTCTCCCTCAGTGCTGAACATTACTCGTTCAGCAATCGGTGGTGCAGAAAAATTGTTAGCTGCCTTAAAGCGTTCACTCTTGGAACGTTCCGCCGCTAACTCTGCCTCAGCGATTCTCAATTTCGCCAGCAATAGCGCCTTCTGCTTAGCGAATTACATGATTGACCTAATCCGGACACTTGCTTCCTTGTCAGCACTCACACTCAGCTCCATCTCCCCATGCCTAGCTAACCACTCCCCATTATCTCAGGGCTGCTCATGAAGCACCCCCTACATGTCATGGTGAGCCACGCACCCAGGATCAAGTGAGGCACTGACCTGCATAGCTCGGTGCCTTTAGAGATGCCGCACCGGGGCAGATGGGGTATCCATTAATGCGCCGCTCCTTCGGCCGAGGTGTCCACCAAACAATCGCCCGCTGACTTCTCTCCTGCCGACAGCTTGCTGCTCCTGCCGCTTCTCCTTCAGTGGGCTGCTGATGCCCCCACTGACCGCTGGTCAAGCTGCTTCTCCGCCGCTCAGCAGGCCACAGAGATGGCCCCAGCCTCCGTTAAGAAGTCCGTTGAGAGCCGCTTCTCCACCTGGCTGGCAAGCTCGCTGCTCCCGCTGATCTCGTTCAGCAGACCGCGATTTCTCCACGAGCACCGTCCGTCGAGGGGCCCGTCTCGCCTGCCGGCTGGCTGAGTCGTCGCTATTGAAGATCATGTCGACTACGCCAGTTATCTTCGTTGTGTTCCTTTCCCCGGGGCTTCTCCTCCAAGGCGAAGCAGCGCTGAGGATCTGACCCCGAGTATCTTCAACCGACAAACTCAGCTTCCAATACAAAAACTGTACATTTATTTACAGCCCGGCGGGCGGATAAAAAACAGTATTCAGGCGGAGCTCGAAGACGACGGGCCGAGCTCTCCTGCGCCCGGACCGCGTCTCTCTCTTCATTTTGCATTCCTCTGGCCGCTGAGGGCCGGGGAAGGAGGAAAAGGCAGTCGTGTTCGTCGGTGGCCATCCCTTGTGGTGGCGGTTAGGACATCCGGTGCGAGCAGGCGCGGCGTTTGTCGGAATGCGCGGCGTTCGGAAGAGCCGCGCAACACGTGCTTTCCATTTCAGCGCTGCTCGCCCCAGGGCCGCGCCAGTTCGTGCGTCAAAGCGCCCGACATGCTCCTCTCAGCATCGCATCTAAAAACAAAGAAAGCGACCTTTTCTTCTTGCCGGATTCGACTTCATGATTTAAGAAAAATGTCAGGTGTTGCTCGTTTTACGATGCTAGAGTCTTCTCGTCGTGATGTTTGTCTGCCGTTCCAGCAGTGCATAGATGTTTGGCTGGCGATTGCGATGAGGGCGCTCCCGAAGAACTTCTGGAGAGCACTTAAGGTGGTGTACCGCATGTGATTGGAACGTCGCGTGTGTGCGGCCGCCTAATGTGCTCCCAGTTCGTTACGATGGTGACCACGAGCATTCTGCATCAGTTCTGTCGCCTCGTTTTACGAGAGTGATAAATGCGCTCCCGACGAACTTCTGCGCTGCGTATTCTACACACGCTATGCGTCAGGGACGTAAGACCAGGGGAACCTAATGAGCGTACAAGCTCAATTTGCGCTGTGCTTTTAGCAACAATACAATCTACCGGAAACGCATGTGCGAGAGGATCACTGCTGACGGCTGACCCCCAGTACGAGGCGCTAGACGCATTCGTAGACGCTGGGGCTCCGGATGAAATTTTACTCTGATAGAGTGTCCCGTCTACCTTGACACCTCTCAAACTTGCCCCTACCAAACCATCCGCCCCTCCCCATGCCTACTTGGGCGGCTCACACCCATCCGTGATGTCCTACAGGCGTTAACTCCGTCCCTATAGCGTGCCTGCCATGTCAGCTATACGAAATGTACGCCGAGCATCCAGTAACTGCACTATTTCATGGGACATCAACACACTACATGACACGTACCCCTACCCCCTTCGGCTGTTGTCGGTTCGGCAGAATACACTCCCCGCTCATGTTGCAACGGATACGGCTTGTCACCATGCGTCTACTCCTCAGCCGCTGCCAATGCTAACAGTTTCAATAGAAAACTTTCGCCAAGGGAAGGACGACCTGCATCGCACAACACGTGCCCTCATCCCACCATGTGGAACGGACCTCAGCAGTATACTTGCTCGCTGAGAAGACTTTTCTCTGTGTTATATCACTAAATAAAAGCCTCATTTAAAAATTCTACAAACACAAAATGGTTCACGGCCTACATTCACATGGAAGCGCAGTACGTTCAAATCGGAAACTCTCAGTCTGCACGTTCCCCTATCCCTCAAGTGAGTCATATCACTGAAATCAACAACTGTCCTTTGGCGCTCTTTGTCCTCAGTCGGCCCTGCGCCAAAAAATCCACACGTCATTACCATCATGCACGTTAACCTGCAGTGTCTGGAGTGCCTTCCGGTACGGTTCTAAGGCCCTTATTATTTCTCGTATTTTGCAATGATATGCCTGCAAGAATCACTGTACCAGTGCGCTTGGTTGCCGGCGACTCCGTATATTACAATCAAATTCAGTCAAGCAAAGATCAACAGAAACCTAAATTGAATCTATAAGGTGCGATAATTTGCCAATGGCTACAAACCCTCAAAAACCTCTCCGCATGCCGATTTCGCACAAAAAGCATCATAACCTTACTTATTTGTACTCTACTGAATGGGAAAATATTCAAACTTTTCAAACGCACCGCACAAATACTTGGGTTAAGCTTTTACATCAGGTTTACGCTGTAATACACACAAAGAAAATGTATGCAATAAATCACTTAAAGCCCTGTGGTGTTTCAGGCGTAACCTGAACAGGGAAACACCTAAAATTATATGCCTTGCATACAAAACTATTAGGACGAGATGGATCAAAAGACGAAATGTCAAAAAAAGACAATGTCAAAAAAGACAATGTCAAAAGACGATGTCAAAAGACATTGACAATAAAAAAAGGCAACGTCAAAATACATTGTGGATCAAGACGAAAACGAACAGTTCCAAACTTGAACGACCTGAGAGGCTGGCTGCTAGGTTTATATTGATTAAACATTGTCGCATCCACTCTGCAGCAGAATTATGTCATATGGCGGATCTGCCGCCTCTTGATCTCAGAAATAATTGCGAACAATTAAAACTCCTGGTTGAACTTATTCATATACATGTAGATAGTGACACAGACGACTACTTTGAGTTTCCCATTTCAGCGCGAACAAGGCGCCGCCAAAGTATGAATATTCCTCCTTCCCTGCTCCAGAAAGATGTCTTCAAGTTAAATTTTTTTCCTAGGCCAATATTGGAATGGTAATCGCTACTGACTCTCTCGTAACCTGACCGTCAACAACGGCCATTTTGGAAAATCTCAAAACCACATATTAAGTCGAATGCACTTTATAAGCGACCCTGAATTCCGTCGACCGCCGTCCGTCCACATAGCAACAGCTGCGGGTGCGCGCGCTCCTCGTCTTCCTTGGCAACGGGGGGAGATGGGCGCGGGCTGCCTGGCCGCTGACATGACACATACCCACGTGGGGGATTGGCCAGGAATCTCCTCGTCTTCCTTGGCAACGGGGGGAGATGGGCGCGCGCTGCCTGGCCGCTGACATGGCACATACCCACGTGGGGGATTGGCCAGGAATCGAGCGTGAGAAGGGCTAATGCACCCGCTTAAAGGAGTACTGACACGAAATTTCAAAGCTGAGATCCGCTCTAGCAATCAAGTACAACGACAACACAAGTAGGTGTCTGTGCATGGCACATACCCACGTGGGGGATTGGCCAGGAATCGGGCGTGAGAAGGGCTAATGCACCCGCTTAAAGGAGTACTGACACGAAATTTCAAAGCTGAGATCCGCTCTAGCAATCAAGTACAACGACAACACAAATAGGTGTCTGTGAATAAATGCATCTTTCTTTCTTTGTATTGTGTGTGTGTGTGTGTGTGGTCTCTCTTTCGCGACCATTACCGACCCGCGCAAATTCAACTCGTGCATTCGCACTTTCACATTCTTCCCCTCGGGGAAATGCGGGGAAATTTTTTGTATTAACCAGAGCCGAATTGTTTAATATATATGTATTTTACCCATATGCATATGCTGTGTGAATTGTTTCCATGGTGGTGGGGAACAAAATTGTCAGTTAATTGTTCATTACTTTCACATGACGTTGTAATTCATTGTTGTATGGGTTTGTGATTGGAGCCTTCTATGTAATTCAGTTGCCTCCATGTTTTCTGCTTGTTTTTATTACCATTCATGTAGACGCTCGAAAAGAGCTGACAGTATGAGTAAAATAATTAATGCATGAATGAATGAATGAATGAATGAATGAATGAATGAATGAATGAATGAATGAATCAATGAATGAATGAATGAATGAATGAATGAATGAATGAATGAATGAATGAAATATAGAAAAAGGGGGATTGCCCTGAGACGCAACACTGCTGTGCAGAAATGCTGAACAGGCATCAGAAGTCTGACATCTGGACCACACTTGTTCTTTCAGGGTTTTTTCCTAGAGAAGGTACTTGCTGGGTGCACGAGTGGGCCAATGTCATAGCTATTTCCGGCTTCGAAAACATCATCACAATTCTGAGAGCACATGGTGATACATCACTTGAATATAAATCTGCCAAGTCTGACTCACGGTCAAATAAAAGCAGCTTTTTAATTTCGCCACCTGTCAGTAAAGACTTAAAGCTCACGAATAGACCATGTAAGTACCCGTGTGTGAAACCATGTGTAATAGCACTAAGCCAGAACAACTGCAAAAGCTCTGACTTATACTTTCTCTAAGGCTCGTGTGCTTGTACAAATCACTTTCTCATGCGCCTTGCTTATCCATGGGAGCGCTAACGAGTAAAAGAGATGGTTGACGTGCGCTGCTTCAAAAATAACATGAGTAACATGGCTCTCGTTGTGATCTACATTGTACTAATAAACTTCACATTTTGTTTCCAGCCATCACCGTAGTTTTTAAACGCTGTTTTTTTTCCATGGTGCGACCTACCTCCGCGTGGTCAATACCAATAGAAACAGAAACTCCAATTCAGGTTTCTCGCCCTTCTACGTTTGTTGAGTTTGAAGCATTGCAGTTGCCCTTTAATTAACAGTATGCCTTGCTACGCTTACCTTGACTACGGCAAAGGACGGATACAAAAATTTAAATAACTTTTGTAGCGCTACACATGCCAGAGCCACAATAATTGTTTCCGAAATCTAGTTATTGTGGAATAGCTATCAGGTAGTTCTGAATGTTTGAACGTCATTCCTTAAAGAAACAAAAATTCTGGTAAGCTCGCACGCACGCGCTACACTTTAATGGCTGGTTCGGTTGTAGGTGACCATTGGCGGCCGCATAGTATGTTTCACTACCACTGTTGATTTCTATAGTTGTAAAGCTAGTAGTCGTCGTCATATGCATTGAAGAGTTCTTAGTCTTCATCGTGACGAGTGGTGAATGGAAAATCCTCCTCAGCATTGTACACTTCCACTAGCTCTTCCCCATAGACTCGAGGATGTGCTGGCCTTATGTGTAAGTCCTCTCCAGAAGGATTGGCACACCAGTAGCCGTTTCTAAAATTGTACATACTGTCTTCTAGAGAATGCGGATGCCTGATTGACCTTTCCCAAGCGGGGTGCCATTTCACCTTTAGCTTCAACGCTGGAGTTTTATTTTACATGCGTGGTAGCACCTGACACCAACGCGGAGAATTTTTTTTTGCTAAAACCTCTGCGCGATCCTAGGCAGCGGCGGTGGTGGTTAGGTGCGGTCTCACGAGCTTTGAACATTATTCTTTCTCCTCGGGGTTTTTGTCGGTTTTTTTTTTTTTTTGCTAAAGTAGCGCGCGTACCGGGGATGGTCGACGGTCGCCACATGGCCCACTCTTACGGGCAAACGGCATTTTCGTGGTAATAAGTTCGGAATCGTCATATTTATGGCCTTTACAATACCCCCGCTTTTAGAAAATAGAGCGTTTTTATTAGCGTTTCAACACAGCGTTGGTATAACCCACTGATACCATTTTCGTAGTAGTTAGTAAAAGATGACAAATCGCCATCAAGTAATCACGATAACGCACAGTATGCCATTTGCAAAAACGTGCACGAGGCAGTTGCCCTAGGAACAACAACGTGTAAAGTGAAATGCACGTGTGTATTATGATTGTTAATAAAAAGTTATTCAAAATTTCAAAAAGAAGTAGACATTTCTAAAATTCTGCAAGCCTTATTCAATCGCAAAAAATGTTTTTGTTTGTGCTAAATTTACAAACGTGATTTACGTGCGTCTTTATTTTGCAATTTGATGTTTTAAAAGAAATCTTCAAACTAAACAAAAAAAACAGGTAAAAGCTGGTTTTGGTACTCTAATAGCCAATATGACGATGATGTTTGTAATATTTCAGGTACTCCCCTTTCCACACAGCTTATTACTAACCAAAATCCTCTAGGCGCCGGGTTAAGTTAAAAAACTGAAACTGCCCTAAACTTTAGCGCAAATACAGAGTACACATTTTGAATCACACGCGCTATGTGCCCTCGGGCGACTTCCCACGAACAAACCGCGAAGATCTTCAACCACAAAACACCTGCCTTTATTTCTACCCCCCTGACCTTCTATCGTCAACATAACCACACGTCCGAGGTTGAAACCTACAACACAGCACTCGCGTTGTTGGTGGAATGATTTTTAAAGTTTTATTTCTGCACACATTGCGGAACCAATTATGGAACAGCTAACATGACTTACAAAACATCTAACATGAAACCAGGCATATTTCTGTGCTCACGCATTCGTCAGTTCAAATTACGCGTCCTTTCCATACACTGGTGCCATAATGCACCAACGCTTTCCCTCGTATATATAAATATAAACCTTACCGTTTTGTACAATTTGATGGAGTGGGGCTTCCTTCGTCATCGGTGTTCCCTACTCCCAATACATTAAACAAGTAAAGTTTCGCTCCCAGTTCGCATCGTCGGAACGGCTGTAACTTTCGTTCAAAGAAGACATTTATGTTCCTGAAAATGAAAGCAGAGTAACATTAAAAGAATAACAGAATTATGTTTGCGCGTTAGGCTCATACTTAAAAGAAAACCCAGATTTTTTTTTGTACTTTACTCTGTTGCCCCTCATTGTTTGACTGCATGTCACTCTAATTGCTAACTGTGAAATAGAAAAACACACATCTGATCAAGTGTTTCTAGGCGAGCACTTTGAACTCACCGGCTGAGTTGCACGTACACGCAAAAATGTATTGAATGGGACTTGGTTCAGCAGCTTGATAAACTAAGCAGTGTGTATACAAAACATTTAATTATCCAAGCATGCTTACGGAATCAATTATTCGATGAAACACCGAATGATTCAAACAGACTCCGTGCTTTCTGGCATCAGAAAAAGAAACTTGCCCATACGTCAATCTTCCGTCATGTGGACATGAAGCTCTGGCAGGGCCAGGTAATCGCACTGCTGTGAACGCAATTTTCTCGAAGCTGATAATCTATGAATATAGGTCGGAGAACTTTCTGCACTGCTTAAAAGCGCCCTATAGGTTACACCTAAGGAAATCACTGTGCGGAGGTGCAAGTGGAGAGCACGAAGCAATTCGACTGCTCTCGTTCAGAACATAGTGGTGCTCGCCTTTTCTCTTTTCTAACGCTAGACGTAGCAGTCACGCAGTGTAAGGCATGTAAGTATAAGGCGTAAGTGCTCAGTCATAAAACGTGAAAAGAAGGTTCCCCTGTTGTGCAATGCTTGGAGACAAAGCGGCGTGTGCTCCTGATGAATGAACGACTAGACAACTTGAGCGCACATCGGAACTGAAGACCTTTAATTCTAACGTGCGTATCTTTATATACCTTAACAACACTTGCGCCACCAGCGGCAGTGATCGCGGAACCGAAACGAAGTATACAACACATTCCCTTCCTTAAAAACAACTTCATGGATCACTAATGTAGTTGGTTGGTGCGTTAGTACACATGCAAAAATACTATACAAAAATACAAGCTGTACAATGCACATAGCTATATACTAATACAAGAGAGATCACAGTATTTATTAAAGAAATCTGACACTATGGATATGCATAAGTTCCACTCGCTACACAACAACTTTACGCACTACACGTTGTAGTTGTAGCGCTAGGGTAGTCGTGACCTTGGTGGCTGCACACTGCGTTGCGGTGTGACTGCTCCTAGAGACCTAGGCGACTACGTAGCAGAAGGAGACGTGGGCGACTGCGCAGCCGAAGGAAACATGTGCACCTGCTCAGTCGAAGGAGCCGCATCCTACGCCCCGTGGTTATCTCTGGCGTAGGGCCCTCACATGCAGTTGGAGTCCCCTCTTCTCTAGCTGTATTGTTTCGTCCCCTCGTATAAATGAAGGCGGAGGATCGTGGTACCTATCTTTGACAACTTGGATGCATTGCACGTTTTACTCTCATCCAGGCGGAAAGAGGATGGTCCCTTCCTGCTGATAACTTCTCTTTACATGTCGCGTAAATCTAATTGTGGGTTTCTTCACTCTGCAGCAATTAACCCTCCCGCAGTGGCAACACAGCCCTCAGAGAAGTTCGACAGCGTCAACTCGTACAAAGAGATAACAAATTACTACAAACACAACAGGTGCGAATTCCCAGTCGCCCACCGCGCACTGAACGCTGCGCAGGCCAATGTATGGAAGCAACTTCAAAGAAATACCTGCCCCAACCCGCTGGCCTTTAGCCACTTCCATCCACAACTCTTCTCGGATAACTGCAAACACTGCCGCCACCGCGCAGACCTCACGCACATTAGGTGGAAATGCCAAAGAAAACCACGTATCAAGGCCCCTCTACCCCCCGTAGATATCAAAATCCTAGAGCACTGGGAAACCCTGCTGCGCTGCCTCCGACTCCCTGACGCAGCTACGACTTGTATAGATGGCCGAAGAAGCCGCCCGGGACCAAGATCTCCTGGCTGACTGACGTCGCAAATGGAGCCCAAGCTCTCTACTTCTCGGCAAATAGAGTTATTTCTCTCTCTCTCTCTCTCTCTCTCTCTCTCTCTCTCTCTCTCTCTCTCTCTCTCTCTCTCTCTGTCGCTCTCTCTCTTTCTCTCTATCGAACTTCAAGTCGGTGCACCCTGCAATGCACAAGAGGTCCGTGGTGTCTTCTTTAATGCAACGTTCCTGCACTATCGGCTGCACGGATGCTGACTTCTCGGCTGACGTCCAACCTGTGCGTCGCGACCAGTCTGCAAGCGGTTACCAGGATTCCTTCGTGACTTCGGTGAAACAAAAGTTGGATCGCCCATCTGTAGGCTGGCAAGATGTCCAAAAAGATGCAGCATACCGTACGTGCCGGGAGTGAGACTTTGGCGCGAGTCTTGCGCAGGGATGACGTGCACATTGTCTATGTTCCAACTTAGAAGCTAATGGGCGCTCTTGGAACAGTGAAAGCGACTTTACCGAAATAACGTTTTCCCGGTGTTGTGAATGAAGTGCCATGCGTGAACTGCGATAGAGTATGCATAGGGGAATCTCCAAATTTCTGAAGACTGTTGAAAGAGCATTGTAATGATGTAAAGAAACAAGACTTTTTCAGTAATAACTACGCGGAACATGCACAATCGTCTAACCTTGAGATAGACTGTGGAAAGAGACGTGTTGTCCCCAATGAGGACTTTGCCGCTAGGCTGTATCTTGAATGTGTAATGATACAGACGAACTATAACACTTTGAACCGCACAGAGAGCAAATGCAAGGTGCAAGGTGTTTAGGTCACTTGCTTCAGCCTACTTAAGCTGATAGCTTTTTCCCTCTGCGTTTAGTGTGAACAAGGTTTCCGTTCGGGGCACCGAAACGTTGGTTGATTGTTTCATTTTAACGCGCCGACGGAACACTGGCGATCAGGCGCGCCGTAGTGGAGGGCTCGAGATTAGTTTTGATTACCTGGGGATCTTTAGTGTGCTACTAAATCTCGTCCACAGGGGCATTTTGGGTTTTCGCATCCATCAGAAAGCGGCCATCGCGGCTGGGAATCTAACCCGCGTCCTCGGTGGTTCAGCGGCACCACGCCTTAGCCACTGAGCCACCGTAGCGGGTGGGGCCGAAACGTCATTATTTTGTGTTCTGTTGTGGCTTGCGTCTTATTATGTAGTTGTCCTTACCGACGAGACTTCCGTCCGTCGAAGCCTCGAATTCAATGTGCTGGTTTGTCTGTGATGCCTCCAGCTTGGAGTTGCGGCAGTTTGGGGGTCTCCTCGTTTTTATTGTTGTTTAAGGCGACAGAGGCTGTCGTAGCCTATGGCATCGACGCAGATCCTGGGAGTCTGTGGAGATGATTCGAGCACCCTACCAGATATGTTATGAATATCAAAGCAGAGGGGCTTATTTAAACGGGGAACTACGCAGCACCATGGGAAGGAACAGCCGCTCAACGTCCCTCCGTGTTCCTTATTCCCTTCAAGATGACCCCTATGTTCAGATTATTACTGCCATCCCAGCAATTCACTCACTTATGAAGGTATTATCTAATGTATCCAGGAACAAAACACGCTCGAGCTGATGTGCCGTGATGATTGCCACAGCAATCGTTTTTTGATTCAATAAATTGCAATGGTTCAATACCATACTTAAGACAAAAAAAGAAATATTTATATTTGTGACACGCTGTGCATACAGTTTAATAAATTTTGTAACCTTTTTTAACAAAAACGATCATTAGCTATTCCTTCTTAGTTTAATAAATAATAATTGTTGCATTATAACAAGCTTAATTTTACCGACAATTTAATTTTTTTCTATAAATGATTGTTCACGTAATTTTTATTGGTTTTTTATGTAAGCTAAGCTGCAATTCGCAATTATAAGATGATATTTTAAAAGAACCCAGTGAGATATACCCGTATTTGATTCCCGGCCTCGGCGGCCCCTGTTCAGATGGGGGCGAAAAGCAAAAACGTCCGTGATTTCGGCGCAAGTTAAAGGGACACTGAAGTGAATTTGTCAAGCTCCCGTTTTCGCTTGCACTGTGTAGACTGGCTCAAATTAGCACACTTTTCATCGTTTATCTGGTTGACAAATGGGTAATTATTTTACAAAGCGCGAAAGAATAAAAACTACCATGCGCGGTTTGCGGCGGCCGCACAAACTAAGCTGTGACGTTGGGAGGAGGGGGCGCCGTGATTGGACGATGCCCAAGGTTAGCAATCAAACAAGTTTCGGTTTCGGTTTCGGTCTGTAAAACAACATGTTTGACATTCGATGGCGTCGTTGGATGGGCATTCTCAATATCCCAGTTATCGTAGTGCCGCGCTTCTGCCATGTTGTCGGCTGTAAAATGCATAAGATAAGCCTCCCAGGACGGCTTGGAATCGTAGCATTCACTATCTGAGGCCTACGCAGTGCATGAACGCCCTCCGCGTCCCCGCAGACACTCAAATGCATGCGCTTTTCCCCCATATTTGGAGCTTGCCTCGCTCATGCCTGTATCGTAAAAAGCGTGTTCGCACCAGGCCAAGGGTGTGTTGATTCTGGCCTGTGTCCACTGCCCGCAAGCAGTCGGTGCTTATGGCAACAGCACGCCAACGAGAACTCGCTAGCGCGCCAGTGCCAGCCTGCGCGAGTTCTATGGACTACTTCGTGGAGCAATGAACGTTGCGGCCCAAAAAAAGGTGAACTCAGTATAGAAAACATCGGCGAAAAACGAAAAAGTTAACTCATAAAAAAAGCATGTACCCACGGCGATTCGAACTCGTGACTTGCAAAACACTTCCAATGACACACCTAGCGCCCCAGACGACTAGGCCACGGAAGGCCGCTGGCGGCGACGGAATATATAAGGTACATAATGTATAACCAGTTTACACTTTTATTTAGTTTTAGTATTTCAAGCAGCTTAGGTGACTATTTGTTGTATTGCGCTCGTGCAGTAAGCGTCCCCCGAGTTTCCACAATAGCTCACGTCTAGCAATTGCATTTCGTAGACTGGAAAGCGTTCGCAGATGCGTAGTCGTGCTGCTGACCGCTCAGCTTGTTCGCCCAGCGCAAAAAAGTGCTTCCCGCACCCTAGTTTTACGCTGTATGGTAAAAATATTAGTTGATTTTATTTCCTTAGTACCTATATTACCTTCGCTCACTCTTCTCCCCCTTCAAGAGGCCTTATATTTTCCTACTGGCGTACCAGTCAGCGAAGCGTCGCATGTGCGCTTGTGCAGCGCTTGTGTGAAGCGACCTTGACTTGGAGCTAGATACAGTGTACAAACTAACGAAGTAAAGAAAGGCGCATTCTTCCATTCCCAAACGTGTTGTGGCTTAGTTTCAACTGATCGAGCGAATTGCGACGACCCGTCGGCGGCAGGCGGACTAAACGGTGGGCCGACTGACTCGGTCGCGGAAGGTCGGCGAGCCGTGCAGTAGCGCAGCCAATTGTCAGCTCCTCTCCTGCGGACGTCACACGAAAACGCCACAGAAAATGGGCGAGCGTAACGAGAGGAGGACAGCATTTTCGAATTGATTTTTCTACTAAATAAATTCGCGTAAACGCGTACAGAGTGGTCGAAACAGGGCCCAGAGACTCCGGACTACAGTTTGCGCTCGTAATCCCACATTGTTTACAAATCACTTCAGTGTGCCTTTAAAGATCCCCAGGTCGACAAAATTATTCCGGAGCCCTCCACTACGGCTCGCCTCATCGCCTGCGTTGCGTCGGCGCGTTAAACAACCACAATCCAGCAAGATGTACGCGTACTCTGCCCATATTCATCTCCGTCAAAATTGCGGCTGCGATGAGATGTTTAGGGTGCACCCACGTGATCTAGCAACCAGCATTTCTAATATTGTTAAGCTCTGTGTGTAAGCCAAGAATGAGGGCATGAATTGTTGAAGCGAAGAGGAAGCCTCACTGCGAGCTCGATTAGTTTTTGATTACATTTCTGGAACGTGCAGCATAGAAATGGATACACAAAACAGGAGAAGTACTTATAAAGAATGACAAAATAATCAAATTTGTCCTTATGGTGCTGTGTATAAAACATGTAGGGAACTATTGATTGCGAGCACATCAAGAATACTTGATAGTTGTTAGGCATGCATACAGAAATTGCATGTACAGTACAGAAATTGCATGTTTTTATCTCACAAGTCTAAAATAAGTGGCTTTCACAGGCTTCTCTATTAGGCGAGATTTGACAGCGTCTGCATTTCTCTTGATGTTTAGCAGGTTGCCTGAACTAAACAACAATGTTATAAAAGGAGGGTGCGCGTTGCTATACCCGACCAAACATCTTGGACAGATTCCATACATAATACACAAATGTTGCCTCAGTCATATATTCATTAACCTGCCGGTTTTTCCGATGGAGACATGTGCACACTTCACTGCTATTGGATACCGCATCTTTCGCTACCAACAAACAGCCCACTATGCGTTCCCAGGCGCACATAAGAATAACATTTAAGATCACTATGTCCAAAATTATAGTACCCATGTTGGTCAGACGCAAAGGTGTCGTTCTGCTCGATATTGTAATAAAAGCACACATGGGGGCGCGCCACGTCGCAGGATTTTATCTTCCCCGACATTAACAAGGTATTTGTTCAATTATGTCCCATTGATTGCGCTTCTGGATGCTTGATCTGCCTCGATAAAGCGAGAGCCTGCGATATGATGAAACATCAATACTTGGGAGGTGTTTATCGCCAATACGGCTTTCCGCA
Source organism: Haemaphysalis longicornis (assembly GCF_048455015.1). NCBI lineage: Eukaryota > Metazoa > Arthropoda > Arachnida > Ixodida > Ixodidae > Haemaphysalis > Haemaphysalis longicornis. Next base: position 97,094,912 of record NW_027526233.1, on the reverse strand, counting down.
GTGTTTGTAGCGGCGCTAGAAATATTGTACTCGGACATGAGCTTCTGGCTTCTTAACAAAGGGCTATAAGACAGTCCGTGTTCTGTAATTCGCACCATACGGCAGAAGTTCTCCAGTCCCATTTGCTATTTGTCCTTTGTGCCCAGCCGCTGCACTGACCACCGGCAAACACAACTTCTCCTTGCCTGGCGTTGCCCAAATCAAGCTGTCCATGTATGCGGACTACAAGTCCCTGTTCATTCAGTGCGAAGCCCGCTACCTAATCTTAAATGGACCCTGCAGCACTTACGATCATTTACTCTGAATGTTTTTTGAGGTAAAGTGTATTGTTCCAGAAATCTCCTCCCGCAAAAATTATGAAAAGCTGTTCAATATCATGGAAGCTACGCGCCATCAAAAATCGGGCATAATTCTTCCCTCTCAAATCGACCGCGGACAACGCAACGAAAGCTGCGCACTCTGTACCGCAGAAGGGGTTGACATAGGGAGTTCTCTTCGGCGGCCTTCGATTATCACATCCCGGGGAGTTTTTTTTTTTCCACAACGTGGAGGCGTTTATTTCCTGTCTTTGTGACACAAAAAAGCACGCTCGGCTACAGGGCTCCTGCGCTGGAGTTTGACGGAATGCAGCGTGCCCTCGTGTCCGAAAGCAGAGGACCCTCGCCGCCCTCAATGTGTTTTCAATTAAAAGCCAGAGTGAACGTTCGTTGTACTTAGTTTAATAGCTTTGTGGCGCGTTTAAATGACTGCAGACTGTATGAAATGGCCCTTAAATTAGTTGCAGAGGATGAACAAAATATTATCCGCTAAAACAAGCCGATTTATCGGCCTTCTGTTAAGACAGCTGTCGGCGTCGTCGCGGCGTGGGACGGAATCACCAGGTCGGGTGTCTAACTTCCTTACGACAATTATCGTTCTTTCTTCTTCCCTACGGTTGACAAAGGAAAGATCACGAGTAGCATCAAAACGAAATGGTGCTCTCCCTATAGCCTGAGGTAACTGCAAAAGGTTGGTTCAGCGGGAGCATGCAAGCGAACGCAAAAATTTCGCAGCCGACACAGCTGACATTGGGGGCCTGGTACCGCTTTGAAAATGAGTGGAAATTTTGTTTTGTCTTTTCGCAAACCAAATTATTCTTGCGTAACGTTTCACGCCACCCGATTTACGAACGACAGAGTACATGTATGCCAGCGAGTAGACAAGTCCATAGCGTCAAATAAACAAATTAGGCGCCATTAAAGGACGCAAAAAAAGCACCAAATCGCACGCCTGCTGCCTGCAGAGATGTGTACTTCTATATTTGCATAACATAACACAGCCTCATACATGGCGCGTGGCCCCAAATATTGACATACGATCATCACTGACTCTATTGGTTATCTTCTAGTGAAGGAGTCGTCGCTAACAATCTGAAAGCCGACACGCCAGTTTTGTCCTCAAATGGAGTTAAACAGCGAGACAAGAACAGAGAATTGATTGCTTCCAGTGGTATTGTTCCCCATCTTCACACTTTGCCAGATTATTGTCAAATAATATTGAAAATTTGCTGAATTTTTTTCTCTTTGCATTTAAAGTCCCACTGCTCCTGCCACCCGATTTGTCGTGCAGCCTTCCTCCGTGTCGGCTGCATGCTACTCGGTCCTACGCCTCAAAACGTTGCTGACCCTTATTCTAGCCTATTAATTGCGAATTGAGAATATATGATGGAAGGGCACAATTAAATCAAGTGAGAGCAAACAAGGAAAGCGGGCGGCCATTCAGTTCGTCCGACCACTTTGTTTTGCGGCCACAAATGTCGGAATCCCAATACAGATTTTAAGCACATTACGCTCGCTGCATTTTGTCACTGAGACACACAACAAAACAGCAAGCTAACGTTGCACAATGTATTTGTAAGGGACACGAAAACAAGCACTGTTTAATAAAAGTGCACACGAAGGTGCGCAAAAAAAACGGCGCGCCGCAGCTACCCGGTGGACTCGCCGAACTCCCGCGATCATCGCCGGTTGCGTCACTCTTCTTTTTTAATCAGCTGTTGTTTAAAAGCCCTTGTCACCTAGAGTATTAGTTCAAACTAGAAGTTTCTCTTCAAATTTTACTCATACGGCCGTCGATCCGGGATCCTTTGAGGGGCAGAGTGCCGTCACCGTGCCGGCACTTTCGTCGGCGCTTTAAACGTGTTTAACGGTGCAAAGCTTTTTCCCTAAGAGAAGGTGATCGCCAGAAGAGATCAGACGCATTGGGGGTGGGCTGGGGACCATGTTCCAAAAGAATCGGGAGCAATGAGCTCATTTTGCTTCTGTCAACACCTGATCCTATGCGACCCGAGCAGGTTTTGTACTACCCGGCAGTACTGCCCGGAAGCCGCTTCCGCAGCGCCCCCTAGGCAGCGCAGGAGGCCTATACCATGGCTGCCTGCTCGCATGCCCGCATTAAGGCTGGTAGGGCGTTTTGGAGCAATAAACGTTTCTTACCGAGTGGGGTCGTCGAAAGGGGAATATTCGTCACTCAAACTCTGTGCGCACTCAAAACCCAAATGAAACGACAAAAGTGTGCTTACAGATACAGGCAAAAAAAAAAAAGGTTAGAACACAGCGCCGACGACGGCGTATCGCCACAGCAAATGCGAGAAATATTCTGTGAAGTGGACCAGCGACAGCCAGCAGGACAGCCATGGCTGCAATGAGGTAAGTTAGTCTATTCCAGGGGTGCATAATAAGAAAAATGTAAGATAGCACGGTTGGTTTTACCGTATCTTTCACAGCGATATGCATGCTCACTGTTTTACGTGCACGTGTAATATTTGGCTCAGGCACTCCTGACAGTTCAATCGAAATATCGCGCAGGTTTACTTGCACTGCTCAAAGAGTGTTGCAGGGATCCTATAAAGAAGTTCTTTGGTGAGTGCGTTGAGTGATTTGAGCTCGACTGAACTGGGCAAAAGTGGGGCGCTGCGCCTCGGCACAGCTCATTGCGGATTGGCTTGCGACGTAGAATGTTTGATTGCCGTCCGTGCCCTTGCTGGGGTGTTCCGTTCCTTGAAAGGAGTAGCACGAAGCACGCGAAGCGCCCCGTCGACACGGCGTACCCGTGTCTTGCGGCTGCAGCGGAGTTGCGGCTGTCCCTCGAAGAGCGAAGCTACATAATTAGGTCATCGGTCTTAGCGGTGATTTTAAGGGCGAAGCTCTTTGGGACCTCGCAATGTCCGTGCCGATGTCTGGCGTAGTCCGTGCGCAAGGGGCTTTACGTGCCACAGCATTGTAGGCCATCTATCCAGAGCGGCGCACACAGTAGCACCATCCGCGTGCCATTTGGGGAGAGTGCCGCTAACTGCAGTAGCAAAGAGCGCGAATTTCAAACTGTACAAAACGCAGAAATGAAGCAAAAACCCTAAACTACCTAATGATAATTCGCGCAAAAAGACGCCGTGAACGATGCCGAGGGTGCGAAGTACTGGGACGTCAATTGTCTGTCGTACGGCGCTTGTCCTTTGCAGTGCATTTACAGCACATGAAAATCATTTAGAACTCGGAGTGCATCAGCACGGACGGACGTTGACGCTCACAACAACGGCAATACACAACTTGAATCCCACTGCTTCGCCCCCTCCGCATCGTTCACGACGTGGAGATGTGTGATTTTTTTAGGTAACACTTATAGGGACCGGGTAGCTGGACAGATGGCTCCACCACTCGGCGCTCCCCTCGTTAGTGCAATAAGCCGGTGCATTGGACTACGCAGCCTTCTATTGGTTTGCTGTGTTTACTTCGTTTTTTGAATATTTAGCGGGTGTTGTAAGCGGATATGTGTATTGAAACGAAGTCTATACAGATGTTGGGATGTTAGATGCACTAACGGTTACGTAAAATTATCGGACGCTTGTGAGGTTAGGTATCGGCTACATTACCATGAGGGCTTTTTGGTGCGATCGACAGTTGGCTCGACCCGATCCGAGTGCTAATATAACCATTAGTATTAATGTTCATTTCTTTTAAATTCCACTAACTGGTAACGCAAAGTTGCTGGACGCTTCAAAGGTTAGATATAACGCTGCATTGACATGAGAGATTTGTTAGCGCTCCTCCACTGGCTCCTTCAGATCTCAGTAGGAATAATACTATTAGTATTAGTATCAATTCCTGCCATTTTAAATTACCTTCACTGGTTTCAATGATCGCAGTTTCGAAACCAGCCGTACCGGTGGGATACCTCGACACGTGCGGTTTGAAAAGAAAGGCACTTACGTATTAGATCGATTACCGTGTTGCATTGGAAATGTCTCAGCAGTTTACAATTTCTGTGACCGTGAGCTGTGATCGTACAGTTTTCGTGAATGACCTCACGGTAGCCTAAGAGCCAAGTCAGAACTCTCGCGTTTGTAGTGGTCATTTTATAAAGAGCCATAGTAATTCAACCCCCAACAGCCCAAGCTGGAAATCTTTTCCCCTACTTTCCCCATTTTACCCCCTAGTGTTGACGTAAGCCTGTGTTTTGATGGTTAAACATTATTGCAGAGCACTGAAAAATCGGGTAATACCTTGTGAAGAAACCAAAACGAATGACTAGTTGCCTCAAATACAGGCGTTTCAGCCCACGTCCTCCGGCACAGACTTATTTCCGACACGGTGGAAGCAGTTAGGATTTGGAGAAGGGTGAGTGCCCGGGCAAAATAAATATAAAAATCTTACAGCCCTGCATCTAACGACGGCGATGGTGGGACGCGAAGATATCTTGTGGTGACATAAAATGGGCAAGGGTCAAACTCGAAGACATTGCGACCAGAAGACCAGATTGCGTGCTGGTGAAATCCAAAGCTCAAATAGTCAAAGTTTAAATCCAGAAGGCAAGCAGGCATTCCCTCGCGAGAAACCTTTACGATAAACCATCGCAGTCGTTATACAGTGGAATGTATGATTCTTCAAGCGTAGATGGCAGCTTCTGGTAAAACACGATCGCAGACTTCACTTGGGAAACTGAGGGCAGGTTTTTGCCACGGTCCTGTGTTTTTCGAAAAACCATTAAGAAACTAACAAGCAACCATGGTCAGTCATATTACAGTCATAAAAGAACGCTTGTCCACCACAAACAGTACATTTCTAGTATTATGCCGCATTTATTCTGTAGACGATTCCCAATGGCTGAGTAAACGTATTTCTATGATATAAACATATTCCTACGGTAATGATGAAGTTACATGGTGTCGTCCATCAGAATTCTTCTTTTGGATAAATCTTAGAAGGTACCCCTCAAATTTGTCTTTCGCTTGTGCACGACGACGTTTCGGCATGAACTCTGAATGCCAGTGGCGCAGCATCTTTAGATTTGATGTACACAATGGCTATGGAGTAGCATTTAAGCACAATATATTCCTCGATCAACCAAACTTCACGCATGTATGAAAAATTTTAACGAAGGAATGGACTTGCATCTTCAGCTTGACTTCAAGCTTGGCGCCTTGAATATCGTCTGCTATTTTTAATTACTGAGTATGGGCAAAATCAGACTTATCACATGCCTCTTAAAGGTCTCATCTGCCTTCAAGATTTACTGATCTGAGAAACTTTCTTGGGGTTATCGACGCTTTGCAAGCCGCACTACAACCGAACGACAGGAAGCCATCTAGAACTACGCTGCGCTGACCATTATCGGCATTCCACTGACGAGCGGTTGGCTGCGGGTGGCGCTGTTTGCTGAGGCTACGGTTGTGCCATACAACGGCCTCCCGGTTCCTTTAGCAAAACCGCAGCGCCATTATACCACACCGATCACCACGAAATGTAATTCCTTTTTTGGTTGGGCAAGACTCAAACATAGTCCCTTGGGGCGTTTAGGCTGCCTATGTTCACGTGTGTTTTTAGTCTCCCGTTCTTGCAAACCACGTAGCGTGCTGCTGGTACGTGCAGTGTTTTACGTTGATGACTCAACTCGGTTTTCAATAAAGGTCGTGCTGCAGTATTTTATTGAAACTTCCAGTTTGATTTTTCACAGGAAACATATTGTCGCAATGTCTCCGAGCAGTCGCCGCCATGTAATGTGTACGTTAATACAGGTAAAAAATTTCCTAAATGCCTTTCCCTGTCCGAGTTTCAGGGAAATTAGGGCGCGATTTATGCGGAAAACTTGCAACATAGCAATTACAGAATGAGCGGACACGGAGATCACGCAGCATCATTTGTTCTACAGCTGTCGTTGGCGGCACTTCTGAAAAATGTTTGTGATTTGCAATGGTTGCGGGGCAAGAACTCCACCCGACGTTTGACCGTCTGGAAGATTGGCATGGTGCGTTCCGTATAGTGCCCGCAATGTGGTAACACTGAAAAATTACCACAGGCCTTGCTGCAGTGTCTTGTAGTGGCGACGATTTGGTCTATATTAAGCAGGCTGTTCGGTTTCACACTTCAAATGAAGGCTCGTTCGAATTATGTGGTATTAAACATTCTAATGTTCGCTGGTGCATTTTTACCGTATCGCAGTCGTGGTGCCGCGTGTCTGCAAGCACGAACCCAGCTGGTTGTGCTCCGACAGCTGTGGCGTATAAGATCGATTCTCATGAGTAACTTGGAGCAGGGGCTGGCCGCTCTAACCGAAGGCAATTTCGAGTTATCCTGATACATAGGCTTTATAGTCCCGAGAACAGGACCCTGAGCATCTGACAGTGCCGTATTGAAACGTTCCTAACGCGGAACACTACTGTTTTTGAATGACTACCGTGAGGTTTGTAAACATTATGTGACTAAGTTTTTGTAGAAATGTGTCCATTTCAAAGACTTTTTACAGGGCGTTGAATGCGGGGTTTCTAATTCACTGATTGGGTAAGTCACTGATTTAGTAATTTTATGTTTTGAGGATAGCGCTTTTTCCACTATTTCCTCCGCCCTATTACATGGTACTTTCAAACATGGTCTTTCACACCCCACAATGCACTATTTCTTACGATCGTTCTTGAAGCGACCATTTTGTTTTACCCTGCAACAAGCACTTCCTCTTTTGATTTTTTGCTGGAAAACCAAGCTTACATGGTTGTTACATGCCAGCCTATTAAGTCGAGTAGAGACGCTCCCATGGGCTGAAAGACTCATTTCATTTGATGGCGCAAGCAGGGATTCGTTAAGTTGGGTCGCCTTAACAAAAAACTGCAATAGAAAACACGTCGAAAAAAAAAAAGAAAAACTTAAAAAATCAAGAAGATTTACGAAGCCAGAAGTATCTATATAGACACAATTGATTGATTGTAGGGTTTAACTCACCGACGAAATGCAGGCGATGAGGAGCGCCGCACTTGAGGGGTCTTGATTAATTTTGAGCACCTGGGGATCTTTGACATGCGCCGAACTCTCGTACACGCGGGCGTTGTTTGTGCTTTTCGCCTTTATCAGAAAAGCGGACCCCGCGGCCGGGGATCAAAACAACCTCCTTGTGTTGAGAAGTACAACGCCTTAGCAACTCAGCCACCGCGGGGAGTTGAATTTAAATCATCTGAAGCCCTGTCGCCTTTGGCGCATTAGAGCCACCCTTTGAATATTTGCTTGATTTTTCTTTCTGCTACGGACTTGGCCGGTTCTATTTTTGATAGAAATCTTCGCGGAGGCGTATTTTTGAACAAAGCTTCGTAAAAAATGTAACCAAGTATTTATTGCAATTTTCCCGGTCGACAAAGACAGTGCAATTGCTTGTGATTGCTTCCTACTTATCGGGCTGTTCAGTTTAGGACATTGTTAAAATAACAAACGTCAGCAGACCCTCCTTGTTTAATGGAACAGCTCTTAGAGACCAATAAACGTGCGTACAAAGCGTGCATGCTGCTCCAAGTGAGCTCCCACAATGGCTCTATTTCCGTGATGCGTGTGCGTGCTTTCCGGATTCACAGATCAAACTGTTGACCTTTAACTAATAATGTCCCCACACTGACCGTTGATTGCTCCCTGTAGGCTAATCAAATATGTACGGTTACTATGTAATAATGCAATCCTCAGTAGTCTAGGCGCAGAACTATTGGCTATAGCGCAATAAACTGAGTTCATGCACCCGCAGGGCCATAATTTTTAAGGGCCGTAATTGCTTTATCGTTAAGTTGTTTTCTTGATTTAATTAGCCCCACTTCGTCATAAGTGAGGGTTCTTTAGTAGGTTTCACGTCGGTTTGCGGACGTTGCACACTGTACGAGGGCGTGTGGTTTATGTACTACATCGCAAAGACAATGTGGGGCTTGTACTTATCTTGTAAACAGTATATCGCAACAAACATTTTCTCCGCAAATTAGATAAAGTAGTGTTGCGAGGAAGTGCTTTTCGATGCGCAGAAGAATTAAAAAGGAAACGTGCGCCTGACGAAGGGAGCCGGCCAATACCACGTCGAAATAGTTCGGGAGAGGAGGAAATGGAAGAAAGGGTGGCGCACGCTGGAAGCAGGGAGGAGCAGGTGGTACCAGAAGCTCTCGTCTGGGCAAGAATGTCTAGGGGATCTTCGTCACGGAGCCGCACATTCCTCCTGGAAGCTCTCGGCTGAGCGTTTACGTCGCGACGGGCTACACCGGCTCTCGTCCTGTGTAGACCAGCCACGAAGAGCCCGGGACGAATATGACGTGTTGTTCATCGGCCGGAACGCCGGAATCTACAAGCGCACCCAGCCCTGCGCACCAAGCCAGCTCATCGACAGCGACACACACGTGAGCGCAAACAATTGGGAGTGGAAGTGTTTCATGGTACTTTTTGTCATAGGACTGTTAGATTACCTTGATTTTTATTGGTGTACCTTACTTTCTAGTTTGTCCCGTCAATATAAATTCTGCTTCTCCAAAGCCACAGCCTCGCCCTTCTGGGCCGGGTCAGATTAACACCTCCCCGTTTGAAAAACAATTTGCTTTACAATTGTATGACACAAAGAAAAAAAGTTCTTTTGCTTTTCAGGGTGAATGAACCTTTTTTCAACAACCAGATAAATTTCACCAGGCACCTAATTCTGCTAGCGTAATCTGAAGGTAATAGCCTGGCGATACAAATTTTCTACTTGCACATCATCTATGCGCCAAATCACTTCCCTTTATTCTTTTGGCGCGAATCACATTGACCTGCTATTTTCCTCCAGACTCTAGAGCTGAATGCGACCCAAAACGCTCCAGGGAAAAGTTTCAATCATTTGGGTTCGTTGTTCAAACCTGCATTTCTTTTCCTTGCATTTCTTGCGCGGCAAACTACAATGGTTAAATATTGTAATGATCGTTTAAGGACAGGGCACGGTTCGATTTGGGCCTCTCACAGTTTACACCGACAAAGCAGCCCTTTTGGCAATTTAATTTGCATTATGCAAAATGTTTTGCTTTAATGAGTTCAGTTTTGCATACCATTACTGAACCGGTGCCCCCTGGTCATTCTGAGGAAAATAGTTTTTTCCCAAAAAAGGAAGTTCGGTGTTCTTGATGTTTATCACGTTTTAGTGATTTGCTTGTATATGCAATGCCAGTATTGTGATGCTTTTTACTGTGGGTGTCAGATGTTCTTCAATGTAGAGTGAAATCTGTCCAGAGGTGTTCTGTTTATTTCTTTTCGGCCGGAGGAGGAGTAATACAGGCTTGTCAGGTAAGCAGGTTAGTTGTACTTGGCTTGCAGCTTCTTGAGACTACCTGTGATCGTTTTTGAAAACTTTTTTCTGCGTTAGCATCGCTGTCCCCTCTAATTCATAATGTCAGGTCACCCTCGTATGCAGATTATTTCGGTGTGGGTTTAATATTTAATGGGTTTAACGTTTAATCTTCTCGGGATGTTTAGTATGGCAAGTTTGAAGGGGAGGGGTGGCAGTACCGCCCCCTCTTGATTTTTTTATAAGTAGCAGTGCTATGGTGTCTCATTTGACATCTCCTGCTGATATTCTTGTTCTTCTTGAGTGAAAGTTTTGGATGCACCTGTATGCTCTTTATCTGGGTTTTGTATTCTGAGTTTTTAGAACAGTAGGGTGTTTTACATGGTCGACTGCTTTGTGGAGGTTTGGGTTATGAGTGGTGCGTGTCAGACTGATTGGCTGTGGGGGTTATTTCTTTTTAAGTTGTAGAAATATATACTGTGTGGAGTGCCCCGCTTGAAAACCTATTATTATTGGTTGCAAGATTTTGAATGTGTTTAACTGTTGTAGTTTCGCATGTATTAGATTCTTCAGTAGTTTGCTAGGCATGAAGGTAGTGTTATAGATCTGAGTTTTTAGATTTCAAAACATTTCCTTGGTTTGGGTATAAACGTGACATTAGCATGTTTACATTCATGGCGTAGTGTTTTCATCGACGAGTATCGGTTGAAGTGAGCACTGAGGCTTGTTGTGGATGAGCCATCTAGGTTTCTGAACATTTTGTTTGTAATATTATCGGGTCCTGGGGCGGATTGTGTGCGTAGTTTGTGTAGTGCTCCCCTTACTTCCGATTCACATATTTGTTCATCTTTCGTGATTTGCTCCTCCTCTATACGGGGAATGGGGTACGGTGATACTCCTGGGAAGTACATATCTCTAGTTGAGCTGTTGAGCTCTTCTTGTCCTTTATAGTACTTTCTACAAGGTGGGTCAATGGGTTTGTTGCTTCTTATTCATTATTGTTTGGGTCAGTGGGGTGCTTTAATAACTGCCATGTTCTTTTCATGCCCATGTTTCCTTTGATGTGGTTCCATATGCCACGCCATTCGATTTGGGCGGATTTAGCTTTGTTTTTTTGTGTTGTAATGTGTATTTTGTGCAATTTCGTGCATAGGCGCTGGTTGCATTATTTTTCCGCTACTTTTTTGTGTGCTCTGGTTGGATTCCCTGAGGTGTAGAAGATGGGGGTCCAATATTTATTCTCAAAGAGATTCATCTAACTTTTTCGTGCTTAGCTTGACATCATTGAGCAGTTGCTGTGTACAAATAGGCTTTCTTTCCTGGTGATTGCTCTAGGTTTTGTGCCAGTCTCAATTGTGGCCAGTTGATTATATATGGCGGTTGACGTAGTTGTCTTAGCTCATTACCGATGGGTAGTGTTACTCATATTATGTTGTGGTAACTATTTAGTGTGAGTTCTGTTATGTTGCTTTTTCATTTTTATTGTGAAGGTTAGATCGGACGCAGTAACTCCGTACGCTATTTTCTATCCTGGTAGGTACCTGGAGGCCAATTTAGTGTGTGAGATGTAGTTGTTGCACGTGCTTCCGTACGTGTATTCCCTTTAATATGTCTGTATACTAACCCCAGGCTCGATGTGGTGAGTTTGAGTCTCCCGTTACAACGACGGGTCGTCTTCCAGCTGCATTTTACGCTAGTGTGAAAAGCTTCTTGAAATATTGGTAACGCGCGTTTGTGCGGCTGTATACGTTGAGTTTGTGGAGTGTGTCTTGTTGTTTTGGGGTGTGGTGAATAGTAAGAATGTCGTTTTTTATGTCAGTGTTTTCGACGTGTTCCCTTATTTGTGGGATGTTGCTGTGATGGTATTCATCCAGCTTGGTAATGCTCTTTAAAAGGGAAGCAAAATCGTTTTGCCTGTTCCTTTCAGCGTTAAACTGAGGGAGTGGATTGTGGAGTTTGGATATTCAACTGTAGGCTCGGCTTTTTCTTAGAGTATCCTCATCAATTTCATTGCCATAGCATTATACTCTTTTCAACATTTGCCATTAGGAGCAGGGCACGACATTTCGTCTTGGCTTATTTTTTATTGTTTGCAGTAATGGCTGAATGCCTGCGTGTAGTTCATTTCGAGTGTCTGAAGGCTGGCAATAAACTTGCTGCAGCTTGGCTTATATTCTACTGCCTGCTCGTAAAGTGTTTTTTCCCGATGTTGCTTAAACTCTTGTCCGCAATCGTAGTTCGTTGGTCGAGTGAGGGGTCGGGGGTGATCAGAACTTGGATTCTCCGCTTTGCCTTTCGTGCGGGGGAAGAGCGGCGCGTCCATTTGCACGTCTGATTTCTATTTAGCTATACGCGTGGCTATTTGTGCACGTAGTGTTTGATTTTTTGCACTTTATTTCCTGGCGCCTATCCTTTAGTTCTTGGACGTACTCAGGGGTATCGTGGGTTAGCTGGTGGGGGTGGGGGGCGTGACTTTGGGCACTGAGCTGTGGAAAGAAGCAACTGTGTGTGCCTCACCTTTCAGTCACGGTTTGGCTTACTTGTTGTTCATTGGGTGCTGCTTTCTTCGTTATTTATGGACTGTTGGTTTAGTTGTCGCTTGAGGGTTGACTGTCACTGTTTGGTGAAGGTTTAAAAGAGAGTTCTTAAGCACTTCAAAGTTTAGTGTTATTTGTCGACGTGGTTGAAAACGTTGCGGACAGTCGTCATTCCGGTCGCGTGACTACTCCCGCACACATTGAATTTTGGGTTTTATGAGTTGTCTTGGGTGGGATTCGGTGTTCCCCAGATATTTCAGCAGCTTGCATGCTTCTGATTTAGACAGACAGCCTCTTTGTGATCCATATGTCAACACTACAATGGCTGCTTGGATTTTACGTTGATATGGCTTCCAGGGGAACGGTGTAAACCTCTATTCAACCCAATAAAGACTCCGTATTGATTCAAAAGCATTCGTACCATATTCAATGTTTAGTCTCTTTGCTGCCAAATGGGGGTTTCTGGATTGTAGCTTAAGATGCCATTTGGATGCCTTCATCGGTATTAGTTAAAAAAATACTGAAATATATTCCTTCTCTGGTTGGCCTGTAACTCTAGTTTATCATAGCCAAGGCTGACAGGTGACCGAAAGTTGTCGTTTTATTCCTGATGCATGGCTCTTGTATGCAGACCACTATCCCAATGCGTTTCATGTTGAAAGAGCAAAAACGTTTCGCGCACAATGCGCGTATGGTGTCAGCAACATAGTTTTCACCACTAAATTCAAAGCTTGAGATACTGGCTCGAATAATGAGTCGATTAATTTCGGGCAACGTGATGCGTCATCATCAGCGCTCCGAAATCCTGGTTCTATCCAAGAAACTAGAGGGATACACATTCTGAAATTCAGCTTTATGCTGATGATACGACGCTTTGGACTAATATAGGCAGTTACGGAGATATAGAAGAACTACTACAACGCACAGTAGATACGATAAACGCATTCATGTCCCCTAAGTGTCCGACCTGCTCCACGGAGAAGTCATCACTACTTATTCTCCGCCCTGAACACCGTACGCGATGGTAAATGCCCACTAATGATCCCCAGATTAAGCGGCATCACCCAGGAAAACCATACCTGATGTAACTCAATTCGAATCCTGGTTTTAACTATCCACGCTACAGGAAGTAACACGGAAACCATCAAGGTATTGGGCAAGCGAACTACTCAGACCATCCGCCTTATCTCTCGTATTCACAACCGAAAAGGGCGTACGAAAAAAGAAAGCATAATAAAACTTTTCCAGGCTTTCATCATTAACCGGATCAACTACGTCATCCTTTATCTTAATTTCAAGAAGGGGGAAAAACAACACAACGATTAAGAGGGCATATAAAGGAGCTATTGGACTACTGACGTCCATCCCAAACGACAGGTTCGATGCCTTGGGTCTTCACAACCGCATTGATGAGCTCATAGAGGCGCAGTAGCCCTCACAATTTGAAACTCTCCGTAACTCCTACGGGGCGACACATCATAAGAGAACTTTGCATTCCCTACGGAATGACACAAGTCGAGGAAGTTAACATACCCGCCGCGCTACGAGAGGTTATACGCAAAACTCCACTATCATTAAACATGGATCTGACATATAACAAGGCAAGGAGAACGGCATGAGCACAACACTTCACAAAACAATACGGCAACAACCCCAAAACAGTATTTCTAGACGAAGCAGACTATCCCCACAACAACGCCATGGCTGTGGTGGTAGTGTACCACAAATTACAAACGCTCTCCTCTGCGACAGTCTTACAAAGAATACTACCTCTTCAGAACAGGCAGCAATCGCTCGTGCGATCATGGGAACTTGAGACAGATATATAATCAACGAATTCAACGCAGCCATACTTAGCTACAGTAAAGGACGGATTTACGAACTCGCCGCAAGAATGCTTCAACAGCTGCAAGCACCAGATTACCGGACATTGAAACTTATCTGGACTCTTGTACACGAATGGTTACAGGGCAACGAATAAGCCCACACAGCTGCTTGCGAAATCGTCACCCGAGCAGCAATTAACACCCTCACCCAGTGGCAACAGGGCACTCAGTGAAGTTTGACAACTTCAACACATACAAAAAGATAACAAATTACTAGAAACACAGCAGGTGCTAATTCCTAGCCGCCCACAGCACACTCAACGCTGCGCAGGCCAAGGCAAGAAGGCAACTTCAAACAAACACCTACCCAAACCCGCTGGCCTAGAGTCACTTACATCCAGAAATCATCTCGGACAAGTGAAAACACTGCGGGCACCACGGAGACCTCACGCACATGATGTGAAAATGCAAAAAAAAAACCCACGGAGCAAGACGCCTCTACCCCCTATAGAAATCAAACACCTACAGCAATGGGAAACCCCGCTGCGCAGGTCCGATCACCTAACGCAGCTACGTCTCGTACAGATGGCCGAAAAAGCCGCCAGGGACCAAGATCTCCTGCTGACTAATGTGGCAAAGAGAGCCCAAGCTCTCTACTTGTGGGCAAATAAAGTTCTTTCTCTCTCTTGAACTTGAGATCGGTGCACCCTGCAGTGCACATGAGGTGCGTATTGTCTTCTTTAATGCAACGTTCCTGCAATACCTGCTGCAGGGATGCTGACCACTAGGCTGATGTCCAACATGTCCTTCGCGACCTGTCTGCAAGTGGTTGCGAGAATTCATTCGTAACTTAGGTTGAACACAAGTTGTATCGCGCCTCTGTAGTCTGGCAAGAGGCCCAAAGAGATGCAGCATACCGTACGGGCCTGGAGTGAGGGCGATTTTTGGCCCGAGCCCTGCGCAGGTATTACGTGCACATTGCCCATGTTCCTACCCAGAAGTTAAAAGACGCTCTGGTAACAGTGAAAGAGAGATTCCCAAAATACCTTTTTCCCGGTGTTGTGTATGCAGTGCCATGTGATAGAGTATACATAGGGGAATCTGTAAATTTAGAATGACTGTTAAAAGAGCATTGTAATGATTTAAGGAAATAAAAAGTGTCCAGTAATGCCTTCGCAGAACATGCATAATCGTCTAACCATGAGATAGACTGTGGCAAGACACGTGTTGTAGCCACTGAGAAGTACCTCGCCACTAGGTTGTATCTTGAATCTGTAATGATACAGACGAACTAAAACACTCTGAACCTGAAAGACTGTGATCTGCCCCCCCCCCCCTCGACTGGCGAGCTGTTTAGGTCACGCGTGCCTACTTAAGCTCCTAGCTTTCTTTCTCTGCTTTTAGTGTGAACAAGGCTCCCGTTTGGGGTGTTGAAAGGTTGATCGTGGTGTTTAACGTGCCGACGCTACGCTAGCGATGCGGCGCGCCGTAGCGGCGGGCTGCGGAACAATTTTAACCAGCTGGGTATTTTTAGCGTGCACCGAAATCTCGTACACAGGGGCAATTTTTGTTTTCGCCTCCCTCAGAAAGCGGCCGTCGCGGCTGGGAATCTATCACGCGTCCTCGTTCTTGGCAGCACAACTCCTTAGCCATCGATCCATCGTGGCGGGTTGGGCGGAAACGTCATTATTTTGTATTCGCTTGTGGTTCGCGTCTTCTTATGTATTTGCCCTTCCCGACAAGACTTGCGTGCGTCGAAGCCTCGATTGCAATGTGCTGGGTTGTGTGTGGTGCCTCGAGCTTCGAGTGGCCGCCGTTTGGGAGTCTCCTTTGTCGTATTGTTGTTGAAGGCGACAGAGGCTGCCGTAGGCTCAGGTTTCGACGCGAATCCTGGGAGTCTGTGGTGATGACTCGAGCACCCCTACCAAAGGTATTATGAATAGCTTAGCAGAGACGTTTATTTAAAGGGGCAACCACGCCGCACCATGGAAAGAAACGCCCATTCAGCGTCAGCCCGTGTTCCTTTTTTTCTTCTAGACGATCTCTTTCTTTATAATATCACTGCCATTCTCGCAATTCATTCACTGCCTAAAGTCAACATGTCGCGTAAGCAAAGGAATATTTATTTTCTCCTGTAACCAAAGCAGGTACAAAACACTCGGGGTTACGCTTTTCCACGTTCACATACTCGGTCCGTCCGTTACATTCCAGTTACGACATCTCTCCTTGCTATTAACAAAGCAGATACGAAACGAGTCAAGAACTAGCACGGCATGAACACGAATGCAAATGACGTACACTTCTTGGTACATAAATTGTGCACTGAGAGGACAGCCTGTGTCCTGGGAGGGGGGGACTGCTCCCCCACCCCAGGCACCAGCTCCCTTTACACAAGACGTTTCATTTAGTCGGGGTCTTCCTTGCTACATACGCGACTACAAAACATTCAAATTCAGAAACAAATAGAAAAGAAACCGAGAATTGGTTTGTTTACTGTACCACATACACTTATTTGGCCCACCTTCCCATTTGGGGCCACAAAACCTATTGAATACTCAGAACATGACCTCTGTTTACAGAATGCAATTTTAACTACCTTTGCCAGTAGCAACACAATCACGCGGTTTACATCCGCACCACATGGCTTACACCTGTAAAAACGCAAGTACGCGGCTTACATTTGCGAGCCCGCTCGCTTTGTAGTAGAGTGAGGCGCCAAGTGCACAGGTGCGGGAGGAACGTCTCCCCGCCCGAGGCGCTTGCGCCTTTTAAAAGCCTCCCCTTATGTTCCCGTAAACTTGACCCTTACGTTATTGGAGTGCAACTCAAGTGCACTCACTTTTATGAGCCTCCCGTTATATTCCCATGAAATGTAGCCCCTGTATTGAAGTGCGGCTCAGGCGCACCCATTTTTATAAGCCTCCCTTTATGTTCCCGTAAAGCGTAATCCGTATATTGGAGTGCAACTCAGGTGCACTCGCCCGTTTTGAACCTCAATGAAAGGACAAGACCATTTTCTCAAGAAACGTTCTTCCCCTAAGAAGAAGAGCTCTGCTTCCAGGTTTTCTGTTAGTTTTGTGTGCATGTGGATCAGTATATTCCACTGGTTACGTCGGGGGCGCAATTGCTTGACAGCGATATGCCTGTTTATCCACAGCACATAAAAACCAATCGTTATGATAAGCACTGCTAGAGGGTTTCTTGGGCACCGTCTCTCCTCCAGGAAGTTCCGAATGCGGAGTTGTCTATATGCCTGCTCACTATGCACCAAAATGTTTTGGCCACTGTGCATTGGATCATTGCATGTTCATTTGTCTCCCTCTGATTACAGTCCACACACTTGTCTATTGTTGTTGTACCCCATCTCCTTAAGACAGTTCTCGTCTGCAAGACTGACCACCTATACTTCCATGTAACGTCCTGGGCTTCACCCGGTACATTTGCAATGATCAGCGTGCGCCAGGGAAAGTTCTTTTGTTTCTCGTCTAGGTTTTCAGAGCTCGTCTCATCTAGTTTCTGAGCCAGTTCTATGTTCCTCATATCTTCTATTTCCCTTTGTGAATTATGTGTAGTTAGTTTCTTATATGCCGCTATTACTTTGGTGTAAAAGGGGGGTGGCTGAGTGGCGTTGGGAACATCCGGAGTGTACTGGAGAAATAACCTAGCTTGCGATCCCAAGAAATATACACCGAGCTGCCTTGCTGGATGCCCCGTCTGCAGATCAAGGACCCTAAGAACACTTTTCAAAGCATAGGTCACGGCATAATTGGTTACAAAGGGGATGTTCCACCCCCCGAATTGTCTGGGCAGGCCCAGTTTCCCGGTTTTGACCAGGGCTGTTTTATCCGACCAGGACAGGCGCAATACTTCAATAGTAATTTTAACCGCTATGTATCGAGGAAGGGCAGCTGTCCCTGCTATGTACCATACTTTTCCTGTAAAATCGTTTAATGCCAGATACCTTCTACCAACGCATGAAAAATCGTACGATACAGCTTCGTTTGTTACAAGGGTAGTAGTTGTTTTGCTACAAAATGGATACACAATTTGCGGCTGTTTCACTTAAAAATAGTAGTAGTTGAGTATAATACTTTTAAACACGAAAAAAGTGTGTTTATTTGCGACAGATTGTCTTTAGCAATTCTTATTTTTTATAGCGTTTCTAAGCGCAGCCACTTTTACCTATTATTTTTAGTTTACTACAAATGTTGTAGTTTTAATTTGTCTCAAAAATGCTACTAAAACGTAAATTTTAAATAAATATTTTTTATTTTGTTTTTAACGAATTTTATGTGACCTAAGGTGCATTTGGCATTCATAAGAAAATATACTTCAAAGCACGCCGTAATCTACAATCGTACTGCGGTTACATCATCTCCGAAAAAACCGCGCCTTCCAGGAGATGTTGGGGCTGCACCCACGTAATCTAGCAACCAGCGTTTGTAATATTGTTAAGCTCTGTGTACTGCGACAATGATAGCATGAATTTTGAAGCGAAGACGAAGCATCACCGTGAGCTCGATCAGTTTGTGATGATACTATTCTGGAACTTTCAGCATAGAAATGGATAGAGAAAAGATAAAAGGGAGAAGTGCTTATAAAGAATCACAATTCATTCACATTTGTACCCTGTGGCGTTGTGTAC
This sequence comes from Haemaphysalis longicornis, assembly GCF_048455015.1. Classification (NCBI taxonomy): domain Eukaryota; kingdom Metazoa; phylum Arthropoda; class Arachnida; order Ixodida; family Ixodidae; genus Haemaphysalis; species Haemaphysalis longicornis. The sequence continues at coordinate 97,076,328 of NW_027526233.1, read as the reverse complement.
GAGATATGTAAGGAACCATTGATTGCGGGCATATCAAGAATACTTGGTAGTTGTTAGGGATTTATATAAATGAGGACTGAAATTGCATGTTTTTATCTCCAAAGGCTGAAATAAGCGGCATTCACAGCCTTCTGTATAAGGGAAGATTTGACAGCGGCTGAATTTCTTTTGATGTTTTAGCACGTTGCTTAAAGGAGTACTGACACGAAATTTCAAAGCTGAGATAACTAAGTAAAACACTTCCTTTTTATCAGGAGATATCTCACAGCAAGTTTCAACAGCAACCGTTCAGCGAAACATATTTAAAATCCATTTTAATCTTCGCCCGCACGAGAAAGCCCAGAGCGGGCCGACGTGACATCATCTGCTACGTGCCCCAAACTGCCGACGTCGGGGCTTCCGTGACGAAGCCGACGCGCTGGCTGTGGTTGGCGCGCGCTGCTCGGGCGTGTGTACACGTCATGGTTTTGAGACTGACGTCATGCTGCCCGGGCCTGTGGGGACGGTGAAAACCTCGGCCGGTCTGGGCGCGCGCGTGCGCTCGCTCGCGCGCGCTTCCAGAGAGGCAGCGATACGGCAAGAATGGTGACGTCATGTTATACATGCTGTCATGGCGGCCGCTCGGCGTTTTTCAGTCGAAACCGAAACTGGCACGAATAAACGACGCCGTAAATGGATGTTTACGCTGCGCTCGACCGTATAATCTGTCATTCTATGATTAGTGGGCTGGTAGGCACGCATAGCAGCGAAAAAAACGTAACATAAAAATTTCGTGTCAGTACTACTTTAAACTAAACAATGTTATAAAAGTAGGGTGCGCATCTACACACGTTGCTATGCCCGACCAAATATCTCGGAGAGATTCCATACAGACTACACAAATGATTCCTGAGTGTTATATTCATTAACCTGCCTCTTTTTCGGATGGAGACATGTGCACACTTCACTGCTATTGTGTACCACATCTTTCGCTATCAACAAAGAGCTCGCGATGCACCCCCAGGTACACCTAAGAATAACATTTAAGATCACTATCTCCAAGATTAAACTACCCATGTTGTCCAGACGCAACGGTGCCGTTTTGTTTGATATTATAATCAAAACACACATCCGGGGACGCCACGTCGCACGATTTTATCATCGCCGACACCAGCGAGAGATTTCTTCAATTATGTCACATTGATTGCGCTCCTGGATGCTTGATCTGCCTCAACAATGCTTGGTAAGCGTTTACCGCCAATAGGGCTTTCCGCAGACTTTGTAAGAACGCTAGAAATATTGCACTCTGACGTGAGCTTCTGCCTCCTTAACAAGGGTCTATAAGACAGTCCGTGTTCTGTCATTAGCCGCATTCGGCAGGCGTTCCCCAGTCCCCTTTGCTCCAAGTCCATTTTTCCGAGACGCTGCAATGAGCACTGGCAACCACCGCTTCTCGTTGCGTGGCGTTGCCCAAATCGTATTGTCCATTTATGCGGACTACATGTCCCTATTCATACAGTGCGAAGACAGCTACCTAACCTTCAAGGCACCCTGCAGCACTTACGATCATTTACTCTGAATGTTTTTTGGGGTAAGGTTTATTGTCCCAAAAATCTCCTCCCGCAAGAATTATTAAAGCCGTTGAATACCACCGAAGCTACGCACCATCATAATCGCGCATAATTCTTACCTCTCAACCAGACTGCGGACGACGTAAAGAAAGCTGAGCGCTCTCTTCCGGAGAGGGGGTAGCTAAAGGGGGCGCTGTCAAAACAGCACACGACGAAAGGGCACGCGACAGAAGAGCACCGACATAACAGCACGGCGTCAAAAGGGCACCCGACAAAACAGCACGCGACAAAACAGCACGGCGTCAAAAGCGCACGCGACGGAACAGCACGTTGACAAAACAGCACAGCGTCAAAACAGCACAGCGACAGAACGGCGCGATTTTATGGAACGCCTAAATGGGCAAATATTTTGATTTTAACATGGATAAAAACACTTTAGTGGGCGCAAACTGCTCTCGCTGAGGTTCTCTTCACGTTTCGTTACTCTTTCTCGGGAAAAATATTACGGCTTTAATTATTACAGCATGTGGGATATCTGAAATGAAAGAAGCAAAAGCCAGGGACGACATTTGGTAAAACGTTTGTTCCTTTTTAGGTAGCTCTACAATTTTTATGATAACAATAATAATCAATCAATCAATCAATCTTTATTTTTGGTGCCCAGGAACAACCCTAGGGTCTTGGTACTGGTACACCATATACAAGCATTCATAAAAACAAACTAAAATCAAGCCAACACAACACAGAAAACCATATATATGAAAGAAATAATAAGATAAAAATAGTTACAGAGATCCCAGAAAGCAAAACAGCAAAAAAAAAGGAAGCCTAGTGTTAGAAGCCATGACACCCGGCCAGCAAAACGTTGAAGGCACGTGAAAAATTGAAAATACACAAGCAAAACTCAATGCACATGACGGAGATAGATTATACACATAAAACAAAGGTTTTGTAACAAAATGTTAGGAAGTTTCAAAATGAAAAAACGAAGTTCAGCGTTACAAGCACTGACACCTAAACCGACAGAAATTCAAGCAACACAAAATCAGGAAAAGTGAAAAACAAACAAGCAAGATGATGATTTGCATAAAATAAATACGGAACCGAAATACGGCACATAAATGACATAAAGGCACTTAAGCTACAACAGTTTTCAATTCATTAGAGAACAAAGACAAAGAGCTCTGGAATATATCAAGACGATCGGAATATTCATTATATGCACATTGTATTCTGCAGATGGACGAGCATCGTTTACTTAAAGCATCTGTTCTGAAAGTTCGAAATCTTCGGAAAAGTTTGTTCGGCAAGTTGACATTGATAAGTGCAACCAAGTCATCACACAAAATATCACCATGAAGAAGTTTATAAAGAAAGATAATGTCAGCTCTCATTCGTCGACACCAAAGGGAAGGAATACTTTTGAGACAAGACATGCTGCCGTTTGCGTCTTCTTGTACATGACGGAAACGGTGCCTAAAGATAAAAAGGAACTTATTTTGAACCCTTTCGATGCGGTCACTATTGGACTTGCAAGTTCCATTCCAAACAACAGAACCGTATTCGAGAAGAGGTAAGCACAGAGCCGAATACAACTTTAAGAAAGGAAGAGGACTTTTAAACTCTCTAGAATACCTGCAGACAGCACCCAGACATCGAAGAGAGCGTCCGGTAATTTGTGTAACGTGGGAAGAGAAAGTCAGAGAAGAATCAAATAGTACTCCCAAGTCCCGAATTTCGGTCACCCTCGGCAGTGCAGTGCTTGCTATTTTATAGGAGTATTGCAGCTGTTGAGTTTTCCTACTATAGGAAACAACTTTCGTTTTTGAGGGGTTCAAAATTAAGTCGTTTTTGGTGCACCAACGATGGAATGCACGATATCAGCCTGAAGAGAATTACAGTCCTGAACATTACGCACTTCTCTGAAGATTTTCACATCATCAGCATACAACAAAAAAGAAGAATTTTTAATGGCAGAAGCAACATCGTTAATGAAAATGGAAAAAAGAAGGGGGCCCAGAACGGAGCCCTGGGGTACACCACTGGTTGCTTTGTACCTAAATGATGTTTGACCATTAACGCTTACATAGCAATATCGCTCCTGGAGATAGCAACGTATAAGACCCACTAAGGAAGCGTGAACATCTAACAGAATGAGCTTGGCAAGCAATAACGAGTGGTTGACTACATCAAAGGCCTTGCTCATGTCACAGTAGACCGCATCAAGCTGGCTTCTACCAATGACTGCTGGGACAGCCTGCTCCATGAAGCATGCGAGGTTTGTGGAAGTTGAGCGACCACGCATGAAGCCATGTTGATTAGGAATGAGGACGTGTTTAAGTGAGAAAGACAAGACCTTATGAAGAGATAACTCGAATATTTTAGAATAATAATAATAATAATAATAATAATAATAAGAATAATTTATTTCCGAATTTGCCGCTGGAAGTTCTCCAAGACTGGTAGGCCCGGATCATTTCGTCCGCAGGCTTTCACATCTCTCCCAAAGTGGACCACGTTAGCACGCGCTAAAACCGGTTACCGAGTCTAAAGTCAACGCCTGCGCTACGAACCCAAAGGAAATACTGTTCGCCCGGAATGCGATCAGAGCAAAATCGGTAATAAAAACCGCAGGGTAGTCTTGGTATGTCTGCTTTGCGCCGCAGAAACATTTTGCAATTTTTTGATACGAGCTTTTTATTTTAGCGCCGTCTATATGAAGCGACCGCCGAAACCTCCGCGCTGGGCTGTTAAGTGCGCCGTTCTTTGCGTGCGTCTGCTCGGAATCCGTGCATTACCGAGTGAACCGTAGTGGTTTGGCGTTAAATTAGCGGTTGCAGTGCTTGTGTGTGTGTGTTCTGTTTTGTTTTCATCATCTTAGGACGGATTTTAGGTCCTGATTTGCTGCCAGAGCGGGAAATTCCGACCCCGGCTGTTGAGACCAGCAGCAGTAGCAGTGTGGTGGTGGTGCCGGTGGTGCTCCGCAGTTCCGCGATGAAAACGTACCGGTATGGCACCGACTGTCATAGAAATCGATATCGGGGAGTAAATACGTGTTTTCAATGCCACCGTGCTTGTTATGTTCACCGATTAGTCATGTTTACGGAAGCGCGGACGTCGAATGCGGAGCGCGCATAGCATATGTGGGTCACGGTGATCCGTGCTCGCGATGGACTTTCAACGAGGCGATTGCTACGCTGTTGGCATTGCAATGCAATATAATCTTTCTTAACTAGACTTATGATGGTTACTGACGAAACGAAATTACCCGGGCGGGAAAATAACGCGACCGCACAACCAGTCAAATTACTATTCGAAGGTTGAGCAAAAGGGTTGACGTTCGGGCGAGTTAATATTGGTTGATCATGATCGTGATCATGATTGACCTAACTCGGCGCAGCGCATGTGGCCTGTCGCTCGGAGCCCACCTTTGTGAAACCGCTGCTTTCACCACAAATGCTTTACGCGACCAGCAGTAACTGTTTTGTAATTGTAATACTTTAGATTCCGTGGCAACGCAAAAGGATTAAAAGCTTTTCCTTTGACCGCGTTGTGAACAGGTTGAGCTATTTTCCAAATGCAGCGTTCACGCGTACCTCGAGCTGCGTTTCCACATTTGGCTGCCTGCTTATCCTGCTATCGACCAGCAGTGTGCGATGGAGAAAGTTATCCTTTCAAATCGTTTGGCAGTGTAATGCGTTGGCCTGAAAAAAAGTAAACAAAACGCCGTGATTTTAAAGGTTAGATTAGATGAAAAGGGGATGGTTTAATGCCAATCGGCTGTAATGACCAAAAAATATATGGTATTTTAAATTGACTACAAGGAACCAGAAGTTATTGTAGTGTTGTATTGTATCGGCGCTCGTGAAAGATCCCCAAGTGGTCAAAATTAACCCGCAGCCCTCCACTACTGCGCGCCTCATCACCCATGAAGCGTCGGGGCGTTAAACACCATAATGAATGAATGAATCAATCAATCAATCAATCAACCAACCAATTAATGCTGTATTGTAAAGGATAAAGTTGCTTCTAACATTTCAGGGGGTTCCGTTCCCTGTCGCAGCTTTGCGTGTGATAAATGGATTTTGATCCGTCTGCTTGCCGTCCAAGTGCACCCAACAAACCCTGGAGTTGGTCGTTGGTACAAAGTCGTTGCGATTTATCAACGGAATCCACCGATATCTCAACTCGGTGTGCGTTGGGAAGCGATGCAGCCGCATCGCCAAAACACGCCGCAACCGCACTGCATTTTCTCCGGGCAGTGTCGTGCACATGCGTGCTGTCAGCGACTGTTTCTCGCTTTCTCTGGTTGTTCAATAACCCACAACCGCGCAGTGCTGACCAGGCGACGTTTGCGCCTTGAACGGCATCGCAGCATTGGCTAAAACAGTTGAAAGTTCCGCAAAAAGTAAGCACGCGGTGCGAAATACTCCTGAACTACGCAGTGGAGCACACCACGCGGAGCGATGTTAGCAGCCCAGCGCGCTCAGGCAACGCTGGTTGGCCGCCGAGAGAACTGGTTTGAGAGTATTTTCCTCCTTTCCCGGCTGCTTATGGAAAGTGGTGTATAGCAGGGGAGCAGCTCATTGTACATCTCCGCGTGCGCATTGTACGCTCTGCGTTCCACAGCAGCCACTGCCCCTTTGTTCGTCTTGGAGGCAACAAAAGCCGACCCAACCTGCCCAACCCTCGTTTTCGCTGAGGAGAGGAAGGAGGTCGAGGGGAAACGAGAGGGGGCAGTTGCTAACATGCGCATTGAGTGGAGGGATTTCGAATACGAGCCAGTTTATTTTGAGAGCGGGACTTGGAAACAGACCAAACGCGTTCGGGTTGTTTCGTGGTCCACCCGTTCTTGCATCAATCGTTGCATCAATCGTTGGCTTTTCATTGTACCATGACAAGTGACAGTCTTTGATTCTCGCAATTTCTGGGAAAGTAAAGCCGTCAGAAAGGTGTTTATGTATTTTAGCGAATGAACTGCATATGTTTCTGCACAAATGCGGTTCCCAACAACAGAGTTTGTTGTTTATGGTGGGTGACCTGTTTTTATGAGCTCACCTGCTGCCGTCAGCAATTGTTAGGCTCCCGCAACACGCCGGCAAATTGAACAAAGCATGTTAGCCAGCAGTCTTCTAAGCCTTGCAGCAAGATAATAGGCGTCATAGATAATAGCTATATGTCATATTTTCGGGGAAAATCAAAAGTATCGAAGCTGCAAGCTGCAAAAGTATCAAGGTCCAAAACCTTAGTGCCGCTTCGCTTGATTCTAACTGCAGATATCGAAGCATTTCAGATGAAGAGCACAGTATCGCAGCTTAGGTAACGCAATAAACCATTCATCGCGTAAAGTTCGTTTTTTTTAAATAGCGAGAAATCGGCGAGCGTGATCGCTAGTACAGCTTTATGTTGTCTGATATTCAGTGGTGACGGCCCACTCCCATTTTCGATACATCATGTAACCTAAATAATATTGTGCCTGTAAAAGCGCTCACTGCACAGCCTGAATCGTGATATTCGCTTCTCAAGCGTTAATAAACGAAAGGATACAAGCAATGGAAGCACGGGAGAACATACTCGTACGACGACAAATTCGCATGCAGCATTTATTTCAAATAATTTCAGCCTTAGCAAATATATTATGTACGGACCGATGCAAATACATTGTGCACAAATACAAACATGTAAAGACAAATAAACTGACCCCCTCCCTGCTTCCCTTATACAGGCGCTCATGCATAGGTGAAGTAGTGGTGGGACATTTTTTTCCTACTTTGAAGTTTGGACATGTTTTCCGGCACCATTTGTTCCGGGACTATCAGTTCCGGGGCCAGTAGCTCCGGGACCATTTGTGCCGGGACCATATCGCCCGCACATCGTGCGTATGGTCTTTTGCTTTGCAGTTACACAGAAAAAAAACAAACACGCCTCAAGTTTAACGTACACTGCGATGACGTACACTGCAAACACCCCACGAGATTAGCGTTGCAGATCCTATAGCAGTTTTTTTTCGCAATAAGGCGGGTGTTCGCGAACCACTTCTGTGCGGCCGGAGCCATGCACAGCGGATTGCGTATAACGCGGCTCTTTTTACGCCGCACCAGGCACCCTGAAACAAATTTAACGTTCTCTCGCATTTAGCAACATATGCCTGCGTTTATCTTTAATAAAGTAATTGTTTCTAGTAGAGCTACGGGCTTTTGGGCCTCTATTGATGCTGGCGCGCATGTTGGTATGAAGGCCGGATCACAGTCTGGTACGCCATGATGATTAAGATGATGATTATGATGATGATGATTAGAAGCCCTCCATCTGTATCGGGACGTCCGTTGCCACCAACCAACTTGCCTGTCTTATTCTAATGATTAAACCTACCCTTTATTACCCTAACGGGTTAGCCCTCCGCCTACCGGTTTTAAACTCGCTTCTCCTATTGCCGTTTTCCGCAGCGCCACCTGTAGGGGCTGGAAAGAGCGGATAGCGTTGAGCCGCCGACCCGAAGAAAGCGAGTTAGATGCCGGCAATGGTGGTTGCATTTCAAATGAAGGAGAAGAGCGAACACGCCGGAGTGTCGCCGTTTAAATGCACGCGAAGAAGTGTGAAGTCCCTCACTGCGGAGCATCCCATATTCCAAATTTAGCGTTCTGGTTGTGAAGCCTAAAAAAGCTGAAAGAAATGAAAGCTTTTGTGTGCTTCTTTTATTGAGTCCGCACTGCGAATACAAAAAAAAAACGTCATCAAGGCAAGAAAACACCTTAACCCGGTACCGAGGCATGCTTTGCAGCGGCCGTGATCTTTCGGCTCCCACAGGAAGATCTTCTCTTGCTGCTGTTTTCTTTTTCGGCTGTTTTATCGAAAGTGTAAAAAAAGAACAAGTGCCAGTTGCAATAGGCATGCCTCAGGTTATCATGAGCCGCTGCGACCCAAATCACCTGGAATATGATGGAAGCGAAAAAGCCGAAGTGTAATCTTTAAGCGCTACTATTCTGACGGATAATTTGCTTCTTACTGAAGTCCTACACCACTTAATTCTAATTTATACATGGGGGTTTAATTTGTTTAACAGCACAGATGAGCTCTTAGTGGGTTAGAAATATTTCCGCAACAATATTGCGCGTCAAAGCAGCGTCCGCGATAATGAGCTACTGTGGATCGTGGCTCATTGGTGGCCCGGCCGCTCACATTCTTCACTTTCGTGAAAAAGACCGTCACTATACATCGAAGTTTTCAAAAGAATGGAGTCAATGAGCAAATGAATAATTCAAACAACATTTATAAGAAAAGTAATTAAATAATAGAGGATCCAGGAACAATCCTCAGTAAATTAACACAGAAAAAAGTGTTCACGAAATATGCAGATTCATGGCTCTGCGTTAAATTACCACGAAAAGGGCACAGATGCCGTCTTCATAAAAATAGATCCCTGAATTCATGACCAAAAACCAATCAATTCAACGGGATCGAGGAACCACCTTTAATAGGCAATTACTGGAGTAGTCGTTTCATAGAAATAATTGCACATATAACCATGCGTGAAAAAGAAAGTAATACGAACAAGTAAAATCTGTAATTGATATCAACGGCTCACTATGTTGTGCTGCTTCAGCCTATCACAGGCACACCTAAATCTCTTCCTGTACCGAAATCGCCCTCCACTGGAATATGCGGGTGCCTAAATGTCCATGTACTGATATGTTCCTGCACAGATAAGTCTTGTAAAAATAAGTTCAAATGAATATGCTTTTCTATTCCTTACTTGCCGCAGAGTTTGGATTCCGTTCCGGCGAGTGCACTATGCCATACTACCTAGCAACGCCACCGCACCCAACTTTTACAGTGCTCATCTCTTGCAGTGTGCTGTTTTGTCGCGTGCTGTTTCGTCGCCGTGCTGTTTTGTCGCCGTGCTCTTCTGTCGCGTGCTGTTTTGACGCCGTGCTGTTTTGGCGCCGTGCTCTTCTGTCGTGTGCGGTTTTGTCGCTGTGCGCTCTTGTCGCTGTGCTGTTTTGACGCGTGCTGTTTTGACGCGTGCCCTTTTGACGCCGCGCTGTTATGTCGGTGCTATTCTGTCGCGTGCCGTTTCGTCGCGTGCTGTTCTGTCGGTATACCAGCTAAAGAAGGTCTCTTCGGCCGCCTTCTATTATCACTGCAGGCTGGGGTGTTTTCTTTGTTCTCAACAAAGTGGAGGCGTTTATTTCCGGTAACTATGCCACAAAAAAGCAGGCATGGCTCCTGCACTGGAGTTTGGATGCATGAAGCGCCCCCTCATGTACAATGCGTCTAAGTGGTACAAATGCAGACGAGCCTCGCCGCTCTCTATGTGTTTTCAATTACCAGCCAGAGCGAAAGTTGGTTGTAATTAATTTAATCAGCTTCTGGTGTGTTTAAATGACTGCATACTAATTGAAATTGCAGAGGCGAAACAAACTAGTATCCGCTAGAACGAGCCGATTTATCGGCGTTTTTTTTTATCAAACCCTCATGATCGGCGCGGCGTCGGACAGTATTACCAGGTCGGGTTGTCTAACCTAGTGACGATAACTATCGTTCGTCCTTCTTACGTGCGGGCGACAAACGAAAGTTCACAAGCCCAACAAACAGAACGTTGCTGGCATGGCAATGCCTTGAAAACGAATGGAAAAGTTGTTTTGTATTTTCGCAATGTAAATATTCTTGCTTAACATTTTACACCACACGGTTTACGAACGGGATGGTACACGTATACTAGGTAATACGTGAGGCAATACCGTCAAATAAACAACTTCCGCGCATTCAAGGACGCCAATCACGCACCAAATCGCAAGTCCACTGCCTGCTTAGATGCGTACTTGTACGTTTGTACAACTTAACGAAGCCGCATACATGGTTCACGGCTGAAATATTTACATACGATTGTCGCTGCTTGTGTTGGTTATCTTATAGTGCACAGGTCATCGCTAACATTATGAACGCCGAAACTAGCGCCCCAGTTTCGTCCTCAAATGAGTTTAGACGGCGAGACAAGAGCAGATAATTAATCGCTTCCAGTGGCATTCTCCCCTATCTTCTCACTTCACCAGATTATTATTGTCAATTCGCTGAATTTTTCCTCTTTGCCTTCAAAGCCACCCCCCATTCCCCACTCCCACACGATATGCCGTCCTGCCCTCCGCGATGTCGGCTTCATGCAACTCGGCCCCACACCTGAAAACGTTGCTGGCCCTTACACAAGTCTATTAAATGCGAACTGTCAATATATGAAGCAAAAGCGTAATTGAATAAAGTGAGAGCATCAAGAAAACAGAACCGCCCCTGAGTTGGGCCGACCACTTTGTTTTACGAATACTTTCGAATCACAAACATATTTCCCGCTTCTGACGCTCGCTTCATTTTGTGACTGAGCCACGGAAAAAACAGCTAGCTAGCGCTGCAATATATATTTGTACCGATGACGCAAATCAAACGTGTTTATTGAAAATGCACGCATAAGTGCGCCGGGGCGCAAAATCCACATCTCACCGGAGCGGATGAGCCTGCGGTCCGCGAGACTCGCTTGCTTTTACGCGTGATCTTTGCCGATTGAGTTAAACTCCTTGCTTAATCGGCTGTTCTTGAAAAGTCCTTGTCACTAAGTGTATTAGTATAACCAAGAAGCTTTCACTTCCAATTTCTCTTCATACAACCATCGATAGGTTAATCTGCGAGTGGCAGAGCACCGTCACCATCCAAGCACTTTCGCGGACGCTGTAAACGTACTTAGCGCTGGAATTCTTTTTTCCCCTAATGCCAATTTGATAGCCCCACGAGATGGGGCGCCTCGAGGATTGGCTGGAGACCACATAGCAAAACAATCGGGACTAGCGCGCTCATTTTGCTTCTGTCAACACGGTATCGTATGGGACCCCCGCAGCTTTGTACTATCCGGAAATACTGCCCGGAAGCCGGTTTCGCAGCGCCCCTGAGGGCTCCTGCGCTGGATTTTGGCGGCATGCAGAACCCCCTTGTGTCCGACACGTCTGGGTAGTACAAAGCAGACGACCACCGCCGCCCTCCATGTGTTTTCAATTACAAGCCAGACCGAAAGTTGGTTGTAATTATTTTATTCGCTTTTTGGCGCCTCTAATTAGGTGCACACTGCATGAAATAGCACTGAAAGTAGTTGTATAGGCTAAACAAAATAATATCCGTTAAAACAAGCCGATTTATCGGCCTTCTTTTGAGCGAGCTGTCGTGGTCGTCTCGGCCTGGGAGTGAATCACCATGTCCAGTGGTGTAACTTCTCCTGACGACAATTATCTTCATTTCCTTTTGCGAACGGTCAACAAAAGAAAGCTCACGAGTAGCATAAAAAAGGAACGCTGCTGATCTCCATTGCCTCAGGTAACTGCAAAAGGTTGCTTCAGCAGGAGCATGCATGCGAACGCAAGCCGACTCAGCTGACACGGTTGGCCTGGCAACCCCTTAAAGGAGTGAAAATTTGTTTTGTATTTTCGCGAACTAAATGATTCTTGCGTAACGTTTTACGCCGCACGATTTACGAACGGTAGGATAAACGTATACAGTCGATCCTAGTTATATCGAACACGGGTATATCGAATTATTGCTTATATCGAACCATTGTCAGTTTTTTAAAAGAATTACATGCATTTTTAATTTTCTGTATCGAACTCGGTCGATTAAGAAATGGATATATCGAACCCAGCGCCGGCCGAAAGCGCACGCTCCGGAGACAGGCAGCAGGCTTTCCAACCACGCAGGGGAGAATAGCGGTGGCGCAGCAGGCGTCTGCGACTCAAACGCATGCCTGAGGCGCCGGTAGCGCTATTCGGGCTAGGCGGCATACGCAGTTGGCTGACTAAGTCTCAGCCGGTTCACCAGTTGGTTCAGTCGTTGTTCATGAGCTTCAGTCATCGTCTTGTATTGTTTCAGTCGATAAGCTCAAGCCTCAACGCCTTAACGAACTCTTCAGCGTCGGGCGTAGTTTAAACTAGCGGACACTGCTGGCGCAGTTACGTGACTGTGTTTGCAAGGCACTGTGTCAGCCGCTTGCGGCGTGGTGATGGCGACAAACGTGAAGAAACGAACCTCACTGACGTTTGCGACCAAGCTGGAAATCATCCGCCGCGTCGAAAAAGGAGAGCAGAAGTCCAGCGTTGCCGCAGCGTACAATATACCGCGGAGTACGTTGAGCACGCTGCTCAAGCCGAAAGGTGACACCAAGGCGAAAGCGGGACAAAGCCAGCACTCCGGTGCACGCCGTGTTCGGAAACCAGCCTTCCAAGACGTCGAATGATCGCGCCACAGGTGGTTCCTGGACGCCAGAGCCAGAAAAATTCCGGTGTCGGGGCCTATGCTCAAACAGAAAGCTAAGGATTTCGCATTTATCCACCAAGCCGAAGGCTTCCCCGCAAGCAGTGGATGGCTGCAACGGTTTAGAGCTCGCTACCAGATCGTCGGCAAGACGGTTTCTGGCGAAAGCGAGGACGCCAACGACGATAGCATTAAGAAGTGGCTGGACTAAGAATGGCCGGGCCTTCTCGCAAAATACTACCCCAAGGAAATATTCAACGCAGATGAGACAGGTTTGTTCTGGCAGATGCTCCCACGACAAACGCTCGACACCCGAGGGGAGAAGTGTCATGGCGGCAAACAGAACAACGCCCGCATAACAGTCCTCTTGGGCGCCAACGTGGACGGCAGCACGAAACTGCGGCCCCTTGTCATCGGAAAGTCTAAGACGCCGCACTGCACGCGCAACCGCTGCGACAATCCTGTCACGTACGCGTGGAACAGAAAGTCGTGGGTGACGCGCGACGTCTTCGAAAAATGGCTCAAGGATTGGGACACGCAGCTTGCGGAAAAGGGGCGCAAGGCGTTCCTCCTCGTCGACAATTGCTCGGCACACCACACGGACGTGCAGCTCAAGAACATAGAGCTCAAGTTCTTGCCGCCGAACACTACGTAAAAACTACAGCCATTGGACCAGGGTATAATTCGGGCGTTCAAGGCGATCTACAAGTGAAGACTGATCGAAAAGTTGCTCCTCAAGCTACGAATGGGCCAAGAGCTCAAGATCGACCTCTTAACTGCCATTGAAATGCTCAAAGGCGCTTGGGATGACGTAAAGCAGGAGACGATCGCCAACTGCTTTAGGCACGCTCGGTTCCTCGTCGGTGCCGAGGAATCGTCCGAGGAAGATGAAACGTCTCAGGATTTCGAAGAACCTGCGCTCGAAGAGACGTGAAGCGAGTTCTCACGTTTTGTGGGTGCTGTGCCAGAGAGCATGACCATCAACGATGTCGTCGGCGATGACGAAACGGGGACCACGGCTGAACTACCGACGTGGAAATCGCCGCGGAGGTCACCTGCCAGCTGACTTCAGAGGCGGTGGATGGCGAACCTGGCCCTTCGACCACCGAGGACCCCGCTCCGCACCTAACTGCGGGCGAAGCTGTGGCCGCTGTGGAACTTTTACGCCGCTACTTCGGCGGAATGGAAGGTAGTGGTCTCGCGTTCGTGGACCCTTTGGAAACCATGGAGCAGGCTGTGGTACGACATGCAGTCAACTCGAAGAAACAGCCAACGTTGCGGCAGTTTTTTTCCCCTGGGAATAAATAGTTCACTTTAACGCTTCATGTTAGTAGTCATTCTTGTCGTTGCCTTTTTAGTGATTGAATCGCCCTGCATTTTGACGCGTTTTGATCAAATTTTATTTATCGAATTTCGGGTATATCGAACTATTTCACGGTCCGCGCACATTTCGATATAACGAGGTTTGACTGTAAATGCGAGTAGGTAGGCATTAGCGTGAAATAAACAAATTAAGAGCTAATAAAGGACACAAAACAAGCACCAAATCGCACGCCCGCTGCCTGCAGAGAAGTGTACTTCAATATTTTCACAACACCACACAACCGCATACACGGCGCAAGTCCCTAAATATTTAGATACGATGATCACTGACTCGGTTCCGTATCGTCTAGTGCAGGGGTCGTCGCTTAAAATCTGAACGCCAACACGCCAGTTTTGTCCTGAAATGGTGTTAGGCAGCGAGACAAGGAAAGAGAAATGATCGCTTCTAGTGGAATTGTCACCCATCTTCAGGCTTCGTCAGATTATTGTCAAATGATATTGGCAATATGCTGAATTTTTTCACTTTGCATCCAAAGCCTCCAACCGCCTCTCAATCGATTTGCCGTCCAGACCTCCTCCGTGTCGGCTGCATGCTACAGGGCCCTACACTTCAAAACGCTGCTGACCCTTAACCAAGCCAATAAAGTGTGAATATATGATGCAATATATGATGCAGGAGCATAGATAATAGCCTATTCGATTCACCGCTCCAGTCCTCTGGCTCGGACTCCCCAGATGCCAAGGCGGCTCGCAATCAGAGCGCGAGAGGCAGCGTACCAACCGAATGCATCGGCGATGTCGGAGAAGCTAAGTTGGGGCCTTAGGAGAACAGCGGCTCTAGCGCCACCGCGCAGTCAGCGTAGGAAGCCGCCGAGTAAACCGCGGCGTTGTGTGTCACGTGACCGGTCCTCCCGGCCACATCGGCCCATGCTCTGACCTCGAAATCAGAGCGGTCTGGAACGCTTCGAGTCGGAGGCTGACGCTCCGAAAGAACCAACCGAAGGTAATTCGAGCGCTCGAATTCTACCAACCAAAGGCGCGCCCGCTTCTCAGAACACACCAGAGGGCTCATAAACGCCCAACCGAATACGCCTTAAGTAAAGTGAGAGAAAAAATGGAAAGCGAGCGGCCTCTCAGTTCACGGGACTACTTTGTTTTCCAGCCACTAATTTCGGAATCGGAAAACAGATGTCACGCTTCTGATGCTCGCTGCATTCTGTCACTGAGACACACAACAAAACAGCAAGCTAGCGTTGCACCATGTATTCGTAACAGCTACACAAGCAAGCACTGTTTAATGAAAGTGCACACATACTGGGGGGGAGGCACGCAAAAGAGCGGCGCGCCGCAGCTAGCCAGTGGACTAGCCTGACACGCGCGATCATCGCCGACTGCGGCACTCTTCTTTTTTGATCGGCTGTTGTTGAAAAGGCCTTGTCACCTCGAGTATCAGTTTGAACTAGAAGTTTCAGTTCAAATTTAACTTCATACGACCATCGATCGGTGATTCTGCAAGTGGCAGAGCGCCGTCACTGTACCGGCACTTTCGTCGGCGGTGTAAACATATTTAGTGCTACAAAGCTTTTATCCCTAAGGCCAAGTTGATCGCCGGAGGAAATCGGACGCGTCGGGGGTGGGCTGGTGACCTTGTCGCAAAGAATCGGGAGGACCCAGCTTATTTTGCTTCAGTGAACACGGGATCCTATGGGACCTGAGCAGCTTTGTACTACCCGAATGTACTGCCCGGAAGCCGCTTCCGCAGCGCCCCCTGGGCAGCGCAGGGGGCCTGTATAATGGCTGCCTGCTAGCAATCCCGCCCTCCTGCCAGTAGGGAGTTTCTGAAGCAATAAACGTTTTTTGCCGAGTGGTGTCGTCGAAAGGGAAATATTGACATCGTCCCTCAAAGTCCGTGCGAACTAAATACCCAAAAGAAACGCCAAATGTGTGCTTCCTGGTTTAGGCAAGGAAGAGGTTGGTACACAGCGCCGATGTCACAAACTCGAGCGTACGACGTCTAAACGTACCGTATAAATTTTTCATTCTTGTTGTACAGCGCCTAATTCTTCTTACACTCGGTTCTATTCGCCCCGAGACAAGGCTGGAACTTTCGCGAACGAAGAGGCAGTAACGTGATCGGCCGCCGGCTCGCCGGCAAGAAAACAACAAAAATAAAACCTCCGCCGCTCCGGTTTCGTCGAAGCTTCCAGTACTTTCGAGGAGGTGCGCGTGGCCTTGCCAGTGCTTAAGAGCGTCGAAGATTCTAGAAGGGAGAAGAGCGAAGTTATTCGCTCACGGCGGCGGGCGCGTGGTGTGTTGTGCTCTCCCTCTCCGCGCCGGCGCGCCGGCGCGCCTATAAAAAGAGAAGCCGCGGCTAAACAAACCAGCTACGTTTGGACGTCGTGATTGACAACTGCACCTGCCAGTTTGTACATCACACCATCGGCGACCCGCGCCCTGGAGGACTCCAACGTGCTCCCGGGCCTTGAATGACCGTGATCGTCTCGGACGGCCTGGCCTACAGCGAAGCCACGCTTCCCAGGTAGCCGACTCGCCTCCGACAGCGGTGCATCGTCCGGCCCGGTCGGTGAATATGCTGGGACTCTGTCTCTCATATGCATCGAACTGTTCATTTTCTTTTAGTTAACTGCTCCGATTAGTAATATTCCTTTGTTAACGCTCCTGTTTGTATCATTTTGTCGAATTGGACTGATGCTTGTATTTGAATTCAATTTAAGTTGTCTGTAATTATCGATCCGTTACCTCGTGCTTGTATTTGTAACTTGCCTGTCTCAATATAAGTCTTTGTGCTGTTTTTCGTTCAAGGCTCTTGTTCATTCTTGCCGCTCTAGTCGGCGAAAGCCGCACATCAGACGGCCACCCCCTTTGTCACCTGTGCCCTGTAGATTCGGTGGGGTTTGTTGGCTCTCTTGAGTCGACTCCCCATATCTTCTGGCAGTGCACCCTAATTTAAGGAAGCGGGTGACAGCCGACAACGGCGTGTTGTCAAAGAAAATGCGAGAAATAGGCCGCGAAGTGGACCAGCGAAAGCGAATAGCTGCAATGACGCATGGCTCCAATGACGTACGTTAGGCCATGCCAGGGGTGCATAATGAGTAAATGAAAGGGAGCGGGGTTGGTTTTGCAGCGTCTTTCACAGCGATTTGCGCACTAACTGCTTTACGAGCCCGTGTAACATTTGCGTCAGGCATTCCTGACAGTGTAATCTCCGACAGCGCAAACTAAAAATCTTTCGCCCTGCTCTCCCGATTCATCGACTGAGTGTTAACCTAAACCTGTGTTTTGACGGTTAAGCTTTCTTGCAATGTGAAGAAACCAAAACGCACGATTAGTTGCCTTAAATAGAGGTGCATCACCCAAGTCCCCTGGCACAGACGTTTTCCCGACACAGTGGAACCAGTTGCAATTTAGATAGGGGTTCATGAACGTCCACAATAAACACGAAAATCTTCAAGCCCTCCGTGTAATGACGGCGATGGTGGAACGTGAATCTTTCTTGTGCCGAAACAAAACGGACAAGGGTTAAAGTCAAAGATATTGCGACAAAAAGACCAGATTGCGTGCTGGTCAAATCCAAAGCTCCCCTAGTCAAAGTTTAAATCCAAAAGACAAGCAAGGATTTACTCGCGAGAAACCTTTACCATCGCAGTCGTTATATGGTGGAGTGCATAACTCTGCAAGCATAGGTGGCAGCTTTTAGTAAAACGCGATCGCAGCCTTCACTTCTGAAACTGAGGAGAGGTTTTAGCCACGGTCATTTCTTTTTTGAGGAACCATTAGGAACTACCGTGCAACCATTCTAACTCCTATTACAGGCCTAAAGCAATGCTTTTCCGCCGCAAACAGTAAAATTCTACTGTTATGCAGTATTTATTCTGTAAACGATTCCCGATGGCTGTAGTAAACGTATTTCAGCGATAATAAACACATTTCTACGGTAATTAATGAAGACGTGGTGTCGAACATCACAATTCTTGTTTTGGGATTAATCTTAGACGTTAGCCATGACATTTGTCTTTCGCTCTTGCACGACGCCATTTCGATATCAACCCCCATAGGCCAGCGGCGCAGTATTCCTATATCGGCTGCATACAATGGCTTTGGAATAGCATTTAGCTGCAATATATTACTCGACAAACCAAACATCACGAAGGCATGAAACGTTTGCACGAAGGAAGGGACTTGCATCTCCAGCTAGACTTCCAACTTGGCGCCTTGAATATTGTCTGCTATTTGTAATCACTGAGTATGGGCGTAAATCAGTCTTATGACATGCATCGTAAAGGTCGCCTCTACTTTCATGATTTACAGATCTGAGCAAAGTTCTCGGCGTTTCCGACGCTTTGCAAGCCACACTGCCCCAGAAAGACATAAAGCCATAAACAACTACGCTTCACTGACCGTCATCGGCATTCCATTGACGAGCGGTTGGTCGAGCGGCGCTGTTTGCTGAAGCTACGGTTGTGCAATACAACGGCCTCCCTGTCCCTTTATCAAAACCGCAGAGCCATTTTACCCGCCAGATGGCCAAGAGATGTAATTCGCTCTTTTGAGTGGGCAAGACGCAAACTTAGTCTCTTGCGCCCGTTAGGCTGCCTATGTTTACGTGTAGTTTTAGTCTCCCGCTCTTGCAAACCACATAGCGTGCTCCTAGTACGTGCAGTCATACTTTGTCGACTCAACCAGCTTTTCAATGAAGGCGGTGCTGCAGTATTTTCTTGAACCTTCCAGTTTATTGTTTACTAGAAACTCGTTGTCGCAATGTCTCCGAGAAGTCGCCACCATTTAATGTGTATAATAATAAAACTAGAACAATTCCTAACTGCCTTTCTATGTCAGAGTTTTAGGGAAATTACGGTAAGCGCTTCATGAGGAAAACTCCCTACATAGTAATTACACAATTAGCAGATAAGGAGATCACGCGGCGTCCTTTGGCTACAGCTGTCGTTGGCGGCACATCCCACAGATGTTTGTTATTTCCAATGGTTGCGGCGCATGAAACTTCTCGCGCAGTGTGATAAACAGGGAATATTGGGCATGTTTCGTTGCGTATAGTGCGCGCACTCGTTAACACTGAAGAATTAACACAGGCCTTGGTGCAGTGTCCTCTAGCGGCAACGTTTTGGACTGTATTAAACAGGCTGTTCAGTTTCACACTTCAAGTCAATGCGTTTTTTAATTATGTACTGGTAAACTTTCTTGTGTGCGCTGGTGCATCTTTATAGTAACCCAGTCGTGGTGCCGCGTGTGTGCGAGCACGATCCCAGCTGGTTGTGTTACGACCCCTGAGGCGAATAAGATCGATTATCATGAGTCACCTGGAGCAGGAGCTGGCCGCTCTAGGCGAAGACGATTTTCCGTATTCCTGATATATGGCTTTATAGTTTCGGGAAGAGGACCCTGAGCATCTCATACTGCCGCACTGAAGCGTTCGTAACGTGGAATAGCTACCGTGAGACTTGTAAACTTTATGTGACTAAGTTTTTGAAGACATGTGTCCCGTCCAATGACTTTTTATAGTGCGTTGAATGCGGGGTATCTTAGTCACTGTTGGGGTAAGTTACTGATTTAGTAATTTTTCTTTTTGAGGATATCGCTGTTTCCACTATTTGCTCCGCCCTATTACGTGGTACTTTAAAACAAACTCTTTCACACCCCACAATGCACAATTTCTTTTGATCGTTCTTGTAACTACCATTTTGTTTTACCCTGCAACAAGCACTTCCTTTTTTGACAGTTTTGCTCGAAAACCAAGCTTAGACGGTAGTTACATGCAGCTTATTACGCCGAGGAGGGATGCTCCCATGGGCTGAAAGAATCGTAGCGGTTGACGGGGCAAGGAGGGTTTCCTTAACGCGGTTCGGCTTAACAAAAAAGAGCACGAGAAAATACGTCGAAAACAAAAAAGAAAAACAAAAAAATTAACAAGATTTACGACTCCAAAAGAATATATTTAAACCTGATTTACTGGTTGTAGGGTTTAGCTCGCCGACGCGATGCAGGAGATGAGGAGCGCCGCAGGGGAAGGCTCCGGATTAATTTTGACCACATTGACGATCTTTGACATGCACCAAAATCTTGCACACACAGGCGTGTGTGCTTTTCGCCTTCATCAGAAAAGCGACCGCCGCGGACAGCAATTGAACCCTCATCCTCGTGCTGAGAAGTAGAATGCCTTACCCACTGAGCCACCGGGGCGAGTTGCGTTTAAATCACCTGAAGCCCTGTCACCGTGGGCGTATTAGAGCGACCCTTTGAATATTTTCTGGATTGTTCTTTCTCCTACGAACATGGCTGGTTGTATAGTTGAGGAAAAACCTCGAGCAGGTGTATTTTTGAACGAAGCTTCGTGAACCAAATATTTTGGTTACTTGCTAATAAAACCCTAACGAGTAGTACTACATCAAAAGGGAAGGTTGGACGAGTTGAGTGGTATTCATGTTGAAATGTAATACCGCAAGAAAAGACGAGGCACGAGGCTGGTAAAGAGACAGTGCCCGTTTTATGAATCGTTTCTGTATCCCTCTTCACTTCTTGAGCTGTTACATTTAAACATACGACTGAAAAAAATCCAGGGCCTATGCAATAACGTGAAACCGGTTTATAAGCATGCAGTTGATAATTATATTCAGAGAGATTGTCAGTCTCCCTTTTGGACGCCGGAGCATCGCTGGTAACAGAAGAAATTGCACGCTTGCTGATGCGGGGATGCCATCTCTTGCGTTGAATCAGATTTAAAGGAGCCATGAAGACAAAACAAAAGTTTGGTTCATTCAAAGGAGGGCCTCGTTGGGATCATGCTGACACCACTTTTAATGTAAACTTCGCTCAAAACAGCTATATAATTGGAAAAAAGAGAATGGCCATGCGACCCACCCTCTGATTTCCCGTGACAGGACCTATGAAGTCATACCAGCTGCGATTGGCGGACACCGGCAAAAGCAAACGCAAATTAGACTGTGCTTATAAGCTTGCAGAACGACCTATTTGTACATAAATATACGACGCATTCTCTTTAAAGCATTAAGAATGGTGGGATAAACAGTGGAAGGCACAAAAGCACATGTAAACATAGAAGTACTGATGCGTACTGCTGTTGGTACCGCGCTCACTATGCTTGGTTTAGCTGCACAGCACTGCGAGAATGGAGGAATGACTGCGGGGCTTTCGGGTTGACGCAGACGACACTGGCCGATTGCCGCAAGGAACGGTAGCTAACCTGACGATATTTGTCGATCGAGCACTGCTTCATGAAACGGCTATTTGCTCCAAGAACAAAAACAAGCCAGGTTTAAATACGGTCAAAAGCAAACCAAAGGGATAAAACGGCTTGCCACGGTATGCTGGCACCTTCTAGGTACAGTAACGTAAACAAATGCGAGGCCGTGCGCAGTACCTGACGTTCAGGAACGGTAGACGAGCCCTACGGTAGACGAGCCCAACCATACATAAAAAAAATTACACCCACCTCCCTTCGCGGGAACTCTGGTGTGATGCGACGCTGAAGGGGGTTTGTTTGTTTGTTTATTGAGCTTCTGACAATAAAATTGCCAAGGTTCTGAGACAAAAGGCGATTGAGGCATTGCAGTCGCCCCAGGTGCAGCAGCTGCCGCCAAAGACGTTCCTTTGGCGTTTCCGTTGGGTTGATTAGTCGAGTTGCCTGAATCGCGTAGTGAACATCCATTGCGTTCCCATCATATCATTGGGTTCCCGCGAGGGGAGGTGCGCGTAATTTTCACTTTTGACCATGCATACATGCAAATGAAAGTCGTTTAGGCGTTGTTTAGGAGGTACGGTCGCATCAAGCAATCGTCGGGTACGGCTAGAAAGCAAGCGCAAGCGCAAGCACGGACGACCGTCGACTGAGACTGGGGGGAGCGCCCGAAGGAGAGGAGACCGCGGAGAGAGAGAGTTCTTCACATGCGCACAGTGCGCAGCCGCTCGCAGCGTGACCGCAGATCTTGGGAGAGAGTGTTCGCTGTCGGAGAGAGGAGAGGAGGTGAGCAGAGGAGAGACGCAGCTTTGTGAACGCGGACGAGGGACGCACGCAGGACAAGGCCGCCGGAAAAAATGCTCAGTTATCTTCGTTGTGTTCCTTTCCCCGGGGCTTCTCCTCCAAGCCGTAGCAGCGCTGAGGATCTGACCCCGAGTATCTTCAACCGACAAAACAGTACTCAGGCGGAGCTCGAAGACGACGGGCCGAGCTCTCCTGCGCCCGGACCGCGTCTCTCTCTTCATTTTCCATTCCTCTTGCCGCTGAGGGCCGGGGAAGAAGGAAGAGCCAGTCGTCTTCATCGGTGGCCATCCCATGTGGTGGCGGTTAGGACATCCGGTGCGAGCAGACGCGGCGTTTGTCGGTATACGCGCCGTTCGGAAGAGCCGCGCAACACGTGCTTTCCATTTCCGCGCTGCTCGCCCCAGGGCCAGCGCCAGTTGGTGCGTCAAAGCGCCCGACACCTCCATCACCACTGTGAAACATAACTGCAGGAATGTTTCACACACGAAACACACACCACACTCACTTTTGGCACGTGCACCATCGTTCCTTCAGTTGACGACACAACAATAGCAAGGCCAGTGCCCCTTGACCCTGGCTACAGGTCACCATGACAAAATAGCCACAATCCTCATCTAGCTCATTCAGAGCGAGGGGCCTTAAGAAGGTGGTATGCACCGCCCGTCAGCGTCCGAAAACACCCCTGCCATGCGGCGCACCCCGTCACACAACAGTATCAGGGTCCCCTTTCCACCGCGCTTCCTCGCTCGAGTAGGGACCGCTGCCGGCTCGTCAGCATGCGTTGCAGCCACGCCGCACTCAGGTGAAGCTGACTGACGCAACAGTATCGGGAACCCCTCTCCTCCTCGCTTTCTCGCTCGAGAAGGGACCGCTGCTGGCTCGTCAGCATGCGTTGCAGCCAAGCTGCCCTCAGGTGAAGCTGGCTGACGCTTTCGCCTATTTCTGGGCGAACTCTCGGGATCGGCCACTTTTGCGATCGGAGCGCCGTGCTGCCCAACGCACCGTTGGTCAGCGTAAGCAGCAGAGGACTGCTTAGCGGTCACATTACCCCTGACACTGACTGTCTGTTCAGCTACGCCGGCAGTCCTACCTGCAACTGCCTGGGGCTGCATTACATAAGCAGCCGTACACTGGTTTACACGTTCCTCTTTGAATTCGTAGGAGCTCCCCGTGGATATCACATTTTCCCGACATGACATTTGGGGATCTACCGAAATAAAAGATGCAGTGTGTGCGACACCAACTGCATCGGATTCCTCACGCAATTCCCCGGCTGCTGCATCCTGCAAAGCTGTTGGCCGCTCGCCCACGCTGCCGGAAAGCTCTTTGTCTCCGCGCAGTGCGACGATGGGCTCACGCTCAACTGAAGCCAGCCCCAGCCCCTTCACAGAGGCCGATCTGAGAACTGCACAGTTCTTCCGCTCCTTTCTATGCGAACCCTCGCGTTCGGCCGCCACTGAATCACCGCGTTCGCGCGAAGCTCTGTTGTCTACCACACACCGTTGTGTGACGCAAGGAGTAGCGAGGGGCTCATCAGAAACATGAACACGAACATGCGACGCTTCGGAGCCTGTCTCACTTACCATCAGCTTCTTCACGGGCATGTGCACACTCTCATTCACCTTTGCCTGCCTGTCATTTCCCCATGCAGCCTCGCGCGTAACTCCTTCCTTCACCTCCACCTTCATTTCGGTGAAAGTCTCTACGCGGGATGCTTCACTATCCTGCTTCCCGGTTGCAGGAAATCTGAACGCCCACGACGTGCGCCACTATCCTCTCTTCGCCTGTCCCGCGAGATTCTGACTGTGCCGAATCCCGCGAAACAGGACGCTTACGCACGCCCACTGAATGGACTCCACCCTCCACATCTTTTGGTGTACCGGCGCACCCCAGTCCACTCTCTCCCTCAGTGCTGAACATTACTCGTTCAGCAATCGGTGGTGCAGAAAAATTGTTAGCTGTCTTAAAGCGTTCACTCTTGGAACGTTCCGCCGCTAACTCTGCCTCAGCGATTCTCAATTTCGCCAGCAATAGCGCCTTCTGCTTAGCGAATTACATGATTGACCTAATCCGGACACTTGCTTCCTTGTCAGCACTCAAACTCAGCTCCATCTCCCCATGCCTAGCTAACCACTCCCCATTATCTCAGGGCTGCTCATGAAGCACCCCCTACATGTCATGGTGAGCCACGCACCCAGGATCAAGTGAGGCACTGACCTGCATAGCTCGGTGACTTTAGAGATGCCGCACCGGGGCAGATGGGGTATCCATTAATGCGCCGCTCCTTCGGCCGAGGTGTCCACCAAACAATCGCCCGCTGACTTCTCTCCTGCCGACAGCTTGCTGCTCCTGCCGCTTCTCCTTCAGTGGGCTGCTGATGCCTCCACTGACCGCTGGTCAAGCTGCTTCTCCGCCGCTCAGCAGGCCACAGAGATTGCCCCAGCCTCCGTTAAGAAGTCCGTTGAGAGCCGCTTCTCCACCTGGCTGGCAAGCTCGCTGCTCCCGCTGATCTCGTTCAGCAGACCGCGATTTCTCCACGAGCACCGTCCGTCGAGGGGCCCGTCTCGCCTGCCGGCTGGCTGAGTCGTCGCTATTGAAGATCATGTCGACTACGCCAGTTATCTTCGTTGTGTTCCTTTCCCCGGGGCTTCTCCTCCAAGGCGAAGCAGCGCTGAGGATCTGACCCCGAGTATCTTCAACCGACAAACTCAGCTTCCAATACAAAAACTGTACATTTATTTACAGCCCGGCGGGCGCATAAAAAACAGTATTCAGGCAGAGCTCGAAGACGACGGGCCGAGCTCTCCTGCGCCCGGACCGCGTCTCTCTCTTCATTTTGCATTCCTCTGGCCGCTGAGGGCCGGGGAAGGAGGAAAAGGCAGTCGTGTTCGTCCGTGGCCATCCCTTGTGGTGGCGGTTAGGACATCCGGTGCGAGCAGGCGTGGTGTTTGTCGGAATGCGCGGCGTTCGGAAGAGCCGCGCAACACGTGCTTTCCATTTCAGCGCTGCTCGCCCCAGGGCCCGCGCCAGTTCGTGCGTCAAAGCGCCCGACATGCTCCTCTCAGCATCGCATCTAAAAACAAAGAAAGCGACCTTTTCTTCTTGCCGGATTCGACTTCATGATTTAAGAAAAATGTCAGGTGTTGCTCGTTTTACGATGCTAGAGTCTTCTCGTCGTGATGTTTGTCTGCCGTTGCAGCAGTGCATAGATGTTTGGCTGGCGATTGCGATGAGGGCGCTCCCGAAGAACTTCTGGAGAGCACTTAAGGTGGTGTACCGCATGTGATTGGAACGTCGCGTGTGTGCGGCCGCCTAATGTGCTCCCAGTTCGTTACGATGGTGACCACGGGCATTCTGCATCAGTTCTGTCGCCTCGTTTTACGAGAGTGATAAATGCGCTCCCGACGAACTTCTGCGCTGCGTATTCTACACACGCTATGCGTCAGGGACGTAAGACCAGGGGAACCTAATGAGCGTACAAGCTCAATTTGCGCTGTGCTTCTAGCAACAATACAATCTACCGGAAACGCATGTGCGAGAGGATCACTGCTGACGGCTGACCCCCAGTACGAGGCGCTAGACGCATTCGTAGACGCTGGGGCTCCGGATGAAATTTTACTCTGATAGAGTGTCCCGTCTACCTTGACACCTCTCAAACTTGCCCCTACCAAACCATCCGCCCCTCCCCATGCCTACTTGGGCGGCTCACACCCATCCGTGATGTCCTACAGGCGTTAACGCCGTCCCTATAGCGTGCCTGCCATGTCAGCTATACGAAATGTACGCCGAGCATCCAGTAACTGCACTATTTCATGGGACTTCAACACACTACATGACACGCACCCCTACCCCCTTCGGCTGTTGTCGGTTCGGCAGAATACACTCCCCGCTCATGTTGCAACGGATACGGCTTGTCACCATGCGTCTACTCCTCAGCCGCTGCCAATGCTAACAGTTTCAATAGAAAACTTTCGCAAAGGGAAGGACGACCTGCATCGCACAACACGTGCCCTCATCCCACCATGTGGAACGGACCTCAGCAGTATACTTGCTCGCTGAGAAGACTTTTCTCTGTGTTATATCACTAAATAAAAGCCTCATTTAAAAATTCTACAAACACAAAATGGTTCACGGCCTACATTCACATGGAAGCGCAGTACGTTCAAATCGGAAACTCTCAGTCTGCACGTTCCCCTATCCCTCAAGTGAGTCATATCACTGAAATCAACAACTGTCCTTTCGCGCTCTTTGTCCTCAGTCGGCCCTGCGCCAAAAAATCCACACATCATTACCATCATGCACGTTAACCTGCAGTGTCTGGAGTGCCTTCCGGTACGGTTCTAAGGCCCTTATTATTTCTCGTATTTTGCAATGATATGCCTGCAAGAATCACTGTACCAGTGCGCTTGGTTGCCGGCGACTCCGTATATTACAATCAAATTCAGTCAAGCAAAGATCAACAGAAACCTAAATTGAATCTATAAGGTGCGATAATTTGCCAATGGCTACAAACCCTCAAAAACCTCTCCGCATGCCGATTTCGCACAAAAAGCATCATAACCTTACTTATTTGTACTCTACTGAATGGGAAAATATTCAAAATTTTCAAACGCACCGCACAAATACTTGGGTTAAGCTTTTACATCAGGTTTACGCTGTAATACACACAAAGAAAATGTATGCAATAAATCACTTAAAGCCCTGTGGTGTTTCAGGCGTAACCTGAACAGGGAAACACCTAAAATTATATGCCTTGCATACAAAACTATTAGGACGAGATGGATCAAAAGACGAAATGTCAAAAAAAAGACAATGTCAAAAAAGACAATGTCAAAAGACGATGTCAAAAGACATTGACAATAAAAAAAGGCAACGTCAAAATACATTGTGGATCAAGACGAAAACGAACAGTTCCAAACTTGAACGACCTGAGAGGCTGGCTGCTAGGTTTATATTGATTAAACATTGTCGCATCCACTCTGCAGCAGAATTATGTCATATGGCGGATCTGCCGCCTCTTGATCTCAAAAATAATTGCGAACAATTAAAACTCCTGGTTGAACTCATTCATATACATGTAGATAGTGGCACAGACGACTACTTTGAGTTTCCCATTTCAGCGCGAACAAGGCGCCGCCAAAGTATGAATATTCCTCCTTCCCTGCTCCAGAAAGATGTCTTCAAGTTAAATTTTTTTCCTAGGCCAATATTGGAATGGTAATCGCTACTGACTCTCTCGTAACCTGACCGTCAACAACGGCCATTTTGGAAAATCTCAAAACCACATATTAAGTCGAATGCACTTTATAAGCGACCCTGAATTCCGTCGACCGCCGTCCGTCCACATAGCAACAGCTGCGGGTGCGCGCGCTCCTCGTCTTCCTTGGCAACGGGGGGAGATGGGCGCGGGCTGCCTGGCCGCTGACATGGCACATACCCACGTGGGGGATTGGCCAGGAATCGGGCGTGAGAAGGGCTAATGCACCCGCTTAAAGGAGTACTGACACGAAATTTCAAAGCTGAGATCCACTCTAGCAATCAAGTACAACGACAACACAAGTAGGTGTCTGTGCATGGCACATACCCACGTGGGGGATTGGCCAGGAATCGGGCGTGAGTAGGGCTAATGCACCCGCTTAAAGGAGTACTGACACGAAATTTCAAAGCTGAGATCCGCTCTAGCAATCAAGTACAACGACAACACAAATAGGTGTCTGTGAATAAATGCATCTTTCTTTCTTTGTAGTTGTGTGTGTGTGTGTGTGTGGTCTCTCTTTCGCGACCATTACCGACCCCCGCAAATTCAACTCGTGCATTCGCACTTTCACATTCTTCCCCTCGGGGAAATGCGGGGAAATTTTTTGTATTAACCAGAGCCGAATTGTTTAATATATATGTATTTTACCCATATGCATATGCTGTGTGAATTGTTTCCATGGTGGTGGGGAACAAAATTGTGAGTTAATTGTTCATTACTTTCACATGACGTTGTAATTCATTGTTGTATGGGTTTGTTATTGGAGCCTTCTATGTAATTCAGTTGCCTCCATGTTTTCTGCTTGTTTTTATTACCATTCATGTAGACGCTCGAAAAGAGCTGACAGTATGAGTAAAATAATTAATGCATGAATGAATGAATGAATGAATGAATGAATGAATGAGTGAATAAATGAATGAATGAATCAATGAATGAATGAATGAAGGAATGAATGAATGAATGAATGAATGAATGAATGAATGAATGAAATATAGAAAAAGGGGGATTGCCCTGAGACGCAACACTGCTGTGCAGAAATGCTGAACAGGCATCAGAAGTCTGACATCTGGACCATACTTGTTCTTTCAGTGTTTTTTCCTAGAGAAGGTACTTGCTGGGTGCACGAGTGGGCCAATGTCATTGCTATTTCCGGCTTCGAAAACATCATCACAATTCTGAGAGCACATGGTGATACATCACTTGAATATAAATCTGCCAAGTCTGACTCACGGTCAAATAAAAGCAGCTTTTTTAATTTCGCTACCTGTCAGTAAAGACTTAAAGCTCACGAATAGACCATGTAAGTACCCGTGTGTGAAACCATGTGTAATAGCACTAAGCCAGAACAACTGCAAAAGCTCTGACTTATACTTTCTCTAAGGCTCGTGTGCTTGTACAAATCACTTTCTCATGCGCCTTGCTTATCCATGGGAGCGCTAACGAGTAAAAGAGATGGTTGACGTGCGCTGCTTCAAAAATAACATGAGTAACATGGCTCTCGTTGTGATCTACATTGTACTAATAAACTTCACATTTTGTTTCCAGCCATCACCGTAGTTTTTAAACGCTGTTTTTTTTCCATGGTGCGACCTACCTCCGCGTGGTCAATACCAATAGAAACAGAAACTCCAATTCAGGTTTCTCGCCCTTCTACGTTTGTTGAGTTTGAAGCATTGCAGTTGTCCTTTAATTAACAGTATGCCTTGCTACGCTTACCTTGACTACGGCAAAGGACGGATACAAAAATTTAAATAACTTTTGTAGCGCTACACATGCCAGAGCCACAATAATTGTTTCCGAAATCTAGTTATTGTGGAATAGCTATCAGGTAGTTCTGAATGTTTGAACGTCATTCCTTAAAGAAACAAAAATTCTGGTAAGCTCGCACACACGCGCTACACTTTAATGGCTGGTTCGGTTGTAGGTGACCATTGGCGGCCGCATAGTATGTTTCACTACCACTGTTGATTTCTATAGTTGTAAAGCTAGTAGTCGTCGTCATATGCATTGAAGAGTTCTTAGTCTTCGTCGTGACGAGTGGTGAATGGAAAATCCTCCTCAGCATTGTACACTTCCACTAGCTCTTCCCCATAGACTCGAGGATGTGCTGTCCTTATGTGTAAGTCCTCTCCAGAAGGATTAGCACACCAGTAGCCGTTTCTAAAATTGTACATACTGTCTTCTAGAGAATGCGGAGGCCTGATTGACCTTTCCCAAGCGGGGTGCCATTTCACCTTTAGCTTCAACGCTAGAGTTTTATTTTACATGCGTGGTAGCACCTGACACCAACGCGGAGAATTTTTTTTTGCTAAAACCTCTGCGCGATCCTAGGCAGCGGCGGTGGTGGTTAGGTGCGGTCTCACGAGCTTTGAACATTATTCTTTCTCCTCGGGGTTTTTGTCGGTTTTTTTTTTTTTTTGCTAAAGTAGCGCGCGTACCGGGGATGGTCGACGGTCGCCACATGGCCCACTCTTACGGGCAAACGGCATTTTCGTGGTAATAAGTTCGGAATCGTCATATTTATGGCCTTTACAATACCCCCGCTTTTAGAAAATAGAGCGTTTTTATTAGCGTTTCAACACAGCGTTGGTATAACCCACTGATACCATTTTCGTAGTAGTTAGTAAAAGATGACAAATCGCCATCAAGTAATCACGATAACGCACAGTATGCCATTTGCAAAAACGTGCACGAGGCAGTTGCCCTAGGAACAACAACGTGTAAAGTGAAATGCACGTGTGTATTATGATTGTTAATAAAAAGTTATTCAAAATTTCAAAAAGAAGTAGACATTTCTAAAATTCTGCAAGCCTTATTCAATCGCAAAAAATGTTTTTGTTTGTGCTAAATTTACAAACGTGATTTACGTGCGTCTTTATTTTGCAATTTGATGTTTTAAAAGAAATCTTCAAACTAAACAAAAAAAACAGGTAAAAGCTGGTTTTGGTACTCTAATAGCCAATATGACGATGATGTTTGTAATATTTCAGGTACTCCCCTTTCCACACAGCTTATTACTAACCAAAATCCTCTAGGCGCCGGGTTAAGTTAAAAAACTGAAACTGCCCTAAACTTTAGCGCAAATACAGAGTACACATTTTGAATCACACGCGCTATGTGCCCTCGGGCGACTTCCCACGAACAAACCGCGAAGATCTTCAACCACAAAACACCTGCCTTTAATTCTACCCCGTTGACCTTCTATCATCAACATATCCACACGTCCGAGGTTGAAGCCTACAACACAGCACTCGCGTTGTTGGTGGAATGATTTTTAAAGTTTTATTTCTGCACACATTGCGGAACCAATTATGGAACAGCTAACATGACTTACAAAACATCTAACATGAAACCAGGCATATTTCTGTGCTCACGCATTCGTCAGTTCAAATTACGCGTCCTTTCCATACACTGGTGCCATAATGCACCAACGCTTTCCCTCGTATATATAAATATAAACCTTCCCGTTTTGTACAATTTGATGGAGTGGGGCTTCCTTCGTCATCGGTGTTCCCTACTCCCAATACATTAAACAAGTAAAGTTTCGCTCCCAGTTCGCGTCGTCGGAACGGCTGTAACTTTCGTTCAAAGAAGACATTTATGTTCCTGAAAATGAAAGCAGAGTAACATTAAAAGAATAACAGAATTATGTTTGCGCGTTAGGCTCATACTTAAAAGAAAACCCAGATTTTTTTTTGTACTTTACTCTGTTGCCTCTCATTGTTTGACTGCATGTCACTCTAATTGCTAACTGTGAAATAGAAAAACACACATCTGATCAAGTGTTTCTAGGCGAGCACTTTGAACTCACCGGCTGAGTTGCACGTACACGCAAAAATGTATTGAATGGGACTTGGTTCAGCAGCTTGATAAACTAAGCAGTGTGTATACAAAACATTTAATTATCCAAGCATGCTTACGGAATCAATTATTCGATGAAACACCGAATGATTCAAACAGACTCCGTGCTTTCTGGCATCAGAAAAAGAAACTTGCCCATACGTCAATCTTCCGTCATGTGGACATGAAGCTCTGGCAGGGCCAAGCAATCGCACTGCTGTGAACGCAATTTTCTCGAAGCTGATAATCTATGAATATAGGTCGGAGAACTTTCTGCACTGCTTAAAAGCGCCCTATAGGTTACACCTAAGGAAATCACTGTGCGGAGGTGCAAGTGGAGAGCACGAAACAATTCGACTGCTCTCGTTCAGAACATAGTGGTGCTCGGCTTTTCTCTTTTCTAACGCTAGACGTAGCAGTCACGCAGTGTAAGGCATGTAAGTATAAGGCGTAAGTGCTCAGTCATAAAACGTGAAAAGAAGGTTCCCCTGTTGTGCAATGCTTGGAGACAAAGCGGCGTGTGCTCCTGATGAATGAACGACTAGACAACTTGAGCGCACATCGGAACTGAATACCTTTAATTCTAACATGCGTATCTTTATATACCTGAACAACACTTGCGCCACCAGCGGCAGTGATCGCGGAACCGAAACGAAGTATACAACACATTCCCTTCCTTAAAAACGACTTCATGGATCACTAATGTAGTTGGTTGGTGCGTTAGTACACATGCAAAAATACTATACAAAAATACAAGCTGTACAATGCACATAGCTATATACTAATACAAGAGAGATCACAGTATTTATTAAAGAAATCTGACACTATGGATATGCATAAGTTCCACTCGCTACACAACAACTTTACGCACTACACGTTGTAGTTGTAGCGCTAGGGTAGTCGTGACCTTGGTGGCTGCACACTGCGTTGCGGTGTGACTGCTCCTAGAGACCTAGGCGACTACGTAGCAGAAGGAGACGTGGGCGACTGCGCAGCCGAAGGAAACATGTGCACCTGCTCAGTCGAAGGAGCCGCATCCTACGCCCTCGTGGTTATCTCTGGCGTAGGGCCCTCACATGCAGTTGGAGTCCCCTCTTCTCTAGCTGTATTGTTTCGTCCCCTCGTATAAATGAAGGCGGAGGATCGTGGTACCTATCTTTGACAACTTGGATGCATTGCACGTTTTACTCTCATCCAGGCGGAAAGAGGATGGTCCCTTCCTGCTGATAACTTCTCTTTACATGTCGCGTAAATCTAATTGTGGGTTTCTTCACTCTGCAGCAATTAACCCTCCCGCAGTGGCAACACAGCCCTCAGAGAAGTTCGACAGCGTCAACTCGTACAAAGAGATAACAAATTACTACAAACACAACAGGTGCGAATTCCCAGTCGCCCACCGCGCACTGAACGCTGCGCAGGCCAATGTATGGAAGCAACTTCAAAGAAATACCTGCCCCAACCCGCTGGCCTTTAGCCACTTCCATCCACAACTCTTCTCGGATAAGTGCAAACACTGCCGCCACCGCGCAGACCTCACGCACATTAGGTGGAAATGCCAAAGAAAACCACGTATCAAGGCCCCTCTACCCCCCGTAGATATCAAAATCCTAGAGCACTGGGAAACCCTGCTGCGCTGCCTCCGATTCCCTGACGCAGCTACGACTTGTATAGATGGCCGAAGAAGCCGCCCGGGACCAAGATCTCCTGGCTGACTGACGTCGCAAATGGAGCCCAAGCTCTCTACTTCTCGGCAAATAGAGTTATTTCTCTCTCTCTCTCTCTCTCTCTCTCTGTCACTCTCTCTCTTTCTCTCTATCGAACTTCAAGTCGGTGCACCCTGCAATGCACAAGAGGTCCGTGGTGTCTTCTTTAATGCAACGTTCCTGCACTATCGGCTGCACGGATGCTGACTTCTCGGCTGACGTCCAACCTGTGCGTCGCGACCAGTCTGCAAGCGGTTACCAGGATTCCTTCGTGACTTCGGTGAAACACAAGTTGGATCGCCCATCTGTAGGCTGGCAAGATGTCCAAAAAGATGCAGCATACCGTACGTGCCGGGAGTGAGACTTTGGCGCGAGTCTTGCGCAGGGATGACGTGCACATTGTCTATGTTCCAACTTAGAAGCTAATGGACGCTCTTGGAACAGTGAAAGCGACTTTACCGAAATAACGTTTTCCCGGTGTTGTGAATGAAGTGCCATGCGCGAACTGCGATAGAGTATGCATAGGGGAATCTCCAAATTTCTGAAGACTGTTGAAAGAGCATTGTAATGATGTAAAGAAACAAGACTTTTTCAGTAATAACTACGCGGAACATGCACAATCGTCTAACCTTGAGATAGACTGTGGAAAGAGACGTGTTGTCCCCAATGAGGACTTTGCCGCTAGGCTGTATCTTGAATGTGTAATGATACAGACGAACTATAACACTTTGAACCGCACAGAGAGCAAATGCAAGGTGCAAGGTGTTTAGGTCACTTGCTTCAGCCTACTTAAGCTCATAGCTTTTTCCCTCTGCGTTTAGTGTGAACAAGGTTTCCGTTCGGGGCACCGAAACGTTGGTTGATTGTTTCATTTTAACGCGCCGACGGAACACTGGCGATCAGGCGCGCCGTAGTGGAGGGCTCGAGATTAGTTTTGATTACCTGGGGATCTTTAGTGTGCTACTAAATCTCGTCCACAGGGGCATTTTGGGTTTTCGCATCCATCAGAAAGCGGCCATCGCGGCTGGGAATCTAACCCGCGTCCTCGGTGGTTCAGCGGCACCACGCCTTAGCCACTGAGCCACCGTAGCGGGTGGGGCCGAAACGTCATTATTTTGTGTTCTGTTGTGGCTTGCGTCTTATTATGTAGTTGTCCTTACCGACGAGACTTCCGTCCGTCGAAGCCTCGAATTCAATGTGCTGGTTTGTCTGTGATGCCTCCAGCTTGGAGTTGCGGCAGTTTGGGGGTCTCCTTGTTTTTATTGTTGTTTAAGGCGACAGAGGCTGTCGTAGCCTATGGCATCGACGCAGATCCTGGGAGTCTGTGAAGATGATTCGAGCACCCTACCAGATATGTTATGAATATCAAAGCAGAGGGGCTTATTTAAACGGGGAACTACGCAGCACCATGGGAAGGAACAGCCGCTCAACGTCCCTCCGTGTTCCTTATTCCCTTCAAGATGACCCCTATTTTCAGATTATTACTGCCATCCCAGCAATTCACTCACTTATGAAGGTATTATCTAATGTATCCAGGAACAAAACACGCTCGAGCTGATGTGCCGTAATGATTGCCACAGCAATCGTTTTTTGATTCAATAAATTCCAATGGTTCAATACCATACTTAAGACAAAAAAAGAAATATTTATATTTGTGACACGCTGTGCATACAGTTTAATAAATTTTGTAACCTTTTTTAACAAAAACGATCATTAGCTATTCCTTCTTAGTTTAATAAATAATTGTTGCATTATAACAAGCTTAATTTTACCGACAATTTAATTTTTTTCTATAAATGATTGTTCACGTAATTTTTATTGGTTTTTTATGTAAGCTAAGCTGCAATTCGCAATTATAAGATGATATTTTAAAAGAACCCAGTGAGATATACCCGTATTTGATTCCCGGCCTCGGCGGCCCCTGTTCAGATTGGGGCGAAAAGCAAAAACGTCCGTGATTTCGGCGCAAGTTAAAGGGACACTGAAGTGAATTTGTCAAGCTCCCGTTTTTGCTTGCACTGTGTAGACTGGCTCAAATTAGCACACTTTTCATCGTTTATCTGGTTGACAAATGGGTAATTATTTTACAAAGCGCGAAAGAATAAAAACTACCATGCGCGGTTTGCGGCGGCCGCACAAACTAAGCTGTGACGTTGGGAGGAGGGGGCGCCGTGATTGGACGATGCCCAAGGTTAGCAATCAAACAAGTTTCGGTTTCGGTTTCGGTCTGTAAAACAACATGTTTGACATTCGATGGCGTCGTTGGATGGGCATTCTCAATATCCCAGTTATCCTAGTGCCGCGCTTCTGCCATGTTGTCGGCTGTAAAATGCATAAGATAAGCCTCCCAGGACGGCTTGGAATCGTAGCATTCACTATCTGAGGCCTACGCAGTGCATGAACGCCCTCCGCGTCCCCGCAGACACTCAAATGCATGCGCTTTTCCCCCATATTTGGAGCTTGCCTCGCTCATGCCTGTATCGTAAAAAGCGTGTTCGCACCAGGCCAAGGGTGTGTTGATTCTGGCCTGTGCCCACTGCCCGCAAGCAGTCGGTGCTTATGGCAACAGCACGCCAACGAGAACTCGCTAGCGCGCCAGTGCCAGCCTGCGCGAGTTCTATGGACTAGTTCGTGGAGCAATGAACGTTGCGGCCCAAAAAAAGGTGAACTCAGTATAGAAAACATCGGCGAAAAACGAAAAAGTTAACTCATAAAAAAAGCATGTACCCACGGCGATTCGAACTCGTGACTTGCAAAACACTTCCAATGACACACCTAGCGCCCCAGACGACTAGGCCACGGAAGGCCGCTGGCGGCGACGGAATATGTAAGGTATATAATGTATAACCAGTTTACACTTTTATTTAGTTTTAGTATTTCAAGCAGCTTAGGTGACTATTTGTTGTATTGCGCTCGTGCAGTAAGCGTCCCCCGAGTTTCCACAATAGCTCACGTCTAGCAATTGCATTTCGTAGACTGGAAAGCGTTCGCAGATGCGTAGTCGCGCTGCTGACCGCTAAGCTTGTTCGCCCAGCGCAAAAAAGTGCTTCCCGCACCCTAGTTTTACGCTGTATGGTAAAAATATTAGTTGATTTTATTTCCTTAGTACCTATATTACCTTCGCTCACTCTTCTCCCCCTTCAAGAGGCCTTATATTTTCCTACTGGCGTACCAGTCAGCGAAGCGTCGCATGTGCGCTTGTGCAGCGCTTGTGTGAAGCGACCTTGACTTGGAGCTAGATACAGTGTACAAACTAACGAAGTAAAGAAAGGCGCATTCTTCCATTCCCAAACGTGTTGTGGCTTAGTTTCAACTGATCGAGCGAATTGCGACGACCCGTCGGCGGCAGGCGGACTAAACGGTGGGCCGACTGACTCGGTCGCGGAAGGTCGGCGAGCCGTGCAGTAGCGCAGCCAATTGTCAGCTCCTCTCCTGCGGACGTCACACGAAAACGCCACAGAAAATGGGCGAGCGTAACGAGAGGAGGACAGCATTTTCGAATTGATTTTTCTACTAAATAAATTCGCGTAAACGCGTACAGAGTGGTCGAAACAGGGCCCAGAGACTCCGGACTACAGTTTGCGCTCGTAATCCCGCATTGTTTACAAATCACTTCAGTGTGCCTTTAAAGATCCCCAGGTCGACAAAATTATTCCGGAGCCCTCCACTACGGCTCGCCTCATCGCCTGCGTTGCGTCGGCGCGTTGAACAACCACAATCTATCAAGATGTACGCGTACTCTGCCCATATTCATCTCCGTCAAAATTGCGGCTGCGATGAGATGTTTAGGGTGCACCCACGTGATCTAGCAACCAGCATTTCTAATATTGTTAAGCTCTGTGTGTAAGCCAAGAATGAGGGCATGAATTGTTGAAGCGAAGAGGAAGCCTCACTGCGAGCTCGATTAGTTTTTGATTACATTTCTGGAACGTGCAGCATAGAAATGGATACACAAAACAGGAGAAGTACTTATAAAGAATGACAAAATAATCAAATTTGTCCTTATGGTGCTGTGTATAAAACATGTAGGGAACTATTGATTGCGAGCACATCAAGAATACTTGATAGTTGTTAGGCATGCATACAGAAATTGCATGTACAGTACAGAAATTGCATGTTTTTATCTCACAAGTCTAAAATAAGTGGCTTTCACAGGCTTCTCTATTAGGCGAGATTTGACAGCGTCTGCATTTCTCTTGATGTTTAGCAGGTTGCCTGAACTAAACAACAATGTTATAAAAGGAGGGTGCGCGTTGCTATACCTGACCAAACATGTTGGACAGATTCCATACATAATACACAAATGTTGCCTCAGTCATATATTCATTAACCTGCCGGTTTTTCCGATGGAGACATGTGCACACTTCACTGCTATTGGATACCGCATCTTTCGCTACCAACAAACAGCTCACTATGCGTTCCCAGGCGCACATAAGAATAACATTTAAGATCACTATGTCCAAAATTATAGTACCCATGTTGGTCAGACGCAAAGGTGTCGTTCTGCTCGATATTGTAATAAAAGCACACATGGGGGCGCGCCACGTCGCAGGATTTTATCTTCCCCGACATTAACAAGGTATTTGTTCAATTATGTCCCATTGATTGCGCTTCTGGATGCTTGATCTGCCTCTATAAAGCGAGAGCCTGCGATATGATGAAACATCAATACTTGGGAGGTGTTTATCGCCAATACGGCTTTCCGCAGTGTTTGTAGCGGCGCTAGAAATATTGTACTCGGACATGAGCTTCTGGCTTCTTAACAAAGGGCTATAAGACAGTCCGTGTTCTGTAATTCGCACCATACGGCAGAAGTTCCCCAGTCCCATTTGCTATTTGTCCTTTGTGCCCAGCCGCTGCACTGACCACCGGCAAACACAACTTCTCCTTGCCTGGCGTTGCCCAAATCAAGCTGTCCATGTATGCGGACTACAAGTCCCTGTTCATTCAGTGCGAAGCCCGCTACCTAATCTTAAATGGACCCTGCAGCACTTACGATCATTTACTTTGAATGTTTTTTGAGGTAAAGTGTATTGTTCCAGAAATCTCCTCCCGCAAAAATTATGAAAAGCTGTTCAATATCATGGAAGCTACGCGCCATCAAAAATCGGGCATAATTCTTCCCTCTCAAATCGACCGCGGACAACGCAACGAAAGCTGCGCACTCTGTACCGCAGAAGGGGTTGACATAGGGAGTTCTCTTCGGCGGCCTTCGATTATCACATCCCGGGGAGTTTTTTTTTTCCACAACGTGGAGGCGTTTATTTCCTGTCTTTGTGACACAAAAAAGCACGCTCGGCTACAGGGCTCCTGCGCTGGAGTTTGACGGAATGCAGCGTGCCCTCGTGTCCGAAAGCAGAGGACCCTCGCCGCCCTCAATGTGTTTTCAATTAAAAGCCAGAGTGAACGTTCGTTGTACTTAGTTTAATAGCTTTGTGGCGCGTTTAAATGACTGCAGACTGTATGAAATGGCCCTTAAATTAGTTGCAGAGGATGAACAAAATATTATCCGCTAAAACAAGCCGATTTATCGGCCTTCTGTTAAGACAGCTGTCGCCGTCGTCGCGGCGTGGGACGGAATCACCAGGTCGGGTGTCTAACTTCCTTACGACAATTATCGTTCTTTCTTCTTCCCTACGGTTGACAAAGGAAAGATCACGAGTAGCATCAAAACGAAATGGTGCTCTCCCTATAGCCTGAGGTAACTGCAAAAGGTTGGTTCAGCGGGAGCATGCAAGCGAACGCAAAAATTCCGCAGCCGACACAGCTGACATTGGTGGCCTGGTACCGCTTTGAAAATGAGTGGAAATTTTGTTTTGTCTTTTCGCAAACCAAATTATTCTTGCGTAACGTTTCACGCCACCCGATTTACGAACGACAGAGTACATGTATGCCAGCGAGTAGACAAGTCCATAGCGTCAAATAAACAAATTAGGCGCCATTAAAGGACGCAAAAAAAGCACCAAATCGCACGCCTGCTGCCTGCAGAGATGTGTACTTCTATATTTGCATAACATAACACAGCCTCATACATGGCGCGTGGCCCCAAATATTGACATACGATCATCACTGACTCTATTGGTTATCTTCTAGTGAAGGAGTCGTCGCTAACAATCTGAAAGCCGACACGCCAGTTTTGTCCTCAAATGGAGTTAAACAGCGAGACAAGAACAGAGAATTGATTGCTTCCAGTGGTATTGTTCCCCATCTTCACACTTTGCCAGATTATTGTCAAATAATATTGAAAATTTGCTGAATTTTTTTCTCTTTGCATTTAAAGTCCCACTGCTCCTGCCACCCGATTTGTCGTCCAGCCTTCCTCCGTGTCGGCTGCATGCTACTCGGTCCTACGCCTCAAAACGTTGCTGACCCTTATTCTAGCCTATTAATTGCGAATTGAGAGTATATGATGGAAGGGCACAATTAAATCAAGTGAGAGCAAACAAGGAAAGCGGGCGGCCATTCAGTTCGTCCGACCACTTTGTTTTGCGGCCACAAATGTCGGAATCGCAATACAGATTTTAAGCACATTACGCTCGCTGCATTTTGTCACTGAGACACACAACAAAACAGCAAGCTAACGTTGCACAATGTATTTGTAAGGGACACGAAAACAAGCACTGTTTAATAAAAGTGCACACGAAGGTGCGCAAAAAAAACGGCGCGCCGCAGCTACCCGGTGGACTCGCCGAACTCCCGCGATCATCGCCGGTTGCGTCACTCTTCTTTTTTAATCAGCTGTTGTTGGAAAGCCCTTGTCACCTAGAGTATTAGTTCAAACTAGAAGTTTCTCTTCAAATTTTACTCATACGGCCGTCGATCCGGGATCCTTTGAGGGGCAGAGTGCCGTCACCGTGCCGGCACTTTCGTCGGCGCTTTAAACGTGTTTAACGGTGCAAAGCTTTTTCCCTAAGAGAAGGTGATCGCCAGAAGAGATCAGACGCATTGGGGGTGGGCTGGGGACCATGTTCCAAAAGAATCGGGAGCAATGAGCTCATTTTGCTTCTGTCAACACCTGATCCTATGCGACCCGAGCAGGTTTTGTACTACCCGGCAGTACTGCCCGGAAGCCGCTTGCGCAGCGCCCCCTAGGCAGCGCAGGAGGCCTGTACCATGGCTGCCTGCTCGCATGCCCGCATTAAGGCTGGTAGGGCGTTTTGGAGCAATAAACGTTTCTTACCGAGTGGGGTCGTCGAAAGGGGAATATTCGTCACTCAAACTCTGTGCGCACTCAAAACCCAAATGAAACGACAAAAGTGTGCTTACAGATACAGGCAAAAAAAAAAAAAAGGTTAGAACACAGCGCCGACGACGGCGTATCGCCACAGCAAATGCGAGAAATATTCTGTGAAGTGGACCAGCGACAGCCAGCAGGACAGCCATGGCTGCAATGAGGTAAGTTAGTCTATTCCAGGGGTGCATAATAAGAAAAATGTAAGATAGCACGGTTGGTTTTACCGTATCTTTCACAGCGATATGCATGCTCACTGTTTTACGTGCACGTGTAATATTTGGCTCAGGCACTCCTGACAGTTCAATCGAAATATCGCGCAGGTTTACTTGCACTGCTCAAAGAGTGTTGCAGGGATCCTATAAAGAAGTTCTTTGGTGAGTGCGTTGAGTGATTTGAGCTCGACTGAACTGGGCAAAAGTGTGGCGCTGCGCCTCGGCACAGCTCATTGCGGATTGGCTTGCGACGTAGAATGTTTGATTGCCGTCCGTGCCCTTGCTGGGGTGTTCCGTTCCTTGAAAGGAGTGGCACGAAGCACGCGAAGCGCCCCGTCGACACGGCGTACCCGTGTCTTGCGGCTGCAGCGGAGTTGCGGCTGTCCCTCGAAGAGCGAAGCTACATAATTAGGTCATCGGTCTTAGCGGTGATTTTAAGGGCGAAGCTCTTTGGGACCTCGCAATGTCCGTGCCGATGTCTGGCGTAGTCCGTGCGCAAGGGGCTTTACGTGCCACAGCATTGTAGGCCATCTATCCAGAGCGGCGCACACAGTAGCACCATCCGCATGCCATTTGGGGAGAGTGCCGCTAACTGCAGTAGCAAAGAGCGCGAATTTCAAACTGTACAAAACGCAGAAATGAAGGAAAAACCCTAAACTACCTAATGATAATTCGCGCAAAAAGACGCCGTGAACGATGCCGAGGGTGCGAAGTACTGGGACGTCAATTGTCTGTCGTACGGCGCTTGTCCTTTGCAGTGCATTTACAGCACATGAAAATCATTTAGAACTCGGAGTGCATCAGCACGGACGGACGTTGACGCTCACAACAACGGCAATACACAACTTGAATCCCACTGCTTCGCCCCCTCCGCATCGTTCACGACGTGGAGATGTGTGATTTTTTTAGGTAACACTTATAGGGACCGGGTAGCTGGACAGATGGCTCCACCACTCGGCGCTCCCCTCGTTAGTGCAATAAGCCGGTGCATTGGACTACGCAGCCTTCTATTGGTTTGCTGTGTTTACTTCGTTTTTTGAATATTTAGCGGGTGTTGTAAGCGGATATGTGTATTGAAACGAAGACTATACAGATGTTGGGATGTTAGATGCACTAACGGTTACGTAAAATTATCGGAAGCTTGTGAGGTTAGGTATCGGCTACATTACCATGAGGGCTTTTTGGTGC
This sequence comes from Haemaphysalis longicornis, assembly GCF_048455015.1. NCBI lineage: Eukaryota > Metazoa > Arthropoda > Arachnida > Ixodida > Ixodidae > Haemaphysalis > Haemaphysalis longicornis. Next base: position 97,034,703 of record NW_027526233.1, on the reverse strand, counting down.
GATCGACGGTTGGCTCGACCCGATCCGAGTGCTAATATAACCATTAGTATTAATGTTCATTTCTTTTAAATTCCACTAACTGGTAACGCAAAGTTGTTGGACGCTTCAAAGGTTAGATATAACGCTGCATTGACATGAGAGATTTGTTAGCGCTCCTCCACTGGCTCCTTCAGATCTCAGTAGGAATAATACTATTAGTATTAGTATCAATTCCTGCAATTTTAAATTACCTTCACTGGTTTCAATGATCGCAGTTTCGAAACCAGCCGTACCGGTGGGATACCTCGACACGTGCGGTTTGAAAAGAAAGGCACTTACGTATTAGATCAATTACCGTGTTGCATTGGAAATGTCTCAGCAGTTTACAATTTCTGTGACCGTGAGCTGTGATCGTACAGTTTTCGTGAATGACCTCACGGTAGCCTAAGAGCCAAGTCAGAACTCTCGCGTTTGTAGTGGTCATTTTATAAAGAGCCATAGTAATTCAACCCCCAACAGCCCAAGCTGGAAATCTTTTCCCCTACTTTCCCCATTTTACCCCCTAGTGTTGACGTAAGCCTGTGTTTTGATGGTTAAACATTATTGCAGAGCACTGAAAAATCGGGTAATACCTTGTGAAGAAACCAAAACGAATGACTAGTTGCCTCAAATACAGGCGTTTCAGCCCACGTCCTCCGGCACAGACTTATTTCCGACACGGTGGAAGCAGTTAGGATTTGGAGAAGGGTGAGTGCCCGGGCAAAATAAATATAAAAATCTTACAGCCCTGCATCTAACGACGGCGATGGTGGGACGCGAAGATATCTTGTGGTGACATAAAATGGGCAAGGGTCAAACTCGAAGACATTGCGACCAGAAGACCAGATTGCGTGCTGGTGAAATCCAAAGCTCAAATAGTCAAAGTTTAAATCCAGAAGGCAAGCAAGCATTCCCTGGCGAGAAACCTTTACGATAAACCACCGCAGTCGTTATACAGTGGAATGTATGATTCTTCAAGCGTAGATGGCAGCTTCTGGTAAAACACGATCGCAGACTTCACTTGGGAAACTGAGGGCAGGTTTTTGCCACGGTCCTGTGTTTTTCGAAAAACCATTAAGAAACTAACAAGCAACCATGGTCAGTCATATTACAGTCATAAAAGAATGCTTGTCCACCACAAACAGTACATTTCTAGTATTATGCCGCATTTATTCTGTAGACGATTCCCAATGGCTGAGTAAACGTATTTCTATGATATAAACATATTCCTACGGTAATGATGAAGTTACATGGTGTCGTCCATCAGAATTCTTCTTTTGGATAAATCTTAGAAGGTACCCCTCAAATTTGTCTTTCGCTTGTGCACGACGACGTTTCGGCATGAACTCTGAATGCCAGTGGCGCAGCATCTTTAGATTTGATGTACACAATGGCTATGGAGTAGCATTTAAGCACAATATATTCCTTGATCAACCAAACTTCACGCATGTATGAAAAATTTTAACGAAGGAATGGACTTGCATCTTCAGCTTGACTTCAAGCTTGGCGCCTTGAATATCGTCTGCTATTTTTAATTACTGAGTATGGGCAAAATCAGACTTATCACATGCCTCGTAAAGGTCTCATCTGCCTTCAAGATTTACTGATCTGAGAAACTTTCTTGGGGTTATCGACGCTTTGCAAGCCGCACTACAACCGAACGACAGGAAGCCATCTAGAACTACGCTGCGCTGACCATTATCGGCATTCCACTGACGAGCGGTTGGCTGCGGGTGGCGCTGTTTGCTGAGGCTACGGTTGTGCCATACAACGGCCTCCCGGTTCCTTTAGCAAAACCGCAGCGCCATTATACCACACCGATCACCACGAAATGTAATTCCTTTTTTGGTTGGGCAAGACTCAAACATAGTCCCTTGGGCCGTTTAGGCTGCCTATGTTCACGTGTGTTTTTAGTCTCCCGTTCTTGCAAACCACGTAGCGTGCTCCTGGTACGTGCAGTGTTTTACGTTGATGACTCAACTCGGTTTTCAATAAAGGTCGTGCTGCAGTATTTTATTGAAACTTCCAGTTTGATTTTTCACAGGAAACATATTGTCGCAATGTCTCCGAGCAGTCGCCGCCATGTAATGTGTACGTTAATACAGGTAAAAAATTTCCTAAATGCCTTTCCCTGTCCGAGTTTCAGGGAAATTAGGGCGAGCGATTTATGCGGAAAACTTGCAACATAGCAATTACAGAATGAGCGGACACGGAGATCACGCAGCATCATTTGTTCTACAGCTGTCGTTGGCGGCACTTCTGAAAAATGTTTGTGATTTGCAATGGTTGCGGGGCAAGAACTCCACCCGACGTTTGACCGTCGGGAAGATTGGCATAGTGCGTTCCGTATAGTGCCCGCAATGTGGCAACACTGAAAAATTACCACAGGCCTTGCTGCAGTGTCTTGTAGTGGCGACGATTTGGTCTATATTAAGCAGGCTGTTCGGTTTCACACTTCAAATGAGGGCTCGTTCGAATTATGTGGTATTAAACATTCTAATGTTCGCTGGTGCATTTTTACCGTATCGCAGTCGTGGTGCCGCGTGTCTGCAAGCACGAACCCAGCTGGTTGTGCTCCGACAGCTGTGGCGTATAAGATCGATTCTCATGAGTAACTTGGAGCAGGGGCTGGCCGCTCTAACCGAAGGCAATTTCGAGTTATCCTGATACATAGGCTTCATAGTCCCGGGAACAGGACCCTGAGCATCTGACAGTGCCGTATTGAAACGTTCCTAACGCGGAACACTACTGTTTTTGAATAACTACCGTGAGGTTTGTAAACATTATGTGACTAAGTTTTTGTAGAAATGTGTCCTGTTCAAAGACTTTTTACAGGGCGTTGAATGCGGGGTTTCTAATTCACTGATTGGGTAAGTCACTGATTTAGTAATTTTATGTTTTGAGGATAGCGCTTTTTCCACTATTTCCTCCGCCCTATTACATGGTACTTTCAAACATGGTCTTTCACACCCCACAATGCACTATTTCTTACGATCGTTCTTGAAGCGACCATTTTGTTTTACCCTGCAACAAGCACTTCCTCTTTTGATTTTTTGCTGGAAAACCAAGCTTACACGGTTGTTACATGCCAGCCTATTAAGTCGAGTAGAGACGCTCCCATGGGCTGAAAGACTCATTTCATTTGATGGCGCAAGCAGGGATTCGTTAAGTTGGGTCGCCTTAACAAAAAACTGCACGAGAAAACACGTCGAAAAAAAAGAAAAACTTAAAAAATCAAGAAGATTTACGAAGCCAGAAGTATCTATATAGACACAATTGATTGATTGTAGGGTTTAACTCACCGACGAAATGCAGGCGATGAGGAGCGCCGCACTTGAGGGGTCTTGATTAATTTTGAGCACCTGGGGATCTTTGACATGCGCCGAACTCTCGTACACGCGGGCGTTGTTTGTGCTTTTCGCCTTTATCAGAAAAGCGGACCCCGCGGCCGGGGATCAAAACAACTTCCTTGTGTTGAGAAGTACAACGCCTTAGCAACTCAGCCACCGCGGGGAGTTGAATTTAAATCATCTGAAGCCCTGTCGCCTTTGGCGCATTAGAGCCACCCTTTGAATATTTGCTTGATTTTTCTTTCTGCTACGGACTTGGCCGGTTCTATTTTTGATAGAAATCTTCGCGGAGGCGTATTTTTGAACAAAGCTTCGTAAAAAATGTAACCAAGTATTTATTGCAATTTTCCCGGTCGACAAAGACAGTGCAATTGCTTGTGATTGCTTCCTACTTATCGGGCTGTTCAGTTTAGGACATTGTTAAAATAACAAACGTCAGCAGACCCTCCTTGTTTAATGAAACAGCTCTTAGAGACCAATAAACGTGCGTACAAAGCGTGCATGCTGCTCCAAGTGAGCTCCCACAATGGCTCTATTTTCGTGATGCGTGTGCGTGCTTTCCGGATTCACAGATCAAACTGTTGACCTTTAACTAATAATGTCCCCACACTGACCGTTGATTGCTCCCTGTAGGCTAATCAAATATGTACGGTTACTATGTAATAATGCAATCCTCAGTAGTCTAGGCGCAGAACTATTGGCTATAGCGCAATAAACTGAGTTCATGCACCCGCAGGGCCATAATTTTTAAGGGCCGTAATTGCTTTATCGTTAAGTTGTTTTCTTGATTTAATTAGCCCCACTTCGTCATAAGTGAGGGTTCTTTAGTAGGTTTCACGTCGGTTTGCGGACTTTGCACAGTGTACCAGGGCGTGTGGTTTATGTACTACATCGCAAAGACAATGTGGGGCTTGTACTTATCTTGTAAACAGTATATCGCAACAAACATTTTCTCTGCAAATTAGATAAAGTAGTGTTGCGAGGAAGTGCTTTTCGATGCGCAGAAGAATTAAAATGGAAACGTGCGCCTGACGAAGGGAGCCGGCCAATACCACGTCAAATTAGTGCGTGAGAAGAGGAAATGGAAGAAAGGGTGGCGAACGCTGGAAGCAGGGAGGAGCAGGTGGTACCAGAAGCTCTCGTCTGGGCAAGAATGTCTAGGGGATCTTCATCACGGAGCCGCACATTCCTCCTGGAAGCTCTAGGCTGAGCGTTTACGTCGCGACGGGCTACACCGGCTCTCGTCCTGTGTAGACCAGCCACGAAGAGCCCGGGACGAATATGACGTGTTGTTCATCGGCCGGAACGCCGGAATCTACAAGCGCACCCAGCCCTGCGCACCAAGCCAGCTCATCGACAGCGACACACACGTGAGCGCAAACAATTGGGAGTGGAAGTGTTTCATGGGACTTTTTGTCATAGGACTGTTAGATTACCTTGATTTTTATTGGTGTACCTTACTTTCTAGTTTGTCCCGTCAATATAAATTCTGCTTCTCCAAAGCCACAGCCTCGCCCTTCTGGGCCGGGTCAGATTAACACCTCCCCGTTTGAAAAACAATTTGCTTTACAATTGTATGACACAAGGAAAAAAAGTTATTTTGCTTTTCAGGGTGAATGAACCTTTTTTCAACAACCAGATAAATTTCACCAGGCACCTAATTCTGCTAGCGTAATCTGAAGGTAATAGCCTGGCGATACAAATTTTCTACTTGCACATCGTCTATGCGCCAAATCACTTCCCTTTCTTATTCTTTTGGCGCGAATCACATTGACCTGCTATTTTCCTCCAGACTCTAGAGCTGAATGCGACCCAAAACGCTCCAGGGAAAAGTTTCAATCATTTGGGTTCATTGTTCAAACCTGCATTTCTTTTCCTTGCATTTCTTGCGCGGCAAACTACAATGGTTAAATATTGTAATGATCGTTTAAGGACAGCGCACGGTTCGATTTGGGCCTCTCACAGTTTACACCGACAAAGCAGCCCTTTTGGCAATTTAATTTGCATTATGCAAAATGTTTTGCTTTAAGGAGTTCAGTTTTGCATACCATTACTGAACCGGTGCCCCCTGGTCATTCTGAGGAAAATAGTTTTTTCCCAAAAAAGGAAGTTCGGTGTTCTTGATGTTTATCACGTTTTAGTGATTTGCTTGTATATGCAATGCCAGTATTGTGATGCTTTTTACTGTGGGTGTCAGATGTTCTTCAATGTAGAGTGAAATCTGTCCAGAGGTGTTCTGTTTATTTTTTTTCGGCCGGAGGAGGAGTAATACAGGCTTGTTAGGTAAGCAAGTTAGTTGTACTTGGCTTGCAGCTTCTTGAGACTACCTGTGATCGTTTTTGAAAACTTTTTTCTGCGTTAGCATCGCTGTCCCCTCTAATTCATAATGTCAGGTCACCCTCGTATGCAGATTATTTCGGTGTGGGTTTAATATTTAATGGGTTTAATGTTTAATCTTCTCGGGATGTTTAGTATGGCTAGTTTGAAGGGGAGGGGTGGCAGTACAGCCCTCTCTTGATTTTTTTATAAGTAGCAGTGCTATGGTGTCTCATTTGACATCTCCTGCTGATATTCTTGTTCTTATTGAGTGAAAGTTTTGGATGCACCTGTATGCTCTTTATCTGGGTTTTGTATTTTGAGTTTTTAGAATAGTAGGGTGTTTTACATGGTCGACTGCTTTGTGGAGGTTTGGGTTATGAGTGGTGCGTGTCAGACTGATTGGCTGTGGGGGTTATTTATTTTTAAGTTGTAGAAATATATACTGTGTGGAGTGCCCCGCTTGAAAACCTATTATTATTGGTTGCAAGATTTTGAATGTGTTTAACTGTTGTAGTTTCGCATGTATTAGATTCTTTAGTAGTTTGCTAGGCATGAAGGTAGTGTTATAGATCTGAGTTTTTAGATTTCAAAACATTTCCTTGGTTTGGGTATAAACGTGACATTAGCATGTTTACATTCATGGCGTAGTGTTTTCATCGACGAGTATCGGTTGAAGTGAGCACTGAGGCTTGTTGTGGATGAGCCATCTAGGTTTCTGAACATTTTGTTTGTAATATTATCGGGTCCTGGGGCGGATTGTGTGCGTAGTTTGTGTAGTGCTCCCCTTACTTCCGATTCACATATTTGTTCATCTTTCGTGATTTGCTCCTCCTCTATACGGGGAATGGGGTACGGTGATACTCCTGGGAAGTACATATCTCTAGTTGAGCTGTTGAGCTCTTCTTGTCCTTTATGGTACTTTCTACAAGGTGGGTCAATGGGTTTGTTGCTTCTTATTCATTATTGTTTGGGTCAGTGGGGTGCTTTATTAACTGCCATGTTCTTTTCATGCCCATGTTTCCTTTGATGTGGTTCCATATGCCACGCCATTCGATTTGGGCGAATTTAGCTTTGTTTTTTTGTGTTGTAATGTGTAGTTTGTGCAATTTCGTGCATAGGCGCTGGTTGCATTATTTTTCCGCTACTTTTTTGTGTGCTCTGGTTGGATTCCCTGAGGTGTAGAAGATGGGGGTCCAATATTTATTCTCGAAGAGATTCATCTAACGTTTTCGTGCTTAGCTTGACATCCTTGAGCAGTTGCTGTGTACAAATAGGCTTTCTTTCCTGGTGATTGCTCTAGGTTTTGTGCCAGTCTCAATTGTGGCCAGTCGATTATATATGGCGGTTGACGTAGTTGTCTTAGCTCATTACCGATGGGTAGTGTTACTCATATCATGTTGTGGTAACTATTTAGTGTGAGTTCTGTTATGTTGCTTTTTCATTTTTATTGTGAAGGTTAGATCGGACGCAGTAACTCCGTATGCTATTTTCTATCCTGGTAGGTACCTGGAGGCCAATTTAGTGTGTGAGATGTAGTTGTTGCACGTGCTTCCGTACGTGTATTCCCTTTAATATGTCTGTATACTAACCCCAGGCTCGATGTGGTGCGTTTGAGTCTCCCGTTAAAACGACGGATCGTCTTCCAGCTGAATTTTAGGCTAGTGTGAAAAGTTTATTGAAATATTGGTAACGCGCGTTTGTGCGGCTGTATACGTTGAGTTTGTGGAGTGTGTCTTGTTGTTTTGGGGTGTGGTGAATAGTAAGAATGTCGTTTTTTATGTCAGTGTTTTCGACGTGTTCCCTTATTTGTGGGATGTTGCTGTGATGGTATTCATCCAGCTTGGTAATGCTCTTTAAAAGGGAAGCAAAACCGTTTTGCCTGTTCCTTTCAGCGTTAAACTGAGGGAGTGGATTGTGGAGTTTGGATATTCAACTGTAGGCTCTGCTTTTTCTTAGAGTATCCTCATCAATTTCATTGCCATAGCATTATACTCTTTTCAACATTTGCCATTAAGAGCAGGGCACGACATTTCGTCTTGGCTTATTTTTTATTGTTTGCAGTAATGGCTGAATGCCTGCGTGTAGTTCATTTCGAGTGTCTGTAGGCTGGCAATAAACTTGCTGCAGCTTGGCTTATATTCTACTGCCTGCTCGTAAAGTGTTTTTTCCCGATGTTGCTTAAACTCTTGTCCGCAATCGTAGTTCGTTGGTCGAGTGATGGGTCGGGGGTGATCAGAACTTGGATTCTCCGCTTTGCCTTTCGTGCGGGGGAAGAGCGGCGCGTCCATTTGCACGTCTGATTTCTATTTAGCTATACGCGTGGCTATTTGTGCACGTAGTGTTTGATTTTTTGCACTTTATTTCCTGGCGCCTATCCTTAAGTTCTTGGACGCACTCTGGGGTATCGTGGGTTAGCTGGTGGGGGTGGGGGGCGTGACTTTGGGCACTGACCTGTGGAAAGAAGCAACTGTGTGTGCCTCACCTTTCAGTCACGGTTTGGCTTACTTGTTGTTCATTGGGTGCTGCTTTCTTCGTTATTTATGGACTGTTGGTTTAGTTGTCGCTTGAGGGTTGACTGTCACTGTTTGGTGAAGGTTTAAAAGAGAGTTCTTAAGCACTTCAAAGTTTAGTGTTATTTGTCGACGTGGTTGAAAACGTTGCGGACAGTCGTCATTCCGGTCGCGTGACTACTCCCGCACACATTGAATTTTGGGTTTTATGAGTTGTCTTGGGTGGGATTCGGTGTTCCCCAGATATTTCATCAGCTTGCATGCTTCTGATTTAGACAGACAGCCTCTTTGTGATCTATATGTCAACACTACAATGGCTGCTTGGATTTTACGTTGATATGGCTTCCAGGGGAACGTTGTCAACCTCTATTCAACCCAATAAAGACTCCGTATTGATTCAAAAGCATTCGTACCATATTCAATGTTTAGTCTCTTTGCTGCCAAATGGGGGTTTCTGGATTGTAGCTTAAGATGCCATTTGGATGCCTTCATCGGTATTAGTTAAAAAAATACTGAAATATATTCCTTCTCTGGTTGGCCTGTAACTCTAGTTTATCATAGCCAAGGCTGACAGGTGACCGAAAGTTGTCGTTTTATTCCTGATGCATGGCTCTTGTATGCAGACCACTATCCCAATGCGTTTCATGTTGAAAAAGCAAAAACGTTTCGCGCACAATGCGCGTACGGTGTCAGCAACATAGTTTTCACCACTAAATTCAAAGCTTGAGATACTGGCTCGAATAATGAGTCGATTTAATTCGGGCAACGTGATGCGTTATCATCAGCGCTCCGAAATCCTGGTTCTATCCAAGAAACTAGAGGGATACACAATCTGAAATTCAGCTTTATGCTGATGATACGACGCTCTGGACTAATATAGGCAGTTACGGAGATATAGAAGAACTACTACAACGCACAGTAGATACGATAAACGCATTCATGTCCCCTAAGTGTCCGACCTGCTCCACGGAGAAGTCATCACTACTTATTCTCCGCCCTGAACACCGTACGCGATGGTAAATGCCCACTAATGATCCCCAGATTAAGCGGCATCACCCAGGAAAACCATACCTGATGTAACTCAATTCGAATCCTGGTTTTAACTATCCACGCTACAGGAAGTAACACGGAAACCATCAAGGTATTGGGCAAGCGAACTACTCAGACCATCCGCCTTATCTCTCGTATTCACAACCGAAAAGGGCGTACGAAAAAAGAAAGCATAATAAAACTTTTCCAGGCTTTCATCATTAACCGGATCAACTACGTCATCCTTTATCTTAATTTCAAGAAGGGGGAAAAACAACACAACGATTAAGAGGGCATATAAAGGAGCTATTGGACTACTGACGTCCATCCCAAACGACAGGTTCGATGCCTTGGGTCTTCACAACCGCATTGATGAGCTCATAGAGGTGCAGTAGCCCTCACAATTTGAAACTCTCCGTAACTCCTACGGGGCGACACATCATAAGAGAACTTTGCATTCCCTACGGAATGACACAAGTCGAGGAAGTTAACATACCCGCCGCGCTACGAGAGGTTATACGCAAAACTCCACTATCATTAAACATGGATCTGACATATAACAAGGCAAGGAGAACGGCATGAGCACAACACTTCACAAAACAATACGGCAACAACCCCAAAACAGTATTTCTAGACGAAGCAGACTATCCCCACAACAACGCCATGGCTGTGGTGGTAGTGTACCACAAATTACAAACGCTCTCCTCTGCGACAGTCTTACAAAGAATACTACCTCTTCAGAACAGGCAGCAATCGCTCGTGCGATCATGGGAACTTGAGACAGATATATAATCAACGAATTCAACGCAGCCATACTTAGCTACAGTAAAGGACGGATTTACGAACTCGCCGCAAGAATGCTTCAACAGCTGCAAGCACCAGATTACCGGACATTGAAACTTATCTGGACTCTTGTACACGAATGGTTACAGGGCAACGAATAAGCCCACACAGCTGCTTGCCAAATCGTCACCCGAGCAGCTTTTAACACCCTCACCCAGTGGCAACAGGGCACTCAGTGAAGTTTGACAACTTCAACACATACAAAGAGATAACAAATTACTAGAAACACAGCAGGTGCTAATTCCTAGCCGCCCACAGCACACTCAACGCTGCGCAGGCCAAGGCAAGAAGGCAACTTCAAACAAACACCTACCCGAACCCGCTGGCCTAGAGTCACTTACATCCAGAAATCATCTCGGACAAGTGAAAACACTGCGGGCACCACGGAGACCTCACGCACATGATGTGAAAATGCAAAAAAAACCCACGGAGCAAGACGCCTCTATTCCCTATAGATATCAAACACCTACAGCAATGGGAAACCCCGCTGCGCAGGTCCGATCACCTAACGCAGCTACGTCTCGTACAGATGGCCGAAAAAGCCGCCAGGGACCAAGATCTCCTGCTGACTAATGTGGCAAAGAGAGCCCAAGCTCTCTACTTGTGGGCAAATAAAGTTCTTTCTCTCTCTTGAACTTGAGATCGGTGCACCCTGCAGTGCACATGAGGTGCGTATTGTCTTCTTTAATGCAACGTTCCTGCAATACCTGCTGCAGGGATGCTGACCACTAGGCTGATGTCCAACATGTCCTTCGCGACCTGTCTGCAAGTGGTTGCGAGAATTCATTCGTAACTTAGGTTGAACACAAGTTGTATCGCGCCTCTGTAGTCTGGCAAGAGGCCCAAAGAGATGCAGCATACCGTACGGGCCTGGAGTGAGTGCGATTTTTGGCCCGAGTCCTGCGCAGGTATTACGTGCACATTGCCCATGTTCCTACCCAGAAGTTAAAAGGCGCTCTGGTAACAGTGAAAGAGAGATTCCCAAAATACCTTTTTCCCGGTGTTGTGTATGCAGTGCCATGTGATAGAGTATACATAGGGGAATCTGTAAATTTAGAATGACTGTTAAAAGAGCATTGTAATGATTTAGGGAAATAAAAAGTGTCCAGTAATGCCTTCGCAGAACATGCATAATCGTCTAACCATGAGATAGACTGTGGCAAGACACGTGTTGTAGCCACTGAGAAGTACCTCGCCACTAGGTTGTATCTTGAATCTGTAATGATACAGACGAACTAAAACACTCTGAACCTGAAAGACTGTGATCTGCCCCCCCCCCCCTCGACTGGCGAGCTGTTTAGGTCACGCGTGCCTACTTAAGCTCCTAGCTTTCTTTTTCTGCTTTTAGTGTGAACAAGGCTCCCGTTTGGGGTGTTGAAAGGTTGATCGTGGTGTTTAACGTGCCGACGCTACGCTAGCGATGCGGCGCGCCGTAGCGGCGGGCTGCGGAACAATTTTAACCAGCCGGGTATTTTTAGCGTGCACCGAAATCTCGTACACAGGGGCAATTTTTGTTTTCGCCTCCCTCAGAAAGCGGCCGTCGCGGCTGGGAATCTATCACGCGTCCTCGTTCTTGGCAGCACAACTCCTTAGCCATCGATCCATCGTGGCGGGTTGGGCGGAAACGTCATTATTTTGTATTCGCTTGTGGTTCGCGTCTTCTTATGTATTTGCCCTTCCCGACAAGACTTGCGTGCGTCGAAGCCTCGATTGCAATGTGCTGGGTTGTGTGTGGTGCCTCGAGCTTCGAGTGGCCGCCGTTTGGGAGTCTCCTTGGTCGTATTGTTGTTGAAGGCGACAGAGGCTGCCGTAGGCTCAGGTTTCGACGCGAATCCTGGGAGTCTGTGGTGATGACTCGAGCACCCCTACCAAAGGTATTATGAATAGCTTAGCAGAGACGTTTATTTAAAGGGGCAACCGCCGCACCATGGAAAGAAACGCCCATTCAGCGTCAGCCCGTGTTCCTTTTTTTCTTCTAGACGATCTCTTTCTTTATAATATCACTGCCATTCTCGCAATTCATTCACTGCCTAAAGTCAACATGTCGCGTAAGCAAAGGAATATTTATTTTCTCCTGTAACCAAAGCAGGTACAAAACACTCGGGGTTACGCTTTTCCACGTTCACATACTCGGTCCGTCCGTTACATTCCAGTTACGACATCTCTCCTTGCTATTAACAAAGCAGATACGAAACGAGTCAAGAACTAGCACGGCATGAACACGAATGCAAATGACGTACACTTCTTGGTACATAAATTGTGCACTGAGAGGACAGCCTGTGTCCTGGGAGGGGGGGACTGCTCCCCCACCCCAGGCACCAGCTCCCTTTACACAAGACGTTTCATTTAGTCGGGGTCTTCCTTGCTACATACGCGACTACAAAACATTCAAATTCAAAAACAAATAGAAAAGAAACCGAGAATTGGTTTGTTTACTGTACCACATACACTTATTTGGCCCACCTTCCCATTTGGGGCCACAAAACTTATTGAATACTCAGAACATGACCTCTGTTTACAGAATGCAATTGGAACTACCTTTGCCAGTAGCAACACAATCACACGGTTTACATCCGCACCACATGGCTTACACCTGTAAAAATGCAAGTACGCGGCTTACATTTGCGAGCCCGCTCGCTTTGTAGTAGAGTGAGGCGCCAAGTGCACAGGTGCGGGAGGAACGTCTCCCCGCCCGAGGCGCTTGCGCCTTTTAAAAGCCTCCCCTTATGTCCCCGTAAACTTGACCCTTACGTTATTGGAGTGCAACTCAAGTGCACTCACTTTTATGAGCCTCCCGTTATATTCCCATGAAATGTAGCCCCTGTATTGAAGTGCGGCTCAGGCGCACCCATTTTTATAAGCCTCCCTTTATGTTCCCGTAAAGCGTAATCCGTATATTGGAGTGCAACTCAGGTGCACTCGCCCGTTTTGAACCTCAATGAAAGGACAAGACCATTTTCTCAAGAAACCTTCTTCCCCTAAGAAAAAGAGCTCTGCTTCCAGGTTTTCTGTTAGTTTTGTGTGCATGTGGATCAGTATATTCCACTGGTTACGTCGGGGGCGCAATTGCTTGACAGCGATATGCCTGTTTACCCACAGCACATAAAAACCAATCGTTATGATAAGCACTGCTAGAGGGTTTCTTGGGCACCGTCTGTCCTCCAGGAAGTTCCGAATGCGGAGTTGTCTATATGCCTGCTCACTATGCACCAAAATGTTTTGGCCACTGTGCATTGGATTATTGCATGTTCATTTGTCTCCCTCTGATTACAGTCCACACACTTGTCTGTTGTTGTTGTACCCCATCTCCTTAAGACAGTTCTCGTCTGCAAGACTGACCACCTATACTTTCATGTAACGTCCTGGGCTTCACCCGGTACATTTGCAATGATCAGCGTGCGCCAGGGAAAGTTCTTTTGTTTCTCGTCTAGGTTTTCAGGGCTCGTCTCATCTAGTTTCTGAGCCAGTTCTATGTTCCTCATATCTTCTATTTCCCTTTGTGAATTATGTGTAGTTAGTTTCTTATAAGCCGCTATTACTTTGGTGTAAAAGGGGGGTGGCTGAGTTGCGTTGGGCACATCCGGAGTGTACTGGAGAAATAACCTAGCTTGCGATCCCAAGAAATATACACCGAGCTGCCTTGCTGGATGCCCCGTCTGCAGATCAAGGACCCTAAGAACACTTTTCAAAGCATAGGTCACGGCATAATTGGTTACGGAGGGGATGTTCCACCCCCCGAATTGTCTGGGCAGGCCCAGTTTCCCGGTTTTGACCAGGGCTGTTTTATCCGACCAGGACAGCCGCAATACTTCAGTTGTAATTTTAACCGCTACGTATCGAGGAAGGGCAGCTGTCCCTGCTATGTACAGTCTCAACGGAAAAAGATTGACACAAGTGATTCATGACTGGAGCCGAAAAATCTCGACACGTGGCGCAATCGTTGCCCAGCGCGACGATAGCGAGAGTGGCAAGCACGTTCCATTTTCCAAGAAGGGGTGGCTGGCAGAAAGCAGCCCATCCTGCTGTCGGCCCATTCGAATGCCCACATCTTGCATAAACGCTTGTGCATTCCTTATCGACAGACATGCCTATGCACATGATTTCTTTTTTTTTTTTCCAGAGCTGCCAGCTACCTTACCGGCAAATATTTTCTGGACGACGCACTGTCAAAAGCAGTGGGTGGCAGTGCTTACGTCACAGGAAAGCAAGAGTTGAAAACCAGGTGTGGTTCGAATAATTTTTATCAGAACGACACACGACATAAGTTGCAAGCAGTTTGTGGGAGTGCTTAGCGCCGACCACCCCTTCTTAAGAAAATGGAATGTGACTTGCGCTGTCACTGTAGGAGCGCTAAATGACAATCGCGCCGCCTGCCACGATCATTCCGCTCTAGTCATGAATCACTTGTGTCAATCTTTTTCCGTTGAGACTGTACCATACTTTCCCTGTAAAATTGTTTAATGCCAGATACCTTCTAACCGCTCATGGAAAATCGTATGCTAGAGCTTTGTTTCTTTCAAGGGAAGTTTTGGGGGCTAGTACTTCATGGATACACAAATTGCGGCTGTTTTACTCAAAAATAGTAGTAGTTGAGTATAATACTTCTAAACACGAAAAAAGTGTATTTATTTGCGACAGATTGTCCTTAGCAATTCTTATTTTTCGCAGCGTTTCTAAGCGCAGCCGCTTTTACCTGTTATTTTTAGTTTACTACAATTGTTTACTTTCTTTTGTGTGTCATAAATGCTAGTAAAATGTAACATTTTAAATAAATATTTCCTATTTTATTTTTTACGAATTTTATGTGAGCTAAGGTGCATTTGGCATTTATAAGAAAATATATTTCAAAGCACGCCATAACCTACACTCCTACTGCGGTTACATCATCTCCGAAAAAACCGCGGCTTCCAGGAGATGTTGGGGCTGCACCCACGTAATCTAGCAACCAGCGTTTGTAATATTGTTAAGCTCTGTGTACTACGACAATGATAGCATGAATTTTGAAGCGAAGACGAAGCATCACCGTGAGCTCGATCAGTTTGTGATGATACTATTCTGGAACTTTCAGCATAGAAATGGATAGAGAAAAGATAAAAGGGAGAAGTTCTTATAAAGAATGACAATTCATTCACATTTGTACCCTGTGGCGTTGTGTACGAGAGATGTAAGGAACCATTGATTGCGCGCATATCAAGAATACTTGGTAGTTGTTAGGAATTTATATAAATGAGGACAGAAATTGCATGTTTTTATCTCCAAAGGCTGAAATAAGCGGCATTCACAGTTTTCTGTATAAGGGAAGGTTTGACAGCGGCTGAATTTCTTTTGATGTTTTAGCACGTTGCTTAAACTAAACAATGTTATAAAAGTAGGGTGCGCATCTACACACGTTGCTATGCCCGACCAAATATCTGGGAGAGATTCCATACAGACTACACAAATGATTCCTGAGTGTTATATTCATTAACCTGCCTCTTTTTCGGATGGAGACATGTGCACACTTCACTGCTATTGTGTACCACATCTTCCGCTATCAAGAAACAGCTCGCGATGCACTCCCAGGTGCACCTAAGAATAACATTTCAGATCACTATCTCCAAGATTAAACTACCCATGTTGGCCAGACGCAACGGTGCCGTTTTGTTCAATATACAATCAAAACACACATGCGGCCGCGCCACATCGAACGATTTTACCATCGCCGAAATCAGCGAGGGATTTCTTCAATTATGTCACATTGATTGCGCTCCTGGATGCTTGATCTGCCTCGATCAAGCGAGAGCATTCGAAATAATGAAACAACAATGCTTTGTAAGCGTTTACCGCCAATAGGGCTTTCCGCAGACTTTGTAAGAACGCTAGAAATATTGCACTCTGACGTGAGCTTCTGCCTCCTTAACAAGGGTCTATCAGACAGTCCGTGTTCTGTCATTAGCCGCACTCGGCAGGCGTTCCCCAGTCCCCTTTGCTCTAAGTCCATTTTTCCGAGACGCTGCAACGAGCACTGGCAACCACCGCTTCTCGTTGCGTGGCGTTGCCCAAATTGAATTGTCCATTTATGCGGACTACACGTCCCTGTTCATACAGTGCGAAGACAGCTACCTAACCTTAAAGGCACCCTGCAGCACTTACGATCGTTTACTCTGAATGTCTTTTGGAGTACAGTTTATTGTCCCAAAAATCTCCTCCCGCCAGAATTATTAAAGCCGTTGAATATCACCGAAGCTACGCACCATCATAATCGCGCATAATTCTTACCTCTCAACTAGACTGCGGACGACGTAAAGAAAGCTGAGCGCTCTCTTCCGGAGAGGGGGTAGCTAAAGGAGGTCTCTTCGGCCGCCTTCTATTATCACTGCAGGCTGGGGAGTTTTCTTTTTCCTCAACAAAGTGGAGGCGTTTATTTCTGGTCACTATGCCACAAAAAAGCAGGCATGGCTCCTGCACTGGAGTTTGGCTGCATGAAGCGCCCCTTCGTGTACAATGGGTCTGGGTGGTACAAAAGCAGACGAGCCTCGCCGCTCTCTATGTGTTTTCAATTACCAGGCAGAGCGAAAGTTGGTTGTAATTAATTTAATCAGCTTCTGGTGTGTTTAAATGACTGCATACTGATTGAAATAGCCTTTAAAGTAATTGCAGAGGCGAAACTAACTAATATCCGCTACAACGAGCCGATTTATCGGCGTTTATTTTATCAAACCGTCATGATCGGCGCGGCGTCGGACAGTATTACCAGGTCGGGTTGTCTAACCTAGTGACGATAACTATCGTTCGTCCTTCTTACGTGCGGGCGACAAACGAAAGTTCACAAGCCCAACAAACAGAACGTTGCTGGCATGGCAATGCCTTGAAAACGAATGGAAAAGTTGTTTTGTATTTTCGCAATATAAATATTCTTGCTTAATATTTTACACCACACGGTTTAGGAACGGGATGGTACACGTATACTAGGTAATAGGTGAGGCAATACCGTCAAATAAACAACTTCAGCGCATTCAGAACGCCAATCACGCACCGAATCGCAAGTCCATTGCCTGCTTAGATGCGTACTTGTACGTTTGTACAACTTAACGAAGCCGCATACATGGTTCACGGCTGAAATATTTATATACGATTGTCGCTGCTTGTGTTGGTTATCTTATAGTGCATAGGTCATCGCTAACATTATGAACGCCGAAACTAGCGCCCCAGTTTCGTCCTCAAATGAGTTTAGACGGCGAGACAAGAACAGATAATTCATCGCTTCCAGTGGCATTCTCCCCTATCTTCACACTTCACCAGATTATTATTGTCAATTCGCTGAATTTTTCCTCTTTGCCATCAAAGCCACCCCCCATGCCCCACTCCCACACGATATGCCGTCCAGCCCTCCGCGATGTCGGCTTCATGCAACTCGGCCCCACACCTGAAAACGTTGCTGGCCCTTACACAAGTCTATTAGGTGCGAACTGTCAATATATGACGCAAAAGCGTAATTTAATAAAGTGAGAGCATCAAGAAAACAGAACCGCCCCTGAGTTGGGCCGACCACTTTGTTTTACGACGACTTTCGAATCACAAACATATTTCCCGCTTCTCACGCTCGCTTCGTTTTGTGACTGAGCCACGGAAAAAACAGCTCGCAGGCGCTGCAATACATATTTGCAACGATGACGCAAATCAACCATGTTTATTGAAAATGCACGCATAAGTGCGCCGGGGCGCAAAATCCACGGCTCACCGGAGCGGATGAGCCTGCGGTCCGCGAGACTCGCTTGCTTTTACGCGTGATCTTTGCCGATTGAGTTAAACTCCTTGCTTAATCGGCTGTTCTTGAAAAGTCCTTGTCACTAAGTGTATTAGTATAAGCAAGAAGCTTTCACTTCCAATTTCTCTTCATACAACCATCGATAGGTTAATCTGCGAGTGGCAGAGCACCGTCACCATCCAAGCACTTTCGCGGACGCTGTAAACGTACTTAGCGCTGGAATTCTTTTTTCCCCTAATGCCAATTTGATAGCCCCACGAGATGGGGCGCCTCGAGGATTGGCTGGAGACCATATAGCAAAACAATCGGGACTATCGCGCTCATTTTGCTTCTGTCAACACGGTATCGTATGGGACCCCCGCAGCTTTGTACTATCCGGAAATACTGCCCGGAAGCCGGTTTCGCAGCGCCCCCTGAGGGCTCCTGCGCTGGATTTTGGCGGCATGCAGAACCCCCTCGTGTCCGACACGTCTGGGTAGTACAAAGCAGACGACCACCGCCGCCCTCCATGTGTTTTCAAGTACAAGCCAGACCGAAAGTTGGTTGTAAATGTTTTATTCGCTTTTTGGCGCTTCTAATTAGGTGCACACTGCATGAAATAGCACTGAAAGTAGTTGTATAGGCTAAACAAAATAATATCCGTTAAAACAAGCCGATTTATCGGCCTTCTTTTGAGCGAGCTGTCGTGGTCGTCTCGGCCTGGGAGTGAATCACCATGTCCGGTGGTGTAACTTCTCCTGACGACAATTATCGTCATTTCCTTTTGCGAACGGTCAACAAAAGAAAGCTCACGAGTAGCATAAAAAAGGAACGCTGCTGATCTCCATTGCCTCAGGTAACTGCAAAAGGTTGCTTCAGCGGGAGCATGCATGCGAACGCAAGCCGACTCAGCTGACACGGTTGGCCTGGCAACCCCTTAAAGGAGTGAAAATTTGTTTTGTATTTTCGCGAACTAAATGATTCTTGCGTAACGTTTTACGCCGCACGATTTACGAACCGCAGGATACATGTATACAGTCGAACCTAGTTATATCGAATACGGGTATATCGAATTATTGCTTATATCGAACCATTGTCAGTTTTTTAAAAGAATTACAGGCATTTTTAATTTTCTGTATCGAACTCGGTCGGTTAAGAAATGGATATATCGGACTCAGCGCCGGGCGAAAGCGCGGGCTCCGGAGACAGGCAGCAGGCTTTCCCGCCACGCAGGGGAGAATAGCGGTGGCGCAGCAGGCGTTTGCGACTCAAACGCATGCCTGAGGCGCCGGTAGCGCTATTCGGGCTAGGCGGCATACGCAGTTGGCTGACTAAGTCTCAGCCGGTTCACCAGTTGGTTCAGTCGTTGTTCATGAGCTTCAGTCATCGTCTTGTATTGTTTCAGTCGATAAGTTCAAGCCTCAACGCCTTAACAAACTATTCAGCGTCGGGCGTAGTTTAAACTAGCGGACACTGTTGGCGCAGTTACGTGACTGTGTTTGCAAGGCACTGTGTCAGCCGCTTGCGGCGTGGTGATGGCGGCAAACGTGAAGAAACGAACTTCACTGACGTTTGCGACCAAGCTGGAAATCATCCGCCGCGTCGAAAAAGGAGAGCAGAAGTCCAGCGTTGCCGCAGCGTACAATATACCGCGGAGTACGTTGAGCACGCTGCTCAAGCCGAAAGGTGACATCAAGGCGAAAGCGGGACAAAGCCAGCACTGCGGTGCACGCCGTGTTCGCAAACCAGCCTTCCAAGACGTCGAATGATCGCGCCACAGGTGGTTCCTGGACGCCAGAGCCAGAAAAATTCCGGTGTCGGGGCCTATGCTCCAACAGAAAGCGAAGGATTTCGCATTTATCCACCAAGCCGAAGGCTTCCCCGCAAGCAGTGGATGGCTGCAACGGTTTAAAGCTCGCTACCAGATCGTCGGCAAGACGGCTTCTGGCGAAAGCGAGGACGCCAACGACGATAGCATTAAGAAGTGGCTGGACGAAGAATGGCCGAGCCTTCTCGAAAAATACTACCCCAAGGAAATATTCAACGCAGACGAGACAGGTTTGTTCTGGCAGATGCTCCCACGACAAACGCTCGACACCCGAGGGGAAAAGTGTCATGGCGGCAAACAGAACAACGCCCGCATAACAGTCCCCTTGGGCGCCAACATGGACGGCAGCACGAAACTGCGGCCCCTTGTCATCGGAAAGTTTAAGACGCCGCACTGCACCCGCAACCGCTGCGACAATCCTGTCACGTACGCGTGGAACAGAAAGTCGTGGGTGACGCGCGACGTCTTCGAAAAATGGCTCAAGGATTGGGACACGCAGCTTGCGGAACAGGGGCGCAAGGCGTTCCTCCTCGTCGACAATTGCTCGGCACACCACACGGACGTGCCGCTCAAGAACATAGAGCTCAAGTTCTTGCCGCCGAACACTACGTCAAAACTACAGCCATTGGACCAGGGTATAATTCGGGCGTTCAAGGCGATCTACAAGCGAAGACTGATCGAAAAGTTGCTCCTCAAGCTGCGAATGGGCCAAGACCTCAAGATCGACCTCTTAACTGCCATTCAAATGCTCAAAGGCGCTTGGGATGACGTAAAGCAGGAGACGATCGCCAACTGCTTTAGGCACGCTCGGTTCCTCGTCGGTGCCGAGGAATCGTCCGAGGAAGATGAAATGTCTGAGGATTTCGAAGAACTTGCGCTCGAAGAGACGTGGAGCGAGTTCTCACGTTTTGTGGGTGCTGTGCCAGAGAGCATGACCATCAACGATTTCGTCGGCGATGACGAAGCGGGGACCACGGCTGAACTAACCGACGTAGAAATCGCCGCGGAGGTCACCTGCCAGCTGACTTCAGAGGAGGTGGATGGCGAACCTGGCCCTTCGACCACCGAGGACCCCGCTCCGCACCTAACTGCGGGCGAAGCTGTGGCCGCTGTGGAACGTTTGCGCCGCTACTTCGGCGGAATGGAAGGTAGTGGTCTCGCGTTCGTGGACCCTTTGGAAACCATGGAGCAGGCTGTGGTACGACATGCAGTCAACTCGAAGAAACAGTCAACACTGCTGCATTTTTTCCCCTGGGAATAAATAGTTCACTTTAACGCTTCATGTTAGTAGTCATTCTTGTTGTTGCCTTTTTAGTGATTAAATCGCCCTGCATTTTGACGCGTTTCGATCAAATTTTATATATCGAATTTCGGGTATATCGAACTATTTCACGGTTCGCGCACATTTCGATATAACGAGGTTTGACTGTAAATGCGAGTAGGTAGGCAATAGCGTGAAATAAACAAATTAAGAGCTAATAAAGGACACAAAACAAGCACCAAACCGCACGCCCGCTGCCTGCAGAGAAGTGTACTTCAATATTTTCACAACACCACACAACCGCATACACGGCGCAAGTCCCTAAATATTTAGATACGATGATCACTGACTCTGTTCGTTATCGTCTAGTGCAGGGTCGTCGCTTAAAATCTGAACGCCGACACGCCAGTTTTGTCCTCAAATGGTGTTAGACAGCGAGACAAGGAAAGAGAAATGATTGCTTCTAGTGGAATTGTCCCCCATCTTCAGGCTTCGTCAGATTATCGTCGGATATTGGCAATTTGGTGAATTTTTTCACTTTGCATCCAAAGCCCCCAACCGCCTCCCAATCGATTTGCCGTCCAGCCCTCCTCCGTGTCGGCTGCATGCTACTGGGCCCTGCACTTCAAAACGTTGCTGACCCTTAACCAAGCCAATAAAGTGTGAATATACGATGCAATATATCATGCAGGAGCATAAATAATATCCTATGCGATTCACCGCTCCAGTCCTCTGGCTCGGACTCACGAGATGCCAAGGCGGCTCGCAATCAGAGCGCGAAAGGCAGCGTACCAACCGAATGCATCGGCGATGTCGGAGAAGCTAAGTTGGGGCCTTAGGAGAAGCGTGGCTCTAGCGCCACCGTGCAGTCAGCGTAGGAAGCCGCCGAGTAAACCGCGGCGTTGTGTGTCACGTGACCCGTCTTCCCGGCCACATCGCCCCATGCTCTGACTTCGAAATCAGAGCGGTCTGGAACGCTTCGAGTAGGAGGCTGACGCTCCGAAAGAACCAACCGAAGGTAATTCGAGCGCTCGAATTCTACCAACCGAAGGCGCGCCCGCTTCTCAGAACACACCAGAGGGCTCATAAACGCCCAACCGAATACGCCTTAAGTAAAGTGAGAGCAAAAATGGAAAGCGAGCGGCCTCTCAGTTCACGGGACTACTTTGTTTTCCAGCCACTAATTTCGGAATCGGAAAACAGATGTCACGCTTCTGATGCTCGCTGCATTCTGTCACTGAGACACGCAACAAAACAGCAAGCTAGCGTTGCACCATGTATTCGTAACAGCTACACAAGCAAGCACTGTTTAATGAAAGTGCACACATAGTGGGGAGGCACGCAAAAGAGCGGCGCGCCGCAGCTAGCCAGTGGACTAGCCTGACACGCGCGATCATTGCCGACTGCGGCACTCTTCTTTTTTGATCGGCTGTTGTTTAAAAGGCCTTGTCACCTAGAGTATCAGTTTGAACTAGAAGTTTCAGTTCAAATTTAACTTCATACGACCATCGATCGGTGATTCTGCAAGTGGCAGGGCGCCGTCACCGTACCGGCACTTTCGTCGGCGGTGTAAACATATTTAGTGCTACAAAGTTTTTATCCCTAAGGCCAAGTTGATCGCCGGAAGAGATCGGACGCGTCGGGGGTGGGCTCGTGACCTTGTCGCAAAGAATCGGGAGGACCCAGCTCATTTTGCTTCAGTCAACACGGGATCCTATGGGACCTGAGCAGCTTTGTACTACCCGAATGTACTGCCCGGAAGCCGCTTCCGCAGCGGCCCCTGGGCCGCGCAGGGGGCCTGTATAATGGCTGCCTGCTAGCAATCCCGCCCTCATGCCAGTAGGGCGATTCTGAAGCAATAAACGTTTTTTGCCGAGTGGTGTCGTCGAAAGGGAAATATTGACATCGTCCCTCAAAGTCCGTGCGAACTCAATACCCAAAAAAACGCCAAATGTGTGCTTCCTGGTTTAGGCAAGGAAGAGGTTGGTACACAGCGCCGACAACGGCCTGTTGGCAAAGAAAATGCGAGAAATAGGCCGCGAAGTGGACCAGCGAAAGCGAATAGCTGCAATGACGCATGGCTCCAATGACGTACGTTAGGCCATGCCAGGGCTGCATAATGAGTAAATGAAAGAGAGCGGGGTTGGTTTTGCAGCGTCTTTCACAGCGATTTGAGCACTAACTGCTTTACGAGCCCGTGTAACATTTGCGTCAGGCATTCCTGACAGTGTAATCTCCGACAGCCAAAACTAAAAATCTTTCGCCCTCCTCTCCCGATTCATCGACTGAGTGTTAACGTAAACCTGTGTTTTGACGGTTAAGCATTCTTGCAATGTGAAGAAACCTAAACGCACGATTAGTTGCCTCAAATAGAGGTGCATCACCCAAGTCCCCCGGCACAGACTTTTTCCCGACACAGTGGAACCAGTTGCAATTTAGATAGGGGTTCATGAACGTCCACAATAAACACGAAAATCTTCAAGCCCTCCGTGTAATGACGGCGATGGTGGAACGTGAATCTTTCTTGTGCCGAAACAAAACGAACAAGAGTTAAAGTCAAAGACATTGCGACAAAAAGACCAGATTGCGTGCTGGTCAAATCCAAAGCTCCCCTAGTCAAAGTTTAAATCCAAAAGACAAGCAAGGATTTACTCGCGAGAAACCTTTCCCATTGCAGTCGTTATATGGTGGAGTGCATAACTCTGCAAGCATAGGTGGCAGCTTTTAGTAAAACGCGATCGCAGCCTTCACTTCTGAAACTGAGGAGAGGTTTTAGCCACGGTCATTTCTTTTTTGAGGAACCATTAGGAACTACCCTGCAACCATTCTAACTCCTATTACAGGCCTAAAGCAATGCTTTTCCTTCGCAAACAGTAAAGTTCTACTGTTATGCAGTATTTATTCTGTAAACGATTCCCGATTGCTGTAGTAAACGTATTTCAGCGATAATAAACACACTTCTACGGTAATTAATGAAGACGTGGTGTCGAATATCACAATTCTTGTTTTGGGATTAATCTTAGATGTTAGCCATGACATTTGTCTTTCGCTCTTGCACGACGCCATTTCATTATCAACCCCCATAGGCCAGCGGCACAGTATTCCTATATCGGCTGCATACAATGGCTTTGGAATAGCATTTAGCTGCAATATATTACTCGACAAACCAAACATCACGAAGGCATGAAACGTTTGCACGAAGGAAGGGACTTGCATCTCCAGCTAGACTTCCAACTTGGCGCCTTGAATATTGTCTGCTATTTGTAATCACTGAGTATGGGCGTAAATCAGTCTTATGACATGCATCGTAAAGGTCGCCTCTACGTTCATGATTTACAGATCTGAGCAAAGTTCTTGGCGTTTCCGACGCTTTGCAAGCCACACTGCCCCAGAAAGACAGAAAGCCATTAACAACTACGCTTCACTGACCGTCATCGACATTCCATTGACGAGCGGTTGGTCGAGCGGCGCTGTTTGCTGAAGCTACGGCTGTGCAATACAACGGCCTCCCTGTTCCTTTAGCAAAACCGCAGAGCCATTTTACCCGCCAGATCGCCAAGAAATGTAATTCGCTCTTTTGAGTGGGCAAGACGCAAACTTAGTCTCCTGCGCCCTTTAGGCTGCCTATGTTTACGTGTGGTTTTAGTCTCCCGCTCTTGCAAACCACATAGCGTGCTCCTAGTACGTGCAGTCATACTTTGTCGACTCAACCAGCTTTTCAATGAAGCGGTGCTGCAGTATTTTCTTGAACCTTCCAGTTTATTGTTTACTAAAAACTCGTTGTCGCAATGTCTCCGAGCAGTAGCGGCCATTTAATGTGTGTAATAATAAAACTAGAACAATCCCTAACTGCCGATCTATGTCAGAGTTTTAGGGTAAATTACGGTAAGCGATTCATGCGGAAAACTCGCTACATAGCAATTACACAATTAGCAGATAAGGAGATCACGCGGCGTCCTTTGGCTACAGCTGTCGTTGGCGGCACATCCCACAGATGTTTGTTATTTCCAATGGTGGCGGCGCATGAAACTTCTCGCGCAGTGTGATAATCTGGGAATATTGGGCATGTTTCGTTGCGTATAGTGCGCGCACTCGTTAACACTGAAGAATTAACACAGGCCTTGGTGCAGTGTCCTCTAGCGGCAACGTTTTGGACTGTATTAAACAGGCTGTTCGGTTTCACACTTACAGTAATGCGCTTTTTTAATTATGTACTGGTAAACTTTCTTGTGTGCGCTGGTGCATTTTTATAGTAACCCAGTCGTGGTGCCGCGTGTGTGCGAGCACGATCCCAGCTGGTTGTGTTACGACCCCTGAGGCGAATAAGATCGATTATCATGAGTCACTTGGAGCAGGAGCTGGCCGCTCTAGGCGAAGACGATTTTCCGTAATCCTGATATATGGCTTCATAGTTCCGGGAAGAGGACCCTGAGCATCTCATACTGCCGCATTGAAGCGTTCGTAACGTGGAATAGCTACCGTGAGACTTGTAAACTTTATGTGACTAAGTTTTTGAAGACATGTGTCCCGTCCAATGACTTTTTATAGTGCGTTGAATGCGGGGTATCTTTGTCACTATTGGGGTAAGTTACTGATTTAGTAATTTTTCTTTTTGAGGATATCGCTGTTTCCACTATTTGCTCCGCCCTATTACGTGGTACTTTAAAACAAACTCTTTCACACCCCACAATGCACTATTTCTTTCGATCGTTCTTGTAACTACCATTTTGTTTTACCCTGCAACAAGCACTTCCTTTTTTGACAGTTTTGCTCGAAAACCAAGCTTAGACGGTAGTTACATGCCAGCCTATTACGCCGAGGAGGGATGCTCCCATGGGCTGAAAGAATCGTAGCAGTTGACGGGGCAAGGAGGGTTTCCTTAACGCGGTTCGGCTTAACAAAAAAGAGCACGAGAAAATACGTCGAAAACAAAAAAGAAAAACAAAAAAATTAAAAAGATTTACGACGCCAAAAGAATGTATTTAAACCTGATTTACTGGTTTTAGGGTTTAGCTCGCCGACGCGATGCAGGAGATGAGGAGCGCCGCAGGGGAAGGCTGCGGATTAATTTTGACCACATTGATGATCTTTGACATGCACCAAAATCTTGCACACACAGGCGTGTGTGCTTTTCGCCTTCATCAGAAAAGCGACCGCCGCGGACAGGAATTGAACCTTCATCCTTGTGCTGAGAAGTAGAATGCCTTACCCACTGAGCCACCGGGGCGAGTTGCATTTAAATCACCTGAAGCCCTGTCACCGTGGGCGTATTAGAGCGACCCTTTGAATATTTTCTGGATTGTTCTTTCTCCTACGAACATGGGTGGTTGTATAGTTGAGTAAAAACCTCGAGCAGGCGTATTTTTGAACAAAGCTTCATCAACCAAATATTTTGGTTACTTGCTAATAAAACCCTAACGAGTAGTACTACATCAAAACGGAAGGTTGGACGAGTTGAGTGGTATTCATGTTCAAATGTAATACCGCAAGAAACAACGAGGCACGAGGCTGGTAAAGAGACAGTGCCCGTTTTATGAATCCTTTCTGTATCCCTCTTCAGTTCTTGAGCTGTTACATTTAAACATACGACTGAAAAAAATCCAGGGCCTATGCAATAACGTGAAACCGGTTTATAAGCATTCAGTTTATAATTATATTCAGAGAGATTGTCAGTCTCCCTTTTGGACGCCGGAGCATCGCTGGTAACAGAAGAAATTGCACGCTTGCTGATGCGGGGATGCCATCTCTTGCGTTGAATCGGATTTAAAGGAGCCATGAAGACAAAACAAAAGTTTGGTTCATTCAAAAGAGGGCCTCGTTGGGATCATGCTGACGCCACTTTTAATGTAAACTTCGCTCAAAACAGCTATATAATTGGAAAAAGGAGAATGGCCATGCGATCCACCCTCTCATTTCCCGTGACAGGACCTATGAAGTCATACCAGCTGCGATTGGCGGAGGCCGGCAAAAGCAAACGCAAATTAGACTGTGCTTATAAGCTTGCAGAACGACCTATTTGTACATAAATGTACGACGCATTCTCTTTAAAGCATTAAGAATGGTGGGATAAACAGTGGAAGGCACAAAAGCACATGTAAACATAGAAGTACTGATGCGTACTGCTGTTGGTACCGCGCTCACTATGCTTGGTTTTGCTGCACAGCACTGCGAGAATGGAGGAATGACTGCGGGGCTTTCGGGTTGACGCAAACGACACTGGCCGATTGCCGCAAGGAACGGTAGCTAACCTGACGATATTTGTCGATCGAGCACTGCTTCATGAAACGGCTATTTGCTCCAAGAACAAAAACAAGCCAGGTTTAAATACGGTCAAAAGCAAACCAAAGGGAGAAACCGGCTTGCACGGTATGCTGGCACCTTCTAGTAACGTAAACAAACGCGAGGCCGTGCGCAGTACCTGACGTTCAGGAACGGTAGACGAGCCCTACGGTAGACGAGCCCAACCATACATAAAAAAAATTACACCCACCTCCCCTCGCGGGAACTCTGGTGTGATGCGACGCTGAAGGGGGTTTGTTTGTTTGTTTGTTTATTGAGCTTCTGGCAATAAAATTGCCAAGGTTCTGAGACAAAAGGCGATTGAGGCATTGCAGTCGCCCCAGGTGCAGCAGCTGCCGCCAAAGACGTTCCATTGGCGTTTCCGTTGGGTCGATTAGTCGAGTTGCGTGAAACGCGTAGTGAACGTCCATTGCGTTTCCATCATATCGTTGGGTTCCCGCGAGGGGAGGTGGGCGTAATTTTCACTTTTGACCATGTATACACGCAAATGAAAGTCGTTTAGGCGTTGTTTAGGAGGTACGGTCGCATCAAGCAATCGTCGGGTACGGCAAGAAAGCAAGCGCAAGCGCAAGCACGGACGACCGTCGACTCAGACTGGGGGGAGCGCCCGAAGGAGAGGAGACCGCGGAGAGAGAGAGTTCTGCACATGCGCACAGTGCGCAACCGCGCGCAGCGCGACCGCAGATCTTGGGAGAGAGTGTTCGCTGTCGGAGAGAGGAGAGGAGGTGAGAGGAGGAGAGACGCAGCTTTGCGAACGCGGATGACGGACGCACGCAGGACAAGGCCGCCGGCACAAAATGCTCAGTTATCTTCGTTGTGTTCCTTTCCCCGGGGCTTCTCTTCCAAGCAGCAGCAGCGCTGAGGATCTGACCCCGAGTATCTTCAACCGACAAACTCAGCTTCCGATACAAAAACTGTACATTTATTTACAGCCCGGCCGGCGGGCGGTTAAAAAACAGTACTCAGGCGGAGCTCCAAGACGACGGGTCGAGCTCTCCTGCGCCCGGACCGCGTCTCTCTCTTCATTTTCCATTCCTCTTGCCGCTGAGGGCCGGGGAAGAAGGAAAAGCCAGTCGTCTTCATCGGTGGCCATCCCGTGTGGTGGCGGTTAGGACATCGGGTGCGAGCAGGCGCGGCGTTTGTCGGTATGCGCGCCGTTCGTAAGAGCCGCGCAACACGTGCTTTCCATTTCCGCGCTGCTCGCCCCAGGGCCAGCGCCAGTTCGTGCGTCAAAGCGCCCGACACCTCCATCACCACTGTGAAACATAACTTCAAGAATGTTTCACACACGAAACACACACCACACACACTTTTGGCACGTGCACCATCGTTCCTTCAGTTGACGACACAACAATAGCACGGCCAGTGAACCTTGACCCTGGCTACAGGTCACCATGACAAAATAGCCACAATCCTCATGTAGCTCATTCAGAGCGAGGGGCCTTTAGAAGGTGGTATGCACCGCCCGTCAGCGTCCGAAAACACCCCTGCCATGCGGCGCACCCCGTCACACAACAGTATTAGGGTCCCCTTTCCTCCGCGCTTCCTCGTTCGAGTAGGGACCGCTGCCGGCTCGTCAGCATGCGTTGCAGCCACGCCGCACTCAGGTGAAGCTGACTGACGCAACCGTATCGGGAACCCCTCTCCTCCTCGCTTTCTCGCTCGAGAAGGGACCGCTGCTGGATCGTCAGCATGCGTTGCAGCCAAGCTGCACTCAGGTGAAGCTGGCTGACGGTTTCGCCTATTTCTGGGCGAACTCTTGGGATCGGCCGCTTCTGCGCTAGGAGCGCCGTGCTGCCCAACGCACTATTGGTCAGCGTAAGCAGCAGAGGACTGCTTAGCGGTCACATTACCGCTGACACTGACTGTCTGTTCAGCTACGCCGGCAGTCCTACCTGCAACTGCCTGTGGCTGCATTACATTAGCAGCCGTACACTGGTTTACACGTTCCTTTTTCAATTCGTAGGAGCTCCCCATGGCTATCTTATTTTCGCGACATGACATTTGGGGATCTCCCGAAACAAAAGATGCAGTGTGTGCGACACCAACTGCATCAGATTCCTCGCGCAATTCCCGGGCTGCTGCATCCTGCAAAGCTGTTGGCCGCTCGCTCACGCTGCCGGAAAGCTCTTTGTCTCCGCGCGGTGCGACGACGGGCTCACGCTCAACTGAAGCCAGCCCAAGCACCTTCACAGAGGCCGATCTGAGAACTGCACAGTTCTTTCGCTCCTTTCTATGCGAACCCTCGCGTTTGGCCGCCACTGAATCACCGCGTTCGCGCGAAGCTCCGTTGTCTACCACACACCGTTGTGTGACGCAAGGAGTAGCGAGGGGCTCATCGGCAACATGAACACAAACATGCGACGCACCGGAGCCTGTCTCACTTACCATCAGCTTCTTCACGGGCATGTGCACACTCTCATTCACCTTTGCCTGCCTGTCATTTCCCCATGCAGCCTCGCGCGTAACTCCTTCCTTCACCTCCACCTTCATTTCGGTGAAAGTCTCTACGCGGGATGCTTCACTATCCTGCTCCCCGGTTGCAGGAAATCTGAACGCCCACGACGTGCGCCACTATCCTCTCTTCGCCTTTCCCGCGAGATTCTGACTGTGCCGAATCCCGCGAAACAGGACGCTTACGCACGCCCACTGAATGGACTCCACCCTCCACATCTTTTGGTGTACCGGCGCACCCCAGTCCACTCTCTCCCTCAGTGCTGAACATTACTCGTTGAGCAATCGGTGATGCAGAAAAATTGTTAGCTGTCTTAAAGCGTTCACTCTTGGAACGTTCCGCCGCTAACTTTGCCTCAGCGATTCTGAATTTCGCCAGCAATAGCGCCTTCTGCTCAGCGAATTACATGACTGACCTAATCCGGACACTTGCTTCCTTGTCAGCACTCACACTCAGCTCCATCTCCCCAAGCCTAGCTAACCACCCCCCCATTATCTCAGGGCTGCTCATGAAGCACCCCCTACATGTCATGGTGAGCCACGCACCCAGGATCAAGTGAGGCACTGACCTGCATAGCTCGGTGCCTCTGGAGATGCCGCACCGGTGCAGATGGGGTATCCATTTATGCGCCGCTCCTTCCGCCGAGGTGTCCACCAAACAATTGCCCGCTGACTTCTCGCCTGCCGACAGCTTGCTGCTCCTGCCACTTCTCCTTCAGTGGGCTGCTGATGCCTCCACTGACCGCTGGTCAAGCTGCTTCTCCTCCGCTCAGCAGGCCACAGAGATTGCCCCAGCCTCCGTTAAGAAGTCCGTTGAGAGCCGCTTCTCCACCTGGCTGGCATGCTCGCTGCTCCCGCCGATCTCGTTCAGCAGACCGCGATTTCTCCACGAGCACCGTGTGTCGAGGGGCCCGTCTCGCCTGCCGGCTGGCTGAGTCGTCGCTATTGAAGATCCTGTCGACTGCGCCAGTTATCTTCGTTGTGTTCCTTTCCCCGGGGCTTCTCCTCCAAGCCGCAGCAGCGCTGAGGATCTGACCCCGAGTATCTTCAACCGACAAACTCAGCTTCCGATACAAAAACTGTACATTTATTTACAGCCCGGCGGGAGGATAAAAAACAGTATTCAGGCGGAGCTCGAAGACGACGGGCCGAGCTCTCCTGCGCCCGGACCGCGTCTCTCTCTTCATTTTCTATTCCTCTTGCCGTTGAGGGCCGGGGAAGGAGGAAAAGGCAGTCGTGTTCGTCGGTGGCCATCCCATGTGGTGCCGGTTAGGACATCCGGTGCGAGCAGGCGCGGCGTTTGTCGCAATGCGCGGCGTTCGGAAGAGCCGCGCAACACGTGCTTTCCATTTCCGCGCTGCTCGCCCCAGGGCCCGCGCCAGTTCGTGCGTCAAAGCGCCCGACATGCTCCTCTCAGCATCGCGTCTAAAAACAAAGAAAGCGACCTTTTCTTCTTGCCGGATTCGGCTTCATGATTTAAGAAAAGTGTCAGCTGTTGCTCGTTTTACGATGCTAGAGTCTTCTCGTCGTGATGTTTGTCTGCCGTTGCAGCAGTGCATAGGTGTTTGGCTGGCGATTGCGATGAGGGCGCTCCCGAAGAACTTCTGGAGAGCACTTAAGGTGGTGTGCCGCATGTGATTGGAACGTCGCGTGTGTGCGGCCGCCAAATGTGCTCGCAGTTCGTTACGATGGTGACCACGGGCGTTCTGCATCAGTTCTGTAGCCTCGTTTTACGAGAGTGATAAATGCGCTCCCGACGAACTTCTGCGCTGGGTATTATTACAGCGCCGTGTTGAGGCCTCTGGACGTTTCGTTGCCTACGTGCGAGTGCGCGTATGCCTTCGACTTCAAACGGCACTGCTATCGTGGGCAACCGCAAACGAGCGTTCACATGAACCCCATGTCGAACACCACGCGGTCGTTCACTGTGGAATAACAAGAAAATACTTGCTACCAATAGAGCTGATTCCTACACGTCGCTTTGGTTCATCGAACCTCGTGTCTTGTGCTCACTGTGTCCTGTCTTAACCTCCGTAACATTGTATTCCCGAGGTCATGGTCGTGCTGCATATTCTTGTTAAATCATTGCAGAGGGCTGTTGGCGCGCAGAAATTTAACCCAAGTTTTAATTATCTAAGTAAGTTTCGTTGGTCTCCAGAGGGTTGCTTTCCTGACGAATTGCTAATGTGCTCTTCTCTGTGAGCAGAATTCATCTTGTTGCGCAGATGTATGCCCCTTGCAAGGTAAAACACGCATCAAAAGACGCTCTGCACTGGCTTTACTGCCTACTGTGCAATACGGGCCTGTATAGACCTTGTTATATAACATTCAGCTCCCATTCGGCGACGGCGCACGTCATTCCTACGACGCTTCTAAGAGGCGAGGCGTTGATTCATCGCTCGTACTATGTCGCCGAACGCCATACCTAATACCTGTTCATTATTCCTTCAGCTTCTCACCTTAGGTTTTGTACACCTGACACTGGGAGCTTCCCCAGGAGATATGGATCTGTATATATCCTCGTACAGAAAATACAGTTGTGAACACCACGTCATTTTATGTTTTTTGTGAACACCACATTGTTTTATACCCAGTGGCCACTGTTGATGGTGAATTGACGTGTAACTTGGGCATAATTTGGTTCATGTCTACAAATATCAAAGAGCAAGTTTAAATAATTTTCTTTTTTGTTGTTCCTGTTGCAGACAACGCATAGTTTTTTTTCTGCGTACATGGACTTGTTGGCGCTGAACGTGCCCATTTTTCTGCTCGCCATTGCATATTTCTCGGTTCCACTTGCATGAACTTTTTGGCTGCTCTTGTGCACCTGCGCAAAATATTTGGCCGAAGTTCAAAGGCGGTGATAGTCACATAGTCTCTGTAGTGGTATTTACTCGCAAAAGATTTGTTTCAATTCTTGTTTTGAATTTGCCTGTTGGTTTTGTTTTACGTAATGCCTTACTGTTCTTTTCAAAAAGCGAGCTTGACTAGTTCTGTGTTGTCACTGACCCGCAGTGACTTGAGAAGTCACGGTGCGAATTGAAAAAAGTATATTGTGGCAGTACAGTACGTTTAACATTTTCCGCATTACTACACTACATCTGCTTCTCTGCGCGAGGTATGCATGTCTTCTGAACACTAACCTGCAGGCCTATCCTTCAGTGTCAGTGTCCTTTAAATGTGATTGTTTTGGAAACTAACAGAAGTTGAGCTAGAAAATTACCGTCCTTCCGTAACTACTCATCATCTCGCAACTTATCAAGAAAAGTGTGGAGCATGCCAGCATATTCGTGGTATTTATGGTAAGCACCAGACAAGCTCGGTGCTTCGTACTGCGTAGTAAAGGCTGTGGGCCCACGCTTCCTCTGTGCGCAGAAAAGAATGCCACTACATCTCGCGTGCCATCTCACGCCACTGGTCCCATCAGTGCTGCCCATCGACACCACAACGCGGTTATCTCCCACGTGCCATTGTTGTGTTGCGTCTGTGCGTGTGCGTGTGCGTGCGCGTGCGCGTGCGTGTGCGTGTGTGCGCGCGCGCGTGTGTGTGTGTGTGTGTGTGTGTGTGTGTGTGTGTGTGTGTGTGTGTGTGTGTGTGTGTGTGTGTGTGTGTGTGTGTGTGTGTGTGTGTGTGTGTGTGTGTGTGTGTGTGTGTGTGTGTGTGTGTGTGTGTGTGTGTGACATTAGCTTTCAGCACCACCTGCCCTGGGTGTAAGGTGAGCAGAAGCGCTAGTGTACGGGCCTCAGCCTTTCTGTCTAGCCTTGCGTGCCACACAAGGCCAAGTTTTCCGCCAATAAAGAATATTATTATTATTATTATAATTATTCGTAGTGTGTAAAACAAACATATTTTATAAAATTATATTCACATGCGGGTGAAAGCCCTATCAAGATTCATTGAAATAAAAACAATGGAGCATGTGGTTTTCAGTTCATCCCAACATTCTGGTGACGAGCTATTTATGCAAAGTAGGAATAATTTACGAGTTTCAAAGTTTGATATGGAGAGAAAGGGGGAATAAACATCTTTAGTTGTGGATTCATTGGTGCAGGTTAGAGAGAGCACTGGCCCTGTGTGGGGCGTCCACTAGTCCGGGATGCCGTGGGGCTAGCTGGCTGCTTGTGCGCCCCTTATCAGCATGTCCTGGGTCGAGATGTCCGATCTGGACAGCTGGCCGACCCACTGCTCGTACGTCAGACAGGGATTGGTTGTAAGGGATGTGGATTGTTGACATTCCCCGACCAGATAGTACAAGATATGGGGCTGGTGGGAAGGAAGAGTGGCAGGTG
The DNA here is from genome assembly GCF_048455015.1 of Haemaphysalis longicornis. Classification (NCBI taxonomy): domain Eukaryota; kingdom Metazoa; phylum Arthropoda; class Arachnida; order Ixodida; family Ixodidae; genus Haemaphysalis; species Haemaphysalis longicornis. Next base: position 97,000,776 of record NW_027526233.1, on the reverse strand, counting down.
ATGTAATATTGGGTGGGGAACATTCGGTGGATGGCTAGAGGGGTACGAGTTGTTCTGGAGCAGGGAAAGGGGGGTCGCTTCGGCTCTGGAAAGGTGGGATTGGGGTGGAGAGAACTTTTGATTCTCATGTCCAAAGTGTGAGACGGGTATCCATAAAGCCATTGAGTGTGTGTGGGGGGTCGTCGCCTGGTCTTGACTTCGCAGACGGCTCGGAGGGTGTGTACTTGTGCAGACGCTGCCTCATTTCTATTGATGGACTAGTGTCCAGTGGTCCAAGCTGTATAGATATTGGGGAGCTGCGGGGTGCTCTTAAAGGGGCTATACAGACAAAGCACAAGTGTGTTTCATTCGAAAGATCACCTGGTTAGAATCATACTGACAACACTTGTTACGTAAACTTGCTCAAATAACGTATTTAATTATGGGAAAAGGGAATGGTTATGTAACTCACTTGCTTATTTCCCGCACTAGATACTCTTACATAATATGCACAGCTGTGCGATTGGCTGAACCGGGCGGAAACAAACACAACCTAGGCAAAGCTTATAGGAGTGCAGTACAAGCTCTTTTGGCTTAAATGTAGTACATATTCATTTTATAGCGGTAAGAATGGTGGGGTAAACATTGGATATGACAGAAGTACACGTAGGATCACTGTGTACTGTTGTTGGGGCTGCCCGCACTACACTTCTAATAGCTGCACAGCAATCCCGCGCTTTGGGATTGTCTCAGACAACACAGGCCAATTGGTGTATGCGACATTGACTTGTGTGACCCGGTTTGTTGTACATATACCATGTTTCACGAAACGATTACTGCTCACCGTAACGAAAAAAAGCCAAGTGAAAATACAGTTAGGAACAAAGTAAAGGTAGACAGGAGCCCTGCGCAGTGTGGTTGCACCATCCAGGAGGACTAACAGTAAAAAAGTTGTCCCACTGTATGTTGCAGAGTAAATAGTGCACCACCGTAGGCTTGAAGACATGTCCTTGTCGCATCATCGCGGACGTCGTAAATCACACATATTTGGTGGCCGAATCAAAATTTTAACTCAAATTTATTATTTTTATCAGTAAATAAAGCATCGTTTACTGTTGGACAAGTGTAAGGAAATTATCAAGCACAAAATCTTTCGAATAAAACAAACCCTGTTGTACGTGGCCCGCTAGTAGTTCTGGCGTGTGACTTGCAAGTCCTTGATGACTGTGCTGTATTTGCAGTTTGATGTGGCAGTTAGGGCGATGGAAATTTTTTCAGTTGGGTTTGTAGATGTGGTGCACATTGTTGCAGTTGTCTGTTAGGTTCCCTGGTAGTCCATCACCGTGACTTGGGGGGGGGAGTGGTGCCGGTATAGCATGCGGTATCCGTGTAGCGCATCATAGGGCTTCCTACTCCTTCGTGATTAGTAACCGCATCTACCCGTGCTTTCTGGCGTGCTTTGTTGTAATGGGCTGCGTATTTCACGGTATGGAAGCTGCACAAATGTGTTCGCGGATGTGAAGGAGAACACGTTGTAGCTGTTCTTCGGTTGGTACTGGATACCCGCGGAGTGCAACAGTGTCTCCTCTGCTAGGTGGTTGAGGGTTTGGTAGTGATGATAAATTTCATGCAGTTCATCTAAGGTATTGTGTACTCCCAGCCGGACCAACGTGTACGTTGGTCCCACTGGGAGTATGTTGGTACCATAGTGTATGTTGGTCCAAGAACATCGTTGCGTGTGTGAAAATATTGTTTTCGCGCACTGTCATATTTTGTGCCCCATTGCGCTTCCTTTATCAGCCTTCAACGTGTGCCGCTTGATTCTGCACAGTGACAAAGTTTGATAACCATAGCGGGACCACGCACCAAATGCGGCAGTGGACGAAATTAGCATTCTCAAATGCTATTTCCATAGAAATGTTAGCCATAAATTCTTGTGACTTGTTCCTACTGTGGCTACACAGCCCGTCACCATGATGCACAGCATGTACTGAAAGTCACAATCTTTGTTGCTCGTATTTTAATGTGTCTTGATGGTACATAGGACAGAGACAAGGCACTGCCCTAACCGGCGGTGGTGGGAGCATGCCGCATTGCTGTCGACTGCAACAGAAATCAATTTGGTGGTCCACTCGAAGACTCAATGCACGCTAGGCGGCTGCATGCCACAATTTGATATGACGAGAGAGCTGAACTTGGGTGGCACAAAACAGGAACGAGAAATCTTTAAGGGCTATGTGGTAAAGATGGGAGACAGATGCATTATAGATAACTGAATGATTATTGTGAAGTTTGCACCAGCTGTAATTGATATTTCCACGGAGTTTTAAACTAGTGCCACATGTGCTTTTGACTGCTTTGTAATTGTTTTCAGAAGAAAATAAAGCTGTGGTAATAGTGCGCATCTTTCCTGTCTCTGTCCTTTCCTTGAGTCATGCTAGACATATAACCAAAATTTGCATGATGAACTCCGAACGAGCTTGCATATCCACCTTCATTCAGTTCACTGTATTGATGCATATTTAAGCACAAAATCATGGGACGTCTGCCATTAATGACTCATAAGAAACACTTGATGGTTGCCAAACTCATCACTACCACCTCTACAACCTTACCAAAAAGAGATGCTATCATAGCCATGACAGATTCCACCATGCCTCCCAGAAAGCATGTCACCTCTATCAAAAAGGATGCATCACACCTCAAATACACTACGCCGCATACGAAACCTAACAATCCTCTACCTCATCTGGACATCACGCTTTATAAAACTACAATGCCATGAGGCGGCACTCACTGCTGCCCACAAATTTACTACTGAAGGGTTCGTAGAAAGCAGAAAAAACCCAGCAGATTCCCTCACCGAGCTCTAAGTCCAAAGCTGTTGTACAGATGCCTACAAGCCAACACATGCTACAACACAACATACTACCCAACGCGTGCCCCTATGCATGCCAATCCTGTAAAGGAAGGAAATAGTACAGGGAAGACAGGGAGGTTAACCATCCAATCAACTGCACCCAATGCCTATCAATGATTTTAAATAAACGTGTCAAAAACACACAATGAGCACCTTACGGCATTTGCTACTTTCATTAATGAAATTATTTGGATAAATTTGTTATACTCATATACTGAAGTGACCAGGCAGTATACCTGAAGGTGTGTGAACGTTCGCAACTTAGAATCCTTTGCAAATACTTTCTGGTATTCGATTCGCAGCGCTGTTTCATATATTTGAAATTTACAAATAGAGAAATGAATGTTTGCTCTTCCACAAGACTTGCAAACTTTCAAGGTTCACTAGATGGTAAGACCTTACGCGTTGGTGTTTCCGCATGAAACCGAAGTCATGCCAATAACCCGATGGAAACCTTGCACCAAACAAGTGTTTGCTAACTGTGGTGAATGTTAGGTCAAGTGCCACACCACGAGAGCAAAATTTACAATGTAAAAATAGGTTTCCTGTGAATTTCATGGCAAGAGTGAGAAATCAGGCATCATTGTTGGCTTGTTGGTAAGGTCTTACAGCAAATAGCATGTCCAGCCTCCTTTCATTTATTGTGGCGGGGGAATACTGCTGCCGAATATTAAATATACTTTTTATGCTAACTGTGTTCACAGTATTTTGAAGAACCCACACTTCTCCACGGCAATGTATGCAAATATCTTGTTTTACTGCTTTGCCCGTCTTTATTTTTTTCTGTTACATTAAAGTTTTTCCATATCAAGCACTAGTACCTGAACAGAGATGTGTCTAGTTCTGCTTGACTAAGCTGTCTCTTGTAATGTAGGTATATTTTATACACTGTGTAAACACGAAAGCAAAGGTAGTGTGGTTTCAAAATATTCGATTCGCAACCAGTTTTTACTGTTTCTAATCAAAAATATTTTATGGAATTCACAGCCGAGTTCAACTTCTTGTATCCAATTAACAGATGTAAAGCTGATAATCACTTACAAAAATATACATACAAAAAGGTAAGTTATCCTTGTACGCACATAGAACACTCAGCTGCAATTGCCATCACTGCTGCAGAGATAAAACTGACAAGCAAAAGCTGACCCCGATTAACTTCTGTTTTAAGTTGTAGTAGTACTTTTGTGCTGTTTGACAAGCAATAAGTTATCGCTGTAACATTGGTGCAAACAAGTCCTCAATATGGCTGAACACAGAAGAAATAGACTTTAAAGGATTGCACATCATATAATCTGTTGCTAAAAGTACCTAATAAAGTACAATATTGTTGTGTGGCATGTGACAGCACACATCAAGGACATTTTGGGTGAACTGTTCAGCATCTGTTGAATGCACAGCATTATACCAGCTTTAAAATGCCCCCAGGAAGGATATTTTTAGAAACGATAAATTGAGATGGCCCACATAAAAATAAACGCTTGACACCAGGGCTAAGCGCAACTAGTTAACATTTTTTTTACTCGCTACTTGAGGCCTGGATGTGTATTATCAGGCTTGGTTCCTACAGCTGGTAACAACAAAAACCTTTCTCCTGTGCGCAACCCTACCTCCCACGAGGCTGCATGTCATATTATCAGCTGGCTTAAGATTCAGACCAACGAAGTGGTTAGCAGACAGATTATTCAGCATGGTAGTTACTACACGTCATACTTCGCAATGCTGAACATTACATGAGGGGGTGTTTGGTGGTTTGAACACATCAAGAAATCTTTTGCAAGCAGCGCATAAGCAATACTTACTGTTGCTTTCGTCAAAACTACCCCCTTCCGAAAAACCAACAGCCCTCCGAAAAAAATTTCTGGTTATGGCCTTGCCTGCCTGCCTCACGACCGCGAAGACACCATTATAACGTCACACAGGTTAACTCCGTTATACTAGGATAAAAACACAGCACTGTGGTCTACATAGCAGTGCGGTGCGAAATAAGTTATGCGCAGAATCGTCTGCAGTGGCTAGCTCAGTTACGATGGGAGCGGTCATGCATCGTCCTGCTGCCCTCGTGTGACCGGCGTTGCTGCCTTCGGCAAGTGCACGTAGGCGACAAAACGCCCAGTGGCCTCAACAGGGCGCTCTAATAATACGCAACGCAGAAGTTCGTCGGGAGCGCACTCATCACTCTCGCAAATCGAGGCGGCAGAACTGATGCAGAACGTCCGTGGTCACCGTCGCAACGTACTACGCGCAAAGTACGCGGCCGCACACACGCGACGTTCCAATCACACGCTGCACACCACCGTATGTGGTCTCCAGACGTTCTTCGGGAGCGCCCTCATCACAATCGCCAGCCAAACACTTATGAAGCGCTGCAACGGCAGACAAAAATCACGATGAGAATGGCCAACGTGATTACCGTGCAACAGCTGCTGCCATTTTTAAATGCATAGCATTTCTTTAACTCACGATGTTATGCGTCCGTAAGCCCGCGTCCGCAGCCAGCCAGCACGTGCGCCCCTCCCCCGCTCCTCCTCGCTCTCAACAACAGGTGCGGGCACGCATGCGCGTGCTCCGGCGCTGAAAGAGGCGTCGCATTAGCAGGTGCTACCTCCTCTCCCTCTACTGCGCGCGCTACGAATATACTCGTTGCCCGAGCGAAGGATCCGCGGCCCGACGTTGACGTTTGGCCGCGGCTTCTCGTGCACGAAGTTCGGCGTCGGCAGCGCGCTTCAGACGCTTGCGTTCGGCGTCGGCAGCGCGCCGGCTCGCCGCCTTGTCTTCTGCCACCGTCGATGAAGAGGATGGCACGATGTCTTGAACAGGGGCGGTATTCTCGTAACTGTCCCTTTTGAAAACGTCCCTTTTGAGTCCCTTTCATCGTGACGTACTTCCGGTTAAACAATAAGCGTTGACAGTAGATTTGCCGCGCTTGCGTTACGTCACTTCCGGTTGTTTGCTTTCAGCCAATCAGGGCTCGCCAAAAGGGACACTTTCGAAAGGGGCGCAAAAGGGACAAAACTCGAGAATACCGCACCTGGTACTGCAACGCTGACGTTGGCTCGCGTCGCGGTACGGGTTGAAGGTGTTGCTTCCATCGCTTATGAACTTCGACGATGGCGCACTGGCCTCCCGAGAGGGATAATAAGAAAGAAAAGAAAAGAAACAAAAGAATAATAACAAAGATCCAACCGATTGCCCCGCAGAGAGGGTGGGGTGCAAACGATGGCAATAAATAACACGTTACGTACTTACCTCTCTCGTCTCTCTCCCTCTCTCTCTCTCGTCTCGCAACCCCTACGACAACAACAACTACAACTACCACCGCCAACCACCACAACCTGCGCCACGTGACCACCCCCAATGCTCTGCATTTACTCGTGTCCCTCGCGCGGGGGCATGCGACGGAGGATTTTTTTCTTTGACGTCATTACCAGCAAGAAAAAAAAGGCCGCTTTCTTTGTTTTTTGATGTCTGGTTGGAGCATGTGCGGTAGGGCTGGTCCACCGTTCCTGAACGTTAGGTTTGCGCAATCGGCTGCAGTACAATACATCCAATGAAGCAGTCTCGTATAGGGTGGGGACACCTCTTGAACGGACCTGTGCCGCTGCAATTGGGTCAATGTTGCCAACGCGTTGTTCTTTTCGTTTCCCACAAAACCCCGCTACGGGAAACAGGTTAGATGAATAAACTTCACCAGTGAACCACGTGGCGGTGATAATTTTAGCGTGGTTTTGATATATTACTTGCTTCGGCGGCGAGCGAGAGACCCAAAATGGCAGCGCCAGCGTATACGTGTCTCCACCCTGTACGGCGGAAGTGTGATTCATGGCTACCTAGGCTGCGGAGCGGTCGGTTCCTGTGTTGTGATTGCAGACCAGAAAACACACGATTTAGTGGGAAAATCAAAATTTTACTTAAATTGATTAATTTCCAAGTGAATAAGGCATCGTTTGTACCCGGACAAGCGCTGCGGGCACTATAAAACACGAAAGCTTTCGAATAAAACAAAGTGCACTTTGTCTTCATGGCTCCTTTAACAAAATAAATGGGATACAAAGTGGCCGCGAGTTGTATTCGTTGCAAATGTCGCATCAGGCTACCAAGTAAGCTTTAAAGGGGAAAACCTGCTGTTTGCAACCCATTGTGAGACCGAATTCGAGACGGCATTTTGACACGAATGGTATGAAATTTTCCCGTTGTCTCGTCGGGCTTTTCGCTTGCGCTCGGTTGATATCATTACATTCTTGGAAGCCTTCAAACGTAATCTGCAAACATAATTTTTACTTGGAACACATAATGCGGTGGTCTCATTGTTCACTGGTGCATTACCATCCATAATGAGGCTTCGATGCTTAACGCTCGCAAACTTAGGCCTTGGTGACTTAGCATTTTTGCCCACGGAGATGAAACCGTTGGGGGTAAAGGTATACAGCTTTGCGGTCTAGCGCGAGGCGTGGAAAAATTAGTGTCCCGGTGCGTTCTTTTAGTACGCGTTACGTTCTAGCGCAAGGCGTTGGAAAACAGGTGTCCACCGTCTCGATCTGCAGATGTTTGCAAGCCGCGCTTGGACCATCACAGCGCCACTACTATGCACCTGCCGTAATGCACGGAATGGAATCGCCGCGGCATGGATTCTTCGTGCTTGTTTATGCCCGTGGCTTTGCATACTGCTCCTGCTACGGTTGTGTGTACCTTAGTTTTAAAGCAAAGCTTTCTAGCTCTACCAGTAAACGGTTCTTTCGTGGTATGCGGGACAACAAACTCCCAACGCAGCGGTGGCGGCGGGGGTGGGAGGGGTGAGCGGAGGGTTTCACTCACGAAGCGCGCTAGAGATGGCGCCAACAATTTACGCAGCGTTCCCCGCGTGGAAGTGCCTGCTCGCCGGCGGAGGCGTCAGTGGTCATACCTCAGCAAAGTTGCCGCGCTTCACACAAACTCACTCACAATTTTTTTTTCGAATCACCACTCACTCAAACTCAGACTCCATGCTGAGTAGCACATCTGCGCTCACTCAAACTCAACATCACATTGAGCGCAAAACTCAGAACTCACTCGGACTCAAAACTCAAAATGTACTCTAACTCAAAATGGACTCAAAACTCAAAATGTACTCAAAACTCAGTATGTAGTCAAACTCAAAATGTACACCAAATCAAAATGTACTCAGAACTCAAAATGGACTCAAACTCAAAATTTACTCAGACCTCAAAATGGACTCAAACTCAAAAATCAAATCAAATCAAATCAAGTTTTATTTTTCAACATTGGTACAGTGGACAATGTTTACAGTCACTCTGGCAAGAAGCTGTAGAGACAGCTTGACGGGGCCAGAGTGGCGGTGCAGCTGCAACAACTTTGGTAGGAAACAACACATTAAATAGAAACAACATTACTATACACTGAACAATCATAGAAAATCATCTTGGGGAAATATAAAACATATTGCGGAAAACGTTACTAAGAAGAGCAAAAAAGAACAAAAAACATTGTTAATAAGAACATCACTACAATTTATCGTTAAAAATTACAGAGTGCAATTCTTTGCGACTAAACCTAACACATTCAACAGTATGTGGGTGCAAGCGGTTTAGCATCACAGGAATGTTGTGACTAAGTGACTGTAAGTAGTAATCGGTGTGACGCCGAGGAACCACATATTTATCTCGTTCACGAGTTCGACCTGTTTCAGTTCGCAATGATAAACCTGATAATTCAACAAGAAAAGCATGGTGGGCAGTGCTCGAAAAATGAAGATAATACAAGAGGCGGTACTTATACAGATTCTGAATGTTGATTATGTTGTGTTGTTCGAATAACTGTTTGGTGGGATGCAGATACGGAACATTGCTAATGCATCGGATTGCTTTTTTTTCAAGTAGTAGGAGGGTATTAATGTTCTTTTTAGTGGTCGTGCCCCAAACTAAAGTGCAATAATTCAAATGAGATCTGAAAAGGGCGTTGTAAATTTGGAGTTTAACACTTACTGGAAAAATGTCACGACAACGATATAGCGCACCAACTGCAGAGGATAACTTTTTCGCTAACAATTCAATATGAGAGTTCCATGTCATGCGTTGCGCGAATACCACCCCCAAGATCTTATGCTCTTTTACTATATCGATGCGTGGTGAACCCAGATATAGTTCATTACTTATATGTATACGTTTGTTCTTTGCTGTAAATATTATAGCCTTTGATTTCTTAACGTTGATTTTTAAACTATTTTGGTTAGACCAGTCAAGCAATTTGGACAGAACAAAATTTGCGCGCGAAAAAAGGTTCATAGTACTGTCACTAGTAATAAAGAGGCTGGTATCATCGGCGTACAAAACGAATTCAGTTTTTTCATCAATATTTACAATATCGTTCACATACACATTGATTAAAAAGGGTCCTAGAACACTGCCCTGTGGAACTCCAAACAGTATATTTTGAAACGAAGATGGATAACCATTCATAACAACAGATTGCATGCGATCGGTCAGATAAGACTTCAGCAAAAGGTGTGGCACTCCACGCACGCCATACCGATATAATTTTTTTAGAAGTGTTTCATGACTAATAGAGTCGAAAGCCTTGCTGTAATTGACTCAGAATGTACTCAGAATGTACTCAGAAAATGTACTCAGAACTCAAAATGTACTCAGAACTCAAAATGGACTCAAACTCAAAATGTACTCAGAACTCAAAATGGACTCAAACTCAAAATGTACTCAAACTCAAAATGGACTCAAATCTCAAAATGTACTCAAAACTCAAAATGTACTCAAAACTCAAAATGAACTCAGAACTCGAAATGGGCTAAGACCTCAAAATGATTTCAGCACACAAATGGCCTCACAACTATCTCGTGCTAGGACTTTACTGTGGCTCAGATGGACTCTGATTTCATTAGCATTCAGTGTTGTCAAATTCACGCATGGTAAAAATATTACGGGTGCAAATTCGTGAGCTCAAACTCTTGCATTCGGCATGACATGACACCGTAGCTCCTGTGAGGACGGAAATAATGTTCGTTACAGATTTATTACAGCTATACCTGCTGCCTATGATGACTAGCGCTGGTTGCAAGCAATTGTACATATATATTGAATACCAAACTCTTGATGTAAGCTCCGTGTTCGGGTTTATGACAGAGGCGGTCCATACTCGATGGTGTGCTGGGTCCCTGGGTCGAAACAAGCAAGATTGGGCGAGGGGATGTGCGCTCACTGCTCCGTTCATTTATGTCGAAGTTGTTCAGGGTTACGGTTCCGTGCATTCTTGCTCTGCATCCTAAAAAAACGCCTTGCGTCAAAGCGAACTGTCCCAGTGAATCTCTGAAGCGTGAGGTGTTCATGGATATGCCTTTACTTTTTAATGCATAGCATTCTTTAGGAGTACCCCCCCCCCTCTCCCTACCCCCACCAGGATTGTGTAACGCCCTGCATTTACACAAACAATCAGATATCATGGAAGTTCAACCTGTAATTATTATAAAAGCGTAAATATAGACAATTGATCAAAATAAATGTTAAAAAACTGAGAAAATAATAAGAAGAAAAAATATCGAAAATGTTGAACCAATTAACACGGGAGTCATGGATAGTCTCAGATTGGGTTAAAATTCAGAAAGATGTGGCGCTAAAGAATTTAGGGTATCAAATTGAAGGTCTCGAGGAGGGAAATCACGTGGGACAAACAGAAAAGTGCCTAGTTGTTTTCTGAGGCATATGGATTAATTTTTATTAGCATTTGATAGGTGGGATGAGCTCTCGTTGCTCGGCTCAGCAGCATGCTATCGTTGTAAGCAATTACCGCCACCGTACCCAGCTGTTAATTTCCAGCATGCACGCGTGTGCGTGTGCGAGTGCGCGTGCGTTTGCTTGTGTGTTTGCGTGTGAGCATGTGTGCATGTGTGCGCGTGTGCGCGTGTGCGTGTGCGCGTGCGCGTGTGTGCGTGCTTGCGTGTGCGTATGCGTGTACGTGTGCGTGCGCGTGTGTGCGTGTGTGCGTGTGTGCGTGCGCGCGTGTGCGTGTGTGCGTGCGCGTGTGTGCGTGCGTGCGCGTGCGCGTGCGTGTGCGTGTGTGTGTGTGTGTTGCGTCAGTCATCTGTTATTTCATTGGGTTTGAGATGTAGTCGTTGGAGAACTGCACAGCCAGAGTTAATTCTTTTCCTTTACATTGCCATCATTTGCTAGTTTTGGTATCTTGCGCTGATTTCTCATTGTAATAAATAGTTCGAACGCACATACAAACTGCGCTTGCTTACATTTCAGAAGTGTTTTTCTTCTGTGGCAATGTCTATTTATGTCTTGGTGGCTCTATTGCCTCTCTATCTCCTACACTCTAGCAAGGAGTTAATGCCTCACATGTATTTGGCCAATTCTGGATTCGAGTGCACGTTGGTACACTGTGGGAAGGAAATTACGTACACGAAACGCGACCGCAAGGCTTATTCATAAACAAATGTGAAATTCGCCTTTCTGATGAGCTCTGATGCCCCCTGTTACCTGTGGTCGTCCACAATTTCCACAACACCATATGTGTCGAAGGATTTGCTTGTTTGTTGGGACACGGGAAATGGAGGAAGTAACGTTTGAATGGCAGCTATTAGCAGAGAGTTTTTGAGTCTGGTGATTTAACTTCGAGAACTTGGCATGGCTTTTGTTCTTGCCTCATGCCATCCTGCATCGATGATTCAACAATTAGACGCCAATATTTTTATTACTATATACCGCATTGATGGACATCTCTGGAGAAGCCGTCGCATGTATATAGCACAACTGCCTTACGGGTTGGCAGGGAATTTTGGTTAAACCCTACCCAGCAATTAAAGAAAGATACCATTTGCAATATCCTCATAACTATATTCAGAAAGAATTTTTATATTTGTCCCATGTGATCCCTCTCGACGAGACGATTAATTTGATACCCCACACACCCTAGCAGGATCATATGGAATTCATACCATTCAAACTAACCATGACTCTCATGACTGTAACCAGGACGCATTATTTAAATCTCCGACGTGATTCCCCTAACTAAACCTTCAATTTGACACCCCACATGCTTTAGCGGCCTCACCTTGAATTTAACCCAATATATGACTCATAATGACTGTCTCATGATTAAAACCACGATGCATTTTTTATGTGTACCACGTGATTTCCCTCGTCAAGACCGTAAATTTGATACCCTACACGCCCTAGGGGTCACTTCGAATTTTAACCCAATATAAGACTCGCCATGACTATCTCATGGTTATAACCAGGAATCATTTTTGTACTATTCCCAAGTGATTCCGCTCATCAAGACCATTAATTTGATACCCATCACATCCTAGCGGAATCAATTTGAATTTTAAACCAATCAATGACTAACCATGACTATGTCATAATATAGCCATACCGCATTTTTATCCAACGTAATTACCCTCATCAGAACCTTCAATTTGATGCCCCGCACACCCAGTGGTGTCATTGTGAAGTTTAACCTAATTTATGACCCACCTTGAGTATGTCATGATAATAATCAGGAAGCACGTGATTACCCTCATGAAGACCTTTAATTTGATACGCCACACGCCCTAGCGCAATGAACTTAAATTTTAGCCGAATCTATGACTAACCATGACTACGTCATTTAATTTGATACGCCACACGCCCTAGCGCAATGAACTTAAATTTTAGCCGAATCTATGACTAACCATGACTACGTCATTATATAACCATAACTCATTTTGTCCCGAATGATTCCCCACATCGAGACCTTGAATTGGATTCCCCAGATGCCCTCGCAGCGTCATTTTGAATTTTAACCCAATCTATCGCTCAATATGACTGCCTGATGACTACAATCAGGAAGCATTATTTTATTTACCCCGCGTGATTCCGTTAATCAGGACCTTTCATCTGATATCTTACACGCCTTAGCGTCATCAGTTTGACATTTCACCCAATCTAATGCGGCCATTGTTCTGTCTAAAGGGGCGTTGCCCAGTCAATTCAGCTAATTAATTTGAAACAGCAGAAGGGACAGCCCCCGCCCCCTTTTCCCTCCGGCTCTCACCTCTTCCTTTGTGACCCTTGGTATATCAAGCCGTTAACAGTAGCAGGCGAACAACAAGCAAGCAAGCGCCGCAGTGTGCTTGCCCACCACCCTTTCCCACCCCCTTAGTGGATCCATCAGGAGGAAAAGTTTAGACAACCTTTTTTTATGACATCACCAGTCAATTATCACTCACGCGCCAGCCCCAAAAACTTGGTATACAGCAAGTGCTTAGGGCCATGAAACTGCAACAAGAAAGTAAAAAAAATCAGACACCCCCTCCCTCCCAACCGATCACGCGGATCGCGAATGGTGCCGTACCCACAGGTAACCTGAATTCGAGCCCACAGCGACGCATGAAACTTAACAGCCAACCATAGCTGCCTGCTGGGCTACTCATAGCACTCAAACTCAAAATGGACTCATAACTCATGTACTCAAAACTCAAAATGTACTCAAAACTCAATATAAACTCAAACTCAAAATGTACTCAGAACTCAAAATGGACTCAAAGTCAAAATGGACTCAAACTCAAAATGTACTCAGAACTCAAAATGTACTCAGAACTCAAAATGGACTCAAACTCAAAATGTACTCAGGACTCAAAATGTACTCAGAACTGAAAATGAACTCAGAATTCACTGCCTCAGGCGTACTCAAACTCAATCGGACTCAAACTCAGTCGGGCTCACTCGGCTCAAACTCATTCAAGCTCAAACTCATTATGCCACACTAGCCTCGCGCTCACTCAAACTCAAACTCACGCGTGAGTTTGAGTCCAAATGAGTCTGAGTGAGTCGACTCACGAGTGAGTTCGCCGACCTCTGTCGGTGGTACGGCTTTGTCGTCTGCTTTAGAGACATTTTTTTGGGCCTGTTTATGTGCAGCTTGGCGTCTATTGCGCTGTGCCTTCGCACGGCGTGATTAACTTGTTCGACAGCACCTCCAGGGTAACCCGCACCTGACGGAATTAAGTGGTCGTACGGAAAACATACGTTAAGGATTGGTTTGTGGAGCAGCCAAACAAAATTTACAAACCACATACAGACATCTGGCCTCTGCTGAAGCGCTATATTTCCGCGCTGCTTGCCACGAATGGGAGTCCGCTTTGTAAATTCGGGAATACAAATTCGGTTGTGTTTTAAGAGGTATGTCAAAAGGCGGGAGTAAAAACTGGTCCTAATAAAAAAACGATTATTAAAGTTTTCTCAACTTTCTCGCAATTCTCATACTTGCTGAACTAACTAAACCAGCTAAACTTAAATCGGTATAAACTGGAATCACTAATCTCACATTCCGAATCGTTTCGCTGTCTGCACTTCTGTTGAGTGGTGTTGTAGCCCCCAGCTAGCACATCAGGATGGCTAGGTTCTGGTGTCTTACTCTTCGAAAGACGCTGCTCTTCGTTTTCTTTCTCCCGAGTCATGGCCGGGCTACAGCGGCCACGTCCATCGCTCTAGCCCGGCCGTGACCGACGCTGCTGCTGCGTTCGGGACGCCGCCCCCGGGAATTCCACTTAACGGCTGGAAGAATCTCTGCTTCACTCTTTGTAGAGCCACGCCTTGTAATTCAATGGACGCCGCATGGGCAATTGTTCTGGGTGTTGTTTAAAGCTTTGCTTTCCAACCACGTTCAGAGCGTGGATTGGAGCCATTTTTTTCTTTTGGGAGCAGCAGTTGAGTTTATTATAAATAACCAGTAGAAGAACTGTCGGTGATTTTTTTTTGGTTCGGGATCGTGATAGTTCAACTCATTTATTTTTTCTTCAAGAGATTTTTGAATACCTGCGTCGAAGACTAACGGTTGAGTACGAAGAGGAAACGTTGTGAAGCATCGTTGAATGCATCTGCAAGAACACATAATACAGCTCTCTAAGCCCCATCACTGTCTCTGGATGTCAAAACCATTAGTGAGCAATCTCTTTTCTAAGTACTTCTCAGCCGTGAATGCGCCGGGGACACCTTGCAGCGCAAATTAACACAACTTCAGAGTGAGACAGGTCGCTTTAATCCACACAAGTGGACATCACTTTATGCAATATGGCTAATTCAAAATGTGGCACGGTCGTAATTATACAGAGCTGCATATCGGTGCTGATTCGGCCGCCACGTTCAGTTCGTTTCGGTGCTTGCTTTTCAAGCATGGCACTCTTTGCAAATGAATTGACATGACCTAAAACTAGACCAATAGGCGTGTGTCTTGGTAATCGTAGACAATGAAGTGGTAAGTTGCATAAGTTGATTAGTAATCAACCAATTCATGACTCACGAAACGCTAGGCTACAACAAAGAACGAAAGAGAAAAAATGGCGCAGCATAACGCATGGACGTGAGACGTAACCATGCCAACATGGTTCAATGAGGGACTGAAAGTTTAAAGGGACCCTGCAACACTTTCGAAAAACGCTTTCACTCTTTTGTTCGTGTCTGGAAGCATTGCGGAAGCTACTGTTAACGCCAGCACGGAGCAGCACTGCGTGATTTGCTTGTCGCACCAGATGCGCCTTCCGTTTCTGCTTCGTTTTTGTGGCTTTATTTTTGAAGTTGCTATCGAAAGGCGTTTATTGCTGCAATCGAAGGAAAACCGGCCTACAGCCACTACATGGCCTCAGTGACGTAATTCGGGCATTCGCGGAACGTCAACACCGGGAAATACAGAAAAATCTTTCGAGCGAGTTTTCAAGTTATCTGATGTGCATAGCGCAGTACGTTTTGGCTGAGGTACTTTGCGACTCCCTCATCTAAGTACTGGGTGTGTTGGGTGAGTATGTTCTGCAAGCATTTAAGATTTGAAAAAGTTAAATAGGTGCTGCAGGGTTCCTTTATTACAATGACAATGTTAGCACCGCCCCTGTTCGCGCTGTTTCCTTAGGTGTTCGTTGCTCCAGCATGCGGTCACTCGTTTAGGCGTCGTGGTCGCCACCCGATACCGCATGTTTTCCCGTACGCAGCAGTCCGGGGTGAGGGAAGAAAAGGAGCTACAAACTCATGTTATTTTAGTAAGGTCAATGCGACTGGAATTTTTGAGAAGTCAAGCACAGCTCCAGTAAGCTTGCTATTCTTCGGTTGTTGGGGGGCATGACGACCCCTATGCATCAACGGACTCATGTTTAGCCTGGTGAACGTTCGTGGTATCCGTGTTTTCTATAAACAGTATTCTTAGAATTATTGTTCGCACGAATTTATTCAAGCGATAACCTCAAGTGAAAAGAGGAAAGTGGGTTTATTTATAGGGTGCACTTGTGCCCGTCATCACTGATGCTGCCACAGCTCGAACGAACGAGTTTCCACTTCTTTCGCGCCTTTTCTCATAAGTGCATCAGGTGGCTGCTTTTTCCGCTGTTTCGTAATTGGCAAGCTTCCCTCGCCTCCTAATGAGAGACAGTCACTTCGGCAGAGTATAGAATTTGAGCTGCAGCGTCATAGTTGCGAAACACAAGATTTATTCACAATGCCTAAAGTTATGCAGTATGTAAGCCTTTGATGTGGGCGTTATCACAGGCGTGCGTCCACGAAATCAGTCTTGCCTCTATATTCTGCTCTCTACGCGGACTGTTCGCAGCTGCAGCATACTGAATGTACAATGTCTACTAATGAAGCGCAAAGTTGACTGGCGGCATCACCATTTACTTAAAGACAGCGTGAAAGCGTACATGAAGTCGTGTAGAAACAACCACACCTTTTTTTTACTTTCGTGACTGAAAATGTTTCTTTTGAGGTTAGTCTCGTCCCGTGGGGCTTTTGGGATCGTTCTATCCTGCAATATGCGCGCCTATCCAAAGAAAAACAAAAATGTGAGCTTTTTTCTAGTGCCTCCCCAATTATTAATTGTAGAATCATCCCTTCATGGGACATTCCGGTGACTAGCACTGGGATTCGCCGGGAGGGCGACATCAGAACGACGACAGATGCCTTAAATTTTCCTATCCCAAATAAGTAGAGGATTTGAGCTTTGTTGTCTGTAGTAGACTTCTCACTCCCGATGGGCCCGCTTTGGAGACCGAGAGCGGCTGCTATTTCTTTACCCGCGGGGCCCCTGTTTAGATGCTTGTTTCTACGCTTGCTGTGTACTGCCTTGCAAAACAATATTTCTGTACGTTATATTAACCGTACCTGAATATCTTTCCCACCATTGAAGCGCACATTAAACTCTGCTGTTAGGCGTAGTATACTAAAATAAAAGGTTCATCAGCAAAGACCGGCTTTAAAAAGAGTTCCAACTTACATATCCAGTGTGCAGCCACGCCGTTGTCCAAAACCCGCCATGGATGTTTTTTTTTTTTTCGGAACATTTACAGGTGCGTGGAACGCCTCGCTGAACGCTTTGGATCGTCGCCAACTCTCCCGGAATCTTCTGCAATGGCTCAGCGGCCTGCAAACTTTACGCGGCAATGCTGAGGTTGTAAAAAGATTTCCCAACGTTCCCCGAAAAAATGCCGCCCAGAGTGCAAGGGCTTGCGGTTAGGGTGGGTTCGGAGGAGCGGGAGAACTCAGGGGGAATGTTTAGGTCCAATAATCGGCCGCTTTTCTTGCGCGATGATTGCCGTGATGTACAGCCCGTTCTACATGGTGCGAATGGCACCAGCGTGTTCGGAGTTATACGGCGCTGTTCGTGCAGAAAAACCATCGATTTTCTTTCTTTCCCTGATGCGACATCCTACCAAACCCAAAGCGACGCTCACAGGAGATGTTCCAGCGTTCCAGACATTTGGCAGTTTGTTACAGCAATGAGAATAAACCGCTTTGTCGCACGAGCGGCACCGCAGCTGCGCATTTGCAGAAAAAATGCGTACCATGTAGGACTGACTTGAGGAGTTGTATTCACAAACCCGCAGTGCAGCCTAGTTCCTTACTGGAGCCTACTTTGGGCTGCTGTCAAGCACAGTAGTGGATGTTTCGCTCTTTTCGGCTGCCCGGAAGAGGCGCGCTGTGGTTTCGTCTCGCAATCCTTTGTCCCAGGGAATCAGAGCCATTTCGGCAGTATTGCTGACCATGGTATTGGAAGTATAACAACCGTGATATATAAATAGAACTTGTATTGCGGTCTGTGCTTTAGTTTTAGTTATGGTGATTGCTGAGGTGGTGTGAAGTTACTTGATGACTTTTTCTGTAGTATAATGGTCGCTACATTGCTGCTGAACGTGCCATTTTAGAACTGTCGTCACTCCGTCATATGTTATGACATGTCCATACTAAACCGTTTTTCAATGAAGGTTTTTCCATCTACTGTTTTTATTTTCTATGTTGATTTCTGTGAGAGCTTTGATTGTTGCATTGTGCAAGTAACTTGCACGGAACATTTGCCCGCGTGTGGTAATTTTGAAATTGTCGAGACTCTTTTGTTTTTGTCGTCCTATGTGACTGTATAAAACGGAGGTAACTTTTCCTCACTCATGGTGTTAGATGTCGCGCCCGACCTCACTGGTAGGAAACCACATTTACACAAGGTGTTTAACAAAATGACGACAAATATAGGTGAAGGCGCATCAAGCGCCTCAGAAAACTGCTTCTCGCGCAGCGGATCGAACTTGGACGGCTGGACATCTAAAACCATGGTTCATCCGACGGCGCCCATCAAACACTGTCGATACATTAAAATACATAGTAACGAAGACGCAGACCACCATAGAAAATAAAACACTGACGTTTCGGCCCCCGAACGGGAGCCTTGTTCCGACTCTAACGAAAGATCGGGCGTACGCCCGGTGGATGTAGATGAAATCCATGCTTCGACGGACGGCCGTCTGGTCGGGTAGGACTTAAAATACATAGTAACGAAGAAGCCGACCACAAGAGAAAATAAATAAGTGGTGCTTCAGCCTCCCGAACGGGAGCCCTGTTCCCACTCATTCCCTCAGTGTCATTCCCGACCAGACGGGCGTCCGTCGAAGCCTCGATTTCACTGCCGAAACAGTTTGGAATTTGTACTTTGGTTGCGACTCATCTTACGTGCAATAAAGCTACGCGTTTCAACCACCGTTTTCTTAAGAAAGAGCTTTAGTTTTTTGAATATTGCTGTAGTGTATCCTAATGCATCCCACAATACAAAGTGAGAAAGGCCACAAAGAGGACCACAGGGCTGGAGAATAGCCAGCTCAGAACAGCAAGGGCAGAAGAGTGCCGAAATGTCATAGTCTACCAATCTCACCGTGATTATGTGGCAATAGGCAGTTATGCTTCCGTTAATCACTGATCACAAGCCAGGGCCTCGGCGTCAGTAGGGGCAGTAGAGCGGGCGGGTCTGTATATTGATGTTACTGTTATACCTGAAACGGGTACGCAAATTGGGTGCATATATCTGCATCTACTGGTTTCGTACCGAATGGCGGTAGGCGCATCGGACGGCCAGGTCCTCGCGTAGAACTTGCAAGAGCGCAGCCTGCTAGAGACGCCTCCAAGCACCAAAAATTTTGATGACGCAGTTTAAGGACCGTTTCTGTTAGGACTTGTTGTCACCCAATTACGAATCGATGAGGTGCGAGCTAGCACTTCGCACAGCGCGGCGCGAGGAGACCCTGCTAGAGGGCTTGCGTGCGACGCAAGAGCTGCACTAATGACCGATTCCGAAGCAGCCGACACGGACAAGTGAGCGCGCATGTGCCGATAATAGTGATTTTTAGAATACCAGCTAGTGTACGCTAACACTACGCTAGCGGGTGGCTGCGACCCAAATGGCCATGTGCGCATTCGTTCCGCGAGGACAGTCGGCTAAATATGCCTTGCCTAGCCCACGCATTCATTACTCTTATGGGCTACCTCCTGCCCTCCCAGCGCGCACATGCGCCGTCAGGTCGCGGTAACCCTACGCGGTAC
Organism: Haemaphysalis longicornis; assembly: GCF_048455015.1. Taxonomy (NCBI): domain Eukaryota; kingdom Metazoa; phylum Arthropoda; class Arachnida; order Ixodida; family Ixodidae; genus Haemaphysalis; species Haemaphysalis longicornis. Next base: position 96,981,042 of record NW_027526233.1, on the reverse strand, counting down.
ATTGGCGTGCGCTACACCGGACCCATGCCGCCATAGCGTTAATGTACGCTAGCCGGCTCTTTTAAAGCTTTATTATTTTATTCTCCTTTCAGGCCGTACTTGCTGTGACGGAGGTTTCACAGCCTTGAGGCCTTCGCACGGTAAGCGTGTGTTGAACAGGTCAATTTACTCGGCGAGGTGCGCGAAACGATGCCCCAAATGCCCCAGGAATCACTTGAACCCGAATTCTCGAGGTCAGGGGCGTCCGAACAGAGCGCATATCAGGCAAATACCATGGCTGTGATAAAAAAGAGAATAGCGGAGAGCACAGCCTATCTCACAGTGCAAGACCCGCACTCCTACGATAGAACACGTCGTTTGGTACACGACGACAGCCTATCAACCCAACGACAAAACGCTGGTTACGACGAACGGCGGAGTGGGCGACGGCCCCGAGCGTTTCTCTTTCGGAAACGGGGCTGACGGCCGGAGGAAACGACCGGATGAACCGGCCCGTTTGTGTAGGCATTGTCACAAGTGGCCACTTTTTACCTCAATGAAGAAGAAGAAGTAAGAAAGAGTTTATTGAAATTCTCAAGAAAAGTGCATAAGTAAAAACACTACAGTGTTTTACCTATGCCGCCAATGCCAACCCAAAGTGCACGACACAGAAAAATGCAGCAAACATCATTGGTTGCGTAGAAAAAAAGCATGATTGATTGTGAACGCCATTGTACAAAACTATACAATTTTACTTGGATCGTGGCCCCGATAAGTTTGTAATAACAACTGTTGTTGACTTCACGCATCCTTGAAGATTTAGCCATTGCCAGATGCGTGCACAGTACTGGTTATGCAAAACTGTAATATTGACTAACTACTTATTATATGGCGCGAGCCATCATCTAGGCGCTTGAAAGTGATCATGTAAGCTTCACTTTTCTTAATAGAAACAAGCCCGTTATTGCAATCTAATAGCCCACAAAAGACAGGTGTTTACACAGAATTTCGTTTTTGAGATTGTCCTTACGCAAAACGAGCTCCATTGCCATTTTGTTTGGTCTGTAACCACTTGAAACAGTTGTGCCTGCAAAATGGCTGCAGCATTCCAGGGACATTTCCAGAGTTTTCCACATTCCCTCCTTACCGATCGATGCCTTGTGAAAAACAATGGCTGAACTCACGAGCGCAGTGGTCCTCCACATCCCGAAACAATTGTTAGCATGGCGTTGGATAGCGGCGCCAGAAATCATTCTGTTCTTTACCTTTGACTTCAAAAACGTTCATAAAAAGCTCTAAAATCATTCCAAGAAATGGTTTACGGTTGACCGCGCACGGAGCCGGCAATTCACTGTGAAAGCCATGTATTAGCAAGGGTGCCTGGTCGTGCGGGCAAATAAGTATTTTGTCAGAAAGATGACTCCTAGCTTCAGTGCTCCGTGTAGGTGAACATTTATATGGTTCGTATAACAAATCAACTCGCGGTTTTCTTCTCATGATATTGGAACTTCCCCGAATAAACTTGACCCTGCCATATCGCCTCTTCTTCTGTGGGATTGCATCCATATTTTTCCTAGACGAGAGTTTTTATGCGGGGCTGCGGGATGGGGTACCATTTCTATAATGGCGAGCAGTAGTTTCTTTTCAATGCAGAGCATTTCAGTAACTCACCATGTCACCCGCGTTGGCGTCCGTAGTCCGCATGCACACTGCGCATGCGGGTCGAGTCGAGGCGATAGCGAACACTCTCTCGCGAGGGGCATTGGATTGGATTCGATTGGATTGGCTTGGCTTGGCTTGGCTTGGATTGGCTTGGATTTGGATTGGATTAAAGTGGATTGTGTTGGATTGTGTTGCGTCATAGCCGCGGCACGTTGCGTCATAGCCGCGGCAGACGCGCTGGAGCCGGCGCATGTGCAGTACTCTCTCTTCCGCGGTTTCCTCTCCTTCGGGAGCGCCGCGCATATAACCGGTGTGCCGTTCTCCGGCGAAGCAACATCCGCGCTTGGCTCAAATACCTAGGGTCCACGCCGCTTTACAAGTACGCCAACGTCGTCGACTGGGACCGGCTTACACAGTCCCCTCAACGTATATAAGCGGCGGAGCGCGCGTTCGGAATTCAGTCACGGGCGTCTTTGCTTGGCTTTCACTTGACGTCACGCTTTGCTTGACTCGAGTAGATGCGACGCATTTACTCGAGTTGCGACGCATTTACTCGAGTTCCCCCCGTGGGAAGATGCGGGCGGCTTTTTTAATTGTGGGGGGCTCCCTGTCTTCTGTAACATGCTTTTCCAAATATTGTTGTTCCATCTGCTATCTTGGGGCCGCCAGCCAGTGCCGCGGCGTCAGTAGCGGGAGTAGAGCGGGCAGGTCTGGATATTGATGTTACTGATATACCCGAAACAGGTACGCAAAAAACGTTCCCCTCGGCAAAGAAATTGGAGGTGCTAGGAGAGTGATTTCTCCGATTTCTTGAAGTGTGTTGGGAAGGCACAAGTTGAGGACATATTACCGCGAACCATGTGCGGGTTTGTATATTTATTGTTTGTTTTTAATGCCCGGCCGGACCAAGTACGTGTTTCTTTATTTATTGTTTGTTTTTAATGCCCGGCCGCGCCCGGCTCTGTTATCTGTGTCCCAAGCGAAGCACGTGTTCTATTATTTATTTTTATGCCGCACGGGCTATCTCATTCAGATAAGCAGACTGTTTCGCCCTAACAATCTTCTCTGATCTACTATGTTCTGGATCTGAATCGACGGTTCCAGAAACACTCGCACCGAACGATAAAAGCCTGCAGAGCAGACGCGGCGGCATTCGGTTCGACAACACTCGCCTGCGCACGTCACTTTGTTGAACGCTGCTTCGCCGCCTCTGCATTCTTTTCGAGTTGTTAGGGGAGCACAAGTTCGCTCCAATGAACTTGTTTCTCCTGCAAGACAACTGCTTTGTCCTTGGCTTCGTGACAATAATCATCGTCATTAAAAATAACATACTCTTTAGGACTACTGCAAGGTGAAGTCCTCTCCCACTGAACTTTACCCGCTCTTGTTTTGCGCTTTCCGTGTCCATTTTTGCTCCGATAGGGTTGTTTTATCGCTCCATCAAAAAAACGCCCTCCCCTTCTTCTAGACCCATCTATGCCTGCCCATTCTTTTACCCTAGTGGTCTACCCTTTGATAGTTTGTTTCAGGGTCAAAGTTTCGATGTTGAGGAATGCCTTATATGCTGTTCGGATGAGGGTGTTTCTTTCTCTTTATTTAGTGCGGGTAAATTTTGGGTACGGTTGGCGGATCATGTTCGGGTCAGCGGTCGGGTCACGCTCAGTGATTGCGTGAGTCTTATCGTTTGTTTTTCTCTTTTTGTTGCTTTGCTCATCGTTAGGCGCTAGGTTTGTGGGCAATTGATTAATGTTTTTCTGTTTTTGACGATTGTGAGTTTGGCACTAGAGCTTGTCTATTCAATTACGCCCAGCATTCTTATGTGGCTATTCTGGGGAAGGATATCCGTACGTATTTTTAGGGTTATTTTTAAATTAAGCGTTTGCCAAACCGATCTTAAGTGGAGCCAGAACTGTGGGAATATTGAAAAGTGCTTTGAAGACTTACATGATTACACGCTCTATAGTGGTCTTTATTTTAATCCTTTCCAGTGTATATTCTATACGTTCCTTGATTTCTGCGACCGGCGGTTATCCTTTGCCGCCTGCTTTAGTTAAATCGCACAGGGTTGGTGCCGGCACAAGTGTAGTGGAAAACACGCCGAAGTGTACCAGTTTGTAAGACATTGCGCGGCTGAGCCGAATGACGCGGGTGCAGTTCCGGGCCGTGGCGGCCGTTTTCGTTATGGAACCAGAAAACGAAAACGCCCATTTGTCGGCATCTCGGAGAAGTTAAAAATCATAAAGGGGTCAAACTTCTTTCGGAGACTTCCACGACGGCGTGCCTCGCAGTCAATGTGTGGAAGTCGGGGCATGAATTACCTGAAATGTTAATATTTTTATCTTCTGGTGGGACACGCTTTTGTGTGATGGCGTAAGTAGTGGGAATGGCTGGCGACCATGTCTGCCGAGCATGCTACTACCGACTAGCCATTGAACAAACTTCACCACGCTGGCGCCATCATTGCCGAAAACGTGTGTCTTTTCGTATCCGACGTTGTACTATTGTCCCCCTTTGCAAGCTTCTGAGGTCGTTGCGCCACATTGTGTGGCCGCGTTGACGTATTTCCGTGGACGCCTAATGGGCACGGCTGCTAGAGAATGGCTGGGAATCACAGTGGAATCTAAAAATGAGCCTAACAACGCTATCACGTTAAAAACGTTGCGCGTGGTCGGAATAGCAACCGGGTTTCTCGGTTTAGAAAACTGACGTCCATCCGATTGCGCTATCGTCGCATATCGGTCGTACACCACTTTCTCGGGGTTCGCAGCGCGGGCGCCGGCTTTGGACTTGGTTGTGGGGCCTAGGGCGTGCTAACGCGGCACTTTGGAGAGGTGTGAAAGCCTGCGAACAAAACAGTGCGGGCCTTGAGTCATGGAGACATTTCAGCGGCAAGTTCGGAAACAGATGTGAAGTGCCACAGCCGGTTCTTGGAGGATTGTGAGAGCCGCCAGCTGTGGTGTTTCTGCAGCCTTACACGACTAGTGCAACCTGCGTAAACGTTTTACACGTTGTTCTTCCGCCCATGACTAGAGCAACTTGGTATAAGTATGTGTCCTTGGTAAGCTCCCTGTAGACTGGCAAAGACTGCCCAACCCTTCGTGGTGCTGCGCTGTCAATCCCTTGTTGAGGCCTCTATTGCTTTTACGTTAAAAATGTTCCACTCGGCCGAGAAATTGGAGTTATTTTAATGGTAGTGGAGAGTTACACATGTTTTATTTTTTTGTCCTGCGACTAGTAAATTAGGGAATTTGCCCGCCAGGCGCAAATTCTTGTTCAAAAACCCCTAACGCCTCAGCTTGAAACGTAGCCACAGTCGATGTCCCATGGTCAAGACAGACTGAAATTACAGCATGTTATTTTGCACGAACGGTCACGTTTCTTCAGAACGATTGTATGCATGAAGGGGAGTGTCATTCCTTCCGTATTTATTTGTTGGTATTATTATAGACCACATTCTGGTCATCCTTCGTGATGTTTATCAGATCTCTCAAGTATGTCGCCTGTAGCCTCTATATGAAGCGGTGCAGCTTCAGCTTTGCTATTGTAGGATATAACCTTCGGATAAATTTGGCAGAACTTCACTTTACTCATCCTTGTCTGTAGACAACCACTGCAGTGCAGGGAGTAAACATGTTCGCTACCTGCCTCATTGCACCATGCGCTATTCTCACTAATTGGCAAATGAAGTCGTCTTGCACAGTCTTTATTGCATCCGGCTTCACTGACCCACTTAGCCTGCAACACCAGGCAAGGCCTAAAGATGCAAGTTGAATCACTTTTATCAAGAGGAAAACATTGTTAGAGCAAAAAGAATACAAGGCCTCTTAAAGGCGTATGTTCCTGACTTTCGACCTGCCACGAAGAAACCACAGTGCAGTGAAGCGGCCTTAGAACCCAGCGTTTTCGACTGGGGGCCCCCAATATCAAATATACTTTCTTCACTTAAAACGTAAAATACCCTGATTAAGACTCCCCCCGAAATTGTGCAATGTCTCCTGCACTTCGGCGGCCCCTTTTATAGGGCACAAAAAGGTGTGCCGTGGCTGATATATTCGCGATATAAAAAAGCAGTGTTAATTCTAACTAGCAACAGTATACGTGAAACAAAGATTTCACCCCCAGCCCCTGTAACAAAAAATGCAAATTTCTAATGCCGCTAAACCCAAGCATATCAAATCCCACCCGAGTGGGAGCATCACAAGAGTTTCCTCTAAACGCGACGAATGCCTCTTTCTTGCGAGCAATAAAAATGCGTGCCCAATAAAGTTCGACTTCGTGTTTTAAAGCAAGTTGGGAGGAGTCGGGAACATTTGAAAATGCCACACTGCTTTAATTGTTGCGTCGGAATTAGGTCGTTACAACACTCTCACAGAATACCACCGGCACCTAAATAAGGCAGGGATCATCTTGCGAAAACGTTATACCGATCCATCTCTTCATCACTGTCGCTATTTAAACATTTTCAAGTTTATTTTTGGTATATTTAGCTTCCTTTGTTAAAGAACTGCACGTGTCATTTACACATTTTGCTTGCACGACCACCACTGTTCTAATCAATCGCCCACGTGTGCGATATACGCGCTCATACGCCGTAAAACGGAGAAACCACTGGTGACCACTTTGAATGACTTTCGGTCCTTCAAACGGTCGTGAATATCCCGCATAACGAACAGTACTCTGCGGCAATGGTGTAGTCGGCCAACGACGTTGCAACGCTCAGATGCCGAGGAAAGGAAGGGCTCTAACACGGACGCATTCGCAATGAAACGGTCTGGGGCCATTTCTTGGTTAAAACGTGCCGTCCACCCATGTAGAAACACGCAGTATATTACAAATAAAAGTGCCCAATACTCGGCGACTGAAAAATTTTGAAAAGGTTCTCTAAATTAGGGATAGTTCCGCCGGTAATGGTGTCCTGAAACAGACGCGCCTCGTGTATAGTGGAGGGTACTTTGATGAACGTTGAATATCAAAAACTTGCATCCTGTTAATCAGTTAGTTTTATTTGTCTCCTGTTACAAAGGGAGGTAAAAAACACAAGCGGTTACACTTCCCCGCGTGCACACACTCGGTCCGTCCGTTACATTCCAGGACGGCATCGCTCCTTGCTGGTAACAAAGTGGCTACTATCCATGACACGGGACTATCACTGTAGGAACAGACATAATCAACAACATTCTAACCGTTGTGATTGTGTAAAGATTTGAAACAATAGTTGAGCATTTGGGGATGATATGCGTAAAAGAGCCGAACAAATCAGAAAAGTACAAAAAGGGTTAAAATGGCCGTACCGTTATTTGTGTAGGAGTTTGTTGCTTGCCAAAATTTAAACGTTTCTCTATTGTACATACTAAGGCTGACGGAAAGATTGTGATATATTGTTTATATATTTAATCATGCGAACGCTTATGTTTAGACGATGACTTGTCATGTTTGTTAGCACGTAAAATGTACGCATTTTACGAAGATAGATCGCGGTTGTCTTCAATAAAATTTATACACTTCAAACCAGATGTGCTCGGTTATACGACGACCCTACATACATTTAACGAAATACTCCTTGCTCCACTAGTTCTTTAGGGCGCGCCCAATAACCGTAGCAGACTGCATTTTACCGGTATAATAAGGCAGCCATTTTATTGTGCTTATTTTTTATTTGATACGAAAAGTATAAAATGGTCTCGATGCATAAAGTAATGTTTAAAATGGGCCATTTATATTGCTACACTCCGCATAATTTTCATGTCCGCAAACGAAAATCTCCGAGGTACCACGGCTCCTTCAACCGTGAACATCGTGGTGACTCTATTTTGTAACGCGTCGCTATCGAAGACGCACTCTTCAATGCATTGATTTGAACTTGAAGTGCAGACGTCTCGTCACTGGTATATACATTTTAAATCACAAATACGACAATATTCTAGAACAAGAGCTTACCATGTTTGCCGCGGTGTGACCCGCGTTAGCCACGGCCACGTTCGCCCCATCCTCACTTTATCGACGGTCCTTGTGGTAGCGTGTAAAGTTTCCTCAATCTGATCGGGAAGCAATACCATGGTCAAAACAAATTTCCTTTCGACGGCGCCACTGCTCTGCTAGGACACCAAGCAGACGCCGCTCGTAGATATATTGCTGCATGTCCTACCCGGCCTAAAAATCCTCTGTTTACAAAGACGACGAGACGCAAGTTGCTTGACGTGGATCTTGACGGTCTTCGTGTGAGCGCTCTAATAGATACCGGTGCCAGTATCTCCGTAATGAGCTCCAAACTTCGCCGCAAGGTCCTGACGCCTGCCCCATCTCCTGTCGTCAGAGTGGCCGACCGCCGTACGCACACCGTCGCAGGACTGTGCACCGCTCGGGTTGGTGTTGGTGACCATCACATTCCTGTCGTGTTCACCGTATTGGATGCATGCCCCAAGATATCATTCTCCGGATTGACTTTCTCACCCACAACGGCGCGCTTAAGCGGGATTCACACGACGGAGAAACCCTCTCACGGAGGCGGACGGATATGTGTCGTCAACAGCACGTGACCGGATTATCCGGCCTGGCGGCGCATCCACACGTGCGGAGCTACGCGGAGTGACTAGCAGACGACAGCGCCGAGGAACAGGTTCCATTCCCGGCCGAGGCCCTCCGCCGTCGAGCGAAAACATGCGGAGGCATTTTCTTTCGCGGAGCCACCGCGGGCTATCCCCACCGAGGGGCGGAGCCTAAAACCGGTCACGTGAGCGGGTCCCGCGGGCCAAAAAGAGAGGGTTTCTCCGTCGTGTGAATCCCGCTTTACTGAATGTGCCACGGGTGTTCCTCATCTTGACCTGCCGACCGGTCCTGTCGCCGACACTACGCTCCCCGACCGCCTCTGCTCCACAGAACATGTCCGCTTGCTTCCTGACGCAATATCTTACATCGCTTTGTCACCATGCCCACCAGTTCCGCATGGCGACTACGTCGGTTCCCCTATTACCGACGTCCTTCCCCGACACCACTTTGCTCTTCCTTAGACCGTCGTAACCGTCGCCAACAACCAAATCAGCCTACCTTTCCTTAATTTTGCTTCTTTGCCCCAAGTTCTCCCCGAGCGGATGTCGCTGGCCACGCTTTTTCCCCTGAAGGAATGCCAGATTTCTGCCGTGCCCACTGACGCCTGCATGCTTCAGCCGAATGATTCCAAGGATTGTTGGCCCACCCCTGGTGACATCACAAAAATGATAGCATCGGACCTTCCTTCGTCGCAAACTTGCGAGTTACATCGCTTGCTTTCGTCGTACGGAGACATTTTTGATTTGGACGATCGCCCTTTGGGACGGACATCGGCGATAAACCACCGCATCAACAACGCGGATGCGAGCCCCATCCATCGTCGACCATACCGGGTCTCTCACGGCGTACGCAAAATCATTCAGGATGAAGTCGATAACATCCTGCAAACGAATGTATTTGAGCCTTCTTCCAGCCCATGGGCGTCACCAGTCGTTTTGGTGAAAAAGAAGGATGGGTACGGGTGCTTCTACATTAATTACCGGCACTAACAAAGTCATTAAAAAGGACGTTTATCCACTTCCTCTGAATGATAACGCCACTTCCTCGGAATGTTGGCCTTCGGTCTGGGTGTTGGCTAATTGCTGTTCGTGACAGCATTCGTGACGCCCGACGGGCTCTAACAATTCAAGGTCCTGCGCTTTGGTGTGTGCAATGCGCCAGCTACCCTCGAAAGATTCATCGACTTCCTCTTACGTGGCTTCATGTGGTTTACCTGCATCTGCTGCTTGGACCACGTATTCATTTTTTCCCCGATATTTGAAACTCACCTCCATCGTCTTGCAGACATCCTAGAGGTTTTCCGTCGCGCCGGACTCCAGCTGAATTCACCAAACTGCCGTTTCGGTGGCTGGTTACTCAGGATACTCGGGCACGTTGTCGATGCTGCTGGTGTGAGACCTGATCCCGATAAGGTACGCGCCGTCCAACTCCGCACGGGGCACCTTGAGTAATCTTGGGGACGGTGTTGGCGATACCGAAGACCCCGAGCCCCCAAACATAAGCTGGATTAAACCGTGGTGATGTTTTTAAGGTGAAGGGTGGAAACCTAGAACGGTGGCCCCCCACACGGAGCACCTTGAGTAATCTTGGTGAAGGTGTTGGCGACACCGCGGACCCCGAGCCCCCATAAGGTGGATCAAACGTAAGCTGGATACAACCGTGGCGATTGGTTGTGTGGTGAAGGGTAGAAACCACAAACGGTGGCCCTCAGAGCCCAGGTCAAGCTCCGGCGGAACGGGCTTCCTGTCTGTTTACCAGGCTGGGAGATCCAGGACCTCTTCAGCTATCAGGGTAAGGCTGATGAAGAAAGTACCCCCGTTTCCTTCTTTTTTCTATATCAAAAGGCGTTTTCTAAACCCCCCAAACGTGATCGTACCCTAAAAAGGAGCCGCGCCGAAGTATATTTTCCGTTTTTGCTTCAATTTCTCTTTCAAAGCCCGATAACTTCTCGCGCTTTTTGATAATGGAATCCCTGGATAAGTCAAAACCCATCACCTCCCAGTCTGTCCTTCTGATTTCGAAATTTCTTGAGGGCCTTTTGGAAAGTCGTAAAGGGGTACGAAACTCACAACGGGAGACGTTTTCATTCAAGTAGAAAGCTAACAGCAATCTTCTACCTCCTCAAGCAAACGCACATGGTCGATGTTAACATCAAGATCACACCCCATCCTAGCCTCAATAGCTGACAGGCCGTGATCTCGGATCGGTATGTAATGAATGAAACTGAAGCAGACCTGCTCGGGGGCCTTCGAGATCAGGGCGTGACAGCTGTGAGGCGAATCACCATACGCCGAAATTATCCAATAATTCCAACCAAGCATACAATTTCTTGACTTTTGACCGCTCAACACTTCCTGAGTCGATCAACGCAGGTTTCCTGGGATGTCCAATCTGACCCTACGTGCCGAACTAACGCCGCTGCTTCAAGTGTCAGCGGTCTGGCCACGGCACAACTTCTTCCCATGGTAAACTGATGTGCGCAAAATGTGCAGCACATGACCACATAACCGACAATTGCGCATCCGAGAGCTTCACGTGTGCGAACTGCCAGGGTCCGTACGCAGCTTATTCTACGAGTTGTGAGAAGTTCAAATTAGAAAAACAAATCATTGCGTTGAAAGTAAACGAGAACATCACCTTCCCAGAGGTTGGAAAGAGTTTTGCCTCTTTCCCCCTGCGGAGGTACGCTGACACAGCTCGCCGGGTGGCGGAGTGGCGTCTGGTTTCGGCTGGGACCCAGTACCTAGAGTCGGACTTGATCCCACACCGCAGCAGTGGCTGTGGTGGCAACCACGTCCGTTGGGGATGCTGCTGTATCCACTGTTTCCTCTCCACCGGCACAAAGCACACGCGAGTGCACGGAGGAGATGGAGACGGAGGAAACCGCAGTAGTCCCCACCCCGCCGCACCACCTGCGCCACCCGGGGCGCTCCTGACCACAGCGGCGGTGGCAGCTCAAACGAAGGCCATCGGAAAAGGAGACATGTCTGGGGGGTCCCTTCCGCCGGGTACCCCTTCCAAATCTGATGATGAGATGGATGTGGGACCTTTCCTGCCTGCTTCGCAGCGGCGAAAGGAGTGGGTCCCTTCATCTAAACCTCCAGAGAAGGTGAAAAAAACCCTCCCAAGAGTGCATACCCCGGCAGACCTTATCTAAATATTCGCACTTTAGTAGCTCCGAACACATCATAATGGGAAGAGAAAACATGATACAATGGAACTGCACAGGCCTTCTGAATAATATTGATGGTGTATACGAAATACTGCATGCTAATCAGCAAAGTGTAATGCGCGTTCAGGAAATACATTTGAATTCCAACCACACAAATTTCAAGAATAGTTACCTGGTATACAGAAAGGACAGGGATGGCTGCACACACTCTTCTGGGGGTGTGGCTTAATCGCTGGGAAATCCTTAGCATGCCACTCTGTCGCTTTGAACACTGTCCTTGAGGCTGCAGCAATTCGTACAATATTATTCAATAGGTTCATAATGGTATGCTCCATATACATTCCTCCGTATCTTGCACTTTTGAGCTTTGACTTCGAGGTGCTGGTCGACCAGCTGCCCGAACCATACGTCCTAACAGGCGATCTTAATGGACGCAGTTCTCTTTCGGGCTCTTCTCGCACGGATTCCCGAGGTCGCCTGATAGAAAATTCCTACATCTTCAGGAGCATGCCTCTTCAACAAAAATCAGCCCACATACATTATATAGGACACAACACATACCCATATCTGTATTTGGCTATTGGGACTGCAGTTCTCTTTCTACTTCTCAAGTGGGTTGTGGGCACGGACCTATATGTTAGGAACCACTTCTGCACCTCAATAACATATACAGGTAAAAGCCCATGCAGTCTACCTTCCCAGAACAGGTTCAATGAAGCAAGAGCTAACCAAACTACACCACACATCCATAGGACACCTACACGTTGAAGATACCCAACTTCTCACGGCGCACATCCTCGAAGCCGCTGAAAAGTCCATTCCCCACGCCTCTGGTGCCCCGCGCAACCAGAGGAGGCCGTGGTTGAATGAGTATTATAGGCGAGCGCGAGAGGCCCAGAACAAGGCCTGGGGTATCCTTCGTCGGTACCCCAGGTCAGGAAACCTCCTGTTGTCCAAAAGGGCAAAGGTGATGGGAAAACGTGTGACCAGTGAGGCAAAAGGTTTGGCGCTCATTCATAACATCAATTCACTCGTACACAGACACACGAAAAGGACATGAATACGCCAACTCAAAGGACAACAAACACACAGCCTGCCTCTGGTCAGCCGAACAGGGGACACACTCGAAGACCAGGCTGACACACTTGCACAGCACTTCCAACACGTGTACAGTTAAGCACAGTACCCAAACACTTTCATGAAACGCAAACAAACGGCCGAAAAGAAACCTATACTAGATAACAATAGGTCAACATCTTCTTATAACTTAGAGTTTTCACTGCGCGAACTGAGGGCCGCTCTGAGCACTTGTAAACCCTCAGGTCCAGGCCTACCCAACATCACATATTCAATGATACAACACCTACATGCAGACACACTTGAAACGCTCCTACATCTATATAATAGAATATGGCTTTCGGGGCACATTCCACAGTCTTGGAGTGATTCCATAGTAGTGGCTTTCTTGAAGGAGGGAAAGGACCCGTCGTCCCGCTTAAGATACCGTCCTCCTCTTGTTCAAACCTCCTCTTGTTCAAACGGGCCTAGGCATTAGCAAAACGTGTGCGCCGTGAGGCAAAACGAGAGAGTTGGCGTACGTTCATAACATCAATAAACTCCTACACAGACACACGGAAAGTATGGACACATATACGCAAACTCAAAGGACAACAGACACACAGCCTGCACCTGGTCAGTACAAAAGGGGACACACTGGAAGACCAGGCTGACACACTCGCACAACACTTCCAACACGTGTCCAGTTCAGCACACTACACGAACACTTTCTTGAAACATAAAGCCTCTTGTGAAAAAAAGACCCTACACGACAAAAACAAATCACAGACTTCTTACAACTCCCTGTTTTCACTACATGAGCTGAGGGCTGCTCTGAGCACGTGTAAACCCTCAGCTCCAGGCCCAGACAACATTACATTCACAATGATACAACACCTACACGCAGACACACTTGAAGCGCTTCTCCATCTATATAATAAAATATGGCTTTCGGGGCACATTCCACACTCTTGGAGGGAGGCCATTGTAGTGGCTCTCTTGAAGGAGGGAAAGGACCCGTCGTCCCCCTCAAGTTACCGTCCAATAGCCCTGACGAGCTGCCTGTGCAAGCTTCTCGAGACGATGATAAATTGCAAGCTCGTGTACTTCCCTGAGTACAACGGTCTTCTCGAGAGCTGCCAGGCAGGCTTTAGGGTGGGGCGATCGATGAACGATCAACTGGTAGCACTAGACTCGTACATCAAGGATGCGTTCGTGCGTAAGCAGTATTGTTTAACGGTGTATTTCGACCTCGAGAAGGCCTACGACAACGCTTTGCGTTACGGGACTCTTAGAGACATCAAGTCATTCGGTGTTTGTGGTAACATGTTAAACACTCTTGTTAGCTACTTGTCAGACAGAAAATTTCAAGTGAAAGTTGGTTGTGCACTCTCCAAGGTTCACGTGTAAGAAAATGGCGTAACGCAAGGTGGAGTGTTGAGCGGCACTTTCTTCATAATTAGGATGAACTCTCTTTGAAAGGCATTGCCACCTACAATTTCTTATTTTATGTATGTAGATGACGTCCAGATATCCTATAATCATGTAGTACGTCAATCTACGGATATCAGGTCCAGCTTAGACTAAAGTAACCTTCCCGGCTGGGCAGACAAGAATGGTTTTAAATTGAATCCTGCAAAACGTTCCTGCGTTGTGTTCTCCAGGAAACGTGGTGTCTATCCGGACCCAGACATTACTCAATGTCGTGTCTCCTCCTCTGAACAAGGAGCACAAGTTCTTCGGTATTGCGTTTGACCACAAACTCTCATTCATTCCCGACATCAAGGAACTTAAGCATAAATGTCTGAAAACAATGAATATCGTTAAGGTTGTCCCCCACCAATCCTATGGTTCTGAGAAAGAACTCCTGCTGTGCTTGTACACTGCTTTGGGTGGGTCTCGTTTGATTGATTGATTGATTGATTGTAGGGTTTAACGCGAAAACGCCACGCAGGTTATGAGGCGCGCCGTAGTGGAGGGCTCCGGATTATTTTGACCACCTGGGGATCTTTATCGTGCGCCGAAATCTCGAACAGACGGGTGTTTTTGCTTTTCGCCACCATCAGAAAAGCGGCTGCCGCGGCCGGTAATCGAACCCACGACCTCGTGCTTAGCAGCGCAACGCCTTAGCCACTGAGCGACCGCGGCGGGTTCGTTTAGACTATAACAGTGTGGTGTATGGGTCGGCGACTAAAACAGCGTTGCGAATGCTTGACCCAGTGCTACCCTTGGGGCTTCATCTCGCATCGGGTGCTTTTCGCAGTAGCCCTGTCGAGATTCTGTATGTCGAGTGCAATAAGTGGAGCCTTGAGAACCAACGAACGTACATGGACTTGCTTTTATGCTTTTAAAATTTCATCGCTGAATTACCATCCTTTTTTATCCTATCTTTAACGATACATCCACCTCTCTGCTGTTTGTACATCGCCCATCCCTTCCTCTGCCCTTTTCACTTAGAGTGAGAGAGCGAGCCACTGAACTCAGCGCTTAGTTTTTAGATATGTACAGGTCATCCTTTTCAGATATTTTACCTCCTTGAAACGTTCGTAGTGTGTCTTGAAATCTTTGTCTAATGAAACTTGACAAAAATCGGGTATCACGAGCTCCAATACTGCAGTACTTTCTGTCTTTGCAGTTGAAATACACATGTGCAGAATTTTACAGTGACGCTTCTAAATCTCTACTATGGTGTCGTGCCCTGCTCATGGTCCCAATTTCAATGCAGCCAGAACCATGAGCGTGCACACCGTTTTTTCAGCAGAAGCGTATGAAATTTTACTCATTGTACGACACATTCTTGAAAATAAAATTCCCAATTCCATGATCTATACATATTATTCGAGTGTTGTTCGCGCTTTATCATCGCCCAAGCCCCCAAAAAACCACATTGTTAATCTTGTATTCAACGTTATCATTTCTGTGACGCGCAAGGATCGCAGGAAATGACTTGGCAGACCAGAGGGCCGCTGCTGCTACACTCAAGAACACTGCATACATAACAACCGTACCATATAAATACCTCAAGCCACACATAACACACTTTCATAGAACATTGCAAACACACTGGAGTGAACAAACAGGCACCAAACTAAATCAAGTCATCAAATCATCTGTATTTTTCCAAAGAAAATTTGGAAGGAGGCCCGAACAACAAGTGGAGACTGGTCCACTTGACCAGTGTTCGGGCCCCCCTTAACGATGAGGCATGTTTAACATGTTCTACATGGTAAATCATGTTGCGTACATACAAAAATCAACAAGAAAACATACAGCAGAATCAAGTGCACAGAGCAACACAGCAGGCACAACAGCGGAATCAATTTCACAGTGTAGAATGATTACTTATTCACGATAACACTGCCACGCAAATGAGGAGAAAACATTTTACCAACATATAGATAACTTCACAATTTCTCTTCAGATATCAATCAGGATGTACAAAAATCTGCGAAGTTTTGCCCTACTTGTATTTTCTATTGGTATTGTCTGTTTGTGCAAATAATGTATGAGCGTAGAGAGAGAACATCGAAGCATTTGTTCCCCATAGGAAGTTCTCGAAAAAGGTGTTACGCAAGGTTCTGTGTTACAGGTTTTGTATATGGGCACCCGGTTTGTCAGATCTGCAAGGGACGCTAATAAATTTTCACGGTTATTAATGCTTTGTTTGTATCTTATCGCTAGGTGATATGAGTCAAGATTGCGAGTAGAAACTGCGAGTAGAAACTACATGTATTAAAGCCACACTTCGGAGGGTACACAGCTGACTCGCAAAAAAGACACGCGCAAGTCGCCTTGGGTAGGCTACGTATAGGGCACACCCATACAACGCACTTGTATCTGCTGACGGGATCTTCAAGACCCCAGTGCAGCAGATGCGGAGAGGCCCTATTTGTAGTTCACACACTAATCACATGCAAGGCACTTCACACCACACTACGCAAACGCTTCCCAGAAATCTACAGACGATAAATCCCACTCCACCCATCGCACTTCTTAGGCGATGAACCAATGTTTTCTGTCAAACGAGTTTTTAAGTATTTATCTGAAGTTAAGTTTCTCAATCTCATATCGTATCATGCATAATCACAACCTGGCCCTCTACACCAGCCATCTCCATTGCCTTTATTTGTTTTTACCTCTGTTGCTATGCAATTTTAGTATTAACCTTTAATCTGTGGCAACTAACCATCTGTTTTTGGCGCTCTTTGTCCTAGTTGGCCTTGCGCCACTAAAACACAACCATCATCATCATCATGCGCGCCTTCCAACAATTTCATATCCCGCGTTCGGCCAAAGTTGTTCGCAGCTTTGGGTGACTATGCTCTTACTTTCATCGTTTCATCGAGAATTTTGCTGAGATCGCCCGGCCATTGACAGATCTCCCTAAGGGCGATGCTTCATTCTCCTGGGGCACCGCGCAAAGCGCAACGTTTGCCGCTCTCGTTAACCGCCTGAGTCGATGCCCAGTTTTGCCCCATTTCGGTGCGTTGGCTCCCACAGAAGTTCGCACATACGCGAGTGGCCACAGGATATATGGGCAGTATTTGTTCAGAAACAGATTGGTCACGACAGGGTGATAGCCTACGCCAGCCGACTTCTGTCCCCCGCTGAACGTAACTTTTCCAAACCTGAATGCCTCGCACTCGTCTGAGCAGTCAGCAAGGTCCGTCCATAGTTGTAGGCAAATCTTTTGCGGTTATTAAGGACCATCATGTTCTATGCTTGCTTTCTTCGCTAATAGATCCGTCCGGACGACTCGGCCGCTGCCCGTTAAGACTACAGGAGTATGACTATTCGGTGGTCTACAGGTCTGGTCGCATGCACAGGGACGCCGATTGCTTGTCTCGTCATCCTGGTAATCCGCCTGATCAAACGTTGAATGATGAAGACCCCTGCGTATTTGCCCTGTCCGACTTGCACGACATAGCCGGCCACAAACGACGCGACCCATCACTTTGGCAGGTTATAGACATTCTTACCTCAAAGCCATCCGACCCACTCTGCACGCCTTTACACTGGGTAAGGGCATCCTGTTTCGCTGCTACGCCCGGGCGGATGGCTCTGGCGCTCTTCTCGCCGTACCTCAGCATCTCTGTCCGACATACTCCACCAGCTTCATGACGTGCCGACTGCTGGCCATTTTGGCGTCACTCGGACCTACGACCGTGTGCGGGGACGCTTTCACTGGCCCATACTTTACCGGTCTGTGCGAAGGTACTTCACGGCTTGTGACCTTTGCCAACGCCGCAAGACGCCTCGGTCACTTCCAGCAGGCACTCTTCAACCAATTGATGTTCCTATTGAACCATTCTTCCCGGTTGGATTGGACATCCTCGGGGCTTTACCCTTATCCCGCTCTGGTAACAGGTGGATCGCCGTTGCCACCGATTACACCATGCCTTACGCCATCACACGTGCTCTTTCTACCATCTGTGCCACGAACTACGCCGACTTTCTACTACACGCCGTCATTCTGCATCACGGTGTTTCTCGGCAGCTGAGCACAGACCGTGGTCGGTGCTTCTTATCTCAGGTCATCGACGACCTTCTTTGGTCCTGCCGCATTAGGCACAACCTTGCCATGGCCTATCATACGCAGACCAATAGGCTCGCTGAACGATTTAACAAGACGCTCACGGATACGCTCGCTATGCACGTGTCCCCCGACCACCGTGACTGCGCCGTTTCTCTCCCTTACGTTACTTTCACCTACAATTCGTCGCGCCTCGACACTGCCGGCTTTCCTCCTTTCTTCCTCCTTTTCGGCCGTGACCCCACCCTGCCATTGGACAACATGTTGCCTGATTCGACCACGCCCCGAACTGAGTATGCACGTGATCTCATTGCCCAGGCTGATGTGGCCTGCCAGATCGCCCGCGCCAATATTACGGCGTCACAGGCAAGTCAGAAGCGCTGCTACGACGAGAACCACCGTGATGTGTGCTTCCAACCTGGCTTCCTGGTCCTCCATTGGCAGCCTTCACACTATGTTGGGCTATCTGAAAGACTATTGCTCCGCTTCACAGGCCCCTACCGCATTATTCCCTTGGTTACACCTGTGACGTACGAAATTATTCCAGTCACGCCCCCGCCGTCAACTGTGCAACCAGCAACTCAAATTGTGCATGTGTCCCGCCTGAAGCCCTAGTTCGTCCGTGATTAGGTTCAGCCCTAAACTTCTAGCGTCCTCCGCACCGGGACGTTCCTTCTGCCGCCGGGCGTCACGTCACGGCCTCGGTCCTTTGGCACCTTACTATATACGAAACCAGTGTCCAACCCCCGCTCTGCGGGTATGCGCCCTCTGCGATAAGTGAACCCATAGGCTAGAGAAGAAGTAGACGCTCGCTGATGTTGGTGTGCGTGCAGTACCTAGGGCATCGCGGCTGCCTTGTCTGCCTTTACTATTCCGTCTCTTTTTGTAAATACAGTCCCCTTCGTTGCCACGTCACAATATTATCGTCTTTTGCACAACAATAAGCCAGAAGGTATCGCGGGCAGAGAGTGGGGACTAAAAAGTTTCCGCACAGACGGTACAGCGACTCGTCAATGTTTATTTCCACTGCCCTTGTCCTATTACAGACATTTTTTCACATATGCGTCGCTTTTCGTGGTGTCACATTACACATAAAAATATTGATCCCGTGAAGCAGCGCGTGCTGTGTAACCAACCTTAAGCAAAATGTATGCCTTGCGCCGTCGTGTCACTGCGCCACTAAAACTTCCAGCAGCCTCACGTCTAAACTACTGCCGAAGGACAATTTCAAACTACTGCATCCCCAGTGTGGGCTCGCGCTGAGGCATTATTGAGTGCGCTCAGCTGTCCCTGCCGCTACTGGACGTCTTCACGGTTACGTTGCGCCAACCGCACCTCTGCCTCAGAGTTGATGCAAGAGAAAACGTGGCCACTGTCAACACTCCAGCCTCCGAGGCGGTGCGAGCTCTGGGTCAAGTAGAATACGTAAGACTTTATAACAAGCAGTACCCCTTCCAACTTTACGGCCTGGCCTCCGACGACTCCGTTAAAGGCGTAATCAGGGGTGTCATAGCTCGACAAGCATGAACCAGACATTCTTAACAACATTGATTAGTCTTTGGATGAAGTGTACACACCTAGAAGATTTGGCATCTCAGCTACGGTGGTTCAAACCTTCGCTGGAACCAAGGTACCTTACACAGCCAAAATCTCCAGTGGAGAATATCAATGCTCTCTCAACAAGAAAACCATACCTGTGTGTGCTACACGCCTTAACGTAGGCCACAGGTATACGGCGTGCCCTAATCCAACCTCTCCCGTGAGCTGTAGGTCTGGGATCAAGCAGCTTCAACTAAACCACACGTGCACACCCACCGGCGACCACTGCGGTGGTCCTCACCTTTCAGGAGCACCAGGCTGCTAAAAGCGTTATGCGGAACCATTTATTATCCTTCAAAGGTGGCTATGAGAAGTGGGGAAGGCACACAAGAAACAGCCCGAGTCGGAATCCCGGTTCGTGTATGTCAGCGGGAACGTTCAGTGACTCCTTCGTCACGGAAACACAGCCGTTCTCAAAGCAAACCAGCTGCCCAGTTGCAGGCTCTACAGCTGCCACCCTACACCCAGTTCACCCAGCCAAAGCAAGTAAGCTGGTCCCAACAGGTGTCTCCCAAAGCTCAAACTATTTCCCCTCCTCCTCCACCTCCACAACAGTGCCAGAACAGCACTCCCTGCATAGAATGTAGCACCTTAGCTGAAGTCTCGAATAGTATATTGCTTTAATAGCCTCACTCCATCCTCATCTCGATGCTCTGGAGTCCACATAATCTATAGTCGGCGAAAAACGCAAGAAACCCAACCCCCCCCTTCCCAGACACCCGAACTGCCTAATTCAACCGCACAGGAACAGACTATGTGTCGTTCGGGTTCCTATAAAACAGGAACGAATGCTTTTTCCTCGTTCCTTCACAATTTTGAAACGAGTTCCCATTACAAGTTCCTTTATTGCGAAAGGAACGCGTTTCAGTTCCACTTCGAAACTTGGAACATGTCGGTACATTAACGTTACATTTCATTTTTTGAAAATTACAATATGGTTTCGGATAATCGTGAAGCGAAATATTGAGAGAACTTTAAAACTGCCATCGAACTACGTATATTATACGTATAGAAACACCTCTGGCAGCAGATCATCTAGAGATAAAGAATCCAAACAAACATTCCTTTACGAATTTTTTTCACGGAGCACCGGAAAACTCCAGACATATCTAACTGTGATTTTGGTGCTCGTCTATTTTGGGATCAGCACAAGGCACTTTCCACTTCGGTCTTAGAAATACGCAGTTAGGTTAGTGCGCTTGAGATGTGCAGATAGAAGGTTACTCCCATGCCGAACATCAATAAATTTTTTCCTGAAGAAACTGGGTTGACAGGAACAATACACGGCCGTTTAATGAATGATTATTCAAAATTGCATTTTATTTAAAATATTTTACACGTACTTTGCAGGGAGTCGAGTAAGGGGGTCACAAAATTGAAGCTTTGCGGATCATAAAGGACAACTTTGCGAGTAACAAGTTTAAGTAGGAAGACGATAACAAGAAGAAAAAATAGAAGTCAAAAGCGAAGTCATAGATGAAATCTACGTGCAAGTATTACGAAGAATACCAAACACGATTAGGGTAGTAGATAAAGGAAACAACGCCGAGAGCCAAATAAGTGGACGCGATGCACAAATCTGTTGCTTTGGTTATGAATACGCGTAAGGGAAAAGCACAATAAATAACTTGGAGCCTACTCACGTTCGTAAAAACATTTCCAGTATAAAAAATCAAAGCACAGGTTGAAACCGACACACTAAAGAAACTCTGAACACTGGCCGTCCACGTTCCGGTGGCCTTTATCCTGTATTGTTCGTCCCGCACGCGACAACATTATGCCCAACAATGAAAAATCTCTCTCCGTTGTCAACACGACGCGTGCAATACAAAAAGACCTGGCACTCACGCCGACCCATTCCCGCCAGATCGATGACATTTGGACTGGAAAAACCTTTTATTGGGCCGGCGGTTAAAGCCTTACACTAAGACTTCAGACTTGGCCGGAGTCGCCCTCGTCGTCGCCGTCAGGCCCTTGCCTGGCTACCGGTCATCGGGTCGCTCGGGCTCCTGCCTGGTCAACCCTACGAAAACGCGCTGGACGGCCTGGATTTGGAGGTCTTGGTCTTCGGATCGCTTCGCCTCCTCAAAGGCGGGTGGCAGTCTTCCTGTCGTAGCTTCTTCCGGGAAGGTGATAAAGTCCCAGACGATGCGCTCGAGTGTCGCGGTGGCTTCACGACACACCCTGCACGTATCGTTTGGGTGCATCTCCAGGTAAATCTAGTGCATTAGCGACGGGCTCATGATCGTTCTTGTCTGGAGCTGCCTGTACACGACTGCTCACTGTCTGCTCAGCCCTTTGCAGGGCGGCGGGAGCGTTCATCTGTGACAGACCGCGCTGTGACGAACTGCGTGCGTACTCTAACTTCGAGCAGTCCGGCATCCTGAGTCACTGCAGCGCGCCCAGCCCTGTTGATAACCGGTGACCCGTCGAATGACCTCACCGCGAGCGCAACTCCCAATACATCAATTCCCTCGCGCACCGCGCGCACTAATTCAGTGACAATATACAGATACGGTGGTTTCACAACGGGCCTGCAAGACGCGCATCCTGGCCTAGGCAGACAATCGATGAAAGGTGGAAAGCATTCTCGCGGCTGCAGTATTCTCCCGTCGCACGCCGCGTAAGCTCAACCAGCATGAAAGTAAGCACAAGCTGCGACCCGCTGCGTGGTTATTCTTCAGTCTTTGACTTTTGAGGAAGCACGTTCCGCTGAAGATCCAGCGTGTAGGAATAGAAACACAGTAGTGAATGGACCTCTCCCTGTATGTAAACACCGTGACGTCAAAGAGCGCACGTGTGCGTGACGGGTGGCGCGTGCTGGCTGCAGCCAAATGCGGCGGTTGCAGAACGCGCCTGCGCCGACGGCCGGGCCTGGCTGCGCGACGCCCGAAAGAAACGATGTGCCGTTGGTTCGGACCGTCGCTGCCCGCCTACATTGCAGGGGGGGGGGGGGGTCAGCTATCTTAGTTGCGGCCGTCGCGCCTCCATGTAGCTCTCTGCACATCACTTTCGGGTACCGTACGGTCAACTGGTGAGTGACGCTTTAGGATAATCAGTGCGCGACAGAACAGCCTAAACGAGTCATTCTGAAGATTCCTACTGTTGCGACGCCTTCCAAGAATGTTTTTTAAGATGCTTTGTGTTCGGACACGTACCAAGGAAATCTCAGTCATTGTTGTTTCTGAGGTCCGCACAAGGTGATCGTGGTGCCTCAGGCAGCGTATACGCTCCCTTTTCTTGGTCTCTTTGCGACGCCCCGACACAGTGGCGTACCCAGGATTTCATGTCGAGGGGAAACAGGAAAGGTAACGAGTGAAACTATTACAAATGAAATAAGCAGCAAGGAAACAAAAATATAAACAGGAAAAGCCAAAAATTATTCCACTAAAAATATCGCGATGATGTACTCTACGTAGAAGTGACCGATTGTTTTGCTATGTTTTTTCCCAGTAAAATCGCGAAACGGTTCACGTCATTGTGAGAGGAGCAGCCACATATGATTAGTGCGTACAGCTTGAGCCAGTGGGAGTGAAATAATTATCGGTAGTGATAATTTCATGATAGTTAAAGTTAGTTTACGCCCACTGCATAGGCCAGCGTCGGGACGCCGCAAGAAAACAATACATTCGCTCAGTCCATTCGCTTAGGGCAAACAGATTTTTCGAGACCCGTGAGTGGCCCATTGCCCGCCTAGCTAACGCACCACTCTACAACTGAGCTCGGCAAGCCTCTCTGTTTTGCCGCATCCTCAAGGTATTATATAATTGATCAAGGTAAATCTTTATTTCGTTCAAAAAGAAAAAAAAATCGTTCGTCTTGAACAGATTGCCCGACACGACGAAAGCGTGTGGTTCATCTGGTGGTCGGCGGCTATCGCGGATCACTCGTCAAAAGATTTATTTCACATCGCCTAAGCAGTTAAACCATTCATTGTCATTTTAATACACTACTCTACCTCGTCAAAACATGACAGAAATTTGCAGCAAGAAAATTTCCCCGTGCCCACCCTTTGCCCCCTGTCCCTATTTCACTGAACCAAATTTCTGCTGGTGCTGCATGAAGGCAGGTGGTTGATAAACAGCATAGTTTCATAGCACTAATCAGCGCTGACTGCCAATGTACGTGGTATGACTGCGCTTTCAAGAACAGCAGATGTTCGAGAATGGGAAGGGTTGCTCTGAGCAAGAGCAGACCATGTCGCTGCTTTCGCTGCCAGCCTATTGGGCACATCGAGTGCATCCACAGTACCCGAAGAATGTACCTCTTAGGGGACGCGGAAGAGCCTGATGCCTCTGATTTTGCACGCACTATTTGCGTAGCCTAGAGCACAGCAGACCACCGGAATCAGAAAAGCCAACACATAAACACGAAACTCCCCTTTTGCGCGCGTCTAATGCAGCCTCACTGCACACGCGCTGCGAGCCAGTCCAAATGTTTGGCCGACCGCCCCCCCCCCGGCCACACCCAGCAGGTGTGCTCGCCATGACGTCCCGGCCACTGCGTGGCGTACCCCAGGAAAGGTCCATTATGTATTTTATACTCGAGCCTTGGCTTCAAAAACAGCCACCTCCTAGCAATGTAACGTAAGAAGAAGGAACACCTTTCCTGCCGTTCCTTCATATACATAATTAGGTACCGTTACACTTCCACCGACCATTAATGGAGCGGTGACGTTCCTCGGTTCCCCCATAAAGGAACTAGTTCTAGGAACGCCGTTCCTTGGAAAGCCGTTCCGTACAAACTGGAACAGACCCATCCCCCGTTGCCCCCCACCTTCCCCGCAGATCCAAGAAATGTCTACTGACATAGCTAACCAGCTCACTTTCATAAGCCAAGACCTCCAGGGTGTTCGGCAAGAAAACTAGAAACTACAACAAGACATTTAATCCCTTCGAACGGAGTATCATCCATTCAGGAAGGAAGCAATGTCTATGTATACTTCACACAGTTCTCTCGACCACAGCAAGACCTCGGCCCCAACCGACAAGACCGAACTTCAAAGGGCTCCTTAAGGAACCACACCCGTGCCGTCCCATACGCCCAAAGCACCCACAACACCATCTCGGCCTCCTAACCTGATGAACCGGAAGAAACCTAATCCCACTTCTACGACACTCCTCCAATGGAATTGTAGAGTCGTCACACAAAAAGTTGCATTCTTTACTGAATTCCTCACCGCCCCTGATTCCAAATCAGCGGTCATTGCCCTTTCCTACACGAATGATGACATCAACTCCCTGGATACACCCCCTCCGGTTCCTCAGACAATTACTCTAGACTGACGCCTATTCGTAAAATCCCATCTGCCGTTAATCATGTCATCCCACTGAGAGGATGTAATTCCGTCCTAACAAAGTTCCTATGTCAGTCTCCTAAGAACAAACTTAGCCTTTACGTCCTCAATATCCATTGCCGTACAAACCAGAAGGTTCTCGACATTTTAATCAATACCAAACGCTATCTATATATGTGGAACCAAATCGCTCATTATTCTTGACGATTTTAGCACTGCTTCTCCTCAATGAGGTTATCCTTACTAAAGAAAACAAGGTGCTCTCCTCGCGCAAGCGACTGATGATTTTCACCTCCTGCATCTTAACCATCCCGGCTCAACAACACCGATGGGACCCAGAGCAGCCAGGACCACTTCCTTAGACCTGTATTTATTACTGGGCACCATGGATGTGTTGCGGTCACCCACAGTTGGGACACTTGATTCCCACCATGATAATATTAAACTTGCAATTTGAAATCTCAATTACAACATCTAGAAGGAAGTCGCCCATCTGACTAACTGGGATGCCTTGCTCAGGGCCAATTCATCTAGGCCTATAGTCCTTAACCATCCCTTATCCTACTGGGTCGATGACATTATTCAAACAGTCAGGGTAAACACAAAATCTATAATCCCTTCCTTAGAACCCCAGCGTGGATGCTTAACTTCTCGTCTCTTGGAGGGCCGTACGAGACTCACAAAATGACGGAAATGGCAAAGACGGAACTGCCAGCTCCACCTCCGAATTGCAGCGCCTAATTAGAAACCACTGAATACGATATTCACCTATGCAAAGAGAATTACTTCAGTTACGTGACAGCGTCCAAGGTTCCTTTCCACTCGCAAAACGGATCTCCACAAGATCTATCTAGACAGTCATGGCTAAATATCTGAACTCTTCTCGCCCTACCACTGTACACAGAATCGACAAACAGAGAATTAGATAGGGGCTTTCAACTATACCAAGTAGAAGCAAGCCTGTTGGAATGAAATAAAAAAAGTGCGGGGGCCAGACCAAGTCAATTGCCGGCTGCTTGCCTACCTGGACTGCGGCTCGCTGGATCCCCTTCTATACCATATCAATTGACACTAGAGTTAAGGTAACCTCCCTCCCCAGTTGAAAACGGCTGAATACTATTCATCCCCAAGACAAGAAGGTTCCCGTATGTTGATAACTTATGACCGATCTCTATGACCTCCTGTGTGGGCAAATTAGTGAAAAGAATAATACTATAGCACCTCCAACCCTTCATTGAAAAAAACGGCCTCATATTCGACACCATGTATAAGATCAGGAATTATCTGAGTACACAAGATATTCTCCTTCGAAATAAAGATGTCCTTTTTCCAGCGACTGATTGCTCCGGGGCATGGTTGCCTTGGACCTAACGAGGCATTTCATAATGTTTGGAATTCCTCATTTCATCCAGCCTGATTCAAACAGTCTGCGGTCACCGCCCTTACTCAAATATTGGATATTTTCTTACTCATCGGCACCGACTCATTCGTGTAGGTGACGCTAAATCCGAGCGTATTGCTTTGGGGGACCAGGGCACGCGTCAAGGTTCAGTTCTTTCTTCACTCCTTTTCAATCTTGCATTCCTGCATTTGCCCGAGAAATGACGCCATCCCTCGAATACATCACGCACATTACGCAGACATCACCCTATGGACAGACACAGTCGCCATGGGAAACATCCAAGACTACCTTAAACAGGCTACAGATGTCATTCACAACTATGCCTCCTTCGTAGGACTTCAATGTTACCCCCTAAAAATCTCAGCTTTGCATAATCCGTAAACATCCACCTGCTCTACAGAAAGAACCAGTCTGTATCCACCTCGACGGCCATACTGTACGGCCCATCTCCTCTCTTACGATTTAGGTCTCACAATGCAACCCAATATATGCAACAATAAAACTATCTAAACTTTCCATGACTTCTAACCAAGTCTCCTACATGCTTAGACGCGCTTATAGCCACCGCCGCGGCATGAATAAAAAATATCAGGTCCGACTGGTCTAGGATCTCCTAATCACACGGACACCTTTGACTGGTATATAAGGAAAGCATTCAAACAGGTGCTGAATCTTCCTATGAACACTTCTACGGCCCGTCTTTTACAACTAGGCCTCCACAACGAAGTGTCAGAACTTAGCGAAGGCCATTTATCTAATGAGCATCTTCGTCTCCCGCAAACACCAACGGGCTTGGTCCTTCTGAAAAAGATTCACGTCCCATGTCATTCCACTACCTCTCAGCCCTGCCCTTACCACTGAAGAAGTGTTATCCAGGTTCGCCCCTTCCGAAAAAATAAGCACCCTGATCGAAACCCCTCCGCCGTAAAAGCGAAGTTAAGCGCACGAGACCATCTATGGAAAGCGTGCCGATATTTCCTATACGGATGCTAGTACCTACCTCAACAGAAAGCATCAAGTTGCCATACTTACCACAAAGACCACTTTCGTACTTCTGTAACAGTCGACAAGTCGTCATCGTCGACATGGATTGCCGAAAAGTTCGGCATCCCAGTAGCCCTCATTCATACGAAGAACCCCGTCATCATCACAGATTCTCAAGCAGCCTGCAGAAATTTCTTTGCCGGGAGGGTGGAATGCTCAATTTTGAAACTACTCTCGCGGCATCGGCCCTGCCAGAACGCCACCCTCATCTAGTCTCCTGGCTATTTGTCACTGACGGGGAAAACTTTGCTCACCAGTAAGCGTGCATCCACGCTACTGAGAATACCGCACCGTCCATCCCTCTACTGAATTCTCAAGATATCACACAATATTACCGGTTCGAACGACAGCACTTCCCTCTGCCCAAACTCAGAAAAGAAGAATCGCTACTTCACCGACCGCAGAGCAAAAACTCCTCTCACACAGTCCACCTCCATCGCATGTTCCCAGCGAAATTTCGAGCCAAATGCAAGCTCTGTTTACAATCCGGTACTCTTGCTGACATCATGTTAGAGTGCAAGTACAACCCAACCTACCCTCTTCCATCCCCACTTCCCACCGCCGAGCTGAGGAGAACCTGTTCACAAGCAGCGTTCTGGATGTCCAGACCCTTTTTGACTGGAGAGCGAAGGCTGCCAGCTCTTCACGTGGCTTACAGGAATAGGGAACCACTCGCACTTCGCCGGCTCAATGAAACGTTTTTCACTCACTCATTAACCGCAGCAGCCGAAGCAACAAGTGGACTCTGTACGCCTTATATGAACAAGGGGTGTTGTAGAGAATGCTGCTGCGGTTGGTCACAGTTACATTGCCCAAACCTGCTGATCTCACGACCACGTAACACAACAATCAACCAGCCCCAGGAAGCCAGACCTCAGAGCATTTGATAATGCCCCACAGAGCATATGGTGAAGGCAAATCCCAATATAATGGTGTAATCACCATGCACAACAATCGTGACAGCTTTGCTCGGGAAATAATGAAAGCAATGGAGGTTGAAGAGAATACCACCTGTTACGTCCGCACAACTCAGTTTGAACTCACAGTGAAGCAAGAGTTGCCTCTGCCCCCAGCAGCGACATGCTCCCGTGCCAAAGGTGTAGAATGACTGGGGTAAGGGAATAAACTTTATTTTGTAGTGTCAGTACTGTTTGTTATCATATTTTGGATAACTTTTAGCATTGATTTACGTAGTCCGCCTACTCAACGAAGCGCATTACACTAGCGTTAGGCGCTAAGGACACGTGTTCGGAACCTACGATAATAAAATAAAAGACACAAAGGATACTCCGCCGCTTTCCCACAGTACCGCATCAAGGCGACAGGCATCTTTATCGCGTTATTCGCTGGGCTAATGAGCTCTTACACCAAACGGGCAGGGCACATTTTTGGGCAGGTCAGCCATTTCGTCGGTTGATTTTTCTCGCCCGCCTACACAAGATGTATTTAAACTCTCCATTTATTCCGTATGTATGCGTTGTCGAGACTTGTCCAGTGGCCTTTTTGCCAGTAAAGCGTGTGACTGTGCTTAACATTGCGCATGATGAAACTGGCTCGTACACCCCATTTGTTCCTAAACAAGCATTAACGTGTGTAAATCGGGCTCCCCTGAACATCGCATCGCAGGCCAAAAATGTAAGGATGCGCAATTAGTCTGACGTGTGTCCGGAACATGTCTGCGGAACTGACAAGTGTCCGGAGCTGTTTGAGTGTTTGTGCAACTTGAGTATACTTTATTTCGGACAGCCAAGCGGGTACATTTTATGCGCACAAAAAAGACACGGACACAGAAGACAAGGACAACAGGTTGTCCTTTTCTACTGTGTCCGTGTGTTTTTTGTGCCCTTAAGATGACCGTTACGAAAAAATATGACCGTTACGAAAAAAAATTTGACTGTGAACTATTCAAGTGGAAATTGCCGCAGCCTCATCATCAGAACCTTCTGCGACCGCACATTTACAGAGGCCAAGGTGCATATTTTAAAAAGGCAATTTTACAAGAACCTAATAAGAATGACGGCATGCTCACGCATTGCGCATGGCCATGCGAATATGCCTCATCTCATGCAATATGACTCTACCATTTCCCACTTTTGCTGCCTGGGTGATCTGCCCAAAACCTCGGTTTGCTTGACCAAAGCCTTGAATCCACACACTTTGGAGTGTGCGGCCAAGTTTCTAGGTCCGCTGGTCTGCTGACCTGTGTAGCGGTGCTCCCTGAGCCTGGTGTTTATGTACCTGCCTGTCTATCCAGTACAGCTTCTTTTGCAGTTCAACGAATAGCGCGGTAAACGACGCTGAGTGAGCATTCAGCGAATTGTGTTTTGTGCTTTGTGTCACACTCATATAAATTCATTTCGGATGTGAATGTTTGCAAAGGCAGCAATACCTTTACGTGAATCTAAGCTCTCGCAAAAGGGTGACACCAATGTGTGACTTCTTTTATTTTTCAATTATTTAACTGCTTGGTGAAAGTGAATTTCATGAAGTGTCCCATGAACATTGCACACGCCAAGAAAGAAACACGAGTTTAAATTTTAAGAATAGTAAACGCCCTAGTTGATGTAGGTTGCTAAGCCGTCAACAACCGCTTTTGTCATGTTTAACTTCTGTCTGTGTTGGCATTAGATAGACGGGCGCAAGTAAACATCGTTTTCGTCGTTTGTGCAGTTCCTAGTGACGCATTTAGGTTTTGTAGGTTGAAAGTAGAAACAAATACCATTCGAATTCTGCGGCTGCCGCAACAACTGCAACAGTGACGCGATATGATGCAAACGCACCTTGCGATTTAATGGAAGAAGACCAAGACTTTACAGTTCATGGAAACGCACCTGTGGTTTTGTAAAGGAAGTTTTTTCAGGAAATGCGTTTGTGCCAAAAATACTTTACGGCCTTTAGTACCGCATGCAGTTCCGTCATGTGGCACTTCTACAAGCTCTGCAATCCTATCAAGAAGGTACATCATCAGGCGCTCCTTTAGTATCTCGAAGAGGCATGTACCGCGTGGTGTAAAGGGTAATGTCCGCGTTCATTTTAACAGTTCGTTGCAAAACACACTAAGCAATGGTTTATTGTGTTTAATTGATGAAAGCAGAAATTGCCAGACCAAGAGATAGACATTCATTTTGAGCGAAAGCATGTTTTCACAAAGAGTTATGATGCAGGTAGCTTTAGCAAAATCTTCTTTGCGTCCCCCAAATCCCCACAAATGTCTTCTCACTAATGACTGGTCGCTTTAGGTGGGAAAATAGACATCGGAAATGTGATGTTATGCTGCCGACCTCTGTGCGAGCTCATCCGGAAAAAAGGCGTTCCCCGTACCTTGGTTTTATTCTTTGCAAAAAAAGTACATTTGATTCATTCGGCTTATTACCTACATTGAATTAGTCGAATCATCTTCCTCTTTTTATTGGCCTTGGCTTTCTACTAGCGTACCAGTTGCACGTGCAAATTCAGCTTACTGCTTCAGTGACCTCAACTCAGCAAAGCGTGGTAAGCCATTATACGTATTGCCAGTGCGCTAGTGCGTATTGTAAGTGCGACTTTTTACAAACCAATCAAACAAATCCACATACATCTCATTACAAATCTTGTCGAGGCTCAGGTTTACCTCAGCAAATGAATTGCGAGGACCTTCCGGCGACCGGGGTCGATACTGATTGTCGGAGGGTTAGCGAGCTATGTGGTAGGCGCGTAGTCAAGCTAAGCCTACAAGACTAAGCGTATTTGGAAACTTCATAAAAAATCGGGTAGGAGGATGCAGAGATTAGGACGGCCTTTTCAAATGAATCTTTCTAATACATAAACTCACGTAAACGCACACTGACTCGTGGAAACCTGGCCTTGGGATTCCCCACTACAATTGCTGGAAGTATTCCCGCCATGTTTACAAATCACTTCACGGTCCCCTTAAAGGGACCCTGCAACACTTACCATCGACTACTCGGAATGTATCTTGGGATCTCCACCCACAAGAATTATAAAAAGCCGTTCACTACCACCGAAACTACGCGCGATGAGAAATCGCGCATAATTGTTCCCTCACTACTCAACCGCGGACAACGCGACGAAAGCTGCGCGCTCTCTCCCGGAGAGGGGGTCGGCTCGCGGCGTTCTGTTCGGAAGCCTTCGATATGTCACAAGACGGGGAGTTTTCTCCTTTTCTCCGCCAAGTGGAGGGGTCTATCTCCGGTCTGGTGCCACAAAAAGGCCGGCCTGGCGGCCTGCTTGCAAGCAAGCGCTCAGGCTGGAACGTCGTTTTTAAAGCAATAAACCCTTGTTTTCGAGTGGGCTCATTGAAAGCAGAATATTTAATTCGTCACTCACACTCTGCGCGCACACAAAACAAAACCAACACCAAAAGTATGCGGACAGGTTCCGACATAGAAGAGGTTGGCACACAGCGCCGACGACCGCGGATCGTCACAAGAAATGCCAGAACTTTGCCGCCAAGTTTACCAGTGACAGCCAATACGACAGCCAGGACAGCCATGGCCCGATTGACGGCGCTGAGGCCATGCCAGGGGGTGCATAATGAGGAGAATTGAACTGAGCGCAGTTGGTTTTTCCGCATTTTTCATGGCGATTTTCGCGCTTACCGCTTCACGTACACGTGTCATATTTGGCTCGGGTGTTCCTGGCAGTGTAATCTAAACGTACCGCAGGTTTACTTGCACTGCATGAAGAGTGTTACAGGGTCGCTCTATGCTATTTTGACTTTCATACACAAGGTGATGTATACGGCACTACGTAGTAACAGGTGGTCCGCATATGTTTAAGGTCATTGTGCTGTTTTTAAGAGTGCATATTCGTAATCTTCGAAAAAACACTTCGTATCCGCCACATTCTAATGCTTGAAAAATTTAGCAGGTATTCATAACCCTCGCACAACCCCATGGCCAACATAAATCACAAAGGTATTGCCGTCCTCTGAACAATCGAATCCGTCCTCAGATGTCCCACACACCGCCGTAACACTAACAGAAATATTCGCCTTAGACTTTTACAAGAAGTTGCCAAAAACGAATCGCGAAGCTCCATCTTGCAACTGCGATAAAGAATGCGATAGGCTTTCCCCGAGCCGCTGTCCCATTTCATCGTCGTAATAGTTGGTGACTTGGAAATTGAGGTCGTAGAGCAACACTTTTGCAGATCGGTGGCATAATTCCACTACAGTGTCGACGTTTGGGTCAATAGCCCACCCTTATTTAACTTAGTCAGTTTTTTTTTAAACAGGAACAATCACTGAACGAACAAACTGGGACTCCCACGCTTATTTATTCACTCTGGCGAGACCGGTATAGCGCGCAGTCTTGCGCAGGATCGAAAGCGGCGCAGTAAAATAGGGATATTTTTTTAATGTTTATAATCACTTGGGCTCAGTGGTAGAAAGTGTAAAATTATCTGAATGGTATAAAGATACTTGTGCACTCATGCGACCACACCTAAATTATAAATGACTATATTGAAGTGTGCACAATTGCACAAGTAAATGTTTCCAGATTTTATTTACGCTTGCCTGAGTGCTACACGTGCCTATGCTGCTGGAAGGAACTTGAGTTCATTTTTAAGATGTTAGTTGTAGATAAGTTAGCACGTTTTTTCGAAGCGGAATTTGACCAATCTCGCAAATCCGCGCTCAGACACACACACCAATAAAGGAGCACTCAGCGCATCAGCAAAAATGTTCGTTGTGGACGTTCCTCAGTCGATACGATAGTGATAGCCCATACCTCGTGAACTAGTCATTTCATCGTCGTGAAGCGGTTCATCGTAAATAGCGTACCTCACAACGTGGAAAGGCAAATGCCGGAGTACACTTCAATTTAAACAATCGTGTATGCATAATTTAAACAATCGTGTATGCATGTGAAGTTTTATATACGCACCCGAAACGCAGACGTTCTTGTACTTATTTTGTTAATTAGGCAGTGGAGGTGATTGTAAAGTGGTTCGGACGTTCATGTAACGCAGAAGCGTCAGAACCGAGTTGAAGGGACCACAGAGACGGATGGTCCAATCGAGCCTGAATGTCCAACGAGACAAAAGATCTACCGAGACGGAAGGGCCAATCGAGCCTGAATGTCGAACGAGGCGAAAGATCTACTAAGACGGAAGGTCCAATCGACCTTGAATGTTCAACGATATGAAAGGTCCACGGAGACGAAACATCCCCTGTTGGACCTTTCTTCTTGTTGGACCTTTAGACGCTGAATTGGTACAAGAGGGGCACTTTCCCCTCTCTTAGCGGCAAAAGCCCCTGACCCACCCTTTCTCACTCTTGTTCCGCCCTCCAGATCTATTCGTGTTTGGTCCTTTGTTTTACCTAAAATCATGATCAGAAACTTTCCAAAATGTTAATTGCAACCTTAGCGTGAAAGATTCTGAAGTTCGGGAGTGGTTCAATTCAGAGTTTTTGCAGTGGTTTTGCAAGTAGGTACTACAAACGGAGACGTAAGCCAGCCACCACTGGAGACCTTGCCCTGCTAGTTGTATCCCTGGAATTTTTTCTGAAAAATTAAAGTTTGAGCGTCGGATGAAATCGAGACCTCGCTTGTTTATCCAAAAACTAGTTAGCCATGCCTGTCTTCTTTGTTAACGACCGCAGCCCCCCTTCCCCTTAGCAGGTGCTCAGCCACTGAAGGGCCGTGTCAAATGTGTTCTACTGCAGAACACTTCGGTCGGAAGCCGCTGCTTGGATTATAAGCGTACATTCACTTTTTTTGCACAGCTTTGCTAAAGCTGCAAAGACATGAATGCAAGCAACGAGGCTGTGAGCATCGGGGAGCTCTTTAGGACAAGCGCGAAGATAGTCCATTTTGGCCTTTTTCACAGCGGAAATGTATTTCAGAAACTTCATTACATGATATACCCACGCTTATATTAACTTATACCCTGTTGGATAAGTTAGAAAAAATTTTCCAACCTGGTCGACTATCTCAAATCTTAAAACATTTCTACCACCATTGCCGCAGCTGAGCAGCCTCCACCATCGCAAGGCCACCTCCACATCTTTTCGTTAACAAATAATCGCTCACAGGTTAATTCCGCCAGACACAGTAGCGCCGCTCCAGCCTTCGCCTTAAAACTTTTGAGTACATTCACGTTCACGGGAAAAAAATATTCAAAGGCGATTCAATGCTGATTTTTAGACTTTCTAGATTTGTCGGTTCCTTTTCTCACTATTGTTACGTTGCAGCAGTATTCTATGAGGATAACCGTCATTGTTTTGTATAACCACTTCCTAAGCAAGGCCCATGAATTTCGTCCATTTGCCGTTTGAGGTATACAATCTTACTGGATAAATTGAGTAAATACGTTATGACACTTTACTTGGTAAAGCATATTCAGGCTAGTTTTTTGCAAGCTGCATATTACGTTTTGATGTTTCGTTAAGCGGAGGTTTTATTAATACGTAATGGATGGGGGCCAGTCGGGTTCACATCGGAATGATAGAGCGAACGCAATATTGAGTCTGGTAATATTGGCAGAGCTAAAGCTAGATATTATAGATGTGAAGAATAAATTAGTATAAAAATGCAGTAGGCACCATCTCAGTTTAAACTGTCCTCCACGCTTTGTAAATGAACAGACTTTACAACTTGACGAATAGGAAGTTTGGAGGTGCAGCAGGACATGTGTCCTGAGAGAAACAATTAGTGAGCGCAGGATACAGGCTAAGGAAGTCTCTCCGAGCCTACATTCAGATAATGAGAAGACACAAGGATAGCTTTGCACACAACTCAGCGCAATGCGAAACATTGCAGGCCTAACAGGCTGTCCAAACACCCCGAAACTCCTGCAGAATACTCCTTCCCGCTTCAGGCTTATTTAGAACTCTCTGCTTGAAGCACAAGAATCACAATTTGCGAGGCACCGCTCCGTACCCTTAAAATTGATTTGGTCACCAGAAAGCCTCGTTGGAACGAGCCAGGTTTTAAAGGAAGCTTTGCGATCTAGAATGGAATTCTGCTATTTCGACAGCCTCGGCAGCGTTGGTCAAGCATGGCATCGATCGCGAAAGAACAAAGGCTTCAATCAATACCTGGAGGGCTCTCTCACATTTGCTGAAGGGTACATCAACATAGGAAACGGCCATTAAATTTCCCGCAGCGACATGTTGTCCAGGGCGCGCGTTCGTTTTTTGTGATTTGTCATGCTAAAACATAGCATCAGTAGACATGTCGCGTTTATGTGCCGCATTTGTCATTTTTTGGTGCTTAAATTTTGTATAATCATTTTTCTGAATGTACATATTAAGATTTTTGCCTCGTATTGCTGCGTCGGCGGAAGGTGCTCTGTCAAGCTGCATGGTTGCAGCTTTTTCTCCACCCGGTTTTTTTACTTGTGTAGTGACATTGGTGGATATAAAACGTAATTTTATCGTTGTATTATAGTGTGAAAAAGTGTTTACTACATACAGGGAATACAATTTTTCGCAATTTTGCCTGCGAAGATTATTTCATTTGGGGTGGGTAATTGATCACTCCAAGGCAATCGTTTCCGAAACATTGTTCTCAAGCGATATGTTTAGTAAAATGGCGCCGATATGTAACCCCGTGTTTTCTTGCTGAGATGTATGAGCGTTATACAATATTTTGAAACAAATTTTACCCTGCTGAACAGAAACAAATTTTCTTTGTTATATCCATTGGATGCTGTGTTTTTTGCCGATAATATTTCTCTCCCCTCCCTGAAGATGTACGTTTTATTAAAATTTTGAGGGAAAGAAAAGTGCTTTTTTATGCTTCATTTTCATAATAATATAAAAAGTTAAAAAAAGTAGAATTCCGCATAGCTCTAAAACAGTCGACATACTTCTTTAAGGCCACCGCCGTCGATATCTATTCAAACGGGAGGTGGCAGTAGTTGTTTGCGACTACACGATTTCAAACCAACTCGTGGTTGCTGTAAATAGAAAATAGGTAACAATGCACATTGTAACTCATTTGGGGTTAGATTAAATTTGAACTAATTTCACCAGAGCAGTAGCCAAGTGTGGTCTCTACAGTGCTAACCCAGTATTGTACGAGGATGCGGACAGCGTCACCGGTTAACTCGAGAGCAACGCAAACACAATGCAGCAGTAAATACGACTTTAATAGCACTGGTTTTCGACATCACACAAAAATTGACTTATATGGGCGAACCCTTTTCGGGCTAACACTGAAAATAATATAGCTGTTACACTGTGCACCCAAAACGCACTGCCACAGCTTCCGATCTCAAAATGTGCGCATGATTTCATTTCACGACATTGATTTCAGAAAGCGTTTCGTTTATTGCGGTTTCGTCGCCTGACAACTAATTTCTCCGGAGTTTCTGAATTTGTTTTTCCAGTGTTATACTTTTTCATAAAAAACGAAAACTAGTTATCGCAGTGTTTTCTTTTTTGTTTTTTTGTAAACCGCTCAGATATTTTGCCTGCCCCTCTGCTTTGGCTTTGCAAAGGATTTGCTCCTCTCTAGGAAAAATCCTGCCAACGCCAATGCTTCACTGCCCTATCAGCGTCAGATTAGGCACAGATACTTAACGCTTTCGGCACTGGCGTCCTATATTTACGACATAAATGAAGATCTCCAGAAATTTCAGAAACAAATTCACCTAGTTCTCTCTATTTCTTCAAGGACCCATCGTTTGATAGATATCACCATTGTTCATTTTTTGCTAAAACTGAGCAATAGAAACATGAAGGCATCGCGTCAAGTGGCAAAAAAGTGTCGTTAGGGTGACCCCAGGGGCCGAAGGGACTTGCATACAAGAGCAATGGCTGTAAATCCATCTGTACTTTCACTAGCAGCCAATGCTTTGTATATGGGCTTACTGCTTTCCAAGCTTTAGGAAAACAAGGAAACATTTGTCGCTGCAGTAAATTTATTTGAACTGCTTCGGGACCTAATAAGATATCGAGCTTCTATAATTCTTCTGACTTGCATCACAAGCGCAATTGTTGTTAATAAGCTTAGGCAGTCCAAATATTGACAAAAACACACAGAAAAAATTTACGACAGAACGAAAAAAAACCGGGCGCCTGCCACTTGAACACACATGCTGCATTAAATTTGTACAAGTGCGGCGCGCTCACACAGCTGGCTGGCGCAACATCTTTCCAAAGTGCTACGAGTTGTGCCGCGCCCCGCCAGATGACGCCACGGGTCCCGCGACCGAGAGAAGACGCAGTGAAATATCCCCCTCGCGAGGGGCACGATCAAATGCAGAGCATTTCCGGGGGCGCACGACGTTAAGTAGTTTGCGTTACGTTAATGTTGTTGCACTTGTGGCAACTGCTGACGAGAGAGCTCTCGTCAGCAGTAATTTGAATGAGTCAACGATATAAGGCGCGTTTGTAGTGTCCCATTCTGTGTCGGCTTTGTGGCGCAGTGGGTAGAGCACCATGTACATTGCGTTCCGCCCGCAGGGTCGAGGGATTGAAACCGGGCGCCGGATAGTATTTCTTTTATATAGTAGGGACAACGACGGTGCGGACTACGGACGTTAACGCGGGTGAAATCGTGAGTTACTGAAATGCTCTGCATTTAAAAATTAGGCATCAATAGGTTGGTAGGTGCTCACCTTCTCCTTCCTCTGTTTCGCCCGCCAACCGACAATCGAGCTAGATCCGCCCCACAATACGCTAGGGAAGCTATGCCACGCCTGCTCAAATGATGGGGTAATGCAGCCTAAATACCAGCTTTAGGTCCCTACCCTTTCGCCCCATTTTCGGTAGGATGTTCGACGCAAAGCAGTTATCTTTGGCCATCTTCCCAGAGATAATCGTCACGACCTTATTGTGTAGTTGTTCGAACAGACTCAAAAACAAAGCATAGGCGCAGAAATAGTAACAAATCGTTAAAAAACTTACCACCAACTGACCAACACCTCACATGCCACCCCAAAGTTGTTGGGTCACCTAAACATAGCCATAGTCCAAGGAATACAAATGTAAAAGCCACGGGACACTTTCCTCAGTGTACGCACGCACAAGGAATGCGTCTCCTGATTTCGGTTTATTCGCGGCGCTCCTTTCGGCTGATAAGCGCATTCGATCTACCCCTCTTTTTTGCACGTTAAAAGCATCAAAAACACTCTCGCTTTCACCAATCAGTTGCCTGTTTGCTGTATAATTCGCTACTACATAAAATTACTTACAAGTAACGAGTGAGCCGGTCATTTTAAGGTGATTTCTGAACGCTCCATTTGACCTATTTAACCAGGGAAAAGCCTAATACCATTGTCAGGTGGTTGCAGAAGGGATGAGAAAACCATGGGGGATTAGCGTTTTTTTCTGTCCTTAGCGTTTTTTTCTGTCCTTAGACAACGAAAATATATGCAGCGTGTATTGAAGCTGAGAAACCAACTATATCTAAGAATATTTGCGGGATAAAAGCTTTTCCTGAAGTACCTCAAATATGCATCCTGACGCTGTACAGTATGACAGATCCCAACAAATGTGCTACTCGGGTCTGTTTATCCAGCAACCTTATTACTGCTCTCTTGCCATGATCATGTACGACGAACTTCCTTAAGTGGTCGAAGTCCGTGCAGAAAGAAGTGCCCGCTTTGTTATGTCGCACACGAGTGAAATTTACGTCGCAATTTTATCACACTATTTATTGTTCTTTTGCTTCTGGAAAATAGACTCAGCGTCCTGCTTCCCGCGAGCAAAACCGTTCTATCTTCATTTTGATGAACAAACTATTGACTCAGTTCTGTCACGCCAAACGATTAAAGCGGCACGCTTCTTTCTCAGTAGCGTTCCTTTCTCGTAGGTTCTTCGCACCTGCAGCCACCCGCAAGAGCCAAGTAGAGACACTATCAGTCGTATTCTCCTACCACACCAAGCACAACGGCGGGGGGAAATGAACAGAAGCAACAAAATCAATAATTTTGCAACAAGTTTCGCTACGCTACCTGCCACGGAGGGTCAGTGGCTAAGGCGTTGCACTACGGAGCGTGATGACACGTGTTTGATTATTGGCCACGGCGGCCGCTTTTCGATGCAGGCGAAAAGCCAAAATGCCCATGTGTACGAGTTTTCGGCGTACGTTAAAGATCCCCAGGTGGCCAAAATTAATCCGGAGCCCTCCACTACGGCGCGCCTCATCGGGTGCGTTGCGTCGGCGAGTGAAACCCTACAATCAATCAATCAAGTTTCGTACTGCAGTAGGATGGAGAGTTGGGAGAGTTGGTAAAGCGACATGGTTGGTTGGAAACAGCGCGTTAAAACGGGATCACAAAGAAAAGAACCGGAATAGACGAGCGCTCTTCCTGTCCGGTTTTTTTCTTTGTGGTCCCGTTTTAACGCGCTGTTTGCAACCAACCAATCAAGTATCGCTACGCTGTTGTCTGCTTCTACTTATAAAGTAAAATTACGACTGCAGCACTGATAAAACGAACACACTAGCTTGTCGGATTATTCTCGGCATGCTGGTGTGAGGTGTGCATACATTCATTCATTCATTCAGAGTACCCGTAAAGGCCCTCTAGGCGAGGGTAATACATAGGGTGGAGGGGGGCAAGACAACATTATACAAAAATACTAACAAAAATACCAAATGCATTATAACCAGTAATTGCTTGCAACGAAGGGAAGAAACAATAAATACAACCTATAGCCATACCGCGTTGTACAATCGTTAAACAATCAGATAAATTGGGAACATGGCTCACAAGACCTCAAGAATTCGCTTGACACTCTTGCGCCCATAATATTGGCTGAGAAATAAAACAATATAACGCAAAAACAAAGAACAGAGAACATAACAAGTGGCAGCGTATGCAGAAATAGTTTGCAACAAGAGCAAGAGCAACGTATGCAAGCTACTGCTACAATTTATGCAAGAGGTAAAATCTACAGAAAAAAAATCTAGTTTGTGACCGTAGTGTGCAAGAGCTGCAAGAATTTATTGGAATCTTTCTCGGTGGCAACGTGTGGTGGCAAGTCATTCCACTCAACAATGGTGCGCGGTATGAATGATTGTGCGAAACGAAGTGAATGACATTATGGGCGTTTAACTTTATTGGGGTGATCGCGTCGTGGAAAGAGAGATGAGGGGCTTTCAAAAAAAACTTTCACGCAGTGACGGGTGGTTGTAAAGCTTGTGAAAAAGTGATAAGCGCGCATCTTTCTGGCGCAGGGCCAAATCAACTAGTTCAGCGCGATTTTTTAAGTAAGTGACGCTGGAAAAGGAAGAATAATCAGAGTAAATAAACCGAACAGCACGGTTTTGCACGGATTCAATATTTGATACGATGTAGGCTTGATGAGGGTCCCAAATGGCGCTAGCATACTCTAATTTAGGGCGAATTAAAGTGATGAAAGCAATCTTTTTTAACTGTGATGGAGCCTGTTTTAAATTACGTTTTAGTTACCCAAGCGTACGGTTAGTGCTTGCAAGAGTAAGTTCGACGTGATGCTGCCATGTAAGTTCCTGCTGAAAGTGAAGGCCAAGGTACTTGTAAGAAGATGTGAACTCAAGTGGCGCATTATTCAAGAAGTAATAAATGGGAATACGGTTAGTAGCGTTAGTAAAGGACATAAACTTAGTTTTAGAAACGTTTATTGACATAAGCCAGGTTGAACACCACAGGTTAATTTTGCCCAGATCAGATTGCAAGGTTGAACGGTCGGAATCAGAGGAAATGGTACGATATATTACACCGTCACCTGCAAACAGTCTAACTTAACAAGATACGGAGTTGGGAAGATCATTCACATAGACAAGGAAAAGGAGAGGACCAAGAACGCTACCCTGGGGGACGCCAGAAGTTACCAGAACAGAGGAAGAATTTGTATTCACAGCAAAGGTGAATTAGGACCAGGAGGATAGGAAAGCTTCAATCCATCTAAGAACGTCCGGGTGAAGGTTAAGTTGTGCTAGTTTCAGTATTAATCTGTGGTGAGGAACGCGATCGAAAGCTTTAGCGAAATAAAAAAAAAACCGCGTCGACCTGGCGTCCGGCATCCATGGATTTGGGAAGATCGTGAATAAAACCGGCAAGTTGGGTGTCTCAGGAATAACCCTTACGAAAGCCGTGCTGACAATTAGAAATGATGCTATGTTTTTTCAAATAGTTTATGAGTTGACTGTGTATGACATGGTCCATGAGTTTACATATGGTATTAGTTAGGGAAATGGGCCTGTAATTCAGCGGGGAAGAGCGGTCACCGGATTTGAAGAAAGGGAAAACCTTAGCTGTTAGCCAGTCTTGAGGTACAGTCCCGGTAGATAACGATTGGGAAAACAGAGCGCTCAAGAAGGGACTGATGCTCAATGATATGGCTTTAAGGATTTTATTATTAAAGCCAATATTGTCGGCTGTTGTAGAGATTTTCAGTTTCTGCAGAAGGCACAAAATACCGGCTTCACTGATAGTAATCTCCGGCATTGTTGTAGCGTATGAACTATTTAAAATGGGAGCGGATGAAACATCCTCTCTTGTAAAAACACTTGAAAAAGCCTGATTTATCCACTCTGCGCATTCAGAATCGGGGACTGAAACGCCGTTGTTATCGTTTAAGATAATGTCGGGATTACTTTTAGGGTTCACAACTCGCCAGAACCTGCGGGGGTTATTTGCAAGAATCGATGATAAAGTATGGCTTAAAAAATGACGGCGGGTAGATTTTAGTAATGGTTGATATTCTTTATCGCATATTTTGTATTTATTCAAAGAGTGTAAACTATCATTTTCGACGGCCTGCTTATATAAACGCTTTTTTTTATTGTTCAAACGTCGGAGCTGCTGCGTAAACCAATACAACCGTGCTTCGAGTTTTCATGGCTAGTACGGTATAAATTTGTCAATTAGACCAAGGAGTTTACTTTTTCACAGCAGCCAGTTTTCTTCAATCGTGCGGTGGAGATGCCCATCAATGAATTGCTCACAGAAGGAAGATAATGCTAAGTTCATACCATCAAAGTTGCCTCGGTTATAGCACCTGATAAATTTGTTAGTTGACATTCTTCCTACCACTGGGCGAATCAAGTTTCCAGTAATAATGACATGGTCGGAAAGATCTTCAAAAGATTTTATTTTTGAGCAAGCATCGGGATCGTTCGTTAAAATTAAATCAAGAATATTAGAAGATGTTGCCGAGCAGCGTGCCGAGCAGCGTGCTGATAAGTTGGGTTAGAGAAAAGTCTAGACAAGTCTGCAAAAATGTTTGTGCCTCAGTCTCATTGTTTGAAACGGTTAGATCACTCCAGTTTATAGCAATAAATTGAAATCACCAAAAATAAGAAGTGTGACATTAGGAAAACGGGTATAAATATCGCTTATCACACGGGAAAATTCGGTCGCAAACAAGTAGCCCATATCAGGAGGACGGTAAAAGACGGCAATAATACCATTATTACCAGGAGACTTGAAGGAAACAAACACGCATTCAAGAAAAGTGCATATTGCGATAGGGCTCACAACAAGATCGCTTTTGACGGCAATGATCACGCCACCGCCCCTTCGGTGGCACCGATCACCGCGAAAGAAGTGAAATTCTGATGCGCAAACAAAAATACTTTTATCACTGATAGTGTCATTGAACCACGTTTCAGTTAATATTACAAATGCTGCTGATGAAGAATCGATAAGTGATGAAAGAGGGACCGTTTTGGAAAGAGCAGTTCGAATGTTTGTGAACAATAATGGAATATCATCGGCAATGGAACGTGTTACACGTGGTGAAGAACAGTTAGTAACTGCAGGAAGGGAATGACGTCATTCCGTTGTGTCCCTTACGGGGAAACCATCACGGGTGCATTATCACTAGCATTTATTGTAACAGCTCATTCATTAACAGTGTCCCACACGTAAACATCATTATTTATGAAGAGCTTAGTAAAAACCAAGCGGCAGCGGTCTCCCTCTTTAGCTACAGATTTTTTTGAATTGGGCAAGCTTGCGTCATTTATCGCGAACGGGCAGGGAATAATCACGCGAGATGCTGAACGGCGTGTTTTTTAGCTTGGGTTCTTTGTTTAGAAGCGTTTCGATTTCCGTATCATTAAAGAATTTAGCTATGATAGGTCTCTTTTTGTCTTGTGGAGAAAGACCAGGTCTGTGAGCTCGGGCCACTGAATCAACTGTTACGGCTAACTTTGACGAGCAAAAGTCTTTAACAAGACGTTCGGTTGTATCCCATGCTGCAGATGGTTCCTTATCGTCAAACCCCAAAAAAGAACATTAGAACACCTAGATCGATTCTCTATGTCGTCTATTTTATCTTGTAAGGTGGCAAAATGTTCATGGTCTGTTAGGGTGCGTCAGTAGCATCAGTTTGCATTTTAGTTTCAATAACCTGTACCCGAGTTTTAAGCTGTTCGACATCGTTTTGAATGGTAATATGTTGGAGTAAGATCTTATTCACGGATTCGAGGAGTGTAGCATTGCTGTTTCCTAGACGTTTGACTGCGTCAAATACGAAGTTTAATTTTTCTTCTTGGGGTTTGGTCATTGGTCCACGGTGTTCCTCGACGTCACCACCAAATAATAAAAGGCCACTGAGGTACGACGCTGGGCTCCGAACAACATTCAA
Organism: Haemaphysalis longicornis; assembly: GCF_048455015.1. Lineage (NCBI taxonomy): Eukaryota > Metazoa > Arthropoda > Arachnida > Ixodida > Ixodidae > Haemaphysalis > Haemaphysalis longicornis. Next base: position 96,937,219 of record NW_027526233.1, on the reverse strand, counting down.
GAACTTCAGTAATGAACAACACACCGCAGGGCACGGAAGGACAACAATACATCTATCGTCGCTACGGAAACAAGGCGTTGCATATCTTGTACGAACCTGTACGAATAAGAGTAGAGGATTAATGGATCCGTCCGATGTGGTCCCGCCGTGCCCTCTGAGCCTTTCGTCGACGTAGCCGGCTTTATGCTCAAGCGACGGTAGCGCCGCTATCGCACTCCGGGCCCACTGTGTCACCATGCCACGTGGAAAAAGGTTGATCATGACGTCATGCGCAGATCCCGGCAGGATTGTTGCGTTTGAAGCATTCCAGGGTGGTTCCCGATTGACGACAGTCAGCAGCGTGACCTGTACGAATAAGAGAAGAGAGGTCATGAATCCGTCCGATGTCGTCCCGCGTCTTTTCCGTAATCCTATAAGATGGACCTAAGATCCTTAATTGCCCGCAATATATTTAGAGAAAATAATTTCAAATTGGAAGCAAGAAATTACAAACACGAAAATCACCAGTTAAAAAAGGATGCCACCATTCATAGCTTTGCGGCCACCTTTTGAGGTGTAGTTAACCGAGGTATGCTCACAAGAAGCAACACAAAATACTTTCGCAATGACCGCACAGGCAAAGAATCCTTCTTTCAAGAGTGAGGATATTCGCAAACTTTTGTTCTATGCACTTGAATACTTATATTTTTATGGTGAACCCAATCGCGCTTTCAAACACAACTCGCACTATCATCATTTTCCCTTCGCCCGGTGAAGGCGCTGACACATACATTGTAGGTACCTGCGATACGATGGCCCTTTTTGTGCTGACCTCTCTGACTGCCGGTACTGGGGTCTAGCGGTAGCGATGTACTCGTCACCGAGCGAGTGAGGCACAGAAGGCAATAAGAAAACGGAGGATAAGCGTATCGCGAATGTGTGGCGGTGAGAGGTGGTGCTCGGCGGTGACACTTGGCGAAAGTGTGATGGGGCGACAAGGAGAGGTCCGGGGCCATGCCGACGCGCTAGGACGGGACGTCATAGAAAGGAATGCACTCGACGACAGCCCCTTCACTCCCTGAGACGCAGTTCGCGCTGCTAACGCATAGCGCAGTGCAGCACTCTGGAGTGAGTGCTGTAGAATAAGTAAGGCAACCACGCCATGTTGTTCGATTTCTCGTTGCGTGGCTCATCTGAATGACGTGACATTCGTGCGTAGCGTTCGAACAAATTGCAACAACATTCTTGGCGGCAGCCATGCGCAGCCAGATAATGGTTTCATGATCACCCGATCACTTCCTGAGACACAGCCTCTATGTGCTGTGACCGAGAAGACTGCGGTTCACCCTGCGCATAAATATAGCATATGGAGTATACTAACGGTCAGCTGCTTTTTCTTGCACACAAGGACTATCTGCTGTAACTAAAAATTTCTGATGTGTTGGAAGGTAGAGAGTCCTTAGCCCTGAATTTAGAACAGAATATTCTTAGCGGAATAACCTCAGATTCATCCAAATTCCTCTATCTCTGCAGTTTTCGCATTCCGATCATAACGATGCAAACATTTATTTCAGCAAACTTATAGGCAGGCTACAGAAAACTGCGAACAACGTATCTGACGTTTCCTTGTGAAATTGTAGTGTTTCGAAATGCAAAAAGCAGCAAATAATTTTTGACACAGCCGACAAAATGCCGCATTCCTCAGTATTTATGATTTGACATTTAAAATTCTAAACAAATCCAGATTTCTTGATTGCTCTGTTTTTCCTGTCGAAGTATTAATCATGGCTTTATGCGTTAGTTTTCTGTGGCAATTGTACTATCGTTGTCCTTGTGAAAGTTTCCCAAGTGAACATTACATTTATTTAGTTACAAAAATATGGGGGCTCATAAAGAGCCTCTACAAAAAATTCAAACATTCAATCCGTTTTGCACCATTTGGTCGTACATTTTTCCATGTGCTGTTTAGAAACATGTCTGAGATTAAAAAGCTACAATACGATATGTCAGAAAGGTTTCACTCGGTTTAAAACGACACATAAAGGCAATATTTATTTCTTACTTTCAAAAACAAATGTCACCATTGTTTCTTGCCAGATAGCTCAAAGGTGCTGCTTTATAATGCAGCATGGTAATATCGACATTTTTAATACCTGGGGAGTACATATATCATACTTCCAGACTTATTTGTTTGCGTTGTTCTTTACTGTTTATATGCCTGTTTTGAAGCTTAGGTGGTGTTCTTGCTTATGAGAGGGTATGATTGTATGGTTCTACACATTATATATTTGTTTTGTGAAAGCGAATACGAACTCGCACATTCGTCCCTGTAAACTACTTACATACCGTGTACCATCTATACAAAGGTGGAAAATTCCGCGCTGGCTTGGTGTCTTGCTTCTGACATCGCGTGGGGAAACCCGGGCAGCTTCAACATGATGGCCGAAATAAAGCGAAATGTAAGTATTCTAAGTCCAAAGGCCATATTGAGTACCCTGTTTAACAATTATGGATTCAATGAAATGGAGAGGTTCTGGTGGTGACAATTTTCTGCTACGTGATTTTCTTCACCTATTCAGTTTATTGGTTTAAAACGGTAGCCAAAAGATCACGCACGCCAGCACCAGCACCGTGTTCAACGAATGCTAGGAAAAGTTCCTCATTCGATGCGCTTACGGATGGCAGCACCACTCTGATGATCCCTGCATCTGTGGCGCATGAAGGCTGGTGTCATCACAATGTCGCTTTTGTATTTCTATTTCGATATTATTTGTGATGAGTACGGAAATGCATCAATGTTCGGGCGCGCGATCTCTAGCAAAGCCCAAAAAGCTTCCGTCCGAGAATGTCTTAGTGCGGCCACTTTAATTTTATCTCATTGCTCTACTGCCTATGGTTGCATCCATAAAACTACCTTAAATGTTCGCTGTGAAAGCATGCGTTTTATTTAGCGATAAAAGTTATCCCGGCGCTCTCCTGGGATTACAAGCATATTTTTTTTATTGTGATTTTTCTCAGAAGCCCATTGACACTATGAATATAGGGGGTAACACAATGGCTTTGAAAAGAATTTGGCTCTTATATGCTAGTTTCGCTGCTAGAGTTAAACACAATATCCATCTGCTACTTTTTGACGTACCACGTTCTATGCTCTTCCCTTTACAGTTTTCACTCTCGTAACAATCGTCGTCTCACTCTTCCCGTGAGAAACGCCACGGCGTTTCATCCATTCAATACTCCCTGGTTCGCACGGTGCACGCAAAATATGCCAAGACATTTTCGTATGTGGCCCTTAAAGTTTAGCCAACAGCTCCAGCGCGAGGTCTGTTAAGTTTTGGTGGTAATCTTTCCTGTCTTCTTTGTACACTGCCGAAAAATTCAATCCCTCCCCAATGTTTCGTTACAAAAAATAGTATTGATTATTCAGTTATGTTGGGACACAAATTTGTTAGAAGACTTTCTTCTTCAAGATGAAAGAAGGTGCACAGTATGTAGCCGGACTTGACAGGGCAGAATGGTTTTACCTATGCATACCTTCTGAACAAGAACTCACTACTGGTCAGTTGGCAGAATAGATGGCAGTTAGATTCATCAAAGGGTCATTAAACGTTTCAAAACACACTCAGACGACAATAGACAAAACAATTCACAGAAATATTTTTTAACTGATTGGAGTCAGCAAGCGAGAGGTGTCGAAACAAGAGTTAAGTACTATATAAAAAACGATTTTTACTCAGCGCCGTCATAAGGCGTAAATTATTTTAAAAATCCAAATGTTATTTTTATTACTCCATAAAATATTTCAAACAGCTATTAAGAATGGCAATATTTGCAAAATAGTTTATAATAACATCTATGTACAAAGTCTGAATGCAAAATTTAAATAATAAGCAACATAGCGGTTATGTTTACATTATCTTAATTTACCTTTTGTAACGAAAATGTGGTTGTTTCTTTATTCACAGGAATCAGTAACACACGAAAGTGAAATGTGCCTTCACAGGAGCATGTGAATGTTTATTGTACATCAATATGAACTTGCACATCGCTAGTTATATTTCGTCCGTATGGCACTGTTAGACGCGTCAAGATTATACACTGCGTTACACGCGCCGGAGCATTGCGTAAACACGATTGAAACCCCAGTTGCTTGCAAACCATGGTGTTCAACACTGGCAGCGTTCCACGTAGGCGGCGGAAAGGTAAACACAGCAGCTTCCGCTGCTACACGTTACTAGGTTGCCTCAATTCACGCGCCTCCGCCGTGCGGCGGCGCTGCCGGCAAGGCACCTTACACGCTGCCCAACCAAGGCGCCAACTATTGCCTCTCATTAGCGTCACGCCGCCCTACTCCGCTTCCCCTCTCCTAGACGGAAGGTTAGGGGTCTAAATAGAGTCGCATCAAGGCGGCGATGGAAGCACTCTGTATTTGATTTTACCCAACCGGCAAAACCGCTTCCGTTCACAAGACAAGTCAGAGTCACTGTTAATTATTAACAATAACTGCGGCTACTAAGTGACTGGAAGCGGTTAAGCCGGTTGGGTAAAAAATTACCCCACCTTCCCGCGAGGGGAACCCTGTGGAGATGCGACGCATCTTGGGCGGCTTCACGCTGACGAAGTTCAGCATCGGCCCCGCGCTTCTCGAGTACGGCAGCGGCTTCACGTTGACGAAGTCCAGCATAGGCTGCTCGCTTCAACCGTTTGCGTTCGGTATCACGTTTACGAAGTTCGGAATCGGCTGCTCGCTTCAATCGTTTGCGTTCAGCATCACGTTCACGCTGCTTCGCAGTCTTGTCTTGAGTGGTGCTAGCATTCCTCTTATCACAGTGATCGGTGCTTTTTACGGTTGCGCGGGCGATAGCAGAATTGTTAGGTTTCATTCAACGCATCGATGGAAATCGGAACGCCGGTGCTGGAATGACGCGGCTATGACACAACGTGGCGCGGCTATGACGCAACACAATCCAACACAATCCACTTTAATCCAATCCAATCCAAATACAATCGCATCTAATCCAACTCAAGCCAAGCCAACCCAATTGAATCCAATCCAATGTCCCTCGCGAGAGAGAGTTCGCTATCGGAGAGGACAGGAGGTGAGCGGCGGAGAGCGCAGATCGCGCGGCGAGGAGAATGGGGGAGGGGTGTGGACGGACAACAACAACGCCGTATGGAGGGACAAGGTGAGTGAATGAGATGCAGTCGCATCTAAAATCCAGACGGACTGCTCCCAACCAGAACAGCAATCCTCGGTCTTGTCGTTTCGCAACTGCAACTGATCAGTCTAGCTTGATTTTACCCAACCGGACAAACCGCTTCCGCTGACTGAGTAGCCAGCGTCGCTATCAAAAATTACCCGTGACTCTGGCTAGTCAGTGGGCGGAAGCGGTTGGGTAAAATCCACTACGTATAAATGCTGCCATCGCCGCCATGATGCTACACCAAGTAGACCATTGCCGACGGAAGCACCATTTTAATGGACAAGTTAGAGGAAAGGACATAAGGCGCGTTCGTACAGATATCCCGGCGTGACTTCATGGCTCATTCGGTACAGCGTTCCACACCTTCAGTTGCGGCCACAGTGATCGTGGTGTCGAAATTTAGCGCCAGCGCGCCAATGGAACTTTTTTAAAGACGATAGTTTTTCTTGGGCTACTTAAACCCAGAAATTTTGGTCTGTCTGTATGTCTGTCTGTCTGTCTGTGACTCGATTCAGCCACCCGACCAAAGCAAAACAATGCCTGCGCAATAGTTTGATATAGTCACAGCTAAATCTACCCCTCTAAAGTCCGGTGTAATGTTCATATTTGTCGACATTGTTAAAGAAGAACAAGACATTACGCATATATAAGACAACCAATTAATACAGAAGAGATATTTGCAGTGTTCCTTTATAAAAAATCATACATGCTTGACTTTTGCGAAATTAAATACTTTATCAACTCCAGAAGAAAAAATTGCGCCCACCTCCCCGCGAAAGGAACCCTGTTTAGATGCGACGCATCGTGCGGTTCACTTGGTGTTTCCGTTGGATTGATTCTGAAATCGCGTGAAACGTGTCGGCAACGCGTATGATTATTATGTTTTCTGATTATTATTATTTTAAATGCAGAGCATCTGATTCACTCGCCTTGTCCCTCCGGCGTCGTCGTCGTTGTCGGCGTTGTCCGCCCCTACCCTATTCTCCTCGCCGCGCCGATAGCGAACACTCTCGCGAGGGGCATTGGATTGGATTCGATTCGATTGGCTTGGAGTGGATTGGCTTGGCTTGGCTTGACTTGGATTGGATTTGGATTGGATTGGATTAAAGTGGATTGTGATGAATTGTGTTGCGTCATAGCCGCGGCACGTTGCGTCATAGCTGCGGCAGACGCGCTGGGGCTGGCGCATGAGCAGTACTCTCTCTTCCGCGGTTTCCTCTCCTTCGGGCGCGTTGCGCATATAACCGGTGTGCCCATCTCCGGCGAAGCAACATCCAGGCTTGGCTCAAACACCTAGAGTACACGCCGCTTTCGAGTACGCCAACGTCGTCATCGACTGGGACCAGCTTACGCAGTCCCCTCAACGTTATGTGCCCTATAAACGCGGTGCCTGCGCCGCTCTGCTCCTTCGTTCCAGCGCCGTTCCTCTGCTGCCCAACGCTGCAACATGGATCCCGTATGCGTCGCATCTACACAGGGGTTCCCGCGAGGGGAGGTGGTAGTTTTTCTATAATTGATTGGCCAATCTTGGTCAATCTCTCTAAGTGGTATGCTTGGGGCTTCGCTGTCGCAACGACCTTTACTCCATCATTGTTGCTGTAAGTGGGAGCTTCTTTTCTTTTATTGCAAGTGTTAATCATTGCCCCATCATCCGTTGTATCAGTAGCTTCTTGACGTAATTTGAATGAGCCAAGGATATAAGGTAATCATTGCCCCATCATCCGTTGTATCAGTAGCTTCTTGACGTAATTTGAATGAGCCAAGGATATAAGGCGCGTTCGTAGCATTTGATTCTGTGTCGGTTTTGTGCCGCAGTGGGAAGAGCACCATGTACCTCGCGTTCCGCCCACAGGGTCGTGGGATCGAAACATGGCGCCGCTAACTATTATTTTTTTATAGTGTAGGGGGAGGGATGTGGACGAGAGAGGGGCATCGGAGAGGAGAGGGAGTGAGCGGCGGAGAGCGCAGCTCGCGTGGCGAGGAGACTGGGGGAGGGGCGGACGACAACGACGCCGATGCTGCGTGGACAAGGCGAGTGAATGAGATGCAGTCGCATCTAAAATTCACCCCGCCGTCGCCTGCTGTCGCCCACGCCACTATAGCTTCTGGCGCTATCTTAAGAAATCAACAGGCAACAGTTACGGAAGGTTACACTAGATAGGTTCTGCTTCCAACGCACGTGGAGTACGGAAACGCGGTGCTCTAAACGTTGAAGTAGGGCGCCTCAATTCACACGCGTCTTCGCCGTACGGCAGCGTTAGCATCGATACACCCGGTTTGGAGCAGTGAAACGCGGGAAATTTAAAATGATTTTAACAAACCCTTGGCGTCTTTACCTTAGGAGGAGCGCCCCACAGGAGGAACAACACGAGAGGTGAGCGGGAAAAGGAAGGGAGGCATTTACTTGGCAAAATTTGATAAAGACTATCGTCTTTTGACGACATTTGCAACCAAAGAAGCAGATACGCGGCCAATTTTTGTGATGTCATTTCAGGGACGGGTATGACGTCGCGTGTGGTTTGTCTACCACGGCATAAAACACTTTCGTGTTAAATAACATTCTGGATCTGTGCGGACGGCAAAATATTATTCATAGGTTGTCACTTGGCTGAGCAAATAATTGAGCTGCGGCTGCTCCAACTACTGCCAAGATTTCTCAAAAACGGCCTAAAGCCATGGTGCTATTTTTACTAACCATTTTAATTCGAGATTGCTTGAATCACATATTCCGATTGTTTTCGTAAGGAAGTATCAGTAATGTTAGAAAAATTCCCAGCCTAATTCTATAATGGAGCACCATGATTTTCCTCGATATAAATCAAATGCACTCTAAGGTGTTACATCAAGAACATCCCTTAGATAAATGCTTTATATATTACAATATGCTGCGTCAATAAGAAACCAATGTTACGGTGTTTAACCAAATAAAATCCCTAAACGTTGTTACACCCATACAATACGTTCAGAAGCAATGTCGGAGTATTGACCAGGTTCTTCACGTTGAACAGTACGTGTTTTGACTTACCCTTGGCATATTTAGCTATGTCCTCTTCACAGCGTGTAGTTCCAGAGACGAGGTGATGATGGCAATGACGAATGTACTCTCCGTTATGACAACACGCTGTTCATATACGCGGAACTCTAAATTTCCTTTTTCTTACCCTGAAAGACTTTATTTTTAGAAGCAACTCTATCGCACAATAAAGTAAGCTTTCTGGTGAGCTACTTTTACATTTCCATAAACTCTCAACTCATATATAGAAAACTGCGCCCAAAAGACGCGTGCTTGCTACGGAACACACATAAAAAGAAGCTCAGCTGCTCAGCACCCAGTCTTCTACTTCGCCCCACTTACCGCCAGTCATGGGATCACCAGGCCCTATATTACGTATTCACAGCGTTTTCCTCCCAGAAAGAAAAAATGTCGCTTATTATTTCACTTACCGGTAAGCAAAAATACTAAACCATCGCCACTCATGCTCCCAGTAGCTTTCCCATGGGTGCCCTGTACGGATCCTCCCTTCTCCCTAGTGGCCTGCACCAGCAACGAGAGTGCGTACCTGCACTGCACCGTAGCAATTCCTGCGCAAATATAAAGGAGGGCATTTGCATGTAATAACGCAAAAGGGGGGTCTTGGCCACTCAGGCGATTGACGCGATGTCTTCAGGGGCCGCGCAGTTGCAGAGTGCGCAACAACATTAATACAGGGTTTCCATTGGGGGAAATGGCAACTTGTAAGAATAATCTTGCGGCTATATTGGAATTGGCTTCATGACATAAATCTCGATTAGAAAACTAAAATATTATAGTGGTTTCGGTGTTTGGCTAACAGTTATTCGGAACGGCAACATTACAGCCTTTCTGTGAAGCTAGTGGCGCAGGCGTAGTGCAATTTTGTTTCATTTGCAGCATTTATTACCGTTAGGGCTCTCTACTTGTACACTTGAAAGGTTTAATATTCCTACCTTTGTTTTCGCATTGCACCTACTTCAATTAAATCCTACGTGCATTCCTGCTTTTTGCGTCTTTACTGTGCATGCGAATATAGATTGCTTTCAAGAGTGGAAATTTTCATCTATGCAGAATTATTATTGGCACCTATATTGTAGCTAAATCGTACAGATTTAAAGAGCCTGAAAAATTACTCATGTACCTGGGAGAGCTGTTTTTCTGCCCCCTTACAAAATTTCGCCCCTTTAATGACAGTGTCCGCATGCATGCGGTCATTACTAGTGAAAATCGTTCAAAGTAAACAGTTTGTCGTACGCCGCCTTTCGCTGCAAATATACATATGTATTTCGTTTAAGCCAAAATGTTCCTTTTTCGTCTTTTCTCTTTCATATCTACATGCAGTGGTTGCGCAACCAATATTGTCGCACATATTGACACGACAGCCAGTATGGGAAAAATATTGAAGACGGACCATAGCAGCCTCAAACCTGAAACTTCTGTGGCAGATGAATTTAAGGCTTCCAGAGACGCGTTCCCAGGGCGGTGAATGGAGGAGTCTACAGCACAACTAGTAGCCCATATTCACCAACTTAACGTCGCTACCTCGGATGTTAACTGCGGAGGTGTCTGGCGTTCCCCAATCGCAAGGTCAAGCTGCATAAAAGTTCTCAAACCAGCAGATCGATTCCCGCTCGCCCTGATTTCCGTGCGAACTCTGGTTGGCGCTACCGAAAGTTGGCTTCTACTTCCGGACGCCGCCCCGTTTCCCCTATTTTCCGGAAATTGCAGAAACGCCCGCCAAGCGGACCTGTTTATACACCCATTCAAAGCATTGAAAGCTGGCAAGGTTAGAAAGCATGACTGGGAGTTTTCTTCGAGGAGGAAAGTGGATCCCTGTACCAAGCAGTACACTTCCAAATATGGTGAGCTCCCAAATCGCCATAACGATTTTGATACCGTTATTAGGACAGACAAAGTTAACATACGCCAGTGGCTCTTGTTGATATTGTGCTTGCAGTGTTTGGTGAAGGTGGTACTAAAAGATGACACCATGTCTGCAATAAGCATTTTCGAGACAAGCTCTGTGAACATTGAGAAGATTACGCGAGCGGCTTCCCACTCCTCCTTTTTCTACCAGCCATGTAAAAGTCATAATTGGATGGTGGCTATTTTATTTTTCACAACATTATTAGTTTATAAACGTGGTCCTCAAGGGATGATGATGCTAATGTAAGGCTGTGATATGGGGAACAGAGATATATTTGAAGAAATAAGTATTGAACAACCTGGAATCTGAAAGTAAAAAAGCGTCGCTGCTAGGTAAGCGGGTAGACATGATAATAAAAAATTTCGCTCCCATCGCAAGGAGATACGACAAGTGAAGTAAGGGAAAAGCAGAGCTGGTGGTGTTCGATACCGGTCCACAGTTCGGCAGCGGCGCACCGGTTGCGCACAGGCTAAAAACGTCTGTATCCGCAGATCAGGAAAATCGTGAGCTGACTGAAATGGGCAACCTGGACGACGCAACTACCGCAAAAGTAGGCTGCACAAGGCTATTGGGAGATGTATGAAAGAAGGGCATCTTGGTCGGACTCCTACGGCGCATGCGGACCAGGCAGACTGCAGTATTATGGTTGGCAATTCGTAGTCTGCATGCTCATTGCGCCGTCTAAACACGAACGAGATTCATCTGGTTTGCATTTTTTATACGACATCGGAGAATGCCTGCTCTCGTTCTTTTATGTGGTCGTCAGAAGAGACATCTCCTCGACTATAGTCACCCTTGCGCTTCTGGGAAGCTAGTGCGCGTGTAATTGTCTGATAGGGCTGGTGTTCCATATGACGCGGCTGAGGAAGGCTTGTTGTTTCCCCGTAGAACACACTTGTCCTAGCCAAAAAAATTCCGTTACAGCGGGGTAGGGTGAGGGAAGTGTCGGCCCTTAGCAGATAAGCGGGTTTGTATCGCCACAACAAACGGGCAGTTTATGCTGTTCCTCTGCCCCCTGGGCTGCAGATAGGTGGCAGGCGACGACGGCTTTTAAGAGCCAGATAGTCTACCTCGCAAATACACGTTATCGCTAGACCGATGGGTTTCATAATGGCCAACGACAACACTTACATACGCCAGTTCATGGTACTGCACGTTTAAAAGCACCCCAAGATACGCGGCGGCCGCAATGTCATTTGCCTGGTACTTATAAAAGCCATTGAGGAAATATATGTCAGGGATAATATTACATTATTTTATCGGCTTCAATAGGATGCAATGCCGGAGCTAATACGCAGCAGATCACAGCGTTTTATACACCTGGACATCTGCAGTTTTTGTCCTTGCACTTTTGTACACTAACCACTAAGCGCAGTATAGAGGAATTCTATGGCGCCCAGGCTGTAGTTTTGAAGTGTAATTTTGACTGAATATATTCCTACTCAATCCTTCGAGAGCTATTGCACTCCACTTCTAATTCGTTCTTCCACTGTTCTTTTGTATGCTATTCTCTTGCTCCTATTTTGTTGTAACTGTATATCGTAGTCTTCTGTGTTCCGATTGCCCACCTGTCATTTGTGCTCCGCTAGGCTCCCTGTTCGGTAGGTTAGAGCAATGGGTATGAGGACACCTAAGTCGTTCAACGGATGCAGGGGGTCCTAACAGGCACTACGTCAATGAAAACGCGAGGAAACGCGAGTTATGTAAAAGAGCTACGCACTGCATAAAAATCTCAAACTTGACGCTATGCCATCTGTTTTACTTCGCCGGTTAAGGCTGACCGAAAAAAACTACCCATAACCGATAGCAGTTACGTGCATACTAAGATAAAAAACGCCACATGTTTAGCAGGTCTATATTGCGACACCCCGAGTTAAGTCCGGAAAGAGTGAATTTCCTTTAATGCAGGTAATACTCAAATGTGAAATGTTGCCCTACGGTGGTCGCAGAGTTTGAAAAGAAATATTTTTCAATGTTCGCTTTGTTTGAAATGGAAGATTTAACGTGATATCTGGTGACCACTACACCTGTATCAGTTTGTATATTACGCAGCTCCCGCAGGGGGTGGGGGGTAGCGGCAAACACGCAAATTCTATTTCTCTATGCCTGGACTGTGCTATCTTATGACGAATGTGGCGAAGCTGCCAAAGCTGATTCATAGCCACCAATACCCACAACAATGAAACATAATGGAAGCCCAGAGAAGCTCACGACCACAGGGGTGATTTAAAATTGACGAGCTCTCGTAGCCTATTGCGCAAGCTATAAAATAAATAAAATTACAAAGCAAACATTGAAGATGAGAAGCCACTACCCAATCCGCAAAATAGGTCACGAGTGTCCTGAGAGGGCGTGACCGTGCATTTGAAATATTATGAAAGCTTCCGATAGCCAGCGTGCTTTTGGTATTTGTCAATGCCGGGATTTTGTAATACACTTCTGGAGTATGTGCTGACGCCAACTCAGGGACACATTCGCGGCAAGTATGGTTGACGTAGAAAGTTCGCTACAGATGGCCTGTTCACAAACATTCTACATTGGTCCCGCCCACGCAAAAAGGTGCCTGTCAAATTTACTTCGATGAGTTTACCACAAATAGTATTTAAGTAAAGTCATTTATTTCCAACACACAAAAGTTTTCCGTTTGGTACCTAAGGTACGATTCAATCCCTTTGCATTTCCAAGTTAACATTTTATACTCCAAACTTGAGCCCCATATTGAACTTCAGTGTGAAATATTAGAAACGTTCGGGTAAAAACTTGTTTCGGACGATTGGATGACATAAGTAGATGCTGGCTCTTCATAGCCATGAATAAAGTTTTTCCTTATGCACACCCCCTTATTAATTGATTGTAGGAATTAACGCGCCGACGGAACGAAGGCGTTGAGGCGCGCCGTAGTGGAGGTCTCCAGATTAATTTTGACCACCTGTGGATCATTACGTTCGCCGACATCTCGAACACACGAGCGTTTTAGCTTTTTTCCTCCATCAGAAAAGCGCGCGCCGCGGCCGGGAATCAAACCCGCGACCTCGTGCTCAGCAGCGCAACGCCTTAGCCACTGAGTCACTGGGGCGGGTTGCACATACCCTTAGGCGGGAGGGAGTGCCAGTGAAACACAAAGCTGCTATGCTATCATTTTTGCTGAATCTTCGACCAACTTCGGGACATACGTCTGAGGTTTTCTGAAGGCCACATGTGTCTTCAATTTTAAGTGCTTCACCTTACTATAACGCTGGGATTGTTATCGGCTACAGCGTGGTGGGAAACCTTAGTGAAGTTGATTATAAGGATAATTAGAGTATAAGGGTAGGGACTTCGCCAAAAGTACATATATATATATATATATATATATATATATATATATATATATATATATATGTATATATATATTTATATATATATATATATATAAAGTAAGAAACCTCGGTAACAGCAACAGCGGAGGGTTTATTTCGACGTTTCGACTTCGAGACAAGTCTTGTCTCGAAGTCGAAATAAACCCTCCGCTGTTGCTGTTACCGAGGTTTCTTACTTTGTGTTCACCACGCCTTCGGCCCCATCGCCAGCATGCCAGTTATATATATATATATATATATATATATATATATATATATAGGGTTTGGAAATGAGGGGCTCGTTGTGAAATACAGAAAGAAGTGCCGGCAGTGTACAACGCCAAAGAAGACATAGGGGAACGTTTACACTATTTTTTACCGTTAGCGAAGTTACATTATTGTTTTATTAAATACGTAAGAAAGGAAAAAAGAAAAACACGGGCCCAGAGTGGGGACCGAACCCACGCCTTTCGATTAGATGTCGAATGCCTTACCAATTCGGCTACCTGGGCGACAGTGTTCTCCTTGACTTTCTGGGGTATTTGTATTTACTACAACTGTATCTGACGCTTGAGGGTGGTAGCCTGCCTAGCCCAGGCGCTGGCTACCACCCTCAAGCATCAGATACACTTGTAGTAAATATTAATACCCCAGAAAGTGAAGGAGAACACCGTCGCCCAGATATCTGAATTGGTAAGGCATTTGAGATCTAATCGAACAGCGTGGGTTCGGTCCCCACTCTGGGCGCGTGTTTTTCTTTCTTTCTCACGTAATAATTATAGAAAATAATGTAACGTCACTAACGGTAAAAAATAGTCTAACCATTCCCTTATGCCTTCTTTGGCGTTGTAGACTGCCTGCCCTTCTGTCGGTATATATATATATATATATATATATATATATATATATATATATATATATATATATATATATATATATATATATATATATATATATATCGAGAGAGAGAGAGAGAGAGCAACCCTGTCCCCTACCACCAGAGGCCAAGTATTGTACATTTTCATGTTTCAATCACCTGACTCTGATTTTTTGCACGGTTCTGTATGGCCAGATGTGCACCATATGCGGTCACGGGCATATGTTCTTTTGATTCCTCTCTTGCCCCCCAGTTGCTAAGGGACACTGAAAATGGAAATTACATTGTTAATTTCTTTGTGTTCGTACTTCTTTCTCATGTTCGTACCAGGTGACTGTGATTTCTTCGTTATATTTTGTTTATGCGCATGCCAAATGCATGCAAGGGCATGTCTTGCTTTCTCCCCTCTCTTTGCCCACGTTGCCCCGGGGGGGAACAGGAATTACGATGTTACAATTTTTCCCCTCTGTTTCAATGTTACCCTCTGTTTCGATGTTACAATTTTTCCCCATCTTTTTTATGCCCATGCCAAATGCGTGCGTGGGCATATCTTGTTGTAAGCCCTCTCTTTCAACCCTGCTTCCACGGGGGAAAGGGGAATTACCTTGTTAATTTTTTTCTTCTGTTTCTTTTTTTTCATTCTTTTTGCTCATGTTCGTACCGCCTGACGGTTATTTCTTATTATCTTTTCCCCGTGTTACTCCTTGTTCCTCCCTTCACACACACACACAGCCACACACACCCATATAGATATGTATATATATATATATATATCTATATATATATATATATCAAGGTTGCAGTCGTCATTGCCAGTGCTATTCGGCTTTTTTCGAAATATTTAATAGTGCCGAATGACGTGTGCTTGTCACGTTTCTTTGATAAATTGATAAATAAGCGAAAATTTAAGTCGACGAAAAATGCGCCGTTTTTCCGGGAGCGGGACTCGAACCCACATCTCCGCATAACCGGTGCGGTGCGTTCGCCATTACGCTATCCCGCAGCGGCTTCTCTCTCGACTTTAAAGCGGGGGTTTATATTTACAAGAGCTCTGAGGCCGGTCAACTAGCGCCGCCCCTCGACTACCGCGGGAGACGTAGAACGTTTTCTTTCCCAGCGGCTGCCACGTAGACCGTGGTCGGAGGTCGGGGTTACCAATTGGCATATCCGAACTGCTGGAGCCAGTGCCTCGTAATGCATGTAGCTGAACAGAAAGATACGGGACGAGGGACTCGGTAAAGATACATATCAAGGTTGCAGTCGTCATTGCCAGTGCTATTCGGCTTTTTTCGAAATATTTAATAGTGCCGAATGACGTGTGCTTGTCACGTTTCTTTGATACATTGATAAATAAGCGAAAATATAAGTCGAGAAAAAATCCGCCGTTTTTCCGGGAGCGGGACTCGAACCCACTTCTCCGCATAACCGGTGCGGTGCGTTCGCCATTACGTGGCGGCCGCTGGGAAAGAAGACGTTCTACGTCTCCCGTGGTAGTCGAGGGGTGGCGCTAGTTGACCGGCCTCAGAGCTCTTGTAAATATAAACCCCCGCTTTAAAGTCGAGAGAGAAGCCGCTGCGGGATAGCGTAATGGCGAACGCACCGCACCGGTTATGCGGAGATGTGGGTTCGAGTCCCGCTCCCGGAAAAACGGCGGATTTTTTCTCGACTTATATTTTCGCTTATTTATCAATGTATCAAAGAAACGTGACAAGCACACGTCATTCGGCACTATTAAATATTTCGAAAAAAGCCGAATAGCACTGGCAATGACGACTGCAACCTTGATATGTATATATATATATATATATATATATATATATATATATATATATATATATATATATATACATATCTATATGGGTGTGTGTGGCTGTGTGTGTGTGTGAAGGGAGGAACAAGGAGTAACACGGGGAAAAGATAATAAGAAATAACCGTCAGGCGGTACGAACATGAGCAAAAATAATGAAAAAAAAGAAACAGAAGAAAAAAATTAACAAGGTAATTCCCCTTTCCCCCGTGGAAGCAGGGTTGAAAGAGAGGGCTTACAACAAGATATGCCCACGCACGCAAATATATATATATATCTGATAGCGAATCAGAAAATGGGAAATGAGGGGCTCCGTGAAATCACACAGAAAATAGGGGTTGGCAGTCAAGAAAACCTTGGAAAGCAAAGGGGAGGTTGTGGTGGGTCATAGAAAGAGATGAAGAAATTTTTGAATCATCGCACCCGACCAGTATTCTGGAGGTCGTGGGTTCGGATCCCACCCGGCGGGAATTTTTTCACCACTTTCTTTTCGATTCAAAAATTTCTTCATCTCTTTCTATGACCCACCATAACCTCCCCTGTGCTTTCCGAGGTTTTCTTGACTGCCAACCCTTATTTTCTATATATATATATATATATATATATATATATATATATAAACACTTGCTTGGCTTCCCACTGCTCTTAAAGTTAGCTATATATACACGAATTACTAAGCTTTTATCTTCCCTTTGTATTTAGTTTAAAATTCCCCGTTTTAATGTTTAATGTACAGAACTACAAAAACCAGTACCCACGTATATTTGATTTCAATTTATTGCGTCTTTCCTTAAAAAATATCCAAGGTAACCACTCCTTCTCCACTTTTTAAAAGGGCAGATATAAATAACAGATGTGCATTGTAAGAACAGTAAGTTGCGAGTCGATCATGTCCTTGTAACTATAAACCGAGACAATTGATCTTACTAAATGGCAGTTCATTTATAGACACGAAATTTGTAGAAGTACGCTAGCTAGCTGGACAGATATGTGAAAAAACACTTTTGAGAGTTGATACCTTCTCTCTGTTTTCTAATCTCGCTCTACGAAGAGGAGGTCAAATACCCGAAATTTGATTGAGAGGAAGCTAGAATTGTGTGCGTGGTTTCCAAAACATTCTGCAACATCACGCAGAAAATGCTCCTAGAATATATTCAATATTCTTAGCAATTTTGTGTTGAAATACCACGTTTTACGGAAGTAACGTGGGCTCTTCGTTTCTGGCCACTGGAATGTTCTAGTACGTGGCATGTTATACCAAGATTCTGCATTGCATTTTCCTGATTTAGGACATGAAGATGATTCTAGGACACGATGAAGATGATTCAGCATTTTCGGATGGTAGGGAACACTTTGCTTCTAAAGTTATCACCTTTTACATCAGCTACAAATTTTTGGGAAGAGGTGTTTGGTGGCATATTTACAGTGCATGACTGACTTGGTCAAAATAGTTGAAGTGCAACTTTGTTACCGCATAACGAATATAAATATGCTGAAAACGCTACACGAGGTTCCTAGTTTGTGTTTTGGAAACTTCTCTGCAAAGTCCTTGTTTGGAGGGTGATGTCCAGTAGTTTCGGGTGACGGGTTTGAGCGCGTTAGTACTGGGGTATATCCGTATATTAGTAACGTTTTGTAGAAAATGTTTCTTACCCAACTTATATTTGGTCCTGGTGACGTTTGTGTTTTCGATTGTACCTATTATGCTCACCCACCAACTTTGCAATTTCTTTCCGTTCACTTGCGGTATTACGCGATTCTATTTGTAGAGCTTGTTGTGCGTTGTGAATTCGTTGTCGGGTATGTTTGTGGCAGAATGAAACACCGTCGTTTATTCCTCCTGCTGTGTAGGTTTGGCACCATTTCGCGATATTTTTTGTTTCTTTCAGCCTTCTCGAAGTCTCGCAACCTACCTGTCATCAATGCTTATCTTTGAGCTTTGAGTCAACAAGTGGGACGCGACGGCTCTCTACAGCATCCCCTACTAATGTTAGAAATTGACACATTTGCACACATGTGTGGTAAAACAGCAATAATTTGACATTTGTGCTTACCACTAGGAATATGCCTTTCGCTACGGAAAAGATACTGAGGGAGTGTGCCACTGCACAGGGACGTGACGGAACGTGGGGGTGTCATTTGTGCACCTCTGCCTTAATCGAGGACCCTGTTGAGAACTGCTGCCGGGTTAATTAACCCCGAGAGTCCATTTGACACACAGTATACAGGGTGTCCCAGCTATCATGCACGAAGATTCAAAAAAACAGTATTGGCGTAACTCGAATAAAACCTAGTGCATAATGTTTGCAGTACTGTTGAGAAGTGGACAGTATTTTTAATTATTAGGGCTTAATTAATTAATTATAACTAGTTATCTAACTCGAGGAGTACTGTCCTAATCGCTAAAGTGTCAATGAGGCAATTTTAGGTACCCACGATGTGCGTCTAACTGCGGTATTTGCAGCGACGAACTAATTGCGTACACATTTATTATTACTGATAAAAAACCCTCTAAATATCAACAATACCACGGGACGAAATGGAATGGGCAGTGTACAAAGTAAGATGCCTGCATTGATATCCAAAATTCAGGGGCTCGTGTAATAGTACCACAACTTTTTTTCCCGACTGACTGTGTGAGACAAATTACCAGTATTTTTATTCACATTCATATTTAGGCACCAACACTATGACAAGTCACGCCTTCGCGGAAAAGAAAGGTCTCTTATGAAGTATACACCGATACTCCGCCATTATATTTACTACTTACATGTGGCATTCTGCAAGTTTTTATATTTGTCCCAATTCTATAGCAACAGTTCGAAGTAAATTTATTGTTTTATTTTAAATATGCGTAGTATGCCCGGACATCTGATGCGTTTTATAGGGTATAGCTTAAAAATGGCAATAAGGAGCTTGAATAAACGTTCTCAACCACTCATCGCCATGTCTACGAAATGCGGAGGCTACTATCTAGCGATTTTCATGGGGCCTTGTAAGCGTTTTTTGGCGTTGTAAACATTTTCGCCGTTGCAAGCGTCTTTCCTTCATTATATGTGCATCGATATCTCATCAATCTCGGAAGTAGAGGAGCTATGCTACAGAGAGGCTGAGAGGCCTTCACACACCATGAGACCATCGGAGAACCCCATCGATAGGTACCCAGCGCGTAAAAACCAGGAAGTAAAACGCATCCACTTTGAAAAAAGCATCGAGGTTTTCTTTCATTTCCCGTTCCCCGAAGTAGACATATTATCTACTGTTGCATAATTGATGCTTTATTACAAAGACGTAAAAGTAAGTAAAGAACACCGCGTTTTCTACGCGCTTGTATTTGTTTTTTCAATTCTCTTTTAGAGCAATACTGCGTGCTCCGCTTTTGCTTCTATTGGTACGCATTATCTACGGTGTTGTCCTTTCTGGACGGGCCAGGTTTTCCACCTAAACGAAGGCACACATGCAGGTGCAATCAGCCGCCTCCCTACCTTTTTAATCAGCTTTGTTTAGCCTTTCGCGACGAAGATACATCAATCCGGTTCCCAGAATAAGAGCCCAATGTTTTAAAATTGTTACAACGGGAGGAATAATTGAGCAGCATATGGTTCCAGCCCCCACAGTAAGAGCAGCTCATGATTGGCGCCGCCAGCAAGGGCGCTCAAAGCGCTCATGTATGCACTGTAGATGTAATACATTGTGCACCTATATCACAGTTCATGTTTTTGTTATAGCGCAACGTTACATGTTAAGGTTACGAGTGGAGAAAAGAGTTGTCGAAGCTTGCGCTAAGTCCTGCAATGCTTGAACGACAGCGCAACTGGAGGATTTCTTTCAATATAAGCGATGAAGAACAGGGCACCATGCTTTGCGTTACGTTAGCAATTGTTTATCTACACTTTCAGTAGTCGCCTTTCAGTGTGGTAGTAGCAGACATCATCATAGACATCTACACCGTCGTCTTTCTCGTGCATGACTTGCAGGCAAGGATCCTTTTCGCAGCAGGATTTCAAAATTCTGCCAAAGTAGAACGCGTCAGCCCGCCATTGAAGGCGTGGCAACAGTCTTCTCTTAATGAGCTTCTGTAGCGCCATCAGTCTGCGCGGAGGCACGTGAACTGTTTTCTAGCCATTTTTTTTCCAGCCCCACACGCAGGCCTGGAGACCAATCCTCCGGGACCAAACACGCATGCATTTTATGGCGCTACCGCATCGTTTCAAACTGACGCCCGTTTTCGGGTAATTGGGCTTCAGAACGGCGTCGGGCACTCCTCGTAAAGCGCGAGCTCGCGTCCGCAGTACACAGTTCGAGTAACTATGACCCGTGGTTTCCTAATGACGCTTCGCACACTACAGCCCGCCACAACAGAACAGGTGTTAAAAAATGTTGGAGTGAATAAAAACAGTCAGGTACACATACTTATCTCCAGCCTTCACGCGCAACATGAGAGGGCTTAGGCACCTGAAGAAACTATAGCTGTAAAGTGAACTTCTCATCAGAGTAAATCGTCCATTTGCAAATTAAGGAAATAACAATCTCTGCTCAAACATAAACAGTTTCTGTGTAGTTTGTTGTACAAGATTTGTGCCGTCACATATACATGATGTGTTTTTTCTGGCTCTGCATTTTCATAGATCCTATGCTCAAACGGTAAATTGTGTTCACTGTATTCGTTTTCAGGAATGCTTACTGTTGAAAAATTCAGTTCCTTACACCTATCTACTCCAGAGAAGCAATTCTGAAATACTGGCGATATTACGGAACACCCACATCACAGAAACCTGCTAACAAAGGACCGGTGGTGCATAATTTTTATCTGCTATTGCACCGGTACTGCGAAAAAATCTATCGGCACAATGACGATTAAGGAAGTTTGAAGTAAAAGTAAAAGGAGTTCTGTAGAGATCGCATCCCTCAGTAAAAGTCCATTAAAGCTAGATTGAGTTGAAGATACTGTCATCAGTATAAATACACCAAGGACTTTGCTATCGTAAGCACACAGGAACTGTTATAACCACGTTATAGATTTCTCAGTGATAAAAATTTTGGAACATCTCTATGCTTGCATGAACTACTTTACAAAAAATGTGCCTTGAAAGTGAATGAAAAAATTATCAAAGACTGTCGCAAAGATATCCTCGGTGACCTACATATAGTTGTGCTGTTTCAAAGAAAAGCCTAGCGATTAACAATTACTACGCTACTGCTACATCATGGTTCCATCTCTTTCTTGTACTTCGTCTTTTCTATCGTATTAACAAAGCAGGCAGAATGACTACTTCGCACTCTGCAGCTTGTCCATAGTTAGAGGTATGCTTCTTTGGCACCCGTTCTACGCACTTACCTCGGCGTGCGCATGCCTTAAGGGCACGTCAGTAGGCTAATTCCTCAATTCTGGCAATACGCTAAGATTAACGCGGTGGTTACAGCACTTTGATACGCTTCTGACGAACCGGATTTAAATGCCACTCGTACACAATTTATTTAATCTTTACAGCGGTGACCTTTGTCAACATCATTTTTATAATCGTTGATGAAGACGACAAATATGCTCTCTTTTCACAGCTGGTGACATTTCTACGGTTCTCGAGTTAGTACTTTTACAATTTCTGATTTGTGAAATCAAGTAAAAAATGTGGCACTTCCCTCTTCCATAGGAACCGGTAAACCACGAAAGGGAAATGTGCAATCACAGGAGCAGTAGAATGTTCATTGTTCGTTCATATAAACTTGCACATTAGTATTTATACTTGATCGGTTCAACGCTAGACACTGAATTGCGCGCGTACGAGCATTGCGTAAATCCTACTGCAACCACAGGCGCTCTCCAACCGTCTGGGTGTACGAAACCAAACGAGTTGTCAGCGAATCGTTTGGTGAACACGCGGTCCGTTGCAGCGAAAGGAGCAGCCGACCGTGCCATGAGCGCGACATCCGAAAGTCAGCGTCTCCGCCGCTTACGCTGTGCGCCCCCCGTGCACGTAGCAGCTGGAATCGAGGTGCCAACTGGCGGCGCTGATTAGCGCCATGATGCAGTGCTTCGCTTCGCCTCTCCTTGATGGCAGCGCCATCTGAAAAGAACAATTATCAGGCACGTTCGTCGTTTTACTTACGAGGCCGGTAATAGAGGAGTCGGGCGCGCGTTTCCCGCCTCAGGTTGCGGCGAAACAGTTCGTGGCTCGACTCCCGCCGCAGCCGCGTCAAAGTTTTCCTGGCGATGTGATTTCCATGACTTAGATCTTGGTGGACCCTGGCATAAAACACTTTCATGTTCAAAATGTACCGGAAAGCATACGATTTCTGTATTTCTGTTTAAGCATACGCCATATCGTTGTACACCAGCAATGGTGCACGTGGATTGTAGTATATCATCCGAATTCTAAGCGGGGGACCGCTCCGCTTACCCAAATTTATGCCTGCTGTGCATACACGGCCCGTCACCAGGGAGCGCTGCATGTACTGAAAATCACGCGCGCAGTTGCTCATATTTCAATTTATCACTATCTTACATGTTGAAATATACGGCTAACCCTTCTAACCGCTGAAACGGCAGAGGGAAGTCGCAGTGGGTGCTGTCGTAAAGAAAAGCATCCGGAGGGCGCTTGCTTTCCCTGCATTCACCCCGAATAACCACCAAGAGCGATAGAAATCGGTGCAAAAAGTGTTTGAATTGATTGCTTGTTTTGTTCGTTAATACTTATAAAAACAAAAAAATGTTATACAATGTCAAGCAAAAACAAAAACTTATATTTAAATAAAAAAATAACAGTTTCCTTATTTTGTTTTTAACAAAAGTGTAAAACCAAAAACATAAATAAAATAGCCTGAAAATTTGAAATAACTTTGTATTTTTTGCGTATTATGCATGACACGGAGGAATATTAATTTTGTCGTTTCACATTAAGGTACCGAACTATATGAGTTCCAGAGTCATGTTCAAATGTTACACGAGATGTTGAAGGATTACAAAATTTCAATGTCCAAGATTATGATTGACTGTTATCTACAAAGATCACCAAGGTTATTACCTGTTAGGAATGCGCATCAGTGTTTCAATTTTCGAACGTCGACACAATGGCTATTCTCTTCATCCTGATTCCCGCCAGCTTCGTACAAGCACAGCTACTTCGTCCCATACACTGGCTGGATACCCTGGGCAACATAGCCCCCGGGAGAAAAAGCACTGACGCGGTGCTGGCTACGACGCCCGATATGTGGTGAAGGAATTGTAGGGCTTGAGGTGTCCAACATGCACTATATCAGTTGAAGGTCCATGTAGAGAAATAGAAGTAACGACGGGACTGATTTCATAGGTCACGCCAGTTACCTGACGGATGACGCGAAATGGGCCTGTGTGGAACGTGAGACGTTTGTCAGACGTTTGGCCACATGTCAAGTAGGCGACCATAGAAACACACGTGCTCCGGGAAGAAAACGAATGTCACGTTGCTTGACGTCGTAACGAACCTTTTTTAAGCTTTGTGAAGCCTAGAGGCGGATGCGAGCTATCAGACGTGCATGGTGAGCAGGGGCGATAGCCTCGCTGGCGTACTCGGTAGGGGAAGGAAGACATGGTAGCATCGTGTCCAATGGCAATGTTGGCTCACTTGCGTACAGCATTAATAAGTAGAAAATGCGGTGTTGCCTTGACGAGATGAGTTTTATGGGAAGGTGACATAGGGCAACGTGATGTCCCAATTGGGATTCTCGGCCGACACGTATATGGATAGCATGTATGTGAGCGTCCGGTTCACTCATTCTGTGAGTCCATTTCTTTATGGACGGTACGCAGTGGCGAGCTGGTGCAGAGTAGTGCAGGATCAAAAAATCTCGGCGTCAACATTTGACAAAAAGTAACGGCCTCTGTCCGTGAGTAGTTGCGGCGGGGTATCGTGGTGGAGAAATATATCATGGAGAAGACAATGTGCAACCTCAGGGGCACAGCTCATTGAAATTGCATGGTAATTCAATACCAAGTAGCATAATCAGGCGCAACCGCTATCTACTTGTTTCCGGATGGGGAAGTAGAATTTGACCAGGAAATTCCATTCCCGCGCGGGATCATGGTTAAGCCAGCACGCCAAAAAGCCGCAGAAGGCCAGTTGGGGCTGTAGTCGGCTGTTTCCGTGGTTCGCAGGCGTCGCACTTGTTGATGACATAACGTCGTACGTAACGGTAAAGGCCTGGTTGAATGAAACACCGCCGTACGTGATGTTATGTGCGTGTAAGCCCCAGATTACCAGCCGTGGGCGCGTCATAGAGTTGGTCGAGCATAGTGGGAGGTATTTGGATACTGCGAGGAGTAATGGAGGGCCATCCGAAAGGGGATAGTCACAGTATAGCACGCTACCATGGAATATGTAGTCATGGAGACAAAGATCTGTTGAAGAAAAAACGTTACGATCCATGATCTCGACAGAGTGGCGTCGTGACACTCTTCATTGCCAACGTTGAAGAAGTCAGAAATGTTCACGAAACAAGCGTCAGAATTATGTCCTGCAACATCGGGTGGGTCGAGAGGATTTCGGGAGAGGCAGGCAGCATCCTGACTTGTGGGTGACTGAAAATGAATGATCCTGGAGACCCAAATCCCAACTACCCAGCCTGCCCGTGTGATTTTTAACAAAAAAAGTCAACACAGAGCATGGTGATCTGTGATGACGGAGAAAGCGCGGCCATATAGGTAGAGACGGAATATCGCTACAGCCCAAACTAGCGCAAGGCAATTCTCTTCAGAGATGGAATAGTTGCACTCTGATGTAAACAGTAGGTGGCTCCCGTATGCAATAACTCTGTCAGGGCCTGCTTGAGGTTGGGCCTCGACACCCCCTTTCACATGGCCAGTGGCATTTCTAAGCATTTTAGATGGGGAGACAGGACAAAGTGGCCTACAACTGGTGAGGCGATAGGCAAGGCAATTGGGGTATTGACGGCGCCGAGCTGGGCAGAGTCCCACGAAAAGGTTGCATCTTTGCAGAGGAGGGCTATGAGGGGGCGATGTCAGTGACGTTCTGGATGAACTAGAGGAAGTAAGACCACAGCCCGATAAAGCTGCCTATGTCCTTGGTCGATCTCGGCATGGGTAGGTTCTTCACCGCACCAACCATTTTGGGATCGGTTTGTACTCCACAGGCACAAATAAGGTGCCTAAGAACGGTGATTTCGCGGTGGCCATAGTGACATTTCTGGTAATGGAAATGGAATCCTGCGCGCCTAGATACGCCAAGAATAGAAATCGTGCAAGGTGCCTTCCAAATGTCAGTTAGAAAACAATCACGTCGTCAAGGTAACACTCACTTATAGTTCCCTTTAAGCCGTGCGGAAGAGTGTCTATCATACGCTCGAAGGTGGTGGCGCATTGAACAAGCCAAAGGGCATTAGTTTGAATTGGTAGAGGCCGTCTGGAGTCACAAACGGGGTCTTCTCACGCTATAACAACGCAAAAGCGATCTACCGCTACGACATCTGAAATCGATCTACGAGAAGTGCTTAAGTGCATTGAGACAGTCGAGTTTGCGGAAGCAGCCCTATTTGTAAAATTTATAGTAAAAGCGAAACAAATTTGGGCTCGTTGCTAAATAACAACCGCCTATTGTGAAGTAACGACTCTGCTTCCCAATACGGTCGTGGACCACAACAACGCACAAAACGTATTATAAAGACCTTCCAGGTACCCCTCAAATGCACTTTTTTATACCAGCAAAGACATTAAATAGTTTTGCGATTTTTGGTACTTTTTTGTAGCTTCTGTTGACGACAAACGAGATGGCCGAATATTTGTACAAACGAAATTGTCGAAACAGATATCGGCCCGCAAACACCAATACAGAAGAGAAGAGCACTTGCTGTTCTTCTAGTTTGTGGACCAAAAAAATGAAGATCGTTTCGTGAATCCTAGGCGACGTATGACATTTAGACCCCTGCGGTGTTCAGCAGTGAAAGAATATTGTTGTCGACGAACAGGTTCGGTATTTTTTTGACGTACCCACCGCGGTGGCTCAGTGGCTAAGGTATTCGGCTTCTAAGTATAAGGATGTCAGTTGGATTGAAGCAGCGGTGCCACGTATTACATGGCGGCCAAAACCAAAACAAATACCTGCCTTCCAAGATTTCCGCCAACTCAAAAGAACCTCGATAGTCAAAATATATCCAGAGCCCTCCGCTACGGTATCCTCTCATTGCCCAAATGTACCTTCAGCACATTAAAACCACAATAAGCCATTCACTTACTTAATGGAGTGTACTCGGCTCTACAGAAGCTGCGTATTTTTATTCACTGGGCAACAACGTCGACAAATGGACAAAAGCACACACATCAGCTACAACGGTTTATGCCTCAACCACCGATGACGGAATCTCGAGCAATGCCGCCTTTACACCAGCAAAAAAGAACCCTAGTTGGGCCGCTAGTCAGCGGTGTTGACTGCTCTGATGGATGCCTTTCAAACCGGTTGCACAAGGTAAGCCGATTCATCAGGGGGACTCAAGAAACAGCGACAGCCGAAGTGTTTCCCTTTGCGCTTAACACTTCATTCGATGGAACAAGACAGCTTTGCGCACGCGTTCTAACCGTTCTGTTTTGCTGCGTCTCATCTGCCGCCCGTGGTCTTAACAATGAGCCGTGAACAATGAGCGAACCCGCACAATCTATTGCTCCAAATAGGACCATTCCATCCCAAACGTATCGGACAGTAGACTGGACTATTCACCATTGCACTTATAAATCCTAATCAATTGCGAACGTTTGCACGATGACAATTTTTGTCTCTGTTACAGCTACTGGAATATCCTTCCTTGGACCGCAACCAAGGTTACAGGAAATCATTTGCGAAAATAAATTAGCAAACGCACCCCGCCAAAATAAACCTCTGCTGGTAAAATGAAAACCGGGCTCTCTTGGTACAGTGCATCGACAGCTGCGTCTACCAAAATGTGCTTTGCGAGGAAACATGGCGTTTCTGGTCCAAATTGCTGCAAACGATGCATTTATACTATTTATTTGATTTTTTTGCCGACCGGCTGAGCCGGGGTGTATTATCTACGTTATACGTGGGCCAAGTGAAAAACGCGTTTTATTGTTTATGCCGCACGTGTTATCTCCTTTGATAGGGAATGTCTATCGAACTAAAGTCAATAGCAGAGAATAATCTTTAATTTGGATTGTTCTGGAGTCAATCGGCAGTTCGAGAAACCCTCGCGTTGAGAGAGAAGTGCCCACAGAGCAGACATCGCGGTATTCGATTCCCCGAGACGCGCCTTAGCAAGTCACTTTGTCGACTGCTGCTTCGCCGCCTATGTACGTTTTGGTTCTTAGGGGAGCACGAGTTCTTTCAAGTCAACTGCATCATCTTTGCCTTTGTGACATCTGGTAAGGTGCGGCGTATATGCACCCTAAACCGCTTCAAGCCGTCAACAAAGCCTAAATGGTGCCAGCCGCCGACAGCAAGGCCTAAAGCCACAGTTTCGGCTACTGCCGGATAAATAGAAGGCGGAAGGTGCCACGGCTGGTGCCATGAACAACGCATCCACAATAAACAGAGCAGCTAACACTTCTTTGTTTCTGCAGCACCCCGGTAGCCACCATCATTTCACGGCTCATGTATACGGGAGATCCTGAGGAATGGCTGGAGCATTTCGACAGGGTCCAACGTTTAACCAGAGGGATGATCACGAAACACTAAGGCATGTGTTTTCTCCCTTGAAGACACCACACGCATTGGCTCGAGAACCATGAATGTACGTTGACGACCTGGGTGTTTTTCAAGACAAAGCTTTCAAAAACGTTCACGACTCTTGTACGTGCCGAGCAGTACGTAGCAGCCGAGCAGCTGCTGGAGACACGCACGCAGCATTCCTATGAAAGCGTGCTCGTGTTCGTTGGGGAGTTGAAGCAACTTTTTCCCCTTGCGAACTCAAAAATTAGTGAGAGCTCTTCGCATGCCTTGTCCGGAACTCCCCGAAGTCTGTGGCCAAATTCGCATCTGAGGCGGCCGCGTTGGAGACGACGCTAGGAATTTGTACGAGGTAGTACGACCTCCCCACCAATGCGTTTGCTTGGAAGAGGATCGGTGCTGGGGCAGCGATCGTCTATACACTACGTGAGACAATCCACGTATTCGTCAGGGAGGAGCTTCGGAAACTTTTTCCAACGACACCGCAATCTCAAGTCACTTCACTGACTGATGTTATGGAGAAGATGTTCAACAGGCACTGGGAACTACTAGGTCATCCGAAGACCCCGCGAGCCGCAAGCTATCACAGACACCACAGCTGTTCGTCAACCGCTCTCTGCTCCAACCCGTCATCAAGAGGCGCCGCCGTACCGCCTTTCACTGTCCCCGCCCCACGTCCTAGAGTCCAATTCCAGCAGCCAAGGAAGACCGACGTCTGGCAAACTCCGACGACATTCATCCTTTTTGCTATCACTGCGGAGTGGCCGACCGCATCTATTGTAGCTGCCCGTAAAAGAAGTTCAGACTACGCGGTTTCTCCGTCGGCGCAGCTTGCCCTCTTCCTGGCCAACTACCATGTGAGATCGACGATATCTATCTCAAACCAGCTGTGACCCAGCCCGTCCTAACTGTTCGGCATTGCCCTACCTATACCAGTCGCCGAATCACCGTAGCAATGCTCCCCCAGCCCACGCGGGGAAACTAAAAGCAGCAACTGCTGGAGGAGAACTTGCACAATGACAGACAAACGAAAACCCTCCAATGACGCAAACACGCAGCTAACACCATACCCTCAGCCGGATGACCCGATCACACCATGACGTCACTCGCAAACACGACGACAGCTGAACGGTGGGACGCGTACACGACATGACCGGGCCTGCTGGTAAGAAGACGACGAGAAGGACGATGCATACTTCTGAACCGTCAACAAGGGCAAACAGGAATACAACGCCCCGACGCACCTAGAACTCGAGGAAGGCGGCGTCCGACGTCGAATTGTCCATCGACGGCTTTGATGTAGCCGCCCTCATAGACACGGGACTCGGCTAATCAGTAAAGAGCTCATCCTTCACGTCTAAGCTGAAGAAAGTTACGACCAGATAACATGGTTCGCACATACGCGCAGCAAGGCTATCGCGTAACGTCAAATGTTACGTGCACATGACGCGTCCCCATACACGGTACCACGTACTCTTCAGTGTTCGTCATTTTGCCTCACTGCTCCGGCAACGTAATTCTTGGAATGGACTTTCTGACAGACAATGGTGAAATAATTGATCTACAGACTAAGGCAGTGACTTTTCCTCTGATCACTCCTCGACGCCGGAACGGAACCCCGAGTGCCGTGCTGCTGTAAGGTCGCCGATGATCATGTCACCCTGCCACCGCTCGAAAGCTTCGTGATCCCCGTCTACTGCGAAGATGCTGCTCATGACCACGGCGCTATCGTGGAGATTTAACAAAGGTTCCTTCGTGCCCGCAATGGCTCTGCTGCAAGAGGCATTTCGCACCTAAACCAACGCCAATCCGACGTTTCGGTCACTAATTTCAGCGAGGAGTACAAGAATTTAAACAAAGGCGCTGCAGTTGCGTTCCCGGAAGAAACAGAAGAAGGAAGTGACGTGATAAATTTTGCCGAATTTGAACGCTTACACAGATGCCTTAAAGCTTCCGCATCGCTTGGACGTGAACATGGTGCTACCGCAAAAAAAGGGAACAAATATTGGCTTTGCTGCGTCACTACAGCGAGTGTATTTTGTAGAACTCAAAATTACGTGAAACACCTCTAGCAAAGCACCGAATAACAACCGAGGATGTAGCCCGACCTATACGGCAGTAACAGCGTACCACATATCTTTACACGAGCTCGATGCCATCCGGGCCCAAGTTGATGACCTGCTCACTGACGACATCATACAGCCATTAAAACGCCCGTGGGTGGAGCCAACCGTACTCGTGAAGAAAAAAGACTGTACATTAAGGTTTTGCGTTGAGTACCGGGAACTCAACTTAATCACCAAAAAGGACGTGTAGCCCCTTCCATGAGTCGACGCCACCATCATCCACCACTGTCACGCGAAGTACTTTTCTTGAATGGATATAAAGGCAGGCTACTGGAAAACACACATTGACGAGAGAGACACACACAGTACTACATTTATAACCCCAGATGGCCTAAACAAGTTTGAGGTGACGCAGTTTAGGCTCTGCACGCCGCAAACAACGTCTCAAAAGTCATGGATACTTCGCTAGCTTGCCTGAAGCGGCACACCTGCCTCGTATACCTCCACGACGCTGTGGTATCCGCCCGGACTTGCGAAGATTACATAAAACGGTTGCAGTCTGTGCTCGAGGTCATTCGTACGGTGCGTTAATGCTGGAGCTGGACCAGTGCCGTTTCGCTTACGAAGAACTGTAGTCTTCTGGGCCAAGTTGTCAACGCCGATGGAGTCCTGCCTGACCCTGCGAAAACTTCAGCCATACCGAGCTTCCCAAGACCGAAAGCCAAGAAGGGCGTGCGTAGATTTCTCGGACAGTGTTTATACTACCGGAGCCTCGTCGCAAGTTTTGCACTCATTGCAGAGCCATTCACGCGCCTGACGAAAGATAGCACCCCTACTACCTGTGAAAACGCCCAAGAAAAAGTATTCTGCTGCTGGAACCCCGCCTGCAAAATCCGCCCGCTCTCGCTCATTTCAACGAAAGCGCAGACATTAATATTATGGTGATGATGGTTGAAGGTTAAGGCGCAAGGCCAACTAGGGCAAATAGCGCCAAGAAAGTGTTTTGGTGAATAGGTGACAACTAAATTTCGTTCGTGGGAACACCAATAGAATCAATTAAAGACAATAAGCACGGCTGGTGTAAAGGGCCAAGATGAAGACAAAGAATGGCTAAAAGATAAATAAGGTGGACGCTGTATAGGACCAGGGGTAAAGCTACGGGTGGTATGACATGAGCTTTAAGTGAACTTCTGAAAGAAAGTTAAAGGTGCGCTGAACAGAAAACATGACATCGTCTCCTAAAAGTATGGCAGATGTAATGGAATATGTTGTCTGTAGAGTTCTCTGAAGTGTTTGCGTCGTATAATGTCGAGTGCTTTGTATTGAATCAGTATGTGTATCATGGATAGGCCCTCCCCACACCTGCTACTCGGTGGCTTGGAGATCCCGTGAGCAGGTGCGAGTGCGTCACATGTGTATGGCCTATCCCTAACCTAGCTAAGCTAACTTCAATGTGGCTGTTGTGTGAGTATGTAGTGTATTGTCCCAAGTGTGGTTTTCTTACGTGTAGTGTGTTGTCTGCCTGCTCGCTCCAGTCGGCTTGATACGTTTTACGCAGTTGTTTAATATCTGGCTTGAGGTCTGTGTAAGCTAGTGTTGCCAAGTCTACTGTGTTTCGGAGTGCAAGAGTGGCGGCAATTTTATCCGCCAGTTCATTTCCGCCAATGCCAGAGTGGGCTGGCACCCAACACACCGTCACCCTAAGGTTTGAAGAATAAGCTAGCATAATTGATCTGAAGACACAATGACATGGTTTTTCGATGACTTTCATCGTGACAACGCACGGACAATGCTCAGCGAACCTGTATAGATGATAGATTTAGGAATATGATGTTCAACTATGTGATTTACAACCAGGAAGATGCCATCTCCTTCTGCCGAAAAAATACTTGTGTTTGCATTTATGGCTCTACCTGCTCCAAAATTGGGTCCACGAGCAGCACAAGACACCGCGGTGAACATTTTGGAAGCATCACTGAAAAACTCTGCAGTTCTGTATTTACCCTGCAGATACATTAAATGCTGCAGAATCGCAATTCTTGGTGCCCTGTTCTTATCAAACTGCGTAAAAGACAGGTCACAGGGCGCAGATTCTATGGTGGTATAAAATCATTGGTGGGTATCTTGTGAATGTCTAAAAAGAGACCTCGTGCTCAGAAGTTTCCTCTCTACCCTAAGCGAAAAAGGCAGAGAGATGGAACAACGATTTAAAACAGTTTTTGTGAGCATGTATTATTAATGGTGGAGTTAAAAGCACGGTTAGTCAGGACCATGATTTTTGAGGCATACAACAAGTCCGTGTAAATCCTCTGGTGATAGAGGGACCATTTATCACACTCGGTGTAGAGGCTCTCTACTGGACTAGTGCGAAAAGCGCCACATGCTAGGCCAGTGCCCCAGATGTAGAACTGGGCCGAGAATTTTCAGTGCCATTTTTGTTGCAGACCCATTAACGATGCTTCCATATTCCAATCGAGACCCCACTACTCTTGTAAAAATACGTAAGAGGAGTTGCTTGCCGGTTCCATAGGACTGGTGTGGCAATATTTTAAGAATGTTGAGAGCCTTGAAGCATTTATGTTTCAATTGTTTAATGTGAGGGATGAACGTAAGTTTTTCATTCAACACCACGCCTAAAAGCTTGTGTTCCTTCTGCACAGGAATTTAAACGCCATTAAGGGTACTGTCTGGGTCCAGATGGATCCGACGTTTCCTGGAGAAGACAGCAGAGGGGCTTTTTTCTGGGTTAAGTTTAAAAGCGTTCTTGTCTGCCCAGCTGGCACGTTTTTGACACCGAGCTGGAATTCACGCTTACAGATGGGCACATTGCATGATGTTAAAGATACCTGGACGTCGTCTACATACATTGAATAAGAAATGGTAGATGGCAAGGCCTCCTCAAGGGAGTTCACCTTAACTATGAACAGAGTGCAGCTTAGAACTCCACCTTGCGAACGCCGTTTTCTGGCACATGAAGCCTTGAGAGTGCGTTACCTACTCTCACGCGAAATGTTCTTTCGGACAAATAATGAGCAAGCCTGTTCATCATGTTGCCTGAGACACCAAATGACTTCAGGTCACTGAGAATACCGTACTGCCAGGCGGTCTCATAGGCCTTCTCAAGATCAAAAAGCACCGTTACGCAAAACAGTTAATGAATAAAAGCATCTCTTATGTAAGAATCGAGAGCGACGGGCTGATCGTTTGTGGATCGCCGTGCCCTGAAGCCTGCCTGGCAGCTCTCGAGAAGACCATTGTACTCAAGAAAGTACACGAGCCTCCTGTTTATCATCTTCTCGAGGAGCTTGCACAGGCAGCTTGTCAAAGGAATGGGCTCATAACTGGCAGGAGAGGAACGGTCCTTTCCGTCCTTCAGGGACGCCACTACTATGAGATCCCTCCAAGATTTTGGAATGAGCCCCGACAGGCATATGTTGTTATATAGGTGTAGGGGTGTTTCAAGGGTGTCTGAGCGTAGGTGTTGTATCATGCTGTATGTTATTTTGTCCTCACCTGGAGCTGAAGGCTTACATGTGGTAAGGGCTGCCTTCAGCTCATGAATTAAAATGGAGATCTGTAGTACGTGTGCGACTTCTTGCTATCATGCAGGGACTTCTTTTCTGCAGATGTTTCGTGTTTCATAAAAGTGTTTGTGTAGTCTGTTGAACTGGACACGTATTCGAAGTGTTGTGGTAGAGTGTTAGCTTTGTCTTCGAGTGTGATCCCTGTTGTACTAAACAAGGGCAGGCTGTGTGTGGGTTGTCCTTTGAATTTGCGTATTCGTGTCCAGACTTTGTGTGTGTCCGTGTACCAATTAATGGATGTCAAGAAGGTGTGCCAACTCCCTCGTTTTGCCTCACGGCGCGCACGTTTACCGAACGCCTGGGCCCATTTGAACAAAATAAGGTTACTCGACATGGGGTACCGACGAAAGATACCCGAGCCTTGTTCTGGGCCTCTCGCACCTGCCTACAGTCCTCATTCCACCACGGCCTCCTCTGGTGGCTCGGGGCACCAGAGGCATGGGGAATGGACTTTTCGGCGGCGTCGAGGATGTGCGCCCTGAGGAGTTGGGTAGCGTCTTCAACGTGTAGATGTCAAAGCGTAATTTTTTAAAACATGCACAACTGTCGTACGGAATGAACAAGCTGAGGTGTTCGTGCAGACGCGAATCCAAAACCCTAACGCAGGTGTTGCAGTGTTCGTTGAGGAGATGAAGATGCTGTTCCATTGAGCTGAGGCCGAAATGGCAGAAGAGAAGAAAGTGAGCTTTCTGGTGCGGGGAGCTAAACAACAGCACTTCGCTGGGCTCATGCGAAACAGGCCTAAAACCATTGCAGAGTTCCTGACAGAGGCTTCGGTGATCGAGAGGATCCTGGACATGCGTTCGAGGCAATACGATCGACAACTCACCGCGATTTTGGCGAACCCCTTCAGCGCCCCTGGATTCGCGACGGAACACTTGCGGGAAACGATCCACGCCATCGTTCGCAAAGAACTGAAGAGGCTTTTTCCAACCAGGTCACAACCCCAGATTGCTTCCATGACCGACGTGATCCGAGTAGTCCAACTCGTACTGGAGACTTCTACTCCGTCGGAAGCACCCCGCGAACCACAGGCGGTGATTTGCGCCGCGGCTGTTTCGTCGACCCCGACCTGCTCGAATCCGTCGTCAAGACGCCCCGCCGTACCCCCGCCCAGTGTCGGCCGCCCGACTCCCTGTATTCCGAAACCAGACGCCAAGGAAGACGTAAGTATGGCGAACTCCCGACAATCGTCATCTGTGCTACCCCTGCGGAAAGGCCAACCACATCTACCGTCGCTGTCCATACAGGAGGCTCGGACTGCGTGGTTTCTCTGTCGACGCACCTCGCCTTCTCCCTGGCCAACGACGGCGTGAGATCGACGACTACCTATCTCAAACAAACCGTGGCCCAGCCCGTTTCACCCGTTCGCCGTCACCATACCCGTACGAGTCACCCAACCACCTTAGCAATTCTAACTTCACACGGGGAAGGTCCCCCAGCCCACGCAGGGGAAACTAAAGGCAGCAACTTCTGGAGGTGAAGTTGCACAACGGCGAAAAAAAACCCTCCAACGACGCAAGCGTGCGCCGAAGACCGTGATTCACGACATGGAAATTTGCGAAGTGTATTATTGCTGAGCACGAGGTAGCGGGTTCGATTCCCGGCCACGGCGGCCGCTTTTCTGTTGGGGGCGAAAAGCAAAAATACCCGTGTGTACGATATTTCGGCACACGTTAATGATCCCCAGGTGGTCGAAATCAATTCGCAGCCCTCCAGTATGGCGCGCCTCATCACGTGCGTTGCGTCGGCGCGTTAAACCCTACAATCAATCAATCGAAAGTCTACTGTGGGCTCAAACGTCGGGCTGAGTGTAACTAAGGTAAGAGAAGAGGTAGGAGAGAGAGGATAAGGGCCCTTAGCGAAAAGTAATACGTTTGAAATGCCTACGAGTATGCTTGAAGTGCACTTCAAATATGCTTTGTGTTTGTACATGTATTACAAGTGCATTAAAAATTGCATTTTCTCAATTTTTAGTAAGTATAACAATACATAAGTAAAATTCTCAAAAAATGCAGTGCTTTTAAGTACCTTACAAATAGATTAAGAATGTGCTGAAACTCACAAATGCGTGCTTAAGGTATTCAGAATATATTGAAAATGTACTTCTCCCCGCCAAACGGTCCCGGTGTAAACGCACTGTAAGCATTATAAAAATACCCTTCCCTAACTACATATAGAGCAGCCCTATGAGTATATTTTAAAGTGGGCTGAAGCATAAAAATATACTCCGAATATATTCAAAACATATATCAAATGCATTTTACGTTTCTGGAACAAACATGGTAGAGATACACTCTCAATGCAGGAAAAATATATACTGCAAATACATTTTAAATGTATTAAAAAAGCTTTGCCGAGATACATTTCGAATACACTACAGGGGATGCTTCAGTTGCTGAATCGTAAGATTCACGTAAAGCATATCTTAAGTGCCGGATAAATTACATCTCAAATGAATAAACGTACTGAGAATTTCTCCTCGGTGTTTATCTTTAATAACATAAAAAGAGGGAGATACTTTCACTTACTGCGCTGTGTAAGGCAGGCATACATATAAGCTCTCCGTATTTGAGAGAAACTCGGCGTACAAATATTTATGCGGCGGTGTTCCAACGCAATCGGCAAAGCAAAAGCATCTAATTTAACTAGTATATATTTTTATGAAAACACTTAAACTTTGCCACCGTTGTTACGACGGTATTGCTGTGGACGCTTTCAAAATTTTGTTTTTCTGAAAAATACTGGCGTTAGGTGGACAACGGTGGCTATGCTTGCGAGGGCGAGCAGCTCGGCGCCTCTCACTGGCGCCCACTACCTCCTCCTCTGTGCCCAGGAGTGCGGTGAGCGGTGCACCCCTCATTCGCGTTTTGTCTGCCCTCGCTGCGTTTCTTTTGACTATCTTGTGGTGTTACAAGTTTTCGGACTCCTCAATGCGCGTTCGTCGTGCGGACGCAGTCTCAGCTTGGACGGCGCGTTGCAGCTGTGTTTTTATGAGGATTGCCGTCTAGCCAAAGTAAGCACCATTTACCAGTTATTTGCGCGTACAGCCTTGTAATCAAAGAGGGTTAACGACTTTTATGAAATCCGCACGTGGTTGTTAAGCTTACCTTCTCCACGAGAAAGATTTCCTACCGTAACTACTCCTTGCAAGGGAATGTACTCACAAATCAACGACAGCAAGAAGACTTAAAAAACGGATTTTAGTGTTTTCTTTTTTGTGATTCATTCTTAGCTCGGGCCTGTTGATTGGTCGGGTTACTGTTGCTAAGAGTTTCCTTGTAGATCGAGTTATTCCGTTCTGAGCTCATTGAGGACTAACACTTGCAGTAAACCCATAACACCCAGGAATGTTTTTAGCACAGCCTGTTCACAGAAAGTCCGCCGCCCATGTTTACGCGCTTGAGAAATTTGGGAAGTGTATTCATGCTGAGCACGAGGCCGCGGGTTCGATGCGCGGCCGCGGCGGCCGCTTTTCTGATGGAGGCGAAAAGCAAAAACTCCCGTGTGTACGAGATTTTTCCGCACGTTAAAGACCCCCAGGTGGTCGAAATTAATCCGGAGCCTTCCACTACAGCGCGCCTCATCGCCTGTGTAGAGTCAGCGCGTTAAACCTTACAAAGTGTGAGAGGGAAAGAGGTGTCCCACCTGCACTACATGAGTATCGCACCCTACAAACAATACAAACAACACAGCAACCACCGTACGCGGAAGGAACCCAGTTTGTGGCATACATGCATCCGACTAATGCGCATGCCCGGGCCATACGGCGAGAAATAAATAGCCTTCGCGAATTTTGTCTGCCGCATGTCGCCATTCTGTCAAATAAAGCCATGAAAGAGTTTATGCCGTGTGTTTGGAAGTGACCAAACGTGTTAAAAGCCACCCACGTAATCTTCAGTGCAAGCGGCTGTAGCGACAGTAAGTGCTTCATGCCAAGGGACTTAAAATGGTTTGTCCATCTAAGACAAACTGTATGAGAGTCGCCGCTAAGTTGCCGCTGGGAAACGTCACCCCTCGGTTCCCAGAACGGGTCCCCCGGCCGGGTTCGTCTCTTTGGTGCCTTGGATCGCTCCCCCAAAACTTCGCGTAAGTTCAGGACGTTTCCTCTTTTGTGTTTCCTAGCAACTTTTTTCATCCTTGCTGTATTCATTTTGTAGCGCATTCACGAACACATATGCACGCTACGAGGGGCCCTTAGGCCGTTTGTGGTCGAGTGAGAATTTCAAAAATGTGCCAAAGGCACCGCAAAACAGCAAGTCTAGAGCGGGTGCGCGTGAGCTGCATTGTGGTTGTGTGTGTTTAGAAGCCGCAATTGCTGATTTGCGTCTAAAGAGTGTACTTAAACGAGTTTCTTTTAGGTGTCTCGAGTTTTATGAAGCCACTAATTTTTACTTGATGGTCCCTGACGCTAACAGGTGTTTATCTGGTTTTTGTATGTTAACGACGCGAACATTTACAAATATTTTCCGCGTTGCTCCCTAATTAAATGATTACGTTGTCTGTTTACAGCAAAATTATAGAATTACCAGTGATGTGCGGCGAAGAGCAAAAATACACTTTTTCTTGCTTTGCTTGTTTTTATCGCTTCGGTTAGGTGCCTACCATATTAGAGCTTGTAATTTTAAGGACGGCTTTAAAGTTTTCTTTTTTCTGGAAATAAACCTACTTTGCCAGTCCTTTGAAGAAATTGTTGAGTGCTTACGCCAATCTAATGACTTTTATGTAAGCTTTCTACTACAATCTTGCCCATGAATTTTTAAGCTGTTTCGCTGTGCAATATTTTTAGCACGTAATCTCCGAAGAAGTTGACGCCGAAATACGGAACAGATAACAATAAATATAGTTATAAGGTTACTATTTATTTTATTTTATTAGCGTCCTGTGAGGTCACAGACCACTTTTGTCCAAGTTAGCAGAAAAACTGGAATGGCTACCATTTCAAGTTAACTCAAGCGCCTAAGAAATTGAAGCAGCGTAACGCTAAGGGCTCTCTTGCATGTTTGGTATCATTGTTATCTTATCTGTGTTTTTTTCTCCTATTTTTTCTAATTTTTATCCCTAGACAATCTCTAAACAAAAGCCTCCCCCTCAACAACCAGTCTTTCTTTATAATAGTATTGAAGATACAATGTCGCTGCCGCATGACGATATAAACTATGCTTAACATTACATACATTCTCTTACGTCCCTCGAAGGGGCATTTGTTTTTATGACGGTTTTTTTTAAGGGCAACCTAAAAAATCCTTGCTCACGAGGAACGTTGGTACGGCTAGAGAAAAGGCCTGATTGGTTTGAAATTTATTTGCCTCTAAAAAAGAAGTGTTTCCTTAATATTTTCCCCTATTTTCTTTTCTTTTCACTGCAGGTGCTGGTGACATTTCCCGCGTGGAGAATCCGAAGTACGAGTACTCTGATGCACAACGCTGCATCTGCGCTGGCTGCAGAGGTGGCTGAAAGGCATTCATTCCTGCTGCTTAGCAATGGCGAAATTGGCCACTTTGCTGTTATGTACAATAAACAACTTTCAAACTCACAATCTGTGCGCATGCATGCAGTTCTTTTCAGTCATTTGCTGGCCCGCAATCAGAGCATGGCCGGTTTACATTTTCACAATGGAGCGTATCTTTAGACTAGAGCCTATTGAACTGTTCGAAACAACAAAATGAAATTTTCTAGTTGAACGTTAACAGTTACCCCTAAGACACATTGCAAGGCATCTCTCAATCTATTTACGGTTTTATTTAGTATACATTAGTAACACATTTTGAGTATATTTGAAGCAGGGTTTTCTGTGCATTTCAAATGCAATACTAATGCATTTTCCGCGTATTTAAAATTACATTTTCTGAGCATTTTAATGCATTAAATACATATTTCCAATGTTAATCCAAGGTTAACAGCCTGCTGTACGGCATGCACGGCAGCAGCCTTGGGCGGGCTCCCTCTGCCTTGTATATAATAATCTGAATCAGACCACTGGTAGGCCATACATATTTGGCCAATGGTAGACCATATATGCTTGGCCAATAGCCGGCCATACTTCTTTGGCCAATTTTAGGCCATGCGTAGGCCAATGGTCGGTCAGCCAATGGTATTAGCGGCCATAGCAGATTTGCCAATGAATGACAGCCAAGCCAAGGACCATTGTGACTAAGGGCCAAACACTTTGGCCGAAGATTGGCCGGGAGGAAAAGGGCTGGCCAATGTTCTTTGGGCAAAGACTGGCCGCACATGCTAGTGCTGCGTGCGATGAGATCGCACCTCAATGTCGCTGCTGCTTTCGCGGCCCGTTCACACGTTAGATTCAATGTTTCAATGCGTTGAAAATGCATATTTAGTGCAGCAGTCCTCTGTTGCAAATGTGGTGTGTTTACAATAGTTTTTTTGCTTCAGACGCGATCTTATTGTGGCACTATCGATCTGTATAAGCGGCAGGATTGTGTCACAGGCCGGCATTGCGAAACCGGCAAGCACCCAGCCTGTAGTGGTTCCACTGTCCTGAAACTTACTAACAGTGCCTCCGTAAGCAGCGTTTTTTGAGATAGCCATGCTACTGCTATACTCTACGATGTAAATCAAATCGCCTTTGTGGTCTCTCATTATCTAGCAGACTACGCATAACGGACAGCACGCCAGTTAGGCTTGCAGATATCATACCTTATATATAGTCACTACATTTGAAAAGCCTGTTCGGCAGGAATTCAAGGAACATGCTACGAGAAGTATGATGTGCAAAAAAAATTATACTCGGGGATCAGCACATGACAAAACATTTATTGCTGGGGCGTCGTGCAGTGAGGTAAGCAGTTCCAAAAAATTCATCTGCTACATTTATCCTCTGAGAGCACAGTGGACACGTGCTCATAGAGTAATCTGCTCCCGCGACTACACGCTTCTCGGAAACATCGTCATCTCACACAGGGAGCGGAATCTAGCGCGAACGAAAATTGGAAAGCCTTAAGAGATACCCCTCTCTTCCAAAGACACCTTTTATCGCTTGCGAAGTGCTTACCTTGTATATCTCAAAATATGCGTCCGCCGAGTGAGCAGCTGTTCGTTGCAGTCGAACAGCAAAAGGAAAGTGTTCGCGTAGCTTGTGTATGTGAGTAATAAAACGTTCATTCCTTGATTTACTTCGCATTCATGTTTACACAGCTATAGTTGAACGTCCACCTCCTCCGCCAATGTGTAGAGAAATAGCGCATTTTTCGACTAGAATGCCCGGGCAGCACTACTTGGCATAGGTTTAGACAAATGTCTTTAGCATTTCGGGATCTGCAATAGGTGTGTTAATTCCCGCATGATCTATTTTATTTCTTCCAGCCTTGCGGGCCAATGTCTTTTCAATGGTTCCATTACTTCCCTTGGTTCTTGCTATAAGGCATGAGTGTGTCCATTCTTAACGACACAGAGCCTTAGAATCTACACAACATTTTCTGGCGGCATGTATTCCCTTGAAAGGAACAACTTATTGTCAGGTATTGGGTTGCCACTTTCCCGAAGCATATTTTTCTACGACGTATACATTCGAAAAGAAGCCGCATTCGTTGCCCGCGCTGCAAAGCAAAACCAACCTTTTACTGTGACAGTATCAGGTATAAACGAGGCCACAAAAGAATTCACTTATGTGTGACGTATTCAGGAGCAGGCAGTGGTGGTATGCTGCCCCCATCACTTACGGCCGTTAAAGCGGTCTAGAAGCTCACAGAACCGCGTCTCCGGATAGTTCTCGTGGGCGTTAGAGCCCTCTACCAAGACGCAGCTGCTTTTGAAGTGCCCCGATAAAAATATTTGCTTACAGACGTCACCATACGAGGCTTTTATTGCGAGGGAAGGCAAAAAAGAAGCGCAACAAACCAAAACGCGCGTCAGCCTTATCAGCTGCGCTGCTGTGCCGCGGAGAAGCGTGTGCGGGCAGCACAGCGACATCGAACCTCAATACTTATAGCGAAACGTCATTGTCTCTAACCAACAATCTAGATTGTGATGTAGAAAGCACGTACAAGTCAACATAATTTAACCACGAAAATCGTCAATATGGCTAAAGCTCAATACAGGAGATCTCAACCGGGCCCCAGGTTCCCTAAACATCTTTCTCCACAGGCTGAAACACTTCTATTTTTAATGAAAAAATGTCGCGGTAGACAACGCTGAAATTAATCTTTAATAGCAGATCGGCACTACAACAGAGCTTTAACCAATTGAAAATGGTCAAATTCTGATGCTATTGCTGTCTCAAAATTATCTCGTAATCACACTCGAAAAGCGCAGCGCTGCCAATAAAATCAGAGCGGAATCTTCTTGCCGAAACATCATGCTGATGTATCACTTCATCACTGCCTGCATTGTGAAATTAAGTATTTTTTACATGTACGCGCTAGGGGACTACACGAGTTCTCAATGCGTTTTTGTGCAGTCGCTTATAAATTGTTCCTGTGGCCGACAGACGTGCTCAGATGCTGTAAGAAAGAGAAACCACGAATAATCCATTTAATTGCCCATAGGTCCTTCAGGTGGCGTAAATATGCCAGTATCAGAATGACCATATAATGCATGGTGCTCCTGGAGGTATCTTGTGTAGTTGACCAATGACGTTATAACGGTCGCATTTCTAAACAGGAAGAGCTGCCACGCGGAGGCGTTTGTAAGTAAACGTTATGGCAACATTTCGGGGAGCAATGTGCCGTACATCCGCGCAGAGCTGCGGCACTCTACTACTTAATATTTAGAGAGTCGAAAACTCGGCGGCTCTCATGTGTGAAAAGACTCTCTCAAATATGCGAGTGTTGCTCTGGAGGAATGGTGCCGTCGTTCCTTCTTTAGAGGGAAAGGTGATTTCCTGAGAGCGATGTCGTGCAATTGCATACCAACTACTGTAACTGCAGAAATCTAAATAAGAGTGCCGGGCAGAAATATTTATTCGTGACACATGTATACAGGATGGGTATGGAAAGACACGGGACGGCGTTAGCGCCCCTTGAGTGTCCATGTTGCATCAAGAGGGCTGGATTGCCGCGCTAGAAGAAATGACTATTTACAAAATTATATCCTCTTTGGGGATTTCACACGACAGTCACCACCCTGGAGGCACAAAAGTGTCTCATCTCCTTCAGGGTGCTTCGCGCGCACACACACATAGTTCTGTATGCATTGTCACTCTGGTTGGTGTTTCGGGAACCTACACGACGCACACACTTTTAGTTGGGTTGACTCGTTCTCAATTCACTAACACGCGTGCCTCACACTCGCACAGCACGTGCACGGTTCGTCGGGATGAGTCGTTTACGGTTGATCTCCGGCACGCGTGCCGCAGTGCCACACTTCTTTTAAACGAACCCAAATATTTCAAGTGCGCGTATTTCTGTACATTTCTGAAGACATAAAAGCTGCTTCAATATCATAAAAAAAACGTAAGGCCTTTGAAAATTAAAACAACATTTTTGCAGTTTTTTCTTTTTTTCTTAGCTTTTTAGAAACAGTTATTACGTGTGAAAGTTTATACAATGTTTTTTTTCGTAACGTTCAGGTAGCGAAAATGCTTCTTAAAATTTTTTGCAACATAATAAACTTCTCTATTGATCTTAAACAGGATTATAAAAATAAACGAACTTTTTAGTCAACGATTTACTTTTTTTATGCCCATAGAAAGCATGAAATCTACGAAAACAGACGACTTTCGTAATGCATGAAAATTAAAAATCTCAAACCGCCCGGGTTCAGCCATTTGGTCACCATACAGTTTAACGGAACATTCCTGGGGCACTGGCTATTTGGGGCGCACGGGCGCACCCACTAACCATAGCAGACACCATTTTAAAAGTTTAACGTGGCTACCATTTTTTTTTTGTGTTCACTTCCTACGTGATGAAAAAGTATAGAACAACTTCTATTCATCAGCAAATCTTTAAAAGAGGAGCTTGATATTGCTACACTGCCATGTAATTTCCATTTCCGCGAACAATAATTCCCTAGGCACCCCGAGCCTTACAAGCGTCACGGCTTCTATGCCACGATTTGCTGTAAAAGAGAACGTCGCGGTGTGTGTATGGGCAGCCGTCACATTCAAAGTCGCACCTTCTTTAAAAGATTGATTTTAACATGAAGTACATACATATAGTCGCTGGTATATACCTTTGAAATGACCACCAGCACGACGTTCATGATCAGAGCAGTCTGAAGGTTGCCTTTGCAAACCACGTTGTTCATGGCCAATTTTGCACTATCCTGTCTTTTTCTACGTAAGAAGCCCTTGCGTCTCCATTTTAATCAATTTCCTCATGCGGCATTAACGTGGCAAGAGAAAATCGGTTCTCCATTTAGCCCTGAGCATCACCGGCGGCAACGGTGCAGAAATGACGGCCGGTACAGTTCCCATGACATCTGCTGAGCCAGCAGAAGAACTTTCATCACTCTGGCCACCACCACTTGAAATGACTACATCACAGTAATGACCGACTTCTAAGCCTGCTGCCATAACCTCCTGGTAAGTCGCGTAGCACCCGCGGCCCTCATAATTCGGAAAATTATGTGCCAACTCCCAGAAATGCACAACATCTTGACCCCCGTACAGAACTCCTTCGAGGGAAACGTAGAGGCAAAGCCGCTGCCCAAGGTCATACCCACGCAACCACGGAAACCGTTTCTCAACAAGGCGAAGACACTCCGCCTGTCGCCCTCCCAACAAGCAACTCATACTTCACACATTGATAGCCTCGCACATTACCGCTACGAAAGACGATAGCTCTCCTCACCACATCCCCATTTATCCACAACTGATATGACTGTATTTCACGAGGATTGCTTTACGGGCTAATTCGTGATGCATATTAAAAGGGTTACTAGGCCACGCAGACGGGGACGCGCAAGAAAGTAACGACAGGACAACGCGCTGAACTACAACTACAATTAAGCGAGGAACTGCAATTGTAGCTATATAGAGATCTGTACAGTTGCCGGGACATCCAGGATAAGGCCGACCCAGAAAGCTTTTAAGAGGACATAGACTAACTAACATAAAATAAACTTTTCGCCACATTTACATTTCCGTCAACATAAAGAAAAAGCAGGGTTTCATAAAGGTTACTCAACAATTCCCATATCACGCATTACGGAACCAGGCTGTAGACGGGCATTTTGTGAGTATACTAGAGGATTTTAACAATGGGTCTACAGCTACAATCATTCTCCATAAGGAGAGTAGCAAAATACCAATAAGGAGGGGC
This sequence comes from Haemaphysalis longicornis, assembly GCF_048455015.1. NCBI lineage: Eukaryota > Metazoa > Arthropoda > Arachnida > Ixodida > Ixodidae > Haemaphysalis > Haemaphysalis longicornis. The sequence goes on along the minus strand of NW_027526233.1, from coordinate 96,892,533 downwards.
GTCAGACAAGTAGACCCGATCTCTCCAATGTTATTCAGAGCATGTTAACACGAAGCACTCAGAACATTGGATTTGGAATTGGTGGGAGTCAGGGATATTGGAGAATACCCCGGTAACCTCAGATTTACTGATCACGTTGCCTTGCGAAGTAACTCGGGGGACGAATTGGAAAGCATGCTAACCACACTGGAGAGAGTAGCAGCTCGGCTTGAAAATTATTATGCATAAAACTAAAGTAATGATCAATAAGCTCAGGACAGCGCAGCGGTGTGAAATAGCAGGCGAGACAGCGGTATTGGTAAGCGAATATATTTTCTTAGGGCAAGTTGCTACCCCGGATCCCAACCATGAGGCAGAAATAATCAGAGGGATAAGAGTGGGGTGGAGTGCATTCGGCAGGAATTCTCAGATAATACATGGCAGCCTACTATTTTCCCTGCAGAAGACAGTGTATTACCGCTGCATCTTACTGGTACTAACCTACGGGGCAGAAACTGGGAGGCTCACTCATAGGGTTCAACTTAAATTGAGGACGACTCAGCGAGCAATGGAACGGAAGATGATAGGTGCAACATTAAGGGACAAGAAGAGAGCGGATTGGGTGGAGGAACAAATGCGTGTTAAGGACATGTTAGTAGAAATTAGGAAGATGAAATGGATGTTCGCAGGACATGTAATGCGAAGGCAAGGTAACCGTTGGTCATTAAGGGTAACAGCGTGGATCCATAGGGAAAGCAAGCGTGGCAGGGTGCGCAAGAACGTTACATGGGCAGGTGAGATCAAGAAGTTTGCGGGGATAAATTGGTCGCAGTTTGCACAGGACCAGGATAATTAGAGATTGATGGAAGAGGCCTTTGCCCTGCAATGGGCGTAGATAGGCTGGTGATGTAATGATGACTGAACCATTGATCTTGTCTATGTCGTCAAGCAGGTGAGAGAAGGAACAGCCGACTACACTGATCCTCTTTACTTGGCATTTATAGATTACGAGAAAGCGTTTTCATTCCGTATTCACATAAGCCATGCTAGAGGCACTGAAGGTCCGGGTTATAGAAATGATCTGCATTAGACTTCTTGAACACATACCGTATATCCTCGTGAGACCCGACTAACAAACAGCCGCGTGTAGTTGCAGAAAAAATGTACATAAGCCCATTAGACCCAGGAAATCACAACAAAAAAGTTTTATTGATTTAAAATTTGGCATTGGCCTACCATGGCATGTGCAATATATTTACCACCGGGATTCAGTGCACAAAAAAAATCATTTATTGCACGTAACAAAAGAAACGACAGTTCTCCAGCTGGAAATTCTAGCTATGAAACTGCTTGAAGCAGTTTCTTGAGGAAGTTAAACAAAAAAAACGTCGCAGCGAGGGCACCGAAACTTCGTGCGTTGAGAGCATCCGGGGTTACGGCACCTTGATCGTGACTTTTATTCAGAAAGCTCGGGCATGTGTCTGGGGCCCGCTGTCCTGAAAGAGACAGGAGGCATTGGTGCTGTCGTGGTAGCAGATTGTTTGGGTGGCGGTTCTTAGTCGCTTTCACAAACGTTCGGTTCCTCTCTCAGCAAATGGTGAGCAAGCAGCAGTTTGAAATCCATCAGTTTGAGCCGGTTTGTGTTTGCGACTTGCAGCAGTCTACAGTCTTCTTTGTACTGCAGTCATGCGTTGAGCGCAGTGACGTCTGCAAGAAAGCAAAGAGTGCTCACAGTCTAGCGCTTTCTCCTGGCCATGATGGGGTAGAGACTGACCATTCTATCACAGAGGTCCAGCCCTCCCATGTTATTGTTGTACGCTTCGGGTATAGCAAGTCGAGACACGTCTTTGTAAATCTTTCTTTCTTACACCATCTCTTACATTTCCCCACTGGCTCCTCCCCAACCTGCGAGAAAGCAAACGTAATGGGCTTATGGCGAATCCACTTTATGAGGCAAATGTCATCGGCTTCATTGACTCTTTGGAAAAAGGGAACGCGGCCTCTCTTTACAAGAGTCTTGTCTTAGGGAAGCTTCGCCTCATTTGGTATCCGGTTCTTCATGATCGTGCCTGTTGTCCGGAGGTTGTCCTTCGCTAGACGCTTGAGCAGCGGTGCAGTGGTGAAAAAGCGGTCAAAATACAATGCACTGCCTGCTGGCATGGACTGCGATAATCACAGAATTGCTAGAGCACCCATTCAAAGGTCAGATGTGTTGGCCACCAATGAAACCTTGCCCTGATAAATCTGAAAGTCCAGTACCATACTTCTAGGGCTGGCGAGAGCAAATTTCTTTAGCCCTGTAGGGTGTCCCTTACCGGGCACGTGCAGCTTCAGTGGCGTTTTCCCAGTGAACGGAATTATCTGCTCATCGATGCTCGCTGACGGGCTTCTTCGCAGCTTGAGGCTAGCCGACCAAATCATCTCAATGAAAGGTCTCAACTTCCACAGACCGTCGGTTTTCTTCTCATCGTCATTGACGTCCAGGTCATTCACAGCTTTTATGTTGCTTCACAACAAAAAGAAGCGGTCAGGGGTTAACACATCTGCAATTTCTGCAAGGCGTGTCGGCCCTGCACAGAATAGACGGATTTGCGGTTAGCCTAAGCAACTCATCATGAGCGTTGCGACAAAGAAATTCTTGATTTTTAGAGCGCTCGAACTTAACGCAATCCCCTTCCTCTGGTGGTAGGTGACATCCGTCATTTCATAATTTTTTTCATACATTTCATCGAAAATATACTGGTTAAAATAGTCACAAGGTGTCCAATTTGCGCGAGAATCTGGTTCACTGTCCGGTTTGTGAGCCACGGTCGGAAGGGATGGCAAAAACTCTGTGCCTCGTTGCCAGGAGACTGGTCTTCCCGCGCTTGTGGACGGCGCACATTCGCAATCTTCGTCGTCCGACTCTTCTGAAAGAAAGGATAAAAATCTGCAGCGCCGTGTTTTACTTTTTAAAGGCTTGTATTACCCAACCCACCTGAAGAGGAAGCATCTGGGAGGGGTGTTTGTAGAATAGCAGTGTCCTGTTCGTCTTCTGACAAGTCGAGATTCGATGTGTGCTGAGAAGCAATGACTTAAAAAATCGCCTCCGCACTTTTCAGACGCAGCCCTAGCACAGTCCAGAAAATCTGAAATTGGTAACGTTGTATCATAAACCAAAAAATGCTTAATTGGGAGAGATCAATATCAATTTACTGCTCGGTCATAGTAACAGTACATACGGCGCACACACTCCAAAATTCCTAATACAGTAGCTCTCAATAAACCGAACTTCAAGGGACCGAAAAAATTAGTTCTGTTTAACAAGAGTTCCGTTTACTGGTACGGATTTGTGAATGTGCAAATTATTTGCGTACACACTCAATTATTACAATTTCCTGGAAATCTAAGCACTACATCGTGAACGTAGCTGATAGGTTTTCACAAAGCAAGAAAACTACAAGAAGTTTGGGCACAGAATTCACACAGTTTATTTGGCAACAATGAGTCACTGTGCACTACAAAATGCATCCACTGTTTTTGTTTGAGTCCTTGCAACTGCACCCCCATGGAGGCTAGACGCCTAAACTTCGCGAGTTCTTACAAGCCACCGAATTTAGAAGCCGAGAACGCGGTAATGAAGTGCGAATATAGAACCACGAAGCACGAACGAGGCGGCAGGAGCATGAGCTCTGTAACCTGGGCGTCTTGAACCGAGACCGAACGAGTGTAACAGGAACTGCGATGTTGCATTCGTTGCGCTAACACGTCTTACCACAAACGAGACGAGGCTTACGAGGTCAACGAGGCTAAAAAAACATGGAAGAAGAAAGAACGAAACAAAAACAAAACAGGATTCTCATGCCAGTAGGCTTCAGAAGTTCAATTTCTGGTTTCGTGTACACGAGGACGCGGAAATTTTAGTTCCGTCTACCGAAAGATTTTTAAAGTTATCTGATTTTTAAAGTTATCTGAATACAAAACCAAATACCTTACAGGCCATTGTTCTGTTTGAGCGGTAATTCCGTTTAAGCGATTTCCGTTTATCGAGATTTTACTGTACAGTGTACCTCGATCTAAGTGTGCAATGAAATGCACGCTAAACAATTCAGCGCGACAACAAACATAAAACGCGTTTGCGCGAAATAAAATTGACTTCTAGATGATCCCTACACTATAAAGAATCAATTCAACACAAATTTCGAACTATTCCGTAAAGCGGTAAGAAAATAAGAGCATCTTACTTCGCCGGGCCGAGTAGAACGACTTCACGGGAACGGAGACCATTGTCAAAATGGCGCACAAAAAGAACCACGCAGTCGAGTTCTCTCACTCTGCGCTAGATGGCAGTACATGTCTGTGCAATTCTTTGCACAGGCGGTCTTTGCATCTACGGCTGTTGGAAGACCGCTACGGCGCCGAGCACGAGTGTGCTATATATTTTACAGTGGTTATCCCGAGGATATGAAGAATGGACAAGCCGGATAACCGTCCACCTTGCCGAGCGATAAATTTCCATTGAGAGAATGAGTATAATGGGGAAATACGAAGGCGGCAAAACTCTTCACAGCATATCTGGAGGGGCTAATTAGAAAACGTAATGTGAAAACGCAGGATTCTGGGTAAACATGTAATACTTGCTCCATTTGTGGTTTCCGGACGACGTAGTGTAGCTGAGTAAGACCGCAAAACACCCACAAACAATGCTTGAGGACCTACAATCAGAAAGCACGGCCGTGGTGCTAAAAATCAATAAGGGTAAATATAAAGTAATTAATAGCGAGCATTTCAAAAGCCTCCTCTTTAAGTTAGGAAGAGAAACACTAAAACAAGTAAAATAATGCAAGTACCGCGGACCGATTATTGCTGCTCATCACAACCACAACCAAGACATCCGACGCAAAATAGGTTTCCGTTAGGCAACACTCGTCAAGCACCTCGAAATTATGAAAAGTAAACTACCTGTGTTCTTCACAATAAAAAACCCACACCCAATGCATACTGCCGGTGATGACTTGCGGAGCTGAAACTCTGCGCCTTGTTAAACAACAACAAAGTCAACTTAGGAGGGCTCGATGGGCCATGGAACGAATAATTTTAGGATTAAAATTCAGTGAAACGAAACATGCTACTTAGATCAGATATCAAAAAACAATAGAAGATATAATCTTTTAAAAAAGGAAACGGTCTGGCCATGTAAGGAGCGTAACCGACAACCGGTGGGCAATTAGGTTAACAAAGTGGATACCATGAGAGCGCTATAGAAGAAGGCGAAGGTTAGGGTGAAACATTGTCGTGGTAAACAAAGGACTCGAGCAGCGCATGACAGAAGAGATTGAAGGTCAATGGGAAAACGATTCCTCCGGCAGTGGACCTTAGGAGGCTGATAATGACAATGATCTCGGTCTGCATGTATGTATGTATTTATGTATGTATGTATGTATGTATGTATGTATGTATGTATGTATGTATGTATGTATGTATGTATGTATGTATGTATGTACGTATGTACGTATGTATGTATGTATGTATGTATGTATGTATGTATGTATGTATGTATACCCCCGCACGGGGCACCTTGAGCAATCTTGGTGACGGTACTGGCGATACCGTGGACCCCGAGCCCCCAAACATAAGCTGGATCCAACCGTGGCGATATCTTTATAGGTGGAGGGTTAGAAACCACGAACGGTGGCCGTCGGAGCCCAGGTCAAGCTCCGGCGGATGGGCTCCCTGTCTGTTCACCAGGCAGGGAGCTCCGGGACCTCTTTGACTACCAGGGTAAGGTCAAAGGAGAAAGTACCCCCGTCTCCCTGCTTTCCAATGTATCATATGACATTTTCCAACCCCCCCCCCCCCCGAAACGTGATCGGCCACCGAAAAGGGGCCGCACCGAAGTTTCGTTCCCACCTCTTTCAAAAAATGTCTTGTCAACAACCGTGAATAACTATGCTCGTTTTCTTGTGATTGAGTCAGCTGACTCAGTAAGACCGGTCGCTTCCATGTCCGTATTCTTGATTTCTAAATTTCTGCAAAGCACCTTAGGTGGCAAATATCAAGCTAAAACCTCAGGACCGGAGAAATCCTTGTAGAACTCAATTCGGAACAACAAGCCCGCACTCTTCTTGCAAAAACCCGCATCCATGATCTGGACATCAGGGTCACGCCCCACAGGAGCCTAAACAGCTCCCAGGGTGTGATTTCTGAGACAGACCTCCTGACCGAAACAGATGCCGACCTTCTCGAAGGTTTAAAGGATCAGGGCGTCACAGCTGTGCGACGCATCACGATGCGCAGGGACGACGAGATAATCCCCACCAAACACATTATCCTGACCTTTGACCGCTCGGCACTTCCACAATATATAAATGCAGGCTTCATTCGATGCTCCATTCGTCCTTACATTCTGAACCCGCGCCGCTGCTTCAAGTGCCAGCGATTCGGGCACGGTACAAACTCTTGCCGTGGCCGAACGACTTGTGCAAAATGCGCGGGTAACATCACCCCAGCGACAACTGCCCATCCGACACCCTCACTTGTGTGAACTTCGGGGGGCCGCATGCAGCGTACTCCCGCCAATGTGAAAAATTTCAAACAGAAAAAAAGCTCATTAACATCAAGATCACTGAGAACATCACCTTCCCAGAGGCGCGAAAGTGGTTCGCCTCTTTCCCCCAGGGGAGGTACGCCGACGCAGCTCGCCGGGGGGCGGAGCGGCGTCTGGTTTCGGCTGGGACCCAGTACCGCGAGTCGAACTTGGTCCCGGCTCCGCCCCCCCCCTGGTTTGCCTCATGCAGCCCAACCCGGCACCATGCCGGTTGCTGAGGCAGCAGCGGTTGTGGTGCCAACAGTTTCTGTTGGGACCGATGCCGCTCCCGCCCCTGCTCCCCGTCCTTCAGTGCGTTGGAGGGTGCCGAGGGGATGGACACCGGGGGCCCTGCATCGGCTCCCACCGCCACCGCACCGCCGGTGCCACCTTTGGTGCCCCGGACGCCCTCGGCGGTGGCGGCTCAAACGAAGGGCTCCCGAAAGGGGGCCAAGTCCGGGGGGCCTGGTCCGCCGGGCACCCTTCTGGCATCCGACGAGGAAATGGATGTCGCGTCGTTCCTGCCTGCAACGCAGCGCAAGGAGCGGCCTCCGATGTCCAAGCCGACAGAAAGGCCTAAAAATCCTAGAATAACAGCCCCTAAAGACGACACATGAACAAACAGACACACACAGTCCAGTTATTCTTAAATTTAAATAATGGGAACAGAAAACATCATCCAATGGAACTGCAGAGGCCTCCTTAAAAATCTTGACGATGTGTATGAGATTCTGCATGCCAGTCAGCCAAGTGTCATGTGTCTCCAGGAAACCAACCTCAATTCTAAACAAACAAATTTCTTAAATAGGTACATTGTATTCAGAAAGGACAGGGTTGGCTGCACACACTCTTCAGGAGGTGTGGCAATTGTCGCCCGGAAATCCTTAGCCTGCCACCCTGTCACAATGAACACTGTCCTTGAGACTGTAGCAATCCGTACGATAATATTTAATAGGTTGATAACGGTATGCTCCATTTAAATTCCTCCGGATTTTGCACTTCTGAGCTCTGATTTCGAGGCACTGGTTGACCAGCTGCCCGAACCATACATACTAACAGGCGACCTCAATGCGCACAACTCTCTTTGGGGCTCCTCCAGAACGGATGCCCGAGGTCGCCTGATAGAAAATTTTGTTACATCCTCCGGAGCATGGCTTTTCAACAAAAAACAGTCTACATACCATAACTTAGGACACAATACATACTCGCATCTTGACTTGGCGATTGGTTCAGCATTTCTCTTTTCATGTCTTGAGTGGGGTGTGGGCACAGACCCATATGGTAGTGACCATTTCCCCACTTCCCTAACGTACATAGGTGAAGGCCCATGCAGTCCATCTTCCCATAACAGGTTTAATGAATCAAAAGCAAACTGGAGTACATTCACAGAAACATCTAAACTACACCACGCAACCATAAAACACCTACACGTGGAGGAAGCAACCCAACTCGTCACGGCACACATACTCGACGCCGCCGAAAAGTCCATGCCCCAGGCCTCCAGTGCGTCCCGCAACCCTAGGACGCCCTGGTGGAACGAGGACTGTAGGCGGGCGGGAGAGGCCCAAAACAAGGCGTGGGGTGTCCTTCGCCGGTACCCCACGTCAGTTAACCTCATTTCTTTTAAACGAGCAAAGACTTTCGGGAAGCGAGTGCGTCGTGAGGCGAAAAGGAGAGTTGTCACACCTTCCTTACATCCATCAACTCATAAACTGACACACACAAAGTCTCGACACGAATACGAAAACTAAAAGGACAACAGACACACAGCCTGCCCCTGGTTAGTACAACAGGGGACACACTGGAAGACCAGGCCAACACGCTTGCACAACATTTCGAACACGTGTCCAGCTCAGCACACTACACAAACACTTTCATGAAACACAAAACATCTCCGGAGAAGAAGTCACTGCGTGATAGCAACAAGTCGCACACTTCTTACAATTCTCCTTTTTCAATTTATGAGCTGAAGGCTGCTTCGACCACATGTAAACCTTCAGCTCCAGGTGCAGATACGATTACTTACACAATGATACAATTTTTACTCTCAGACACCCTTGAAACACTCCTACACCTGTACAACAAAATATGGCTTTCGGGGCACATTCCACGCTCTTGGAGGGAGCCCATTGTAGTGGCTGTCCTAAAGGAAGGGAAGGACCCTTCCTCTCCTACCAGTTATCGTCCCATTGCCCTGACAAGCTGCCTGTGTAAGCTCTTTGAGAAGATGATAAACAGGAGACTCGTGTACTTCTTAGAGTACAATTGTCTTCTCGAGAGCTGCCAGGCAGGCTTCAGGGCGGGGCGATCTACCAACGATCAACTCGTTGCATTAGAGGCGTATATAAAAGATGCTTTCCTCCATAAGCAGTACTGTATGACAGTATTCTTTGATCTACAAAAGGCGTATGATACTGCTTGGAGGTATGGTATCCTCATAGACCTGAAGTCCTTTGGCATAAAGGGTAACATGATGAACACGCTTTCTAGTTACATGTCCGAAACGACGTTTCGCATGCGACTTGGAACTGCACTCTCTAGGGTGCATGTGCAGGAAAATGGAGTGCCACAAGGTGGAACTTTATGTTGCACCCTTTTTATTGTAAAAATGAATTCCCTCAGGAAGGCATTGCCACCCTCGATTTCCTGCTCCATTTATGTAGACGACGTATAATTATCCTTTAAGTCTTGTAACCTGTCTGTCTGCGAGCGCCAAGTCCAGCTTGGTGTTAACAAGGTAGCTGGTTGGGCAGATAGCAACGGTTTTAAATTTAATCCAGGGAAGTGCACTTGTGTTTTGTTTTCCCAGAGGCGTGGAATCCGGCCGGATCCAGACATTCAACTCAATGGCGTCTCGATTCCTGTCAAAAAGGAACACAAGTTTTTAGGTATAATCTCTGACGAAAAGCTCACGTTTATCCCACACATAAAACAACTAAAACATAAATGCTTAAAAACAATGAATATCCTGAAGGTTCTGTCGCACATTTCTTTTGGTGGTGACAACTTCTTTTACGTGTTTTTACCAGCTTGATAGGTTCACGATTGGACTATGGTAGCGTTGTCTATGGGTCAGCCACTAAAGCATCCCTCAGAATGCTGGACCCTGTGCTTCATCTAGGGCTCCGCTTGTCGTGTGGTGCCTTTCGGACTAGTCCAGTCGAAAGTCTGTATGTAGAGTGCAACAAATGGAGCCTAGAACGTCAGCGAGCTTACAGAGACCTACTTTATGCTTTTAAAATCTCATCAATGCCTCACCATCCTTTTACGTCAGTTTTTTATGATACATTCATATCTCAACTTCTTACTGATCGCCCATCAGTCTCTGCTCCCTTCGCTTTCAGAGTAAGAGAAGAAGCGTCACAACTTGATGTCATGTTCTCAGACACCATCAAAACCTCCGCTACTGAACTTCTAGTACAGTGGCAGCTTCGCCCAATATCATGTGATGTATCTTTTACAAGTGTCGCGAAAAACAGAGTGCCTAGAAGCGCGATCATGCAACATTTCTTGTCCCTGCAGCACAAATGCAAGCGTGCTGAATTTTACACAGATGCTTCAAAAACTGCAACAACTGTTTCCTGTGCTGCGCATGGTGGTGGTACCTATAATGTCTGTAGAACTATGAATAGAAATACAAGTATCTTTACGGCAGAGGCCTATGGCATACTTCTTGTAGTTAAACACATTGTTCTAAGTCGAATTCAGAAATCTGTAATTTATACTGATTCTTTAATTGTTGTGCGTACATTATCCTCACAGAAGTCTAAAAACCATGTGGTCAATGCTCTCATTAGTACTATAATGTGTGTGCATGCGTTAAACCTTGAGGTGACCGTGTGCTGGGTGCCAGGGCACTCTGGAATGCCAGGTAATGAGACCGCAGACCGAATGGCGGCCACTGCTGCCCTTACAACTACAGTTGACATAACAACAATACCCTACACCGACCTGAAATCGCACATGAGACAACACCTTCGCACAATTTGGCAAGCAGACTGGAATCAACAGACTGACAACAAACTACACGTTATAAAGCCACTCTTGGAAGGATACACCACTGACACACACAACAGACACAACGAAGTTACCATGGCTCGATTACGGATAGGCCACACGCAAGCAACACATTCCCACCTGCTCACGGGATCTCCAAGACCCCTGTGTAGCAGGTGTGGGGAGGGCCTATCCGTAGTCCACATACTCATACAATGCAAGGCACTTGACACAACACGACACAAACACTTCAGAGAACTCTACAGACAACATATCCCACTACATTCATCGCTTTTTATAGGTGACGATGCCATGGTTTCCGTGAAACGTGTGTTTGAGTATTTGTCAGACGTAAAGTTTTTAAACCTCATTTTCTATCACGCATAAGCAAATCTGGCCCTATACACCAGCCATCACCATTGCCGTTAATTGATTTTATTGTTGTTCTGGCTTTAGTAGCCACTATTTTTTTTAAGATACTTTTGTTTGGCGCTCCTTGCCCCAGCTGGCCTTGCGCCAAAAAACTCCAACCATCATCATCATGTGTGTATGTATGTATGTATGTATGTATGTATGTATGTATGTATGTATGTATGTATGTATGTATGTATGTATGTATGCATGTGTGCGTATGTATGTATGTATGTATGCATGCATGCATGTATGTATGTATGTGTAGGCGGCCGATGAGGTGGAGCGGCCGAGCCCACGTTTATTACGGTTGCGTAGGCTGCGCCATGGACACGACGAGGTGCGTAGAACGAGAGTGCCGTTCCCGAGGTGTGCTGGGTGCCGAGTGTGTTCCGTGCCAGCTGGCCAATCTGCTGATGATGATGGTGGCGCTGAAGAAGATGACAGCGGCGCTACAGGGCTCCCCCCCTAGCGCGTAGCGCGTTATGAGAAATGTGTGAAAACGATGTACTATATACAGGTATGTACAATTTGTCCGTAGTCAGGAAGAGAGTCCGTGGGCAGTCAGTGGTCTAGTGGCCGGGGTTGAGTAAGGGGCACGTTCTAGTCGTCGGCGAGGTAGCGCTCGGGTAAGGGGCAACCTCTGGTGGTCGAGGCTGGGAGTGCGGCCGCGGACGCATTGCGGGGTGCGAAGCGGCTGCTACCAATGATGGTAGAGCGAGCGGCAGGCGTAACTGGAAGGACAGCAACAAGGTGAAGCGTGGTGCATCAGAATGACGACCGGAGTGCGGGCTTGACTGTGCCCCGGTGTGGGCTCTGTGGCTTCGTCGCTGTCTGGGCTGTTTTCGCAAACGCCGTGGGAGGCGGCAGAGTGGAGCCTTGCATTGATGAGCTGCGCTGGAACTCCAATGACGTTGGATCCCCATCCTGCAAGCTGGTTTCGTCTGTTTGATTTGTAGACAGACGGCTGAGCTCCGGCTACTGCATCTACCCAACAATATCCCGGAGCATGGAATCGGTCGACGTCTGGGGACCAGCTTTTGACGAGTCTCTTGACTGCATTTGGTCATGGGATACCTCTTTCCGTGTCGGTTGTTGGGAGAAACGTCCCGCAATCTTTGCTCCGGTATCGCCCTCGCAGCCAGGGTGTAAAGATTGTCAAGAGCAAGCTGATGTGCTTCGAAGGTAGCTTCGACTCCCGGAGTCGTCGATCTGTCGTTGGCTGCTGGAGGCTGTGCCACCTGAGGCGAGGAAGACGGCTGTCGTACACCGGGTGTACAGCGCTCATGAAGATCGCTGTCACTCGTGCCGTGCAGAGAAGTTTCGCAGCCACGAGAGGCATAGCAGTCAACAGTTGCTGGGGTCGGTGAAGCCGACACAACAACGTGTGGCGCTGTGGCATGGTGTTGCGCAGATTCCACTAAGCTAAAGGCTGACCCTGCAGTGCTGCAAGCCGTAGCCGGCGCTGGTGTTTCCTGACAAGGGGAGACTGGACACTGCGGCGAAGTTGTATGCACAGTTGGCGTTGGAAGGTGTGGTGATGTAGAGCATGGCGTCGGCATGAGCGTGACCGAGGTGGGCGTGTCATCACAACCATCGCTGAAGTATTGAAAAATACTGTCTGAGACGCCATAGTGCTTAAGAACAGCCTTCTTTAAGTCGTCGTAGGTCTGTGGGCCAGGTGGTGGGAGCCGGAGCTTCGCGAGGAGCCCGTCAGGTAGCCGTGTCGCTGCGAGGTGATAGCGCAGTGCTTGGCTCTTTACGTTGTTGATGACAAAGTGGCTCTCGAGCTGAACAAACCATATGTCGCAGCGAGGGGTGTAGAAGTCCGGAAGGCCGCTGAGGTCTGGGAGGTCGAGATACGCGCCCATGATAGCAGACCTGTCACCTAGTGAGGGTTCGGGTGCATGGTCCGAGGGCGGTGTCGGAGGAGGACTGGTGGTGGTAACGGCTGCAGGTTCTGTTAGGATTGTCGTCTGCCGGGTTTTCATGCCGTAGTGGTTGAGGACAGTGTCTTTTAATTCGTCATACGGACTGGCGCCTGGGGCCGGCAGCTGGATCTGCTCCCCGAGGTCAGCAGGTAGCTTCTGTAATGTCACGAGGTACCTGATTTCCGGGGAGCAGATGTCATGTACATAAAAATGGCTCTCCAGGATGACGAACCATGCAGCGTGGTTTGTGATGGAGTCATATGGAATCAGCAAGAGAAGGTCTGGGAGGGCGATGGAAGTTCGTCGCGTGCCGTTGTCGGCATTGTGGCTGGGGAAGCAGAGGTGTGATGCCATGGTGAAGCCGCTTGTCCGGGTCACCAAATTGTAGGCGGCCGATGAGGCAGAGCGGCCGAGCCCACGTTTATTACGGCTGCGTTGGCTGCGCCATGGACACGACGAGGTGCGTAGAACGAGAGTGCCGTTCCCGAGGTGTGCTGGGTGCCGTGTGTGTTCCGTGCCAGCTGGCCAATCTGCTGATGATGGTGGCGCTGAAGAAGATGATAGCGGTGCTACATATGTATGTATGTATGTGTGTGTATGTATGTAGGTATGTATGCATGCATGCATGCATGCATGCATGTATGTATGTATGTATGTATGTATGTATGTATGTATGTATGTATGTATGTATGTATGTATGTATGTATGTATGTATGCATGTATGTATGTATGTATGTATGTATGCAGGCCATCTATCGATCCGCACGGCAAAAAATTCAAACGTGACGTTTATTTAGGGAAAGTATTTCTAAATTGTGCTTCTGGTGAGTAGGTTTGTAAATGTCACATTATTGGCAAAAACAGAACATTGATTACATTTCTTAAAAGACGTAAATACATGGGTGACATCTACATTCCTACTTTAATAAAAATGTATGGCTTCTAGCTTTTCACAAAAGCAGCAAAAAATACACCCTGCTGAAGCAACATTGACCTCAAGACTCAAACTGCACTTGCGACGCCCTTTCGTGGCCGTATTTGAAGTTCTGCAGTAACGTTCCAGACGTGGCGCCAGCAGTGAAACGCGACGAAATTGAATTTTTCCGCTTTTAACAACGTTTGTTTATTGTGTGACAAGCGGAACATGCACGGAACATCGTAAGAGGGAGTGGTAAAGAGAAAAAAAGATACTTAGCTGGCAGGGACGGCAGAAGACTGTCTTCTTTCGACGATATTTTCACCAAAGTGAACAGATACGAGCTTAATTTTGTTTTATTTTGGGAGCTCAGGTACATTGGGACTAACGTTACTCAGTAGAAAAGCATGAGGCCATTTAATTCGGCATGAACTCTTGTTGAAATGTCCTATTTTGAGCCGTCGGCATTGCAGTCACCCTCTAGGTAACTACCACAGCGGGCTACTCAGCACCAGCCCTCGGCTTTCTGGAATGAACAAATGCCAGCCACTCTTCTTTTCTCTTGTTTCTTTATTACCTAAAAACGTTTTTTCTCCTCCCCTCTTCATACGTACGGTTGAAGCAAAATGATATCCCTCAAAGGCTTACACTAAGAACCGACACTTGGCAACGATCGCAAACGGTTTTTAGCCTGTAATTAAATCCATGCCTGGAATCGCCCTTACAAAGAAGGGAGAAGTAAAGAACGAGACATGACCCCGATCTTATTCTGCCCTATCAGAGGATGAAAAATGGGGAAAGTCTGTTTCGAGATCAAGTTATCACGCTGTGATTTGTTTGTTTTGCTGGGTTTAATGACACAGTGTGTCATTAAAATTTAGCTACTGAATGATCGGACAAGTAGTAAGTAGTGCGTAATATTTTCTCAATCGAAGCATCTATGCAAGAAACAAAAACCTTTTATTGTAATCGGCTGCTGAGAATTCTCGCCAGTAATTAGCATGCAAATACTTAAATGGGGAAAAACTATACACTGTGGCAAGTATGTGGAACTGCCTACTTCAGTCTTTTAGAAGCCTTTGGATTCCATCCGATCAGAATTCTAGTATAATTATAATTTTAGTTTAAGACGCGTACCCTATTGTTACACTATTCAACCTATTGGTATGGTTTCTTCGCGCGTATTTGTCACATATTTTGTTTCGGAACTGTCTTGAAATACAGACTTGCAGCTATTGTAGACATATACGGACACTTTAGATTGCCAGTTATTTAGAGCAGAAGGGAAAAACAACGTTTACATCTTCACAATGAACAAATATATCGAAAATATTACAACCTGGGGCAGTGATAGGTTTGGCCTAGCAGTCTATATTAGCATTATTTTTTTCCTAATGTCCACGTTTAATTGAGATATAAAGAGCAAAGAAGATGAACGGGACACAAAAATTGTTTCGCTTTGACATGACCCGCACATGAAAGGACAGGTACCACCACCGTAGGCTCTGTATATGTGCGTTGTAAATTATGATTTCCTTACGCTTCACCGCTTAGTACGACATTCGATGGCGTTATCGTAGTCGGCCACAGAGAAATTGAGAAGGGCGCAACTATCGCACGTGTATCGACAGCGGCAGAGTTTTACTGCGTAAGATACCCAGCGCTGACACAACTTTACTTTCTTGCGGTACATGCGAGCGTTCGCCATTTAGAGCTACACCACACACATTAGCTGCTGATGGAGCGCCTTTATATCTTACGGGTTTCCGTTTGTGACAAAATTTAGAGATAAAGGACTTTTCTCTCATGGTTATCGCCTCTTCGACACGGACGTTCGGGCCCCATGCGGTTGCACCGCTAGGTGTTAGATTTCCATGCAGGGAACGCTGTGCCTGCAAACGATTTCCGTTTCATAAACCGCCACTTCGCACCACCCCATTCTTGCGATAGATAGGGCAACTCTAAAATGATTCTTCGGGATATCGGTACATTACGGCAACATGTTTTTATTTTCATCATTTATGACAAAAATAATATAGCCCTGCCGGGTAACTGTGCAAGGTGTTTTTTCTCTATTGCTTCCCTGGCACCACATGTATTGGAGACAAACTCCGCCGCTTATCTGTGGTGCGGCGCGTTCGGGCGGGCACATTTAAACTGGGGCTGGCGGAAAGGGTGGCGAACGAGAAAAAACAGCAAACGGCAACAGGCGAAATTCTTCCACTGGCGTTCACTTAGCGAGGTAGCTGTTCACTTATTCGAAGGCATTTTTTTACACATGCTCTCCACTTTGCATTACCAATTCCCACCGCTGTAAACACAACGTTTCAAAACGTTTGCCACCTTGAGGCATATATACCGCACAAATTATTTCTGAGTGACGTGCTCTTGCGAGATTTAAGTACTTTCATCACAGGATAAGACAACTTTGCGTTGTTTCCTGTCGCTCTGCATTATGCCCAGAGGAAAATATTGCGCCATGTGAGGTTGAAATTGTCGTTTTTAAGCCAGATTTTGAAAGCAACCTAATTGTGAATAATTGGAAATCGACACACACTACTCCCATAATTGAGTTTCAATGATGCAGTCTTATCGCTTATCACGTTGCTTCTATCTAAATTGGGGTGCAGTTGCTTTCCGCGTTTATTGTGCTGATGCAACCGCTGTATATTCACTATACCTTCCACCACAAAATATGTCGACAGTTTTCTGATATAAATACCACCATACCGATCAGTCTCTACTATTACCGACACAGGCATTCAAATGTCGCAAAAAAGGGAATCTACAAAGAACCACTCAACATGCCCATTCCTTCTTTCTACTCACCTCGTACCTTACAATAAATTAGGCTCTTGTATGACCCCGGTAGTTCGGGGTACCCGGTAGGCATTTTTTGTAGTAGGGCAGAGCTATTACTGCGGTCAAATTATAGAAGGGGGGTTTGTTTCAAAACCGTGGTGTTCACACCACAAAGTTATTGCACAAATCTGCGTACTGCGTGCCATGGTACTTTCTCCAACACCGACCAAATCCTACAGTAAAAAACTTAAAATCCTCGGGACTCCCAAATGCATTCTCTCAATAAGGGGGCGCAAATTTCCGGAACAAATTGTTGTTATGCTGGAGAGATGCCTCGTTACCGGAACATAGTAATTTCGCGATTGAATTGAAAATACATAACCACCATATTTTAGTCAGTGTTTACCCAAGACATTGCATAGTGATTTCGTCCAGTTAAACAAAACTTTGCCTTCGACTGTATTTTTAAATTCAATATCGACTCGTGATGGAAACCGTCGCGGCGCTCATGCCCAATGCAATGGCGCGTACGCCGCCCTTGAAAACTTCAACTTTGTTTTTAGCATGTTGCATAAGCAATTGCTGGTGGCCGACCCCCCTTCAGCAGTACGAACTAGTTTTCTTAGGGCGTGCAGCATTCTCCCCTCGAATGAGAACGGTGCTATCCGGCGGTGTTACAATCTTGTCAAAAGACGGAAACCCAGTGACAGCAAGTTCCGGCGAACAAACAGGTCTCTCGATGACCAGAACCAAGACGAGCGGAGGTCATTTTATTAACGGCGTTGCGATGAGGAAACGTTGACGGCGTGTGATATAGCGGCATTGCCCGGAATATCTCAGTATCACGCATTGTGCCCAATGGCGCCGCCGCGACATTAAACCTGGCACACATGGTTTTCTTACAATATAGTCACGTGGTTGTAGTGGTCAAATTCAGAGCTGCTTTACCTATCTGAGTTCAAGTTTTGCTTACAAATTGGAATGTTCTTATACGAGTCCCGCTCTATGTTTTAGGAGTTGTAGTATGAGAAATAACAGTAGGATGAAAACCGTGGTTCATAAACGGCGAGGCCTAACAGGTCACCAAGAGTTTGCCGAAATACTTACGCGCGTCTCTTGTATGCGGACCCCTATCCCGACCCAAGGACTCTTAGACTTTAACCCGAGTTCAAGTCTTGCGCCTTGACGTGCCGTAAGCCTCCAGCGTCGCTTTGAGAACTCAATTCAAAGGCTGAAACCGTGGTAACATTTCCGAGTCTGCGAAAATTTGTGGCGATGCGGCGCATCTTAAGCGCTTCAAAATGCCGACAGTTCGGATGACATCTACAGGCGGATCCAAATATTCCTACTTAATCCAAATGTTGTTGGTATCTTGTGCCACGCCTTTTTGGCAAATGGCCTGCTTTCTCCTCCCGGGGGATTTGGGACTACACGAGCGTGGGTAGCTTCAGAACTACCTCATTAAACCGGTTGCTAGGTTTCTTTCCTGGGGATGTGATGTTTGTTGATAACATTGGGGCTATTCAAGCATTTTGTTTGGTAATTCTATCACCCAAACGGCTTTGGGTCTCTGTAACGTGATCCGTGCTGGTCAAGAAGTATTCATAGTTTTCAAACCACAATAAGGCAGTGCCCTTGTAGCGAGTCCTTCCCCACGCTCTTCACTTGTCGCCTTTCGGGGGGTAGCGCCTAACTTGTTGTCCGGCCGGCTCCTGGCATTATTCCTGGCGCCGTTGTCGTCGGCTCGCTCGAGGGGAATTTTTCCTCTCTCTTTTGAAGCACGTGGGGGTTCCCCGTCTTTCCCTCGGCGGGGAAAGCTTTCGCCGCAGGCGTCTTTTGAAAATCAAGTCTTGACCCGAAGCTGCAAACCAGCTCCACGTCTGATTTCTCGCCTCATTCAGTACCCAATATTCCGGGCTGCTATAAAATTGGTGACCCGAACAACGCTTCAACGAACACGCAGCGATCAGCTCCGACGACGACACTGCTGCCTCCATGCCTGCAGTCTTCGCCACAGAACTGAGGCTACGAAATGTTTGCCCTAAAAATAGTAGAATTTGGTTCAGCCAAGTGGAGGCCCGTTTTCAGCTCCGGCACATCACCTTGAAGTCGACGAAGTACCTTCACGTCGTCGCAGCCCCGCCCCCAGAAATCGCCGATGCTATCGACGACATTTTGGTTTCGCGCCCCACACAGGGGGAATGCGACAGCCTCAAAACGACGGTGCTGAACCGTCTCGAAGCGCCTGAAGAAAGCAGAGTTCAACAGCTCTTATGTCAGGAACAGCTGGGCGACCGACGACCTTTCAAACTGCTGCACCGGATGCGGCAACTACTCGGTGTGCACGCGCGTCACCACGGCCAGCTCCCACTTCGTGAACTTTTTCAGCAACGGCTGCCCCAGCCGGTGCGCGTGGTTCTGGCAGGTTCAGATGAAAGGTTCCTTGATTGACTGGTGCAACTTGCAGAAAGCATCACGAAATACTCCTCTCCAGCCTTCGCGCCCATTGCTGCTGCCAGAACACATATGAACAACCAGATCGACTATCGCGCCATAAGGAGAATGTGCAACAACATACAGAGACCATGCAGCACCGTTTGCTGTCTGGCGCTCCCCAAACCGACGAGCAACGACGCAACCGATCCCCTTCAAAACAGCCAAGCTCTTCTCAGAGAAGCCAGTCACGAGATAGACACGACGGAGTTGGCTGGTACCACCATCATTTCGGCACGGGTGCAAGCAACTGCACTCAAACTTGCTCGTTTCTGGGAAGCGACCCGGCCAGTCGTCAACGGCGGCTTACGACATCGGCCCTCCACCCAGCCGCCTGTTATACGTAGTCGACCGCATAAGCAACTCGCGCCTGCTAGTCGACACAGGAGCCGAAATCTTTATTGTCCCGGCAACCCCCGACGATCTCCGACGTAGCAAGAACATATCGTCGCTGCAGGCGGTGAACAACACTCCCAAAGCTGCGCTCGCCTTTTGCTCGCTGACAATAGACGTCGGACTCAGGCGCCTGTTTCACTGGGTCTTCGTGGTGGCGGACGTTAATTTCGCCATACTTGGAGCAGGCGTTCTGAGCCACTTCAACCTGGATGTGAGCGTACGTGACCGTTGCCTCAAGGATAACAACACATCCCTCAAAGTGCGCAGTTTGGATACAAATATATCCTTATCAGGCGCCTGAGCCTTCTAGCCAGTATCTGTCTACCACCACATCCTGGCCGAATTCCCTTATCTCACCAAGCGCCGCAACACTGAACAGCCGGTGAAACACGACGGCTGTCCAGCCACAGGCTTCAAGCTGCACGCAGTGAGTCAATTAGCGAGGCAGTGGGTGCCCCCCGATCATCCTCTTCCTTCTCTTCTACTCGCCCTACTGTCACCCCCTGCCTGCGCATCTTTATTTCTTGACATACTCCAGCCGCCGCCAACTTGGTTAGGACCTAGCAGGCAGTTGTAGGGGTAGTGGCAAAGTCTGTGTCCCACTACGACATGTTGTTCGACTTCCACAGCGGTGCATGATTCCACACCAGCGATGCTTGTAAGCTGGCTGGGGGATCTAGCGGGGCCTTCGCCTGGGTGTCTCGGTGCCGTTGATCTCGGTACACGGCCTTGTCATTCGACCGAGGTAGTACAAGCCCATAGCTAGCGTCACTGGCAACGAGCACTTGCGGAGTTGTCGGGTCAAAGTGAGTTAGATGTAAAAGTGAAAACTACGAATGTTCCTAACGTCAATTGGGATAAGAGGCTGTGCTCGCGGTTATCGGCCAGAAGGCACCCGCCAGGATCGAAAGGAAACAGATCATGCAGGCATCCAAGTGCCCAGAGAACATGCAGCGAATGCAGTGTCACTGTGGTCGT
The DNA here is from genome assembly GCF_048455015.1 of Haemaphysalis longicornis. Taxonomy (NCBI): domain Eukaryota; kingdom Metazoa; phylum Arthropoda; class Arachnida; order Ixodida; family Ixodidae; genus Haemaphysalis; species Haemaphysalis longicornis. The sequence continues at coordinate 96,872,066 of NW_027526233.1, read as the reverse complement.
ATTCATATCCTGTCCGGCCTCCAAAAATCGATCGATGCGCTGAAGTAACAATGCTGTTTCGTCCGCGGACAAGGAGACTTTGCTTTGGTCGGGCACGTAAGCGTAGCAGAAACGCGCGTACAGCATGGCATCGTGCTCGCCAGAGAAGGGGTCGCGACTATGGAAGCAACCGTCCGGTGTCGCTGCGTGGATTTGTCGCCAACGGGATAGTATGAGAGCGGTCGCTGCTCCCCATCTGGAGTCGCACCTCGCTCACGGAGCGCCGGAGAAGACGGCGCTTCGTTGTCCCCTGAAGCGAGTTCATCTTCTGCACGAACCGCGTTTTCGTTGCTGGACCCAATAAAAGTATATTCCACTCGAAACTCTGTTGCAGAAATGCTTGCGAAACGAAACATGCGTCACCGACGTAATGGTCGCAACACGGAAACTCGGAGGTCTCCAAAACAAGAGTCGCATCATCGAATCTAGGGCCGTGGCAGAACGGGTGCGACGTCTACGTAGCGGTTATCAAGTCGTGAATTCGAGGGTTGCGGAATAGCTGTAATGACGCCTCTGACGTGAGAGCCGCGTCGGTGACACCAGCGCTGCGGCAAAGCCGGTCAGACGTCTCGGAAACGGTGGTCGTGTCAGCGACGGCGAGGTCTCGGCAGGGTCCCTCAGATTTCTCCACAATGGAAATCTCGGCAACACCAGGGTTGGGCGGTCGCTGGAGCCACTCTCCCGGGCTGAGCCCATCGGGGTCTTGCTTGGCATCCTGAAAGGCTGCAGCGCCTCCGTCGTCGTTGTCCTGTTCTTCTACCCCGCACCAGTTATTTCCCGGACAGGCGGCACGTCACCCGGAACCATTGTCCGCCAGTCCTCCTCGGGAAGCGAGCGAACAGTCTAGGTTGCGAAGCGGGTGGTAAACGGGGCTTTCGGAAGAGTCTTGGCTCACGGAGAAGCGTACGCGCGTTCGCAGGGCGCAAATACGCTCGTCGTAATCGATCGCTTCCAAAACGTCAGCATCAAATTCTCCATCCGTCATGCTCTCCTGAACTTGAGCGTCGAGTTTGTGAAGGCTCACCTGGTCACGCAAGATGAGGTCGAGGGCGTTTTGTCTGTCAAGGGCTGTTGCTGCCTGGCTCCGCAGCAAGGCGTCGAGGACTATCATGGTCCCGGAGATGGGCGCTCGCAGGAAATCTCGGCGAATACGAGGATCGTCTATGGCACCAGCCGATGAAGCAAGACACTGCGGTTTCGAATACTAGGGGTCAAGGGTGGGCTTGGGCACGACCTGAAAGGGGCGGCGGCCGACTGAAAGGCTCTCAGGATAAAGGAGTACGAAGGTATCCAAGCCTCGCGTGCCTCGGAGCCACTGCGCCGTCGAACGCGGGTCCGCTCGTGCCTCGTTTCCCGGGTTTCGGCACCAGAAAATGTGTAGCGAAAGAAGACCAGCATCTGGCTTCCGATGTGGTGATCGAGTCGATTAGCCAGGCAGTGAGCCCCACAATCCTCTTCTTCCTCCTCTTCCACTCCCTCTACTGTCGCCCCCTGCTTCCGCATCTTTATTTCTTAACAGTGAGTTCGAGCATATACTGCAGCTATGAATTATTAGCCCTTCATCTAGCAACTACTCATCACCACTGCACATGGTTCCTAAAGACGACGGGGACGACTGGCGCTCATGCGGTGACTACAGAGCCACGAACGCGTCGACAACGCCGGACCAGTATCCTCTGCCACACATTCACGATTTCAGTGTGCCGCTGTCAGGTACAAAAATATACAGCAAGATCGACCTCGTAGCGGTATACCACCCAGTCCCCGTCGAACCGGAGGACATACTAAAAATAGCCATAACAATTCCATTCGGCCTGATTGAGTTTGTCCTTATGCCCTACGGCTTGAAAAATGCAGCACAGATCTTTCAAGGGTTCATGGATGAGGTCACCGGGGGTCTTTCTTTCGCCTTTGTCTAACTGGGTGACATTTTGGTGGCCAGCAGAGCTCCTAACGACCACGAACAGCACCTCCGCCAGCTCTTTCAGAGTATGAATGAGCATGGTCTGCTGTTGAAACCTCAAAAGTGCGTCTTTGGTGTCGAGGCGCTCAACTTTCTCGGCTAGCACAACACTGCTGAAGGCATTATGCCATTGGAATCGAGGGTGGAATCGTCAAAAACTCTCCTGCTCCAACATCTTTCCGCAAGCTCAGAGAGTTCCTCAGGCTCTAACTTCCACGCGGTTCATTCCGTCTTGTGCTCCTGTATTCCAGCCATTGACCGACTTGTTGCGCCGAGATGACCAAAAGGCACCAGAATTTTGTTGGTCTGACGAACACCAGAACGCTTTCCAGAAGGCTAGGGACGAGCTGGCCGCGGCTGACCTTCTCATTCATCCACTGCCTGACGCTCCTACACGCCCCATGGTGGACGCCTCCTACACATCGGTCGCAGCAGTGCTGCAGCAACGAGGGTGCACAGTGGAAGCCACTGGGCTTCTTTACGAAACGCCTGAAGCCTGCAGAAGTACGGTACAGCACTTTTGGAAGGGAGATGCTCGCAATCTATTGTTCCATGAAGCATTTCCGTTACTTCCTCGAAGGCCGTTCGTTCTGCATCTTGAAAGGCCACAATCCCCTCACCTACGTATTCAACAACAGTTCCTCCTACTCAGAACGGGAAATTCGTCAGCTGTCTTTCATCTGTGGGTTTTCTACAGACATCCGCCACGTTCCCGGGGTCCAAAACGAAGCACCCGACGCCTTGTCTTGCACGAACGCTTCGGGCACAAATGCCCTAGACTTCGAGGAAATGGCAGTGGCTCAGCGGGAGGACACTGAGTAGATACGACTGAAAGGAGGGGAATGTTCACTTGTGCTTTAAGAGGTTGCACTTCCGGACGTTTAGGGCACGATAACATGCGATACCTCCAAGGCAAGGTTCTTACTTTAATTTTCTTGCATAAAGATTCCTATATATAAATATATATAAATATATATGTATATATATATATATATATATATATATATATATATATATATATATATATATATATATATATATATATATATATACAGAAAGATAGGTCGGCAGTCTACAATGCCAAAGGGGGCATGGGGGTGTGGTTAGGCTCTTTTCGTTTTCACTACGGTTAATTAAGTAAACATTATTTTTTAAATATGTTTTTCTTTCTTTCTTTCTTCTGCATATTTAAAAAATAATGTTTACTTAATTAACCGTAGTGAAAACGAAAAGAGCCTAACCACACCCCCATGCCCCCTTTGGTATTGTAGACTGCCGACCTATCTTTCTGTATTTCCTCAACGAGCCCCTCATTTCCTTACCTTATATATATATATATATATATATATATATATATATATATATATATATATATATACAACGCTTTCCGTAACCGGGAGTAAATGTAAAACTAGCCACTACGCACACCACGTCGTAGGTAGCACCGGCCTCATTGCGGACGCGGTCGTAGTCAGCGACTTTCTCGTTAAACGTGCACGTACCGCTGATAGCCTTAACGAAGCGCTACACTAATATATCGCACTAATGTTTGCGAAGAAAAAATAATTCCATGGGCTCTTTTTTACATTTTTTTTCAAAATGCGTTAACCCAGTTATGCCTAACTTTGGCAGAGCCTAACTTTTGTTCGACTCAACATGAAAGTTTAAGGAAATTGCCCCGCCCCCTCCCTACTCACAGGAACTCGCAAAAATGTCTTACCTTTTGTAGCGGAGGCAAAAAGATGCCTAGGAGAAAGCCGCAGGTGTTTATCTGCGAGAAATCGATGTTTCTTGGTGCTTTGCAACTTGTATACAAAAGGCAAATACGATTGGTTGTGGCGCTACGGCTTGACATGGCTTGACCAGTCTTGGCTTTGCATCGCTAAAAAAAGAACAAGTTTTGTTGCAAAAAAACCTTTTAGCCTGAATGGAACAAATCAAAGAATACGACATTAAGTGTCAACCCAACTGTTTTTACAAAACTTTACGAAATCTGATTTCATTTTTTTTCCAAGACGAAGTTGAATCGATCAGGTCGCTAAGAGTGTGTTGTGCGTGCGCCAGAAAGGTGCAAGGGCAACAGCACTTACCCAAGCGAGGCTGATTGCCCATGATCCCTATTGGCTTCCAACTCATTGGCCACTCATCGCTAACGCCGCTGAAAGGTTGATTGAGAGCCAAGAAAACGGCTACCGGGAGTAGTCACGCGGCAAGCCCATCGGTGGCCGAGCTTCAGCTGACCCATTAAAGCGGTTATTGGCCAAGCACATGCCCAGTGAGTAACGTCTACGAACATGATGGTTAGCGCAGTGTACAGGCAACAACGTAGTAAAAAGTACTTGCATAAAGAGCCACAGCACCACGTCACGGAACACCGTCTACTCAAATTAGAGTGCAGCGTATTCAAAATAGCGCTCGAGATAGTGTTACACGTTCTCTAGGAATTGATACTTTGTTCGTCCTAACGCAACGGTGTCTGACGGACTACATGCTGTTGTGCCCTTGGGCGGTTCTTTTTCTCCCTGGTTGGGGAGGTGGACGGTGCGCCGCTGCGAAGGCTCCATCTCTTTTGTGTCATGGAAACCGCCTTGGTACTCCATTAGGTGTCTGCGAGGTGTGATTTGATGTCGGTGGCTCTGATTTAGGTATATGCACAGCAATCCCTCGTTATAACAAAATCGCTTCACTCGAAATATCGCTTTATTCGAAATTTCTTCTGGTCCCATCCTTAACACATGCATTTTAGGCAGCATTACTTGAAGCGCACGAAGAGCTTGACCCGCTTAGAGCGAAGTGGCGAGGGGAGGCGTCGCCGAGCGGCGGCGACTCAGGGGCAAGTCAGGCTGTCAACATGGAGGGTCCACGCAAGCTGGTGTTTCCCTGCGGATTTCCTCGAGCCTGTCATGTTCTATTCGCCCATCTTACTTTATTCAAACGCTACGAGTGCGTGGTAGGGCCATTGAATTTTCTTCCTAGATATTGTTGAATGGCGTAGACAAGATTGTGTGCGAACACCACCACTCGTTCCACAGAATCAGCAGTGTCATCGACAATTGGGAACAAAAAACTCTTGTGTCGCAAACTTTACGGCTGGAAAGCTCGGGAAAAAAATTGCCCAATGATCATGCAAAGCCCCTTGTGCAAAACCGATCGGATTTCATGATTGCGCTGTGTACCCGCAATGAGTGCTTAATCGTTTTTTTTTACCTCAACCAACACAACCTATACCTCGAGCCACTGCGTTTGCGGCGCTTTCCACCGCGAAACTCTCGTAACGTTCCGTGACGCCCGCACGCCCCTGTAAAAGGGGCCACTGCCGCTGCCACTTTTATGTGAGGCGACTGCAGCGTCATGCAATGGTTCCCCAAATTAGAGCAGGGGCGGCTCGTGCCCAGGAAGAACTTGAAACAACCAAAGCTACCTGCCTTTCTTGCACCTGGATAGTTTTGCTTCATTGAATGCCTTGCGCTTTGATTCCCCGCACCTGTGGCGCAATTAAAGCTCAAATGCTTTTTTTGTTTTTTGTTTTTGTTTTTTGTTTTTTGTTTCGTTTTTTTTTTGTTTTTAAGAAAGATCAAGTACTCCTTGGCAGCATCTACTAAGGTGACGAGTCTTTCTTTTTTACCAGATTGTCAGCGTTCTCTTCAAAATCCTGTTTCCCAATGCTTCGCTCTCCATGAATACAAGTACAGTAGGATAGCCGAAGAAGAAGAAATAAAATGCAGAACAATGAAATGCAGAGTAAAGTACATTGTGGAGTGGCAATCCCATGTTTTTGCTTTCATCTTTCAAAGTGTAGTGTCATGCGGAACTTGGGTATTGTGAGTATAAATTGGCTCTCCGGATTCTTCGTTTCTTTTGCCTGTGTTTACCCTTCAGGGTCACCTTCCTTCGCACTCTCTCCTCATAGCATTGCCACAATCCCCAGTAAGAGGACCCACTGCATCAAGCCGCTCGCTGGGAGCAGTGAGCGGGCCCTGTGGCACGGCGGGGTACCATCATCGCCTGCGCTACATGCGGCCATCATAGAGACCCATGACAGAAGCCTTCCGCACCAGTCTCCCTCTGCTCTACCGTAACACGCCTATAGACCCACAGAACCCATCAGCCACGAAAAAGCTTGCAGTAAATCAACCTCCAGCGGTCATTGCAGATCCTGATGCCGACGTCGTTGAAATGAACCAGGTGCCGTTCACGCCTGTCACTTACAAGAAGAAACGAACCACCGAAACCACCAACCGACAGCAGCTTCATGTACCCTGTGGAAAGTCCACACAAAAGTCTAGGCTGGAGACATCGTCGCCCCGGCACGGGAGAAAGTCTTAACTCATCGACTGAACAAGGATGGCCGTCTCGATGTCACCGTATCATTCCTTGCCGCCGTGAACCGCCTTCTCCAGGTCTCTACTCTCGCTGGCATGGCTATGGATGTCCGGGTGCTCAACTCGTACATGGCTACCTACGGGAAAATCGAAGGTGCTCCCCACTAGTACACGTACGAGGACATTAGAAACCACCTACGCGACGAAGGCGTGATATCCGCCCGAAGACAAGTGTCCCACCGGCCTAACGATGACGGCGTCGTTACTGAATCTCGCCGAAAATTTGTAATTCTGGAGTTTAAATCAGCTTCACCCCTGCCGGAAAGTATGTTCCTTTGCTTCTGTAGTTTTCCGGTGACCGAATATGTGGGGTCAGTGAAGCAACGCTTAAATGTCAAAGACATGGTCATATCGCCACAAAATGCAGAGTACCAGTGCGTTGTAAAATATTTCTGGTGCTCACTCACACAAGGACTGCACCTCCCGGACCTAACCTGAATGTGCGAATTGCGGAGGCCCACATCCGGCATCGTATGGAGCTTGCCCGAAGAGAAAGGCTCCTACTCTTGCTTGCAAAGTCGAGCAAATGTAGGGCAAAACTACCAGTCGACGTGTACCACCGCCGAACCCAGAGGTTCTTTTTACAACGGTGACTTCCTCATCACACGACGCAACGCTTCAAAGCCCCCTACAGAACAAGTCATATGCGGGAGCATTCCAAGAACGGACACCGCCCATATCTGCTCATCTGTCGATGATGATGGTTGGTGTTTTATGGCGCAAGGCCAACGAGGGCAAAGAGCGCCAGAAAAGAAGTTATATAATGAAGCGTGGTGATTACCACAAAAAGGTAGGTATAAAAACATGTAAATCGGACATAGTAAAATCAATTAAAAGTAATGGTGATGGCTGGTGTATAGGGCCAGATTTGATTATGCGTGATATGAGATAAGGTTTAAAAACTTAACATCTGACAAATAATCAAACACACGTTTCATAGAAACACTGGCATCGTCCCCTAGAAACAGCGATGGATGTAGTGGGATATGTTGTCTGTAGAGTTCTCTGAAGTGTTGGTGTCGTGTTGTGTGAAGTGCCTTGCATGTTATTAGTATGTGGACTACGGATAGGCCCTCCCCGCACCTGCTACACAGAGGTCTAGGAGATCCCGTGAGCAGGTGGGAATGTGTTGCATGCGTGTGGCCTATCCGTAATCGAGCCAGTGTAACTTCGTTGTGTCTGTTGTGAGTATCAGTGGTGTATGCTCCCAAGAGTGGCTTTATAATGTGTAGTTTGTTGTCAGTTTGTTGATTCCAGTGTGCTTGCCATGTTGTGCGAAGGTGTTGTCTGATGTGTGATTTGAGGTCGGTGTAGGGTACTGTTGATATGTCAACGGTAGTTGTAAGGGCAGCAGCGGCCGCCATTCGGTCTGCGGTCTCATTACCTGGAATTCCAGAGTGCCCTGGCACCCAGCACACGGTCACCTCAAGGTTTAACGCATGCAGAGACATAAGAGTACTAATGAGAGCATTGACCACATGGTTTTTAGACTTCTTTGAGGATAATGTACGCACAACACTTAAAGAATCAGTATAAATTACAGATTTCGTAATTCGACTCAGAACAATATGTTGAACTACAAGAAGTATGCCATAGGCCTCTGCCGTAAAGATACTTGTATTTCTATTCATAGTTCTACAGACATTAAAGGTGCCACCATGCGCAGCACAGGAAACAGTTGTGGCAGTTTTTGAAGCATCCGTGTAAAATTCAGCACACTTATATTTGTGCTGCAGGGACAAGAAATGTTGCACGATCGCGCTTCTAGGCACTCTGTTTTTCTCGACACTTATAAAAGATATATCACATGATATCGGGCGAAGCTGCCACGGTACTAGAAGTTCAGTAGCGGAGGTTTTGATGGTGTCTGAGAACATGACATCAAGTTGCGACGCTTCTTCTCTTACTCTGAAAGCGAAGGGAGCAGAGACTGATGGACGATTAGTAAGAAGTTGAGATAAGGATGTATCATAAAAAACTGATGTAAAAGGATGGTGAGGCATTGATGAGATTTTAAAAGCATAAAGCAAGCCTGTGTAGGTTCGCTGACGTTCTAGGCTCCATTTGTTGCCCTTTACATACAGACTTTCGACTGGACTAGTCCGAAAGGCACCACATGACAAGCGGAGCCCTAGATGAAGCACAGGGTCCAGCATTCTGAGGGATGTTTTAGTGGCTGACCCATAAACAACGCTACCATAGTCCAGTCGTGAGCCTATCAAGCTGGTAAAAACACGTAAAAGAAGTTGTTTGTCAGCACCAAAAGAGATGTGCGACAGAACCTTCAGGATATTCATTGTTTTTAAGCATTTATGTTTTAGTTGTTTTACGTGTGGGATAAATGTGAGCTTTTCGTCAAAGATTATACCTAAAAACTTGTGTTCTTTCTTGACAGGAATCGAGACACCATTGAGATGAATGTCTGGATCCGGCCGGATGCCACGCCTCTTGGAGAACAAGACACAAGTGCACTTCCCCGGATTAAATTTAAAACCGTTGCTGTCTGCCCGACCAGCTAGCTTGTTAACACCAAGCTGGACTTGGCGCTCGCATACAGACAGGTTACAAGACTTAAAGGATAATTGAACGTCGTCTACATAAATGGAGGAGGAAATCGATGGTGGCAGCGCCTTACGAAGAGAATTCATTTTTACAATAAAAAGGGTGCAACTTAAAACTCCACCTTGCGGCACGCCGTTTTCCTGCACATGAACCCTAGAAAGTGCAGTTCCAACTCGCACGCGAAACGTTCTTTCAGACAGGTAACTGGCAAGCGTGTTCATCATGTTAACCGACATGCCAAAGGTCTTCAAGTCGCTAAGGATGCCGTACCGCCGAGCAGTATCGTACGCCTTTTCAAGATCAAAGAAGACCGTCATGCAGTACTGCTTGTGGAGGAAAGCATCTTTGATATAAGACTCTAACGCAACGAGTTGATCGTTGGTAGATCGCCCCGCCCTGCAGCCCGCCTGGCAGCTCTCGAGAAGGCCATTGTACTCTAAGAAGTACACAAGTCTCCTGTTTATCATCTTCTCGAAGAGCTTACACAGGCAGCTTGTCAGGGCAATGGGGCGATAACTGGCAGGAGAGGAAGGGTCCTTCCCTTCCTTTAGGACAGCCACTACTATGGCCTCCCTCCAAGAGCGGGGATGTGCCCCGAAAGCCATATTTTATTGTATAGGTGTAAGAGTGTTTCAAGAGTGTCTGGGTGTAGGTGTTGTATCATGGTGTATGTGATTTTGTCTGCACCTGGAGCTGACGTCTTACATGTGCTCAGAGCAACCTTCAGCTCATGAATTGAAAAACAAGAATTGTAAGTGTGTGACTTGTTGTTATCACGCAGGGACTTCTTTTCTACAGATGTTTTGTGTTTCATGAAAGTGTTTGTGTAGTGTGCTGAACTGGACACGTGTTCGAAGTGTTGTGCAAGTGTGTTAGCCTGGTCTTCCAGTGTGTCCCCTGTTGTACTAACCAGGGGCAGGCTGTGTGTCTGTTGTCCTTTTAGTTTTCGTATTCGTGTCGAGACTGTGTGTATCAGTGTATGAATTGATGGAAGTGAGGAAGGTGCGCCAACTCTCCCTTTTCGCCTCACGACGCACTCGCTTCCCAAAAGCCTTTGCCCGTTTAAAAGAAATGAGGTTGTCTGACGTGGGGTACCGGCGAAGGACACCCCACGCCTTGTTCTGGGCCTCTCGCGCCCGCCTGCAGTCCTCGTTCCACCAGGGCCTCCTTGGGCAGCGGGACCCACTGGAGGCCTGGGGAATGGACTTTTCGGCGGCGTCGAGGATGTGCGCCGTGACGAGTTGGGCGGCTTCCTCCACGTGTAGGTGTTTTATGGATGTGTGGTGTAGTTGAGATGTTTGTGTGAATGTGCTCCAGTTTGCTTGTGATTCCTTAAATCTTTTATGGGAAGATGGACTGCTCGGGCCTATACCTATATACGTTAATGAAGTGGGGAAATGGTCACTACCGTATGGGTCTGTGCCCACACCCCAATCAAGACATGGAAAGAGAACTGCGGAACCAATAGCCTAGTCAAGATGCGAGTATGTATTATGTCCTAAGTTATGGTATGTAGGCTGTTTTTTGTTGAAAAGGCATGCTCCGGAGGATGTAAGGAACTTCTCAATCAGGCGACCTCGGGCATCCGTTCTTGTGGAGCCCCAAAGAGAGTTGTGCGCATTAATGTCGCCTGTTAGTATGTATGGTTCGGGCAGCTGGTCAACCAGTGCCTCGAAATCAGAGCTCAGAAGTGCAAAATCAGGAGAGATGTAAATAGAGCATACCGTTATCAACCTATTAAATATTATGGTACGGATCGCTACAGCCTCGAGGACAGTGTTTAAAGTGACAGGGTGGCATGCTAATGATTTCCGGGCGCTAATGGCCACACCTCCTGAAGAGTGGGTGCAGCCAACCCTGTCCTTTCTGAATACCATGTACCTATTTAAGAAATTTGTTTGTTTAGAGTTGAGGTGGGTTTCCTGGAGACACATAATACTTGGCTGATTGGCATGCAGAATCTCATACACATCGTCAAGATTTTTAAGGAGGCCTCTGCAGTTCCATTGCATAATATTTTCTGTTCCCATTATTTAAATTTAAGAATGACTGGAATGTGTGTGTTCGTGTGTGTTCATGTGGCGTCTTTCGGGGCTGTTACTCTTGGATTGGGCTTTTTGGGCCTTTCTGTAGGCTTGGAAGTCGGTGGCCGCTCCTTGCGCTGCGTTGCAGGCAGGAACGGCCCGACGTCCATCTCGTCGTCGGATGTCCGAGGGGTGCCCGACGGACCGGGCCCCCCGGACTTGGCCCCCCTTCGGGAGCCCTTCGTTTGAGCCGCCACCGTCGGGGGCGCCAGAGGTGGCACAAGCGGTGCGGTGGCGGTGGGAGCCGGTGCGGGGCCCGTGGTGTCCATCACCTCGGTACCCTCCAGTGCACTGGAGGACGGGGAGACAGAGGCGGGAGCGGCACCGGTCCCGACAGGAGTGGTTTGCGCCACAACCGCTGCTGCGTCAGCAAGCGGCGTGGTGCCGGGTTGGGCTGCGTGAGGCAACCCAGTGGGGGGCGGGGGCGGGACCAGGTCAGACGCGCTGAACTGGGTCCCTGTGGACACCAGACGCCGCTCCGCCCCCCGGCGAGCCGCGTCACCGTACCTCCCCAGAGGGAAAGAGGCGAACCTCTTTCTCGCCTCCGGGAAGGTGATGTTCTCGGTTACCTTGATGTTGATTATCTTTTTTTCGAGTTGGAACTTTTCGCACTTGCGGGAGTACGCTGCATGCGGTCCCCCGCAGTTTACACAAGTGAGGGTATCGGATTGGCAGTTGTCAGTAGGATGATCGTGCGCCGGGCATTTCGCACACGTCGTTCGGCCACGGCAAGAGTTCGTACCGTGCCTGAACCGCTGGCACTTAAAACAGCGCCGCGGGTTCGGGATGTACGGACGTATTGAGCACCGGATAAAACCTGCATATATATGTTGTGGGAGAACTGCGCGGTCAAAGGTCTAGATGATGTGCTTGGTGGGAATCTCCTTGTCGTCTCTACGGATAGTGATGCGTCTCACGGCAGTGACGCCCTGATCCTTCAAGCCGGCAAGGAGATCCGCATCGGTTTCGTTCAGGAGGTCTGTCTCGGATATCACACCCTGCGAGCTGTTGAGGCTCCGATGCGGTGTGACCCGGATGTCAAGATCAGCCAGTCTAGTCTGAGCTAGAAGCTTTGCAGACTGCTGCTTGTCATTTATTTCAATTAAGACTTCACCAGACCTTTGTTTTTTGCATTTATACGATTTTCCTACTATGGCTTCAAGATACTTCGCGATCAAGAAGACTGACTGAGATGCAAGAGGGTGGGTTGGATTGAGCGATTCCATCACAAGAAATCGAGAAAAATTATCTGGTTCAGGAAATGTCAAAGATGGCAATGGGGGAAACGATACTTCGGTGCGGCCCCTTTTAGGGGGCCGATCACGGTTGGAGGGGGTTTTAGACAATGCCATAAAGCATAGTATAAAAGCAGGGAGACGGGGGTACTTTCTCCTTCGACCTTACCCTGGTAGTCAAAGAGGTCCCGGAGCTCCCTGCCTGGTAGGCAGGCAGGAAGCCCATCGGCCGGAGCTTGACCAAGGCTCCGACGGCCACCGTTTACGGTGTCTACCCTTCACCTTTAAACACGTCGCCACGGTTGGACACGGCTTATGTTGGGAGCTCGGGGTCCGCGGTGTCGCTGCTCACCGTCACCATGAATACTCAAGGTGCGCCGTGCGGGGTCTGCTCATCTGTCACGTGCTACTAAGAACACAACCTTGTCTTCGCAGCAACGTCATCGGAAGAATCTCGACGAGATGGCACATCAATCCACACAGCCAGATGTTGTGAGTCTTCTCCTTTCCGTGCTTTTCACGGCTCTCAAGGCTCTGCTGCACGCTAACCCGCCGACTCAATGTCTCCCTGAAGTCGAGGCTGTCTCGGCCTTAGAGCCCCTTGTGATGTCCTCCTTCAAGGTGCTGCAGCTGCGTTTCGGATTACAGCAATTACGATCAAATTCGCAATCACTTCTCCAAAGGTGTCTTTGAACACTAACCTCAAGAACTGCAGAATCATTCCATGAAATGACAGCGGCCTGCGCTCAGAACTTGCAGATTTTTGTAAACTTGTAAAGACTTACCAATTCCCATTCTTTGTACTCTCGTAATCCCGCGTTCAAGGTCACTTTGGACTAACAAATTATTATTTCCCTCATTCGCACAGCCTAATGGGAGTAACTGGGTTGTTCATTGGTTTTCAGAAATATGTACAAGCACCAGGCGTACCCATCCAACTTCAGGACACTCTGGAATATGTGTGTTCCACCACTATGCTCGGGACTCGGCGATTTACATTTATTGCTGCCTACTTGCCACCAGGAGCTGCATTTGATGTCCGCAGGCTTGAAAATATATTTGCAGGCACACGCCCACCTCACATCATGTGCCGTGATTTCCACGCACACAATGAAATATGAGGACGTGCACATACCAAGTCTTATGGAGCACGTCTTGCTGATCTACTTATCAATCACGGTATCCAACCTCTTAATGACGGCAGCATCACCTACATAAAAATACAACAATCTGCAGCTGTATTAACCTTTCCTTCGTGTCAAATAGCTTCACACAAAAATTTACTTGGCGTACAGATTTGAAAACTAGGGGCACTGAACACTTTCCGATTTTAATCCCTTATCAAGATGCAGCTTTGCGTCGACGTCAAAGCTACGTCAAGCGCACGAATTGGGAAGCCTTCAAAAACTGTACTGATGTGGGAATAACCGCAGCAACTACCAGGGATGACATAATACGAACTATGCTTAATTGTCTGACAGAGTCATCGATCGTCGTGAGGAAGCACCTAGATATTAAAACCGATTCAGAATATAAAAGCTGCGTGCCATCCGTAGATGCGCTGAGCGTAAGGCGCGACGTACTAAAAACCTGGAGGACTTGCGGCAAGCTTGCACAGCGCGAAAGACAAGTGAGGCGTTTTATAGAAAATTTACACCGTCAACGGTGGCGTGATTTTTGAACGAAATTAAATATCCACAAACCACTATCGAGCATATCGCGCATTATAAAAGGTATGCGCAACGACAAGCAACAACTGTATGTTTTCAAGGCGCTGTCGTTACACGAAGGCATATCACAAAAAGGAGCTGCTGAGGAGAATTGTCGGCTTATATCTACTGTATCTACGCCTCAACTATCCCCTCAATGTGTCCGCGACGTAGCGCCACCAAACGCTGTAGCCGCAATAGATGTTCCGTTTTCTATTCAAGAGCTCGACACGGTCATCTCAAATGTCAATAAACGTTCTTCAGGTCATGACGACACACCATACGAAGTGATTTCCCATCTCTCTCACCATTCCCGCCTACACCTTCTGGAATACTACAACTCAACCTGGATCTGTGGCAGTGTTTCCACAGAATGGAAACTAAAAAAACTGCTATCCTAAAACATAGGAAGCAACCGACAAGATTTTACTCATTCCGGCCTATCGCCTTACTAAGCTGCATCCGCAAAAGTATGCAAAAATTTACATTCAACAAAATTACCTGGTACTTGGAAAGCAGAAAACTTTACCCACCTGAAATAAATGGCTTCCGGGAAAACAGATCCGCTATTGACAACATAATCGCTCTCGTCGCTTCACTGGAAGAACGACAAAGTTGACAAATACCGACGGTGGTATTTCTCGACATAAAGTCAGCACTTGATTCTGCCTTGCACACTGCAATTCTAGAGTCCCTAGCTGTTTGGCCTCGGTGCAAGACTGTACGCTGGGATTGCGAGCTACCGGAAAGAACGTGAAATTTTCATGTGCGCGCCAGAAGGCCCAACTTCCCATCACAGTATAGAGAAAGGATTGCCTCAAGGAGCCGTCCTAAGTCCTCTGTTATTCAACCTTATCCTCACCCACCTAAAGCGCGTGCTCCCTCCCGGCGTCAAGGTCACACTTTATGCGGATGATATCTGCATTTGGTGTGCGTCAAAGTCACGTCGTACAACCCAACAGCGACTACAGAAAGCTTTGAGCAATGTGTTGGCGTACCTTGCGTCGAAGGGCGTACCTCAATGTGTTGGCGTACCTTGCGCCTTTCTTCCAAGAAAAGCGTTGCCATGGCGTTCACCCGCAAGCGGATGAGCCACTACCCTCTAATCCTTGGCGGTCGTTGTCTGCAGTACATAGGAACCCAAAAATACCCTGGGATCATCGTCGATCGAAACCTATCCTGGGCGCCGGAAGCCAAGCAATTCCGTACTCGTATCTCTGCGGTGGCAGAAGTTATTGGATACCTTGCCGGAAGTCTATTGGGCAGCGACTGTAGACCCATGGTGCTGCTCTGCAAAGTATATGTAGACGGCGTGCTGTGCTACAGCCTGCCTGTTCTGCAACGGCTGTCGCCAACATCTAAAAAGCAGTTCAATGCGGCCAGGAATAACCGTCTGCGTACCTGTCTCGGCCATCTGAAGGGCGTATCGTGTGTTGGCACTGTCGCAGAGGCTGGTTGCTTGCCTTTAGGTGTTCTTAGAATGCAGGGAACATTCCGAATATAATTGACGCATAGGCTGCACGCAAAATCCAAATTATTGGCTGGTATTGTACAACGCAACGAAATTTCGAGCTTCGCAGAAACTATAAATACGATAAACATCTCTGTGCCTACCTAACGACGACAACTCATGCCATCTTGTTTCCCGCCTTCGACTCTATCACCCCTATGCATAAACTTAAACATACCTGGACTCACCTGAATAAACGTTATGCCTCAGATATGCGTCGTTCAATTAACACTTGCCCATATAAGCAGCCGGTACTCTCATATGACCCACATTTTTATTGATGGCTCATCTACGCCTGACTTCAGTTCTTCTGGGCTCTTCATTTCATCAACCGGCCAAGCGCTCTCACAGCGTCTTGAGCGCCCAACATTGTCTACGTCTGCTGAACTTCATTCCATCAAAAGCACTTCGCTACATTCTCCGCCAGCAGCCAGCACAATGGGTAATCTTCACAGATTCGAAGACAGCGCTGCAAACTCTTCGACGTGCCAGAAGCTTCAGCATTCCCGAACATATATGCCATGATGTCTTCTACGTAAATCATCTAGTCTGCGTCGCCGGGCTCCACGTGACACTGCATACGATCCCTGGCCACTGCGGCATCATAGGCAATGAAAAAGCAGATGAGGCTTCTCGAGACCACCAAAGGAGTTTGTTATCAGCGAAGGAAGCACCTTCTGGTCTCTCCTGGAAAGCGAGCACCCATTCCTGCATCATGTCGATCCAAATTTGGCCCTGAGGTTACAGGAGCGACTTCCACGGCGGCTAGAGACTTTTCTCCATCGATTACGTCTCAACGTAGCGCTCACAAATTCCTACCGCTATCGCCTTGGCCTAGCCTCGAATCCATATTGTGACTACTGCGGTTCACCTGAAACCGTCGAGCATATTTTACTAGAAAGCCCTTCATACGGTGAAGCAAAAAACAACCTCGCACACAAGCTCGAGTGCCTAAACCACAGATCCTTAACTTTAAAAGCACTTCTGGGACCATGGCCATCTGCCTCGTCTCAGCGTAAAGTGCTAAGCGTATTATTTGAATATCTCAATGTCATCGACGTCCCTGACCTGATATAGGACCAGAACATCATTGCACTGTGGAACCGTCTTTAGTCGTTTCACGTGTCAAACTAACGGCTCCCAACGCACATGCCACCTCTTTTTTTACTTCTTTTATTTCTTTGTTTCTTCTCTGCCTTCCGCCGTACTTTCTATTGCAACTTTATTCCCTCATCCGCACCCCGCTGAGTTGCATCCCAGCAAACCTCTCTGCTCTCCTCGAATAAAGATCTCTCTCTCGCGCGCGCGCGTTTTTCTTCAATAAAAATGACGTAAGTTACGGCTTGCCCCTTCACCTTCTTGGCCTCTGTCTATTTGTGTGCACTGTTAGTGAGCATGAAAGAGTAAAAAGTACAACAGGTGGGCGACATTTTGCTCAAGATTAGAAATTGACTATAAAAATCATTCTCGATCCTCACTTTCGCAAATAAAACCCACCGGCATTTCTGACACACGGATCAGAAACGTGCTGCTATAAATTTCAGCATGGTTATATCTCCCATTAGCATGTGTGGAGATCACAGCTATCTTATTTAACAATGTCATTTGGATGGCTTGCTATAGTTTTTACAACTTTTTAAAAGCTTACGTTGTGCTTTTGCTTATGAAGCAATAGTAATATATTTCTTCTACGCATTAAATGTCTAAAGGTTTCTTGCAGCATAACGCATACGAACGCACATGTACGAAACACCCGTATGAGATATCATACGCCGTTTCTAGGAAGGAGGGCAATGTTAGGGTGGCTGACTATACTGCTTGGAGCATGAAGCGCAAGAACCGGGACAGCTTCACAACCTGCACGGACATAAAGCGGATTGCAAAATATTTTTTACTATAAAAGTAGATGTCCAAGCATGTTTAACAAAAATCGATACAATGAAAATGCCGGCATGACGGTGGTGAATATGACGCTGGTACATGACTTCTTTCGCCTTTCCTGATTATAGGGTAAAAACAGCAGCAACGACAGCATGCGATGCACACAGCTTGTGTTCAACACATTCTAGGAGAAGTGTACATCACTGGGACCATGGATCCGTAAAAAAAGCACCACTCTGCTGATTGCAGTGTCCGTCACGCAGCAAGGCTGTTGACACCACAATGCCACTTTTGTTTTGTATTTTGATTGTTTTCGTAATGGGTAAATTCATGCCTCCCAATGCACGCGCTTGATGGATGTAAGAGTGCCTCTTCCATCCAAAACTTTTTTACTGCTGCCACTTTCGTTTTAGTCTCGCGCCTCTACAGCCACTAGTTTTAATCATGATTGAGGCGGCGTGATTCGTTCATTTTGAACTATGGCTAATTGATGCACTAGAAGCATGCGTATTATTTAATGAAGAACATGTTAATTCAGAACGCATTCCCCATTGCACCCAACTACAAGTTATACTTGCTGTGATATATTCAGATGTAGAGTAACTTTGTGACCATGTGTGGTTATGGGACGGTTTTGAAAATTGGGCCGCGTATTCACTCATTTATCTTGTACACTCAAAATGCAATAGTTATTTCTGCTCAATCTCCGTCACATGCTCCTCTGTCCACATCCTCCTTTTCACGCTTTCATATTTTGACTTGCTCTTATGATAACGCAATGATGGCTTGATCCGCTCATTTTTTCGCGTTTCCACGGCCCACGTACCATTTCCGCGGAAATTGTTTGCTCCTTTTGGCAATGCAGTGCTGCTACGACGCGATCGCGAGTATGCTCAATTGTTTGGTGGAAATTCTTCGAAAACATGTTTCGCCATCTCGAAAAGTTCACGCCTACATCAGTGTGTCTTTGCGAGAACACAGCTAGTATTGATTATTCATTTACGTATTGGCTGTAATGTGCCAGTTTTCTTCTTGAATGTTTTTGTAAATTTGCAAGTGCGATACTGCTACCAGGCTTGGCAATATAGAACTGTTTTGCAGCATATACTTGATGTACTATTAACTTTGGCATGAGCGAGAAATATGGTTGTGCAATGAGAGAGAGAGACCAGGGTTTACCTGTCACGTCTCTTCAGTACGGCCATAGTTTCGATGCGCCTCGCTTGATGAACACCACATGTACAACTTCTCACACAAGAATGCCTACGCACAAGCTACGGACTTGCGGTCGAAGGAGAGTTAAGTAGCCATTGCGTTGGTTCAAATTCTAAGGTTATCATTTCTATGAACATAACATTACAAAAGCACCAATGCATTTTGTATTTCTGAAAAAGAGTTATTATTCTTTGCAAAAGCGGATCGCGCTTGCACAGCTGCTGGAATGGCACATTTTGTTTAAATAAGATCTTGTAAAAAATGGCAATATTTTGCAACAATTGTTGACTCCAAACGTAATATTTTCTCTTTTAATAAATGTCACCGTCCATGTAAAAATTGTTCATTTTCACCTGGTCAAATTTTTAATATTTGCTTTGTTGCGTGCCGGATCGGAAGAATAAGTTCTCCGCTTCAAGAGGTTGACTACTTCATAATGTTGCTGCACTAAGCCCGCACCAACGCCAGCAATAATTTTGCACTTCTCTAGAAACACATTCTTGCAGAGTTTTCTTGCCGACTTTTCCTGACTTAAGCTGACATCGCTGAAGTTCAGAATTTTTATCCCCGCAAACCGAGCTAACTAGCGACAGGATGTAAACCTGTGGGGGAGGATTCGTAGGGCTTTAGGTGTACAACGGGGACAATGTCGTAGGGAGGGCGACGACTCGGCGAGGTCGGAGCAATTGGAGAGATATAATTTGCGACATTGCTTTCTTGACGTAGTACGCAATGCGCGGCAATTAGCAGTGATGCAGTTTTTCAGAAAGCCCAACTCGACGGGCCTGTGCCGAAAGGAGAACAGTGGATAGAGGTACGATGAGCTTCACGCGGTCTTTGCTCTACTAAATGTCCTCCTTGTTATAATTTCAAAAAAAAATAAAAAAAAACTACATAGGGGCAAGACAATCCAGCTATTCGGTAACAAGAGGCTATTGGAAACTCTGAATTGCATCCTGTATTCAATGAACCGCTAAAATTCAAAAGCACTACATCTAAAAGTCGAACCGAAAGAAGCTGGTTAAAACACCATCATGGCACTGAGTTTCGCGTCCCCAACGAACTGCAATTCCTAAGTGTTATTCCGTTTCTTTGGGCCTACGATCGTGATTTTGCTAAGAGTGGCCGCCAGGCTTTTATTGTCTTTTTGTAATTTACCAAAGTTTCGTTGCTGGAGAAGTGCGGATACAATTTCTTATAAAAGAAGGGCACCTCGTAACAAGGCAGGGGTCAGAACCTTAGCTTGAACCTCGGTTTTGGTGCTGTTTTGAAAAAGCCGGAAATAGAAAACTACGCCATGCCCCTAGGTTGACTTCCAACTGAGCTGGCGCCTCGTATGGCTTTTCTAAACAATCGCCAAGGGGGAAAGCGCGGGCTATCACGGTTAAAGGGTAGACAACCAATTTTTGCCGAGTATATATTCTCTTTCCCAAACGAAAGGTCATCACTTAAAGAACCTTGACGAGAAACGGTTTTGCTGATAACGCCCTAGAACTTTTTAAATCAAAATTTTTAGATCTGCGAGCCGTATGTGTCCCTCCCAAAAATCATGCTGGCAACCATGACATAGAGTAGCCCCGCAACATACTTTTGTTTGTATGCGAAATGAAAAACGATATTAAAAACTTGTCCCCAGCTAAAAAATTTTGAATAGCAGGGTTTTCTGTTCTGTTATGTGTTCTTTATTGCAACGGTCTATTGTGCACGAATGCGCCATCTGTTGGGATAGACATAGGTAGAATCTGGCTTCAAGTTGTGGAGGTGGGAAGTTCGATTCTCCCCGGGCGCGATGTTTTTTTAGGCCGCCGTTGGCGTATTTGGAAACTGAAATCAAATATTTTGGCACAAAAAACGCCTCTGCCTCAGGCAGAATGGTGAAAGCTCCTTCACTGAGTCGGTTTACTGAACGCTGCTGTTCATTCTGGCCATGGTGGCTCAGTTAGCCATACTGAGAGCACTATAATGTTTAGAAATACATATACAATTTAACCTTGTACAAAGCCTTGTTTTAAAAGGTTTTCAATACGGAAATAAACGTTTCAGCAGTTACATTACCTGCTAGGTTTGCAGGTCACGTGACAGGGACACATAATATAGTCCAAGTTTCGACACTACGAACCACCACCTTTCCGATTTCAGGAAGTTTGCTGCCAAATTAAAATTATTTCCGCAGACTTGTTTACAAATTGCTTGTGGTTACCGGGCTATATAAAACGCTGGCTTTCATATCAGCTAGAGAACACATACAAGACAAAAATCGGTTGTCTGTCCCTTTAACACTTGGAGACAATGTCTCCTCCGGGATTAATTTGCGTCAAGGTCACACAAGCCTTCTGCACCTCGTAGCCACTACACCGTGGAAGCGAATGTGCTCATGCCTTCAGTTCGGAAGTTTCTGGCGCCATTAGCAAAGGATGACGGATTGCAAAGGAAGGGGGATTGCTTAGGAATCGCAAAACGGGGAAAAGAACATTCTGGCTGCAAAATTGCGTTGTCTTGCGCTCATATGTAGCCAAAATGTCTTTATGTTACTGCGGGAAAGGCGAAAATAGGCTCTACATGCCATCAACCGTTTGTAGATAAAATTGTGCCTAATTTTTTGTGTAAGCCTTTTGTAAATTTATAAAGCTCAATTTGTGCCCCCCCCCACCGCAACCTTATTTGCAATCAACAATAATAACACAACCCACAAATTGTTCAACTTGTGCATGAATCGAAACGTGTATACGCTGTTAACGTAAATTTGTTCAGCAAGCACGTCTACATATGCAACGTCATTAGTTTGAAAACGAGCAAGCAGCGTTCAAAGGTTACAACGGAGCAACCTGCAACCTGGCATCAAACCGAACTGTATTTATCATACGCACTTGCCTGTATTTTATACTTGTACCGACAGGTACAAGTGATGAAGTCTCATAAACTCTTCCGATTCCTATTGCGTAACTATATTGTGCGCATAATTCTCTACCAAGACGTTCGTTGTTACAATGAGTGCTATTTTCTCGTTTTCTATGGTAACGCTATTACAGCCATTGACCAGCATTTTGAAGTAGCAACGCAAAGACACTCGCTGAACCTTGCGGGGAAATTACCTCTACATTACGTCCCGCCCCTCATGCAATCTTTAGAAGCACTCGCGAAGGGAAGACGATAAGGAATACTCATAATTATTTGTAATGCTCGCAAAGGTTTGTGCAAAGTAGATTGGCGCAAATACCACATGCATAGAACCTTGATAGATTTTCGCTGAAGCTAATCGCCAAAAACTTGACCATATTTCTGACAACAACCGCATTAAACATTCAACATCCAGGGGCACCATGTTGGTATGACCCAACCGCGTCATTTGTTTCTAATGCAGGAAGCGATCAAAAATTGCTTACACACTTTTAAATTCTTTAAAATTGCACTTAGATTTACGTTTGCTATTTGTAACGTATGGCTGATTACTGGTAACATTTTTCTATATTTGAACACCCAGTTGTCTAACCTGACATATATTTAACAAATGAATGCTTAACACCACTCAGAAATTTTAAACGCGGCCTATAATTAACACAATTTTGTACTAAGACAACCTCCTTTATATTTTTAATAAAAACAACGAAACATTTTCTATGTTCCTTATTCAGCATGACGAAACCAAAATCGCATCACACGAGGATGTACTCAAGCGGCAGAGGCCGATTGCCACTGATTGGACACCTCGTGAAACCCCATTGTCTTCCCAGCTATCGGACACCCAGCAGAAACTCGGCTGAACTATTGATTGAGTACCAAGCAAACGGCGGCCGGAAGAAGCGTCCCAAGAAAAGATCACTGGCCGCCGAGCCGTTCTTAGCCTAGCCCATGCCGTGTGCACGGCGTGTGCAAACATGAATATTACCAAGGTGAACAGGCAACAGCGCAGCACAAAGTACGCTGCAAAAAGTTACCAAAGAGTCACAGCACCGGGTCACGGAACAACGGCTACTCAATAAATGCTGCTCATTCAAAATATTGTGCGATAAGTGTCACACATTCTTTATAAATGGGTCACTTGTGTGTCCTACGCACTGGTTTCGGATGGACTACTTCGGTGTAAGCTTCCGCGCGATCCCTTTTTCTCCGCGGCTTCGGGACGGACGGACGCATCGCTGTCATGGTTCTGTCTGTGTTGTACCTTCAAAACGCCCTAGTACTCCTGTAAGTGTCTGTGAAGTGTGTCCTGGTGTCGGTGGCTGTGTTTGAAGTATATCTTCCTGGTCGAATAACGCTGTTTGCGTACTGCGACCGGCAGCTGAAAACGTGAGTCCCCATTTCATTTTTCAGCGCGGTACCTGAGAGCTCGCGCTTGTTCCCGCCTGAACTTCAGCTGTCCTTCATAGCGGTTGACGCGCTTGATTTCCGCTTAGTGTTCTTGACTTGCAAAAAATGAAGCGCTCAAATACATGTGCTTCCACGTGTGGGGCGTAAGTTCTAGCTGTTCTCTTTCTGGCTTGGTGTTTCCGAACAAGCTGCCGTGCTCCCACTGCAGGTTGACGACGAAGCAAGATTTGTGTGCAGTCTAAGAGTTAGGGAAGTATAAAGCTGGCGTTATTAAACACTAGCTATAAATGAAGTCTTCGCTTCATTGTTTTTGTGAGCTACGGTGATATTGCCGAGCGACAAAGTAATGGCACTGCCGCTGGGCTTCTCCGTCGGTTCAGTTCGCGTCCGGCGCGACGGCAAGATGTTTCATGTTTGAGAACGACTGTTAAGCTAAAAGTTTAGGCTTAATATTTTTACACGTGCATGCATGAAGCAGGGTTCTATAGGCAGCGTGCATTTACCATTGTAGTGAACGATTTTTTTTATTAAAGACGCAAGAACGTAAAGGCATTTCCCATGAATAAGTGGCGAATGCAGCATAAATAACAAGTGTTCAAAGATGGATTATTCTACAATAGTGGTGCTTAAATACAGATTGTGATCTTGGCGGATCGGCGAATTGCCGGATGAAATGGACTTGCTTTCATTTACTTGAATGCTTCTGTTAAGTGGGCCTCTCAAGCAGTTCAACAAAGCCTGGATTGGTTCGCTCTTCATGTGCTTTTTTCATTTTTTGTCTACTATTGTGCTTGTGTTTAGCTTCCGTGTTCAATTTTAGAACAAACTTTGTATTCTTTCCACTGTTAGGTCAGGCTTATTGTTGCAAATTTGATGTGCATAATACAAAAAGTAAGCAAAGAGGTCCGCGGTGTTATGACGCTCAATTGTTTTTTGGAAGTGACGTAATTGCTTCCCAAAGTTTATGCCGTTCATTAATTCTGCCTTGCGGCTTGATTTCTCTATTATACATTTCATTATACAGAAAATAATCTTATACTTGGGCATTTAATTATTTCCGGGAAAATAAGCAGAAATCGGGTGGCGTGGCAACTCATAGAATAGGCAACGGCCATAAGGACTGGCCAGAAAACCAGACATCCGCATGAAAATAGAATGGGGAACACGCATGTGCATTATAATGGTACCAATATTCTTTGCCAAGCATTGTCCAATATTGGCCTTCCAGAGCTTGGCCATTTGTGGCTTGTCACCTTTCCCATGCCCCAGCCAATAATGGCGGCCGAAGCACTGCCAAGCTCGGACGCACCGGCAACTAAAATTTGGCCTTGCTTGGGCTTGGCACTTTCTGCTGCTTGGAAAATTGGTAACATAACTTTGTTTATTTTATACTTACTAAATTTCTGCAAGTCATTGCTATTTCTAAAAGGAACCTTTCTTTAAAATCGAACTTACGCCACGAATTTCAATGGGTGAAAAAGCATTGGGCTAACTCCTACAACAGCATAATTAAGTAAGCGTGTGTCTTAACGCCCACGAGTAAATAAGTCTTGCAAAACACGCCACGGGCGGTTAAAAGATGCTCCTTATTTTTAATAAGGCCTCAATTGTTCCGCACTTGTTTTGAAAAAGATCACCCCGCTCCACATGTCCAATTTGAGAACATCTTTTTAATCACGTGACATATTCAATCATGCTAGGCACCTAACATAAACTGGGGCCGCGGTGAACGTTCACTGATTCGCGGCTTGATACACTTCGTACCTTCCCTCACAACAGTTTTTTCTCACAACGACAGTTTTTTCCATCTATTTTGCCAGTGTCATGTGAGCAGGAAGTGGTATCACACTGTTTTATTTTGAATGATGACATTAGGCAAGGCGTATTTATATTGTTCAAAATATTTTGCACTGACCAACAGGGTGGGGAAACGAATTGAATTACAGAAAATAAAAGAAAGCCATGATGTGGCTTGTTGATCGAGGAGTTGCCGGTCTTTGCCAAATGTACTGTTACGCCATTACCACGAAACTCTAATCAGGTGCATGTTATATGGTGACTTAAAAGGTCTGTCTTAAAAGCTCCAGCTCACCCATCTAACCAAACATGCCACACAAACGCGCCTCTATGATGTTGATAGAATAGATGAGAAAGACATGAGGGATAGGCAATTTAATTTTTAGTGACATAATATCATTACGTGTGGTAGTGTGAACTTCACAACCTTATCTGAAAATAGCGGTTCATAAAATTCTCTTTCGAAGAACAAACTCAACTATATCCTGAGCCGCTAGAGTTGGGCGCACATTGACCAATATTTGCTGAACTGGCACATATGAAATACCAACTGAAATTCTAACTGGGTTGTAATAATTCTGTAACAGCACACCCTTGGTAGCTGTCGAACTGGGCGCAGCAAAGGCTGGCTGCTTACTGCCACACGAACACTAAGAAACTTTCTGACTTGAGTACCGCGTGGTGCCCGTGCACCTTCGCTTTCGGGAGAAATATCCCAGCCTCCTGTTTCCAGACAGGCTATTTCTTCTTCCCTCTTCCTTGCAAAGCGAGCTAATGACTTCGTACGACTCATACGCTGCTGATTCGTCACAGCACTAATGTTTCCGTAATGCTTCGTTTCTTTTGTCACTGATGATTTGTTGCAAGTATAGTGTCCCACGTTTACATTCATGGTGAAGCCATCTACCGATCTTTTTTCAAAAACGGGTTTGCTTCTCTTGGTGGTATGGTTTGGGGGTCTGTTAAAAGCTTTTGTGGCGTTTATTTTCTTATCTGGAATGAAATTATGTGCGATTGATGTATTTTCTAGACACTTTTCTTGCAGAATACTGGATATAAAATCAAATACGTACGCGTATCGACATATACTGAAAAGTGGTAACATTTTACACCTGCCTTCCGCACTTGCTTCTGACATCAAATGAAAAACTGGCCACTATTATCGGAGAAAACATATCGTGTAATGTCATATACTGTTTCAATTAACCGCGAAATTCTCCCAGCCTGTTTAGGAATACTGAGTTTATGAAGTTCGACATAATGGTGGTGAAAATGATGATGCAAAGGGTACGTTCAGAACTTATGTTTACTGGTTACAAACGTCGGCCACAAAAGCGGTGGCACCGAGCTGCCGTAGACGGCTCGCTTTCCGTGGAGGCTGGTAAAATTGTCCGGGTTAGGGGCTCGCTGCAGGAAGGCCGGTCTAAGTTGATGCTCAAAGCGCCAGTGACAGTGTAAGTGTTCTGACAGTGTTGGTGACAGGGCGTCCTTTTGAGCTCATGGCAATCGGCCAGCTGAGCCCCTCTATTTCTGTACTGGCGCTAGTCTACGGTCGTATCTGCCACAATTTCCGCAGTTGAGTTGAACCAGGCTCTCGACGCTGCCAGAAGCTCAGTTCGACTATATTAGCCCTGCTGGAAGCTAGCCCAGGAGGCTAGCCCATTCCCTCAGTTTGCCAGGAGGCACCGCATGCTAAGGTTTTCTAGGTAGGTTTTTGCTGACACCCATGTACCAAGCTCAAGCTTAAATACCTCCGGGGTTGAAACCACAAAGAATACGTGTTTAGGCTTCCCTGCGGAATCTTTCCTCCCAATGGAGTGAAAGAAAATTCATAGATGTTGAGCTTCTTTTCAGAACGTTACGCACACAAAACCTACACGATGGGGACGGGGTTCCCTCAATTCAATTAAGCGTCTGAAGGGCATCCGTAGCTCGAACGACTCCATAAAAAACCGTTCCGTTCCTGGCTGATGATTCAGAGTTTTCTAGTCATTCTCGTCACCTGTTGCATCCAAGTGCTCGGCAAGAATAGTCGACCCTGTTCGCTTCCTTTGGACATCGTTCTAATGTTGCTTCAGTTAGTATTTAAAGTTGCCCGAATACCCGATGTGTGCGTAGTCGCACTTCACCATGGAATCTGTAGCCAACGCCAGGGAAGGATTATCTCAAAAGCCCGTGTTACGCGCCCACGAGCGCTTGCCTCAGCTTGCACAAAACCACATGTGCCTCCTCAACTTCATACCCGCACAGAGCGCGAGAAAAGGTTTTATTTATACCATGTGTTTTTATTGCAACTAATTGTATTCTGTTTCGAAAGGGGGGTTCACCCGGGAAAGGCATCTTGTGGAAAAAGAGCCGAAAACTCGGTGTGATGGCACCCAGAGGTGACACATTAAGAAGACAAAGCAAGAGGAAGAACATGAGTCGCCATGTTAAAGATTCTTATACCCTGTATTAAACGTAAATTTCTTTTCTTGGTTTTGGTCGGCCTTTCATATTCTTCAACAACTACTCCCAAACCCCAGGAACTGTGTAACGCCCTAAAGTGAAAGTGACAGTGGCAAGGCTTCGGGTAACACGCAGCCAGGCCAGTTGTGTGGCCGGCGTTCGGAAGCAGTGATGAACCGACTAAAGGGAAGCGTACTACTCCGCGGCACCACAATACTCTGCTCGTCAGTGAAGCAAAAACTGTCTTTGATGCGGCAAAAGTAGGCGAGCTTTCATCGCAGCGTAAAAGATGGCAGGACAACAAGAACAAA
The DNA here is from genome assembly GCF_048455015.1 of Haemaphysalis longicornis. NCBI lineage: Eukaryota > Metazoa > Arthropoda > Arachnida > Ixodida > Ixodidae > Haemaphysalis > Haemaphysalis longicornis. The sequence goes on along the minus strand of NW_027526233.1, from coordinate 96,844,622 downwards.
TTAGAAAGGCTGAAATTTTTGGTTGTAGAGTTCCTAAAGAATGAAAAGTTCACTGCGTAAATCTAGGCTGTTTTCAAGTACAGAGATGCCGCTGAGTGTGTGCTGGCACCAAATAAGTCAAAGGAATCAACTGTTCAATCAAGTCATGTTTGAACTGTGGCAACGAACCCGTCATATTCGAGTTTGGATGAACGCAATGAAGCATTGGGTGACAGTTCTAGAAAGCTTACGACACTGAAACAGCAGAAGTATGGCATACTTCCTTGTCAAAGGAAAACAAGAAATAATTATTTTGCTGGACTGCGAAACATTTTACCGAGAACTGCGATGTCATTATCACGAAATCAGAAACAATAAAGAGGATAACCAGGGACCACTGCTTTTGATTCCCTCTGCGTGGGCCACATTCAACCGATTGGCGCCGAAAAGTAAAGGGCAGCAAGGGTCAAGGAAGATATGTTTCATCTACGGGTGACCCAACGTGGCAGCCCAAAAAAGCTGAAGTGACAAAGAGTGTGGCAGCTATCAGCCTTCACCCAAGGACATAGTCATACTAGAATAACGTCATACGCCTGCACACATTCTGAATTTCGGTACTCAGATGTCAGCTCTAGGCATCTATTCGGGCGTTCGCGGAAGGTGGAAACCAGAGAACCTTTTTACGGGAGGACATGTCCAAATTAACCACGCTTGAAAGAGCTTCGAAACAACGAGTTTGCATTTGAATAAGCTCGAAAACCATGTTGCAATTTAACAGCGTCGGCCTATCGTGGACGTACCTCTCTGCAGTTTGTGCGACGGTTCGGAGCGTCTAAAAGAACCCATTGAAGTTCCGTTTATTTGCAAAGATATCGTCCAAGTGCCGATTGAATGTGACGGCTGTAAGGCAATGGAATCCAGTGGTCATAAATACGTCGACCGACTTATATACCTCGCATGGTAGCCGGGCCTGGCATTGGCCTGCTTCTGGGGTATGTTCACCTCTTGCATCTGGTGGCTGCAGATATAAAGCGTTACTGTGGTAAAACACAATGAAGCCCCTTGACACCATTTTCGGACTGTGTGTGAAGAAACTCTGTCATTGAGTACATCATTTGACTTGGTGCTAAACACCTGCGATGTAAGATTGAGTACGTAACCGTAACCAGCAGTCATCGTCATTGAAAACGTTTTAGGAGCTTGAGAGCATAGGTATTGTGTGCCAGGACAATAGTATAAATCAGGTATCGGACTTTGTCTTTGATGTCAAACAAAATCTCAAGTTTTTGGAGGGTGGCTACGAGGTTTCACTGCCACAAAAGAATAAAGGCTGACGCTGTGAAGATAACAAGCCTCAAACAATGAAGAAACTTTTGACAACCCGGACGATATTTCGGCGCAATACGGAATACAGTCAGCTGTGCAAGTCCGCCATCTGACCCCATATCACTTTGCGATGCGCAGAGCGGGTAAAGGAAATCGGTCTGTCTTCCTTTCGGGCGTTTAAATGTTGCATTATGCAATGATTCGCAGCGTTTCCAAGACTACCCACGTTCGAGTAGTTTTTGGCGCGTCGTTGCATAGACCGTTTTGAATATTGTAATGAACACCATGAAAAAAATCCCCCAGGGTTTCTGGCAGACTTGAGCACAAAGCTGAGGATTTTTTGTTGTATCCTATTGTCTGACCACAGATGGAAAACGAACTTCTTGCCAATTAATATTCGCTTGAAACACATGGATGCACCCCGGTTTCTTGGGTTCATGCAATTTACCTCCTACTAAAATCCTAACCCTTAGGTGTAGGAACGGTGGATGACCCGAGTACCGTTTGGTGCTTTAGCGGGCACCTTAGCGTTGAACACGTACTCCATCACCTGAGACTTGTGATTAGCATCTTTCGTGACACGGCAGCCCTACACACAGAGTCATTCCACGTACACACCTTACTCGTAAGGATTGATACCTTCAATGAGGCCGAAAACTGTTCTCAGGACAGCTAAAGCTATACTGCTGTCGGAAGGTATTGGTTGGAAGGTTGGAAGGCCTTGGCTAGAGGACCTCCAACTCGACGTACCTACAGCAGTTGTTCGGTCAGGAAGAAGGCAAAACTTCTACCCACGGAAGAGCCAAGATTCTTTCCGTGCTATCAGAGCTCCAAAGAGGCGCTGTGACAATTGCTACGAAGACTGTACTTGTATTTTTAGACAACGATAGGAACTGCATGAGATCAGTGCTCCAAAACGTGGCAAGTATGTTTGATCCTCTCCGGATATTCATGCGATTCACAGTTCAAACCAAGATATTGTTTAAAGAGCTATGAAAACTTTGAATCTATAGGGGTGAGGACCTACCACTTGGCATCTTAACGAAATGGCGACGTTAGTGCTCGAACCTCTAAGAGCTTGGCAGTGTTAAAATTCTTAGGTGGTTACAGTTATCATCAGAGGCTAAATTAGCTCAAATTCGCATACTTTCTGACACCAACCAAATGGCATACAAACCACGCACTAATGTAAAGGTTCAGTACCAGAGCCACTGTATCAAAGCAGAGCTGGTCTTGGCTAAGTCAAGATTCGCGGCGGTGAGCACGCTCACATTCTCGCGACTGGCAGCACCGTACTCGGGCCCGGATTTCGAACTTCTCGGGGAACGTCTCTTACAAAATGCGGAGCAACGTGGAAACTATATTTGGGACAGATTCCTTTATCAGTCTGTATAGGATTAGGGGCAATTTGTCACAATGCAAAGAATTTCACAAAAAGCGAGTCACTCAAATTGAAATATTCCTGGCTAAGGCAACCTGGCCGCATGGACCGGGGAATTGCAATACCTCCAAATTTCTAACTGGCGGGGTATTATTCCACATTCATAAAACCGATAAACGATCGCGGCATTTAGCTACGCGGGACTGCAAAAGCCTACAGAGTGGAGTACAAAAAAATCAGTAATTGGGTTGAAAAGCGTCGAACAAGGAAATGCGAGCTGAGTGGAAGCCTCTTTTGTGGGAACTATGAACCCTATCGTAGACTTTGTACGGCATTTCGCACTGTTATGCATTCTCCAAACCACGTCTTAAATTCTGCGGTACATTAGGCATTGTAGAAATGCTGGCAACAGGACACCTGCACTCGACTCATCAGAGGGAATTAAGGGCACAGAATAAGGATTTCTGTTCACTGAACTGCTGTGCCACCACCCACTGTTCAAAACGCCCTGCCACCTTACCTGCCATATATGAAGGTACTATACAAATAGTGTGGAATGCGAGGTGGCCTGACACGTTCGAGGAACACTCGAAAAGCGCAGTGGCGGTTGTCGACCGGGGAAGTCGTCAACGTGAAATGCCGCCAGCCAAGAGAGACCAGCCACCGCCAGCCAACGTCAGGAGTACGCACGGCCGCAAGAGGACAGCCGTTGGTCCCGCGGTGCAGTTAGCCTCCAGCCATTTAAAAGCTTCAGCGAATACGTCTTCTGCGTCATGTTCTGGACACACTGGTTAAGCAAATACAGTGTTTGAATTCCAGAGATGTGCGTGGCAATTTTTCGACCAAAGCTGTTCTCTGAACCCCTTATAAGGCATGACTACCAGCAGTGGCTCCTAGCATGAATTTAGGATTGCTCAATCGGTTGTCAGCAAGACGATTAACTACACTGGAGAAACGTGCGAGAAAACATTCGGGCATTTTTGTTCCTTTTCTAAAGTGGTAGCTGTTTTTGAACTGAACACTTGGGCTTAGCCAAAATGTTAGAAGCACCGGAGCACCGACAAGCGCACAAGTTGTTATGGAGACATGCTGACTAAAAGCGCACAAAAAAGCGGGACAAAGAGCAGAACTACACAGGACCAACGAATGTATTTTATGGTTCTGTGGAACTCAGCTAAGTGGAGTGAAACCGTGGCATGGCGTTGGTATTCCTCTTTCGCCCGACTTCATTTTTTTGCACCACCCCGCGCTCTGCAAAACTTTGTTTTTCCGCGGCATCGGATGTCAAGTTTTCAGGTGACCGCCGAAGCTTATAAAACAAGCGCACAGTTGACGCGATCGCTGATTTTTTTATACCTTTGCGTCGAAGCATCGTCTTTTCCCGCACTAGTATACTTTATCTCTAACGCAGGAGCAGCATGGCAGTTGCTTCAGCTGGGTTCCGCTGTCTCACCTTTCGAAGGATGCTCCTCTCCGTTTTCTTTCTGCCAACGCGCGGCCGGGCAACAGGAGTGGCGTCCACCGCTCTAGCCCGGCCCTGGCCGACACTTCTGCGTTCGGGACGCAGCCCTCGCGAATCCTAGGTAACGGCTGGCAAAACATCTGGGTGCACTCTTTGTAGATCCACGTGTGTGAATTCAAGCGACGTCGCGTGGGCAGTTGTTGTGGGTGTTGTTGAAAGCTTTGCTTTCCCATCATCCTTGCAGCGTGCATTAGACCCAATTTGCTTTTGTCCAGCGCCCAGAAATAATATAAATACGCATTTAAAAGTGTATTTCATTTCTATACCTCAACCCCAACAATCACTCAACATCCTTCATTTTTATTGTTTAGGGTCTGCCATATTTAAACAGGCAGCTATCTTCTTTGCATAAACCAACAAAAATTGCATTTTTCTGTTAAGCCTCTTTTTAATACCGTTCTTAACAATATATTACCAATGCTTACGCCATGGAAGAAATTAGTAATGCAAACTCTGGGGACATCCGATTAACAGAAGGCCAGGGTCTTGAAAACTTCACCCGAAATCATTACTAAGCAACATGGGACCTTATTGCATGTACAATTTAACTCTCTTTTCAGCTAGTAGCATTTCGCAGTAATTTTGGCTTTGTTTGTAAATAGCGCTTGTTGACTTTTTGTTTCGAGATGTGTTCAACCTACCTTCTTGCCGCATACCTTGAACTGAGACCACACTCGCTCTCTAATTAGTAATTCCTGTTACTCGTAGAGACCACACCGGGCTGCCATGCTGTCTGCGACCACGTTTTCTTTCGCTACCGTTGCTGCACCTTGTAGAACATAAATGCTATTGTTTTGTTATTTACAGTATGAACATTACGAGAACATAACAATCGTCATTAGCCTACTCAGTTCCACATTAGGACAAAGGCCTCTCCCATTGACCTCCAGCTGCTCCTGTCCTGCTCTGCTCCAGCGGCAGATTACCACCAAATTTCCTTATTTTATATTTCCATTGGATTAATGGGCTTGCCCTTCTTCAAAACCCATCTTTTTAGCCGAATTATGGATGGCTGACGGTTTTTCTCACTACATATTCCGCCCGAGTTGATGTCTTTTGTTTTAACTGTGACCTTTTCTACTCTATTTTGTTCTCCGATATCGGTAGCTCGTTTCCTGTCCCTGAGTGTTACTCCTAGCATTAGTCATTCCTAACAAAAACTGTAATCATGTAGGTGAAAATGTTGTTACTATTACCAATATATTGCTGTGTTATTGGTGCAGTTCACTTACCACTGTGTTATTGGTGCAGATCACCTACCACTCCAACGAGTTACCCTTGTGGCATCACTGTTGCACCGGCACCTGATTGTTAGTGCGAACGTGTTAATCTGCTAATGTACCAGCGCTTCGGCGCTTTTTCGATTCCCCTTTCGGTCCCTCTTTCTCGGTAAACCGGTACAACCGGCTTCCTTCATCGGCAGCTGTCTGCAGCGGTTGGAAAGCCGCACCTTGTGATTAAGTTTACGAAGGGGTGGCTGTCGTCGGTGTATTGGTATCGGCGATGAAAGACTGCCTTTTCACTGACGCCTGCTACGTAGTTATATCTCATATTCTTTTAAATTGATTTCAATTTGCGGGATGTTGCACTTGCCCGCTATGTTGCGTTGTACTTTGAGGGCATAATTCGAAATGTAAGAAAGACACAAGTATACTAAATGCTGAAGAATATGCATAACTTCGGTCAAAGCTTTCTCCGTCGCAATGCAAGTATCTTTTAAGGTGTCATATAAATAAAGTGTTTCTACTACGTGCAGATATGAGGTGTCTGCGTTGAAAAGTGGTTATGAGCGACTACGAATAAAACACTAATACGAAGGCGGGATTGCGCACCCATTCCAAAATCTTGTGGTAAACCCCCTGCTACCGCCAGAGCATACTTGCATGCGCTTTGCTGCCCGACCAAGCCTCACACATGAGGCGAATTAGATTTTTCCTAGAATTGATTATTGGAAATACTGTGTTAATGGTGGCTACCCATACCTCTCCGCAGAGAAATGGGTCATGAAACGCATTTTCTCAGTGAAATATTCTTATGGCATATTGACAAACCAGGTTTAGGTGCTAGTAAAATCATGTTATAGGGTTTAATATCGTGGGCGATCAAACCTTCATCTCACCCTCCACTCGTTCTTGATTGTGCGTGCTAGAGAACTAGAATCTACTGAGCCACAGCTACGTGACGGATCAAGAGGACCGGAGTAACACCCTTGAAGAAGGGAACTACCTGCACACTCGTCAGCCGAAACCTCTCGGAATCAGAAAAATATGCTTTTTATGCCAATCGTGTGGCTTCAGCGTTATGTTATGCAGAATAAAGTAAAAAAAGAGTCTCGGAATTATACTCCGAAACTGCAAGAAAAATAAACGTCGAAACTTTTTCAGAACTAATAAAATTTTCGAAAATGTTATTGCCCCCCTTTTTGGTATTCTTTTACACAACAGTAGGAATTACAAACTGTTGGCTACAGTTAAAAACGACCTTATATTTGTTTGTTGTGGCTATCGCAGATGGTGTTAGTAGCTGCACTTTTAGTGCAACGGTTGAACAGGAACAGTTTAGATTGTTGGTGTCGCTGGATGAAACTCTTGGAAATATGAGCTGCTGATTCTCAGAGAACCAGTGTCGCCAAACCCTTAAAGTCGTGTGGCCGCTTTCGAGCGCGTCCTTGTCTCAACAATTTTCTTTAGGAGCATGTATCAGCGCTTTGTAACGCCTAGCATAGTATTTTCAGTGGATGTTGCAAAAGTAGCATAGAAGGGTATTTGAGGAGTGAGCCTCTGTATATACAACTGCAATAAACCGCTATTGCAAGCGAGCGATTCGGGTGCAATCGGCAGAATGGGCAATAAGAGCGATAACGGCCGAAGAAGCAAGCAGGCGATAGATACGTACGGCGATTAGAGTACATTTCTTCAACTAGTGGCGTTTCGCAGTATGTTTATTTGTTTCGGTTACGCCATGGTAGGAAAATTTGAGTAATAATTTAAGATGTTTTGTTTACATCGCCTAATACTTAACCAAAAACACTGCCTAAAAAGCAATTTTGTCCAAACGGGGCTGTGTTTCTTCCAAACTATTTGTGTCTGTCTAATTTCCACTGGTAGCATTGCTCTGCTAGGACACCAAACAAAACCCACCCGTCGTCGACTTTTCTTCCTTTGGCGGCACCAAGAAGTCGGAAGGTAACGCGGGCTGAGAGGGAGGGATTAAGCGTTTAAAGGTCCAACGAGACGAGAGTTCCAACGAGCGAAAGATCCAACAGTGGATATTTCGTGCCGGTGAATTTTACATCTCGTTAGACATTCAGGCTCGATTGGCGCTTCTGTCTCGGCGGATCTCTCATATCGGTGGGGTATTCAGGATCTTCCGTAATATATGAACATCCGAAGCACTCCGCTACTAAATTCACTTCGGAATTCATCAATAAGCAGAACGTCTGGTTTGAGGTTGGAATGTACCATAACGTATAGCCTAAATACACGATGGTACAAATTTAACTGTACTCCCGGCATTACCTTTTCGCGCGGTCAGGAAGGCGATTCTCGAACAACAGCTTCACGAAGATGAAATGACTGGTTTACGAATTGTATGCTATGACGGTCGCATCGAATCAAGAAAGCCCACAAGAAACATTTATGCGGATGCGCTTCGGGGTCCTTTACGCCTGTGTGGGAGTGTGTTCGAGATTTCGAGTGCACAGCAATTTGGCCGCCGCTACTGCCATTAGGGAGCATCGATGGTGGCGGCCACTGGCATGGGCTCGGCGACGGCGTTGTAACCGAGCGAGCGAAGACTGAAATAAAACGTGTTGGATATGAGGAGTTCCTCCAGTACCTAGCCAGCACTCCGGCCTGGGCCACCACGCTAGCTCCCGGAGTGTGAACCACGCGGACTCCCATGCCTACAGCAGCCCAGCGAGGTTCGCCGATGCGGGAACACAGTAGACAGTAGTGCCGAAGCACAGCCGTTTATTTGGGGAATCCGAAAGCATGCGAGCACAAGGCTCGACGGCGTTCACGAATCACGCCGTCCGGGTCGTGACCGCGAACGGGAGGCAGGCACTCACGGCGCGCGACAAACAATAGTTTCCACCTGAGATACATGTATCCGCCGACATCGTCGCGCTGTTCCGCCGTTCCTGCCCCGACCGGGCCTCCGGTGAGACTGTCCCCGTCTCCCGCGCGCACAAGCGTCTCTCCCGGAGCGCGCACCGGCTCGTGATCGCGGGCCGTGGTTCTCGGCGATTCCCACACTAACGGCGGAGGAAAGTGCAGCGAAAGGGCTCGGGGGAGGACAGTATGCTGTGCCAGCCCGAGAAGCTGGTCTTTGCAAAGTTTGGCTAAAGGGGGGGGGGGGGCTGGAGGGGGAGAGGGGTAGATGCAGGGCTTGCGCGTGACGATGACGTGCGTCCCTTCCAAAAACGCAGTTCGCGGTCCCTTCAAGAGACGCACTTCGCCCCACCAACAAACGCTGCCGTCTAGAGAACCCAAAAGCGAGTGCCGCGTCAGCGATGATGTGCGTTCACTTCCTAAGAATCAGTTTAGCGGCGCACAAATTTCGCATTAGGGAGTATTGTAATCGCATGCCACAGTTTTTAAATTCGCATAGCAAGAACTCGCCAACCGTCTGTCTAAAAATAAAATCTTCCAACGAACGAACTCAACTTCCTTCCCGCCGCATGGACACCTGCAGCCCTAAAGCAAGCGTAATTAAAATCTGCGAATATTCGCGTGCTCAATTGTTTCTTTGGTTTTTTTCATTTCAAATTTACGCCGGTTTGCGGGAGTCCGCAGGCCCTCTTAATACCCTTCAGATAATTTCACACTTTCTATCTCGGAGCCTAACTGTTTATAAATATCATAAATTGGCCCATTTTACAGCGCCGCCTTTCGATCCTGCTCAATACTGATCGTTACACCGGTTTCACCCGAGTGAATGAATACAGCCGGGAAGTTTTAGCTGGGTTCTTCGGTGATTCTTCAACTGCTTTAAGAAACTAAGTAAGTTCAATAAGGGCGGAATATTGACCCGAAGGGCACTGCAGTGGAGGTATGAAACACTTCCACAAAATTCCTGTTCTCGAGCCTCAGTTTCCCAGACACCCACCATTACTGTGTTGGGCAGCGGCTCGGTGAAATATTATAATCTTTCACCGAGCAACTCGATATATCGAGTTGCTTATCGCAGCTCCATGACGAAGCAACGTGATTCGTTTATGTCCACTACTTGTAAAAGCCGAAGGCACATTTGTGGTAGGATTGTAGCGGTACGTTTCAGGCGGTCTATGTGACGTCAGAGCCCGTCTTTTATGGTTTACCGAACGGCGATTCCTGCGTGATTTGTGTGGGGCCATAGTGTTGACCGAGGGTTGTGAATACCCGACAAATTCTTCAAACATTCAAATATGCCGGAAAACGGATGTCTTTTCGCAGTGACGGACAATCTACTCTTAACAATAGGAATCACCATAAACTTATGCGGACACATGTGACGCTGGGGCCATACACCTCACCTTGTGTACCGAAGTCGGATTACCTTAGGGGGACAGTGAAGTAATTTGTAAACACGGCGAGATTAATTGCGGACGTTGTAGCCTGCAGCACTGACACCCGGTGTCAGCGCAGTAAACGCAGCAAGAGTGGCTGCGTTTACGCGAGTTTATTTAGTATAAACATTAATTCTAAAGTTTTGTCATAATCACTGCATCCTCCTTGGCAATTTTCAATAAAGATTCGTGCGACGCTTACTTTTGTAAGCTTAGCTTCTCTGTGCGTACTGCGGCTCGCCGACCCTAAGCCGGCCGCAATTCAGTCACTCAGTTAAAACAAAGCCATTACAAGAATTGTGCTCGGACGAATGTTGCTTTATTTTGTTAGTTTCTAGTACCCGTGCCGCACGTACACAAAAAATGACATTAGGTGTTTATTACCTTAAATTTTAATGCCATAATTCGCTGCTGCACGCAAAAATATATTGACATTCGCTCTAATGTCATTTTTGGTTCAAGGAGTTCGCACAACTCATTCGCCTTCACGAACGGCGCCTTAAACCTGTCTACTCTCGAACGCGATGGGCACGAAATGAAACTAACCAAACTCTCGGCACCAGAATATTGACACGAAAACGCAGCTGAACTTCGAAATAAGATGATTTTTTCTGCCCTCTTAGTGGTGAAGTTCTGAAGAAGATGAAGTTCACTAAAACAGCGGCAAAAGGCGTAACTTCCTGCTGCTTGTTGTTTTGAATACCTCGGATTTGGCTACCGCCGGCCGGCGACGGCAGCTGCTCACGCCACTTTTTGAAACGGCTCACACCCTTTGTTTAGAAAACTATCGTTTTTTTTCGCAAAAACATTTTTGACCTTTCTAAAAAGTTTTTTACTCCGCTTTAAAGACTTCTAAAATGTGAGAGTTTTTTTTTATTTGGGCGTTATCACTATCATGCCTAACTCATTTAATGCCTTTGCGTTTTGGCGCGTAGCGCGGACTGCCCAAATAAGGTCATTCGGTTTTTTAAGGTCTTAAGCTCTTAATGACATATTTCTTTAACGGGTGGCAGGGGTATAAGAATTCCAGATTAATTTATGCCTACACTAGCACACTTGCAATACCTATATTGGCTTGCGACGCTTCTCTCAGTTCTGTTCACGGTAGCCGTAAGCTTCATTTGCAAGTGCAACTGGAATGATAGAAAATCTCAGTCTAGCAAAATATGGAAGCAGATTCAGCGCAATCAATTTATGTAATTAGCAAAAAATTCAAGAAATACTACTTTTGCAAAGCATAAAACCGATTTACAGGAAACACTTCCTCCCCAGAGTGAACTGGCACAGGGGTGAGCAGCACGATCGCACATTTGCGATCTTTTTTCCCCGACAACTATTGCGCTCACTAGTGATAAGATATTTGTCGGGATTTGATGGGCCCAAAAAAGATTTTATTAGGGGCTGCTTACGTCAAAACTCTTCGTAAAAACACGGTTTCGTGAAAAATAAATGTCTACCTCTTAGTCGGGTAATTTCCACTTATATCAAATAGAAACCATTGTGAGTTGCTTTGTTTTGTGCCGGGTCGCGGTACTTTTCTAGGATGTCTTGCAACAAACTCTTAAAAGGGATATCGACATTATCATTTATGCAATTTGGTTCTAGCCTTTTCGAGATACGTTTCGAATGCCCTAAGACATATTTTTGTGGTGGAATTTTATAGCCTGTAGAATTCCCGCATGATTTACCGGCTTGCGGAAGCCCCAAGCCCAACGAGGTCTGTTTTGTTGGGAGCAGGCTGCGTTGGTGCAGAGCCTCTGTGCGGCGGAAAGTAACCCACCAGAGTAGCTGTACCTATTGGACGCGCGTGCCTCCTTGCTGAAAAGTTACTGCAGCTGCTTTGGTGTTATTCTTCTTGGATAAGCAATAACTCGTGTAGTGTGAAATAAATGCAAGTTTTTTATACAGTAAAGTACAAAATGTGAAACGCAGGAGTGGCTTGAAGCAGTAGGTGCAGTGCATCGTAGGAACAGCTTACAATCACCGGTTGGCTTCGGTTTGTTCGGCGGTTGCTTTCTGTTTGCATAGGTAATGTGCTCTCACTGCATTCGGCATTTTGCGCAGCAATCGTCATTGCATTATGGGTGAGTTTGGAGATTGCGTGCAGACAGACACTGATGCGCTAGCAGGTTTCATTGGTGTGGACTTAATGCATCACCGACAACTGCAGGCACACTGCTGAATCCACTGACGGCTGGCCTCGTGCCAACGCACCTCCTGCGGCACCGAGACGAGCCAGGCAAGCTCCGAAGTTCACGGAGAAGCGCTTCTCAGTTGAGGTTCTCGGATGCCGCGGAGGGCGTTCAGATGCATAGCCTCAGGTAGTGAACGTCATGATACTAAGAGGGGCAGGCAGCCTCATCTGACTTACATCCAGCCGACAACTGTTACATCTGACTTACATCCAGCCTGTTGTGGCGGGGAACCAAAACTGAAGCTGGTATAAACAACTCACTAAAAATAGACGAGAACAACTAAATTCCGATACATGTGCTCGCTGCCAATAGCATTAAATTTCTATTAAACATAGAATTCACAAACAACCAAGTCCGTAGATATGAAGTTTAAAATATTGAGCATCGCCCAGCAACATTGCAAGAGGTATTCTCGTCAGTGGTGTAGTGGTTACAGAAGCCGTTAAGGTTCCGTAACTATTTTTATTTCTTCTTTTGGGTTTGATAAATCAAATGCGGTTTTATCGACCAGGTGAACGATAAGTCCATGCAATGCAAATACTCATAGATGTTTGAGGAATTCACTGCACGGACCCTTTAATGGGACAATAAGTGATTTGAAACCATTATGAGAAAACTTGTGCAGATTGAAGTCTGGAGTCCTAAAGGCCGGGTTTCGAATACTCAGAGTGCGCTTACGTTTACTTATCGAGTAGAAAAATTAATTAGGAAGTGATGTTTTTTGTCATGCTCCTCAACAATTCCCGTGACGCTTCCTATATGGTGGACTTGTCTTGCAACACGACTGGGCGACGTTAAACGTTCTAAATTTTGTGCATATGCTATTGCTTTCTTGTCAATGCTATTTTTTCTTTAAGAAAAAATTTAGTACTCCTGGCATAAAGGAAAATTCTAAGAGGGTAGTTTTGTGGTTCATTTTTGGGGGGGTTTAGATAGTTCCGGTTTAGGTTCCGCTGTGCAATTGCTCCATGGTACCCGACGTTATCTGTAATCGCTCATGAAATATACTACGGAAATTGTCCTGACCCACTATATACATCTTGCTGACTGCATAAATTTGCGGGATAAATCTCTTTGCTCTGCTTCAAGCTAACAAGCATCGGTTTATTTAGTAATGAAGGGAGAGCCGAGGTGGACCCAGTGGCTGAACCCGGTGTTCCAGTCCATCGGAGATGGTGAACTGCGCGAGACGTCTCTGCGGCACAAATACAGTCGGCCAATAAAAAAAAAAGCCTCTACACTTAAAACGGAACCCACATAGCTCATTCCGTTCGGTTTATGTTTAATGAAGTTTGGCTTTCGTAACTTGGAACGGGGCCGACAAATAACAAGTAGATATGTTGAGGCCCCCATCCACCACATCCGATGATGCTGTTTACCTGTTGGAGTGCAGTACTTTCAACTGCAATTCTGGGCATTGGTTGAATAACGTTTGTGCAGTTGGCTTTACCGTAGCACCCAAAGTATCTTATCGTCAGCTCCTACGTTTATTAGGGAAGTATTATCGAACGGAATGGTAGGGTCGTGCTGAAGACCGGTTTGCAAATTCACCATGTGAAAAGGTTTTCCGGTTTACAATACAACAATCGCTTGGTTTCATTTCCTTATAACGTACAGAACTTCGCTTTTAATTAGCTTTTGATTTTCTACAGCCGTGCCCGTATCACAGGCATATCCAGATTACGGCGAAGCGTCACACGTCACTTATATGAAACAATACTTCCTGGCTACATAGATCTTCTTCGTCATCATTATCAGCATACTCAGGTCCATTGCAGGACCACTTTATTGACCTCTAACCAGCCCTGCTCCCCTCGAGATACGGGTTACCCAGAGTTTCTTTATTTTATCCAGTTTCTTTTTAGGTCATGATACTCCTGAAGTGTGGCTAATGCACTATCAGTGAGATATTGTGAAGCCATTGGCGTGTTTCCCGGCGAAACCGAAACCAAAACTAGTTCGAGCTCTCCAAAAATAAACCAAAATAACAAATTCCGACACATGCTTGTTGGGAATTCCAATAAATTGTTTCCTGAAAAGCATCCTTGAGACAAACGCAGGCGCGTATTCATGGACTTTAAAATCTTGGTCGTCGTCCATTACATCGCAAGATGAGTTTGCTTCATCTCGCAACACTCCTGCTGTTTTTACGGCCGCCTCAAACCTTTCAGGGTATTTTTTTGTTCTTTCATGCTTTCAGACTTGTTTACAGCATTAGCGTCTGCATAAAAGACGAAAAACCGGTTTATTTGCGCCCGTCTATGCAATGCGAACACAAAGAAAAAATAAACACTTTAAAAAAGACGTTGGTTCCGACTTAACAACCAGTTAAAATTCGTACTCAATTTTTGCTTGGTGTGTGCAATGTTTCCGGGGCCCTTCATGGAGTCCACTTTCCCCAAGCAGTTCAATGACTCGCGGAAAATGAAGAAAGTCACAGACCGGAGTGACCTTTCGGCGCAAAACTCAGAATAGTGTAACGGTATTGCTGCCATTGCAAACGTTGATTGTAGAAACGCGTTTTTATAAAAACTTCATATGAAACTATTTTATCTCTGGAATATGGCAGCCCCGCGCATGTATAAGGTACTGCGCGAGTGAACATGAAGTTTCGGCTTGATTCTGGGCAACGACAAAAAGGCAGCAGAACGAAAAGGTATCATTAGCAAAAGCGTCGGTGTACCTCGAGTGTTGCGCACGTTCAAATCAATAAGACTTCATAATTTTATCCGTAGCCCCTCCTCCCCCCTCTATGGCTCTGCGCAAAGCCTCACAGTACCTTTTACTCGGACATTTCAGTTTCAACTGAATTTAACACTTGGAAAATGTTAGTCATCCTCTGATCACTTTCCGCCTTCCGCCCATGTAATGCACCACAAGTCTACAATAATGAACACCTTTATTTGAGACGATGGAGTGAAAGAGTCACAGGGCTGGTTTACGATGCTGGACAGATTCAATTATGTATGCCGCTATCTTTCGAGCTGTTTTAGTCTGCATGTTTATTCCCGTGAAGCTTACCATGAATCAAGTTTCAGTATTCCGCCAGCCAAATCGATATGATAGTCATGTATTCATTTCAAAGAAAATGACGCGCAACAAGTTCGTTTACTAGCCTACGGGTAACTATCGCAATGTGGCTTCCTGACGCCAATCATCAGGTGTATTCAGTCATGCGACCACACTTTGGGTGATGGGCTGAACGGATAAGACCGTGACGAATTGCCGTACTCAAACCGAAATTTCTTGTTTGTTTTAGTTACAAACTACATGGCTGAAGTTCAGTAAAACATCGCAGTACAATGCGCTCCCGCGCAACTTGTTACATAGACACAAACCTGAGTCCTGCTTGCATATTACTAACATAATCGTCATAGCGATCAGCTGCGTTTGATGGGGTAAACTTTTACACAACTTATTTCAACCCTTCGCTATCCGCTTGATCCGAATGAGAACACTAAGGCTAAGTTATGGTGACCTTTCGTATCGGTGGATGTCACATCTTGATTGACTATTCAGGCTCGATTGTATCTTCTGCCGCGGTAGGTCTTTCGTCTCGTTGGAGATTCAAGCTTGAAGGGATTCTGTGTCTCCCTGGATCTTTCGACGAATCTGGCCGATCACGTGGTGGATTGTACCTTCATACTCCACAGATTTTCGGCACGTTGGACATTCAGGCTCTAAGCGAGAGTAAAGAAGGTGGGGGCGGGGGAGGGGTAAAGGATTTCCGTCCCGCCAGAGCGGCGAAGTGCGAAGGTTTAGTCCCCTGGCTTTTTGACACGTACTTATCTTGTGGCTCAGCATCACGCACAATATAAATATATTCAGGTAACGAAGCAGTACGGATTGTGCACTGAACATCAAGCAAAAGGTGTTCGTTTATCCACCGTGTTAATGTGCCAGAAATAACGTCCAGGAGCAGAGGAAGCAACCGGACCACGTGCGCAGCTTGCGAACAAGCGATTCTGTAGAGAATACCGATTGTGGATGCTGGATACCGGTTGTGGATGCTGCACAACGGTGGCCGCACAGCGGGCGAGGGAAAAGGCGCGACCATAAGCTGCTTCACATCTAATAAACAATCACTGTGGTAGCCACCCCTATACGCCTTTACCATGCAAATTCTGCCGTGGCGATTTTCCACAAAAAAAAAACTTTATTTTTGTAATAAATTCTGAATCTTCTCCCCGCCCCCTCTCGATTATTTCTTGACGTCACCCTGTCCTAAAGGCAGGTTCTGCGCCCATCAAGGGTCGTGTAAAATGCATTCAAAAGGCTCGCTTTTGTGTTCTCTTGAGAAACAATCTAGCCGGAAGCCGCTGATTGCAGTAAGAACTGCATTTATGTTTTCCACACAGCTTTTGTGACACTGCAAGGCCATGACTGGAAGAAACAAGGTTTTGTTGAATATGATACCTATTCCGCGAACCCCTGCCCTGTTAAAGGGGCCCTGAAAGGCGTTTTGAGCTCACTAAATGAACTAGCGCAATCATTAGGTCGGGTCGTCAACGTCAGCTGTGCCAAGTATTACTCTTTTACGTGCACCGGAAAACTTCAAAGTTTGTCGCCCTTTTCTCACCCTTCCCTGCGTGTTTTTGTACGCCGCCATCTTCACATGTCTACGTCATCGATTCCCAGATGTTCGTCATGAGGTAGACATCACGCACTTCCGGCAAAGAGATGTGTCGTCTGCTCAGCGTAGGCTCGCCGGCTGATCGGCCAGCGGAGTGCCGGAGTGCTTGTACCTTTTACGACAAACGAAACAAGTGTAAACAAACGCTTAACCGTTTCTATTGAATGCAAAACGGCCATAACACGACATGGATATTCTCTTACCTGAGTACACTCCACAAACAAAACGTTGAAGCCCCGTGGCACTTCTTTCGTGCAATCGCAGAAAACGCCCTGATCCGAATGCCCAAGTTTGACGCATACACTTTATTCAACTTCAAAACAATCCAGAGATGCGTTTCGAGCAAACACAAACGTCAAAACATGCGTTCAAGTTGGAACCGCGATTGACAGACGATCGGTTGCCTCCTCCTGCTCGTCGTAAATTCGGCGCTCACCTAGCGCCCGGTTTGCGGGGACGAACAGCAAGTCACTTAACTCTGTCGCGCATCCCGAGGAAGCTTTTAGCCAGGAACACTACACATAGCCCATGCGATATTGAGTCGTACGTCACTCGAGAAAGAAAATCCAGACCATGGGAAGCACTATCCACCCGCAGAAGTACAACGTCGCATTTCATCGCGAAACGAATGCGTCCACAACACACAGGAGGCGATGCACACACACACAAACAGCTTCGGTCGCTGCCTTGGCTTCACTGCAAGCTTCGTTCGGACAGTCGGCGATGTTACGACGATACAGAGCTGCGTGAGGGCGACGTGCTAATCACTTGACGTATTTAAACACACAGGGCAAAAGAACTTGGTTCATCGGAAGCACAAAATCTTTCCTCGTTCTCCCACTACTTGCTGCCATGTTGCCCCCTCTCGTACACACGCTACTTCGCTGCTAACTGAGAGTTTTAGTACAGTGTTTGTTGCCTTTGCATTAGCTAAGCGCTAAATTTTTGCGTCCTGCTACGTAAACGCTGCGAGGGGAAATTTAGTAGAGCGTCTCATCAGTTTTCCTTAGCGACACGCTAACGCATACGGCACCATCTGGCGAATGTTTTGCGAAATGACTCTCCGGCTGATCTGCTAGCGGAGTGCCGGAGTGCTTGGACATTTTACGACTATCCAAACAAGTGCAAACAAACGCTTTCCCGTCAGTGTTGAATGCAACACATGGGTACAGCTTGTCAGAAGACGGGTGCTCGCTGCTCGGGTGTGGCGCTGGTTTGCTCTGCGCCTTGCCGTTCATCGCCACTGATAAAGCGATCCGATCCGTCACATTTGTGCACCAGTTCTGTGTCGGTTGAAAATATCGTTTTCACATGCCGCCGGTAAGAATTACCATCGACGCAAAATGAGACCCGGCACAAGTGGGGCCCATCCGAGACGGCGCTTTTTGGATAAACATTGCGCGGTGCATGAAAGGGAACAAGAGCACGATTCTCCCCGTGCGGCTGCGAGTTCGCCGCCGATAAAAAGTCACGTGCCGCTGATAGCAACTGCAGCAACGTACTTCGCGAAAGGGCAAGGCCAGTCAGAACACATGCGGCCAGGTCTTTGGTTCTCTTTTCCAGCCTTGAGCGGAGTGCGGGATTGATGTCCATGGTGTCAACAAAGATGAAAAAGCCGAAAGAGCTTGCCCGAAGCAGACGGCAGTCTGAGGAGAGCAATAGTGGAAGTACGACACCAAGGAGGAGCGCATCATCATGGGAGGGAAGGCTCGCGGGCCGTCAACAGCGAAGAAAAATTTGTAAGGAGGCGGAAATACGGAGCGACGATATTGCCGTTTACGATTTCTCAGCTAATACTCATCGCTTTAACAAAAAGCTTACAGGAGGCAATTGCTAATACATGGCTTTATTTGGTTACATGTACATCCATGCATCTGTGGAAGGTATTTCAGGACCCCTTTAAACACGAAAACCTTCAGGGAACTCTCCGTATAAGTGCAATAAATGCATGCGTGCATTGTAGTGTGCTGGCATGCGCGCTTTTTGTTTTGGAACTCGGGACACAGCCTTTGGGTATGCGCTCAAAAGCATTTGCAGAAGATCATGATTGAAACTCCTTTGTCCGAGCTTGCCATCGCGTGTGGCTTTTCCTCCCTAAGTGGACTGTCGAGGTCGTTGCGTGTCCTGATGTTGTAATTGCGACTCCAGTTCGAAAGGCAAACGATCCATGCTCCCAGTTTTTCTTCTTGTGTTATCTGGAACCGGCGTGTAAAATCTGCTGTGGTGCTAGAATGCGCCTCCGCCGTTGCGGCTGGTGAGCATCCAGGCCCCTTAAATTGGCAACACCAGCATTCAGCCGTTGGGCTGCCGTCAGAAACTCAATGCTTCTCCCCTAAGCCTCTTTGGCTATAACGTGTACCTGACAGGGCAGACAGAACGGAAAGAAAAACGTCTGGGAAGGCCATCTTTCAGCCTTCTCGCGGAGAAGTGTCTGTGAGCAATGTAGAGATGTTTTAGACCAGCGTGAAAGTTTATGAAGCGGTCTTAGACAGGAGCGAAGCTCGTCCGCTTTAGTTTTTGCAATCCTGAAATGACCTTCAGAAGCCTCTTTAAAGTAAAACACGATGCTAATTTTATTTTATAGCGCCCTCTTTGATAAAGGAGAGGTAACATTTAGAGATTGTCGATGATCCCGTAACCGAAGATATTTCTACCACCCCTGCCTAAGTGAGCAGCCTCTACAATTGCAGGAATGTATCAACATCGCTTCACCCTCGAATCATCTGTACTTCTACAGTCTGCACTCCATGGAACCAAACACCGCCGGACCGAGAGTCTGGCCTCAGTCTTGTAAGCTCAAAACTTTGGCGTGCACCCGCTTTTTGTGAAAAAACCAATCAAAGCTGATTTTTTACAGTTGTTTATTTTTTCCATTATTTGGTACACATCTCCTTGTTCCACGTAACCTTCAGTTTATTATGGCCCGTGAAGTTGGCCGTTTAGGTGCGATGTACACGCTTATTGTAAAAATGATTAACTTAGTGTGCTTCCACCGTACACTAAATTAAGCAAAGCTAGGATAGCTTCATCGAAAAATGCATTTTCAGTTTAAATCTTGCATTTTGGTTGGGCACAAATTGGGTTCACACCAGGAGGGAAAAAGAACTATTTAACAAGTCTGGCGATGTTGGCCGTGCTACAACTAGGCGTTCTGTACAACGAGAATACAACGCGCTACGTAAAAATAAAAATTTCAAATGGAAATGATATGTGTTCAGCTTACTGGTGCAGTAGCTCCTAACTTCTCCTGGCGGAAACAAGAAACGAGCAGAGAATAGAATCGGAAGAATAAAATCAAAATTAAAACGAAGAGCAAAAACCGTTCACATGGTTAAGCACTCTGTGCCCTTAGACGCATAGTGCTTTTATTTATGTACTACTGGTTGTAGAAAGTGTTTGCACGAAGATGATACCAATTTTTCGCACCTCACTTAGGCACATCATTTCATTTTACAAGATTACCTGATCGGCGCATGAAAATTGTTTCAAAAATACCTGCCTTCGTCCCAAAATGTGGCCGTTATAAAGCCGAACCTCGCCATAACAAAACTGCCCGAGGAAGCCGGAAAAACCGTTCTAATATATTTGTTGAATCGAGAACGAAACCAAAAATACCCACCAAATTGATTATTCTTTTTTGAAAGGTGGTTAATTGCTTTGGGAGCGTAACCAAACTGCTACTCCACAGCACACGTTTCAAACTGCAAGTCGTTCATTGCTGGTACTTGGCGTGCACAGCTGAAAACGATGGAATCGTGTCAAACAGCAAAATTATTCTGCGGGATTATCTTCTCTGCACGTTTTTATTCTTGGTCTTCGGCACCGAGCATGCCCGAGCATGCAAGTGAAGGGCAAGGTCTGTTGAAAAACTTCGCCAGGCAGTGGCACCTTGTTGTACTAATGCTGCTCGCAAAACCAAGCGATCACCACTGTGTCGAATTCCCAAAAGCCCACATCCATCGCTGTATTGTTTTGCGCACGTGCGCCAATAAAGGAGTACTGACACGAAAATTTTCAGTAAGGTTATTTTTGCTGCTATGGGTCCCTACCATACTCACAAATCAGAGAATGGCACATTAGACGTTCTGCCGCAGTGTAAATAATTATATTGAGCTTCGCTTATTTCTGTCTCTTTCGGCTTCGACAAAAAGAACCCCGAAGCGGCCGCCATTCAAGGAGGGCACTCGCGATGTAACTGTTCTCGTCGCACAACTGCCCGCGTGGACGCGCGGAGCTCTCGCACGCGCACCCAGACCGGCTGGGGCCTCCACGATCACCCCGCACCCAGGCAGCATTTCAGTCCGAAACCCAGAATGATGTCACTCCCAA
Source organism: Haemaphysalis longicornis (assembly GCF_048455015.1). Classification (NCBI taxonomy): domain Eukaryota; kingdom Metazoa; phylum Arthropoda; class Arachnida; order Ixodida; family Ixodidae; genus Haemaphysalis; species Haemaphysalis longicornis. The sequence goes on along the minus strand of NW_027526233.1, from coordinate 96,823,709 downwards.
AAACAGTGGCGTGATAAAACGCCGGAACAGCCTGCGCCAACAGCAGCTGGTGCGTGGGGCACGTCACAAGGGAACTCACGCCGTAGTTGGAGGACAGGAGAAGCAGATCACGTCATGCTGGTGCCAATTGAAAAACGGTTTATGTTCCAAGCTCTCTTGTGCATGCAAAGACTAAAATGTATATAAAATATGCTACACCTAACGATTACTGTAGAAGCTTGCTGGGAGATATCTCCATATACAAACGAAGCCTTTTAAGCAGTTATCTCAGCTTTGAAATTTTGTGTGAGTACTCCGTTAAAGAGAAGCGATCTCGCATTTCATAAATGTAGAGAGGGAGCTGCACTCAGCTTCAAACTCGTCAACAGTATCTTGCCTTCCTCCAGTTGGGTCTTAGGCAATGTTGGATGCCTTATATTGTCGCAATAAAACTGACACTTCTAGGCTGGCGAACGCATCTCATTGAGAAATGTGCCGATCGCCACACAAACGACAAGCGCACGTGTGCCACTCAGCGGCAGGTATGTAGCTGGCTAGCCTATTCGAATGCCAAAGCCATTCCGCGAGTCACGATGCGTGGCCCTCTGATGGTGTCCCTACAAGGCTCCCTCGACGGCCGCCTGCTACACATTTCTTTGTATAACAATATGGCGGCGGCTCTGCAGACGTCATGTGGCAAAAATTTAAAAAAAATTGAGGCAGCAAAAAAAGCGCTTAACACGTTTTGGACACTTGGCCTCAAATGGATAGATAGTACGCAGACCAGACTGGCAGCGCATTTGGTTGTAGATCAATAAGTCCGAATAAATTTTATTGGCGAGAGATATGAAATAAATACGCTTTAGTGAACATACTCCGGGGGTGCGAAATTCTTTTGTGGCCGGGTGAATTTCGTATTTGTCGGAATTTGTAAATCCCGGGGTTTGAGAGTATAAGAAATGCTGCTGTCGTTGCTTGTTGTGATTGATAGGCGTTAATAAACATTTTGACTCTTCACATCAGTTCCCTTATTTTAAAAACAGAATAACACAAACGACCTTTCCTCGTTATATCCATGGGATGCTATGGTGTTGTATATTTTACCGCATTTGCGCCCCTCCAACAAATCCTGCAAAACGGTTAGCCCCCTCAAAACAAATTTTGCCGACGCCCACAGATGCTGGGTATTGCTTCGGCCTAGTGATGACATTTCGTATCTTTTGGATATCACTGCACAGCAATGTGATATTAGCGATTACATTAAATACTCTCACACATTCACACAGCTTTTTCCAGCGTTTACAGCGTGACTCCCCGCAGGAAAGTTGCTGTTATTGCGCTTAAAAATAATAAACATAAATAGGCCACCAAGTAAGAAGATCGAATAACTTGAAAACATATACAATTTTTAAATAATATATTAAGATGCAGGGATCAGCTTTTAAAAATGTCTGATTTGAAAAGACGCTTCCCACATGTATTTATTTCTAAATTGGATGTATTTGGCAGTCGTTTTGAGGTAAATGTAGAAAGCTACTGTCATATGTATTTGCAACAAAAAATTAAAATATGCTCCGCAGAACTTTTTATTTCTTTTCGTTTACTGACGTCCCCCTTAGGGGCAGCTTTTTACTGAGAATAGGCATGTGTCACTTGTTGGTGCCGGTACAAAATTCTTTAAACAACCCTACACGAGCGCTTGAATACAAAGCGTACTTCTTGAACAGAGTTTACAGGCCCTAGGGCAACTATACCACAAGCTCGCAAAGACCTACACCGACACAATCGCTTTTAAACATGGCCAATTAAATCTTATTCCAGCATACGTTAACACGCCTTTCGACGCGAAGCTTACCGTAGCTTCGCTCTCTTTATTTGCTAAATTTTTGTAAACCTTTCTAGATGCACCCATCATAATAATACGTGGGGAACCAGCAGGAACTTGCGGTGCTTTCAACGCTTACAGATAGGTGATTGAGCCTGTTTGTAGGTTGCATATACAGTAAAAGCTCGTTAATTTGGATCTCACGGGACCGGGAAAAATGCCCGAATTATCCGAATGCCGAATTAATGAATGAACAGGAAAAACAACATTAAAATCACGTTGGAGAAGCATGCCTTTATTTGCTGAAGTATTTTGTAATAGTCGTCTGCTTTTTCGCGCAGATTCCGGCTGACATTATAATTTTTCTTAACTCTTCGAAGTGGCCAATAGCACGCAAACTGTCGGAACTGTTCAGGCAAACGTCCTCCAATATCAAAAGCGCCTTCGAGACTTCTCGTGAGGTGCGATGAGGTCGTGGCTCCACCTCCTCGCATGACTCTTCGTCAGAATCGTGGTCTTCCTGGGGGCCCGTGACATTATTAATAATTTCTTCATTGGTCAGGAGACCAGCATTTGTCCGAATTAAGCGGTGCGGGGCCGAATTAAGACGAATTAACGAAGGTTTGGTCCCATAGACTAACATGCACTTTGGCCGGGACAAATAGAGCCATTCGAATTATCCGAATTTCCGAATTAACGCGTGTCGAATTAATGAGCTTTTACTGTACTACTCTTTTGCTCCCAACAAAATCTATTATTTCACTGTTTTTACTATCGTCCCTGCACAAAGAAGCGATACTAAGGAGTTATTTGCTTTATTACGAACATTTTTTTAGTTCAGGAGGTTTTTAGCAAACATATCTTTTTTATTTACGTCCAATATTTCAACAAGCGTGATTACTTTGTGTGTTGTGACTGAGAGAAATTGTCAAGTAATAAAATTAGGCGGTCACTGCTTTGAGATTTATTAAAAAAATGCATGATTGATATCTCCCCCTTAATTTCTAATGTGCTACGCACAGACGAGAACTTAGCATAACATTGTATTATATATATATATATATATATATATATATATATATATATATATATATATATATATATATATATATATATCAAAGTTGCAGTCCTTATTGCCAGTGCTGTTTGGCGTTTTAAAAGTGTTTTATAGTGCCGAATGAGGTATGATTGCCTTTTTTTTTCTTTTTTATGCAGGAATTTTTTATGCAGGAACGGCGCATTTTTTCTCGACTTGAATTTTCATTTATTTATTCCTGCATAAAAAAAAGGCAATCATACCTCATTCGGCACTATAAAACACTGTTAAAACGCCAAACAGCACTGGCAATAAGGACTGCAACTTTGATATGTGTCCTTACGGAATCCCTCGTCCCGTACGTCTCTGTTCTACTAAAATATATGTATATATATATATATATATATATATATATATATATATATATATATATATATATATATCCATATTCACCGGGAATACAGCATTAGGCATTTTCGTGCATATTCCTCATCCAAAGACTATGACCGTTCACTCTGCTCTGTACCTGGTAACCTAATTTCTTTTTCCCTTTTTTTTTCATTCATTAGTGTCTAGCTTAATACTCGCCCTCATGCCTCCAACCTTTGCTTTTGGAATTCAATTTTATTTATTTAATTTCTCTTTTTTTTTTTTTTACTCCGCGTGGTCTTGTGCCCCGTACGTCACTCTAACTTTATCTTTTCGTTTTTGAGTTTCAGGACAGGCCTGTACCAGGAATGTTGCCGTGGGTGACACGTGCCATTTCAGCTGCCGGGCCATTGCTTTTTCTTTTGTGTGTGAGTTTATGTGGTTCCCTCCCTGTTTTTTCTCCTTTTTTATTTTTTTCTTGACCTAGTTAGTTTTCCCCCGTCTCTATCTTTTCTTTTGACCTGAGGCTTGCAGATAGTTTCTGATAAGGACCCCACCCTCACCGCCTGGTCTGCTTCCGGCGGTTCTGAGATCCTTTTCCTATACCCCGCGGCGTGTCAATAAGCACCCTCTCATCCTTTCTGTCCGAAAATTCCACGAATATCAACCACCAGCTGACTTCCGTGTGACCTACTTCGCAGCTTAAACTAGACAACCTTCTTGGCCCCTCAATCTCTCCCCCGACACACTCCGAAACCAATCAGCTTGCTCAATTTCCCTTCCATCTTTCCCTCTCCTTTCACCTGGAGTCCTACCCCTATATAAACCCTGCCTGCCAGGCGAGAGATTGCCCTGAGGAAAGCAAGTTCTCTTTGCTGAAACGTAGGCCACAATCGTGCTTTTACCTTGTTCGAAGTTATTCTTCTCTTGTGTTCTCTACCATCTTCAAAGTTCTACTACTCCCTGGATTTCGTGTACGAAGATGACGGAGCAAGGTAAGCCCCCTCTCCTCTCCCTGGCACACATAGCTCTCATCGGTGATAGGCACTTTAAGTACATTCACGACCACTTCCCTTCCGGACAACATTCACCATACATCAGCTTTCAAAGCGGCGCCACAACCCATGACATCAGAAAACTGATTGACGCCGCCCCACGCAACATCACTCACTTCGTTCTGCACTTTGGCACTAACGACTTAAAGAACGACACCGCAGAAAGCACCATCGAGGCCATGAAAACTCTTGTTCACGATGTTCAGACCAACAGGCCCAAAGCAAAGATAACCCTGACAACAGTACTTCCCAGGATCGAAAACAAACACAAGCCAGACATACCCCAGACACACAGACTTCTAGCTCACTCACAAAGGGCAGCTAAGCTTAACGACTTCCTCATGTACCTTGGACACAACACAGGAAACGTTGACATCATCCACCACGCAAAAATTCACCATGACCCCCTAGGACACCTGGCCAAGGACGGACTACACCCTAACTTTCGAGGCGTCCGACTGATTTCCGAAAACATCAAGCACAGGCTGAGGAACACATTTAAGGTGACGCTCCCAACTTCACGTATCAACCTCCCGTCTCCGGCCAGCACAAAACAACAGAACCAACCCAACACCCCCAACGGTAGCGAAATGCCATGTCCACCTAAGAACAGCACATGTGACGCCAGCACACAAACCGTGGACGTGGCCGCAACACCAGCTGTACAGCACGTGAGCGAACAACAACCCGACCCACCAAAGACAACACGCTCATGGTTCACGCAGACCCCAACACGCAGTATAACGCAAACAGGCACCCAAACAGGCATCGATGTGGACCTCGACCCTAGCAGCCCCCCTAAACTACTGACTCCAAGCAAAAAAGTGTCACCCCGGAGGTCTGCTCGGAACAAACACAAATGACTACCACCGAGTAGGCCGTATGCTCCAACCCCTAAATCCCGCTCTTTCCTCAAAGCTCGAAAACTAGCCGGCAAACAAACCAACTACAGATTTCATCTAAAAACGTACTCCTTGTATCTCCAAAGCAAAAAGATCCCCAAAGGCCTCCGCCTAAAAGTTAGATGTGCCCTTGGTGAGCTCCCTCCTGAACTAGCTGCCAGGTGGCAAGATATTCTGAATAATGCTTCTCTTTCCCTCCTAGAAATTCTTAGAGAACACTGTACTAGCCAACTCAGCCTCTTCAACGACCAGATTGAAGCTCTTCCACTAACCGAGCAGGAGAAACTAGATCTCAATATTTTCATAAATCGTAAGGAAAATGATCTTAGCAATAAGCAAGCGGTTAAGTTTCAGCGTGACCAACTTCCCTCGCAAAATGCAGCATGTACTGTAAGAGATCAGCCTCTCAATAGCGGCGACAATGAAGTACTAGGTCATGTAATGTCCCCCCTCGATACAGAGATCGCTTTATTAGAACCTCCTCCCCCCGCCAACAATCCTATAGAAAAAACGAGCTCTCTCGCTACCTGCCCCAGCAACGTTATTGACATTTCCAAAACACTAACGGCCGACGAAAAAGGTATCCTAGAACGAGGTCTAGCTTTCTGTCCCACAAATAACAGTGCGAATGAATACGAGTTACACAAAGATCTCACTGAATTTTCTCGGAGAATGAGACTAAGCGAGTTTTTTTCGCAGAAGCAGGACCAACCTGACATTAACGAACGCACCCTCCATCCTCCTAGCACTTGGACTCCAGATTTAGATCAATCTCCAGAATTGGATCTGTACTTAAAATCAGTATCAAGAGAAATTTTGGCAACAACTAAGCGATCAAACAAGCGCAAGAACCTAACTCCGTCGGAAGAAGTTACCCTGAATTGCCTATCAGCCAGAACCGACATAGTCATAAAGCCAGCCGACAAAGGTGGTAGTGTAGTTGTTTTACCTATGGGAAAATACAAAGATGAAGCTTATAGGCAGCTCAATAACCCTTGCCACTACAAGCCCTTAGATAACGATCCGACCCAGGAATACAGCCTAAAAATCCTTCAGACCCTCACAGATCTACGATCCAGAGAATTAATAACGACTACTGACTTAAATTTCATGAAACCGAATAATAAGGATGCAGGACGTTTTTACCTCCTCCCAAAAGTCCATAAAGTCCCCGTAGACTTATTGTTCACTGCCGACATTCCTGGCAGACCCATAGTTTCGAATAACAATACCCCAACCGAAGCACTATCTCTGTTTCTGAATCATCACCTATCCGACATTCCGGCTCTTCTTCCTTCATTCGTTCAGGACACCCCCCACTTCCTCCGCATAATAGAAGAGATAAATATGGGCGGGCGCCTACCCAGTGGAACCCTCCTTGTTACTCTTGACGTTGCTGCATTGTATACAAACATTCCGTTCGCCGAAGGAATTGAAGCGATTTCAAAATCTCTATCAGTTAACCCGCACCAACATGCACCAGAAGTGTACATAACTTTGTTAAAACTAGTTCTAACTCTCAATTATTTTGAATTTGACTCTTCTTACTTTTTGCAAGTTTTTGGAACTAGCATGGGTACTCCATTCGCACCGACCTATGCCAACATTTTCATGGGGCAACTTGAAGCTACCCTATTAAGCTCTTTTCCGCATAAGCCTCAGGTTTACCTCCGCTACATAGACGACATCTTTATGATTTGGGAACACGGTCGCGCGACTCTAGAAACGTTTATATCCCATCTCAATTCTTCGCATCCGACTATTAAATTCTCCTGCCAGTATTCTGAAAAAGAAGTGAACTTCCTGGATACTACCGTCATTCTAGACAACGGTAAACTTAAAACCACGCTTTTTAGAAAGCCAACAGACAGGCAGCAGTACCTAGATTATAAAAGCCATCACCCCAGACACTGCAAACAAGGGATCTTTGTAGGACAAGCCACCAGGCTTAGAAGAGTATGCAGTGATGACAGTGACTACGTAGAGCACCTAGACGAACTAAAGGCCACCCTTATGAACAGGAACCACCCCGAAAGCTCGCTCGATCAGGCGTACCAACGTGTGTCTAATCTCAAAAGGGATGACGTTCTCAAGAAACAGCGGCAAAACGAAAGCGCCAGGCCACCTGCCCTAATAACTAAATTTTCAAACGCCCTCCCAAACGTAAACAATATACTGCGGAAGTACTACCCCATTTTAGCCAGTAATGAGCGACTTAAAAAGACTTTCCCGGAAGCACCAAGGGTTACCTACCGGAGAAACAGGAATCTAAAAGATATTTTAGTCCATGCTAAAACAGGGCCTTCAAAGCAACCAGTCATAGCCAGCTGCTCCCGCCCCAGATGCAAGACTTGTAGGCACCTGCAAACAGACTGCGTTGTGAAAAGCACAGCCAGTAATTATATCCACAAGATTAATTCAAGTTTTACGTGCACTTCATCCAACATTGTGTATATGTTGGAATGCTCAATGTGCCACAAACAGTATATAGGCGAAACGAGCCAACCTATGAGCCTACGACTTAATGGTCACCGGGCAGATACTCTTAGCAAATTCTCCATAGCTGTAGCGCAGCATTTCAACCAACCAGGCCACAATTTTGATGACCTTAAGGTATATATACTTCAGTCAAATTTTAAGTCCCCTAGGGACAGGAAATACCGAGAATCCTACTTAATTCACAAATTCAACTCCATGGAACCTGCTGGAATTAATGCGTCTAAGGGCAACTTAGAATCCTTGCGATATTCACCGGGAATACAGCATTAGGCATTTTCGTGCATATTCCTCATCCAAAGACTATGACCGTTCACTCTGCTCTGTACCTGGTAACCTAATTTCTTTTTCCCTTTTTTTTCATTCATTAGTGTCTAGCTTAATACTCGCCCTCATGCCTCCAACCTTTGCTTTTGGAATTCAATTTTATTTATTTAATTTCTCTTTTTTTTTTTTTTTACTCCGCGTGGTCTTGTGCCCCGTACGTCACTCTAACTTTATCTTTTCGTTTTTGAGTTTCAGGACAGGCCTGTACCAGGAATGTTGCCGTGGGTGACACGTGCCATTTCAGCTGCCGGGCCATTGCTTTTTCTTTTGTGTGTGGGTTTATGTGGTTCCCTCCCTGTTTTTTCTCCTTTTTTATTTTTTTCTTGACCTAGTTAGTTTTCCCCCGTCTCTATCTTTTCTTTTGACCTGAGGCTTGCAGATAGTTTCTGATAAGGACCCCACCCTCACCGCCTGGTCTGCTTCCGGCGGTTCTGAGATCCTTTTCCTATACCCCGCGGCGTGTCAATAAGCACCCTCTCATCCTTTCTGTCCGAAAATTCCACGAATATCAACCACCAGCTGACTTCCGTGTGACCTACTTCGCGGCTTAAACTAGACAACCTTCTTGGCCCCTCAATCTCTCCCCCGACACACTCCGAAACCAATCAGCTTGCTCAATTTCCCTTCCATCTTTCCCTCTCCTTTCACCTGGAGTCCTACCCCTATATAAACCCTGCCTGCCAGGCGAGAGATTGCCCTGAGGAAAGCAAGTTCTCTTTGCTGAAACGTAGGCCACAATCGTGCTTTTACCTTGTTCGAAGTTTTTCTTCTCTTATATATATATATATATATATCAAAGTTGCAGTTCTTATGGCCAGTGCTGTTTGGCGTTTTAACAGTGTTTTATAGGGCCGAATGAGGTATGATTGCCTTTTTTTATGCAGGAATAAATAATTGAAAATTCAAGTCGAGAAAAAATGCACCGTTATTCCCGGAAGCGGGAATCGAACCCACAACCTCCGCATAACGCGTGTGGTGCTCTACCATTGAGCTAGTTCCGCGGCGATTCCTCTCTCGACTATGCCGCGGGGTTTTGTATTTACGACTGCTCAGAGCCCGGTCAACTTAGCGCCGCCCCTCGACCACCGCGGGAAGACGTAGAACGTCTTTTTCCCAGCGGCCGCACGTAAGACGTGGTCGGAAGTCGGGGATAGCCAAAGGCATTTCAGACTGCTGAAGCCAGAACCCTCGTAATGCATTTTGTAGAACAGAGACGTACGGGACGAGGGATTCCGTCAGGACGCATATCAAGGTTGCAGTCCTTAGTGCCAGTGCTGTTTGGCGTTTTAACAGTGTTTTATAGTGCCGAATGAGGTATGATTGCCTTTTTTTTATGCAGGAATAAATATTTGAATATTCAAGTCGAGAAAAAATGCCCACAACCTCTGCATAACGCGTGCGGTGCTCTATCATTGAGCTAGTTCCGCGGCGACTCCTCTCTCGACTATACCGCGGGGTTTTGTATTTACGACTGCTCAGAGCCCGAACAACTTAGCGCCGCCCCTCGACCACCGCGGGAAGACGTAGGACGTCTTTTTCCCAGCGGCCGCACATAAGATGTGGTCGGAAGTCGGGGAGAGACAAAGGCATTTCAGACTGCTGAAGCCAGTACCCTCGTGATGCATTTTGTGGAAGAGAAACGTACGGGACGAGGGATTCCGTAAGGACACATATCAAAGTTGCAGTCCTTATTGCCAGTGTTGTTTGGCGTTTTACCAGTGTTTTATAGTGCCGAATGAGGTATGATTGCTTTTTTTTAATGCAGGAATAAATAATTGAAAATTCAAATGGAGAAAAAATGCGCCGTTTTTTCCGGAAGCGGGAATCGAACCCACAACCTCCGCATAACGCGTGCGGTGCTCTACCATTAAGCTAGTTCCGCGGTGACTCCTCTGTCGACTATACCGCGGGGTTTTGTATTTACGACTGCTCAGAGCCCGGTCAACTTAGCGCCGCCCCTCGACCACCGCAGGAAGACGTAGAACGTCTTTTTCCCAGCGGCCGCACGTAAGACGTGGTCGGAAGTCGGGGAGAGACAAAGGCATTTCAGACTGCTGAAGCCAGTACCCTCGTGATGCATTTTGTAGAACAGAGACGTACAGGACGAGGGATTCCGTAAGGACACATATCAAAGTTGCAGTCCTTATTGCCAGTGCTGTTTGGCGTTTTAACAGTGTTTTATAGTGCCGAATGAGGTATGATTGCCTTTTTTTATGCAGGAATAAGTATTTGAAAATTGAAGTCGAGAAAAACTGCGCCGTTTTTTCCGGAAGCGGGAATCTAACCCACAACCTCCGCATAACGCGTGCGGTGCTCTACCATTGAGCTAGTTCCGCGGCGACTCCTCTCTCGACTATACCGCGGGGTTTTGTGTTTACGACTGCTCAGAGCCCGGTCAACTTAGCGCCGCCCCTCGACCACCGCGGGAAGACGTAGACCTTTTTTTTCCAGCGGCCGCACGTAAGACGTGGTCGGAAGTCGGGGAAGTCGGAACGGTTTTGGGTGGGCTGCGGGCAAAAGCAGCAAACAGTTCCTTCTTCACACCGCGCATTCGGAAGCGTAACTTCTTTTCTACCATCACTTCGGGATCCGCGCGGCGAAATAGTTGCTTCATCTCCTCAACGAAGATCACGACCCCTTCGTCGGGGTGCTGCGTGCACGTTTCCAACAAATTGGCGGCTCGTTCCTTCCGTACGACGGTGGCGAATGTTTTGAGGAACTCGCTCTTAAAGAGAGTCCAGTCAGTTACGGAGCTTTCACGATTTTCAAACCACTTTCGTGCTATATCTTCTGAATAGAAGAAAACATGGCGGAACGTTTCTTCATCATTCCACCTGCTAAAGATGCGGACGTGCTCCACTTTCTCCAACCAGTTCACAGGGTCAACTAGGGGGATCCGCGGAACGATGGTGGTTCCCGGGACTGTTGCAGAAAAAAGTACACAGGCGGTGAAGCAGCAGTCAACAAAGTGACACGCGTCGGTGAGCGTCGAAGAGTCTAATGAATGCGCGGCGTCGGCTCTGCAGGCTTTTATCGTTCGGCGCGAGTGTTTCTCGAACCGTCGATTTCCATTTCAGAACATTGTAGATCAAAGAAGATTATCCCAGGCCAGTTAACGCCAGTGCGAAACGCTCTCCTTATCCGAATGAGATACCCCGTGTAGCATAAAAATAAAGAATGGAACATGCTCTTCGCTTCGGACACAGATCCGCGCAGTAAAAACAAACCATAAATAAACAAACCCAATGCATGGTTTGCGGCAATATGTGGGAGAAGATTCTACGCTTGGTCTTTCTGCAAGGAACCCCCTGTCTTAGTAAGTCGTGTGTGGTGTGTGGCAACGTTCTACCACCCCCCCCCCCCCCCTATGGCTTGCGCCATGGGAGCCGTTGTTAAAGGTACCCAACTTCACGCACGTTCTTTGGCAAGAGCCCCGGCGAAGGCAGCCGAGGCCAGCCAGCACATGACGTGAACTGGCCCCCGGCGACCCTTAGGGATGGACCGCCTGGTCTTCGATGGTCGTCGCTGGAGCCGTTATTAAGCCATCAGGCGTAGAATGTCGTGAGGAGCGAACGAACCACCGCGTTTGTGAACCACTGTTTCAGCGAACGCCCCTTGCAAGTAGCAGAAAGTCCGAACTCCTTCATGCTGAGTAACGGATGAAGGCAGATGCTCATGAATTGATAAATATTAACAAATGGATTGTCCTTTATTTTGGCAGTACATCGTGAGTACTCCGCACAAGGGGTCTTGTATTTCTTATTCCTGTTTTTACGCAAATTTTCGTTTATACAATTTAGACTGGAGGATGCTATTTGAAACATTTTCGTCCAAAGAGGCCTGCAAAAAGAGTTGTCAAAAATAAACTCCTCTGCTTTGCTTATGCATATCAAAGCTGCAATAAAAGGGCGCCTGCGACGCTTTTGTAGTTCTGTGCCAATTGTTGTGGTCCATGAATGAAGTGAAAAATGATATGGTGGGTCTTATGCACCAACGAGTGCAAGCTTCATTTCAGATATCCTAAATATCATAGTAATACAGTAGTGTGAGCAGGCCTTGCATGAGGTAGAAAGTGACCCGCGGAAGAGCTTTATCTACAAGAAGTACAACCCTAGCATTATGGCCCTATTTCGCAGAAAAGCTGATGTTGTCGGTGGTCTTGACTGTGAGCAAAACATTTCGTTGCGCTAACCTACGACCCTCAAAGAAACCCCATGGTAGCGTAGGTCGCGGTTAGGGTGTAAGTCGCTATTAAGGTAGCATGATTTTGTTCTGGATACACGTGTGACCTATGCGCCTACTGCAGTCTATCTCATTCATAATCGGCTTACACCTAAGCTGTATATTGCTACGCTACGTTGGGGGTCGCTGTCCGTCTACTTACGTGACGCATCCAAACTAGACATTTATTGCCTCCAGTTAAACGCGATTGATTTGTAAGAGAGAGAGAGAGGGAGAGAGAAAAAATGGTGTAATGATACTGGCGAGGTTTATCCACAAAAGAGCCTGACATGCTACGTCAGTTCAAAAATGAAACGAGTGAAAAATAAAAAAGAAAAGAAAAAGAAAATCAAGAAGGGCATTTAATCTAATGTAAGTATCTTAACAATATATTGAAATTTCCCGCTACATTGACTTGCCCATTGCGCCTAGATTCGTTATTCGTCATATTTAGTTAGTTCAGAGTGACGTTGCAAATGTTACAGAATTCTCATCTGCTGTGAATTCGCGGTGCCGTAGGACTGGGCACGCTTACAGAAAGCAGCGTGACACTCAGTTTTTCAAGACTATCCCAAAACAAATATGACCCCTATTTGCCACAGAAACGACTCGAGGAATAGGCCGAATGTCACCTGCTTTCCTAATTACTTAGTGCATAAAAAATTGTAAATATTGTTGAATTACAAGCTATGCCAGTGCACGATTCCTACACGAGATAACCTAATAGCCTCGTATTGTTTTCCTTGAAATAAACATGATCACTTTCAAGTTTATTTCACCAATTTACTGGACGTATGCACGTTCGCAAACTCTATACCACTTGTTGAAGACCAAGAAGCAGACCTATGTTAGAGGACAGTGGTTTAATGAGGGGGTAATTTGGTAGAGGAAGAAGATGGTGTCACGAGCCTCGCTGCCTGTGAGTGGCTTCGATGTCTTCGTCGTCTCAACCAGATCACATTTTCCAACAGGCTCCGGCCGGCCAAATATTATGGATCTGGTTTGATTCACATGGCTAAGTTCTAAAAATGGCAGTACACTGTGCAATTACGTCTGTAGCATTAAGGCGCTGAGGTCGCTGAATGAATTGTCCGTCTCAAAGTGTGCGGAAAATGCAAGCACCACGCATTAGCGAACGTGTCCATTCACAATTTCATTGGCTGAATAAATCTTTTCCAAGAGCCTCCCCACCAGGGAACCTGCGCATCTATAAAGTTTAAGCTTCCGGAGTTGTTTAGAAAACAACCATGCATTTCGTGCGTCCATGGGATCCAATTCCCTTCACATATTCGTGATTCTTTTGTCTTGAGATAACTATCGCGTTTAGGCTTCGGTTTCTTGCAGCAATCACTTAACGTCTTCTTCCAAGCGGTAAATCGTGCGAGAGGGATGTTTGATCTGCAAAAGTCGATTTCAGCACTACCGCAACAAAGGTTTGCGTTTTCTGATGTAGAGGCGCTTTCCCCGCCTGAGTAGTCAATATCTTCGTCATGCTTGAAAGCTTTGAAGTTCTCTGTACTTTCTTCGGAAAGTTCTCGCTCGGTCGTAACTCCTAGGAGGTCAAGGTCCGAAATTGCTTTCTTCTGCTCATTTGCAGGCGCTTTCGTTGCCACGTGCATGCTTCTCATTTCTTGGAAGTCGACGATCGGAGAGTTGGATATCGAACCTCCGTGCACCGTCCACCCGAAGACTGTTTTCACGGCGGTGAGATTTTCACTAAAGCGCCGAATGTCCCCAGCCACAAGTTTCCAGTAAAAGTTCGCTCCGACAAGTAGGCTAATGCCTGGTTCGGGCTGAGCTTCAGGGGAGAAGTCGGCGAATGGCATCGCTTTGGCATCGAGTTCCTGAAGAATCGTCTGTTCCGTTAACCGAGGCAGGTCCTTGCTTATCTCAGGTACTTCAAGTGCCTCGATTTCAAATTCGCGACAGTCGTACTGGCTGTAGAGGGTGAGTTGTACTCTTTTGTATCGCCTGCGTTGAAAGGACGAATTTCTAAAACCGGACATCGTCATCTCCTCCTCTGCAAGTACATTGGATCGTAGCTTCCTCGACAGGCTTTCGGTTATGAAACTACGTTGGCTACATCCGTCGAATAAGATTCTCATCAGATGTTTGCGTGAAGTGCCCGTAATCCAGACATGTGCTGTCTCAAGCAGAACAATTCTGTCGGAGGTCTTTGATTCCGTTGACGAGCTGGACGCCAACAATCTTTCCGGCTGTCGGCGTTTCCACGCTTGGTCACGCAAGGAAGTGATATGGCGTCCATTGCAATTTTTACATGAAAGCCTTCTCGTACTCCTGCACTCCTTGGCGCGGTGAAAACGCCTAGCGCAGCGAAAGCAACATCCATGTTGTTTGAACTTGGCTTTCTTTTCGTCTAGTGTAAGTTGGGCCTGGCAGTTCTCTGTGACGCGGTCGTGCGATTCACAGAAAAGGCGACAGTTGTGGGACAACCTAACGGTTAATGTCGAAGCAGACCCTTGAGTGTTGTCCTTCACTTGCATCCGTGGTGTGTCGATTGCAGATCCAGTCATAACGGTAGTAATCTCCCGACTCCTTACTTCTAGGTTCAACAGGTCAAGTAACGTCGATACTTCATCGGCCCTTTCACATCTCGGTTCTCGTGCTGATGTTTCCGTCAACGTTAACTTGTTAAAGTTGAGCATGAGCTCATACGGTAAACTCTGCAAAAGCGCAGCCTTTAACATCACTCCGTAGGAATCAATGTGAACATCGAGATGCTTTAGCGACCTGACGTGGCTCTGCACACGTTCATGGAGCATCTGAAGGCCACTCAAGTCGTCGCAGGAGGCTACTTTTGGCAGGTTTAGAAGTTTTCTCATGTGGTCGTTGATTAAGAGGGTCTTGTCTCCAAATCATTGCTGCAGCAGTTCGATGGCTATGGGGTAGCTGTCGTTAGTTGTTGGTAATCCCCTGATGACGCCTTGCGCATTCCCCTTCAGATAACTGTGCAGATACTTGAGTTTGTCAACGTTGGCTAGCGATGAGTTTTTATGGATCGTAGATTCAAACTGGTCCCAAAATGCAGGCCACTGAGCAAATTCTCCGTGGAAAGGTTGTATCTCAAGTTTGGGCAATCGAACTTGAACTCATTGTGGAGGTGAGCTGGCAGCCTGTATTGTATTACCCGCCGTGAAAAGGCACGCGTCTACAAGAAGCCCTTCAGCGCGGAAAATCATGCCTGCGATGCAATCACGGTAGTGTTCTACGGCTGTCAACTCGTCGTCTAATTCCTCACCGGGGACGCGACCCTCGATTCCTTTGACCATATCGTTTAAAGAAGTCTCTTTCAATTTGAGCATATTTAGCTGTTCCGCCAGCTCACCCATCGGTAGCGGGGTACTCTCCATTGTGGCCTTCATGTCGTTGATGATCCGTGTAGTTCAGGCGCGTAGAGCAGCACGTTTTCGTTTGAGCAGGTCCATGATGACGCGCGGTACGCGGAGGTGCCGCTCTAGCAGGAGCTGGGGCGATGCGTCGTTCTTGGTAGCCGCGTCCTCTTCAATGGGCCTGCTTCATCGGTAGGGGTCTTCAACGGTGTAATCCTTCGATCCTGGTCACGGCACCAAATTGTTGAAGACCAGGAAGCAGACGTATGGGTTAGGACAGCGGTTTAATGAGGGTGTAATTCGGTAGAGGAAGAAGATGGTGCCGCGAGCCTCGCTGCCTGTGAGGTGGCTTCGATGTCTTCGTCTTCTCAACCAGATCACATTTTCCAACACCACTTATTCGAAATGCGCTTTTAGGCTGTCACTATAAACAAGGTAGAGGTTCGCCAAAGCGACATGGTTTTTTACCGCGTTCCGCTGCGCCCGGATTTGGTGGAGCGTTTGTTACTTGTGGATACTTCAGTAAAATATGCTGTTGGGCTAGTTGGTTCATTGCTTAAGGAAAAACGAGCGCTACAAACGAGGACAGAAAAACGAATAACAGCGCATCTGTCTCGTTGTTCTTCGTTTTTCTGTCCTCAATTGTAGCGCTCGTTTTTCCCTAAGTTACTTGTGGACTTTGAACATTGCCATGAGGTGTATACCCGCGGGTGCTCTGTTTGTAATTTTGGGTCGAAATATATTATTCGACACGTAATGTTATTTTTCGTTACCGGAACTATCAAACAAATATTTATTTTCAATTCAAGGAATACTGGGGGTAGTAGTTGTGGATTCATGATTTGCCTGCATTGTTCCTAATACTTTTGTATTGCTCAACAAAGTTGACAAGCGATAAGTTTGCTTCTAAATTTAGCCAACCCGCAAAGTTTTTCGTACTAAACCTCTGGTTGAGGTACTGTTTAACTCCTGGGTGAAAGGTTCAATGAAAGGACAGACAGACGCACTGACCGACATTTTCTGGTTTTAGTAGGCCAAGCAAAACTGTCACCTTTAAAACTTGATGTACATCGTTAGATAATTAACCCAGCAAAGGAGACCACAATATTTTGCCCATTGGCGAAAGTGCTACGTTCGACAAAAAATACATATGTTGCAGACTGGGGAATGTTTTGCCAGTCAGAAAAATAGATTGTACAGTACGGCAGCGGCGAATGGGACAAGGTGTGTTACTTGGTCCCATACGCACTGCTCTTAGCACATACATCGGGTATTTTGGATGAGAGAAGCCTTTCTTCATTCTTGTCTAACCGGACGAAACGAAAGCATTCACTGTCTAGCCATAGTCACATTATTAATTGTTATGCTTCCTTGCTATAGATATTTAGCAAGCGAATCTGTGTTGCAGAAGGGGAATAGCATGGAAGTCTGTTTAAAAATTAAGATGGAAGGTTGTCCAGCTAGTTGCCAGGAGCATTTCCCAGGAGCATTTGTAGTAATCCTAAGTTCTGAAATTCCCTTTCGTGTTAGCTGGCTACGCCTTACCCCAGCAAACCCTAACTATCGGACTTTCGGGAATGCGACGTAGAAACGCATTTAGGAACAAATACACAGGAGAATGTTGAACATCCCTACAGCCTTATTTATTCGTGGCGCCATAATACCGGAGCCCAACCTTCTTTAATATATCGCGTTAGGATAATGAAGCAAGCATATGCCCCAACGTAACAATTTATTATTTACGCAATTGTATCATCCAAGTAAACTATCAAGGTTAATTTTGAAACAGGACATTCACTACCTAACAGATGACCGAATGGATAGTCTCTTCAATAACTCCTTGTTTACTTACCCGCAGCGGTGGCTCAGTGGCTAAGGCATTGCGCTGCTGAGCACAAGGTCGCGGGTTCGATTCCCGGCCGCGGCGGCCGCTTTTCTGATGGAGGCGAAAAGCAAAAACGCCCGTGTGTACGAGATTTCGGCGCACGTTAAAGATCCCCAGGTGGTCAAAATTGATCCGGAGCCCTCCACTACGGCGCGCCTCATCGCCTGCGTTGCGTCGGCGCGTTAAACCCTACAATCAATCAATCAATCAATCAATCCTTGTTTACTTGATAGTCGTAGGGAAATGATTATAAGCGAATTTCACCCCTTGAAGAACTACTAACCTTAGCCGCGCACGTTGAGGTCGAACGGCACAAACCGTTACCCATTTTTCAATGCCTTTGAAGATGTGTTTAAAACGAACTATAGGTGCTTCAGGGTACGTACAGGACAAAGGTGGGCTTCAACGCAAGGGAAAGGAATCTCCCCTCTCTCACGAGAATTAAGCAAATATTCAGGGGCTTCACCATCGTCCTCGTTTTATTCATAATCGTCGCTGTGTCATCTCTGCTGCACCTGTTATCTTGGTGCTGTGCCAACCTTTATCGCCTAGAGTTGCACAGAAGTGAGACTAATCCTTAACTCTTTGGACTTAGCGGCAACAGATAAATTGAAAGTCGTTATACTGAGTGACCGTGCATGCAGCAGCTCGGAAGAAGGAGCACCACTTTGTTATGAATGGGAACAGCAGACGTGCTTCGGACGCTCCCACTTACTCCTCTACATACCGACTATCTTTGGGGCACACAACAAGGCGCTATTTGCTTGTATGGCGTTCTTTAAGTGTATGCCTTTTGTTAGTAGGAAGGACTGGACAGACTGACGTTGCCACCAAGGCACTTGCCTGGCGGCACCAGCTCTGCAAATACTCATGTTATGTCGTGACAGACCACGATATTCATTTTCTAATTGCACGCACTTTGCGTCGCTTTTAACCATTTTTCTTTGATGGATTAATCTATTCCGTCAAGTACTTGGCAGAGTTAAATGTTTAGTTAAATAAGTGCTGAGTTGATTTGAAAACCACTGAATATAACCTTGCGGAATACTATTCTGCAAGTACTTGCTACTGTGTCTCAGAGTTACAAGTGCTTGCCTGGAGACAGCACATCACCTGTGCCTTCGTTCTTGGTCGTGTGTGGAACGACACAATCATGCAGTCCAACATGACATGGACATGAACCAAAGAGACAATTTTGTGCTTGGGGCTGAAATGTATTGAGTGGTCAATGTCATTCGACTTGTCATTCCTTTTTTAACAATTCCCATGTGTCTGTATAGATGCACAAGGGATATGGTATTTTATGGTTACCTAAGAAATGTTGACCTACCACCGTTCCAAAACATGATTTCTCTTTTCAATGAAGTCTTCTTACGACAGTTTTCGTCGGCAAAAATAAGTTTGACTGCACTCGCGGATTCCGGGAACTACGCTGAATAAGCGAAAACATGCGTAACGGTTGTTACGCATGTACCAACCGTTACGCATGTAACAAGGGTTGTTACGCATGTAACAAAACCAGCCTATGCCCAGTCATTGGGCATAGGCTGGTTTTATCGGCACGCGCTAAACCGATACGTTTCCTTCTTCGCAAAGCTAGTACGCAGGGGTGTAAATGTCCATCACATCCTCCGACACAGCGCACTACAGCTCTAAGGTAAAAAGCACAACTCAATAAGCCGCAAGAGCCGCAGCTCGTACCAATACTGCCAAAGCGACAGAAGAGGAAAGGTGGTATTATAACGCACCCAAAGAGCGACGCTACAGGAGAGGCTTGCAAAGCACACCTAGCTTGAAAAATGGGCATCATAGCACCGATGGTTATCGGCAACGAATTGCTCACCTGGAGGAGGTTTCGCCTGACAGACAGAAGAAGCCCAGAATACAGAATTTTGTTGGGAAAATGAGCTGAGTAGGACGTGTAAGAAATTCCTGCCAAAACACGAAAATGACGCAGGACACCGTCGTCGGAAACGCGCCGTCGCTCTTTAAAACGAATAGGGATGAGCGCCCTCGCAAAAGGTCTTTGAGGTAAGAATTCTTCAGGGCAGCTTAACATCTTTGAAAAAATTTACATTTGAGTCGACGACACCTTCAAATATTATTCCCAGCATTCTGGTACAACGGCTTTCCCAATTTGTTGCTGCGCTTAACATTTCCAGCGCGACAGCGGAAGTCATTGGCACCCTTGTAGCTAAAATTTACGCGCCCGCCGCCACCCGTGCCTTTCGCGCCGTTCAACAAAATCAACGAGAGCCTTGCTTCCCTTCGGTTGTTTTGATCACCAATAATGGTTGATGCACAGCAGGCAATTTGTGACACTTCAACGTGCGGAGTAGTCAACGTTCTAGTAGAGATGAAAAGGAGATGCTAACTATTCTTTTGCGTACCACGCAAAAAAACATGAGCGAGAATGAAATCACAATGCCCTTTACGTGTAAGTTGTTATATTACGGTAACATTGTTTTCAGCTGCAACATTCAATGTAATACTGCTCGTTCAACTAATACGCAGAAATAAAATACATCAAAATGGAACTCTTGACTAAAAACTTCGTGCCCAAAATATTTTGCTTTGGAACAATAGAAATACCTATTTTTATCATTACCTTGTGGCAAGGACAAATGTATTAAAATATTGGGAAAACACGGTTTGTAGTAGTAGTAGTAGTAATTATTGTTGAATAAGACGCACTTAGTCTTGCATAGCTGCCGGCAGTTGCTCCGCCTAATCGCCACCAATACCATATCAGAGACTCTCATAGTCTTGACACCTCACTTAGTCCTAAAATAATAGACCCACAATTTCAGCAAAGGCAGTATATTCAGCCTCCAAACAGGTTTAATCACGTATCTGCCAGCGTCAAAAGCCACTGAGTTGTGCTGGTGAATAAAGCGGGTGCAGCCATTTGGCTTTAATATACATTTTCTGAAAGTAAGCGAGAGTTACTCCGGTACTCTCATCTACAAAAGCCATGCTGAAGTGCTCTGAAGCAAAGGCGCACAGGGCATGTTTAAACGCAAGTGTGGGGGCTACAATATCTTTGGGTACTTCTCGTAAAAAGGGGAACGGCCACTGCTCAGAGGGCGCGATGAATAAGTACACCCAGCGCCGCCCCGCGGAAGTTTGAGCAAACTTTGGGTGGGTGAGAGCCAGACGGTGGGCGTTCGTTTATATGTATGACACAATTTGGTTGCTTGTATTTGCGATTCTGCTATTTGTTTTTCAAAGGTGTCTCGTACTCTAAAACTGTTCTGGCTAATAGTTTCCCCGTGTCTCAAGCGCTACAGTGCAATTTCCGGACAATGACGGGGCTCGCTTTCGGCCTCGCCTGCGCGAGAAGGGACAGAGATTGTATACGTTGCCGGGCATGTGTACGCCGTGAAAGAAATTGACGAGGTAGACATCGTTGCGAAGTTCCATTCTCGGCAAGGGAAGCATATCTACAGCGCCTCTCGCCAGGTTATTACCATTTTTTTCGTTTATCGCAGCCTAATAAAGTGTCTCCAGCGTATACCACGGTGCTCCACGACACGGCGGTTTTGTGTTGTTTTCTGTGTTCGCGCATCCAAACAACAGTTACTTTTTCTGTGGCCCTTCTTCAGCTCGGTTGGTGTTTACAATAATTGCCAACGCATTTTAAACGTAATTCGCTCATGACCAAGTAAACCCAGTTCCACGCATTCTGAAATCTGCTGACACAGCGGAGCGGCGGGTTGTCTTTACGAAGATTCAGTTTAGATTCTGCTTCTGTCTTGTCAGTAATGTTGGAATCGTCTAATTGTGATACAATTTCTTCAGCCCGTTCACAATTCTCCGCAAACGTATTTCCTCCTTCACACCCTCCTCTGCTTAAAACATAATAAACTCAACTTTTAGAGTACGCAAAACGCATTAAAGGAGTCGATTAACGCGTGTGAATGACACATTGCTTTGGATATCTTGCCATGCTCTCGCTTGGAATGCGTGGCGAAACTTAGTGCACTTCGGGGAACAAAGTAGGTCAGTAGGCGAGATGCGTTTTGACATTGCTCTTGGCACCTCGCGTGAAGTGCTGTGAGCATATTCTTGTGCCGCCTTTTGGCGTCCATTCGATATGGTTAATGTCGCTGAAAAAACAATGTTGCTCCTGATAAAACAAAAGTGGGGGAAGCCGTAATACCTTGTGTTATGCAAATACTACGGCATGCAATTCACAAATATCGCAGTCTGCAATGCGTATGAAACACTTGAAAGCATACGTTTTAGTTTTCCGGCATCTCGTGTGTGCGATGCATACACGGTAATCATACTGACAATTTTACTCTTTTCACTGACAGAAAACGTCATGGCTTTCGTGTATACTTGACTCTTCGTACTGCCGAAATCGATTTCTTGCGACGCTTTTTCTCCCGCGGCTGCCCTGAAAACATGTACAGAACGATTTCAGGCTGCCCTTCGTAATTGCGGCAGTCCATCACGCAGCAGTAACGGCGCCGCCACGAATTCCTTCCTGAAGCGTTTTGATCCTTTCGGGCATTGCAACTCTCCATTATAACTAGGCTTCTTGAAAAATGAAGCAAGCTCACACTATTGCGTAAGACTTGAAGGTAGCGAAGCTGTACGCAACGGAACCTCTTGCCACTTTTTCGCCTCACGGCGTTGTTTAAGTCTGGCCGGTGCACGAGGAACAACAGCTGGATGTTGGTCTTCCTCTCTCGCACATGGCTCTGCGACGCACGTGACCTCGTGGCCTTCCTTCATGGCGCATGCTTACCGCGGCGGCGGCCGCCTCCTCGCCTTCCTCTGTCATGCCCCGCGCACGGGTCCAGCCCACGTCTGCTTTTTCACATCGCCTATATCTCCCCGTTATCCTGCCGCTGCTGCATGCCGGGCGCTTGCAGAAGGGGGTGTGGTTGGACCTCTACCACTCAAGGGCAAATCTGGCCATCCCGCGAAGACTAACCTAGGTAGCATAGTGTTGCTTGCGCTACAAAAAAAATTGGGCCCTTCTCCCTGCGAGGGGTCTCGAGTAAATGCGTCGCATAGGGGGTGGGTGTATTGCCCTAACGTTTAGTGTTTGGGGAGTTGGTGGTAGTGAATGCGTTGTATCAGAAGCTTCTTGACGTAGTTTGAATGAGTCAAGAATATAAGGCGCGTTCGTAGCCCTCCATTCTGTGTCGGCTTTGTGGCGCAGTGGGTAGAGCACCATGTACCCTTGCGTTCCGCCCGCAGCGTCGTGGGATCGAAACCTGGCGCGGGTAAGTATTATTTTTTTATATAGTGTAGGGGGAGGGGTGCGGACTACTACGGACAACTAGAACGGGTGACATCGTGAGTTAAAGAAATACTCTGCATTTAAAACTTCCGCCACACAGCGTCGAACCCCACGCAGCGCGGGTGTTTTCACGTGCGCTGAACGGCCGGTCGCGACATCCACCGACCTAAAGTTGCTAAGCGTCGCCGAGAGCCGGCGCAGGAGTCGCGGGAAAGCTTCAGTGTCCGGTGCCTACATAACTCACGCGCTTCAAGAATTTCACGTTTTCAAACTGTCATGTGGGGCAGCCTAATGCTTTTGTACGGAACGCAAAGAGACACAAGCTACTGTTCACCAAACCGAGCTTGTCGAAAATTGGGGTACGTAAAAAAATATAATAAAAGTTCTGCAGGGGCCCCGTTGTGCTTAGTATTTCCAAATAAACGTTGCTCTTGCGGGCAGGGTTCTCATTAGGGTTGATCGTTACCGCCATTATTGTAGTGTAGTCATAGTTGATTTCAACCAACCGACCAAATTCTTACTTACTTATCAGAGTCACTGTTAATTATTGATAGCGGTTCTGCCTAGTCACTGAACGAAAGCGGTGGGGCCGGTTGAGAAAAAAATCAAGACAGGCTTCTCTCATGCGGTACGGCAATACTTGCTGGTGTCGTTCCCGTCTGCAAGTGATCCGTCTGTCGTGATTTTACCCAAACGTCCAAACTGCATTCGCTCACGGACTAGCCTGACTCACTAACAATTTTTAGCAGTGACTCTGGCCAGTCAATGAAATCTAATATTGGTACTCCTATGGCCCCCTTGATGCAACACTGTTTCGACCGTTATTCGTTTTTTTTTACCCAATCGGCAGAACTGCTCCCGCTTATTGACTAACTAAATTCACTGTTATTATTATAGTGACGCTGGCTGGTAAAATCAAGACAGACTGCTGCAATCCCGTACTCTAATCCAAGCTGTGTCGTTCCGCAATCTGTAAGTGATCACTCTGTATTGATTTTCCCAATCCGTCAATCCGATTTCATTCGCCCATTGCCTGAAGTGACTGTAAATAATTACCAGTCACTCTGGCTAGTCAGTGATCGGAAGCAATTGTCCGTTTGGGTGAAGTCAACTACAACTGCACCTTGGGCAGTCATGATGCAACCCTAATAAAACCGTTGCCGCTCTTGCGTGCTTTTGTTAGCAACACAGACTATCAAATTATTTTAAATTGTTATATACAGATATTTGCGCAGTTTCCTTGCAAAGTAAAGGAAAGTATCAAAATATTTATCCTTTTGGGCAATATTTTATTTTTTAGAACTATCTGCGCTTTTTAATTACATTCTTTGATTTATTTAAGTTCTAAATTTTAAAGCTGCCCTTTAAGCGCCCCATTCCATGAGCCAACTGCAAGTGCGCGTCATATGTGTTTCAGTTCCCACAGTTATAGTTCCCGATGCATTTCTTGGAAAGTATCTGTTGTGTTGACATCAAAGAGCGACGTCGTCCTGCAATGTAACGGACGGACGAAGTGTGTGTACGAGGAGAAGTGCAACAACGAGCGTTTTGTGCCTTCCCTTGAAACAAGCGAAAAATAAAAATTCCTTTTTTATTCTGTTAGATTTCGTCCCGTATAACTGGTTATGGGGCGGGCAACACGCTCGTTCTTCTCAGTTAGTTTTCCTCTCTGCCTTTTCACGGTGCGACTATGGTCGCCGCTGCTGAAGGGGCAACAACGGTAACTTAGGGTGGGCGGCGGTGCTCGCGTGCACATCGTAACCTAGGAGCAATCAGGTGTCAGCGTTCTCAAGCCTACAATAGAAAGGATACCCCATCCACAGGGACGAATCGCAGTAAGAAATATTCTTGCTTCGGGTTAGCAAAAGTTGAGGCACTTGTTCCTAAAGCGTGAAGTCAAGCCTAACAACAAGGCTTGTGTCGTGCGAAGAGCTGTACGAGTACGTGTAGCGTATTTGCTGTAACCTTTTGCTGTGTTGCATAGTTTCGTGCATCAGTGTTTTTCGCTGCACGTCGCGCTCCCCCTCGGTCGCATTTTCGTTACATAGATGAAGTGTTCAAGTGTTATTTTGGCTATGTCTTACTGTCTCAGCGGCGTACGTCTGCATATCTCTGCGCCGGTCTGATGGGGCTACCGCCAGAACTCACCAAACTCGAAAACGTCCAGCACACACGTTACGGAGGTGATATTACAATCTGGTTCACGCCAGGGTCCGACGAAACCATTCATGACGACGGCAGCGGGCCATTGACAATAAGGAACGAATACGTAAATGCCAACGGCCTGGTCTGCTCACCACAAAAGTCGGAGCTTCTAGAGCTCATAGACGCGCAGATCACCAGGCTACGGGAACGGTTGTTGCTGAGCTCACTGATAGGAGAACCCTTTCCCAGCTCGGCTACCCAATTCACTGTCCGTACCATAAAGCAACGACCCACATCCGGTGTCATGTGTCAGGGCACCCCCTGAGAGGGGGCGCATCAAAACCCCCGAAAAAACAAGGAAAAGAAACAAAGGAACGGGCATTCGAAGTGCGCGCCAAGAGCGCGCCAATCAGCAAGCGCCAGCGCCGACGCACCAAGGAATCCTGGGAAAAGGTGGGAGCACACTGGTCGGCCAATCAGGGAAGGCCACGCAGGTGACAAGTGGCGAGATGGCCATATAAGGACAGGGAGGAAGCAAGAAGCCAATGGGAGTACGCCACGGGAGAGCCCAGAGGGTATAAAAGCGGGGCGCACAAAGAGAAGGGGGAGGCAGGAAACAGAAAAAACCAGGAGGCGGCCGGATCACGTGCGCTTCAACGAACGAGCCAGGGGGACGCGGCCAGGCCATCGACCACGCCATCCGAGCCAGGGCGGGAGCGGGCCGACTTCGCATCGGCACCGTCATCCCAGGTGCACCACGAACCTGTGTCTTCGTGGCCCCAGCGGCATCGGTCGGGCACCAGCGGCCAGCGTCCACGCTCCGTCGACGTTCGTCTCGACGGCCCCGAAAGGCGACGTTCGTGCCAAGCCTACCGGAGACCGCCAGCGGCAGCGGATACCAGGGGGTAGCCACCGAGGAAGCGCGCCGCCGAAGGGATGACCGCGCGCATTGAACGCCGGCATCAAGGACATCCAGCGGGAGCGGCTACCAGGAAGTAGCCGCAGAGGAAACGTCAGGACGCGCGGAGCATACGCCGTCCACGTATTAACCGCGCGCAGCGAACGCCGGCACCGAAGCGAGAGGAGGACGGCTACCACCGGGTCGCGGCCACGCAACGGGTGCGACTCGTCAGCGCCGACGACAGGGAGGTAGGCCAGTCCAGTAGGGACGTAGTTGTAAGGGACATAACTAGGGAGTTGTGATACGAGAGAAATGAACTAGAACTTGATTAAGGAGTGTATTTGAACTGATAGTGTAGGACTTTATGGTTGATTTTTTGGGTTTTGATTTGAATTGTATATTGACCTGTTAAGTTAGGGGTTTGTATGTGAGTTGTATTTTTTGGGATTGTAGAGGTTTGAGTGTTTATCGGGTGTGTGTAGTTTAAATATTGAGTGCTTTGCCTGAGGGTTTTTTGTGTGTGCATTAAATGTATGTTGTTAAACAAGTCAACGGCTTCCCTGTGTCCATTGCTCCGAGCTGGTAAAGACCACCCCACCATCCGTTCATGTGACATCCGGCCAACAGAAGATGAAAAATCACAATAACTACGATACGCAGGAATATGCACCCGGGACACCACGCACAACGAAGATGATCACGATCAACACGCCCGAAAGAGAACCATGGCAACCAATGCAACACAATTTAGAAGGACGCGGCCAGTTTCCTGGACTTCCAAGTTACGGTGGCGATGGTAACCAACAGTGACTTCACAGAGCTTGCACCTGTAACGATCACAACATCAATTCAATTCACAGAGAGAAAGCGGCCGTCGTCTTGGTCATTGTTGAGCAAAGCATCACCGTAATAACACATTCACAAACTACGTGCCATAACTTTGGCAGGGACGTTTATCGCGTGCAGCTTGCAGAATCCTTACACACAATTCAAGTTACGTTATAGCGCCTGCACGCCTTGTGTGTACGCCCGGGCACAATGGTTTAAGCGACAACCACCGAGCACATGCTGTTGCTCGAACCTATACCCACGGAGTGCCGCGTCAATCCTACCAAGGAGTCGCGCAGCCCATCTTCCGCCCACACTACCGCGACATTCCACCGCACTAACGTTTCTCACACAAAAGATCCCACCGCAACACAAAAAACTCAGTACAGAATAAGTCCCCGTCTCGCTACGGTTACAGACTGACATGCACACGCACATAAGATTACATGCAATGTACCCGGACCAGTTTCCCTAAAAAAATTCTCTGACGCCCTCGACAAATACGGCTCTCTCTACCACATCATACGGTCTTGCCTAAACACCCGATCTGTCCCTGCAATTCCAAATCCGTCCCTCAGCAACGGAACGATGCGCTGGCCACCTCATACATGAACGACCAGCATATGCTGAGCACCAGGGCTCCAGCATCGGTACAAGGCTCTGGTGTTTTGGACGAAGGTCGCCATCACCTCAGAAAGCAAACATTCGCTCAATAATATTAGAAGTTATTCCTCTTACTTCCTCATGGCACTAAGGGCCCGGAGCCAGCGCCAGAGCTTCGGGGAGAAGCGAGGGAACGAAGGTATCGCTCCCTCGTGCCTGCGCCTCTTAGCAGTGTTGCCGTGGCAATTGTTATTCCGTGAAGCCCAAGACGGTGGCGACGTTTCCATGGCAATTATAACTCACTTTTATCTGGACAGCTCCACCTTGGGAGGATTTCGCGCTAATCCCAAAATTAGCCAGGACGCTGGTTGAAGGCTAAGATGCGGTGGGGTGGGTGGAGTTGAAATTGGTGTTAACTTTAAATATTTCCGTGTTGGTGTGATAATATATGTTTAATTGGTAACGTAAAAGCATTCTGCAGTCATTCACTATTACAGAAATACCGTCGTTATATCGAACCAATCCTCTGCTGCAACACATAAAAATTGTATTTGTTTTCTCCTGAAAGGCACACGTTGCAAATTTAGAAGCAGCTACAATCAAGTCTTTATTCAACTAATTTTCCGGCCACTCAGAGGAGAGCTGGCTTCATGAGTCTAACAAAACTGTATGGAGCATGTACTGTAGTGTAATGTAAATGAACGAAAAAGGTAATGGAGCCACTGTTCACGGTAGATCATCGTAAAAAAACGAACGTTGGAAGGGTATAACGTACGTGAATTAGCGTTGCTATTTCAATTAAATTTGATGTGGCGTGGCGTATGCGTATCATAAAAACGAAACAAACTAGCTTCAATAACTGGTTTACTGTTTGGAAAGTGCATGTAGATAATACCGTAAAAGCCCATTAATTTGAAGTTCCATTATTCCAGGTGATGGATCATTCCAACTGTAAGATTTCGTCCGGCGAAATCTCGTCACAAGTGCAGGTGTTAAAAAGACCTTAATTCAAACGCGTGTACGTCCCGCCATAGATAATTCGAACGGCAACGCGCAACCATGCCAGCTGTTCGGTGCGCACACGGGGCTCGACACACGAGGCCGCGTCGCCTGCAGAGCAGAGAAGAGAATGCAGACAAGTTAAAATTGGCAAAAACATTAATCAAGGAAACCGTTGCGGACGTGGTCGAAAACGTATTTAGGTAAATGTTAAGGCAAATGCAGGGTATACTGAACCCTTCGAGATGGGCGTATCATATCTAGTTTACGAAAGTAGAACCTGTTATGGTGAATAACCATGGAAATGGCATAAAAGTGCCGGTGCGGTCGTCCGCTCAGAAGTCAAGTACGGATTTAATGCTGTTTGTCGCTTCTCAACTTTCGAAGAAGAAGAAAAGGCCTTCTTCTACTATCGCTACTCCCCCAAAAAGTTCTAGTTGCTGCCTGGGTAGGCCCAAATCACAGATTTATTCAAACGTTATATTGATGACTTTCCGAAGCATCGCTAAGGTTTCGCAGGGTTTCGTAAAGGCTATTCAACAATATACCATATTTACACGATCAGTCAAGTGATAGAGAAGTCCGCGGAGTATACTCAGACCCTGAATATACCCTTCAGAAATTATGAGAAACTATTTGACTCGGTCGAACCCTCAGCAGCCATTTTGGCATTGCGCAACCAGGGTGTAGACGAGCATTCCGTTAGAATACTTGAGGATATCTACAATGGGCCCACAGCTACCATCGTCCTCTGTAAGGAGAGCAGTAAAATACCTATACGGAAGGGCGTCACACAAGGAGACAATCTCTCCAATGTTATTAACAGCATATTTACAAGACGTATTCAGAAACTTGCATTGGCAACAGGTGGGTGTAAGAGTCAATGGAGAATAACTCAATAACCTAAGATTTCCTGATGGCATTGCCTTGCTAAGTAACTCGCGGGACGAATTGAAAAGCATGCTTACCGCACTGGAGAAGTTTGTACACTATATCAAGCGCTAAATCCAGGTCGGTCCATGCAAGCCCAGACGCGACGCTATGCTGACTGCTACGCTAGAATAAAAAAAATGGCTGGCGATTACTATACTTCCTAATGCGACATTCGGGGGCAGCTGTTAAGCTTTTTACTGTGTAAAACATATTGAGGCAAAGAGTTTGACACACACATACTTGTATGATTACCGAAAACTTTTATTTGCAGCGGCTGACGAAGAACAAGCACCGGTAGCCTCACTGATTGTTCAAACCTCACTCTGGGTTATCGAGTCGGGAGCACTGCCTCCTCTCCGTCAGCTCGTTTAGCAGCAGCGGCTGACGAAGCACACAACAGGTTGCTCACTCGCACTTCCGGACTCACTCCTCGGTGCTGCAGTGAGCTGAGGCAGCACTCACTCGTGCGTTCTCTCGAAGGAAGCCATGGTGAGCCTCTGCGTCGGCGGCTCAAATTGCGTCTCAGGAAGGGAGTGTGACCCGCGTCTTAGGAAGCGAATGCACACCATGGTTACGCGCGCGCACCCCTCACGTTTTCGCCAAGCGTCACACACACGACCGGCTCGTGCGGACACCATCAAACTGGCGTCCCGTCCCCCCAACACTCCGCAGAGAATCTTATCGCGCCGCCACAGCGAACCGCCCTTTCCTCACAATTTCGCGACTGCCTCCTCCTTTGCTTTCATTCACTCGTCGTTCTTCCCATCGTTCGCTCGGTTGCGACGATGGCACCGTCACGATACTCCACATGCGGCCGCCAAAGCTGCGCCTAAAACCCCGAGCAAATGAAATCGGAACAAGAGTCAGCAATGTCAATATAAGTACCAAGAAATCGAAACTAACCAAACGTTTGTAGTACAGCGTACGACCAAGATGGGGAATCAATTTTTCTCTGTGTGAACATTCACAGTGGTCAGTATCTTAACGACACACCTGGAAACGCTTTTCTAGTTAAGGAATGCAGCCCCTAGAGGTGAGATATTTCTGAATAATTGGGGACGTTTACTGCAGGATCGTTCTTCAAGAATAGTTATCTTAGCTGCTTGTAATGCTAAAACTAAAGAAAAATGTATACACGCTATACGATATATAATATTATTTCCATTGCTGGGAGCCCTGGGTCGTGGCCGAGTGGTCTGGAGCTACAGGTCACTTGTTGTGCAAACCGGAGTTGGCATCCCTGAAAGAGTGTTTTTTCATACACATATTTGTTTCAGTGATACGTTTCTCTAGTTAATTCACATTTTGGTAGTGTAACGTTCATTGGTCAACGAGCGAGTTCGCAAAACGCGCGCGGACTAACACTGACACGCTGGGCAGTTATTATAGACGTGGTGTTGTCACCACTAGCACCGACTGCTTGAGGGCACAGTCTTGAAGTATCCAACCCTTCGCCTGGTGCCACACCCGTCTTACGACCCAGGCACGAGCCAGCTAAGCTTTGAAGGTGGGGAAAAACACACCGTGTTTGAGCGTCTCCGGTGACGCGGAGGGTGTTCATCCCCTGCTAAGCCTTGGCTAGTAATTGTTACTATTCCAAGCCATGCTGGTAGGCTTACCTGACCAATTGTAGAGGGGAAAACAATACAGAATCACGGTGGTATGCCGATTACTAAGATATCGAGAATGCCCAGCCAACGGTAATGTCGGATTGCTAAGCATACTACTGCAAATGAATGAAACATAAACTGGCTTGAACTGTAATCTTGAGCATCCCCCAATCATTTAGCCCCTTGTATGGATCCTTTAGCTGGTGCGGCCGCCGCAAACTCTGCATAGTAGTTTTTCTTCTTTCGGGCTTCATAAAATAAATACCGCATTAACGATCGCACCCACGTTGAAAAGTGTGTTTATGTGAGGCAGTCTATGTAGTGCAAGCAAAAACAGGAGCTTTACAAATTCACTTCAGTGGCGGCGCACATGCATCGGTGTCTCTTGAAAGTGGAAGGGTGAAAATTAAGGAATTTTTCCGGCCCCCAACACATAGAAAAAGTGAATGGTTCTGTTCTTGGGCGTATTTTTTGCTTCCTCCTCTTACGAATGCATTTGGCTGCCCAAGACTCCCCTGGCTTCATTACTCCGGAGCGCACTATATTTTCCTACAGGTTGAAATTTACGGTAATACAGTTTCCTAATTATTCAAATCCAGTGCTAGTACACTTCTATTAAAAGAGTGTATTTCCACCACGTGAGTAGCGCTCGCCTGATTGTGATGACGAATACTAAGGAAAACTTGATTGAATATGGCGCAGATTCTGTTTGTTGGGACAATAAAATGCTTGAAATACGCATGAAAGAGAAGAACAGAAAGCAGAACCGGAAAGGTGTGAAGCACCGCTTTATTACCAGATCACCATGTTCGCTCCTATAATCAAGCGCTCGTGCAACAGCCAAGCAACAAGTGTATTTCTTTGGAGAGGAAGGTGCAACTTTAAGAACATCCGCTTGCGCTAATAAAACAACAGTAATATCGGAGGCGGAAAGCTTCGTGAAGTTTCTTGTCATGAAGGACAAGTTTAGACGGAGCTGCGCAACTTCTCCAATTTTTGAAAGGAACTCGCCATGGAAGTTCTAATACTTTCACAGTCCTCTTTCTTAATGTTCTAGAGCGCCATTGCATCAAATGTGAACCTCCAAGCACCAACAGTTTTACATATATAAAAGTTTGTTTTCCCCGCAGACATGGCTGCGTAGAGTCACACTTTGTGTGAAGCAAGTGAAACAAACTTAGCTAACTTCGGCGACAGGGGGGCCCTTTAAACGCCAAGCTCGCGTTATCGCAGGACTATTTCGATAGCTTCAGAAGTTAAATAAGCTCGCAAGGCACATTGTTAGCTAAATTACAACCAAAATTCGGCAGAATAACAATACAGTCACCGTAGCTTCCGGAAGCTTCCCATTATGGAGGTCGTGTTTTCACCCAGCTGCGTGAATTTCAAATTTTCTACAAAAAATCTGCCGTGTAAATTCTTATTCATTTGTAGTCGTGTTGAATAGAGTTCCAGAGCATCTTTGTACCAATTTTGAACCTCCTAGCAGCAATAGTTTAGCAGATATAAACATTTCTTGTTTTTTCGGTGGCGGGGTGCCCGCTTTTAGTCACACTTGCTGTCAAGGCAACTAAAACAAAACTAGCAGGCTGCGGCGAAAACATGGCCCCGTAACGACTATACTCGCGTTATCGCGCGACTGTTCCTATAGCTTGACAAGAAATTACCACGCTAGGCGCATTTCAGTACGGACACAGCCAAACTCCCACCGCAGACAAAACAGTCACTATAGGCGTATTCGGCAAAGCAGCTTGCGCAAATTTGCAAAACAAGCAATTAATGCACCTGCCGGTACCTTTAAACGGTTGAAAGAGGTTTAAACATCATTCCCCTGCATCACTCAGGCACCTATAAACAAGAAACGGCGTATAATAACAGCGCTCGTTGAGGTGCGACATAAAGTTTACTAGGCGCTAAAACAGGGACGAAGAAGAAGCACGTAACACACACCACAGTGCGGAACTTCCAACTAGATTTTATTGAATAAAGACGCTCCTTATATACACAAAACTAAAATACTAAAAGCAATTTTACGTAAAGTGCATGACATTTCTAAAAGGCTACTTCTTAGGCGACATAAACAGCCCACCATAACCGCAAACCTAACCCCTCAGACAGCGTGGTTAAATTTGAAAACCGGAAATCATCCACAATTGCTGGTAACGCTACAAAAGACCTTCCGCAGCATCTGACACAAAGTTACCAAGGAGAAAAACATTAAATAAGTACATCGCTACGTCAGAATCGCTGCGACCATACATAACTTGGAATAGGACGTCGGAGGTTGACATGGCGGGAATTTGAATAACTAGACAACACCTGGGCGCACAGAAAGGTACAACCATTTCCTATGAGTGCCTCAGCAAGGGCTACCTAAATATGTAAATGGATTTCATGCAGAAAATTTTAAAATAGAGTCTTTGCACCCCTGTCGTGGTCACAATATGTCCGGACTTTATTTAGCACAGGCTACCGTGAAGTTTGTGCATCCCTACCAAAAGTCATTCTTGTTAGGACAGGGCGCAATAAACAGTTCTCCCGCTTTGAATAGCATTAAAAATTGAGTAGGGACTCTAATACAACTTCAGCTGTCCTTTTCGTCAGCTGAGCTGGTAGCTACCTATTTCCTTCGTAGCTATACACTTGAGCATGGCGGTGGCTTACCTTACCAACGGCCAGACGTGAGGGAATTTCATCCCTAAGCTAGCGTATAGGGTCACTCCGTTGAACCGCCCGTATAAAAAGCAAAACCGACCAACGCTAGCTCAATATTGCTGCAGTCGAGCTGGCAGCGTCGTCCGAGGAACACTTCTCACCCTCTCTCGCTGTTTATGTCTGGCTCTCGGTGCCCAACCCATGCAGGAATGGCTTCCTGCCTGCTCCGAAAGTAACCATCATTTTGGACACCTAAGGGGCTACTCTAGAAAAGTTAAACCATGCAAAGAAGGCTCTTAGATATAAACAGCTATCCCTTACCAGAGAAGGATCTGGCCACCCAGCTGAAGTAGTTGGCAACCCACTCCCATGACTGACCCACTCAACTCTCGGCCCTTAGTCTCCGGCCGCTGTAAACCACCCCTCCATGGCGGCGGTCAGAATAGCAAAACATAAAATGTTGCTAACAATCTTTGGGTCCGGGCAGGCCGCCTTTTGCACTTGAACCAAGCCAAGTTCAACCCATGCACCTTGTCCAGTTAGGGAAGCTTAGCTGTTCTACGGAAGGAGCTCTCGGACATTGAGAGGGATAAAATAGGGTTACGTGAATTTACAAGAACGGATGAGGGTTTCATGAAGCTCACTAGCAGTAATGTTCTGTGCCGCAGTCAAACCCATAGAAGAAATAACACGGGATGATAAATTTAATCCCCATTCAAACAGCAGCAAACGTGGAGATTTTTTCAGCATTACCACGAGAGTCGCGGCTGTTGTGGTCATGCTCATCAAGGTATACAGGTTAAATATAGCAGTGGCCCGTACGACAAGAACTAGTTCTGATGACAAAGCCATAGATATTTTCTACAAGGACGTCGAATCAGCAATTCAAAAGGCAACAACGCAGTTAACGGTTGTGGCGGATACTTTAATGCAAAGGTCGGTAAGAAGCAAATGGAAGTAATCTAGTGGGAAACTTTTGAATACACAATCGCAACAGTTCAGGAGAGATACAGGTGCGATTTCCAAGCAGAAATAACCCTAGCTTAAAAAAACATTATTCCACAAATGAAGGAATAGAAGATAGATATAGAAAAGTCCCGATAAAACAACAAAACACAAAATTGACTTCATTTTAGGAGACAACCTTGGTATTGTGCAATACGTCGGTAGGCTAAGTAAAATTTGGAGCAGTAATCATAGGATGGCTACATGTAAGCGAAGGCCCAATCTCACAACAGAAAGAAGGAAACTCGTGAAAACGTAGAAACCCGACTTGGAGTCAGTCAGAGCCAGATCGCAAGACTTTGAAATACAAATACAAATACTTCAATACAAATTCCCGCTTTTGAACAAGCAGGACAAGGTCAGTGTAGATATTGTTATTGATAACCTAACATGGGCCCTCAGTGAAGCAGCAGCAGCTCTTGGAGAATTTACATGTACGGAACAAACTAGAGTACTAAGAAAACAAAGGAACTTATTGGCAAATGTAAGAATACAAAATTATCAAGTACGGTGGATCTGAATAAATTACCCGAGCTTTCGAAAGTGACTACCAGAACAAAAACAAACAAAAGTCGTGCATACAACATGGCAGTGAGCGGGAAACGCTGCAAATAGGGCGAATCTTGAAAACAACTACGAAAAAGCTAGCTATTGGCAAAGGCAGGATGATGCACTCGCATACGAGCGGGGTAACATTACGCAAAACTTGGACGAAGTAATAAAAGTAGCAGAATGATTCTTCGCCAGGCTGACGTTAGACCAGGGTAAACTACTACGACTACAAGATCAACTTGCGATGTCCTACTAGTAACTAAAGGGGAAGTTGAAAAGGTTCTCAAAGGCATGGAAATACGAAAAGCTAGGAATAGGAAACGCTGCAGGAGACGATGGAATATACGTGGATATTTTGAAGGGGGCCGGAGTTATTGTACTAGAAAAACTTGCTGCGCTATTTTATAAAAGTGCCTGAGCCGAAAAAATGCCGACATTATTTCAGTTCATAAAAAAGGAGAGATCCTATGGACCTCAAGAATGACAGGCCAATCAGCCTAGCCTCAATTGTTTTCAAACTTTTTACCAAAGTTGGAGTTAGCTGCATATGTGAAAGCGTTTTTTACCAAAAACCAAGGCAGCAGGCTAGGTGTTGGAAAGGCTACTCAACCCAGGATCATATCCATGTCGTCAATGAAGTGATAAAAAATCGGAATCAGTACAATAAACCCTTTTACATGCCATTGGCGGATTATGAGAGCTTTTGATTCTGTACTAACCGCTGCCTCCCTAGAGGCACTAAGGGACCAGGAAATAAAAAAAAAACGTATTTAAGAATTCTAGAAGACTGATATAAGGAATGTACGGGAAGGATAACCCTCCACAAGTAAGGCGATATATTTCTTGTCCGAAAGGGAGTAAGACAGGAAGATACGGTATGTCGAAAACTATTAACATCGTGTTTAGAAGCGTATTTCGAAAGCTGGACGGGATAAACTTAGGGTTAGGGATAAACGGGTAATACTAGAGCCAACTAGGGGTTTGTAGGGGACATAGTCTTTCTGAGTGAAACTCTAAGACACCTCTAAACAATGCTTCAGGAATTACTATCACAAAGCTCCCCGCGGGCTAAGGTAAATGGTAACGGTGAAGAAATATTAAGCAATGGGGAATAACTATCCCAGAAACGTGTTACTCAGCTCAGGAAACAAAGCGCAAGAAGTAAGACAATGTAACTACATCGCACCGGTAGTCAGTGCTGACACAACAACGAGATACAAACACGACGTATAATAGGTACTGGTGTGGGAGCGCTTGGCAAGAACTTCCATATAACAAAAATTAAGCTACCTCTGTAATGAAAAACAAATCCACAAAAGCTGCATACTGCCGGTGATGACATGCGGAGCTGAAACGTGGCGCTTTAGTAAACAACTAGTAAGCAATCAAAAGCAAACTAAACCTTGGGACATGGAACGAATAATGTTAGGAATAACACTCAGGAACAGGAAACGAGCTACCGCAATCAGAGAACGAACAAGTGTAGAATATATCATAGCTGAAATAAAGGAAAGAAATGGTTGGACAGGTCATGTACTGAGAGGAACCCACAACCAGTGGACAATTAGGGCAAGGGAGGGGATACCACGAAAGGGGTCTAGAAAAAGGGGAAGGCCATTAACCAAATGCAGGGATGAAATTAAGAAATTTGGGGGTAAATCTTGGACTCGAGCAGAGCAGCACAGGAGCTGGTGGAGGTCAATGGAATGAGACTTCGGCTCTCCCCTTACGCTTGTCAGCCAACGTGCTTTCAGTTTTGTTTTGGTAGAGCATTAACGCGCAATTAGCTACGTCAATCATCATCATCATCATCACCAGCCTATCTCCGCCCGCTGTAGGGCAAAGGCCTCTCCCATTATTCTCCAATTACCTCGGTCCTGTGCCAACTGCGACCAATTAATCCCCGCAAACTTCTTGATCTCATCTGCCCAGCTAACTTTCTGCCGCCCCCTGCAACGCTTGCCTTCTCTAGGGATCCACTCGGTTACCCTTAATGACCAGCGGTTATCTTGCTTTCGCATTATATGCCCTGCCCACGTCCATTTCTTCTTAATTTCTACTAATATGTCTTTAACACCAGTTTGCTCCCTGACCCACTCCGCTCTCTTCTTGTCCCTTAATGTTACACCTATCATTTTCCGCTCCATTGCTCGCTGAGTCGTTCTCAATTTATGTTGAACCCTCTTAGTGAGTCTCCACGTTTCTGCCCCGTAGGTGAGTACCTGTGAGACGCAGCTGTCATACACTACTTCAGCGACAATTGTAGGCTGTTATTCATTATCTGAGAATGTCTGCCATATGCACCCCACCCCATTCTGATCCTTATAATTATTTCTGCCTCATGGTTGGGATCTGGGGTCACAACTTGGCCTAAGTAGATATATTCTCTTACCACTTCCACTGCCTCGCCACCTATCTCAAACCGCTGTGCTGTCCCGAGGTTATTGATCATTACTTTAGTTTTCTGCATATTGTTTTCAGGC
Organism: Haemaphysalis longicornis; assembly: GCF_048455015.1. NCBI lineage: Eukaryota > Metazoa > Arthropoda > Arachnida > Ixodida > Ixodidae > Haemaphysalis > Haemaphysalis longicornis. The sequence continues at coordinate 96,786,293 of NW_027526233.1, read as the reverse complement.
CCACGGTTCTACTCTGTTCACCCAGTGCGGAAAGCATGCTTTGCTATTCGTCCCCCGAGTTACTTAGCAAGGCAACGTCATCAGCAAATCTGAGGTTACTGAGGTATCCTCCATTAGCCCTTACTCCCACCTGTTCCCAATCCAACGTTCTGAATACTTCTTGGAAACATTATGTGAATAACATTGGAGAGATTGTGTCTCCTTGTCTGACACCCATCCTTATATGTATTTTACTGCTCTCCCTAAGGAGGATGATGGTAGCTGTAGACCCATTGTAGATATCCTCTAGTATTCTTACATAATGCTCATCTTCCCCCTGGTTCCGTTATGCCTGAATGAGTGCTAGTGTTTCGACCTTGTCAAATGCTTTCTCATAATCTGTGAAGGCTATATATAGGGGTTCAGTATACTCAGCGCACGCCTCTATCACCTCATTGATCGTGTGAATATGGTCCATTGTTGAATAGCCTTTACGGAACCCTGCTTGATCTTTAGGTTGACTGAAATCTAAGGTTGTAGAGATTCGGTTAGCGATTACCTTGGTAAGTACCTTGTAGACGACTGACAGTAAGCTGATCGGCCTGTAATTTTTCAAGTGCTTCATTTCGCCTTTCTTATGGATTAGGGTGATGTTCGCGTTCTTCCAAGATTCCGGTGCCATTGCGGTCATTAGGCATTGCGTATACAGGTTTGCCTGTTTTTCAAGTACAATTTCTCCGCCATTCTTCAAGAGGTCTGCTGTTATCTGATCCTCACCAGATGCTTTGCCCCTTTCATTTCTTTCAAAGCCTTCCTTACTTCTTCGGTCGTTACTGGTGGGATGTCTATCTCCTCTGGACTACTGTCTTGTTCGGCATTATCCTGGATGTCCCGGCTACTGAACAGATCCCTATAGAACTCTCGGCCACTGCGACTATTTTGTCCCTATTTGTGATGACATTGCCTTCCTTATCCTTAAGTGCATACAACTGATTTTTCCCCACGCCAAGACGTGTCTTCACTGCTTTCAGGCTGCCTGCGTTCTTTACAGCGTATTCGAGCCTCTTCATATTATACTTCCGCATGTCAGCTGTCTTACGCTTATTGATTAACTTCGAAAGCTCTGCTAGTTCTGTTCTGTCAGCTGCGGTAGAGATTGTCATGGTTTGCCGTTTCCTGATTAGATATTTTGTCTCCTGTGAAACTTTACCAGTATCCTGTCTAGCCATAGTGCCCCCCGACTTCTACTGCACACTCCATGATAATGCGTGTAAGGTTGTCGCTCGCTTCCGGTGTTGTAAGCTTGGCTTCCTCGTTAGGAGCGGAATATCGGTTCTGCAGCGCGATCCTGAATTCGTCTACTTTACGTCTTACTGTTAGCTCATTTGTCGGCTTCTTTCGTACTAGCTTGTTGCGGTCCCTCCTCAGATCTAGCCTCTTAGTTCGAGATTTTGCCATACGGTGGTCACTACACCTTGCCCTTCCGAGCACTTCCACATCCTGCAGGACGCCAGGGTTATTGCATAATATGAAGTCTATTTCATTTTTGTGCTCCCCATTCGGGCTCCTCCCGGTCCACTTCCGACTCTCCCGTTTACAGAAGAAGGTATTCATTATGCGTAGGTTATTCCGTTCTGCAAGCTCAACTAGTAGGTCCCCCCTGCTATTTCTACAGCCCAGACCATGGTTCCCAACTGCCTTGTCTCCAGCCTGATTCTTGCCTACTTAAGCATTGAGGTCCCCCATAACTATGGTATACTGTGTTTTTACTTTAGCCATTGCCGTTTCCACATCTTCATAGAGGCGTTCCACTACTTGGTCGTCGTGGCTGGATGTGAGCGCGTAGCCCTGCACCACCTTGAGCTTGTACCTCTTATTGAGCCTAATTACAAGACCTGCTGCCCTTTCGTTAATGCTATCGTATTCTTCTATGTTGCCTGCTATGCTTTTATTGACTAGAAATCCCACTCCCCTTCTGTCCTCTAGACCACGGTAACATAGGATGTGTCCATTTTTCAGCACCGTAAAGGCTTCGCCTGCCCTCCTAACTTCGCTAAGCCCTATTGCATCCCATTTATTGCCCTCTAATTCCGCGAACAACACCTCGAGACTTGCTTCGCTAGATAAGGTTAGCGCGTTAAACGTTGCCAGGTTCAGATTCCACTGGCCGCTTGTCCAGATTCAGAGATTCTTAGCACCCTCTGCTGCGTCACAGGTCTGACCGCCGCCGTTGTGAGTTGCTTCGCAGCCGCTGGGGACTCAGGGCCGTGGGTTAATTGGCGTATTCATGGGAGGTTGTAGACGCTACTACACCAGGGTGGCCAATCCTGCTCTGGTGAGGGAGTGCATTGCCGGCAATTTTCATCGGGGTCAGGCCACACCCCTAGCCCCTTTGTGCAATTCCATCAATACGCGGATTTTTTTTTATCCGGTGGGAATTGTCCGGCACCGGGATTCGAACCACGGTCCTTCTGCACGCGAGGCGGATGCTCTACGTCTAGGCCATCGGTGCATCGCTTGAGCTACGTCAATAACCTGCCACAAAGAACGCCCAAGCTTCTTCAAGCAATATCCCCGGCAGGCATTCGCCAGAGGAACTACTGATTGTGGGTTTTAACGCGCCGACGCAACGCAGGCGATGAGGCGCGCCGTAGTGGAGGGCTCCGGATTAATTTTGACCACCTGGGGATCTTTATCCTGCGCCGAAATCTCGTACACACGGGCGTTTTTGCTTTTCGCCTCCATCAGAAAAGCGGCCGCCGCGGCCGGGAATCGAACCCGCGACCTCGTGCTCAGCATCGCAAGAGGAACTAGATGCCCTGCAGGTGTTCAAGCGATCCCCTTGTTATCCGCCCGCCCATGTTGCTACCGGTAAGGTTGGAGGGCCCAGTAGAGAATATGAGAATATGAGATGGACGTGATTGGCAGAAGAGGCAGGATGATGGCTCCCGCCCGCCTGAGCGACGCTTAGGCGGGCAGCTATTGTTGTATGATGTTTGAAACGGACATTGTCGACTTTTCGTTCGTGCCCGCCGTGATGAAGTATGGGTGTCCGGTGTAGGTGGACACACCGGCCGCAGGATTGGTAAGAAGCGTTGTTGGTTCGCTCGGTGAAAAATATTAAATGTGAAAGCCAGCCTCTTCAGACCGCAAAACTTTGCCGTTGTGGGCCATTTAGGCCATGGCTTGGAGACGTTTAAAAGGACACTGAAGTAAATTTGTCAAGGTCCCGGTTTTGCTTGCACTGCGTAGACTGGCTGAAATTACCACACTTTTCATCGTTTATCCGGTTGATACATCGGTAATTATTTTATAAAGCGGGAAAGAAGAAAACCTACCATGCGCGGTCTGTGGCGGCCGAACCAACTAAAGGCTGTGACGTCGGGAGGAGGGGGCACCGTGATTGGACGATGTCCAAGGTTAGCATACAAACAAGTTTCGCTTTTGGTTCTGTAAAACAACATGCTTGACATGCGGCGGCATTGTTGGATGGGCATTTTCGATGTCTCAGTAGTCGTCGTACCACGCTTCTGCCATGTTTTCGGCTGTAATAAGCCTTAGATAAGCCTCCGAGGATGGCTTGGCATCGTAGAAATCACTAGCCGAGGCCTACGCAGCGCATGAACGCCCACCGCGTCACCTCAGACGCTCAAATGCCATGCGCTTTTCCCGCGTATTCGGAGCTTGCCTCACTCATGCCGGTATTGCAAAAAGCGTGTTCGCACCAGGCCAAGGGTCTGCTGATTCTGGCCTGTGCCCACTGCCCGCAGGCCGTCGGTGCTTGTGGCAACAGCACGCCAACGAGAACTGGCTAGCGCATCAGTGTAAGTCTGCGGCGTTCTTCGAACTGGCTCGTGGAGCCGCTAACGTTACGGCCCAGAAATGGTGAACTCAGGTTAGAAAACATCGGCCGCAAACAAAAAAATCTACTTCCAAAATAAAAAAAGCATGCACCCTCGGGGATTCGAAATTGCCACTTGCAAAACAAACTGACAACTCGGCCACGAGCCAGCCTTGCCGAAGTGGGATTTATAAGGTATATAACGCACAACCAGTTTACACTTTTATTTAGTTTTAGCATTTCAAGTACTTTAGGTGACAATTTGTTGTATAGCGCTCCTGCAGTAAGCGTCCCCTATAGTTCCACAATATCTCACGTCTAGCAATTGCATTTCTTAGATGGAAAATCGTTCGAAGATGTCTGGTCGTGCTGCTGACCGCTGTGCTTGTTCACCCAGCGCAAAAAAGTGCTTCCGGCTCCCTAGTTTTGCGCTGTACGGCAAAAGTTTCAGTTGCTTTTATTTCCTTAGTACCTATATTGACTTCGCTAACTCTTCTCCTACCTTCAAGTGGCATTAGATTTTCCTATTGGCGTAAAGTCAGCGAAGCGTCGCATGTGCACTTGTGCCGCGCTTGTGTGGAGCGACGAGCTTGATACAGTGTACAAATTAACAAAGTAAAGAAAGGCACATTCTTCCATTCACAAATGTGTTGTGGCTTAGTTTCAAATGATCGAGCGAATTGCGACGACCCGTTGGCGGCCGGTGAACTAAACGTTGGGCCGACTGGCTCGGTCGCGGAAGGTCGGCGAGCCGTGCAGTAGCGCAGCTAATTGCCAGCTCATATCCTGCTGACGTCACACGAAAACGCCACAGAAAATGAGCTAGGTGGCAGAGAGGAGGACAGCATTTTCGAATTGATTTTTCCACTAAATAAATTCACGCAAACACGCTCAGAGTGGTCGAAACATGGCGTATTGACTCCGGACTGCAATTTGCGCTAGTAATCCTGCAATGTTTACAAAGCACTTCAGTGTCCCGTTAAGCTCTTGACCGCACCGGTGCTGCCGGTGCATCGCTCCTAGATCATGCCGCAATAGCTACTAACAAAAAAATGAAATGGAAGCCGGTGAGAGAAATGCCAAATTTATTTACTCCTTTCTCAGCCAATAACGCATCGTTGCTCGAGGAACAAATGCTGATACGAACGAAACGTTTGATCTTTCAGTTGAAACAAAATTTCATTCATCTTTTTCTGTCTGTGTAAAGCAATCGCGAACAAAACACCAACACTTTTCCCAAACCAATCCAGAATTTCCGCGGATTGGTGTTCATCAAAAAGTGAGTTAACAGGAGAATACAAACAGGTCCAAGTTGATGACTAAATGTTGCAGCTGACGGTTGTAAGACCCTTTCGTGCAGCTGATGGGATGCTGCGCAAGTGGGCAATGCTATTTTCTTCTGAGGCGTAAGCCTTTTTAGCATGTTTTAGGGCGTCAGTGGAAAGAGGCTTTGAAGGAAAAGTCCAAGTGTTGCAGATTTAGGCATAGATAGGTGCCTGCTCAATTAGGGCAGATCTTAAACACTATGAATGCAGAATGTAGGGGTGGATGTTTTGGTTGCTGAATAGCAATAAAACTGACCTCGATATGATAATCCATGTTGCTTATGGGCAGGACAAAAAATTGAATAACTTTTGTACATAGATTGCCTCAAGATTTAGTTTAATTTTTTGCGACGCTTATTATTTTAATACAACGTGAAAATTGACAACTTCTAGTGTTCTTATGCGATAAGAGTTTGGTGTCTCCTTGGTTGTGGTATTCATAAATAATGGCAGTTTGTGGCGAACGCTGCCAATAAGTGTGTCCTTATTCAGTATCTTGGATTTTCTGTAGGTCCCGGAAAAAAAGTTTTTGTACTTCTTGTGGGTACTTGTAGTTCTGATTTCTTCGTAGGAGTGAACTGATATGAACAATAGGGTTTCCCGGTCAGTGTTGTTCAGCATTGCGTGAGGAGATGCTACTCCTAAGCTCTTATATATATCAGTAATGGCATTATTTCCGTAAATGTTTTCAACCAGAAGTATATTTTATAAAATGCTTGATAACAGGTCCTGACCAATATACGTGAGGTGTGACCATTGGTAAATTGTAGGTTGAAGGTGTTACTGCACCATGTCGGTTTTATAAAGCTACAGGTCTAGTAATATATATTATCCTAATGTTATGCAAGTGATTCGCTCAAAATATTAATCAACGTTGACTAACGTCTCCAAACTCTTTCATGCATTACGCTTAAGGCGAAAAAGCGCAGCGCGTAATTTGGAGCCTTCCACGAAAGAAAATATTGAAAACTTGTATACCTCTTTGCACGTGCGTTCACACTGAATCAAAAAACGTAAATTAAACGGCTCAACTAAACAGGACTCCATCAAGTGCAATGAGGCTGATGTCTTTTCCTGCGCGTTGTAGGCAACGTGGTGCTTGGGTATCGTGCACGTGGTGCTGTCACAGGCAACCTGGTAGCGTCATTAAAAATGAACTAGAGCTCACTAATAAACGTCATCGCAGAGAAGAGTGTATGAGGGGCATTTCGTTAGCATAAATCTCACTGTAGAGATTCGCTGCTACTGTGCTGTCTTCAGGCCGTGCGTAGAGATCCTGGTTACTTTTCATATGTGCAAACTTGGTTTAAAAAGAAGTGCTTAAACGTTGTTTCAAAACGTAATAAATGATGTCCAAAAAATACCGACTGATCGAAAACACAAAAAAAGTTTCGTATTCTTAGGGTAATGCCTTAATGACTTGCACCAGCCCACAACTTAGCAATATTTTACGCAGTATAGACTTTGCAGTTGGGCAAAATTGTCACAGCGATGCGTGCTCAAGCCTGGCGAAATGAGAGCAGAGTGCGGAACGCCTGCACAAAGCTGCTTTTGAGTATGGAGAGAGCAAACCCGCTAAGGTAACATCAGGGAAAGCGCTTTTCCTGTTGCACTTTCCTGCTCTTCCTCAGCCGCTAGCTCTTCCGTTTGAGGGCCATCAGACCAGACTAGACCGAAACACCGATATGCGTTCTAAATAGGCTTTCCCACAGTTCGAGTGAAGGCCGCGTTTATGGAAGTAAAATATCTTTGTGCAGTTCCCTTTTACGGTATATCGTAATCATTATGAATGTACAGGTTGCTTTTATTAACCTGCCCGTCTAAGGTTCATCTTGAGTGTCCTAGATATCTCAGGAATAGTGTTGTGTAAGCAGGTGGTTCACAATGTTTAATTGAATTTTTGGCACAGTATTCCCTGCAGAGTCTTTCAACGCTTAGGGTTACGTCCTCGTGGGGCAGAAAAGTCGCTGTCATCGGCAGTGATGGCTGTGAGCGAAACATTCTGTATCGCCCACCAACAGCTCCCCCTAGAAACCCCGGAGGATAGAGTGCTGCCTTAACATGATGTCGTACAAGCCGGGGCAGAAAGGCCAACAGGTCGTGGAGGCCGCTAGGAGTCACGACTTCAGCGTTACGCTTTAATAGGGTTTTGCGCCTCTCGCTATAGATACGCGTGTTGTATATGCGCCCAGTAGAACATTCATTTCTCATCCCCGACTGCGATAACGCTATCTAAGTGCACACTCAAAGTGGAAGCATAGGCGACGTCACGTTTCACAGCGGATATGTATAAAGCTCGCCTCCGGCAGTCGAGGCTGCCTTCCCATCTATGTATGGTGTCGAAGCGAACGAATTTTGGTGTGAACTTTCATGCGATTGTTCTGCAGATATCTCGAAGAATAATTATAAAATTCGCCACAATTAATGCCCTAATACTATGCTAAGGTTTCATAAATTTGATAATTTGCGCTCTTTGTGGAGTAAACGTTACAGTATTCCTGTCAAATCTATATAAATGACTGTCTACAGTAGAGGTATATTACTGCGGAAAAAAGCTGCACCTCTTGTTTTGCTACATCTACCCCGAAACCAATTAAATGGCAATGAAGCGAGGAGACGACCAACACATGCGGCATGATATCTGAATATTATAGTTACGCATTTCGTGTTGTAGTTTTGAGTATTGTCGACTTTTGCTCTGCTGGTAATGCAAGAGCTAATTGCAGTGGAAACCGGGAGCCCTACCTTCGTGCTATAAAATGTATTTTTGTACTTCCGAATAACATTAACATAATTACTGCGAAGTAAGTTCAACTGCAAATTACAACAAAACTCGTTTTATTTTGTGTATAGATGTATCGTTTCAGGTAAAAAAGGCCCAACTGCGCCGCTAGTTCTTCAAAGAGTGTAAGGCATGATAGAAGTTTGGCAGAAAATTTGATGTGAGTGCTCCCTTTCTGCTTTTTACGCCAAAAGGTCGGTTACGCCATGTCTCGCAACGTCATTCCTCCCTGCGCAACCACCTTGAGCATGTGGAACGCATGTGAAAAGGTATGACGTTACATTACGGGACTATTTGCTGAGAGTTACCGTCGCTGCGCTGGTACAGAACCTCACCACTGAAGTACCATGTGCCTAGGAGAGTCTTTAAAAACTGGTCACGCAGTGGAAGCATAGATGGCCGGGCGTTTTGTCATTTCTTCGTGTGCCTAAAGCTACAGGCTGAATTAATTCTTTCTGTAGCCTACCCTTCATGGAACACTGTGTGCAATGGGCAGCCGTAAAGCATGCGAAATAACCAACTAAGCCCTCGCCCTCAGGATTCTCTATTCGAGGTTGACAAAGGACCCCAAGAAAGGACACGGACACAGTGCAGGGGCTAGTGGTATGCGGCAAAAAAAGTAGGCGAGCACCAATGAAAGTTCGAATGCACTCCCCAAACGAAGACCGTTCCGCCCCTCCATGGCATGCGATGTGAACGGAGGCCGGTTGAAGAGAGCAGGTACCAAATGAAAAGTACACTAAGAGTCACCTTTCAAGCAAAAATGACAATAATGAGATTGCTTCAAAAAAGGGCTAAGCCGCCATTTGTCGACAAAAATTTCGAGGGGCAACTCTACACAAATGTGGCGCCGATAGCAATGTAGGCGATGCAAACGGATGCATCAGAATTTAGGAAAATGCTTTGAACAATGCACTATGGGGCCAATGTAGCCGCACAAATCGTGAGGCAATAAATTGCAGGGAAAGATATCGGCCCGGCTTCGTGCACTGGGCGTGTGAGCAATGACAGAATAGCCGGTTCCCAGAGGCAAATTGACAGCCTCGTGAGAAGAGCTGAATGGAAGCGCCGCAAACAGTGAAAATGAAGCCCAAGATAAACGGACCCGTTCGAACTCACGGAATCAACTTGGCTAGCAGGGTGGTTGCCTAAGAAACCATAGCGGTGTCAAAACGTTTTCCTCGAGAGAAACAATGGTGGAATATTAGGTCCAATGTTCGAAGCTTGCAGTTCGGGAATTAGTGGTGTAGTTTTGGAAGTACTGTAAGAAGCCAGGAAGATAGGCGTTGCGAGTTCGGGAGGCAGATTGGAAGCAGGGTGTTCGGAGCCCTGCAGCCTGGGCGCGAACGTCAAGAGAACCTCCACTAACGAGCCACACCTCCTTCCTGGCCTACAAGACGAGCAAAGACTTGGCAGCGTCGGCAACACAGAGTTCTCCGACAAGTGAAAGCCAGTAGGGCATCCCGTGATTGGCCGACGACAGCACTTCTACTGACAAGCGCACCACTCGTGCCCACAGGCATAACCTCACACGGAAGCGAGAACTATTTTAAGCGGGCCCTTCTTTGAACATTCTGTTTAAATATTAGATTATGTGATGTTCATTCGTGTTCTTGGTTATGTATCTGTCTCAACAATACAGACAATTCAATTCAATTCAATTCAATTTATTTTTCTTTATGGGGCTACAAAACATGCGCAAAAAACTGTTCGGACGCATAGCCAGCGGCCAGTAAGGGGTCCAATAAAAAAATGCAAGAATTGCAGACACCACATGTCAGTACACATCGTCGACAGTAAACTTAAAAAACGTTAAAAGACACTCTAAACACTCGTTAGAGCACAGATTTCTTGAATGAATAGAATTCTAAAAGCCAGTGAAATAAACAAGAGCAGGTTGAATTTTTAACAACAATAACAACGGCAATTTCATTTGTCACTCAGGTTACAATGAATACATCATATTAAAGCACCAGAAGCACTTGATATGCAGGATGTCATTATATTGTATAAGAAGAATCACGTCATTCCATAATGGGGTATAAGTGTGAGAGAACGCGCAGATAATAGGTGCGAGCATGCGTCATTCATTTTAAGTTAGTGCGTTTTTATTGCAAGAGAAAAATTGTTAGCAACTTTTACGTTAGCAACTTTTACGACGGTGTCTATCGTCACCCGCTTTGCTTCCACTCTGCTGATTCGCCATAACCTCCTCATCATAAAACAGCCTGATGTAGAGCAGTTACAGACGTTATTGATCTCATTGCTGCTTGCCTTACACATATATCTATTCTTGTTCTGGAGTCGAGTTGTTTACCAGATGGCGCTTTTATGACGGAGGTGCAACGTGAAAACGTCTGTCTGTTCGAGATTTCGGTGCACGTTGAGCCTCCCCACGTGGTCAAAACCAATCCAGAGCCCTCCACTAAAGCCTCCCTTATCTCTTGTGTACCATTGGTGCATTAAATGTCATAAAGAATCAATTATTCAGTCAATCAATCCATCAATCAGTAAGTTTACCAGGATGTATAGATTTAGCCACGACTTCACAAGGAGACAAGGACGTGAAAATGTCTTCCATCGAGTTTTTAAATGACTATAGAAGGTCATTTTATTCCTTACCAATACATTTTTGCTAACCACGTTGTACTCAGAGATAACCAACACGGATTCCGCCAGCTCAATTCCATTAAGACAGCATTATTACCAATTATAGAAATGGTCAGAAAAAAATGTTTGACGCAAATAAATTATGCTTGGCATATTTATTGAATACGAAAAAGCCGCTGGCTAGTTAAGCCATAGCATATTGCTTTAAACATTAGAGGCGTAAGGTGTCTGTGGTGTTGCAAATGATCTGCTTTATTCATACCTTTTTAATCACACGTAGCATTTAACCATTGACAATTCGGTCTTGTCTCTTAAAAAATACGTTCTGGTGTTCCACAGGGGAGTGTTTTAAATTCATTTCTTTTTAATGTTTACGTCAACAACATTGTTAAACTTGACGCAAATGTGAACTTTGTACTTTATGCAGACGACCGAGCCTGTTTATTTCAGTGCCAGATGAAAGCAAAGTAGCAATCGTGGTGAAAAAACATCTATAAGATCTATCTAGATGGTCTAACGCAAATGGTTTGCAAACTAAATGCGCAGAAAACACAAGCAATAATATTCGAAGGGAGGAACAATCAGATAATATTATGTAAGCGGCTGACACTTGCGTCGGCTCCTATAGACATTGTTAGCACACATAAGATTCTCCGTGGAACTTGTTGTGGTGGTTTGACTTGGACATGTCATGTTGAGTCTGTAATAATATCTTTCTAATCTGCCTCGGTAGTGCTGGCCACATGTGAACAGTTTTTTCCAACAAAAGCCAAGCTGCAAATTTACCACACGCTGTTCGCTTCACTTGTCATGAACTGCACACTGGTTTGGAGCACGACTACAGCGAAGAATACAAACGCAATTGCCGTTTTGCAGAAGAAATTATTGCGTAGTATTTCTAATGCCCCGTTTGTGCACACGCGCAAAGAGCTTTTTCCATCCAATAAGAGAATAACCCTTCAGCGAACATAAGAGTTTCGTCCGTTTTACTCGTTTTATTTTCAAACCATAGCTTGAAATCGTTTTTGCCCACAGTATATGGGTTGTCAAAAATATTACTGATCGACGGACTAGACGAAGTTATAATTGGTTTGTACCAAGCCGGCGCATTGACGATTTACTGCAATCCCTAGCATACACATTACCTGTTCTGCCAATGTGTGTACAAAAAGGTGTTTAAATTGGAAGTGTTACCAGGAAACAGTCTGTGAAATGACAGCACCCCGTGAACAGATGTTTTGTACGCGATATTTTATTCCGAGTTCACTGTCTGTTTTATTAAATAAGCGTAACAGCTAATGCAACTTTTTTTTCTCCGAAGTACCTGAAAGCGTAAATAGGCCAGTTTTGAGTAGCGTATTATTTTAAACTCGCATGCGGTATCAAGGGTCCTCAGGTACCCTCAAGCAGTATGGAACTGCCTTTGGCCTGATGTAACCCCAACCTGTTGCTGAAAAAATAAACATTTGATTCGATTGGTTTGATACTATGCTGCCGCAGCCGCCACAATACATAAGGGGTGTTCCTGTAAGCATATTAAAAAGCGGAACTGACAGTACCCCAGTTTTGTTAGGCTCTGCCCACGGGCGGCAGGTGAGAAAGTCATTCTCATGCATGCCTTTTCTCCGGTGCAAACAGAGGTGCTCCGTATTGCATGAAGAGGCCTGAATGAGGGCCAGTTAAGCTCACTCAAACATTTTTGTATGGCACCTTAGAGGCAAGTGGGCCGGCTTTTGCTTCACTGGTTTCCCTGTTCTGGCGATTTCTTTGGTGGAACGTGTGACAAGGTAGCCAAATGTTGAGGTTCCGTTTTGATCCCGAATCGGACATGTCAGCAGTGTTAATAACCAATACAAAAAATCGTCTACAGAATGAGCTATATCCCTACTATAGAGTGAGCACTCTTCATTCGCTTGGCGGTGCCGTCACTTGCCCTACCTCAGACCTATACCACGATGTTATTTAGGCACGGCTGCTATCATTTCTCGGCGGTAAAATTCCGGATACCGCTCATATTAACTGTACGTCACAATGTCCCTATCCCACAACGAACGTGCTTCAAAATAGAAGCAACGCATTCGCCTGCATAGTAAAGCATTTATATGTTTATACGCTATGATAAGTACGCTTGACAGCGCGCACTTCATAAGAATAAGCTAGATGGAGCTGCTCACCAAAGAAAACATTAGAATAACAATAAAACTCACAGAAATTGTCCTTTTCACTTTTGAGTAATTTCAGTCTGCATTCGCATAATTATACTGCGAAATAATTTCCGTAGGTTTGACGCTAGCAGAGAACAGTCCAAATTGCCGGTGCCTATTACTCATTGTAGCACGCTATGAACGAGGTGGTGTTGTTGGGAATTTGTTTTGTTATGTATACTGGTGGCCACAATGGCTTCACACACTCACATATATCCTCTGGCGAACTTTCAGCCATGGCACTTTTTAGGAGGGGAAGAAAATTCCTAGAATGAATATTTTCTCTAAATTCCCAAAAGTTACAGTAAACAAATAATTGCAGCAAACACGAGGGTGAGCCATTATGAAACGCAATATATAAGCAAATTTTGTCTTTCACAGAGCTGAGACGTTCAATAAATAGTCGGGACCGGCGTACAAGCTCAGTGGTCACCCGCCTAAGGGCATACGACCGTTTCGCCCCTTGGGTTTGCAACGATCCTGCTTTGAGGCTGTTTCTGCATTGCTCCCCGTGCTGCCTATAAGCAAACTAACAAATATTCCTAGAACTAAGATGTTAAAAGATGCAGTTAAACATAAACGCAGGGAAACCATACTTTTAGTAGCCAGTCTAAAATATGTACTTCAAAAATCTTATGTATTTAGCTCATTTACTCCAAAGCCTTTTTGCACAATAGTGTAAAAACATTTCCTTTATCTAAAAGCCCTCCCGTCATCACGAATAAGTCAGAAAAAATTTTGTTTGATCATGACGAACACACTGAGGCTTATGAGCAACACTTGGCACTTTCTGCTCCATACACAAGTCCAATATGACAAGATTAATGCTACCTTGACTTGCATCTTCACACTAATTTTATGGTTCAAGTTGATACCACAAACCGTAAGTTTGTAATGTTATCATTTGTAGAAGCAAAGCCATTGCACTATTAGGGTTAACTATCATGAGCCAATCGAGCCGGCCGGCTCAATACGAGTCGACATCCCTATACAATCTGTTATTTTATCCCACTGAAGTCCGTACTTAAAGTTTAAGTGCGCACTGACTAGTGTTTTTTTTTATTCTTCATGGTCCGCGTTCCTTCTCCTGTTAACAGATGCTGTTAATTGTCCATACAACCGCAAAGCGTCAGATAAAAATATTCTTTTGGTTGTTGCTCCAGCACAACACTGGCCCTCAAATGGAGGCAAATTGTCCGAGCATTGGGTGGGCAAAGACGGAAACTGTCTCATTTAAATCCGATATGTTCACATTGTGAGTTTACGCTAAATTCCAACGCAAGAGGTAAGTGCATGAATAGAGGGGGACACATGTATGCGAAATTTAATTTTCCTGGCCGGTTTTCAATACCAATGGCAAAACATGTGGCGTTTCAAAGGGTCATGTAGGGTATTGGTAAATATAATTAAGCCAAGTAATTAGTTCTCATCTTATCTTAGTCCCTGCACGGGGCACCTTGAGTATTCATGGTGACGGTGAGCAGCGACACCGCGGACCCCGAGCTCCCAGACATAAGCCGTGTCCAACCGTGGCGACGTGTTGAAAGGTGAAGGGTAGAAGCCGTAAACGGTGGCCGTCGGAGCGTTGGTCAAGCTCCGGCCGATGGGCTCCCTGCCTGTCTACCAGGCAGGGAGCTCCGGGACCTCTTTGACTACCAGGGTAAGGTCAAAGGAGAAAGTACCCCCGTCTCCCTGCTTTCCAATGTATCACATGGCATTTTCCAAACCCCCTCCAAACGTGATCGGCCCCCGAAAAGGGGCCGCACTGAAGCTACATTCCCACTCTTAATAACAATTGCACCCCAAAACCCAGATAACTTTCCGCGATTCTTGATTGTTGAATCTATTGACAAGTCGAATCCTATCTCCTCCCAGTCAGTGTTCCTTATCACCAAATTCCTTGAAGGCATCCTGGGCAAGTCTTTCAAAGCCAGGAAACTGAGAACCGGCGAAGTCCTGGTAGACGTGAACACTCACCAGCAAGCCACAAGCCTCCTTACCCAGAATCGCATGGCAGATCTGGACATCAGAGTCACACCCCACCGTAGCCTCAATAGCTCTCAGGGTGTGATTTCTGAGCCAGATCTGATAAATGAGACAGAAGCCGATCTGCTCGAAGGTCTGAAAGGCTAGGGCGTGACGGCAGTGAGGCGCATCACCATGCGGCGAGATGATAAGCAAATCATGACAAAGCATATAATCTTAACATTTGACCGTTCCGCACTCCCCGAATCCATCAAAGCAGGTTTCATTCATTGTTCTGTCCGGCCGTACATCCCGAACCCGCGGCGCTGTTTCAAGTGCCAACGGTTCGGGCACGGCACCACGACCTGTCGTGGAAAAACAACATGTGCGAAATGTTCATCGCAAGATCATGAGACAGATAACTGCCAGGCTGAACAATTAATGCACAGCAACTGTCATGGACCTCATGCTGCGTACTCCCGCACGTGTGAAATGTTCCAGAGAGAAAAAAAGATAATCAACATCAAGGTAACAGAAAACATCCCTTTCCCAGAGGCGCGGAAGAGGTTCGCCTCTTTCCCTCTGGGGAGGTACGCCGACGCAGCTCGCCGGGGGGCGGAGCGGCGTCTGGTTTCCACAGGGACCCAGTTCAGCGAGTCTGACCTGGTCCCTCCTCCGTAACCCCCTTCCCTGGGTTGCCGCTGGCAGCCCAACCCGCCACCACGCCGCTTGCTGAGGCAGCAGCGGTTGTGGTGGCAACGACTTCCGTCGGGACCGGTGCCGCTCCCGCCTCTGTCTTCCCATCCTCCAGTGCGTTGGAGGGTACCGAGGTGATGGACATCACGGGCCCCGCACCGGCTCCCACAGCCACCGCACCGCCCGTGCCACCTCTGGCGCCCCGGACGCCCTCGGCGGTGGCGGCTCGAACGAAGGGCTCCCGAGGGGGGGCCAAGTCCGGGGGGCCCGGTCCGTCGGGCACCCCTCGGACATCCGACGACGAGATGGATGTCGGGCCGTTCCTGCCTGCAACGCAGCGCAAGGAGCGGCCACCGACTTCCAAGCCTACAGACAGGCCCAAAAAGCCCAATCCCAGAGTAACAGCCCCGAAAGACGACACATGAACACACACACACACTCCAGTCATTCTTAAATGTAAATAATAGGAACAGACAACATCATTCAATGGAACTATAGAGGCCTTATCAAGAATCTAGATGATGTGTACGAGATACTTCATTCACATCAGCCAAGTCTCGTGTGTCTTCAGGAAACACACCTAAATGGTAAACATACTAACTCCTTGAATAGCTACTTGGTTTTTCGAAAAGACAGGCACACTTGCATTTATTCTTCAGGTGGTGTGGCCATAGTAGCCCGAAAATCCTTAGCGTGTCACACCATCCACCTAAACACCATGCTTGAAGCTGTCGCGATTCGAACAATTATTTATGATAGGTTAATAACGGTATGCTCCCTCTACATCCCTCCGGATTACCAACTATCGAACACTGATTTTGAGGCCCTGATAGATCAACTACCTGAACCGTACTTAGTCTTAGGCGACCTCAATGCACATAATTCAATCGGGGGCTCTTCCCGCACAGATGCCCGAGGTCGCCTAATTGAAAAAATTCTAACATCATCGGGAGCATGCCTTTTTAACAAAAAGCAAGCTACATATTATAACATAGGACAAAACAGTTATTCACATCTTGACTTGGCTCTTGGCTCTGCAGTTCTTTTCCCATTTCTTGAGTGGCATGTGGACACAAACCTATATAGTAGTGACCACTTCCCCACCATTTTCATTTACATGGGCAAAGGTACAAACACTTCCCCCTCTCATAAAAGGTTCTGTGAGGGAAGAGCAAACTGGAGTACATTCACAGAAATATCTCAACTACACTACACATCCATAAAACACCTACACGTAGAAGAGGCGACCCAACTGCTGACGGCACACATTCTCGACGCAGCCGACAAGTCTATTCCCCTAGCCTCCGGTGCCCCACGCAACTTAAGGAGGCCCTGGTGGGATGAGGACTGCAGGCGCGTGCGAGTGGCCCAGAACAAGGCGTGGGGTGTCCTTCGCCGGTACCCCACGTCTGATAACCTTGTATCCTTTAAACGGGCAAAGGCACTTGGGAAGCGCGTGCGCCGTGAGGCAAAAAGGGAGAGTTGGCATGCCTTCCTCACATCCATAAACTCATACACAGACACACGCAAAGTATGGACACGTATACGTAAACTCAAGGGACAACAGACACACAGCCTGCCCCTGGTTAGTACAACAAAGGACACACTCGAAGACCAGGCTAACACACTCGCACAACACTTCCAACACGTGTCCAGTTCAGCACACTACACTAACACTTGCATGAAATACAAAACATCTAGTGAAAAGAAGTCCTTGTGGGATAATAGTAATTCAAACACGTCCTATAACTCCCCCTTTATACTTCATGAGCTGAAGCTGGCTCTGAGTTCTTGTAAGCCTTCAGCTCCAGGTGGAGACAACATTACGTACACCATCATACTACACTTACACACAGACACACTCGAAACACTTTTGCACCTCTACAACAAAATATGGCTTTCGGGGCACCTTCCAGGGTCTTGGAGGGAGGCCATTGTAGTGGCTTTTCTGAAGGACGGAAAGGATCCGTCTTCCCCTGCTAGTTATCGTCCCATTGCCCTAACAAGCTGCCTGTGCAAGCTGCTCGAAAAGATGATCAATAGGAGGCTCGTGTACTTTCTAGAGTACAATGGTCTTCTCGAGAGCTGCCAGGCAGGCTTCCGGGCGGGGCGATGCACAAATGATCAACTGATTTCTCTAGAGGCCTACATAAAGGATGCATTCATTCATAAGCAATACTGTATGACAGTATTTTTGACATTGAAAAGGCATATGATACAGCATGGCGCTACGGCATTCTGAGAGACCTAAAAGCTTTTGGTATCTCGGGTAACATGCTGAACACTCTTTGTAGCTACATGTCTTCACGAACATTTCGTGTCAGAGTTGGGTCGGCGCTATCAAACGTACACGTGCAGGAAAATGGTGTGCCTCAAGGTGGCGTTTTGAGCTGCACTTTATTTATAGTAAAGATGAACTCTCTCCGAAAGGCACTGCCGCCAAACATCTCTTGCTTGATGTATGTAGACGACGTTCAAATATCTTTCAAATCATGTAACATATCCATTTGTGAACGTCAGGTACAGCTTGGGGTAAATAACCTCTCTCGCTGGGCAAATGAAAATGGATTTAAACTTAATCCTTCTAAAAGTAGCTGCGTTGTATTCTCAAAAAGGCGCGGTATCCTGCCCGATCCCAACGTAAAACTCAACGGTAATTCAATTCCAGTGAAAAAAGAACACAAGTTCCTGGGTGTGGTGTTTGATGATAAACTCACATTCATACCCCACATAAAACGACTCAAACAAAAATGCCTCAATACAGTGAATATTCTAAAAGTCCTGTCTCACCAATCATACGGTGCAGACAAACAACTTCTGCTTCGCCTTTACGCCGCGTTGGTAGGGTCATGGCTGGACCACGGAAGTGTTGTGTATGGGTCAGCCACAAAAACAGCACTGAAAATGCTAGACCCAGTGCTTCACTTGGGGCTTCGCCTGTCTTGTGGGGCATTCCGTACTAGTCCTGTCCACAGTCTTTATGCAGAGTGCGACAAATGGTGCTTAGCGTACCAGCGAACTTATGTTGACCTTCTATATACCTCCAAAATCTCATCAATGAATAACCATCCCTTTCAACCGGTTGTTAATGATGCATCCACAACTAAACTCTTTTTAAACCGTCCATCAATTTCTGTTCCTTTCTCGCAGAGAGTGAGGGACGAGGTGAATATTCATGAGATCTCCTTTTTAATACATACAAATCATCTCACGCTGATCTTGTAGCACCATGGCATCTCCATCCTGTGTCGTGTGACTTGTCTTTCCTTCAGTACAATAGCAAGATGACACCAAGAACTGGGATTTTGCAGCATTTCTTGTATCTGCAGGACAAATACAGGGCTGCAGAGTTTTTCAGCGATGCCTCTAAAACGTTCACAGCAGTGTCTTGTGCTGCGCATGGACCCAATTTTGAAGCATCTAAAACCATGAATGTAAAAACAAGTATATTTACAGCAGAGCCTATATGGCATTTTCCTGGTTATAAGTCACATAGTTGAACATCATATTACTAAATCCATTATCTATACAGATTCTCTGAGCGTCACCCGTGCATTATCATCGGGAAAGTCATCGAAAAACCATGTCGTTAGTCTTGTCCTCAAATCATTTATGCAAGCTTATTCTTCAAACCTTGAGGTGACTTTGTGTTAGGTGCCGGGCCACTCTGGCATCGGCGGAAATGAACTGGCGGATGAAATGGCCGCCAATGCTGCACTCCGAAACACACTAGACATTGCAACACTACCTTACACAGACCTCAAGTCACACATTAGACAACAACTCCGTAAGACTTGGCAAGCAGATTGGAGCGAACATACAGACAACAAACTTCATGTAATAAAACCACACTTGGGACAATACACTACTGACTCACACAACAG
Source organism: Haemaphysalis longicornis (assembly GCF_048455015.1). Taxonomy (NCBI): domain Eukaryota; kingdom Metazoa; phylum Arthropoda; class Arachnida; order Ixodida; family Ixodidae; genus Haemaphysalis; species Haemaphysalis longicornis. Next base: position 96,767,007 of record NW_027526233.1, on the reverse strand, counting down.
GCACATTGAAGTTACCTTAGCTAGATTGCGGATAGGCCATACACATGTAACGCACTCGCACCTGCTCACGGGATCTCCAAGACCCTTGTGTAGCAGGTGTGGGGAGGGCCTATCCGTGGTCCACATACTTAAACAATGCAAGACCCTTGACATAACACGACACAAACACTTCAGAAAACTCTACAGACAACATATTCCCCTACACCCATCGTTGTTTCTGGGTGACGATGCTATGGTTCCTGTGAAACGCGTGTTTAAGTATTTGTCAGACGTAAAGTTTTTAAACCTCATTTCATATCATGCATAATCAAATGTGGCCCTATACACCAGCCATCACCATTATCTTTAATTGATTTTACTATGTCCGGTTTGGACGTTTTATACCCACCTTTTGTGATATTCAATAGTCTTCATTAAATAAATCCTTCTCTGGCGCTGTTTGCCCTCGTTGGCCTTGCGCCATGAAACACAAACCATCATCATCTTCATCTTATCTTAGTCCCCATCTTTAACAATTCAAACTATACACACCACCATGCAAAGTACCAGCGTATTACTAAAAACGTTTGCCTGACCCGCAGTGCCAATTTCCGCAACCTTATTCATTCGCAGATTTGATTCTTCAGCCTACAGATATCCAACCGAGGGAAAAACGAATGTGTAACAGCATCTCCAGAGGTTTTCGTCAAGTCAAGCTTGGTATGCGGATTTCAGTATCCAGATTAGAAGCAAACGATTGTTGCTTATATACTAATATATTCCACACAAGGAATGATACCAAACATTAAAACGAACAAAGTATAGAAATACTGCATTTGACAGCCCTTAAATGGGAGGGAAGAAGTGACAAGCCGCCTGTCACTTCTTCAGTCTCGTCGAGGCGCTGTTTAAATTCAGTGTGCACTAACGAGCCCACACTAACCAGCTTTTTCAGTTATGGCAATACGCATGCAAAGTCGGAAACAAACACAGAACAGCAAATCTATAAATGAATGGGCTAGTCACCAAGAAAAGTTCGGTATTTAGGTACCCAAATAGCAAAGTTTGCTTTTCTTATAAAGGCGGTTGCCATTATTGGGTGTCGGGTAATCGATGAAGCTCTTGAACACAAAAGAAACAACATAAATGGGTTTCATACATGGTTTTATTAGGAATAAGCAATCTGAGTAAAATATTTGGCAATTCCGGCACTGTCATTTATTGTGCGTTTCCGCTCCTCGCATCTTTATTTTCCATGCAGATCTACATCGCGTGGATTCACGGACATTTCAGCGGAGTGCAAATATTGTTAGCCATGTTTCTGGTGGTAAACCTTGCGCATAAGGATAGCATAACAAATTCCACTTGCACGCTACCGGGCGGTGCTGCTCGCTTTCACAGTTTGGCCACACTAATCACCGTGCCCATGTTCAAAAACGTTATTGTCATGATACTTCGAAGGTTGCATTTCGTTCCACTCATAATTTCTTTTACGCAAAAGACGATACTGCCTCGTTTCTTCTGGTGTTTATCACCCTACAAGAAGTGCGGTGTAAATACTTGCACAAATTTTTGCATTACGGGAAGATATGGAGAAATATCTAGCGTGAGCATAGAAGGCTGGATAATTCAACCTCTTTGTCAGACAAGCGTAAACGCTTCGAGAGGCAAATGTAGGTGCAGAGAATGGATGTACTGCGAAAAAGAAAAACAACGTAACGGGCTTCCACGCAGCGCCTTCGCAATACAGAGGAGCGGTAGACCAGCTATCGATGAAGTGCAGACTTTGCGAGGATGTGTAGAGAGCCTGCGCCATCACCAGCGGGGTGGCAATGAAGCTGATAAACCTAGTCCTCTCAAATTGGTGTAACTAATAGAATATTGTAATAAGATGGACTGAGGTAGACTTGGATGGCTCAGTATTCAACAATGTGGATTGGTAATGGTAAAATAGCATCGCTGCTGTGTCAGTGCAAGGTGGTGAATACAAAATTACACCCATCTCCCCGAACGGAACCTTGAGTAGGATGCGGAGCATCATTGGGGTTCCGTTTGCGTTTCCGTTATGTTTGTTAGCCAAATTTGGTGGAAATGTAGTGAACCCTGTAATGCTCATATATCCTACTGATGGTTCCCTTCCGGGAAATGGGTGTAATTTTCCTTATTTTATGCGTATATACGCGAGTGAGACGAGATTGAAGTGGTATCTAAAGGTCTTTATCTAGGTTTGCACGTCTTCTTACTTTAAGTATGACGGCCTCATGGTCACTGAAGTGAACAGTCAATGTGTTAGTTTTTGCGCTGATGCTCTCACTTAATTGCGTCAGCACACTAAATGACGGGACTGTTGCTTCCATCCTACTTCATCTGAGAGAGAGAGAGAAATGACCTTTATTGATTCGTCCTGCGAGAAAGGTGTGGGTCAGGCCACGCACGGCTTCGCCGCACCTCGTCTAACTACCTGCGCTAGGTAGCGGGCGGAGCCCGAGGCGTCGTGCCCGGCCGGCCGCGCGGGTTACTCGGATCGCCCGCGCCATCGCCGTCTGAAGAATCACGGAGTCAAGCGCAAGCACAACCAGAGTTGGTTGGTTGGTAGGTTCCAAAAAAAATGGCTCATGCCCACTCAGGGGGATTGGCCAGGAAATGGGCGCTTACAGAGAGAAGGTGAAAAGCTGGAATTTGAAGTTGTTGTTGTTGTTGTTATTGCTGATGTTGTTGTTGTTCCTCTTTAATGGCACGTACCCACATGGGGTATTGGCCAAGAAACGGTGGTGTGCGGACGCCGGACCACCACCGACGCCGCAGGACATACCTCCGAGCATAAGACACTCCGCATCTAAAATTTTCCCCTTGCAATAGCACGCCTACAAATCGCGTAGCCAACTACGCGATTTGTAGGCGTAGCCAAGCACGCCTACAAATCGCGTAGCCAACTAGTGTGCCATGTGAATAATTTTTTTCTACAAATAAGTACCAATGTATCCCCCGCAACATTTTTGTTTTTTCAATGACACTAGTATAAATAGCATGGTTTTCGGAAGACAGATTCAAATTGTTTTAAATGCGTGCTACTGGACAATAGTTATGGGCGGAATGACTTTGGTATTGCATGCAACATGTACACTCAGATTTGAAATAAGAATATGAGATAACGCCATTGAAAATTGTGTTCATTGCAATAAAGGTCGCCTTACTGTGTCATTGCCAGCTGGCAAGCTGTATCCGATCAAACTCATCCATTTTGTGGCTCAGTAACTGCAGCAGCTCTCGTCCGTTCTGCTGACTCACCTTTCACCGTTGCAGTGATCCAAACGAACCACAAGTGCGTCCTTCAGAGGACCTGCTGAGGACTCGCAAAAAAGGCTGGGGAGCTTTGATACCGTATGCATATCGGAGGTCTCCCCGTTTGGTTTCTGCGCATGCAAGAGACCAACTATCATCCGAGTCTCCCCGGATTCAACACCTGCACCTCGCCGACCATTCCGGATCGTCGGTGAAGCAGTGCGAATGAACCTCCAGGCAAGGCTGCTGTTTGGCGCCAACTGTTACGCCCAGGCACAACTGAAATTAAAACCGTGGTGCAATGAAGGGCAGGAGGTAGTGGCCGTGTTAGTGCGCCTCCCACAAACTGACATCACACTGGTGTCTTCTTACGTGCACCCGCACAGCGGACGTTCCCCCGTTTTGCACCTCGGTTGGATTGAAAATCTCCTTCGCAGGCACCCGGGGTGCGCAGTGCTGGTAGGTGGAGATTTCAAAGCACCGCATCCAACTTGGGGATAGCTCTACTCACGCGCACGAGGAGGACGGTGTTGGACGTGTTCACCAATGCGCACTTTGTGCTCCTTAACCCGGTCGACACTCCATTTCGTCGACGTTACCACCCACGCAACCCTTCGTACTCCCCTGCCCTTTTGGGGGGGCTTGGAGCGCAGTCTGTGTCTTGGAACCGGGAGCCGGACTGCTGGGGCAGTGATCATTATACCATCCGCATCGGCTTGGCTCCAGATGTAAAAAGTCCGCACCGCCGCCGCTGCTGCGTCAGACTGCGACTTGTTTAGGAGAGCTCTGAACACCTCAGTTCATGAAAACACATCTGACCCCCTGTATTTCCTACGTGCCACCCTTCAAGATGCCACGTGGACTTCTTGGGTAGAAGAAAACAAGCCAAGACCAGACCTACATCTCCTAAATTTGTTGGCTGCTCACCGCCGAGCGGAACTGGCAGCCAATAGAGATCCTTCAAATCTGGAATTGAGCACCTCGTTGCGCCGTCTTACGGCTGCAGCTCGCCGCCATGGGAAGTCGCTATCTCGGCAACGGTGGCTGGAGTATTGTGCCTCACTCGGGCCATCTTCTACAACTGCGTCTATCTGGCGCACTAGTCCTCGTATGGAGCTCTGTGGACGCCCCCACGAACCGGCTGCCACTGCGTGCCTCGCGTCTGGACGGACCCCGTGCCAGTTTGCTCCGCAAGTGGCCAAGGAGTTCTTCCCAAAGTTCGACCAAGCTCCACCACTATTTGCCTGCTCACCTACTCTGCCACCTGAGGCTGGTTCGCCTCCCAGTCAGGAAGACCTTGACGGGATTTAGGCACCATTCACCACGGCTGAGTTTCTGGCAGCAATAAACAAGGCGAAGTTACGCACAGCACCAGGCCCAGATAGTATGACTTACGAAGCGTTCAAGAACATGGCCGGTTCAAGTCTACAGTGGCTACTCGACTGTCTGAACGCTACTTGAGCCTCTGCTGACGTTTCGGTCGCCTTGAAGCACGCCGAAGTAGTGCCAATACCGAAACCTGCGAGGCCTCCGGACCATCTAAGTAATCTTCGCCAAGCAGCACCAACATCGACTGTCTGTAATCTCCTTGTACGGGTGCTAGCCACGCGCCTTACATGGTAGCTAGAAGGATACGGATGTGACCAGCCGGTGCAGATCGAGTTTCATACGCACCTGGGCACAGAAGACGGCTTAGACCATTTCTCATCTATGGTGCTCTTAGGTGGCAGATCGAACAAATCCGACGACCCTTGCTATGGACGTCCGAAAGGCCTATGACAACGTGAGCAACTCACAATAATCAGTATTCTACAGTGGCTCCTCATTCCACCAGCAGTATGCCGTTTCGTAGCGTCTTTTCTCCAGAGCCGCTCCTTCTCCATCCGCATTGGAAGAGAACGCATGGGTCGCTTTGTTTCGGAGCGAGGCGTGCCTCAAGGCGCTATGCTGTCTCCAGTGCTGTTTAACGGGGTCATGCTGCCTTTGACATGAAAGCTGGCTGAAATACCGGACACCTTCTGCCTCGTACATGCAGACGATGTGAGTGTGCGGTCTGTGCACAATCAACTGCACCGGCAACATGGTCTACAGACTGCCTTGGACATTACTTCAAGGTGGTGCTCAATCATTGGATTGAATCTGTCCCCTACAAAGACTACATACTTGTCAGTCACCAATCACAGGGGCCGACGCTGGTTGTCGCTGACGCCAATACGCCTGCCCTTAAATGAGGAACCCCTGGATACTGCTGCTCATATTTGTGTATTAGGGTTAGAAATAAGCGCAGCAGGTTCGGCAGCTTCATGGGTCCGTTCCACTCGACAAAAAGCTGCCAGCATGCTACACTTGTACCGGCGCATCGGACAGAAGTCGGGGGTGCCTGCTCCCGCGTCTTGCGTGTATTAGAGCTGGCAGTCTTTCATCCTCGCATCATCTACCAAGCCCAGTTTCAGTATCTCACTTCGCGCGACTGGGGTAGTTTGGAAACCACAAACAAGGAAGCAATGTGAGTGATCACTGGCCTTCCCTGCTTGACCTGCATTCCGACCCTGCAAACGGAGGCACAAATTAACACACTGGACGAACTTGTACACCAGCGTCGATCGGCTCGTCTTATAAAAACTAAATCGATTCCTGCCGCCGCCGCACTAGCGCACTACTATGACCCCGCATCACCTCTCATACTGCGTCCACGTGAGCCACTTCCATAGCACCGTCCACAGGCCACCCACAACTGGCCTCTCGGGCGTATAAAAAGTACTCGCCCAGGGCAGCAGACCAACCCACCCCTCCCTATCGACGTACCACATGGCCTCCAGGCCCATGTGAATGCAGGGGTGGACAATGGAATCATCCACACAAGCCTAGTTTTCCCTGCTATGCCGTCTGTAAGCCAGACATGCACTAATGTTACAGGGGCACCACTTCCGTCCGTTTTGGCAGAGCTGGTCGCCATCCGTGATGGCTTGTGTGCCCTACGCCCTCGTCTATCTGTTGCACCACCGTCTCGCCTGATCATGTACACCGATTCAACGCTGACTACTCGCAAGATATAGCGTGTATACAGCGAATTGGGCATTACATGCGATGTGCATCGGATACTGCAATCGTTCCCGTGCCCAGTTCGCAGCCTGTGGACCCGCCGTAGCACGCCTACCGATGTCGAGGCCGACTTGGCCGCTCAACCTCCGCAAGTTATTCACCCGCTCCCGCTTCGCAGCTGCCCCTGCAGGAAGCTCTTCTAATCAAAAAAGAGTCTCTTCGCCGCTCCACGCGTGCCCTTCTTCCTCCACGTGGGACTGACCTTCCTGGCGGCTTAACCGCCTTGAGGAGGTCACGCTCCGGAGAATTCGCCTGGGTGTTGCACTGACGCCCGCTGTTCGTGCAACATGGACTTCTGGCCTTGTGATTACCTATGCAACGTACTTCTACTGCCCTGTTTCCGCTGCGGAGGCGACATTAAACGACCTCCTGGGGACATGTCCAGGACTTCAACCAGCCCTGACCCGGCGCATGGTAGCCCCAGGACACCGACCAGGCCACCCGCCGATATTCATCGGTGGACGCATGATCCTTTTTACACGAAGCTCTTAGACTTTCTTGCTGAAACTGGACTATAGGGCATGTTGTAGGGCAAGAAGCCGCTTTCCTCCTGCCACATGGTTTTTTCCTTCAATTTCTTTGATGCCCTGGGGCAAAATGACGCAATAAAAAAGACTTTTGACATTATTACTTCTACCATTTCTTGATATATTCAAGAACTAATACTTCTAAAAGAGGCTGATTGCAATTTATATGAATACCACATAGGTGGGACTACTGGGCTCTGTCGCTCACTTCTACAACATAAAAGACATACCAAACTTTCAACCAGAAAAAGATTGAAGAAACTAAGTGGAAATACCATTGTTGTTGTTTAGACGCTATGGTCGATGTTGGTTATAGGTTTTTTGTTCTACGGGACCTTCGTAGAGTTCAATTGCATTGCAGAGGCAATGGCTATAATGACGATGGATGGCGGCATTTTCCCGAAAAGAAATTAAATTGTATGCAAATTTACGCTGACGAAGTGGAGTGCAGGAAGAAACACCTTTTTAGCTTAGCAAGCACCAGACAAGTAATACACTAATGTGACTGCTGACCTTACGCAAAGCTGCAATCCCACTGTGATGATGTCAGGGCTCGGGTGTTATGAACAACGAAACGATGCACACGTGACAAGCAAAGAACGAGAGGCAAAACGTTTCTCCAGCACACTTGAGAACAACATGTTTAACAGACAGATGGAGGATATGAAAACTATGGGCAGTAAAGCGTAGGACTAAGGTCTTAGTCACAATAGTTTTAACAGTAACAAAATTTACCAAGCTGGACAAGTAAAAGAACGAGCTCACAGTTCTTGTTGCCTGTAGCTCTCCGGCTCAGGCGTCGACTTGTTAGAAGTGACGTGAGCCTTGATCGAGGTCGTCGCAGACTTCGTAGACGGATGTAGACGGATCTGGCGCAATGCTTCCGTATCGCCACTGCCTTGACTAGTCGGAGTAACCGATGATCCGACACCGTGGCACGAACATAAGACGTACCGGCTCCTAAGGGGTGGCACGAGCCGGGGCTCCCCGGCGCGCAGCTCGGTTACCTCGGTATGTGCCACCAGCGGGTGGTCCGCCCGAAGAGGTGGCGGCTCCCGCAGGAGGGAACGATGACCAGGCTACCCGGCGCAAAGCTCGAGTACCTGGAGATGGACGGGTGCCCGGCCCTACGGCGCGGTCCCCGGTGTGCCGGCAGAGCTGGCGACGTCCCAACGCAGCTGCTTGGTCATCGCCATCGGGTGGATGTCGCCTATCTTTAGGGCACCCGAACTCCAGCCGGTCTTGCGTTGCGTCTCCCCACGTTCCTCTTCTCCGTGGCGCATACCCGCGTTCGGGGGATTGGCCTTGTTGTCCCCGGTTCCTTCATCTTCCGCTTGTTTGTCCTTGAACTTTTCCTGATATCATCACACCCCCCATTTATGCAACGCGATTCAGGATTTGTTTGTCCCGTGGTGCTGCCTCTAAAGAGAAAATGTGAAATCTTCTTTACCTTTATTTCCACCTTGATGTCACGCAAAAGGAAAACGACTGTGGCCTCTACTACGAAACACTTGACCGTCCTATCACCTGCAGATAAGGTACGGAGCAATAAAAGCCGCAGTCCTTTCCCATCCTCGGTTTTGCATGCAACCGTTAATCGAAATGACAGCAACCCCACAATACCAAGGGGGTTCCTCGCCTACGACAGCTGAAAGGAACCGGGAAAGCATGCAGCCAAAAGACAAAATTGGGCCTTTGCGAGTCGCCCCATTTTCGGCAGGATGTTGTACGCAAAATAGTTATCTTCGGCCACCCTTCCACATATTATTTGAACGGCCCATGTCTGGTTATAGCAATAGTCTCAAAAACGCAATGAAATTGCAAAAATATTAAGAAATACCAAAAACCTCAATGTCAGCCGGTTCACATCTCATGAGGCACACCAAATGTTTGGAGGGACTTCACATTGCTATTGACCAATGAATAGAAGCGCTCTAAAAGCAACGAAACGTTTTTTTTAGTATTCGCACAAACAATAAAAGGGACTTGAGATTCTGAGCATGCTCGCCTCGCAAATTTCGCCCTATTATCATTCTCGATTTTCCCCTCTTTCCGCGCAACACATTTACGGCCGTTCCTTACACAATGTGCGTTACAAAGCATCAATGACGCTCCCGTTTTTACCAATGAACTGCATGATTCCTCCAATCCGCAGCAACATAGAAATTCTAACCAGGCGCTCCTCCGAGGGCCATCGTAAGGTGATTTCGGAAGAGCTCAATGTAACAAATTTATCCACAGCTCGGCCACATACTTGTCTGTCGGGTACTACCGGAAGGGATGCGAACACAACGTAGCATATATATGTACAAATATGGCAATAATAGATGGTAATTCTGAAATAGAAGACGCTAATTCACAAAAGTAACGTCTACGGATGGCGTCAATGTACAGTTGGGCGAATTCCCCAAAATGTTCTAATCGGGTTCTTTTAAACTGCCACATAAAGTATGTGACCCACGTTTCATTATTTTGTAATGTCAAACTCGTTTCAGTGGCAGAATTCAATGCCGAAAAAACTGCCCGCTTCTTTATAAACGGGCACGATAAAATTTATGACGCAATTTCACCACGCTATTTTTTGCCCTTTTGGTTCTGCAGAAACGTCCCAGCCTCAAGATCCTCTGAGAAAACCGTTTTTCACTCGTGTTGATAAACGACTTGATGACTCTGTCCTGTCCTACCAAATGGTTTAGGCGGTACGAATCTCTGCTAATGACGTTCATTTCTCCTCCGTTCTTCACATCTACAGGAACCACAGGGCTCATGCGACAAGGCATATTCTAGCACCACACCAAGCTCCCAGGCGCTGTGGTACTGCACAGAATAAACGACACCCGCACCTGGTAGTACAAATTTCGCCACTCTGTTCCCGGCTGCATAGTTCTAACCTAAAATTATGATAGGACAATGTGGTCGATTGCTGCGCCGATGAAACGAGGTCACTTGTTTGTATACCTATCTTTGGATGCTTGTTCCAGGTGCGCGAATATACAATGCCCTACTTTCTTTCTTGTGTTTATTATTATTAGTTGTACTTCTCGGCATTATATTTATATACGCAAACATTTAAAATTGCAACCAAAATATTAGTAAACACAAGGACCACCCGGTAAACACAGCATACAACCCTCCTTAGTCCGGCGCGCAACTTATATTGGGTGTATTGCATCGAGTAGAATTTCTCGCGAAAAAGAACAGCAACACGTTCACACCGACTGCCCAACCCTTGAAGGGTTCCTTCGAGAGTCATTATATTCGCATCTCTGGTCCCTATTCCTGATTACTCAGATTTTCATAAGTACCTCTATCCCTCTTCTGCTCGAATTAGCACTGTCCTTGTTTTCGCTTCGCGCTTTGAAGGCGCTGAGAATTGTCTTCCCCTAGGTGAGTTCTTTTTCCCAATATTACCAACCGCTTAACTAAGGGACTCGAATTGGGTTCAGGTAAAAAGGTCTTCATCCTCGAATTCCGAAGATATAAATCTTGCAGAAATATCTTATGTTTCACTGCAATTCCTGTTTGTCAGATGGTAGCACCAAAGAGGCTAGCCCGCAGGGCATATTCATTTTTGGGGCGAGCCCCCCTAGGTGCTCGGGCTGCCGGTGCCTTCTGCCCTCGCCGTAACCGTCGTTTCATGTATTCAGGGTACTAAAACACCGGGACACTCACTTGCGCCTCGCGCAAGAATACTTCGTGCTTCACAGACGCGAGAATTTTACAGCAAAGCTGTAAACATCCACGCCCCGGCGGTTTCGTGTCCATTGGAAAGAACGCCCAGGTGCGAAAAACACACTTATACAATGCGTTCTTCTCCCCTCACCAGGTTTCACGTTAGTGGAGATGGCCCGGCATTTTTTTCTTATCTTATGGGTAGGGTAATGCTAACTATGATCAACGTGTTTGATTATCCCTGGCAGGACAAAAATGTTGCGTTTTCGAATACAAAATAGAAAGACATAATGCTTGACAAGAAAGACAAAATGGCGGATGGCTCAGAATTTGAAGATGTGGCAGATTTAAAATACTAACAATTTTAGGCTTCTTTACTGCAAATTTTGGTTGGGGCTCAATGTGTTGCTTCCTTTGCTTCTTTTGTAGACCTATTATTCTTGAAAATTTGTCAGGGAAACCTCGCATTTTTATTCGGAAAAATATCGCGAACTCTTGGCCTGAATCTAAAAGAGGCGACGAATTCAGTCTTATTTTAAACCACTGAGCCATCGTTTCGTCTAAATTTGTTTTGGAAAATGTTGTTTTTCCTGTAAAAAGGTGCAGCCCATGATGTCGGAGATGTTTTGCTCCAGTCTTGATATATAATATAAAGGCCATTTTAAATTCTTACGTTCACGAATAAAAGCCACTGCTGTTTCTGATCTGATGATGCAAACATGGGTTGCCAAAAGTCGCAATATTGTTTTATCTTCCGTTTTGCATCCATGGGGAACATGTGTTTCTATTTTCGAAAGTCGTTTCATTGCCTGACTTGCTAGTGTTTTTACGCCTTTCTCACAGCCTGAGTTCTGTCCTTGATTGAGAGGCAATATGAGTATATGCGTTCCACGTCTAAGTTATCCAAAGTTTTTGGCGATATAGTGTTTATGACCTGACACATTCAAAAACGCCTACGCTGTGTGTCCGAGATTTCGGCGCACGTAACGATCCCCTGGTGTCAAAATAATCCGGAGCTCTCCACTGCGGCGCGGTTCATCCCCTGCATTGCGTCGGCGCGTTAAACCCTACAATCAATCAATCAATCCAGCTCACACATTCGTACGTGTAGAGTACATATCATATACCATCATTTGAACCTGGACCATTTAACTGTGGCTTGCTATCGTTTTTCTGGCGTGAACCGTAAAAAGCGGCGCTCCTTGACAACGTGCCCTAAAAAAGAGGAATGTCAAATGTCAAATGACAACGTGTCAAGAAACAGCTGTATTGCCTATCCTGTTGAAAAAAGATGGCTGCAATAAAATGGCAAGATGACGGTTGTGAAAATAACACTGGCCCACCACTTTGTCTGCTGTTATGTTTATTGGTTGAAAACGCTGGCAACAAGAGTATGCAGAAGCACACGGCTTGTAAAGGGATCATACGACAGGTGTTCCACACTTCGTGCTCGCTTGCGGGTACCAGCGCTACTCTGATGATGTCTGTGTTCGTCACAAATAAGATTGGGATCCCCGCAATATCACTTTAGTTATCGTATTTTGATATTGTTCGGGAAAGATTGCGTCATGTCTTCAGATCAAGGCACGGGATGCCGGTAGGAACGCCGAGAAGGCTTCCCCCTAATACTTTTTTACTGCTCCCTCCGTTTCATTCTATCTCGTTGCTGTACAGCAAGGGGTTTTAGTAAAAGGACACTGAACTGACTTTGTCGAGGTCCCGTTTTTGTTTGCACTGCGTAGACTGGCTCAAACTACAAACTTTTCATCGTTTATCCGGTTGATAAGTTGGTAATTATTATATAAAGCCTGAAAGGAGAAATAAAATTCCCCGCATTTCTCCGAGGGGAAGAATGTGAAAGTGCGAATGCACGAGTTGAATTTGCGCGGTTCGGTAATGTTCGCGGAAGAGAGATCACACACACACACACAACTACAAAGAAAGAAAGATGCATTTATTCACAGACACCTGTTTGTGTTGTCGTTGTACTTGATTGCTAGAGCGGATCTCAGCTTTGAAATTTCGTGTCAGTACTCCTTTAAGCAGGTGCATTAGCCCTTCTCACGCCCGATTCTTGGCCAATCCCCCACGTGGGTATGTGCCATGTCAGCGGCCAGGCAGGGCGCGCGCCCATCTCCCCCCGTTGCCAAGGAAGACGAGGAGATTCCTGGCCAATCCCCCACGTGGGTATGTGCCATGTCAGCGGCCAGGCTGCGCGCGCCCATCTCCACGTGCGCGGACATCGCCGGTGGACGCAGGTTCAGGGTCGCTTAAGAAGTGCATTGCACTTAAAAGTACCATGCGTGGTCTGCGACGACCGCACCAATTAAAGGTTGTGACGTCAGCAGGAGGTGCACAGTGATTGGACGATGTCCAGGATTAGCATTCAAACAAGTTCCGTTTTCGGTTCTTCAAAACAACATGCTTGACATCCGACGTCATCGTTGGGCGAGCATTCTCGATATCTCAATAATCGCCATACCGCGCTTCTGCCATGTTGTCGGCCGTACAATTCCCAAGATAAGCCTCACAGGACGGCTTGGAATCGTAGAAGTCACTAGCCGATGCCTACGCAGTGGGTGTATGCCCTCCGCGTCACCGCAGACGCTCAAATGCCAAGCGCTTTTCCCCCATATTTGGAGCTTGCCTCACTCATGCCTGTATCGTAAAATGCGTATTCGCACCAGGCCAAGCGTATGTTGATTCTGGCCTGTGCCCACTTCCCGCAAGCATTCGGTGCTTGTGGCAACAGCACGCCAACTTGCAAGGGCGTCAGTGTCAGTCTGCGCGCGTTCAGCGAACTCGCTCGTAGAGCATTGAACGTTACGGCTCAAAACTGGTGGATTCATTTTAGAAAACATCGGCTGAACACGAATAAATAAAGAACGGATGTACCCTCGGGGATTCGCACTTGCGACTTTCAAAATAACATACCTAAAGCTCCGAGCCACTCGGCCACGGGCGAGTGCTGCCGGTAGTGGGAATATAAGGTATACAGTCAAACCTCGGTACAACAAGCACCACATTAACGAACTTTTCAGATTAACGAGTGTTTAAGAAATCCCACGCCGACTGTTTATTGTTTTAATGTAAAATTATTTCACTACAACGTACTTCAGAATAGCGAACGTTTCAAAATAACGATCGTTTTATTTAGTTCCATGCCATGTTAACAACACCTCAGTACTACAAACTCATATTTTCAAGGCCGGAGACTCTTAGAAGTCCTTTAAACAATCGCGGCAACCGGGGCAGTGTGCTAGTAGACAACACGGCAAAGCGCAGCGAAGAAGAGGACGTCTTGCAACTTGCTCCGCGGAATGCGGCAGCCGATGCGAGAGGGAGAAAAAAGGTGAGGAGTAGAGAAAAAATGAAGCATGGGTAGCCTTCTCCGTCCCAAAAACCGCGGCCGCGCTATTCCCGCTCACCCAAACTTTTTCTGCGTTCCGCCGCTGCTCACGTGGCTTGCTGGATCTTCACGGACATCAGCGGAGCTGACAACAGAGGACATTGCCCAGACCGTGAGCGTTCAGGATGAAGAAGTGAAGATGGCAGCGAGGATGGCATGAACAACGATGCCTCTGAGGGTACCGCAGCAGCACTCGAAGACTACGACGAGCACGCGACGACTGCGGATGTGGTGGACAGCATACAAAAACTCCGCACATGTCCGGGGAAAAACCGCACGGCCACTGATTCACTCCCCAGGAATGTGTAAGAGTTTGAGTCCTTCGTGCTAGGAAGCTTGTGCTACTCGCGCTAGATGAAAATCGCCAACCCCTTTAAATAAACGTGCATTGTTTCATGAACACTAGTGAATTTGTTTTGTGAAAAATGACTCCAAGGATGCACTGCTGTACACGTAGGTCGTTTTAGGCATTGAAATACTATTTGTTTTCTTAAATTTTGCGATTTTCACTATAACTACCTTTCAGAATAACGAGCAATTTTCCACGGTCCCCTGAAGTTCGTTATATCAAGATTTCACTGTATAATGTATAACCACCTTACACTTTTATTTACTTTTAGCACTTAAAACAGCTTAGGTGACTATTTGGTGTATAGCGCCCATGCAGTAAGCAGCCCCCAAAATTCCACAATATCCCACGTCTGCGCAATTGCATTTCTTAGATGGAAAAGGGTTCGTAGATGTGTGGTCATGCTCCTTACCGCTGCACTCGTTCACCCAGCGCAAAAAGTGCTTCCTGCTCCCTAGTTTTACGCTGTACGATAAAAGTTCTAGTTGATTTCATTTCCTTAGTACCTGCATTGGCTCCGCTGACTCTTCTCCCGTTTTCAAGTGGCCTTAGATTTTACTACTAGCGTCCCAGTCAGCGAATCGTCGTATGGGCCCTTGTGAAGCCCTTGGTTGGAGCAAAGTGGAATTGCAGATAGATTCAGTGTCATCATCATCATCATAATCAGCCTATCTACCCCCACTGCAGGGGAAATGCCTATCCCATTAATCTCCAATTACCCCGGTCTTGTACTAACTGCGACCAATTTATTCCCACAAGCTTCTTCATCTGATCTGCCCATCTAACTTTCTGCTGCCCTCTGCAACACTTGCTTTCTCTAGGGATCCACTCTGTTACCCGTAATGACCAACAGTTATCATGCCTTCGCATTACATGCCCTGCCCACGTCCCTTTCTTCTTTTTTATTTCTACTAATATGTCCTTAACACGCGTTTGTTCCCTGACCCACTCCGCCCTCTTCTTGTCGCTTAATGTTACACCTATCCTCTTCCGTTTCATTGCCCGCTGAGTCGCCCTCGATTTAAGTTGAACCCTCTTAGTGAGCCCAAAGTTTATTCCCCGTAGGTGAGTACAGGTGAGATGCAGCTGTCATACACTTTCTCCTTCAGAGACAATGGTAGGCTTCCATTCATTATCTGAGAATGTCTGCCGTATGCAGTGTACAAACTAACGAAGCAAAGAAAGGCACATTGTTTCATTCACAAACGTGTCGTCGTGGCTTCTTTGTAATTGATTGTACGAATTACGACGGCCCGTCAGCGGCAGGCGGACTAAACGCTGGGCGGACTAACTGTGCCGGAAGGATGGTGAGCCGTGCAGTAGCGCAAACAATTTAAGTCATCTCCTCGTGACGTAACACGAAAACGCCAGAGAAAATGGGCGAGGATGCAGAGAGGAGGACAGCATTTTCGGCTCATTTTTTCTACTAAATAAATTCGCGTAAACGCTCTCACAATGGCTGAAACATGGCCTATGGTCTCCGGACTACAATTTGCACGAGTAATCCCCCAATGCTTCCAAATCGCTTTAGTGAACACTGAACTCATTCAGTAACTCATGAAGGTGGCATGCGACGTTCATTTCGAGATACCGCTAATGAGCGCTCCTAAAGCAAGCGTTTTATGTGGCGAAGAAAATTTCCTTGTTTATTTCACCGTCCATGAATTGTAACTGAAAATTTATTCACTGTGATATCCTCAGAAGCATACTCATTTCATGAGCATATGTCGTTACACGTTTTAATAAATGGCTGTGTATGCCTTCGTATCACTACCAAAGTGGAAATAAAGCAGTCTTCTGCGACTCCTTTTATGTAACCGATTGCCCTCTCTCCCTCCTCCTCTTTTCCCGCTCTTCTCTCTTGTCTCGCCTTTCCAACAATAAACGTAATCTAGGCAAGATCAATTCAAATTTCCCGGGTTAGCGCTGCCATCACACCATCTGCTGGGATCTGCTGTTTTGTTGGCCTTGGAGCTTCGTCCAACGCTTGAGCGCTAGTTCGGTGCATTTTTTGGTTGAAATGCTTTCCGAAGGTGCGTTAACACTGTCGGAAAAAAGGCTAACCAATATTCAATGATTAATAAAGCGATAGTATTTATTGTGCATTTATCTTTCGTCTGAACTTCGTGGTTTTTTTTCTTTCTGAAAAGGCGCTGGCAAGTACCAAGGATGGTACCAGACTTGGCATGGTATACGGGCAAGTCGTAGTTACTTTATCTAGTTTCGGTTCAAATATTGTGCTCCTAAAGGTAGCGGGCCTCAGGAAATAGTCCTCCTCTCAATTTCTTCTCTCTGCTTGTCCCCGGTGCGATGCTGGGAGCATGCGCGAAAACGGTCACCGCTGCATCGTCTGCCGCATGGGGAGACCGACCGCCCCCTCATGTAGTCGGAGATTTATCGTGTGTGCTGTCTCGGACATTATGGTGCTGTAGAAGGGACGCCAAGAATACCAGCATGAATCGCAACAAGAAGTCTTTTTGAGTGCGGTTAGCGAAGGGGGGATCCTGTTCGTGTGCCGTGAAGCTGAGCTGAAGGATAGGACTTGTGTCGTGCGTGTACTGTGCTTGATGACCGACAATTTTGTCTGTGTTGTATTGCGCGTCAGTGTTTCAAGCTGCACATCGCGTCCGGGCAAGCAACGTGAATAAAAGTGTGCAAGTGATATTCGAGCTGGCGTCGTTCCTGCCCAAGCGAAATTTCCCGGGCGGCATGGCTGCGCTGTATGCGCGCCGGAACCAGTGGAGCGGTGGTTGGCGGGGGAGGATCGGAGAGCAGCTAGGCAGCGGCATATTGAAACCCATGTGATAGTGCGAGATCATCACCGTTCTTCCCGGCAAGCTGCGCTTCCTCGCACTGTTGCCATGGCACTTCTAACTGCTTATAGGCTAACATGGCGGCGGCATTGCTATGGCGTTAACAACGCAATCATGTTTTCCCACGCCCACCACGGAGGTGGCGCTAGGCTTGGAATTAGCAGGGACGCTGGGTTTAAGGCTATGATGCCGCCTCCTGATAATGGTTTTGCCAATATAAACTTTTTGATGAATGAATCACTTTTTTTCAGTAGGCGGAATCAAGAGGCCCACAATTATACCGAAACCTATTTGGTGATCTATTACAAAAGGAATCGTTTTACAGTGCAATGTGAGGCCCACAGCGCCACCTCGGCTTCTTTCATTCACACGCTCAATCCAGAGGTGTTAGGGTGTTAAGCCACGACCGTTGCGCGCTTGGAGCGTGCAGAAACAGAACTTATTTAAAGAATTTTTAAAGTTATATACAATGAAGTGGGAAAATAAACAAAACTGAATTTTAATTCTTAACGTACGAATAGGTAGACGAGCACTCACAAATCAATGCACATTTTCACAATTGCTTTTCTGTACCTTTGTTTTCATGCTGCTCTTATTGTTCATATTACGAAAACAAAGCAATTATCTAACCTACCTTAAGCTGTTTTTTTCTTAACTTTAATTTCGTTGTCTAAAATAAACTTACTCATCTACATTACGGGAACTTGCACTATTATACATTACGGTGGTGCCAGACTACTTCGTAAAGCATAAATTATGTCAGCAAAAAAACACACTTCTACTGCACCAATGACACCGAGGATTTCTACGACACTCCATTAGACATCAGTGTTATTGCTGCAAACTATAGTGATTACCCAATTTGTATGTAAATGAGATAAGCTGATTGTTTTCAGAACAAATATACGTAACTTTGAAAACATCACGTACAGTACAAGCATTATGGGACAGAATGATATTCCTCCAATATAAATCGAACACACTCTAACGCTTCAAACAGGGACTCCCTTATAGATCAATACTTTCTCTATCACAATAAATACAAGGGATATGAAACTAATTTTACGTAATGTATCAAAATGAAAGGTAATAACAACTTTTGCACAAAGCAAATAAACGCAGGAGCAATGACGGAGTATTCAACATTGAATTCACCTGGAAGGATAGGTGTTCTTACTTGCCGTTAATATTTTTAGTCGTGTCCCTGCACAGCCTGTAGTGTGAGTGACGCAGCAGGGATGGCGATCACGTTTCTCCCCTCCGTTTTCACGAAAACGGTAATGATGTTCACTACTCAAAATTGATGATTAAAGAGAGTTACGATTTGCAAGCAAATATATAAGAAAAATACAGTGACCTTGTTGGTGACCTAAGCGAAACATTCATCCCCCCTCACACACGTACATAGAGGCTCGCAAAGAAACAAACATAAAAATGCGTTACAACGCGAATAATTGACACTTCGACTGGGCGACTATTTCCGCCACGTACAGGATCAGATGGGCTCAACTTTAGCGCGCTTCGAGCTTGATGCTTCCTGGAATAAAAATTGTCGCCTCTTAGTTTAGATAACAGTAAATCAACTCACTGAAAAAACACCGGCCCTTGCTCCCGGAACTCTGTCATGAGTGCTCTTTTCGCCTCCTCTATTCTCCCTAACAGCCTGCGGAATTAGAGGGCCTGCGTTCCCGCACTGCACAGGAGCGCTTTCCACGGGGTCAAAAATGGGGACACTGACCTGTAAAAGGGGCACAAACTGTCCCTTTCCACTCATACAGCTGTCGCGACGTCTTTCTCAACGGCGTATTTACACAGAAGCGACCTTAAGACATCATTCCGAAGATACCCTCGCGGACCAAAAGGCTAGTTTTGAGAATAACTTCAGGTATGCAAAATAGCACATCGGTCTAGAGAAAACACAATGAAAAAACATAATGACATAAATTCAGGCGGGTTAGTACAAAGACTACAATATTCAAAAAAACGACCACGGGAACTTTGGCGCAGTATTTTAAAAGCACTTGAATGCGTCCTTAGAGTGCAAACAAAATTGCACCGCCCCTAAAACAAATCTGGGCGTTCGATGCAAGCTCCACCCGCCTTTTTCCTAAACGCGGTTCCTGACACCATTTCTGATTGCGCGTTAAAAACCCCTAAGTACGCCCGTGTGCACCTAGGCGCAGCCCGTTTGGCGCAAGATGACCACCGTCTGTTTCCTAGGCGCTATAACTAGCTCATGCCAGATGACCGTCGCTATGATGTATCCTAGAAGCCAGAGCTCATCTACCGAATGAAAACCCCTTCCTTAAAGACCAATGGTTGAACCCGAAGCTTCCTTCCATGAAAACGAACTCAAAGACAACCTTCAAAGCCAGCAACTATGAAACGAACCCAACAAATGTTCAGTGAACCGAATGAAATCACCAAATAGGAGCGAAACATCGTTTCAGGTCGCTAATAATTAGTTGGTTTCGAGTATTCGAATTCTTGCCACCGCAGTGAGAGGACTTCATGTATAACGCTCTAATACAGCAGTTACAGGGGACCAGCATTCCCGCGGTAACAAATTTATTTCGCATGACAACGATTATCGGGTTCTCATGCCTACTCTGCCCACACAACAAAGTGTGTCGTATGCGTATTGATGCACGGCGATGTCTATGTGCCAAGCCGTATTACGTGAAAACTTTCGCGATGGCAATGCGCATTAGGGACTGCTTTCTTAATTAGTCGCCTGCAGTGCGTATCCGATGTGACACTAATGGTCAGTTGCTTTCAAAAACTAGTGTTGACTAAAGAAAATGTAACACTGGGAAGTCAGAGTGATGGGACACAGGCGATTAGTCATCCACCTGTCGAACCAAAAGCTACAACTGAAGCTGCACTAGCTGTTTTACAACGCAGCCGACAAAGACATCCTGGCCACCGTCACTACGTCCGGGAAAAAACGATAGGTGGCGAGTTGCCGGAGTAGGAGAGAAAATCTCGACCACTCAATGCTGGCGAGACGGTCGACGACGTCCACACCAGTTTCGAATAGCTTTACAAGTGGTAATAGAAGTCGTCACTAGCCGCGCTACGCAGTGCCTCCATTGTAATTCAACGGCACACGACCGGCGTGAATGCAAAGTGCAGCGGTGCATATCCTGCTGGAGCTTTGGTCGCGAGGCCAGCCTGTGCGTGCTTGCGTACCCGAATGCCACGGCACCGGCGCCAATGGATGAGCTATCGTCCGAGGTTTTTATGAAATAGGCTGACACCGGGGACGCGGCCAGAGGCTCTCAGAATGCTGTGGAGGAACAAGCACGTTCTCTGGCACATCCAGCGTAACAAGAGGATCTCCAGTGGCAGGAATTTGAATGGACAGCAAGGAAGGTGAAATGTCAAGGGTTAGCTGGTCCAGGGTTAGGTCAACCTCTGCAGCAAGGTTGGGTATGACAGAAGCCATGGGTAGAAAACCAGTGGACCTAAGCAAGCGTCTTTGTGATTACGAATGCAACGAACAGGGACGACAACGGAACGCCTGAACTGGGTTAGCCGCCTGCAAGCGCGGCTACACAGGGATGGCAGTCGAAAGAGTCCTCTACCAGCAGTGAAGTTGAGCGCCACAAAGAAACGGGTCAGCTGACCTGAGTGCCACACAAGGGTTTGTGTTGGAGACCCGACGGAGGAGCAAAGTGTGGTTGGTTAACGCTGCACCACACTGCCATACGAAAGCTACTAAACCGCTATTCGGAGATCTGCGCAGCATGCTCTATGCGTGACCAAGGTACACTTCGACTACGAAAAGAACAATTTAAGCGCACTAGGAAATCTAGAGCAATGTCTTTGGAATAGCACTCAATAATAAAATCGTGCACCTTGTGTGGCCACTTCATATATGCACACTGACCATACGCGCCCTCGGCGGTCGGTGAAAAGAGTACCAGCCAAATCGTCTGGTACTGTGAGGGAAATAATATTTGCTCTGGGCAAGAGACAAAATTAAGGAGTGAGAGAAGTACCGCTGGCGTGGTGCGTCCCATCGGTAATCTTTTCAGCTTGTGCGTTACCCACTCCGTCGCTTCATCGGGATGGAGCGGTAATTTTTATAAAAACGCCATTGCTGTTAACCTTCGGTGTCATGTCCAGCAACAGCAGCAGAGAAGTTGTTTTTTCAGCAAAAAAAAAATTAACAGTAATATGCATATACTTCATCAACCTTGTGTGCCGTGTGAATCAGTTTTTCGAAAACATCTCGGGCCGTCTAAAGGGTAATATGAATGTGATTTTGAGGGCGAGTTTATTTGCGTATGTGCGGGAATACTGCATACCTTAGTTGAAGAGGAATGATAAAAGTGTAGAGATACTTAGTCGCAATCTAAACGCTTTTGTTATGCCACATGTGGCACCCTGCTCGGGTAGCATGAGTACGATGTTCTGCTCGCGCTTTCAAGGTAGCGGTCATGCGCGCTTAGATGAGGTATACGTCTCTGCAGACATTATTTCCGCGTGAAAAAACTACGAACTCGGCCAGGTATCAGTTAGTGATCATTGTCTGTTCTAGATTTTTATAGGAGGTAAGCAGAAGTGGTGCAAAATTTATTTGAGAATCGCGGCAATAAAAGCTCGGGTGCTAAAGAACAACGCTTCTAAGAAAGCAGTGGTGGCGATTTTTGTTAACCATAGAAATGATATTGACTTCTGCTGGGGAGAAAAGGGAAACAGTTTCAAGCAGAACATCCACTGAAAGTTATAGAAAAAGAGGTTTCAAATAAAGAGCAGAATGAGAGGAAGAAGACACCTTTCGAAGCAGTCTCACTCATACGTTGAAGCTACAGTGACATATGGCCGAAATTTTCAGTAACGACATCGCAACAATCGAAAGCAGGCTTGAATCTTTCAGGAACAATACCCCGGAGAAATAATAAGAGCACGTGGAGAAAGTCCGCCGGTTGGAAAGAGCCCCACAAAACGGGCAGTAGAAGATGTGAGGAGATCAGCAAACGCTGACATAATAAAATAAATAATTCCTCAGGGTGTTGCTACGCGCGAAGACGAACACAATAAACGTGCGTTTCTGCGGTTTTACACGGAAATGATGGGAGCGGCATGTCGTGAATTACATGTTCCCTAGCGAGAGTTTCTTTCACTGTTCCCCGTGCTCGCGGACGAGACTAGACAAGTACTGGAAGAACCTATCATTTGCAAGAAAAGGAAACGTCAGTTCATGAATTGAAACGCGTAAATCACCGGATCCCAGGCTTGCATGGGGCGTACGAAGTTGCGCTTACCGATGTATTGTGTCAATGAGTATTAGTTCAGCTGAGACGATAAGCTAAGACGTTTCTGACGCCACCGCCAGATCAGTCGATTGGAAGAAGTGCGCAGTATTTGGGCACGGTTACTGAGAATTGTCACCGACTGTTTTTGAACGCATCAAGTAGACCGTCACGCCTGGGCGGTACCTTGAGATACCGATTCGGAGTTATTGGAACAGTAACTCAGTACGGGCATGACGAAACACAAATACCGCACCATAAAGCCACAAGGCGCTGTTGCCGCAGGTCGCCCGTTTTCGCAAGGGCCATGGCTTGCAACTACTTTTTTCGGTGGTATGTATGGTTTCCATATTCCATCCATCCTGTTTCCATCTATTTTCTGTTTCCATATTCACGTGAATACGTGTCATGGTGATTTTGCGGTTTTTATGTGGAATTCAACATGTGAAAGCAATAATTGAACTTCTTTTTTTCGAAAACTGAAGCTAGGAGGGCTCGAATAAAGGCACATATGCGTAAGGCGAACTGTTGATCGATTTATGTTCATGAGGGATTCATTGGGCCCTGTTTTGCGCCGTTCTATTTTCAAGTGGCACTTTTGAACCCTTGCTGCATTACCTTGTTTCCTTGTGGAAAAAGGAATTACCTACAACAGAAGAATATCGCACCGAAATATTTGACGCAGTTTTCTTTCTGTAGAGTGTCCTTTTGCCTATCTTTAAAATTTCTTGAAGAAGGGTCACAAGAAAAACCTGGAGCGGTCATCTTTCCTATGCCTCTGCGCCAACAAACGTACTCTTGACGCCAAGATCAAGATGTTTTTTTTCAGGGCGAAAGTGATGGTTTCCCCAGCCACTGCGAAAACCTTTTTTTTTAATTTCGTGCTAACAGACTTCCCATCAAATCGTTAATGGAAGAGCGAGGATTTTCGCTGCGTGGAATAACTTGTGCATTCTCAGTCAGAAGCCCCAATTTACAAAACATGTTTTCGCAGAGTGTTGGCATGCCATTTTTGGGGGATGTCCTTGTGGGAACCTTAAAGAAAGAGTATCCGAAGACGTCCATTGAATTAGATTAGTTGGTGTAAATTACGAAGACGGTGTACCGAATGATATGATTGTGCTTTTGGGATTGTACGGCATCTGGCATATCCGTACGCTGGTTCGCCATGCGGGTGTCAATGATGAAACCGTGAGAGCATATCTCATACAAGTAGTAAATTAGTTGTGTGATATAAAAAACGTGCAAAATCGTGATGCTGAAATGATGCCAGTACTTAATAATTGATACCTCATGACATTTTCAGAAGCTTCCTCCAACCAAAGTATTGTAGACGCTTCGTATTACATCGTTAATTGGTAAAGTGTAAAAAACTGAATAACAATAGTAGCCTGTTGTTTGCGCACGTTCTCAGCGTAGAACGAAAGTAGTCTGTTGTTCATGTCTTCGTGGCATATACAGACGCCGGGATTGAGCAGGAATCGGTCATATTAGGTGGTCAATGTCCTGCTTCTCAAAACTTAAAAACTAGGATTTAAAAACTTAAGCTTCGTTAAGTAGAGGTTGGGGCGTGACACTCGAGCATGACGGAACGTGACTAGAGCCGGTCAAACCAGCAGCGAAGAATCCTGGTTCTATAGATGCTCGAAGGTGTTCCTATATTCTTACGGACGTAATTCCCGCTGCAGGACGAAGAACTCAAAGCCAAGAAAGTGAGGGGTACACGGTAAAGAACAAAAGAAGGCGGATGAACAAATGCGCACCTAAAGGCAAAGAAACAAAAGCAAAGAAAGTGATGCAAACTTGATGTTGAGTAAAATATGTTAAGTATTGCCACGCTTCTGCCTTCAAAGCATGTAAGAATTGACTGCCCAGGGCAGTTTATTTGCAAATGCATCATGGAAAACCAGAAATCTGATTTTAAGGTCGTGAGCAAAAGCACACCCTCACGAGTCCCGAAAACGGGCGTGACAGAGAGCAGAGAAATTTCCCTGCTCCTTGTACGTTTTTTTACGACAACTTAGGTATTCAGGATTGTATTTCAATAAATTGTGTTGCTGAGCTAGTTGGTGCATTGCAGGTGCAGAGAAATAATCATTTTCTTGATTAGCGTAAGCGCTGAAATCACGGTACTCGCCTTTATATAAAACTAACTAGATGATAATTCTCTTGAATCTATTCAATATCACGCGGCTCATGCTATCCAATTATCCCAGAACAGAGTGCCTTTCATTATAACCCAACGTTGAACATTTCTTATAGTATTAGCAAAAGGCAAACCATCTCCCGTGTGAATATTTTAGCAAAATGTCTCATTAAAACGAATACCTTAATTATCGACTGTATTCGGTTTTGTCGTAATGTTCCCATCACACCACGTTATATGGGTAGAGGAACCACACGACAGATTTGAACTGTGGTTACGTAACTAGAGTAGTCGTGGCATTCTGGTTCCGGTACCAAACGCATTGTTAAATTCAAAGTACACAAGTGCGCGCAAACTCACCATTCCACTCTTTCGGCCCACAACCACCTCCCAAAGAAACTACCTATCCGCCTTTCGACTCAGTTAATTAAAGTCTGTTGTGTGGTACTTTTTGTAAATTCTGTATAACCCACTATACGCTGTCATTGCGTTTCCTTTTCTCAGTCCTGTCACAAAGCCACTCCTGTCTGGGACCCCTTGCAGCCTTGCCAGTAAATAACTTAAAAAAACAAAATAAGCAATCCGTGATGTGTTTCAACTCCTGACATACTTGTCATTGGTAGCCAGTAACCACGGCTACGTTCGCAAAATACGACCCTAAACCATCCTGTGGGATCTCCACAACTGAACCTTTTCAGTCACTTTGTAGCAAGATGAGAACTACATCCTACACTTTTGTGGTCATTCGGTATCATGTTTCGCCGCAAGTGTAATTGACCGAAGCTAATAAAGCAATGTCTACTCCGTACTATATTCCTGGTGTTATAAGATAAACCCGAGAAGACAGGTGCAGGGATACTTGCATCGCTGCTGCGTTTCCAGATAACGCTTTCTCCATTTTCCTGTCCCTGTCACTCACTCTCTTTTGATATAGCGCTGAGTGTTACGGTGAGTGTTACGGTGGGAAAACACACATAAAGGAACCCGCTAAAATTCAGCTCTTCAGAGCGCCCTCCTCCATCGCCCCAGTGCCAGAGGTTTTCATCTCACCTTTTTTGTCATCGTCATAACCTTTGTTGCAAAGGGGGTTGCAAGGCGAAATAGTGACATGCTCTCTTTCCAGAGCCACCACGGGGCTTGCTCCGGACCAGGCCAGGACGCATTGGACTCCGCGAAGCCCTTTTTTTACGGGGGCAACACGGGCAAGTCCACAGATCACTCATCCGTCATTACGTGCGATCAAACACCACGACCCCTTTTTTATGCGATAGATTGCCCTGCGGCATAAAAGGAAACACCACGATACGGGCAGCTCGTCGGTAAGACGCGAAGAAACGCATGTGTAATACACGTACCGGCTAAAGCGGCTATCGCTATCCACAGAACAGGGGCGTCGAAAGGACGGTTTGCTGCGGCTCTGACAGATGTCAGCACTCTTCCCTAAGGTCTATTGCGCTCCTCGGCACGTGCTTTTTCCCGAATATTGGTAAAAGGCTAGTTGAACGACAACGGGCGGAGCAGCAATAGTTCCGGAAGATCAGTAAATAGGGATTTGACTGTGTAATAGAGACAACTTAGTTAAGGTGCTTCCTTTTTCATTGTGTGAGAAGGGAGCCGAAACAGTTGAATGGCTTAAAAGGTGGTGCGGTGGGGATGTATTGTGAAAGAGCGATTTGGTACGATTATGAGCCACCCATGAATTTTAAAAGGATATAAAAAGCCGATGTGCGTCCGCTGATGCTCTATGACCTGTTTGCCGCATTTGACGCACAAGTGTTAGAACGAGATTATTCCGAAAGAGCACAAGGCAAGGCGAAGCCCAAAGGGCATAAAGAGGTCGATCATTTTACCCCTCTTTTTGTTTACGTATACACGACACTACCGAGTATAATCGCGTTCCCACCAAATTGGTAACAACACGCAGAACGAGTTTTTTGTTGCACCATAGGTATAAAGTACTTTTAAATGTTTATGGTTTTTAGTCTATTGTGTTTCAGGTTTAAGCGTGGAAGGAATTTCTTACCAAACAGAACCCCAAAAGATTTGTGTTTCTTCGTTACAACAATGGAGACACCTCTGAGTTTAATGTCTGCATGTGTTCAGATGCCACTTCATTTGGACAACAAGAATGAAGTGCCTTTTTCCGAATTGCGTCATTTTCATTTGCCTAAACGGCAAATTCGCCAATACCAAGTTCCACTTGAAATTCAGAAATCGACAGGTTACATGATTTAAAAGGTAGTTCGACCTCATCCACGTAAATTGAGTAAGAAACTCATGTTGGCAGCTTAGACGTGCATTCATATCCCTCAGCTCATTCATCCAAAACCGAGATGAACAAGTGTTTCACTTACTGTTATTGCGTAAAAGCTACTTTTCCCAAGATATATTATGTTGCATGAATGTGTTTGTGGATTGTGTACAACTTGATATAGTGTTATGTGCGGCAGGAGAGATAAGCCGAGCCATGGTAAAGAATGATGATGGTCTGTTGCCATTATGTACAAGGCTGACATGACAGCGTCAGCGCCAGCTACACGCTGTACACGTCGTCATTCTGGTCATAGCGCTTCGGGCGTTGTTCTGTGGCAATGCCCTAACGAACCGGTTTCTGTCGCCGCTAGGTGATGATTGTGATGTGGATGAGCAACGAGATGAGAATATACGATGTAGAGTCATTTGCCATCACAGTTAAATAGGAACAGGTCATTGGTGATGGCTGCCGCTGCAATACTGATGTCTTCAGTGCACCAAATCGTCCAAGGCTGTCGCAGCCACGTCGCACAAAATGGCTGGAGACACATGGGGACACACAAATGAATGGCGTCACGGTTGGTCACTGCAGGTCCTGATCGGCGTTTCGTCGGCTGGGGGCACGACGCGGGGGACACGGTCATGCTCGTCGAGCTGTGGTCGCGGTATAGCTGGGGCTGCTCGACACGGCGGATGTACGATGCGGATGCGGATGTACTCGCACACTCTACCAAATTATTACGTGGCGGCAGGAGAGATAAGGCGAACCAAGGTAAAGAATGATCAGTTTTTCACAACATGCACAATGATGATGCTGATGATGATGTCCTCAAATATTTTGGCACGTACCCACAAGGGGGGATTGGCCAGGGCTAAATCGGTTGTTGAAATACGTCGGGACTTCAAAATACTTATTTCCGGAAAGAGGCTGTAAAAGGAAACGTAGTTGTGAATGAAACCCAAATTACCCATTAATCAGCACCGTTTAGCAATTCAAACGACCTGAGGCAGAAAGGAAATTTTGAATGCAATTATATATACCCCTTTTTGCAAACCCCAGCTTTGATGCGCCAATAGATAATATAAGTGTTATCGATAAGGTCAACCCCATCCGCTCAATCGGGTCCTTCAAAAACAGTTGTCTAGCTGTTGAGAAACGGCGACAGTCGAGAAGACATGTTCGATTGTTTCGGGGACCTGGCACCGCACACATAGTTCTGTAAGTGAAAGTTTTGATCTGAACAGATAGAAATTAAGCCTTGGAACCCTGCAGCGCAGCTCGGTGAAAGTCACCTCGCATTGCCGAGAGCCACAAAAATGAACATTCCACCCGAACTTTAAATGTTGGAACTCTGCAAATGATAAAAGTCAATCGGAATGGGTGGCGTCTAAATGCCAATATCGTCTTAATCTCGCAGATGCAAATAAAGCCAGATTAGGAATTTCGAATTGAATGGGAGCTGCGGCAGCGAGATTAGCTAAATGGTCCGCTTGCTCGTTCCCCCTGATGTCCCTATGGCCAGGTACCCAACACAAGCGTACCTCCTTCACGTGCCTGGGAACAAAAAATATTAGTGTGCGGTACAATGGAGAGTCCGAAGAGGAAGTTAATGCCGATATAACTGTCATCGAATCAGATAATATGATGATTTTTGATACATGCTGCGGTACTTTGCATAGGGCGAGAGATATTGCTAAAAATTCGGCCATAAAAATGGGTGTGTAATCCGGGATTTACAGCGAATAACTCCAATCTAAAGATTGTGAAGAATACCAATTCCAGCTTTCTCGCCATTTTGAGATGCATCAGTATAAATCACAGAACAAGCAGGACACTAGGATCAATATTCATTTAAAATAGCTGCTAATAGCGAGCGTGGTAGAAGTTTTGCAGCGGAAGGGAAGGGGTTTTGAAAGTAAAACTCAGTTTCTCGCGCGATTGTGGATACCGGAATAACCTGATATAACTTAACAGAAATACAATCCAGGCATGACTGAACGAATAGCACTTGGCGGGAGATACGTTTAGGCCACGGAGATGTAAAAAATATACTCGCATCACAAATAAATACAGGCTTGGCAGCCCCAGAGGGGGCTTCGTACATGTGGAGGTAAGTTTGAACCGTCAGCAAGAGAAAACGGACCACAAGTTCAGGAACGCGTGCCTCTAAGTACAGAACTCGGTTCCAGACGAACCGGCGAAAGCCAATACAAAATCGAAGAATGCGCCTCTCCAACAGGTATAACGGACGCAGTTTGTAGATAGGACAACTGCAAAACAAGACGCACCCAAACTCCATGACTGGCCGGACGTAGGCTCGGTACAACAGCAAAAGTGTGTCCCGGCGCATTCCTGCTCGTTTCCCACATAGTCGTTTCATTTGACCAAATGCTCTCTCCGCTTTTGTGACTGATGCGTTAATATGTGCCTGCCAATCAAGAGTAGACGTATATGTAATACCAAGATATTTCAGCGAATCCATCTGCGAAATGGCTTAATTTTTGTAAGCGAGAGAAATTGAAATTGTTCCTGCAACCGGGAAGACAAGTAAAGCACTCTTCGACACATTTAACGTTAAATAATTGCTATCAAGCCAAGTCTCCAAGACAGATAAATAGGCCTGCAAACGGTCATATAGCGCATGAATGTCGACTGCGGCCGCAAAAAACGCTATATCATCCGCATAAACGTAGGTTGTTACATCTGGGAATATAGGAATGTCACTCATAAGGATGTTAAAAAGTAAAGGCAATAAAACCGATCGTTGAGGCACACCTCCAGTTTGTCGAAATCTTCCTGAAGGTAGCCTTCCGTTTGTACAAAGAATTCCCGATCAGCTAAAAACTCCCTAATCCAAGCAAAAAGGTATGTAGGCAAGTTTATGCGCGCTAGTTTGTCAAGTAAGATACCATGCTTGACACTGTCGTAAGCTTTAGCTGCATCTAAGGTCATTGGTGCCGACACCAGTTTCCCTTTTTGTGCTAAGCGGAACCTCGCCTCTAAGTCCACATGACCGTTCCAAATAAAACATCCCCACCTAAAACCAATCTGAGCAGGACTGAGTACTTGCCTGTCCTGCATAAAAGAAGTCATCCGTTTAAAAAGTATTCGCTCAATTATTTTATCATGTTGGAGGTCAGAGCAATCAGCCTTAATTTATCTAAATCGAAACCCTGACCTGGCTTTTTTGGAGCAAAATTATCTTGGACACTTTCCAGTTGAGTAGAATCCTACAAAACATGATGGATGAATTTATCACATTCAATAAAACCGGTTGGATTTCCTCAGCCAAAAATTTAATAGCACCAACAGTCACGCCATCAGGCCCCGGCGCCGCAGAACGTGTGATGGACAAGTCCTCCGTCAGATCACAAGATGAGACTGGCATAAAATCATCCGTTTCTGTAGGACCGATAAGACGGAAGTTATTACAACGAGAAGAAAAGCGAACCGCAAGACCTCTAGCAGAGCGCTCAAGAATCCGGGCCTCTTCAGCAGAAGTAAAGACCTCTGATGACTGTAACTCCTTGATAGAAACCGCCCGATTGCTTACCATGAACTTATAAAGCGCTGCTTTATTTTTTGAATTCGAAAGAAAGTCATTTAAATTTATAATGTAGTTCATTTTAGCTTTAGCAATTGTACTTTTCAACACTGCTGCCATGTACTTATAGTTTATCCAATTTACAGGACAGTGATTGTGCAGAAGAGTCCTCAGAGCTGCTTTTCTACGGCGATAATCTCTGCTGCAATCAGAGTTCCACCCGTTAAAGACCTTTTGCTGTGCGGTACAATTGACTGTGAACTCAGCGTTTTTTGCTGCTGCCTGCAACGACTCCAACGTTCGCTGAGCATCTACAATGGACTGAGTGGTCTGCATTGATGTAAAGCAATCCCGCAGTGCCGCCTGATAACCTCAAGCGTTAATAAATTTTTGCTTTCTGACCTCAATTCTAGTTAGGGGGACACCTACCGTAAACTCAATAGGAAAATGATCACTGCTTGAACCACAGGGTAATGTACCCCAGGACGCGACTTCTACATTGCCTGAGAAGAAGGTCAAGTCCAAGGCCGATCGAGATCCGCCACGCAAAAATGTAATCTCCCGGGAATTATGACAGGAAAGGTCATTCTCCTGAAGCCAGTGCCAGAGCTCTAAACCGCGAAGGTCCGTTCGGAAGCCCCAAGAAACGTGGTGAGTATTGAAGTCACCGGCCACAATAACTCTCGGTTTACTGGCTATAAAACTGTCCAGTTTCTCTACTCTACGGAAGCCTACCGGAAAATAAACATTGTCGATGGAGGTCGAGGACTCCCAGGAAGAATCAAGTCTACCCCGAGAACTTCGCCACTGGGTAACATCAGTTGCAACGACGAAAATGCTCGGTGACAAAGTTTTGAAGGAACTAAGGTTAGTAACCCACCCCCTTTACTATTGCGGTCAAATCTAAAGGCCCGATAATTTCCCAAAGCAAAAAAAGTGTCCTTAGAAAGCCATGATTCTTGAAGGAGGACAACATCAGGACAGTAATTTGCAACTAGACACTTAGAATCAAGAAAAGAATAATTACCGGAGCGGCAGTTCCACTGAACAACCTTCAGAGATGCTATACTGACTCGCGTACTGTGGACGCAACAATGGCCCCCAGTATATCAGTGCCATTAGTTGAATTCGTAGGGGACACCTTTTTGCTTGCTGGTTTTCCACGTGCAGCCTTAGCTTCATCTATAGGGGATATACGCCTCTTCTGTTTTGTGGTGAGAATTTTATTTGTGGAAACGTAATTCACTTCCATGACGTAGGAGTCGTCGATGTCTACCGCCGGGGCGGCTTTTCCAACCTCGTCATTACTAACAACCTGAACTCCCTTCGGACCAACTGTCTCATCGCTACCCCAGTCTGGAACTGATTCTGCTGTATTCCGTGAGGAGCAGCCTGCAATAGCCTGGGCATCATGTGTTTCTGAGTGCGTTACAAGCTGAGGTTCATACGTAGAGCATTTGGCCTGGTGGTTAATAGGAACATCCCGTAGTGAGCATCCTAACTTTGCCGCCAAACAGTTTGTGACATGCGTCAGCGTGACAAGAGCATCAGTAAGTGGAGCGACCACTTGCTGCATTACCTGCGCGATGAACTTTTCAATTACTGGAGTAATAGTCGCTGGAAACGCGGCATCAGCAGCGGAACTTGTTTTGTGAATTGCTGCCGCATAACCCTGGGTACGACTTTTCAACAGAGCCGAAGCCTCAAACCTAGAGCAGCGGTTTTTTCCCATTATTTCTAAGAGGGAACATTCATGACACCTGGCCGGGCAGTTGGAATACGTCGCTTCGTGGGCTCCCTTACAGAGACAGCAGAGTTCCATGTCTGATCGACAGGATTGCGCATCATGACTGCCTCCACACTTTTTGCACCTAAGACTGGACTTGCATCCTCAAAATGTGTGGCCAAATCTCCAACACTTCCGGCACTGCAGTGGCCTAGGCTCCAAAGGGTCTACCCTATGCACCAGCGGCCAGGCCATCACCTCAGAGGGACATTTTAGTCCTGCAAAAGTCACAATAACAGACGCGGTTGGGATCCGCCGTTCATTCTCCACTCTGCTACAGCGGTAGACTGCCGTCACACCTGCCATTTTGAACTCATCTAGTACTTCTTCGCGAGACTGGGTGGGATCAACGTCCCGAACAATGCCCCTCACACAAGCGAGGTGCGCCGGAATGAAGGCGTTCACGGGAACCGAGGCAAAGGATGTGCACCGCAGCAGGTCCGCGGCACATTCTAGTTCTTTAGATCGGCCCAAAAGGCCTGCCCTACCGTATTGCCTTACTTCTGAGATAGCCGTGTAATGTTGGCGTACTAGTTTCAACTGCTCTTGAAGGAGTTTTGAATTTTTTGCTCGAATCACCCCGTCACCGGCGGGGACAGTGCTTCCGGAATGCTCTGTACGCAATGCCGCTTGAATGCCTCTATGGGTAAGCTGCTTGCAGCCAAGCTGGCGGACCAAGACGCCATGCTGGTCCCCGGGGAACATAGGCCCATAGCCCTAATATCACCCACCGTTACAGGTTTGCAACAATTTGGACCAACTTTAAGAACTTTAGCCCTGGCCAAAACACCCACTCACGGTACCGATGTGCAGACGTAACAGCCTCAGAAGACACAGCGAGGAGTCGAAGCAGAAACGATCTGGTTCTCGTGGTGGTCGCGGAACACTCAAGCTCGAGCACGCGAGCGCGGCCGATCTCAAGGCTGACATGAAGCGGTCGCGCCAGGTAGTTCTTCGTCGTAACCTCTATCGAATCATATCCCTGTGGGGCATTGTCCTGTGACAATATGTCCGAAGTGTTGTGCAAGCCCATTACCCTGGCCCTCAAGTGTGTTCCCCGTTGTGCTAGCCACAACCAGGCTCGGTGTTGGTTGTTCTTTCAGGCTTCGTAGTCACGATCTCACTTCGTGTGTGTCTATGTATGAATGCATTGGTGACAAAAACGAACGCCGACAATTTCTTTCTGAATGACGGCGCAAGCGCTTTCCACGAGCTTTTACCCATTTAACGTAATTGAGCTTAGCTGACACGAGGTATCGGCAAAGGAAACCCTAAGCTTTGTTCTAGGATTCTCGTGCCCGACATCAGTGCTCATTCTACGTGGGCCTTCTTAGTTCGCGTCCTGGAACCGAGGCTTTGGAGTGGAGTTCTCGGTAGCATCGAGGATGTGCACCGTAAGGAGGTGTGCCGTCTGCTCGATACTTAGGTGCTTATATGTGTGCAGAGATGTTTCTGTGAATGTATATCAGATAGCTGTTGCTTTTTTTAACTCTTTAAGTGAATTTGAATTGCTTGACATTTACCTCTGTAAGCGTAGCTGTAAATTGGTCGCTACTGTATGTGTTTCTACCCACGTCCTAATCTGGACAAGAAAAAAACTACAAAGTCAATCATAAGGTCAAGGTGTCCTTTACCTTGTTGGGTTATCTAGACTGCCGAATGACCTCCCTGTCTGTAAGCCACGTAGGAACCGAACAACCCATCAGTGTAGGCAGCTTGCAAGCTACTACCCTTCCCTGCCTCTTTTATGCTGTTAGGTATTCCAACCCCGCTTAGAACTCACCAACCCAGCAAGGGGCAGCACCGGTGCAATTTTCAGAGAAATACTCAACCTGAGCTTCGAAGCCTTTAAACCTCTCGTATCTTTCGACGACTCCTTGTCACGCAATACAGTAAGAAAAGAACACCTGCAGCTCAAAATCGGTATTTAATATCGCCACCTTCGTTCGAGGCGCAGTCGGTAAAACATACTGTACTGATAAACTACCATTAGGTGGCGGGCTCAGTTATATTTCTTCGCAAAAAACTGTTTGCCAGGAAACTAGAATCAAAATATCCCAACTACAGCAATACCCCCCCCCAAATGATAACTAACAGGTTTAGATAGCTGTACTCTATTAATGTTGCATGACTGAATTTCATGTCATGTAACATTTGATTTCAGATGTCACCAGTCATCAGTTATCTTATGCACTATTACATAACATTCATATGCAATGTAACATTTTAGTTGATTTTATCATGTAACGTTTTTATTTCACATGAAGATGTAAACATGATGTTAGGTTAGAGAATGTGTATGTGTAATAAATTTTTTGAGGCTAATTACCCGGCCCCTGTTCCCGTGTTTGTCATGCAGGCGAAAAGTGAAACGCCCGTGTTTCAATATTTCCGACCATCTAAGGTCCCCAGGTGGATTAAATTACTCAGTAGCCGTTCATTACTGCGTGCACCACCGTGAAGGGGTAGATTTTGTGCATAAAACATCCAATTTTAGCACCTTTCAATACAACAGCTATAGTTAACTGTATAAAATCTAAGGTTCGATAAAATCACCTCTTGTCGGGTAAAATATCCATACGTCTACCGAAACGAAACCTACACTGAGGAACCTCCATTTTAAGTCCCTTTATACAGCCTGTCATAAAAGCCCTGTTGTGGCTTCCTTCACATAACGCGCCAAGAACCTGTGTTCACGGCGAGAAAACGTGGCTGCTGATATTTGCTAAGTGCGCAGAGAACTCGGCAATTGCGGCTACCCGAAGCACTTCGTACGTTCCCTGCTTCGGCGACCAGAACCCGCTCTTCCTCCTTCCCGGAGCGGAGCCGGGATACCGTACGTGCCGGATGTGAGCGAATCTTTGGCTCGGGTTCTGCGCTCCTACGGTGTGCACGTCACTCACGTCCCCGCGCGCAAGCTGAAGCATGAGCTGGTGGCTGTCAAGGACAGAATTAAGAAAAAGAAGTTCCCTCTGGTGGCGTATCAAATTGCCTCTGCAGAATGCGACTATTGCCACATTGGCAAGAGCGACAACTTTGAAAGACAGTTGTGCGAACACAATAACGACGTAAAAAACAAGACGATTGTGTGGAATCCTCTTGTGGAACACCTCGAAGAAACGATACAAAAAATATGCTCGGACGAAGGGTCAGTTATCCCCAGGGAGAAGAAACGGCTGTCACGCCGATATCTTGAGTCCCTGATGAGTCAAACTGCAGAAAGAACCCTGAACCTCAATGCACGCAGTCTTCCGCCTACGTACGCAAGATGCCTCTGGCGAGCAGGGAATCTCCCGCCTACGTATGCAAGGAGGCTGGGACGATTACTTCGACGCTCCACTTAAAAGCTTCGAGCTTCGTATTTTTCTGCTCAGTGCACAAGGCTTCCGTATGGAAGCCGAAACGTCTTCTTACTGTTTTAAATAAACCTTTGGTTTGCGATCAGCCGATTCTTCAACTATGAATTAACTATATCGTATATTACCCAGTGTACATATCATTACAATATATTGTTACGTGGCGGGGGAGAGGATGAGATGAACCATGCCTGATAGTGAAGCGATGTATTTACGAGAAGATAAGATCACTATACAAGCGTTCATGGTGGTACCAGCCAGGCTGCGTGTGGCCCACTACGTCGTCGTTGGTGGTGGTTGAGCATGGCGCTATGCAATATGTTTGACTTCTTTTTCGTCTCGTGACAGTATTACCGACAGATCGGGGAAAAATGGCCGATCTGGGGCACCAGAATTCTGCCGACTACTCGAATATTTGGTGATGTCTTGCTGTTTAAGGGCCACTGGAGAGACGTTATCGCAGGTGTCTTTCCCGCGCACGAACGCGCGTCACTCATGGTCGCCCATAATGCCTGCAATGGGATGTCATGACAAGCGGGAGGCTTTGCAACACAATGACATTCAAGGGCCGATGCTCGGATGCTTGATGAAACGAAAATAGTGTGGCCTGCCCTTGGGGCAACATTCCACGAGCAGCGTCGATAGGGATAAAGAAAAATGAGTTTTTATTCCTGCAACTGTGGCGCTTAGCTCAAAATAAGAAACGCCGTGTTTAGAATCCGGTCCGACGGCGCTTCAGCTAAACGCAGCAGCCATCGTTAATGTGTGGTACTACGGTATTCCAATATTCAA
This sequence comes from Haemaphysalis longicornis, assembly GCF_048455015.1. NCBI lineage: Eukaryota > Metazoa > Arthropoda > Arachnida > Ixodida > Ixodidae > Haemaphysalis > Haemaphysalis longicornis. Next base: position 96,730,735 of record NW_027526233.1, on the reverse strand, counting down.
GACCATAGTGCCGTTGCGGTGCAGAGTTTTTGCCTTTGCTGTATGATACTAAGGGCGGTCGTTCGAGCCTGTTTTTCATATTTATAATACCTTCTATATTCTTCATAGCGGGGGTTGTTTTCGGTATTTGAAAGGCTTGATTTCTTTTTGTTTGGTGATTTTTGGGTAACTTAAGTTACCTTAGGGACAGGCGCAACATTTTTACAGAATTCCAGTGGATGTCACCGTAGTGGAGTGGTCATAGCATCCTCTAACGACACCCTCTATAAATCCCATTTGGGGCTAGTAAGAATGAAAACAAGGGAAAAACGGCAACCAAGCACCGCCACCTATCTCGTGCACAACTATCCACAACATCAAAGTCCTCTCACAAGTGACGTCAATAAGTTTGTCCAATTAAAAACTGCTCTTAGCGATCAAACAGTGCGAAAATGCAAATCGAAACACGCAGCCAATTAACGTGTGCACCGCATATGAACTCAGACATTTAAAAGTAATTTAAAACATGCTGATTACACAATTAGCAATAGTAGAGTATTCACCAACGCCACCGATAAATGTCATCTCAGATTGGCGATGCGAATGCTGGGTCAGAATTCTGAGCTTTGTCCACTTCATATACGGTTAAAAATGTCCACTTCTTGTGTGCCCCGATTGGTTGAAAGCAGACTATTCAGGTGGAGCACAACACAAGCAAGTCGGGGCGACTGTTTCTGATAACACCAAGGTCACAAGCCTACCAACTGCGCCTGCGTCTGCACTGCTAATGGGCACTAAATGCAACTCTCGGACGAAACGTTAGAATACCATCCGAAGTGTGTGTTGAGTCACAAAAGCCATAAAATGCCACAGAATGTAACATGTGATAATAATCATAAGATGACTATATGTGGGCCCGACAATTTGATACTCTTGCTATCGCAGTCAGCACAGCATAAGGAGTGCTAAGGTCTCGACTTTCTCGACGTAATCTACTTTCGTCGTTAAGTCTATCGCACGGCACGGGTCCCAATGACAGTTAATTTGTCACTCAATTCGAAGCCTGAAGTGTCCACCACACAAACTGTTCACGCGACGTTGTGCCCAGCAAAACAACGTTGCGCCCTCAAAAGAGGGAAAGAGAGAAAGTGGACACACACACACACTTATATATATATATATATATATATATATATATATATATGTATATATATATAGCTGCGGACTATCTACACACTGTGCATAAAAGCGATCTATTCTCAAAGAATGAGGCGTATAGTCCGAAGCCGAGGATACCAGCGTAGCTCGAGCCAGTCTGTCTCTGGGCGACCTCTTCGTCTTCGCTTCGGCTTGTCTTGCGCGAACCACCGATGCGGCACGTATCCATAGATGAAATGTACAATGGATTGACCACCAGGTGATCAATAACATCTGAATGACATTTCTTTTATCGCTTTTATCATCTTGTCTACTCCCTGCTGAATTACGGTACGTTCGGCGTGGAAGACACGATATGGACGTCGGAGGATAGGTGTCACATCACCAGTGCTTATGGGATGTGCCAAATGGGAACTCTGGCCCAATGGACGGTTGTCCAAAATGTCCCGATATGGCGCTAGAAGACAACGGACCTGATGTGCTTCCGGAGGTGAAAGGTCCGACGCTATCATGCCCATGAAATCACTGGTAGTTCGTGAAATGTCGCGTTGGCTATTCGTAGAGGATTCAGAGGCGTCAGTTGTCATCACGGAAACTTTGCATTCAGACAAGGGGATCAGTGTAGCAAGCGACATTCCACGGGCAAGGACTTGGGTTGAGAAACCGAAGTTCAAAATGGGAGGCCTATTTCGTTCATCGCGACAGTCACGACTGTATAAGGAAGGGTCACGTTGCGTTGAAGGAGTATATCCGTGACCGGCGAAACGAGGTAGTCACCATCTGGGACTGGCGGGCACGACGATAAATGCACGTAAGTCATGGCCTTTGGAGCTAATCGAGCATGCTCGGCGCCGCAAAGCCGGCAAGTGGCTGTGATGTCATCAAGGGGTGTTGTGGGCAACTCAAGACGTAAAACCCCGGCGGCGCAGTCAATGAGGGCGGCGTGGTCTGTCAGAAAGTCCAGTCTGAATATTACTCGTAGGGACATGTGTCCAAGATGGTGAACAAGACAGGGATGTCGTGTCCGGCATTTACGACGCGTGCGGTACACATTCCGCCTACGGCGGTCGTTCCTCCGTTGGCGACTCGTATGGCGCGGCATATCGCGGGCGTCATAACTTTCCGAAGAGTGCGGCGTAGGTTCGAACTCATAACTAAAATATTGGCACCTGTGTCGGCTAAAGCACTAACACGAACCCCGTCAACATGAACATCTATCAAATTGGATATTGGAATCGAAGTCAACAGAGGATTTTCAGGCCGGGTCATTAATGCAGCATCACCTCTGGGAGCTTCACTGGGTAGTTTTTTGAGAGGGAGGTAGAGAAAGTGCGTGGCGGGGCTGCGGCGAATGCGACTGGCGACGCTGAGGTGACGGCGAGTGGCTAGATATGTGGCGTCGTGTGTTGTCGGCTGCGAAGGGATGCTGAGGACGTGGCGGAAAACGTCGAGGGTAGTCGTCGGAGTAGCGGTTCTCGAGAAACCGTTGACTGGTAAATGGCGACCAGCTGCTGCGTCAATAACGGGCGACGTGTCTAACGCGATGGCAGTTAAAACAGATGGGGCGGTCATCGGCTGTTCTCCATTCACCAGGACTGCGTTGTCGGTAGCGCGGTGGAACATCGTAGCGCGGCGGGATATCAGTATGGGGGCAAGGGGTACGGAAGCCGACGCAGGGATCGTGGCATCCCAAGGCACAAACTGAGTGAAGGCCCTGGGACGTGATCTCGTCTCTAACGATGGCTTGGATGAGAGAAATCGTGGGGCCGTTCCGGTCGTGCGCCCAGTGCTGAGTGACTGGAGCCATAGCCTCAATCTCACGGCGTACTATTTTATTCAGGCTCTCAGTCCGGGTCTCCGTGCCAGGCGTCAGCGTTGTGCGTGGTGGCACCGACACATCTTGACACGACGATGTTGCCGCCGTGTGAGGCAGCCGATTAAACTGGTGGGCAATGCGGCGGCATTTCGCCTGCTCAAAATGTCAACATTCGTTAAGACTGGCGTCGATGGTAGCGGCATCCTTAGCGGCGCCTTAGATGGAAGGCGCCATCTGCAATGTCCTTAAGTACGTGGCCTATCTTGTCGGCTTACGACGATTCGGGATCAACCTTTCCGCAGACGGCCAAACCATCGTGTATTTACTTGATGTACGATTCAATGGAGGACTGGGCGCGCGAAGAGAGCTGTTGACGTGCGGCGAGCGGGCGACCCACGGGTCTGCCAAATATTTTCCGTATCTTTTCTTTGCAAACGTCCTAGCTGGTCAACGTGTGCTCATTGGTCTCATACCAGGATTTGGCTGTGTTTCTTAGATGGTAAGGTAGGTTAGCCAGCATTATTGTACCATCACACCTGTTATGGGCGCTGGCACGTTCAAACATGCGTATCCATTCTTCCACTTCGGTGTCGTCCTCACCGGTGAAAAAGTCTGGGTCACAGGGCTGAGAAACGAGGTTGAGAGGCGCAACAAGTGCGGTCTCGTTGGCAGGAGGTATCGTGCGTCGACGAATTTGTCGTCCACTCCGAAGATCCGTGGTGTGGTGTTGCTGCGCGGTTAACAGGCACAGGGACGGGAACCACAACCTCCACCAAAAAGATGTTACGAGGCAGATGCGGACTATCTGCACGCTGTGCATAAAAGCGATCTATTCTCAAAGGATAAGGAGTATAGTCCGAAGCCGAGTATACCAGCGTAGCTCGAGCCAGTCTGTCTCTGGGCGACCTCTTCGTCTTCGCTTCGGCTTCCCTTGCGCCACCCACTGATGCGGCACGCACCCATAAATGAAATGTACGATGGATTGACAACCAGGTGATCCAGTGCATTGCCATGTGCAATTTCAAGAGGGTCGTGACGATATATATATATATATATATATATAGATATGGTTAGGAAATGAGAGGCTCGTTAGGAAATACAGAAAGAAATGCGGGCAGTCTACAACGCCAAAGAAAGCTTAGGGGAATGGTTGGACTATATTTTTTTTACCGTTAGTGAAACTATATTTTTTTTCGTATTAATTGAAGCGAGAAAGAAAGAAAGAAAGAAAGAAAAACACGCGCCCAGAGTGGGGACCGAACCCACGCCTTTCGAAAGGCGTGGGTTCGGTCTCCGGCGGCATCCGGAGGGGTGTTTGGAAGAACTATTCCCCTCCTCCTCTCATTTCCTCGTAAGCTGCGCAATTGACGCGTTTTCCGAGGGATAAAGTGGATGTGATGCGCATCGCGGAGCACGGTGTCGGCGTGTGTGGTGTCGAGAGCCGGCGGCAGCTCACATTTTTGGTGCTTGCTGTAACTCGATTCAATTGTTAGATCCGATATCGCGGCATGTCGCATTGGAATCAGCGGTTTATTTTTCCATGGAAAGGATACAAAGGCCGACGGTGCCACAGCTGTTCATCGTTATATCCCATATATTGTTATAAACGGTAGCGCTATAAGTGGACTCGACTGTATATATATCTATATATATATATGTATGTGTGTATATATATATATATATATATATATATATATATATATATATATATATATATATATATATATATATATATATATATAGTATAAGTAAAGAGTCGGATACACAGCAAGAACAATAACAAACAAGGTTTACTTACGTAGCGGCAACGGGACTTGCCTTCATCAAAGTTACATGATTTTGCTATCGCAAACATTTCGAACACATTTCTTATATAGGTTTGCAGAAAAGTGTGAGAAGGAGCGGAAAATGTTTCGGAAATGGAGAGTGTGCATACAGTCGGGCTACGCCTATGTTACAAAAAAAAGGGGGGGGGAAGCGAGAGGGAGAAAAAGGGGTCGTGTTAACAATGCATCGTTCAAGGTTGCACCATGACGGGTCAACGTATGCCGCGCGGGCTGCAAGTTCAGACAATGGGGGAAACTGGACAACCGCGGTTTGAAAAGAAAGCGAAGAGTATAGAGTAAGGTATTCGGTGGCTGGGGAGACTGGTTGAGGCGGAAGCGAAGATGGGTGTGCCCCCCGCGGATGAAGAGAATAGATAGGGGGCACAAAAGAGCATTTCACAGAAGCTAGCAACTGAACAGGAAATAGGTAGGGTCACAAAAGGTTAAACATGAATAGATCACAAAGAGGTAAACATTCTTAAGTGGTGGTGGGAACGAGGCCTCCTTCCCCAGGACAAATGGCATTGTTGAGCCGCATTAGGCTAATAAAGCTGCTGTATTAGGAGAGTTTCTGCGAATTCTGATGGGAAACTCGAGGGTAGGAATAATGAACATGGTTATAAAAATTATGAAGCCGCTAATTTTAATCGAGGGATAAGCACGTTAGTTTTCCGTAACTTTCATTAATTCCAAGTGTGGCTGACCCAAACTTATAAATGAGATAAGATTCCCGAACCTCGCGGTCGTGGTGCGTTTTGAAGGCGGATTCTAAAATCGTTGCTTTAAGATGTTCAAATGCATGCCCGGGACTGTTCACATGTCTTGACAGGGGCAAATAGGCCAGATTTTTGCATGAGAGCGGTGATTATTGAACCGCATTCGGAAGGGCGTTTCAGTTTGGCCGATATATTGTTGCCTACAAACAGTGCACTCTAGAAGATATACGACATTAGCGGAGTCACAGTTAAAGTTACCTTTTATATTTATGGGGTAGTCTGAAGCCGTGCTGGTGGCGCGCTGTGTAGTGGTTATGTGTGGGCATACTTTACATCGGGGTTTATGGCAGGGCATGCAGCCAGTAGTTGCCGGTTGGTTGATGCGAGAGTTAGTAAGAAAGTCACCTAAATTCTTATTACGCCGGTAGACAACGCGTGGTGGTTCGGGGAATAAGCTTTTTAAGCGGTCACTTTCCATTAGGATATTCTGATGTTTTTTTAGCACGGTTGACACTCTTGGAGCGGAGGATGAGTGGGTTAAAACTAAGTTAGTTAGCGGGTTCCCGTTCGGGGCTTTTTTCTTACAGATTTCGTTACGGTCTAATTGGTTGGCTCGCACAATAGCGTCGTCGATAACTTTGTCCGGGTATTTTTTATTCAGGAGGGCGGTCTTGAGTTCTCGACAGTTGGAGTCAAATTCGGCTTGGTTTGAGCAAATTCTCCTAAATCGGTGGGCTTGGCTGTAAGGTATTGCTGTCTTCCAGTGTCTGACATGGCTACTTTGGAAGTGCAAATACTGCCGCGTGTCTGTCGCCGCCGCGACTACCGCATCTCTCGCTTCGCTCGCTGCTGCAACGAAAAGGCACGCCGTTTCAACTCACTTCTCCGCGAATTTTGCCGCGACTCACGCTTTGTCCGCTTCGTTGATCATGGCTTTGAGAACCTTCCAGCCTGCCGAGTACTCGCTGCGGACGGCTTACACCCGAGCTTCGAGGGTCTGGCCTTGCTGGCTGGCCACATTCGTGCACTCTGCTTCATGCAACAGCGCTGCAATCCTCTGGGCTGGCGCGACTTCGCATGTACCGCCGACCCAGTTGCAGCCCCGGCTATATTGCCAAATGTCAGCGACTTTCCACCACTGCCTCCAATTCTATCCAGTGTAAAGACCCCGGAGCAGTGTCGTGCCAGCAGCCCACCACCACCGCCCTCCAGATCCACCGCAACCACGGCGCCCCGGGCGAGCGCCAGCGCCCCAACCCCGAAGTCCACGGACGAGCGTCGCGCCAGCGACATGCCAACCCCTACTGGCAAACCTGCAGCGGCCACAACGCCCCGAGGGAACGCTCGCGGCGACACTAAGAAGCTCCCTGACCGGCGCCGCACCAACAGCATGCCACGCCCAACCTCCGCATCTTCAGCGACCGCCGAGCCCACGAAAACCAACAGCAGCGCGTCCGCCGGACCTTCCGGGGTCCAAAATCCAGCCCTCCGTGCCACATGCCCTTACAACCTTCGAAAGAATCGGCATAGCAGCAACTGACTACAACACAAAAAAACAGGTAACGCGGCCTCCTTCCCCGTTTCAAAACAGTTTTTAAAGCTAAGAAAAATCACCGAAAAGCGCATACGTTCCGAATTGCACGTTTCCGCTCTTGCCCAGTACTTGACTGCCGCGGTCGCTCCCAGGGGTCTTAGGATTAGAATAAAACCTCCTACTACCGAACTCTCCTGTTCCAACATGAATAAGTGGAAACAGGTACTCCATAAGGCATCTTTATAATTGACTGAAATAATCCTCAATCACTACGAAACTACGGCCCATTCTCTCCGAAAGAAAGAGGAACTACTTAGTCAGGAACTAAGCAAAAGAGAGTTGAACATTTTAAGCAACTACGAATCTAAGACGGCCTCCGCCATATCCCGAACAAAAGACCGAAAGTTTAACCGAGATAAGATTTCTAACACTGGCCACATGCGTAAGAACCTAACAAGCTCTGGCACTAGTAACTGCCCCAACTCTGACAATACGGCCGATAATGTCACTACGACTATAATAAATGCTTCGACTACTGCACCCCAAACAGTTCAGTTAAAACCATGTACTAATATTTTTCCCTCGCCTGCCATCACAAAAGAAAACCTTACCGGGAATGTAATGAACCTTTCAAGTATAACCCTCTTCCCAGCTCAGATGAACGTCTTGTCAAAGGGCCTAAACTTTTGCCCGGCTACTGGTGGTTTTGATGAATTTCAACTTTTCAAGGACTTAGATAACTTCGCCAGAAACATGAGTCTACGAGAATACTTCTACGATCACCCCGCGACGGAAGAAGTCCGCAGAACCCTACCTAGCTACAAGCACTGGACCCCTCCCACACAGCGTAATAGTTGCCTCGACATGTACATCAAAGCTGTCCAACGCGATGTGCGAAAAGCATACCAAACACAAATTTCTTTCCACCACAACATGGCTACCAACGAAAAGAAAGCCTTAGAGGAACTCGCAAGCTGTCCCGACATAATTATTAAACCTGCCGACAAGGGAGGCGCAATCGTAATCCATGACAAAACCGACTATGTTAACGAGGCCAATAAGCAACTATCAGTATCGACGTTCTATAAAGCACTACCCAATGATCCCACTCAAGATTATAAGCAAATTGTCAAAGATAAACTTGCTGAGCTTGTTAAAAATAAAACAATAAATGAAACCACGGCTCGTTCCCTCATCCCCTTAAGCCCAGTAGCCGGTAAATTCTATCTTCTCCCAAAGATTCACAAGGTGAACAACCCAGGGCGCCCCATTGTTTCTGGCATTGGCACTGTTACCGAAAACCTCTCGCGCTATGTGGATAATCTCATTTGCGACATTCCGCCCAGCTTTCTCTCCTTCATTAAGGATACCAATGACTTTCTCTCAGACATCTCAAAAATTGAAATTCCTGATAACTGCCTTCTAGTCACCCTTGATGTTGCTTCACTGTATACTAACATCCCCCATGAAGATGGCATCGCCGCTGTATCCCTTGCGTATGAGCAGTCATCGTGCGACAAACCTATCGATTCTTCTGCTCTCGAAACATTCCTTAGCTTATTCTTGAACTTAACAATTTTGAGTTCGACGGAGTTCATTACGTGCAAGTCAGCGGAACGTCAATGGGAACTCGAATCGGACCTAACTACGCTAATATCTTTATGGCTCACCTCGAATCAAACTTTCTTGACACCCAAAATTTAAAGCCAATGTACTACAAAAGGTATATTGATGACATATTCATGATCTGGCAACACGGTGAGGTGGAGCTCCTCACCTTCATTGAGGCATTTAACCTAGCCCATCCTAGTATTTCCCTTGCTCATTCCTATTCGGAACACAGTGTAAACTTTCTGGACGTCACCGTTACTATCTTCCAAGGTCAGCTTCAAACTAAACTGTATAGAAAACCGACAGACACGCGGCAGTATTTGCACTTCCAAAGTAGCCATGTCAGACACTGCAAGACAGCAATACCTTACAGCCAAGCCCACCGATTTAGGAAAATTTGCTCAAACAAAGCCAACTTTGACTCAAACTGTCGAGAACTCAAGACCGCCCTCCTGAATAAAAAATACCCGGAAAAAGTTATCGACGACGCTATTGTGCGAGCCAACCAATTAGACCGTAACGAAATCTGTAAGAAAAAAGCCTCGAACGGGAACCCGCTAACTAACTTCTGTTTTAACCCACTCATCCTCCGCTCCAAGAGTGTCAACCGTGCTAAAAAAACATCACAATATCCTAATGCAAAGTGACCGCTTAAAAAGCATATTCCCCGAACCACCACGCGTTGTCTACCGGCGTAATAAGAATTTAGATGACTTTCTTACTAACTCTCTCATCAACCGACCGGCAACTACTGGCTGCATGCCCTGCAATAAACCCCGATGTAAAGTATGCCCACACATGACCACTACACAGCGCGCCACCAGCACGGCTTCAGACTACTACGTAAATATAAAAGGTAACTTTAACTGTGACTCCGCTAATGTCGTATATCTTCTAGAGTGCACTGTTTGTAGGCAACAATATATCGGCCAAACTGAAACGCCCTTCCGAATGCGGTTCAATAATCACCGCTCTCATGCAAAAATCTGCCCTTATTTGCCCCTGTCAAGACATGTGAACAGTCCCGGGCATGCATTTGAACATCTTAAAGCAACGATTTTAGAATCCGCCTTCAAAACGCACCACGACCGCGAGGTTCGGGAATCTTATCTCATTTATAAGTTTGGGTCAGCCACACTTGGAATTAATGAAAGTTACGGAAAACTAACGTGCTTATCCCTCGATTAAAATTAGCGGCTTCATAATTTTTATAACCATTATCATTATTCCTACCCTCGAGTTTCCCATCAGAATTCGCAGAAACTCTCCTAATACAGCAGCTTTATTAGCTTAATGCGGCTCAACAATGCCATTTGTCCTGGGGAAGGAGGCCTCGTTCCCACCACCACTTAAGAATGTTTACCTCTTTGTGATCTATTCATGTTTAACCTTTTGTGACCCTACCTATTTCCTGTTCAGTTGCTAGCTTCTGTGAAATGCTCTTTTGTGCCCCCTATCTATTCTCTTCATCCGCGGGGGGCGCACCTATCTTCGCTTCCGCCTCAACCAGTCTCCCTAGCCACCGAATACCTTACTCTATACTCTTTCCTTTCTTTTCAAACCGCGGTTGTCCAGTTTCCCCCATTGTCTGAACTTGCAGCCCGCGCGGCATACGTTGACCCGTCATGGTGCAACCTTGAACGATGCATTGTTAACACGACCCCTTTTTCTCCCTCTCGCTCCCCCCCCCCTTTTTTTTGTAACATAGGCGTAGCCCGACTGTATGCACACTCTCCATTTCCGAAACATTTTCCGCTCCTTCTCACACTTTTCTGCAAACCTATATAAGAAATGTGTTCGAAATGTTTGCGATAGCAAAATCATGTAACTTTGATGAAGGCAAGTCCCATTGCCGCTACGTAAGTAAACCTTGTTTGTTATTGTTCTTGCTGTGTATCCGACTTTTTACTTATACTATTTCTGCGCGCTTTGTGAGTTTATCTTTCTCTAGATTTATATATATACATATATATATATATATATATATATATATATATATATATATATATATATATATATATACATATATTGTACTGAAGATAGTAGTCTCCGACCCGAAGACATACCTTGCGGTTAGTGTGCGCTAATCTGCCCCGGGCAACCGACGGGGTATGTGCCGGAAGAATGACTACTATGCGCCGCATGATGATGGCAGGCGCAAGGTGCTGGGCGACAAGAGAAGAGGCACGGCCATCATCGCGTGGCTCGCTCTAATAGAACGCACCGCCGAGACATCGGTCTCCGCTGCCTTGCCCGTCTCTGGTCTCTGCCTCTTTCTTTCCCAAGCATCTTGATGTTCCCACGCTATAATCCCCCTTTATAATATATATATATATATATATATATATATATATATATATATATATATATATATATATATATATATATATATATATATATATATATATATATATATATATATATATATATATATATATATATATATAGTAAAAAATGGGTATAGCCTCTAACAAAACTGTTTATTGGTCGACGTTTCGATCGGATGCCGATCATTTTTTACTATTTGCTACGGCAACCAAAGACAGCCCTTCTCGCAATCTATATATATATATATATATATACATATATATATATATATATATATATATATATATATATATATATATATATATATATATATATATATATATATATATATATATATACATATATATATATATATATATATATATATATATATATATATATATATATATATATATATATATATATATATATATATATATATACATACATATATATATATATACACACATATATATATATATATATATATAAGGTTTTAGTAGAAACAGAGACACACGAGAAAGCCGTAGAAAATAGAAATAACTTTACTGACGTTTCAGGAAGAGGACTTGCTTTCTTCAGAGACCGAATAAGCTCGTTTCAGAGTTATATATATACAGAAAATGTAGCAAGGGCGAGGGCAAGGTAAGAGAAGGGAGAGTTTGTACAAATGGATCATGGTTGGTGAGTAGTAAAACAATGAAGAGACAGCGGGAAAAAAATTATAAAAAGGATAATAAGAACACACAGTCACGCGGTACGCACATGGGAAAGAAAGAGAGAAGAACCAAACAGAAAAAATTAACAAGGTAATTCCCCCTCCCCCGTGGCAACCGGGGTGAAAGAGGGGTCAAAACAAGATATGCCCATGCACGTGTTTGACAAGAGCAAAAAAATTAGTCGGCGGAACGAAGAAGGTCCAAAGAAGATATGCCCATGCACACAAAGGGCGAACATCTGCCCATACACACCCGTTCTAAGAATCAGGGTAAGGTTATTGAAACATGAGACACTTGGCTTCTGTGGGTGGGAGGCAAAGGTCGCGCCAAAAAGTAGTAGGACAGGCAGTTGCGACAGGAAGTGAGTGTACATTGGTATACAAAGAGCGGTAAAAAAAGGACAAGGTCAAACAAGTCATGTATAACAGGCAGGTGCACGCGTATGACATGGCAACAGGTATACATAAATATACATATTTACATATATATATATATATATATATATATAGAGAGAGAGAGAGAGAGAGAGAGAGAGAGAGAGAGCAATAAAATAATGAAGGTGGTAGAGAACACAAGAAAAGAAAACTTCGAACATGGTAGAAACCACGATTGTTGCCATCGTATCAGCAAAGAGACTTGCCTTTGCCCTGACGAAGGCAAGTCTCTTCTGAAACGTTGGCAACAATCGGTGTTTCTACGCTGTTCGAAGTTTCCTTATATACTTGGCGGCGGCGGCAGCTGGAACAAACCCCGACTGAGTACGCTGCCCTGCCTCTTTGCGCAGATTGACCTCTGAAGCTGCACAACGCGCCGGTAAACGCCAGCACCAGCACGTACCGTTACGTTGCGGGATCCTGAGCAACGAACACAACCAGGCGTCACTGTCAGCGGAGTCTTCAATCTGCGTATTGGCAGCATCGCATCCACAGATAAAGCAGCCACAAAAGTGGACGTCCACTGCATCGGGGCTTCACTTGGCGGCGGCGGCAGCTGGAACGAACCCAGACTGAGTACGTTGTCCTTCCTCTTTGCGCAGGTTAGTGCTAACGTGTGAGTGCCTTGGTTCCGTACTTTTGCTGTCGCCGCTGCCAAGCTTTGCTGTATCTTGTCTGTTGTTCATTGCCTGCCTCTGGAAGCATGTCAAAGGATACCACAAAAATGAAAAAAGAGCTATGAAACAAAATCGCGAAAATCAAAGATGAACTTCACCAGGAAAAAAAAACCTCGCGGGACGCGGTAGAGCCTGCACTCCGAAATGAAATTCGTGATCTGAAGAATGAGCAAACTGAACTGATAAAAAGCGTTGAGCATGCGCATGGAGCCATTGATGAGCTGAAGGCGAAGCTGGACGCTGAGATCGCGAAAAACGAAGCAATGACAAAAGAAAATGAGGCACTTTGAGCTCGAAATAGCGCTTTGGAACGCCCAACAGAAGAGCAAGACAAACGGATTGTCCAGCAGGAACAGTACTCCCGAAACTCAAACCTTGAAATTTCGGGCGTCGAGGCCAGAGAAGGGGAAAGCGTGGAAAGCATCGTGTCGGAAATCGGTCGTTTAATTGAGGAGCCTATTTCAAGCTCTGACCTCGAGGCTTGTCATCGCGTACCTACCCGTAAGCCTGACAAGTCAAATATAGTCGTACAGTTTAAATCACGCGCCAAACATGACGACGTTCTCAAAAAGGCTAAGAAGCACAGGCTCGCAAATAACGACATCGGACTCGGAACTCAAACACCGATATACGCGAACGAACACCTTTGCCCAGGCCTCAAGAAACTTCTTGGGATGGCGGTTCAGAGAAAACTGGACCATGACTGGACGTTTGTGTGGTGCGTGAATGGAAAAATCCTGCCGAGACAAACGGAAGGTAGCAACTCCATTCACATCACTTGTGAAAAGGATCTTGCAAAGATCTGCTGAACATTCCTGTCACTAAAACAACCCCAATCATGGTCCAAAGCAATTATCACAATTTCTTATTACCTAAGTCTATAACACAACCGCAACAATCCCTTGCGTCGGTGTTGCATATACACACCCGCTCGGCCTCAAACAAAGGCGACACAACTGCACATTTTTTTAGTGAATTTCAATTTAGGTTCAAACTCGTTCTATTACCACACAAACTTGGTACCGGGATGACAGTGACATATTGAGCTTGAAGGCTATAACACATTTGTGCTTAATCGTAAGTATCGACGGGGAGGCGGAGTTGCTATTTATGTTGACACAACTCTTAAGTTCGAACTGGTTTCCCAGTTTTCGAAAATTGCGAATGATTATGAAATGTTAACTGTTAACCTAAACCGAGATATTGTCTCTGTCGTGTACAGGCCCTCTAGTGGTAAGGTTTTAGCTTCTTTTGAGTTTTATGAAACTTTTCTCTACGACTTATCAGTGCCGGTGACTTTAATATTCATTACTCTAAACATTCAACGCTTGCAGATACACTACATACCATCGTTAACTCAAACGGTTTTGTTAACATAATCACAACGCCAACTCGTGTGACAGCGCTTTCATCATCCATTCTTGACTTGATTATCACTAACCTTAACACAGCTGTTTTCGACACTTTAACAATTACATCTGACATCCGTGATCATTGCCTAGTTTTCGCATTATATTGCTCAGAGAACATACATACATCTGACAGTTATAAAGCAGTTCCTGTGCAATGTGTGACCAACGAAGGCTCATAACGTTTCAAACAAGACATCAACTTTCATGACTGGTCTAGCGTTTTAAACGAAAGCAATGTGAACCTTGCGTACCGAGAATTCGTTCAATATTTTGCGCAGATATACACTTCTCACTCTCTTTTCAATTCCCTCAAACCTACTAAAAAGATTAAAAAACCATGGGTTACCAAGCACACCTGGCTATGCTAGAGAAGAAAACTCGTCTGTACCTTCGGTTTCTTATCATGAGATTGCCGGCATTGTATGAGGATTTAAGAAAACAAGAAATGCACTCAATGCGCAGCTTAAGCGAGCAAAGCAAGACTACTATTTGCAGCTTTTTGCTGACATAAGTTCGAAACAACCAGGTGCAACTTGGAAATTATTGAACCGCGTTTTAGGTGGAGCAAACAATAGATCGTTTCCCGAGAGCATAATGTGGAACAATGTCGAACTCACGAGCGAAGCAATGGCCCCACATTTCAACGAATATTTCGTAAATATCGTCCCTCCTGTTACTAACGTCGTAACCTTAGATAACCCTATTACAGAGTCCATCGGAAGCTTTTTATTACGCCTACTGATCAGCGAGAAGTTTATTCTACATTTATGAACCTTTCTAACAGCAAAGCCTTAGACACTGACAACCAACAAATTAAACCTATAAACTTTGTCATGAAATCAATTGCCCCAGGGCTTACTTACATTTATAATTTATGCTTTGAAAGTGGCATATTTCCCGATGCTATGAAGAAAAGTAGGGTTTCGGTGATACATAACAGTACGGATAAAACTAACAGATCAAATTATCGACCTATATTCGTAATTTCGGTGTTTTCTAAAGCAATAGAAAAGTTGCTGTTATCCCGTCTGACAAGTTCTCTTGACAGAGGCAACATTTTATCTGATGCACAATTTGGTTTCCGAAAAACAAATCAACTGAGAAAGCTCTCTTGACAATCAAAGAAAACATTTTGCAAAATATTGAAAACAAGCATTACACTCTCGGTCTTTTCATAGATTTCACGAAGGATTTTGATTGTCATAATCATGATATACTAATACACAAACTGAGGCTTAATGGTATGCGTGGAACTCCGTTATCGCTACTCCAGTCTTAACCAACAGGCACCATTGCATTTGTATTGATGATACCATTTCATCCTTTTTGGCCACAACAACAGGCGTACCGCAGGGAAGTGTTCTGGGACCCCTCCTTTTCAATGTGTTCATTATTGATATCGTAAAAATTGACTCGGAAGCAAAATTTATAACGTATGCTGACGACTGTACTTTATTGATATTTGGTAAATGTGAAGATAATTTAATAATGAAATGTAACGGTATTCTTGAAAGGTTGCACTCATGGTCCCAATCCAACAGAATAAATATAAACGCAGCAAAAACAAAGGTAGTTATTTTTAGAGCAAAACACAAACCAGTGAAACTAAACCATATCAATAAATATTCAAACAGTACAATTGAAATAGTAAATGAAATCAAAATTCTTGGTGTCACCTTCTCAGCATGCCTCAGCTGGGATACCCACATGAGTAACATTTTTTAAAAACTTCTCTGTAAATTTTGTAAAAAATGCGGTCACTTCTACCTTCAAAAGTAAAATTGAAACTCTACTTTGCATTATTTGAATCCCACCTCAATTACTGTAGCCTAGTTTGGGCAACCACGACAAAAACAAGTATAACAAAAATTCAAATATTGCAAAAAAATCATGCGACTCATTTCCGGTGTGCATTATTTATCACCAACAGCCGGTATATTTGACTCCTATAATATTATAGCTTTTCAACATATGTATCATTTCCGCATCGTACGCTCCTTTTATTTTTCATCTGTGCCATCAAAAACTTTTTATCGTCTACAGCACTGCTAACACATACAACAAACGTAGTAAACACGCGCAACACTGACACATGGCACATACCCCGCTTTCGTACGAACTGCAAGCTACAATCTCTTCGGCATAACCTTCTTGATATTCTTAACAGATTTAGAGCAGTACAACATGTTTTATTTAAGGAAACCCAGCGATATTTTGTAGACTTCATACTACTTGATGAGAGTTGAATTATTTCTGGTGTTTTTTCCTGTTTCAGTTCTTTTGCCAGTGTCTGTGCTTATATTTTTAGTGGTTGTTTGTTATGTTGGAGTTAAAGCCCGCTCTCTCTCTTTGTATTTCCTCCGCTTATACGTTTACTTATTCGAACAATTATCCGTCACTGCTGCATTGTACTATGTTACGTGCGTCTGCTTGTCCCCTTGTTTCTTTTTCTTTTCTTTTGCTCACAAACAGTGCTCTTTGCTAATTTTTCATTCAGTATCCTTCTTATTATATATAGGTTTTGCGACATCCACTGCAATTTTTATTGTTGTTGTTTATATCCTATACATCTTCACAAAAAACATTGCACTTGTTCCTAATATTTTTTTTATTATATGCAATGTCTTGTATGCCGCGCCACGAATCGCCTGGGCCCTAGTGAGGTTGTTTATACAACTTTTAGCCCAGGAATTCATGTATATTCATCTAGATCTCTTTTGGTGAATACACTGAACTGAACTGAACTGAACTGATATATACAGGGCCGTACCCAGAGGGGGGGGGGGGGTTGGGGGTTCGAACCACTCACGAACCGAAATCTTTTCCAGGCAGTGCGTAAACAATGCTCACAGTTTTTACGGCAAAACTACCCCCTCCCAAAACCAATAACCCCCTCCGAAAACATTTCTGGCTACGGCCGTAATATATATATATATATATATATATATATATATATATATATATATATATATATATATATATATATATAGACAGAGAGAGAGAGATAGAGAGAGAGAGAGAGAGAGAGAGAGGAGGGAAGTACAAAGTGCATACGCTGGAGAGAGTCTCGATTGGTCTGGTTCTTTGTCAACACTTGTGCTCAGTGCCAGTTGGGATGATGCTGAAATGGGCAGGGCCAATGGCGGTGTTTTTCCGCTTCAACAGTGTGAGTTCCTCGACAAATTACAATACCCTCAATCTAATTATCCAGTACTTCCATTGGATTTCATGTAATAATATCAGACCACCACACCAAGTTCTCATTAACTGAAAATTTTAATATGACGACTTTAAATTACACACAGTCGACTTTACATAATTAGTTCTCGGCAGTGTTCTTTTAAATGCAAATATCTCGGCGTTTGATATTTCCTAAAGCTAGAATAAATACGCTTTGAAACAACAGTTTTGATTCAAGAATACAACACCTCGCACCCTAACCAAGATCTCGTGTCGGCTTTTGAAGTCAGACAGTAACGGAACGTTCCAGTTTCGGGCGGGGGAGCTATGGAATGCGGGAAAATTAGAACTGACTTTACAAAACCGACACTGTTTAGCTTGGTGAGAGCGACACGGGAGCGGGGAGAAAAGAAAACATTTTTGCGGCAGGGGCGGCACAAGGTAATCGCATCTGGAGGACCTTCGCAGTTAAATGAGCAAGCGTGGAGTTAGCGAGAGAGAGCCAACTTTACTTTGATACACTTCAAGAGTCCATTCAGTCTATTGCATACATCAACACCCCTCCAAACTACTACGACACGAGCTAATAGAAACTTGGATTGGATAGTTTATACAATCAAGCATAGGTTTGTAACAATTTATATAGCAGCAACGAAATGGAAAGTTAGAATGCTTTCAGATGTTATTAGAAACAACAATAAATAATTAGCAATTTTTGGCACTTTTGTAAACATAATACAGAACAGAGGCATTTGTTTTTTATTTAAAATGTGGAATTTCCAGTAAAGGCAGCTTTTCATATTCTACGATAAATCTAGTTGTAAAGTTAATAGAATTATTTTTAATTTTTTGTTTTTTTGCAACTTATGTCAATAGCCTTAATTACAATGTTTATTACCGCTACTTGAAGGCGCTTATCCTTCGAGCAGCTTTCATGTTTCCTTTTTGTACAGACTTGCAAAACCATTGACACCTTCAGCAGCGCCCTTAACAAAAATGTTTATTGGATTGAAAAATATGGACACCTATTGCGTTCTTCTCAAGTACATGACCAGCGAAGCTGATTGGTATACAAAACGAAAACTCGAAGAGAAATAGATTCACGTCGACGCAGTTCGGCTTAGCCCCGCCGGGATGGAACAGTGGTTGGACAAAAGCGCGGTTCAATCGCTTATCACGAACCGAATGTTGTAGACGAGCGCTAAGGACGATCTTCTAAGTTCAGGTGGTTCTGTTAGCGGCGGCAGGAGGTCTCTTTAGCAGCAGTCGCCGGTGCTCCCGTAAACAATTGGAGGAATTGCGGGCGATGAATGCAGTGATATTTCTCCGCGACCCGACAAACCGACCGTGATCCTCAGTCGCTCGTCCCATGCGCTCCCCGAGGAGGCAGCCACATGGCAGCGACAGGGAATGCGATGTCCTGTTTACAAACAGAATCAATAAAGTAAACACGGCCACAAGGATTTGTATGGGCGAGTTCCTCACATAAAAGTGAAAAAAACGTATTGCGGAAACCCTAGGGTCGTAGTTCTCAACAATGCACTCCGCCGCTCGCCCCTTTCTCTGGTTTTCTTGCTATACATATCACCCTAGAGTTCCTACAAGCGTCCTTTCAACTGCTCTCCTATTGGCTCATCTCTACGACCTCTTTGTGGCGACGGACGGTGTTTTCTGGAGAGCCGGAAACCATACAGCTGATGCTGCCAAATGGGGTAGAACTGCCAGGAACCAGCGAGGCGATAAAGGATTTTCTCCGCGGCGGAACGTAGGTCGTCGTTCATTACATAGCTCTCCGTTCTACGTGCAAAACCGCTCCATGTGGTTAGAGGTTCAGTTTAATGGAATACGAAAGAAAGTGTGCAGGTAATCTTATTTACCTTGCGTTGGAGCTTAACCTGCATGAAACCCAGTGGGTGGATGGGACGGGATAGAAGCGAGAACGGTATATTTAGGGCTAGGTATGAGAAGAGGTATACGAGTGCTCTTGAAACCGGCTGGAAACCGAAATTGGTTGAAATTTGCTGAAACCAACGCGCTTTAAATAGGTCACGCGTGCTACGGTGGTGTCGTGCTGGTTCTGGGAGGCGAATATACGAGAAACGTGAAGCAACCAGGTGAGCTGTGAAGTGATGAGCCACCCACGATGATTTCAGAGAGCGGAGCTTAGCTTTACTCGTTGTTAGGTTATAAATTATATATAGATTAGGTTTTATAGCGGTTGTTAAGCCTATACTCGCTAGCATACGAGCTCTGTACGCCCAAATGGAGGGGCATACACTTGTGAGCTTGAGCTTCCGGTCGGCTGTCACACGAAGCGGAGCACCCGCTGCAACAAGTCAGCTACAGAGTTTTGCGCCATGTGGCCGGAGACGATAGCAAATCCAAAGCCGACACGAGAGGACGAAGGACATCTAGAATGAAATATTCTAGTTCACAATAATACATCTGCACCCTACGGCAGTAACAACCTAACTCCTCTGTTCAGGAGGCGTGCATGCAGCACGGCTCATTTCAGAGATCTCCCGCTGTCTGCGCGGTTGCCGGTAGGCTGGTGCTGAAGTCCTGAGAGTGGCAGGAACTCAACCGTACGTCCACGGAAGTGGGGTGCGTGGTATTCAGTCCTGGGTACTGCTTTTTAAAAAGAACGCCCCAGACCGTCAGACGCACCCGTTATATGCCGTTAACTTGTGAAAAGCTGCAAGTTTTCTTTCGTTTCGGCTTTGGAGGAAATTGAGATGGCATGTAAATGATAAGGGAAATATTCTTTAAGCAAAAGTACAGTAAATGTTTAGTTGGCAAAGGGCAACATGAACGGAAAGACTTTCACTGCTGACAATCAAACACGTGAACGCAAAGCTCCTGTGGAACATATAAACCCTCTACTCAACCATAAAATGGGAAACCTACTTTTTCGCCGAGCAAGCTTGCAAGCCTGTGCTCGATCACAACCTCTTTCCACTTATGCCGTAGGACCGTTTTTATGGAACTAGTTTATTTATTGTGAGCTTTCCCACTGCGTAGATACGTGCCACACTATAGATAGGTAGCAGAGATCTTTGTTCGATCCTAAAATAGTTGGGTTGTTTCGTTTCCCGTCAGGTTCAAACCCGACACTCCCTCTACGCACCCAGGGCAACCTTCTGGTTTGCTCCGAATACATTTATTGTTATTAATTGGTGTGTCCTGCTATCTGCCGACTTTGTTACCATTCTGAAACAATTGACCACTCTTTCGTTGATCGCAAAGATGCTATATCGTTCTGGGGTGAGCGTAATGGACGCTGCAAATGTAGTTTGCATAAACACTTAACATCACGCGATGACTTGTATTTGCTTGCGAAGGTATGCCTTATGACCTGTATTTTTTATGGCTGAACACAATTCATAGAAAACCAGCATTTGAAACGATAAGGAGGTGTTGTCTTCGAAGTTTCATTTAGTCGATTCAAAATTAAGCTACCGGGATATAACCACATTTGACTTTAAATCGGATTGGTGCCCTGTTCTGCATAGGTGTGTATCATTGCCCCTTATTTTGTTCGCCGAAATCCAAATTACCCGATTTTCATCCTGGTACATAAGGTTCCACGATACGTAAATAGTTCTTGTAAATATCTTTCTCAATATACGAATGAAATACCATGGAACCAAAATAAAGCAGAAACATGGGTAACCTTTGGTTTTCAATTATGGATTTTGGCGCGAACGACCTTGGTGTGACACCCAGAAGTAACCAAGTTTTTGGAAGACCCATATTTTCTTGTTACACCAATTCTTTTACTGGCGCATTTCAATGCATTCCTATCGTACATAGGCGTGGTTTGGTATCTTTTCCCTCGGCCTGGGGGCGGGGTGCCGCATATAAACACGTTTACTTAACTTTATACGTTGCACGAAAACTGCCGTATTTGTACCTATGCCCGGGAGCACGTAATGACCAGAGCTCAGATAGCATAGTCGTCCGATAGACTCCTGGACAGAGGAACCACTCCCGCATTAATAGGCTACAATAAGATTTTTCCTCCATCGCCTCCTCCTATCTTGGAACGGAATATTGCGGAAATCTTTTACAACCCAGTGCCATCAACTTGATCGCTTGGAAAACCCGCGTATTCTTTTGAGCAACTCCTAAAAGAGCTCCTCCGTTGTCCTCTAGTTGCTCCTCACTTATTCTACTTTCAAGATGTTCTACATCCTTTTTAAGGAGCAGTAGCAGCAAACTGTGTTTTGCAAACACGTCTTGCCCTATTTCTCTGTGATTTTGTTGCGACTTGGGTATCCAGGGTAGCAACTCCGAAGTTTAAAGAGTTTATTTAATGAAGTGGTTTACACTTTCCGCTTATTACATGCTCCCTTTACCCTTATGTAATTTATTCACAGGGTAAGAACGCTGCGGGTGCTCCGCCTACAAGGGTTGTGTGCCTGAGTCCTTACGCTCTGGGGTCACAAAACACTGTCCCTTATATGGCAGCTGTTTATACGCATGATTACTCATTTAAAATTAGGAAAGTGTAGCAATTTGATCGTAAAGCCCTTTATATATGTTTTATTTCCAGTAACAAACAATTTCCAAAGTAAAGAGTAGTCCGCATTCAAAACTTCCTGACTAGAAAAAAAAATTAGTTACATGAACAAGCTCTATTCCTTAGCAAACTATTTCTGGTGTATTTTTTTTTTTTAGATCAACGCTATCTGTCGTCACTATATTGCTTGAAAAAAACCTTTAAACAATGGGCATACCATTTCTGCGTGTGGATGGTTCGAATTTCACTTGCAGTGCGTCGCTTATCTGTCTTTACACGATTGAGAGGAAAGAATTCTTTCATCTCATATTTGTCCAGGATCCGCAAAATGCGATTATTCCTTCGCTTAAATTGTGCATTCATTGTCAAAAGAAATTGGCGGTAACATCTTCCACTCCGATGGTAACCGTCGAATAAACCTTCGTAAACGCAGGGTCGAAGAAAGGAGTAGTTCGTCGCCGCAATGCATAGAGGAAGAAAAGGTTTTAGGGGGAGCATGAAGTCAGGTGGCCCAACTTTGGCACACCAACCTCCTCTAATGCTGTATTCGCCTCTGCTCGAGCTTTACCCATGCACTGTCTCCTAGGATTTTTATCTTTTCAGGCCTGCGGTAGCATTTAGTGGCTCAGTCTCGCTGCCACTGGACGAGGAGATGATCGGCATTGCCGAAGGTGCCATGCAAGATTGTTCGCCAGCGTTGCGCACCCAGCCTCGTATCGAGGGAGTGCTGCTGCTGTTACTGTTGGAAGCCAGGCGAGACGTAAATCTCATGCGCAGGAAGCCCCCCACGAGTTGCGAGCCAAATTTGACTTCTGACGTTGGATCGCTCAAACAAGGACTTGCTTTGATCGAACGCGTGGCCGTAAACAGTCATAACTTCAGAACGGCCTACGGCTGCATGGTGTTTTCCAGTTTTGCTGTGGCGATTGCGTTTGGCATTAGGCTGGGAGTTATAGCACCATCTAAATTTTACGTCATAGTGCCCTAACGGGAATCCGATCAACTGAGAGGTGGTGCAAAAAACAATGTTTGGTTTAGTTATAGTGCGGATTGGCGTACGTTCGCCTTAGCGGTGCCCTTTCCTGGTGGCGCGTTGTATCCGCTACATTGTCGTGATGACGTTTGTGGTGCGTTGTTCTCTCCTTCAGTACATTGGCAAACAAAGGGTGCAGAACCACCGCTTGGGGGAGCCGAAGGTGGCGGGCGCGGGAAGACCGGATGATTCTCGGCCTCACGTCATGGGTAATACATTGGTTGGTTGTTCGAGGACTGCTCAATCTGTTCGATATTTATAGAAGATAAAGAAACTCCAGGTAATGCCTGGCAGGTACCGTGCTGACTTATGGACTTACTGCAGCCTTGGCAATAAACGGTTGATTAACTATAATATGACCTGAGCACACAATTGAAAACATAAAATTATCAAGATTAAAAGGTTGAAATAGAATTGTGTACTAAATATAAGGCGCGGATATTGTACTCTGTCATCTCCAGATTTTCATGGTGACATACAGCATTTCGACGGCAGCGTGAAATACTGCGGATCCGAAACCTTAATAAAAAAATGTTTTCCGTCTCTGCAATCCATCCTCTGCGCCCGCGCGATCATCCCGCTGCGCATTCGAGGTTGCAGGCAGTGCTGCGCGCTGCTTCCAGACTTCCAGGCACCGACAGGTGCAAGCACGCAGCCATGCACGCAGCGGAGACAATCGGTTGCATGAGTCGCAAAGAACTACCGCTTGGCTGTCATATGACGGCAAAGTTCCCGGGAGATTTTCTGTTACACCGTTTACGACTATGCTTCACGTTGTCACGTGACGCTCCCTCCTAAACTTTTCTTTCCTCCATGACCGCAATGCTGGGATACAGAGCAGAGACTAAGCTAGTAGTTGTTGTAGTAGTATGTATCTTCGCATGACGCGGACGTAGCCTTGTATAACTGCCTGCAATTGCTCCACTTAATCGTCGCCAATACGATATCAGAGACACACAATGTCACCACACCTCACGAAGTCCTGCGGACTGCAAGAGTCCCAGCAGCAGACGAGACATCAGGTGGTCCCTAGAAAAAATAATGTCCTCCGATGTAGCATGGGGCACTCCTTGCGCCTGGTGATCACAGAAAAAGTTATTCCGTTCAAGACTGATGTTGGAGCAGTTCATAGCGTAGTGATCATTGTGACCAATACCCAAGGGGGCACAAAGGGGACGAAACAATGAGTTTATGCAGCCAAGCTGGTGTACGCGCTGAGTCTGTTCTTACTGGGGGGAGCAGGTAGGCTTCGGCTCTCTTCAGGCCTTTCATCACGGCGGGTTGATGTGCTGCTCGCCACAGCTGCCCAAAGTGCTTGCGAAGGGTCTGTTTCTGCATGCGTTGGCAATCTCGCCGCGTTTGCACCGTCCTTGTAATTGATAAGGCGTCCTTGGCTAGGCTGTCAGCATGTTCCCGCTACACCGACGTGAGACAGGATCCACTGGAACTGTAAACTACACCTACATAATTCATGGTGCTATTGTAGGTGGTGATGACAAGTTAAATAGAGGTGTGATAGATTTTCTTGCAACAAATCACTTTTTTATTGTTTCATTCAAGGGTCAAGGGTGGGAGCACAGAATTTTGCTTCAGTAGCTGCACGCAACGAAGAGAAGGCTAAACATCTGTGATGTTGGCAAAATTTACATGGTACCTCCAGGAGGCGAAGGCGAAAAACTCCGTTGAGGATCTCGTCGGCCTTAACAACTGTTACAGCCCGCTTCACCAACCGAAGCCGTCGATCAGGCATAAGCTCGACAAGACGCTCCTGTAGAGCGCAGGAGAGTGGGCAGAGTGTGCGAAAGTCATCCACCACCCATGGGCAACACAGTATAATCCGCCGAACGTAGGAGGCGCACAGAAACTTTTCTGGTGGTTGCGTCACCCCTACGATGAAGCTCGGGGGGGGGGGGGGGGGGTGCAGACTCCCCTCTGCCCCCATGAAGTTGGCGCCTACGAAAGCGGTAGTATTTATTATGTGTTCATGTTGGGCCTGTTTTTCCTCAGTTTTTTTTAGAGACGCTGGCAACCACGAACTCTGATACGGCACTTTGTAAGGTGTAATGGTTTCGCCATTATATACATCTCGACAAATTCACTTTGGGCCAGTACGCGGAATCATGACGCAGGATGGTAGACACAGAGTCTCATATAAAGGAGGAGGAAGCCGCTATGATAGTTACACTTACAGTGACATTTAAGAGATTTTCAATGCCATTGTGCATAAAGTTTTGAAGGTAAGATAGAGTTTTACTCATTAGTGTGAGTACTAGCCGCACATAACATCAAGCTAAAATGCGCACTGTTACGCCTGTTTATTGTACTTTACTCCTAGTGTTTATCCTTTCTTTCAGATTTCTAAATAAGAACAAACTTTTTAAGTGTCGAACTAATGTTAAACAATGTGGTTTGTTATTTTGCCTTTTTTGTTCGTCAAAAATAAATGAACCTTATTATGATGTGTATTACGCAAAATTGTTACGAGATGGCTTACAAAAATATCAATTACATAAAGAACCGCACTTCCACTGCATCTATGACAGCAAGGATTTGTCGAGGACGCCATAAGGAACCGGTGTTATTTCTGAAGACCATTTTGAATACTTATTTCGAGTGCAAACCGGATATCCTGTTTATTTGCAGAATGAAGTATCAGTAACATTAAAACGATTCTCTAGTATACAAGCGCTATGGGGCAAAATGATTTTTCTCATAATAAGCAATGCATTCTAATACTTTAAATGAGGAATACCTCTTCGAACAGTATTTTCTTATTACAATATTGCTATGGCCGGACCTCCGCCATGCTCTCAAACATCCCATATACCTTCCACCCACTTTATGCGGATGATATTGCAGTTTGAACACACAAGGGCTCCCCGGGCCTCCAACAAGGCAATCTACAAGACGACCTGCGCAGTCACGTCATATCTCCACACATGTGGACTTCACTGCGAACCAGCCAAGTCGGCCTTCCAAATACTCCGAAGTAGAACGCGGGGCCGCTCGCTACAACAAACACCAGACCCCGAAATATCAGACCATGGCCACCCCATCCCTACATTACCCACACTACGAATCTTTGGAGTGCAATACCACCACGACAGATCAGGGCAGATTTCCTCCCACGCCTGCAGAAAACCGTCGCTCAACTCACACACCTAATGCAAAGGGTATGCTCGCCGGCACGGCCTCAAAGAGGCAGACACATGTTCCATACTTCAAGGCATGCTCACAAGTCACATCACATACGGAGCACCCTATCTGGCACTGAAACCACAGCAATCAGTAAATTTTGGCATCATCGTACACAAAGCATACAAGTCAGCGCTACGCCTCCAAGTCTACACATAAACAGATCGCTTTCTACAGCTTCGGCTCCACAATACTCTGTCGAAACTGCTTGAAGGCAACACAACCAACCAGCTTCAACGACTTCAAATTTCTGCTACTAGACTACACCTCCTTAACCACCTGGGCCACCCTACGGCTCCGACCCTGGAAACCTTCTGCAGCCTCTTGACACCGGCCCGAGAGGAAATTCGTTTCATTCCAATACCCAAACATATGCACCCCGTCCACAACGTAGGGCACCACCAACATCGCGCACGCCTACTCCAAAAAAAGTACGGCGCCCATCCCAATACCCATTACACTGACACAGCCTAATACCAACATACCCGGTCCATGCCGTAGCCGCAATCTGCCAAACAATGTCATCACAGCCTCTGGCACAATACCGACGCCATCCATTTATTACGGCAAAGGAGGCTGCCATCGCTTCCGAAATCACCAACGCACGTTCATCGGGCATCACAGTAGTGACGGATCGGCCACCGCAACCGCTTGTGCCATGCCCAAGGTTCCAACTTGAAAGCGGAGCATCTGATGGCGGAGTTTTCGGCGATCTGGTATTTTCTATTGTCCAGGATGTTTACTTAATGCTCTGTGCCATGCTGCACACAAAGTGGGAACAAAGATGGTCAAGGTAGAAAGGTAAGAACACTAAAGCTAAAGTATTATCGTTGTGTCATCGAAGTATTCTGTCATCGAAGGTGCCGCAACAAACGTGCCCGTTGCTGCTTTCTCGTGCATCCGCGTCGCGTGCACTACGTATCGTATCTGTGTTGGCTTCGTTCATGTAACATTTACAAGATCAGACCTGTGCTACATAAGAGGTTCTTCCCATGAATGACGATTATCAGGCACAATCAGACAACACAGCCGCAGAAGACGCACCGAGCGCAAGAAAACGCTGTTCAAAGATGCCTCCTAGCTAAAATGTGAACAAGGACAAAAACCCCTTTTCGATACATTTAAATGAGATTACGTTTTCATTGCTGAGTTCGGGAATTAGCGCAATAAATAACCATTTACAACATTCTCACCTCGTGATTTAGGAGGAAACGCGAAAAGACAGGGGTTAGCTTTTTCGTTGACGATTTTGTTGTGTGGGGTCAGCACCATGGTAGTCGCTTTCATTTTAGGCTTTAGAACCTTTCTTGGATGGACCTATCATATCGTATTAACGATTACAAGCTATCCCAAATTTGCAATAAGGAAAGAAAACAGGTTAAAAGACTTTTTAATTTTTTGCACTGCATAGCAATCATCAAGTCATTTTTTTGGCAGGTGTCATTCCATTATTGCAATCCTGATGGTGAACAAGCACGCAAAGCATGGCTAATTTTTATTAAAAGTGACCCCACATTTAACATCAGGACTGCCAGCGTTTGTTCGCTGCCTTTCCCCGAAGATGGTTTCCTGAAGAACACAGCAAAGGGCCGAAGAATACGACTAGAAGGAGCTGTACTTTTTGTCTTCACATTCAGGAAGCCAAAAAACACCAGGAAGCCCGAAAAATTACGTACCGTCCAAGTGGATCAGAAGAGTATTGTCGCACTGCTGCTTCAAAAGTGGTGACACCACCACCACCAAAGACCTTGTAGGCTGAAGAAGATGCTTTAATGAGCCTGTCACCAGGTGATAGGGCGGAAAGCGGATTTTCTGATGATTGGGAGAAAAATACTGATATTCTTCGCCGGCGCCTGGAATTACAGGAAGCGCATGGAAGAAATGCTAAGCTGGAGGAAAGAGTTTCTTTGATGCAAAAGATGTGCACTTACCTGGAAAATGCATCGGCAGAATTCTGTGCCAAAAAATATATAGACCGTGACGAAGATTTCCAGTTCTACAATGGATTGCCTTCCTATGGCGACTTTAAAAAACTGTTTCAGTATTTGAATTCCCATGCTGTGAGCGCAGTCGACGGTAGCACAGCAGTTTCTAGAAGACAGGCTGGTCGCACTGCTGTTTCGTGTACAAAAAACCAGCTTTTTCTCCTTCTGGGATGTCTAAAGCTAGGACGTTTTCAGAGCGATTTTGAACATAGGTTCAACGATCGTCAAAGGACTATGAGCCGCTTCTTTATGAATGGGTAAGCCTAATGCTACACCGTTTGGGGGACACTTCAATGATTCCTTGACGGCATGTCCTATATAAAGGGGTGCCCAAAGAGTTCAAAGAAAAACATTCCCACGCCACAGTCATCATGCATGCAACTGACACGGAGTGTGCCATTCCAGGCTCATATGTGTTGCAGTGGGAGACATATTCTGCTATAAGTCAGCCGACACCTTCAAAGGCCTTGGCGTATCACTGGATGGAACCCTGACATTTGTGTCAGTACTCTTCACAGGCTGTTCCAGACAAAAGAGGTGGTAAAATGCAGCGGGCTTCTTTTCCAGCCCTTCTATAAGATGAACGTCATCGTGGCTGATAAAGGTTTCACCATTAAAGGCTTATTGTCGAGGTGTGGTAGAGGTGTGGTGGTGTGGTGTCGCAGTGATATACAGACATGTTTTTGGGCTTCCCTGCTTATTGATCTTTTTTCTCGTCACGGCATTGTTTAAGCCTCGCCGCTGTACGAGCGACCACAGCTGGATGTTCGTCTTCCTCCCTGGCACACAGCTCTTTGCCGCGCCTGGCCTCCTGGCAGTGTTGCCAACCTGCGAACCCACTTTTCCCTTAGTTCCGATCAACAAATTTCCTACATTGACCTAGGTTTTCGCTGAATTCGGCTATTAGATGTTTCCGCTCAGATATTGCGCTTGTGTTACGCGCTACGACTGCAGTGTTTACTTTTAAGATATAATTATCACTTGGTTTAAATTATTTTTGCAGTAACGGCGATGAAGCTAGAGGAAATGTTGCAGCACAATCTTTAATGCTTTAAACATTTTATTTATCAAACCGCAATGGCAATCGAGGTCATCACATGGGGCGGGACATGTAATAGTGAATAATACATACCAAAATTACCAAGAACGGAAAAGCAATCGCTGGGCACATACACAACGATTCAACATTTAGCGAAACAGTAGTTGTTACAGAACACTGTATATTAGGCATAGATATGAGTAAATTATAAACATAACATAAACATAAACACTGCAGTTTCATGAAAAACAAAAAAATATCCCACTACGGCAGCGTAGACTAACAATAGCGTGCAAGTACATGAGAAAGAAGAATAATAGGAACGAGCACAGACAATGCTCAGTGCATGGGACATTTGAGCGAGCAAGTTTATGAAATTCATCAATCATGTTCTTTTGCAATTTGCACCAGAAATGTTAAAGGTAGGAGTGACAGCTTCGCTCGATGCACGTGTATGACAAATGTCCGCTTCACCGAGAAACTCAAATGCATAGAAAATAAAAAATAATTCATTGTAAACATAACAACGGACACCATTACACGACTAAAGCCATTGGACCACGTCGACTGAAAAAAAAATTTCTGGATGTTGAAAATTTCTCTTATTGTCTAAAGATGACCCAAATTCCCTAGATCAAGGAAAATTTCCCAATAGTTGGCAGCACTGCCTCCTCGCCTTCCTGTCTGACGCGCACTTATCACTGCGGCGGCGGCCTGCGCCCCCTCCTCCGCCAAATAGCGACGCGGGTTCCGCGTACGCCTCTGTTCCCTCCTCGTCTTTCTCTCCCCGGCCGCCTATCTTTCCCCGCCATCAAGCCTTTGCTCCATGCCGGGCGCTCCGCCAGTCGTCGACACAGATTCCGTGCACAGAAACGTTCCCTCCTCGCAGGTCTTCCCGCAGAAGGGTTGCAAGCTGTGCTAGTTTGTATTCCTGGATGAAACCAGCATGAACATAGACAAAGACGAAGGAAATTGAAGGCAAGTTGTATCAATGTGCGTTTGAGAGAGCATGAATTGCCCTTAAATGGCGCCAATCCTCCCATCTTTCTTCACATGGTATTAGTTTCAGCGGATGTAAAACTAATTTTTCTGCCAATGACATTTAAGTTAGGCCCCGTAAGCCAGCGCTCCGCGTAATTAAGGAAGCGTTCCACATAGCAGAGAGAGGAGACAATTGTGTCAGCCAAGCAAGCGTGGGTCTTCATCCCAAAAAAATTGTATATCTGTTGTTGTTGATAAACTTTATTGTCGCACACACACATACACACACACACACAAAGACACCCAAAGTCTGGAGTTCTGAAAGAAAAAAAATATCAATACAGACGGGACGACCTGCCGAACGTGAGCCACCAGAGCTCGCCACCAGGCCGCTCGGTCCGGTCCCTCCGGCGGTGCGAGCCAGCCTTCAAAAGAAGACGAAGGAGGTGAAAGGAATTTAAGGTGAGTTGATAGTAATGGCTGAGAAGCAGAAATATCAAAAAAACATGCGTCGTATTGGGAAATCCAGAACACCTATATCACCGTGCATGTCTGCGATGGCCTTCCAATCGATGTAGTATGTGTGGGGTTGGAAGGCTGTCTGTTTGCGCTTGCCGTATAAGACAAGCATCTGCCCAGGGTAACAGGTGAGAGGGAGACGGTAGAGTCTGCCTTCTTCACCAGCCTATCTACGCCCACTGCAGGGCAAAGGCCTCTCCCATTATTCTCTAATTACCTCGGTCTTGTGCCAACTGTGACCAATTTATCCTCGCAAACTTCTTGATCTCATCTGCCCATCTAATTTTCTGCCGCCCCCTACAGCGCTTGCCTTCTCTAGGGATCCACTCTGTTACCCTTAATGACCAGCGGTTATCTTGCCTTCGCATTACATGCCCTGCCCATGTCCATTTCTTCTTCTTAATTTCTACTAATATGTCTTTAACACCAGTTTGCTCCCTGACCCACTCCGCTCTGTTCTTGTCCCTTAATGTTACACCTATCATTTTCCCCTCCATTTCCCGCTGAGTCGTTCTCAGTTTAAGTTGAAACCTCTTAGTGAGGCTCCAAGTTTCTGCCCCGTAGGTGAGTACCGGTAAGATGCAGCTGTCATACACTTTCTTCTTCAACGACAATGGTAGGCTGCTATTCATTATCTGAGAATGTCTGCCATATGCACCCCACCCCATTCTGATCCTTCTAAATATCTCTGCCTCATGGTTGGGATCTGGGGTCACAACTTGGCCTAAGTATATATATTCTGATATGTATATTCTGATATATATATTCTGAGTCTCCCTATTGCTGATTAACACGTCTAAAGTCGCCGGTCAATGTAGACGGGCTTGTAGCGCCTGCGTGGGTGGGTGGAAAGGGGTTGGCCAAGGCGTCTCCGAGTTTCCCGGTTGGGATGGAGCACGGGAGGGCTGATGCGCCAACTAGTTGCCCGGGACGCCTGCATGACCAAGAACCAAGTCCAGCACCGTTAAGAACCGTTAAGAACCCAGTCCAGCACGTGACTAGAACCAGTGCGTTTGGCCAGATGAGTGTGGAGTGTACGCATCATATTGATGGAAATCAACTGCTCCTGGAACAAGCGGAAAGCATCTGACTGTCGCTGAGAATCACGTGGTTAACGGGAGTGTCTAAGGATAAGATGGCGTCAGTGATTGCTTGCGCCTCGAGAGACAGGACGGACGGAACGCCCGAGTATCTTTCAAACAAGGCCGGGTGGGCTGGACGAACAACTACTGTGACCCCCGCGTGCGTCTTTTGTGGAGAAGGAGGCATCTGTGTACGTAACTGTTGCTAGATCACCGTAGCGGTAACAATGAGTGCATATTCGAGCTCGACAACGTCCTGGATGTGAGGTTTCGTATACGTTGATTGGAATGGTAAGAACTGTTTCGCGAGGGAGAGGATGCCAAGAGGGGGTATGTCGGTGTAATATCGGGTAAGGACGATACCTCGTTATGAAGTGAGGATATAAGATGACGACTATGCCAAGTAAGCTCGAGACGAGTGTGTTAGGCCGCCAGATGAAGGTCAACCTCATCTGGCAGTGACGCGAATGCCTGAGCAGCCTCCAATCTAGCGCAGGGGGCGTATCTAGGTGCCCCTGGAGCCAGACGGGTGGCAGGCCTGAGGAGCCTCCAAGCTGGGATCGCTGCGATGACGTTAATTTCACGTTTGGCAGGGCGTAAAGAAGGCGAGTATATATTAGAAAGTTCACAAGTCGCGTAATATCGTGTTCTCGTAGGCCTTGGTGACGTCGCGTCAGCCGGCAGATTATGTGAGTGAGCTGCGAAATTTGAACCTTACATCGATTGAGCCACTGTGAGGCCTTCCCATTATCCTGCAGGTCAAAGGCGAGGACGCGGAGCCAGGCCTTATGTGGAAGAGGGTGACATCAATCGTGAGTTCTATTTGAGAACGTTGGTCGCTAGCTTTAGCTCACAAACTCTCTTCAGCGACCACGAGGTACTCAGATTTCTGCGGAGATAGTGCAAGACCTACGCTCGACCCCAAAGAGTGGACAGCATCAAAGCCAGCCTGAAGTGTGTCGTGCACTTCAGCTGGGCTGCCTGAAAAACACCACAGGGTTATATCGTCAGTGTACAGTTTAACGAAGAGATTAGGAATGTAATGAAACAGACGAGGCAGGGGGCGAAGTGCTAAATTGAAAAGAGTAGGGGAAAGGACAGATCCCTGAAGAACGCCGCTGGTAGGAGTACAGGGGATTTGCCGGTAGGCCTCTAATACCAGACAGTGAAGTCGTGTGGTCAGAAAATTGTGAATGTAGTTGTACAGCCGGGAGCTATGCGTAAGCATCCGGATTTTCTCAAGAATGGCAGAGTAAGAAACTGAATCAAACGCCTTTTGAAAGTCTACGCTCCCGATTGCTCTACGTTGGGCTGCAATCGGAAATGCGTACACCACTTGTTGAATTCGCAGCATTGCATCCTATTTTGACCTGTGAGCGCGGAACCCAGTCATAGTCTAGTCAAAGAATTGGCCATGTTCAAGAAGCCAGGTGAGACGATGCAGGACCATACGTTCCATCAGTTTTCCAAGACGGGACGTAAGTGAAATTGTGCGTAGATTGTTCAAAGCAAGTGATTTTCCTGGTTTGGGAATGGGGCGGTTGTTAGCAGTTTCCCACACAGGAGGGATATAGCCTGTTCGCCATGCTTCATTGATGAAATGTAGAAGAATTTCTATAGCGGAGTCCGGAAAGTTCTTAAGTAAGAATATGTAATCATATCCGGTCCTAGTGTTGTGTGTCGTTTGCAATTGGTCAATGCTGCGCGCAGTTCGGCAATCGCAAATTCTGCGTCAAAAGGTTCTTAAGTGGGACAAGTCACAGGAGAAGAGGGAGGAGGCAAAGAAGGAAAAGGAAAGAAAGACACTTGGAGTTTGCCAGCCAAATCAGCCAAGGTAAGACCTGTCTGCAACCGCAACAATGTGATGTGCATGGATCGTCGTGCCTGTCCGGACATAGACAGGATAAGTTCCCAAATTCGAGTTGTATGCAGAGTTTCACTCAGAGAGTCGCAGAAAGACAGCCAGTTGGATCTTTAAAGAGTACGCGCATATTCTAGAGCCTCTGTTATGAGGGCATTGATGCGTGCTTTGAGGGAGCGATTGAAGCTCATTATTCCACTTCCATCGGCGCATAAGCGCATGACGCTGATCCTAGAGGCGTATTAGATGTGCATCCACTCCCGGACGTGTGTCGGAGATAGAAATAGGCTTGGTGTTTTGTCGAGAGGCGTCAAGAATTGCCGAATTCCAGGTACTTAAATCAGATATCGCAGCCGTGTCGATTGACTCCCGGAAACCACTCATTAGTAAGGCGAGCACTACGCGGTGACGGAATGGAAGCACCATTCAAGGGTACAGTTGTGTGAATAATATGATGATCACTGCCGAGAGAATTATCTTGGACCTCCCATATAGCTGAAGGTAAGCATATCGCCCAAGTGAGATCGGGAACCGTATCTCTTTGGCAACTATTGCCTTGTCGTGTGGTACCCGTTAGGTCAGTAAGCAGAGAGAATAGGAGTTGCTGAGTTACCCGACTTAACAGTTGACCTGATGGTGAGCTGTAGGTGTAAAGCCATTTGGGATGTTGGGCGTTAAAATCCCCAGCCCAAACAACGACATGATCATGGTAGGAGCGGAGGAACTTACCTACCCACCCCAAAGCGGGTCTCGCCTTAGGAAGCAAATATGAATTCATAACATCTAGTGGTGCAGAGCATCCAGGAAATTCAGTGAGAGTAAGGACCGATTCCGACTTCATCGAGTTGTATGCGGAAATATCTACGCAGTGAGTTGGTTATGTGCGGAGAACATATTTCACAACACAGGTACGGAGATTGGGATCGCGGCGAGTCGGTATACTTGGCTGTATGAATGAATCGTACCCTGCAATGTTGCATACACCGTGGGTTTCCTGAAGGAGTATGATAGATGGAGGGAGTGGGAGGGATTGAAAGTAAAACCTAAAAGCGGAGATTTTACGCCAGAGTCCGCGACAGTTCTATTGCACTATCAGTTGCGGAGCCGTGTCCCGTTAACAGTATTTTTCAGAGTTCGTAGATTGATCGAAGGTCACGTACCCAGTTCCTGATTGTCTTACGAGCACCAGGTGGGAGTAAATGCGGGGCGGCAGGTCCAAGGCCGCGTTGCTAAGCGCGGGACGCGACAAGCCGATGAAGGAGTTTATGTTGACGCCGGAAATGTTGCTCTTGTGCTTGGTAGTGCATTTATTGTGCTTGAAATGGCGGTAGAAAGAGTTTATCAAGCAGCTGTGCCAGGCCCGTTGGTTGCATGGTTGCCGTAGCGAAATCCTCCTTTGCAGGTGGTCCCCGGTAGGCTGTTCCCGCCGTGCAGCGCGGAGTCGCTTGAGGAGGGCGGTATGCCGCGCTTCCGTTTCTTCAAGTCGTCGTCGAAGGTACTCTGCTTCTTGCGCGAGCTTTTCCAACTCGGCTTGAATAGTGGCTTCTATTTGCAGGATGCCCTTCAGCTGAGGTTGCTCTGTTGCGGCACTACTTGTTGCCTTTGGAGTCTCTTCGAGCTGGCTGGGTGTTGTAATCTTATCTGTGTGGCCCTTGACTGTTGGCAGTTTCAGTGGAGCTGCCTTATCACCGTGGCTTTTTAAGGTGCATTGCTTTGCTCACGCGCAGTGTTTTTTATTTTGTGTTAACTGTTTATATTCACCCTTCCTGGCATTAAACTTGAGTTTTTAGACCAACGGTTGTCCTTGTGTACCACTTCCTTTGTCTTTATTCAAGTTCGCTGTGGCTTCATGCTAGAGTAAGCCTATCTCTCCACTTCCGCCTATATTTCCCCTGGCATCGGGCCGCTGCTGCGTGGTGAGCGCATAGGGAAAAGGGTGAGGTTTCACCTCTCTATCTGAAAACTGGTCACCCTGGTTACTGAAAACTGCTCCAAACTGGTCTCCCCACGAAGACTGCCTGAGGAAGCGTACCGTGGCTTTCACTGGAAAAAGACAATGCAGCCCATGTTTTGTAGTGTGTTATCGCATTGACAGAATAATATCTCACTTCGTTAAACAAGTTGTCATATCGCAATGATTTGTTGGTTTATATGCTTCTTTAGGAAAGTTAACATTCCTGTTTAAAATTATACCCCCAGGCCAATGTGCGTCGCCTTTTTCACATTCTCATAGCTTTTGCTAAGATCACAACATTTAGCGCGCCGAAATATGTGCTGCAAAATACACCAGAACGTAATGCATTTTCTAATAGATAACTTTGTTGTGAGAACTTGGAATAGCTGTGCATACAAAATACTTTCATAAGGACGGCAGACAGGAAAACTATGAGAAAATGCACACATTTCATGGTCTTACCATGCAATGTGGTTAGACAAACTTGTTGACCTCGTGATGTTGCCGGGGGCCCGTTCCGTCTGCGGCTGTTTTCTTGACAAGACTGAGCTAAACCTGGACGTTCTTAGCCTGTTAACCAGAGCAGCCTGCCACGTGGGCCTCTAGGCTAGTTGCCTGGTGTTTATCTCCGGCATGCTCGCATCCTCGGAGAAGAGCTAGAGATCCTTGGTAGATAACAAGACAGAAATTAGGCCTTCATATATCAAATACGACTGCACAACCTGCGATCTGTCAACATTTTAGGTAAGCCATTTAGAATCCCGCAAATGTAGGCTCCATACGTGCAGGACCTCATTCATGTGTACCCGCCGCGGTTGATCAGTGGTAACGCGTTGTGGTACAGAGCACGAGGTGGCGAGCTGGATTCCCAGACGCGGCGGCCGCTAGTCTGATGGAGGCGAAAAGCGAAAACGCCTGTGTGTACGAGATTTTGCCGCACATCAAGGATCCCCAGGTGGTCAAAATTATTCCCTGAGCCCTCCACTACGGCGCGCCTCATCGCTTGCATTGCGTCTGCGTGTTACACTTTACAATTAATCATCCATTTGTGATGCTTCTGAGGGTCACTAGCACGGCTCGAAGAGAAGAAACTCACATGGTGGCAGAAGCTCACACCGCACCGCCTGCACAGCTTCTCCCCATGTACCCGCCGCGGTGGCTCAGTGGCTAAGGCGTTGCGCTGCTGAGCATGAGGTCGCGGGTTCAATTCCCGGCCGCGGCGGCCACTTTTCTGATGGAGTCGAAAAGCAAAAACGCCCGTGTGTACGAGATTTCGGCGCACTTTAAAGATCCCCAGGTGGCCAAAATTAATCCGGAGCCCTCCACTACGGCGCGCCTCATCGCCTGCGTTGCGTCGGCGCGTTAAACCCTACAATCAATCAATCAAGGTTCTCCCCATGCCTCCAAGCATTCAGACTCGGATGGTAACTCTGGAATCTGGGGATTCTTTACCAACTCTTCAAAATGACCACCCACACGGCGAATCAACCAACCTTGCAGGTGCTGCTTCGCCCAGGATATCTGCCCAACAATTATTTTTTTTATTACAGACCCTCACAACACCTCATGGCTGCTTCACACTCTTGCTCCTCCGAGTGTCATGGCGCCCAAATTATTGAGCGGTACACTGTAGAGCTGTCGATGAGGAACTTTCACCCACTCTTCGCCAGTGGACATTCATCATGGCTTCTGGTGTCATTCTTTTTCGAGGGTGTCGCCACTGTTGAGATAGTCGCGTTGGAGCAAGCTCGTCGGGTGGCTCCCTGTAGTTCATCTCTTCCAGAACTACAACTGTCATTAAGAATGCCATCAGGTGGTTACAATAACCTAATGCCACATCCGGGCAACGGCACTTAGCTTGCCCCACTTGGCAGGTCATTGTGAAGGTTAAGTTCACATGTACATTCTTTCATCACCAGCTCCGGTAACGGGCACAACGCCAAGCAAAAGCAGGACCAGAGCCGCTCAAACTAAACAACAAACCCATGAAATTAAATACAGATACAAAAGCATTACCCGTTTAAAACTACATAAGTGCTTAAAATTGAGAGTTGAAAGGAGAGCGGCACTTAGAGGTTCTCATTTTGACTACAGTGTGACATGGCCAGCAATGCAAACCCTTGGGAATAAACAGCACAGCTTGTGCTCGACTCATTTCTGACGATTATAACACTGAAATCATGATGGTATATGCATGCAAGTAGAGCACCATACTGAAACCCCAGTAGCAGCTCTTCCTGACAACAGTGCCCTTAGACATTCAGTAATTAGTTTACACGTTCACAAGTGTGACACAAATGTTAACAGAGGTGTCACACAGACAAACTAAATGAAATGAACGCCCCAAGTGATGGTGATGAAAAGAAGACATCCTGTAATGTCCCTGGCACTAACTGTGCGCCTGGGCATGAGATGTACAGATGTATGATTTCGTGCGACAGAGTCCGCACGCAGTCCGTCACGTTATTTGTATGAAAAATCATTTCAATTCATCGCAACCTGGGCTCGATCGTTTGTACTCTGCGCCTAGCTCTTTCATTTAATATCACGGCAAGAATTGCTTCGTCTTTTCTTTGAAAAATGATCTGCCATGGCAAATTGACTCTTCACAGGGGTGCATCAATGCAGTGGTATTTTTATCCTTGGAAAATAGACAAGTTCGTTTGTCGTTCTTGTTTTTGCGAACGACCCAATATTGCTCTTTAAAGAACAAGCGCAAAGTTGAATCGGGAAAGAGCGAGCACTTATCGATTTTGTTCGCATCTACACGGGATGTGTAGCGCACTGTTTCTAGTAAAACATGATACCCCCGCGCTACTTGAACGCAAAAGCCATCACCCAAATATTTATTGCAATATTATAAGAAACGCCCAAAAAGTGAAACGAAACGTGCGTGTAGCGGCTACCCGGGCGACTGATTTTTCAAAAGTCGGATGAGCAAGGTGCGCCGTTGAGGGCTCGAAAAGGTTTAGGCCAGTCGATGTAATTCATTACAGCCATTTAGGAAGTTTAGGAAAAGCATTTGCCAATAACAACGAACCAAGCGCACTTACCCGTCGCCACGCTTCGTCTTTGTGGTCGGTAGGAAAACTTACGATTCCGTGGCAAACTTGTAGCTGTGCTCCTGGTGCCGCTGCGATGGCGTTTTGGACGCATAATATGTCTCCGCGAAGCTTTTTTTGTACGGGGGCAACATGGGCAAGTCCGCAGATGACTCATCAGTCATTACGTGCGATCAAACACCACGACACCAGCAGCACGTTAGTAAGACGCAAAGAAACGCATGTGTAGTACACGTACCGGCTACCGCGGCTATCCTTCAACATTGCGTCGAACGGACGGTTCGCTTCGGCTCTGTCAGATAACGGCACTTTTGCATAAGGTCTATTGCGCTTCTCGGCACGTGCTTTTTTCGAATGTTGATAAAAGGCTAGTTGCACGACAATGGGCGGAGCAGCAATAGCGCTGAAAGATCAGTAAACAAGGCTTTGAGGGTGTTCAATAAAGAGACAACCTGGCTCACGTGCTTCCATTTTCATCGTGGAAGAACGGAGCCGAAACAGTTGAACGGTTTAAAAGCTGGTGCGGTGGCGATGTATTGTGAAAGAGCGATTTGGTACGATTATAAGCCACCCATGAATTTTACAAGCATATAAAGAGCCGATGTGAGTGCCCCGGTGCTCTACGACCCGTTTGCTGCATTCGACGTACAAGCTTTAGAACGATTGATTTGATTTGATTGATTGTAGGGTTTAACGCGCCGACGCAACGCAGGCGATGAGGCGCGCCGTAGTCAAGGGCTCCGGATTAATTTTGACCACCTGGGGATCTTTAACGTGCGCCGAAATCTCGTACACACGGGAGCTTTAGAACGAGATTATACCGAAAGCGCAAAAGGCAAGGCGAAGCCCAAAGTTCATAAAGGGGTCGATGATTTTACTCTGTTAGTGTTGACGTATACACGACACTGCCGTGTATATTCACGCTCCCACCAAATTGGTAAAAAGACGCACAATGAGTTTTTGTCGCACCTTAGGACTAAAGTAGTTTTAAAATGTTTATGGTTTTTAGTCATTTGTGTTTCAGGTTTAA
Source organism: Haemaphysalis longicornis (assembly GCF_048455015.1). Lineage (NCBI taxonomy): Eukaryota > Metazoa > Arthropoda > Arachnida > Ixodida > Ixodidae > Haemaphysalis > Haemaphysalis longicornis. The sequence goes on along the minus strand of NW_027526233.1, from coordinate 96,691,103 downwards.
GCGTGGAATTAATTTCTTCCCTAACAGAACGCCTAAAGAGTTGTGTTTCTTCGTGACAACAATCGAGATACCGTTGAGTTTAATACCTGGGGTATTCGGACGACAATTCCTTTGGAGAATAAAACTGAAGTACCTTTTTTTCCTAATTGCGTCCTTTTTATTTGCCGAACCGGCAAATTCGTTATCACCAAGCTCCACTTGGAATTCTGAAATCGACAGGTTACATGAATTAAAAGGTCGTTCAACCTCATCCACGTAAATTGAGAAAGAAACTCATGTTGGCAGCTTAGAAGTGCAATGATAATCCCTCAGCTCATTTATCAAAAACCGAGATGAACTAGTGTTTCACTTACTGTTATTGCGTAAAAGCTACTTTTCACAAGATATTTTACGTTGCATGAATGTGTTTCTTCATTGTGTACAATTTGATATAGTCACGGTGTAGGAAGGAGAGGTGACTGATCGCCTCGGAGGCGCAGCAGAGTAGCTCCATGGAGAACTTGTTCGGGTTCCCCTTCTTTCTACCAGAGGGCGCTGGGAGTATCGGGGCCATGCGAGCCGCGGACGGTGCGTGCTAGGTATCTATAGTGGTAGGACGGCTCCGGTCTTTTCGGTACAGGACGTTTCGGTACGGGGCGTTTTGTTACGGTCGTTTCGGTGCACGGACTTTTCGGGACACGGTCGTTTCGGGACACGGGCGTTTCGGGACACGGACCTTTCGGGATACGGGTGTTTCGGTACAAAGACGAATTTCGGCAAGCGCTTAGGCGGAGCGCGTTGTTTACGGGGTGGTTGCAAGCACGCAATTCGTACCTATTTATTACAGATGTTCTTGTTCGCGATTCTGCGTTATTTTAGGCAAGGCGATGGTTTTGTAGCCTTGCTAGAAAAAAAAAACATTGTTTATGTATTAAATATTGGCTGAGATATTTGTAGCACTTAACATAATTGTTCATTATTTTGTTTTTTAGTGACTTATCACCATTATCTTATGTAACAAATCAGTGTACAGTATCATTGTGTTTTTCACTCGTTTTTGACGACTTCTTATCCCCTGTTTTTTCTTCCAAAATCAGTGAGATCATAAACTTTTTTTATCACTTTGCGGAGTCCCTGCGATAACGGCTGCGTAAATGTGTGCCACCGCACGGGGAAAGGAACCTGTGATTTTATAAAGTAATGACGAAGACGTTGCAATTTCTAGGTATTCTGTGTTTGTGAGCGTTGCTTTCTTCTGATAACGCAAGTATACTTATGCATTATTAGCAATGCATTATGGAAGGCACGTATTGTATCTTGCTGCACGCTTCCGTCCCGATTTATTCGTATAGTTAGCAAAGACTGCGGCGGATTTATTGTGTTTATGAATCAAAAGTTGGAAAATTTGGAAGCGCCCCAGAGTTTGGTGTTTGATGGGCACAAGCGTCCTAAATAGAGTTTGCTGTTTGATATATGGTGTGTGATTTCCTCAATATTTCTTGTTGGGGACATTTTTGTGTAAAACAGTGCAATAGACATGTATATGTTCGAAAAAGCTTATTAAGCTTGTAAAAACACGTTGCAAAAAGTAACGCAAAACTAAAATAAATATTTGATTCATGTGTGCCCGAGTTCAGCGAAATTCAAATTGCCTTCGTATGCCGTAGTCACCGTGACCGTAGTGGATAGCACTGGTGCACCGCAACATTTTTTTGCCCAAACTGCTGTTTAAATTACTCGCAGAGGTGGCTGCGTCTTCGCAAAGAAGTGTTGAAGCTACGGTCGCTGTCGCGCCCCAAATAGCGTGCATGCGCTTCGGCCTTAAAATTCACATACTAACCCGAGACGTCCCTAGGAACCTCTGTTCTTTCGAAAGGGTATTTTCGTTTGAAGCGACCATAAATTCATGCCACTGAAATCCAAGCGCGCGTTCTATACGGCGCAGTCGGCGCAGTACGAGGCGCGTTTCCATGCCCGTGGCTACCGAAAACCCGCAGTGCATGGCCCTCGTTCGAGTAGCGCCACCTACGAGCGCATACGTCCGCGCCGAACCAAGTTTCGCCGCGCTCGCCTGCCGCGTTGAGTCACCTCTCCTTCCTACACCGTGGATATAGTGTTATGTGGCGGCAGGAGAGATAAGCTGAGCCATGGTAAAGAATGATGATGGTTTATTCCCATTATGTACAATGGCTGACATGACAGCGTCAGCGCCAGCTACGTGCTGTGCACGTCGTCGTCCACTCTCTCTGGTAATTGATTGATTGATTGTGGGGTTTAACGCGCCGACGCAACGAAGGCGATGAGGCGCGCCGTAGTAGAGGGCTCCGGATTAATTTTGACCACCTGGGGATCTTTAACGTGCGCCGAAATCTCGTACACACGGGCGTTTTTGCTTTTCGCCTCCATCAGAAAAGCGGCCGCCGCGGCAGGGAATCGAACCGCGACCTCGTGCTCAGCAGCGTAACGCCTTAGCCACTGAGCCACAGCGGCGGGTCTCTCTCTGGTAAGCGCTTTGGCCGTTGTTCTGTGGCAATGTCCTAAAGCACCGGTTCCTGTCGCCGCAAGGTGATGATTGTGATGTGGATGAGTAACTCGGTGAAAATATACGAGGTAGAGTCGTTTCCGTCACAGATAAATAGGAACAGATAAATAGGAACATGTCCTTGGTGATGGCTGGCGCTGCAATAGTGATGTCCTCAGTCGCACCTAATCGTCCAAGGCTGTCGCAGCCACGTCGGACAAAATGGCTGGAGACAGATGGGGACACACAAATGGCTGGGGTCACGGTTGGTAATTGCAGGTCCTCATCGGCGTTTCGTGGGCTGGGGCACGACGTGGGGGACACGGACGTGCTCGTCGAGCTGTGGTCGCGGTATTGCTGGGGCTGCTCGACACGGCTCTTGTGCTCACCATGATTCCGCCAAGACCGGGGGCCGGGACGGTGCGATGCTGAAACCATGATGCGGATGTACCCGCACGCTCCACAAAATTGTTACGTTGCGGCATGAGAGATAAGGCGAACCGAGGTAAAGAATGATAGCGGTTTTTCACAATATGTACAAGGCTGACATGACAGCGGTCGCGCCAGGTACTTCTTCGTCGTCACCTGTTTTAGATCATATCCCTGTGGGGCATTGTCCTGTGACAATATGTCCGAAGTGTTATGCAAGCCCATTATCCTGGTCCTCAAGTGTGTCCCCCGTTGTGCTAGCCACAGCCAGGCTCTGTGTTGGTTGTACGTATGAATGCATTGGTGAAAACCGAACGCCGGCTATTTCTTTCTGAGTGAAGGCGCAGACGCTTTCTACGAGCTTTTGCCCTTGAGCTTAGCTGACGAAAGGTATCGGCAAAGGAAACCTCAAGCTTTGTTCTGCGATCCTCGTGCCCGACATCAGTGCTCATTCTACGTGGGCCTTTTTATTTCGTGTTCTGCAACCGAGTCTTTGGAGTGGAGTTCTCGGGGGCACGGAGGATATGCACCGTAATGAGGTGTGCCGTCTACTCGCTACATAGGTGCTTATATGTGTGCAAAGATGTTTCTGTGAATGTATGTCAGATCGCTGTAGCTTCTTTGAACTCTTATCAGCAGTGGCCATTTTCTTTACTTTACAACAACGGTGCCTTTTTGCAAAGTAGGGAGTGAGTGAGTGCGTGAAATACTTTATTAAGGACGACAGGCCATGAGGCCCTGTGGGGAAGTGAGGATGGCGGAGGGGGAGCAGAAAGGGAGAGGTGACAATTCATCACAATTCACACAGTGTACACACTTCTAGTTTGAAGGTCCTATTCACAAGATACATTTCACTCTGTCAGTGGCACCAAAATGCACAGTTTGCACTCTTGACATTGGTCGTGGATGGGAATGGCCAGTCCGGGAAAGTCTGTCAGACCGCTATACCAGCTTGTACAGACCGTTTTCAAGCGCGTACTGGGTAATTATTTCTAGAGTATCGGGGTCTTCACGGACACGACTAACGTGCTCCAGTTCAGTCGTGGGTGCAGGACCCACAGTTAGCAGTTGACGGCGGTTACGGGCGAATATAGGACAGACCCAAAATAAGTGGAATATATTTGGTATGGCATTACTATTGCAGTGGGGGCATCGGTGCAGTTGAGAGCCTGCCGAAGCTGACCACTTATGTAAAATGTGTGGTGTGTACGCTGCATTTGCATAGTTTATTGGCAAATACCTCGCCCGAACGTGAAAAGGGCTTGAGAGGCGCAAGGATGCCAACCGGAGTTTCAGCTTGCAAACGCTTACTGCTTCCTTTTTTGAGGAGACGTAGCCGGAGTTGCCAATCTGCTTAGAGAGAGGGGACGGGCCTGGCGGGCACCGTGGGAGGTGATAGTAGCCTCTCCCTGGCTGCGTCGTGAGCCATGCGGTTGCCTTGTCCGCCGGAAGTATGTCCCGGAGTCCAAAGAATGCGAATTTTGAATCCTTCAATTTGTAGGTCTTGTATCATGCTCAGGATATTTGTCGCCGTGATGTTTCGGAAAAATGGACGGTTCAATTCTCGGACAGCAACATAAGAATCCTTGATAATGCAAAATTTCTTCGCGCTAAGATGGGCGGAATGATCATAAATTTGCCGGGTGGCTGCCAGAATTCCCAGAAGTTCTACTTCTTCTACAAGGCCGTATGTGTTCGAAATTTGCTGGGATCCATTCAATTCTAGCAGGTCTGTAGATGTCCAGGCAATGGCCGCCATCGTCCCACTCAAAGACGCGTCGGTGTAAATGTCAATTTCGTCGCCTGCCTTGTCATCTGCGAGCGCGTGAACGTATTGTTCGCGGACTATTCGGTTATGGCGCCGGATCGAGCGTCGACGTGGAATACCGATGGAGGGGCGTTCCCACGGAGGAATTGCTGGCGGCAAATCCGTGCTGTCAGAGTCGCTGTTTAGGCGGTCCCATTTCTGAAGTCTTTTTCCCTGTGGCGAATGGTCCAGATGATATTGGAAACGTAGTTTGGTCTCTTCAATGAGATTAGTGAGAGGCGGAAGAGGAACTGCTTCGTGGAGAGTATCTACCCGGGTGAATGAGGGGAGGCCACTAATCACCCGGAGAAGGTGCCGATTCATCTTGTGAAGAGCATTAACATGTGACCGTCGTAGCTCATAGACCGGGAAGCCGTAAGTGAAACGTCCATGTGCCACGGCACGCGCGAGCATGGTACAAGCTGCTTGGTGCGCCCCTCCATATTTATTAGATATCCGTGTAACGAGGTGTAAGATGGAACACCAGGATTTCTTAAGTGATGCTTCCACTGTTTTGGGCTATTACAGCTGCTGACTGGAACACCCAGCAGTCGAATTGTTCCGTTGCAAGATTCAAGGTGTATCCCCCACTTGAAGGGAGATAATCTGTTCCTTACTTGTACGACGTTTACCATCGACGCTGAGCAGTGCTGTCTTTGTCGGGGACAACTGTAGCTGAAATTGGGACAGCGTATGTTCCAAGCTCAGGACTGCTGCTTGCAACTCTGTTTGAATAGCTTCTTTGGTGTCATAATCGGTGGCTTCTGTCCATACCACAATGTCGTCCGCATAAAGAGCGAACCGGGCGGCAGTGTCCTGTTCAAGAGTTCGAGCAACGCGGTTTAAGGCCAGATTGAAGAGGAGAGGAGCCAGAATGGACCCTTGTGGGACTCCTCTGTCCAGGTAGAAAGTAGTGGGCTGGTGGGTTCGAGGGTTAAGACGGATAGGTCGATGTTGAAGAAAGCTGCGTATCCAGGCCTGAGCTTTTTGGCTGGGGCAGGCGAGGGCAAGTTCCTGAAGGGTTCCTGATTGGCTTACATTATCACAGGCCTTGTGCATGTGTAAAGCGAGTACGTAGTCCGGCAAGGCCTTGCGCGAGGTCCGATTAATTACCCGCCGCAGCAGCCACAAATAATCGTGGGTAGCATGGTGGGGGCGGAAGCCCGTAAGAGCAGGATGAAACCAATCTGTGCGTTCCAGATGGTGTACGAGCCGATTGTTAAGCATACGTTCGATAAGCTTACATATTACAGGGGTAAGAGCGATGGGGCGAAGACTCTGAGGATGACGAGGATCTTTGCCGGGTTTGGGTATTGGATGAATAACTGTTACCTTCAGGGAGTCAGGTATCTCGCCTGAGTCCCAGGAGTGGTTGGCCAGATTTAGTAGAGCATCGAGGCCGTGCGGGGGAAGGTTCCGAAGATCTCGCAATTTAACTTGGTCATGACCAGGAGAAGACTTGGGCTTGCCTTGAGAAATGGCTACTTGCAGTTCACCCAGGGTGAAAGGGGAGTCGAGTTCAGACATGGGGTGATCAATGTGGAAGATCGGTAGAGGAGGGAGGGTTGAGGGGTCGGTAACGGCGTGAGGAAACAACGCGTGAATGATGGTATCTTCCACTTGTTTGTAGCCCATTTGAAGACGCATATCATCCGGGATCGGGAGACGCACCTTCGCACGGCTGTTCATGCTGCGGAAGACACCCCAAAGACGAGAGAGACCAGGTTCATGTCCAAGATCTTCACAGAAACTCTGTCAATTCTCATTTTGTAATGTGACCTGATACTCGCGAATAATTCGATAATGACGTTTCAGCTGCATCAGGTGATGATGTCGTTTACCTTGTGTACGGTATCGTTTGGTTAACCGTCCTGCTTTGCGAAGAAGTTGGAACATGTGGGAATCAGGACAGTCCACATCTGCCGTACTGGTGACTTCTTCATATGCGAGCGACTGTGCTTGTGTTATGGAGGCGATGAATTCCTCGAGCGTAGGTTGAGAAGAGATTGCGAACTGCGAGCGATATGACGTCCAGTTTATCTGACGATAGGCACGTGTAGGGCGTAACTTTTTGCTGTTAATTTGGAGCATGATTCGGTACCCCAGGTGCTGTTGAACGTGTTCCAGCTCTTCACCGTCCTAGGAGTAGCTAGAGTGAGGTCCGGTGTAGTATCTCTTTGAGCGTAATAAAGGCCAATGCGGGTAGGGACGCCATATTCGTTTATTAGTTGAAGGGGGATATACTCAAGAGTTTGCTCTAGAAGCCGTCCTCGACAGTTTGTGGTGAAGTAGCCCCAAAGAGTGTTGCGAGCGTTAAAGTCTCCCCCGATAATGATGGGACCGGTAAAACGTAGTGAAAAAAGATGAGATCCAGTCATAATATGTTGAGGGAATGGAACTCGAACTTGGCTTGTAGTAAACCGACACGAGAAGCATCGGTTTGCCTCCTGGTGGTGTAACAAGGACAATAACCACTTCTCTGTCGCCATTGCATGCTTGTTCTCAATGGTGCTGGACAGCGTGGCAGGATTTCTGAACAAGTACCACAGCTAAACCTGGAGTCGGGCCATGTGGGGAGTGAGCTTCGCTTGGAATAGTAGGATCTGAAAAGGTAGTATAATCTAAAATTTTGCAAGGACCACGCGTTTCCTGAAGCAGTAATGCCATCGGACGGAGCGTTTTCACTTGGGACTTCAGTAGCGGGCCGGTTTGAGAGGAACTACGGCAATTCCATTGTAGTATGCTTCTATTAGGATAAAGGGGTGAGGGGAACATTGGACTTCTAATGTATTTTCTTTCGTTTCGTTTCGCTGGGAGGGGGCGTTGAGGGCTCTTGAGTTCCGAGCGTAGGGCACCTATGGCTTCCAATAAGAGGGTTAGGGTGTAGAACTTTTATGAATTTACACCATAAATACTCAAAATATAATACAGACTACAACCAAGAATGTGGAATAAGCCTTCCTTGGCAAGCTAAATTGAAAGAAACCTTTATTAACAAAGACATGCAATATTTTGTTTGCTATTGTGATGTAGTGCCGGTGGACGAGGAAGAAGAGGAGACCGAGCGCGCAGCTGCGACGACTGCGTGCAGAAAAATCGAACCAGGCAGGTGATCAGGGGACGCCTGTGACGCGCTGGGCTTGAGAGCGCGGCCCTGTGATCGTTTCGGGGAAGACCCGGAGCGCGACCGCTGCTGTTCCCGAGAGCCGTCCGCCACTGATACCGACAACCCGTGGGCTGGCCGTGCCTGGAGCTGGTGACGCGCTGGGCGAGAGAGCGCGGGTCCGGATTCACCTGGAGGTGGAACCCTCCGCTCACACCCACTGCTACGCCCTCGAGCCGTGACTCATCGGAAAGGTCGACGATGTCAGCCCGACGTCCCGCGCCTGGTTACGACGGGGCCCAGAACCGGTCATCGAGCCAGCCTCGCCGTGACGTCCTCGTCGACTCCACACGCATCGGGACATCAACACCTCGACGGGCTACGACAAAACCCCGTAGGACGTTTGCCTTCTTTATTGCGGACATTTTGCCGTTAGCCTCTTGCCTTTTGTAACGCTTATATCTTTAGCCTCGCGTCCTTTCTTCCGTGCCCTATCTTCTGCTTCTTTCGTTTCATGCATAAAGCAACGTTTACTTGCGCACGCACTGGCCACTGACTCGTGACTTTCACGTCAATCCTGGGCCCATTCATTACAGCTATTATTATAGGACAGACTGAAGTGGACATGCTTCGGAAAAATGAACAACCCCCGTATCCTCTGCATGCTGTTAAATTCTGATGCAAGGACAAGCTGTTGCTGTGTACGTACAAAAGACTTGTCGGAATGCATGCGGTGTTGCATTTTACTAGTGTCAAATCACAAGAGTTATCGTGCCTTACCCTAAATAATTTGAACTACGCCGCCTGTCTTAGCACTCGCATATGCATGTAACCACGAACACCTATTTGAGCTGCAAATTTGCAGTAGAGCAATGCTTATTAGTGGACCACAACAACTTCGCAGACAGTGGCGTACTAGTCAGCACTAGTGAGTTGTGCTACAGCCAATGTTTGTTTTCTTGCCTTCCACAGTGGCCCTTAAACTGTGTTGTACTCAACATGGAGGAAAAATTCTGTGACATGCAACCAATGCATTTTGTCCAAAACTGAAAAGGCTGTGCCAGTTTTTTATTTTTTACATTTTTTTCTTTCAAAGCTGAAAGAGTAGAAAGGGCCATCCCGGTCAGCTTGGTGGCATTCAGGCCAAGGAGATGATCCACTATTTTGTAGAACCCCTTGGCCCCAGGCTGGTAGCACAGGTCAGCTACCCAGTGGAACCGAAACGCACGGACTGCCTCCACTGGGTTGTCTACTTTGAACAGTTCATCTTCCACCTAGACGGCACACGGCCCCGCAGTCTCGCCAGTAATGTCCATGATCGCTACGGGATGCTTGGCAAACATGGCGACCTGCAAGGAATAGATGAGAAGTATCAGCAAAATTTTCATGTAAATATGTGTCGCTCACAAGCAGAGTGAGTGACCAAGAAGCACAGGGAGTAGAGAGCTGCCCTTGAGAGTGAAGACTCTTTCTAATGCCGACACTGTTGCCAGGGAGACAAGTTATAGCACTGCTTGCCAGCTGTCTCTGCCTCAACAATTTCTGTGATATTCCCCACTGCTTGAACGTGCTGTAGAAGTGAATCTGCAGCCAGTGCTCGCAGCAAAACAGGAGGAAATAGAAATGACTGCAGGGGTGAAAGGCTGGCACAGGTAAACAACAAAAGGAGCGACAGGCAGCCAATGCCACTGCGAAGTAAGCAAACATAACTACCGAGATGACTAGAGCGCCCAGCCCGGTTGGCATGGTGCACAAGGGGCTGCACGAGAAGTGCCTTGTCGCTCTGCTGACTTCTGAAGCCGGAGCAATAATTGCACATTTGGCAGAGCCTCATGTATGCAAGGAACAGGAGGCAAGACGCTCTAACATTGTTAAACGTCTACCAACAAATTTTCAACTAATTTTTAAATGCAGCTACTTAGTGCTGATAACATCTGAATGAAGGCCAGCTGTGGACATTTAAAACACGCCGATATAACACAAAGAGCTCTTTTTTCAGCTACCACAAGCAAGATTGCCACCTTAAACTTTTTGATAAAAGCTGGATTTGATGGTCAATGGGGTGGACTGGCATGCATAAAACTAAAGCCGAGGCAAAAGTAAACAATCTTTCTGTTGAGAAAAAAATTAGGAACAAAATGGTTTTTAAAAAGTGCAGAAACCAGCTCAGGCTGAATGCTGCTCTGTGAAAACATTAAAAGCACCACAGCTGTAATAAATTAGCTATGTGATTGCAGCTGGAGAGGTTTGCATTACCGCAGTGGTCTGGATGACTTTCGGAGTCTCCCTGACAGTTCTTGGCAGGGTGGCCAGGAATGCCAGGGTGGTCATCACAGCAGAAAACACAGCGACCAAAGCGAGTCAATCAAGGCCAAATACCAGTTAGGTTTTATACACAGATAATGCTCTCACACTGCCTCTCCTCCTAGTCCAATCCATCGGCCTTCTGAAAAAGATCACCGGTGACTGGCTCCACTTTTTTGGCAGCCACATCGAACAGTGTAGGCATCAGGCACGGTACCAATTCAAGCATCGTTTCCATTGGGGCGTCCCTACCCATCCTTACGAACTCTCGAAAAACCTGAAATAGACACCAAAAGATGCAATGTAGCATAGAAGAATGCCCACAAAAGTTTAATATACCTCTTCTTTCATGGAAAGTGCAGAAAACTCATCCAGAATTGTACCTAACAGTGGGCGCTCCTCCGCAATCCATTTCCGCCTCGCCAGAAAGGTTCTTTCCATGGAGTCTGCAACCCTAGCAGTGTTAGGGACGATCTTCCGAGCTTCCGTCTGCATTGCTGCTATTTGTCCATTGATGCTATGGACAACTTCCACACCTTTAACAGTCCTTCCCAGATCCTGCACGTAGGATATAAACAAGTTGTTATTAAGGAAGCACACTCGTCCCAGAAACTTTTTTTTGCTTTCAAACCAATTTTGACGAAACTTCATGGGCTTGTTCAGTTTTTTACCTGATTTCAAATATCTAATTAGTATTGATGTGAGGTAACTAGTTTCGGGGTTAATTTAAAATATCCCTTGATTGTTCTTGAGAACAGCAAAATAACTGTTCAACAAATGATTACCAGCACGAGATGAATGGATGGCAGAAATTGTGGAGAATGAAATGTGGAAGCAGATTTTTTTTTAAATCTCATACACGTTTACATCGATTCTAACTTCTAGGTCGGAACTACTCCTGCTAATCAATTAAAAATAACGCTAATTAAACTACTGAAACACAAAATGCAAAATCTGTTTCCCATATCAAATGGTTTACACATTCAGCTTCACAGTGCAAAAGAAATGATCTTCCTAGCTGCACTACATGCTGGGATGTACCTCTCGAGAACTTCGTATCACAGAATACCACTTATGGTGAAAAAGTGAGTAATTATGGGAAAATTGTTTTTTCTTTGTTGAAATCGGGCCTCTATGGTTTTTGTAAGTACCTGGTACTGTTCCACGTATAAAATTTTCGGAGAAAAACTGTGCAAATCAGGAAAAAAGTGATACCTTAAAACTGCTTTTTTGGGCAATTTTTCGGTCCTAAAGACCCATGCGCCCCCTTAAAAGCCAACTACACTCAAACTTTCGACCTCTTGAAAACCCTATTTTTGTATAGCCTGCTTAAAAAAGCAACATTCCAAATACAACGGCTCAAATACGTGCGTGGACGCCGTAAGCAGCCAGCAAAAATCGGCGAATTTAAAACCAAAACCGAGCAGAGCGCGGCCATTGTAGTGACGCTGCAGTCGTCCAGCGAGCGAACGGACGGTCACCAGCTCGGGAGAAAGTCTGTGCGCAAGCACTACGCGGTCGCGGGGCAGCAGAGCTCGACCGGTTCTCCAGCTGCATGGCTGGCCAGAGGAAGAAACCCCCGTCGGCTGGAACGTCACAGGCGCGTCATGGCTGTTTATGCGATTTGCCGGCAGGTGCAGCGTGGTCTGCGGCAGAGCGTTTTTAAACGCTTCTGACTAACGAGGCGTTTCACGGGGCTACCACTTGTGTCCGAGCTGATTTGGGGGTACTTACTACACATTAAAAATAAATTTCGTCGAGGTGAAATTTGAGTGCAGTTGGCCTTTAAGTAAGCATCCCCCCTTTTGGGCTAATGGTTTGACAATTATTATAGCTTCAGTGCCTTGTGTCCCTCCTTTTCTTTGCCCTCTGTTCAGCGCTATTACTACAATAACAATATCTTATTGCATTTTACAATACAGACAGTAACAAAAACAGCTTTGTGCATAATTAAAGCAAACTGCCAATAAAGATGCCTCGCAAACAATTTCTGCTCTTGCACGACGGGTTGACCTACGACTGACTAGCCAAAGAAGCCCTCGAAAATATGCAGACTCCTTACGGCCCCAAAACAACGTATAAAAGTGCCATCCACCCCTAAGCAGAAAACTAAAGGACATTATTATTGTCACGGGACAGGACAATACCCACAACGGCATGGCCCACCACTAATGACAAGATGGGTGCGGGTCACAGCGAGTCCGACCTCGGAATGCCTGCCTGTAAATAACCGGCCTCGGAATGCCTGCCTGTAAACAGCCACATTTACATTGGATCCTAGTCGTGCCAATTGTGACTTAGGTTGCTTTCAACTTTTTGATCACATTACTCTTTTCGTTGGCGAATCTTAAGCTAACGCCCCTGCCTTTCAGTTATTCTTGTCCGTACAGACAATTAATGTTCATCCTAATGAGGTTTTAGCTTTATGCCACTACACTTCTGCTCACAAAAGGGAAACATCTAAAGCGATACGCTCATCTGGCTGTCACGATTTAGCCCCGCGTTCGTGAACCTGGGAGGGTAGGGGTACCCTCCAGCCGAGCGACGACATGCAGCGTGCTGATGATGACGATGACTGACCGCGAGCTGCTGTGCTCGGCGGTGTTTATTGTCCGGCCACACACAATGTTGCCCCCGAGCCTGGTGGAGCCACTGAACCTAGCGGCCAACGAATATCAGGGTTGGGGGTACCACACACTTGTCACACTGGCGGCAGTCCCGCTTCGCTGTCTCAGGCTCTTCTGCAGCTTGCTCGGGTGCTTCAGTTGAGGCACCGTCAATCTGTCTCCACTGGCCAAATTTCTTTCTGTTTGCTGCCACCTCACCCTCATTCAACAGTTTTGACCGCTAAAATTTGCACTTGAAGCGCAAGGCTTGCTTCCAGTGGTCCTGCAAACATAATGAAAATGTACTTCCCTTTCGTGTTCTGAATGAATCGCTTTCTTAAACATACTGCCTTGCTACCTAAGAATGTCACCTTTCCACCACCACACGGTGGAAATTAAAGTGTTCTCAAAAGTAATGAACCCATAACAAAATATTTATCTTATTGTAAATGAACTTACACTGCAGAAACAGAAGTACACATTAAACTCAAGAACGCAAGAAGAGTTTCATCCGACGGTGACTATGAAAGTTTAACATCCCTCCTAAATGACTTTGACAGGATAAAAAGAGGGAAAAGACAGAAACACAAGAAAGAAGACTTACATGCAAGAGACTAGTGCCCATACTGTATAAGTAATCTTTCTTATGTCCCCGTTTTTTCACTCTTTTTATCATGTCAAAATTTTATCACCAACTAGCCCAAATTTCTGTGTTGGGTCTCACATAGGAAGCACAATCTTTTCTCAATACTAAAAAAATTATGTCCCTAGTACCTATCGTGGCTTCTTATATGCAATTTGCCTTCACAGTTGGCTATTCTGTACATATCAGCCTTCTTTATGCAACTAATGTAAAAATTACGCTCTTAATAGCCCATTACTAGAGCTAGGCAAGTAAAACATACATATCCTGGTCCAATTCTGTCTTGCAGGTTAGGGTGCCACACAACAAGTTGGCGGGACGCTACCTCGTAGTTGTCCAGGGTAGCTGAAAGAAGATTAAAAAAAAGAATCACGTGCAAGCTAGTAACAAAGTATCATGTAGCAAATGCTGCTGTGAAAACACTGGACGAGGTGAAGAAATTTGCAGTACGAGCGAAAGTACCTGTTAACCTTGTACCATTTTCACTGCACACTTTGCTATGCGCATGAAAAAAAAAAAGTGCTATTCTATATTGTTCAGAATGCAACTAACCCAATTAAATATTTTCGGTAGCCAACATGTAGACGACAGGATAGACTCTTATCCCATTTAAAAGGGGGAAGACAATTTGTATAGACTGAAAGCACAACCAATTAAAATAAAATTATGCAGTTTCACCATGGAACCTCTCAAAACTTTTTACACGGAAGTGCAGAGCGACAAATTTTCTTTCGAATCGAAACTTTGTTGTTTGGCCAATCCTTTCCCTAGGCCATTGCTTGCCTAAAATATGAGCCCCCCTGCAGTTGGTTTTGAGAGGTTTTGCCTACGTAACTATTTATTATGACATTGGTTTTATTTGCATAGGCTGAGCCTTTTGTTACAATCTAGCTTTATTACATTCACGGCTGACGTCTATATATATATATCTAGCATTAAACTGCTGGTTTCTAAATCAACATCATTATAAATCGACACACAAGGAGTTTATCACTGCAGAAAGGCAAGACAATTATATGAGTCAGAAAATAAAATACCCTGAATACTACATTTTCATGCAGTGGTAGGAGATCATAATTAGGAATATTATGCTGCTAATAAGCTGTAACGTCGAACTTGGATACCTCAAACTATGATTTCTTTTACTTGTTCATTTTAAACAGTTTGAACATCTCTTGCAAATATCTTTTCATACCCTGTACATTTTATGCTTTAATGATCATCATTTACATCGTATAATTTATTGATACCCTTTGAGTTCAGTATATGAGTTAACTGTGCAAAGAAAAGGTCTGCTTCTTAAGCACCACGTGACTGTATTGCCAGATTTTTTAGGTGACGTTAAAAATATTAGAGTAAACGGAATCAGTGGCAAATAGAAATGGAAATGTTGCAGTATACACAAGCTGCATTACAATATTAGTAAAATGCAAGAGAGAGAAAAAAAGCACTCAGAGCGTGCACCTAAACAAATCAAAGCAGAACCATTCCACAATCAGGGGTGAGACAGCCCAAAGGGATTTGGGAGCAGTTTTCGGAGCAGCAAAATTTCGATTTTGGAGCAGAATAAGCTTGATTTGGAGCAGGTATAGGTACATTTAATACATCGTCTTGTGAGCTTAAAAAATCACAATTTCAGCAATTTGAAGGGTCAAGTACACATTCCAATCAGTTTTGAATACACGTACACTGAAACAGCCTTACGCGAAAGAATTTTTAAAGAGTATCACAAAGTTCTAACTGCACTACCTTTTTTCTAACTGGTGAGATTGTGTTGTGGCTGTACGCAACACTGACAACAAAACTGCCGTTAACATGATCAAATTTAAGGGCTCTGCAATTGTGGCGTGTTTGTTTACCGTTTCAATGCTAAAAATATTATTTTTGTAATCCCAGGCTGCGTTGTACGAACGAGTGTAGTCACGGCAACAGTTGAGCAACTTCGAGCTAACGGTCGCATGCCTACCCGTTGCAGTCCGTGGGGCGCACGTCCACCCGGTGATCATTTAAGTAGCGTTACTGTTTAGCCACCTAGTTCTGGGCATTAAATTTCACTTCGCATACATCAAGTGTTATTAGTCGTGTGCTATGGCAACCATGCAGTCCTGCAGCTATTGGGAGCTGCCTGGACAGGTCGCGGCGCCGCAGCGCCGCCCGCAACTTTCGTGCCGACCGTTCCCTCCCGGGCCGAGGCTCGCGATCGCGCTTCGAAGCATAGCAACACCTCAGCATTTTATAACACCACAACGAGCCAAAAAGTTCAATTCACGAACCCGATTATAGACGCACGCACCGCGTTTCGCACTCAAGGTCAAACCACGCCGAAGTCGTAGGCCCCACATTTCAAAACTTTTTTTACGAGCCGCGCAACTTCTCGTAATCTCGCACCAATCTCAAACCATGTCCCCGCGTTAACGTCACTGTTCAGAGCCACAGTTGATAGAGTGAATAGACTGGAACCCAGCTGATAGCGTAAAATAAACTAGGGAAAATATCGTCGATGCGCAGTGAGCGCGTGAAGTAGGCAGTAGCAGGCAGATCAGACGGCGGCCATGTTTGTAGCCACAGCGATGCCTAATCGAGAAGGTTGTTTCAGCGAACCCGGACAGAAAGCCAATCGTGTTTTAGAAGCTATCGTTTGCTTCATTTCTTCAGTCTTTCTATTTTTGCCATTTCTGTGTTTGCAATTGACCGCCAATAAAAGCGGTCACTGGGATGCGGGAGGCTTTCGTCCCCACCGGAACTGGCATGAGCATCAAAATCCGTGCCTTTCAGGCTCTTTTGGAGCAGTTTGGCGCAATTTTCGCAATTTTCATGCTTTTGGAGCAGCTTGGCACAGGAAAATGGAATTGTATCAAAAAGGCGCAATATGCCCAGCTGTCTCACCCCTGCACAATGCGGTGGCGCAACGTGGATGACAGCTCGGCCCTGGATTTCACTTTTGACAAATTGTGCAGTATATCCTTCGGTGTTGGAGGAAACGTGTAGAGATGTGGGCTGATCCGGACCTCAGGATCCACAGCATTCAGTGGTGCATGTTGCACTTCAAGGCTGGAAGTGCAAAAAAAATGTGCAATTGAGCGTGCCTAAAAGAGCTACAACACTTGTGCTTTTGTGCACATTCAAGCACTTTTGAAATGTTAAATATAATCTTACAGTTCTGCTGGGTTGGCGACAGGAGCAGGAGGAGTAAGGGCAGGAGAAGGTAGAGGTCAAGTGGCTTCTGTCAGCCTCACCATTTTTATTTTGGAGCCCGAGGTGATACTAGTCGTGATGATGATGATGGTTTGATTTTATTGGCGCAAGGCCGACATGGGCAAAGAGCGCCAAACACAAAGTGATTTGATGAGAACACGAAATAAAATCAGTTAAAAACTATGAGCACGGCTGGTGTAAAGGGCCAGGGTGAAGAACAAGAGTGGTTAAAAGATAAATAAGGTGGCTGGGGTATAGGACCAGGGGTAAAGCTATGGGTGGTATGAGATGAGTTGTAAAAAGTGAACTTCTGTTAGGAACTTAAAGGTGCGCTGAACAGAAAACATGGCATCATCTCCTAAGAAGTATGATGGGTGTGGTGGAATATGTCGTGTGTAGTTGAGGGAAGTGTTTGCGTCGTGTAGTGTCGAGTGCCTTACATTGTATGAGGATATGCATCACGGATAGGGCCTCTCCGCACCTGCTGCACAGAGGTCTTGGAGACCTAGTGAGAAGGTGCGAGTGTGTTGCATGAGTGTGCCCTATCCGTAATCTAGGCAAGGCGACTTCAGTGTATCTATTGCGTGTCTCGGTGGTGTATGGTGCCAAGTGTGGTTTTATTACGTGTAACTTGTTGTCTGTTTGTTCGCTCCAGTGTGTTTGCCATGTTTTGCGAAGTTGTTGTCTGATGTGTGGTTTCACGTCGGTGTAGGGTAATGTGGTTATGTCTAGTGTATTCAAGAGTGTAGCAGCAGCAGCCATTCGATCCGCTGCTTCGTTCCCGGCTATACCACAGTGGCCAGGGACCCAGCAAAGGACTAGTTCAAATTTGTGGACATACACAGACATAATACCCTTGACTATTAGATTTACAACGTGATTTCTTGAAGACTTTGTTGCCGACAACGCCCGCACGACACTGAGGGAGTCTGTATATATAATGGATTGTGGGATGTGACTTTGAAGGATATGATTAACAACAAGAAGTACACCATAAGCCTCTGCCGTAAAGATACTGGTATTACTATTAAGAGTTGTAGTGACATTAAGGCCGGGGCCCATGCGCCGTGCAGGACACAGAGGTGGCAGTTTTGAGGCGTCCGTATAAAATTCAGAAAATTGATACTTCTGCTGCAAATACAAGAAGTGCTGCAGAATTGCACATGTGGGAGCTCGGTCTTTATCTACATGTGTAAAAGATGTGTCGCATAATACAGGGCGGAGATGCCATGGTGCTATAAAATCTGTTTGAGAACTTTGTATGGTGTCTAAAAAGGAGACAGAAAGCTCTGACGCTTCCTCTTTAACTCTGTAAGAGAAGGGCGCAGAGAACGATGGTCAGTTTAGGAGTAGTGCAGTCTGAGACGTATCATAAAAAGCTGATTTAAAAGGATGGTGTGGCATAGATGAAATTTTAAAAGCAAAAAGGAGATCTGTGTATGCTCGCTGACGTTGCGGGTTCCACTTATTACACTCCACATAGAGGCTTTCGACAGGGCTAGTCCGGAAAGCGCCACATGCCAACCGGAGCCCCAGATGAAGCACTGGGTCCAGCATTTTGAGGGATGTCTTACTTGCTGACCCATAAACAACACTTCCATAGTCTAATCGTGAACCTATCAGGCTAGTAAAAACACGTAAAAGAAGTTGTTTGTCAGCCCCATATGAAGAGTGGGAGAGAACCTTGAGTATATTCATGGCCTTTAAGCATTTGTTTAAGTTGTTTTATATGTGGAATGAACGAGAGCTTTTCGTCAAGGACTACACCTAAAAACTTGTGTTCATTTCTGACTGGAATTGAGACACCATTGAGTTTGATGTCTGGATCCGGCCGAATGCCACGCCTTTTCGAAAACAAAACACAAGTACACTTCACTGGATTAAATTTAAAACCGTTGCTATCTGCCCAGCCAGCTAGCTTGTTAACACCAAGCTGGACTTGGCGCTCGCAGATAGACAGGTTACAAGACTTAAAGGATAATTGCACGTCGTCTACATAGATTGAGCAGGAAATGGTTGGTGGCAGAGCCTTCCGAAGAAAGTTAATTTTTACAATAAACAAAGTGCAACTCAAAACTCCACCTTGCGGAACACCGTTTTCCTGCACATGAACTCTAGAGAGTGCAGTTCCAACTCGCACGCGAAACGTTCTTTCAGAGAGGTAACCGGCAAGCGTGTTCCACATGTTACCCGACATACCAAAGGACTTCAAATCGCTGAGGATGCCGTACCGCCAAGCAGTGTCGTACGCCTTTTCAAGATCAAAGAATACTGTCATACAGTACTGCTTATGGAGGTAAGCATCTTTAATATATGACTCTAACGCAACGAGTTGATCATTCGTAGATCGCCCCGCCCTAAAGCCCGCCTGGCAGCTCTCGAGAAGACCGTTGTACTCTAAGTACACGAGTCTCCTGTTTATCATCTTCTCAAAGAGCTTACACAGGCAGCTTGTCAGGGCAATGGGGCGATAACTGGCGGGAGAGGAAGGGTCCTTCCCTTCCTTTAGGAAAGCCACTACTATGGCCTCCGTCCAAGAGCGTGGGAAGTGCCCCGAAAGAAATATTTTATTGTAGAGGTGAAGAAGTGTTTCAAGTGTGTCGGCATGTAAGTGTTGTATCATTGTGTATGAAATCCTGTCTGCACCTGGAGCTGAAGGTTTACAAGTACCGAGTGCGACCTTCAGCTCATGATGTGAAAGGTGGGTGTTATAGGATGAGTTCGACTTATTAGTGTCCCGCAAGGACTTCTTCTCACATGATGCTTTGTGTTTAATGAAAGTGTTGGTGTAGTGTGCTGAACTGGACACGTGTTCGAAGTGTTGTGCAAGTGTGTTAGCCTGGTCTTCCAGTGTGTCCCCTGTTGTACTAACCAGGGGCAGGCTGTGTGTCTGTTGTCCTTTTAGTTTTCGTATTCGTGTCCAGATTTTGTGTGTCAGTGTATGAGTTGATGGAAGTGAGGAAGGCGCGCCAACTCTCCCTTTTCGCCTCACGACACACTCGCTTCCCAAAAGCCTTTGCCCGTTTAAAAGAAATGAGATGATGTGACGTGGGGTACCGGCGAAGGACACCCCACGCCTTGTTCTGGGCCTCTCGCGCCCGCCTGCAGTCCTCGTTCCACCAGGGCCTCCTTGGGGTGCGGGACCCACTGGAGGCCTGGGGAATGGACTTTTCGGCAGCGTCGAGGATGTGTGCCGTGACGAGTTGGGCGGCTTCCTCAACGTGTAGGTGTTTTATGGATGTGTGGTGTAGTTGATATGTTTGTGTGAATGTGCTCCAGTTTGCTTTTGATTCATTAAACCTTTTATGGGAAGATGGACTGCTTGGGCCTGTACCTATATACGTTAATGAAGTGGGGAAATGGTCACTACCATATGGGCCCGTGCCCACACCCCACTCAAGACATGGAAAGAGAACTGCGGAACCGATAGCCAAGTCAAGATGCGAGTATGTATTGTGTCCTAAGTTATGGTATGTAGGCTGTTTTTTGTTGAAAAGGCATGCTCCGGAGGATGTAAGAAACTTCTCTATCAGGCGACCACGGGCATCCGTTCTGGAGGAGCCCCAAAGAGAGTTGTGCGCATTAAGGTCGCCTGTTAGTATGTATGGTTCGGGCAGCTGGTCGACCAGCGCCTCGAAATCAGAGCTCAGAAGTGCAAAATCAGGAGGAATGTTAATGGAGCATACCGTTATCAACCTATTAAATATTATCGTACGGATTGCTACAGCCTCGAGGACAGTGTTCAGAGTGACAGGGTGGCAGGGTAAGGATTTACGGGCAATTATGGCCACACCGCCAGAAGAGTGTGTGCAGCCATCCCTGTCCTTTCTGAAGACAATGTAACTATTCGAGAAATTTGTGTGCTTGGAATTCAAATGTGTTTCCTGAACACACATTACACTTGGCTGATTAGCATGCAGTAGTTCGTATACATCGTCAAGATTTTTAAGAAGGCCTCTACAGTTCCATTGAATTATGTTTTCTCTTCCTATTATTTAGTGTGAGAGCTACTGGAGTGTGTGTGTTTGTTTATGTGTCGTCTTTCGGGGCTGTGACTCTCGCCTTTTTTGGCTTGTCGGGAGGCTTTGGCGTCGGGACGCGTTCCTTGCACTGCGTTGCGGGCAGGAACGGCGCGACATCCATGTCGTCGTCGGATGTCCGAGGGGTGCCCGACGGACCGGGCCCCACGGACTTGGCCCCCCCTCGGGAGCCCTTCGTTTGAGCCGCCACCGCCGAGGGCGTCCGGGGCGCCAGAGGTGGCACGGGCTGTGCGGTTGCGGTGGGAACCGGTGCGGGGCCCGTGGTGTCCATCACCTTGGTACCCTCCAACGCACTGGAGGATGGGGAGACAGAGGCGGGAGCGGCACCGGTCCCGACGGAAGAGGTTGCCACCACAACCGCTGCTGCCTCAGCAAGCGGCGTGATGGCGGGTTGGGCTGCCAGTGGCAACCCAGGGGGGGGCGGGGGAGGGACCAGGTCAGACTCGCTGAACTGGGTCCCTGTGGAAACGAGACGCCGCTCCGCCCCCCGGCGAGCTGCGTCGGCGTACCTCCCCAGGGGGAAAGAGGCGAACCTCTTTCGCGCCTCTGGGAAGGTAAGGTTCTCAGTGACTTTCACCTTGATGATCTCCTCCTGTTTGAATTTCTCGCATGTTCTAGAGTAGGCCCCGTGGGACCCCTGGTAGTTAGCACACATGAGGGTTTGCGATGGGCAGTTGTCTGATGGATGATCGTGTTGTGCGCACTTGGCGCATGTTAGTCGACCACGGCAGGCGGTAGTGCCATGCCCAAACCGCTGGCATTTAAAACACCGGCGGGGGTTGGGGATGTATGGCCTGACGGGGCAATGAATGAAACCTGCATTTACTGATTCAGGAACTGTGGAATGGTCAAAAGTCAATATTACATGTTTTGTTAGGATTTCCTTGTTATCTCTACGAATCATGATACGCCTCACTGCTGTCACACCTTGGTCCTTAAGGCCTTCCAACAGATCGGTGTCAGTTTCATTCATTAGATCTGACTCAGAGATCACACCCTGGGAGCTATTAAGGCTGCGGTGGGGTATGACCCTGATGTCGAGATCTGCGATGCAAGTTTGAGTCAAGAGATTTGTAGCTTGTTGCTTGTTATTCACTTCTAGAAGAACTTCTCCAGTTCTGAGTTTTTTGGCTTTGTAGGACTGACCAACAATGCCCTCAAGAAATTTGGAGATCAGGAAGACAGACTTTGTGGCAAGGGGGTTAGACGCATAAACAGATTCGATTACCAAAAACCTAGCATAGTTGTCCGGCTTTGGGAAACTCGTCGTTGGCAACGGAGGGAAGGATACTTCGGTGCGGCCCCTTTTGGGGGGCCGATCTTTGGATTTGGAAAATTTGGAAGCCATATATCATAGTTAAAAGCAGGGAGACGGGGGTACTTTCTCCTTTGACCTTACCCTGGTAGTCGAAGAGGTCCCGGAGCTCCCTGCCTGGTAGACAGGCAGGGAGCCCATCGGCCGGAGCTTGACCAAGGCTCCGACGGCCACCGTTAGAGGTTTCTACCCTTCACCTTAAAAACACATCACCACGGTAGGGCACAGCTTATGTTGGGGGGCTCGGGGTCCGCGGTATCGCCAGTACCGTCACCAAGATTACTCAAGGGGCCCCGTGCAGGGAGATCCTAGTCGTGTCATCTAATCAATATGTTCTTGAAAATCTGCATCGAAGACCTGGAAAGTGTAAAGTAGCTTAAATGGTCAGCTAAACCTCTGTTTATACAGTACAGTAAGCACTGACCAAGAGGACACTAAATAAATAATCGGTAAACATTTTTAGCGACTGGGTGCCTTTTCTAATGCTAAGCAGTGGCAGCGCAAAAGAGGCCGTGCGAGAAAATATTCAACAATAAAAATATACTACGACCTTGCTTGCCGTGAAGCAGAGAAAAAAAGTTGATCAGGCAGCCGGGATTTGAACCCGTTGAAAGAAGCGCGCCTCGGTCGAGGAATGTGGCTAAACACACTACACCAAGTCCATCCATCGGCACACACTGTTTCGTACGTTCTATAAAGTCTTGGTGAGGGGTGTTGATAATGTATTCACATGAAATGCAAACACAAAAATCGTCTTGTGCGACTGGTGCATATGGTAAGCACAGGGTTCGTACAGGTTTCGAAGAGAAAAATTCAAGGGTTTTCAAGGACTTTCAAGCCCCTGTGGGAGGATTTTTCAAGGCCCTCTGCGCGAGGTTATTTTGATTTTTTTACATCAAAGATCTGCAGACAAGGCTTTCAAAAGGCCCGACATATTTATTCCACAAAGAAAAAAATCTCACAATGCAAATTTGCTTGCACTGAACAGAAAAAATAAGAATAGGTTTATCATATATCACAATGCAGATTTGTTCATGTCACACACAATAGAAAATTGTTCTATTGCCCCAAATAGCATTAACTGCACAAAGCAAAAAAAAATTAAGCAGCTCCTCCTAGCCACCCTCTTCAGGGGAGCTCCAGTCGCTTTTGCTGAATTTGGACCTTGATCGAGTGAAGCTCAGCTGTCTTGTCCTTTGCCGTCTTCCTGAGGCTATTTGACTTGACAATGTGTGTCACATCATTTTCTGCCTCTGCTTTTTCCGCATAGGCATCTGCAGAAGCCACGAGGTCATCAATTGTGGCTTCCAGCTTTTGTTTCTTTCTTTTCATTGCGTCAAGCTCTTCCTCTATGCAGTGCTTTTTCCTCTGCTTTGAAGCATCAAGGTCCTGCTTTTTCTGGGCTTCCAGGTATGCTCCGTACCTCTGCCTAGCTGCCGACACAGCAATCCTCAGTTCCTTAGTGATTGGAATTTGTAGGACACCACCTGCCTTCTCAACCGCATCACACACAACCCGTTGCGACACGTATGAAAGCTCCTTCAAGTTCTCTACGCACACCTGCCGGTTCACACTGAATCCACGTTCAACTGTTGCTTGGCCGTGACTGAGGACAAGCAGAAGTTTCACAATGCTCCACAACTCCGAGTAGGTTGAATTGAACTTCAAGAGGTCAGGATAGAATTCATCCAGCCTATCAGTGCCCTTGTCAAATTGTCTAAGTTTATGTTTTTGCTCATGCAGGAGCTCCGTGTACTCAGCCAACACTGTGTCTTGAACGTGGTCAGCCATTCTACCCACAGTGATGAGGGTATCCAACACTTTTCTGAAAAGAGGAAGGCATTCGTCTGGCTTTGTACACATCTGTCTTGGGTCCAGTGAAGAAAGGCCCCTAACAAATGCAAACTTCAGGGGGCTTCTCTCTAGAACCTTCTTTGTGGCATAGATCAAGAACTGTTTACATTCCATCCGGAACTGAAACACATCCTTTGCGCTTGCATGAGAATTCTTGATGATTTGCTCTGCCTTGTAGCCTATATCCACCTTTTCTAGTGGAATATGGTTCTCAGCATTCTCAAGGTCGACCTTCAGCAGGCCCACGATTCCTTTGGCAGACAGGACTGAACATTTCAGAAACTTTGTGAACAGCTTCCTTAGAACAGTCTCTAAATCCCTTGCGAGGAAAAAGGCCATTGCTTTGTCTGTCTGGTACTCTACCAAAAAAGGCTTCAGTGCATTTGCCACACACAATGCAAAATTCAACTTTGCTGGGAGCAAAGCATCACAGCTGAACTCCAACAAGTTGTTAAACGAGGCACATTTAGGCAGGTTGACAGCTTTTTTTCTAGCAGCCTCAATGTACTTGTTGATGTCAGACCACACCAACAACGCTCGCTCAATTACAGGGACATTCTCTAACCACCGGTGGGCGACAAACTTGAGAGGAAAAGTGTGCTGGCCGGTGACTGCAGAAAAGTCCTCTCTCCGTGCTGGGGCATCTTCAAAAAGTGCATTCAGACTAGACAACAGGCAATCAAGTCCCCATTTAGTTGCTGAAACTCCTGCCCTGTAAGCGTTGTGCACTGTGTGAAGCCCGCAAGTGCCTAAGTCCACACATTGAACCTGGTAATTTTGTTGCAAGTGCACTTGGATGTGCCTAAAGAACTTCAGATTAACATTTGGACCATCCATAGATATCTGAAGAACTTTTGCAAGGGGCAATGGCTCAAGGGCACTCAGCAACTTCTCCTGGATGTCATCAGCTGTAGAATGCCCCAGAAAAACGGAGGTATAATACCTCGTCGTCACTTTCTGAGCGGAGTCCCAACACCTCACGTGCACATCCATTTGCTTGCTTTGGAGACAGTCATTTGCCGACTCATCGAAAAGTACCACAAAAACTTCACACTGTTCTATCTCTCGCTGCAAAGCTGAGAGAAAGAAAGGCCTCAGACCATGACATGTCACATAGGCGCATTTCTTTTCACCACACGAAAACGCCTTTGCCACTTCACTGTCCGGGAACATGCGCTGAAATAACTCCCCTGCTTGCGATGACATCCGGTACGACATGTGGGATGTGACGACTTTCAGAGTCCAAATAATTTCAGCGTCAGTAACAAGCTCGTGCGTTTTGCAAGCGTCGTTTAGGCTTGGTGACGGCAACGGAGCCGTGGTAGCGGACTGCCCTGTCTCTCTCGCGACAGCAGTGAGATGGCTGTCCAACACGCGACCTTGCGTTATATTCACTGCAGCAATATGCTTGGCACTTTTCATGTGGCTTTTCAAAGCCGATTCACCCATGGCAGTCACATCAAAGGTTTTGCAGCAAAGCTTGCACTTAGCCCGATGCGGACTTGTTGTGTCCGGTGCAATCCACTGCTTGTAGTCGTCATGGTGGAGCCACGTAGTCTGAAACTTGCTTTTCCCGGGCATTGTCTCACATATCAACACATCACTTTCACTGAACCGAAGAAGCCACGTTCAAAAAGCGCTGAAATCACGATTAGACGAATACTAGCGCACGGACGCGGCCGTATGACTCAGCGAGTGATGGCGAGGTAGCGATGCGATAGCGATGGGGATGGAAACGGCTCGTTGTCTTCAGTGTTGCCAGCTGCCTAACAGAATCGGCTACAGAGGTATAAAAACCGGTGTTTTCTTGACTGCGGTTCAGAATGATTAAACAAGAACAAAAGTTCAGCAACAAAGTCCGTTTTCTTGATGACAATTACTAAATTAAATCTAGAATTCAAGAAATTCAAGACTTTTCAAGGACTTGTAAAAAATTCAAGGTTTTCAAGGGCCTTGAAAACAGACTTCTGGAATTCAAGGGTATTCAAGGTTTTCAAGGACCTGTGCGCACCAAGCAGAAGTCACGCTAGATGCTTACGCGCTGAATCCATTACTAAAAAAGAAAACGATGCGTGCGCAGCAACCGACCACTAGGCATGTCTCATACAAGACGTTGCACAGTGCATGCAGCTTCTAAATGCGTACGCTTACTGCCGCCTAGATATTGTACGCGATAATGTGACCGAGTAGCAAAAATGCTTGTTAATACGTAGCATTCCAGGGCGAGTGGTTAGAACAGTCAAGCGTATAATAGCCACAAGAAATGTATTATGTGAAGGCGCAAAATAGCGTGCGAAAATTGTGCGCGCGCAAAGCGCGTGCTGTTTCCCCGGTTTACGCCGTAAACACGCGCCTATTTACTAAGCTCGCGCAGTTAAACGGGAGAATCTGGAGGCACAGTTAGACACGGAAGTTTTTTTTGGTCTGTCCATCCTCGACGTACGTATGTAGCCACCTCTAGTTTAGTTCTTGGATTGTTTACTATAGTTGATGACAGGGTAAGAATGCAGCTCCGCCCACAAGCGTTGTTTGGCCGCTAGCTGACTCTCCGCGGTTAGAAAAAATAGTTCGTTATATTGCAGCTGTTTATACCCATGATTACTAATATGAGCGGCTGACAGTATAACCATCTGATTATGATGTCGTT
Organism: Haemaphysalis longicornis; assembly: GCF_048455015.1. Lineage (NCBI taxonomy): Eukaryota > Metazoa > Arthropoda > Arachnida > Ixodida > Ixodidae > Haemaphysalis > Haemaphysalis longicornis. Next base: position 96,664,660 of record NW_027526233.1, on the reverse strand, counting down.
TATATATGTTTCATTCCGAAGAACGAATGATTTTCACAGGAAAAAGAAAAAGTCGTCCTCATTGAAAACTGGCTCAGGAGAAAAAAATTACCCACTAAAACAAAGGTTATTCTTGATGGAAACTATTTCCGGTGTATTTTATGCTTAAATCAAAGCTATCTGTGATTTTTTTTACTGTTCTACAACAGAAATAAACATATAAACAACGCGCACACCATTTTTTGGGTCTGAATAGTTCGAATTTCGACCGCTGCACGTCGCTTAACCGTCGTCTGCTTGGAGAAACATAATGAACATAATGGTCGTCGTTATATTTTGTCGGGCTCGTCGCAGTTCGACTATTTCTTCACTTCGCGTGTGCAATCATTGTCAAGAAATGTAGTCGGTACAATATCTTCCACAGCCATCATCACCGCTAAATCAAGCGCCATAAACGCAGGGTGGAAGAAAGGGGCGGTTCGTCGCCGCAATGGCTGGATGCAGTGCACGGACTGTGTAAGCCCAGGGTGAAAAGGAAAGCAGCGGCGAAAATTCATCGGTGTCTTTCAGAAATCGGCCGCGATATGAACGGGCCACGCATTGTTCTATGCGACTGTTTCGAACGTAGTGACGCACTGCAAACACCTATCGCGGCGACGCACGTAACCGTGGAGGTCGCGATGCCGCATAACGTGACCTGCCTTGCGAAATCAGCTGTAGGTGCGAAGAAACAAGCGTTATTTTATTCCGCTTAAACGAGACGACAACACCGTATGGCGCGAGCAGAGAACTGCGGGATGTGAAACGTTACAAGACTAAGCATTTCTACTTCACGAGACACGCGAGTGGCAAGACGCTCTACGTCAGTTGGTTAGACTGACAGTATACAGTGTCATGCTTTCAATCCAGGCGACCATTTCCGAGGTGTTTCCCGGCGATGTAATAAAAGAGCTGCCGGCGTTTCTTTAGTGTCATATCACCACCGCGCAGTTTAGAGTGGAATGATAACGCAGAGAACCCCAACTGACGGTGAAAATTGATAGAAAAACACCCTTAAGCACTAGCAGCCGCCTAAAAAAATTACTGTTGCGAGCTTTTATGGAACAAAAACGAATAGTGACCTATAAATGCATCCGTCCGAAGTTCGTTTTCAAGTTGTGCTACATTCAACTTTCATTGGCTTTACACTGATGTGCAGCAGCCTACCGTGAAGATATTTTTATTGTTGATGAGGCTTTTGAAATAGCATACATAAAGGAAATATTCGGTTCAACATGTAGTTGCTTTGCAGCCATGTCATGTCAAGCTTTTGTGGAAGCATTTTAATTCCTGATAATCTTCCCGAAGCCAATAATCTTCCCCTATGTACACCAAACAGTGACGTCGAACACTGACTGCCCCATGCGAAACCTGAACGAACAGCTATACAAGTGCACTCAATTCTTACTCCACCTATTTAGACAACCACACTCAACAGGCCCAATGATATGAGTATGAACGTGAGATCTAAGTGAATTATTTAAAAATGTGCTGACATCTCCATGCAAGCATTTCCATTTTATCCACTTCTGCAACCAATCAAGCACCAAACTGGAACAGGGAGAAGAAATATTTAATTCTCACTGCCCCTTGTCAAGGTGTCATGGGCTACTGCACAAGCATTTTCTATTCTTACCACACTTTCCAGTCAGCAGCAGCAAAGTGGCACCCTGAAAGCCTGACATTGGATCCATTTTGATTTGCTGCACCAGTGTTTTCAATGCCTAATGCAGCTCTAAAGCCAAAAGCAACAGTGTGTACGTGAAAAGCAGCGACTTCACAGCGTGAAGGTGTGGCATGAATTCATTCTAACGTACTACATAAGCATCTTCAACTCTCACCACAACTTCATGGCCAGAAACTACAATGTGTGTGCGAGAGAAGCAGCGATTTCATAGCCTGAAAGTGTGGCATGAATTTATTCTAACGTACTATGTAAGTGTCTTCAACCCTCACCACAACTTAATGGCTAGAAGCTACAATGTGTGCATAAAAGGCAGCGACATCACGGCTTGAAGGCCTGGCATAAACACATTCCAACGTATTTTATTAGAGCTTTCACTTCTTACCATAGCTTTCTAGTCAGAAGGAACAGTTCAACCTTGCAAAGGAGTTACATAGCATCTTGAAGAAGTGACGTAAAATCGTTGCGACCTGCTGAGTAAGTTTTTCCAATTTTTACTGCGTCTGAACCAGCTGGAAGCAACAGTGCGCACAGAAAGCAGCGACATGACACTCTGGAGGCCTGAAGTTGAACCATTTTGATATGCCCTATCACTGCTTTCTATTATTCTTGCAGCTGTATAACCAGAAGCAACAGTGCATGCTTGAAAAGTATGAACATAGCATTCTGAAGGGGTGACATACCTCATTTCTACATGATACACAAGTGTTAGCAATTATTACTGCAGCTCTTCAACCTGAACCACCTTCAGTCACTGTTTGAAGGCTCTCCACAGTTGCTGGAACAATAACATCTAAAAGTGGGAAGCGGTGTTGAATCTAAATTAAAGTATGCTCCATGATAAGACGTTCAAACATGTCCTCCACTCTGTATAATAACAGTTTATCATGACAGAGACACTGGAAATCTGAATGTCTGCCAATACACTGTAATCCCTTTGTTGAAACTTAAACTGCACAAGCACCAAAATGCAATCAGCCATCACTATGAAACACAGCTGCAATAGACAAATTTTTATAACTCATAAAGCCCATCACACAAACTGCATGAAAATAAAGGGAAGATAAACTATTGGTTCATTTCTACTAAACGCATTCAGCTATTTCAAAACAACTTTAACAGCTCACGACACTTATGAGAAATTCCACACTGCACACGAAATACGCAGCCTCAGTACATGCATAGTCAGTTTCTCTGATGCCACTCAGTGTAGCGATGGGAACATACGCACCATAAGCTTAGCAGGCATAATAAAAAGCTGCGCGCGTGTGTATTTTTGGCAATGTATAAAAAAACTACGTGGTCATGTTGCGGGGCCACACATTTCCGGCTTCCTTCAACGACGTGGTTCAAAATCCACCAATCATGCAGTTCCGATGTTTATTTAGCCCTCTTATACGTTTCAAAAATGCTACTGATGATTAAGACCAACCAATGAGTCAAGAAACGAAACGCAACCACATTTGATTACCTCAACAATACTCGCACTCGTTCATACTTTTGTATGTTCGATAATGTGCCCATTGGCACAAACATAACGCCATAGGCACCCGTCTCTCACAGGAAGGCAGTTTCATACCGATTTTCTTAAAGGGGCACTGACACAAAATTTTGAAGGCGAGATAACTTCGGAGATAGATTGGTGGGAATACATATACATCATCTGCAAAATATCAGCGGTGAATACAGCCTAGAACATATTTAAAATCAATTTTGAAGTGTGCGATACGCAACCGAGCGGCCAGCAGAGGACCACGCGCAAGTGTAAATAAACAACATCCAAACACGTCACGAGTTTGTGTTTGCCGCTTCCGCACTGCCGGCTCGCCGCTCCAATCGGAGGGCCGGAGGGCGGAGCTTCTGCTCTCGAGAACGAACGACCCGATCGTTGGCGGCGGAGGCGCCGTGATTTCGTCAGTTCATCGGGCAGCTGGCCGCGACCAAAGTTCTACAGCGGTTCCAGGCACTCTGTTTCTATTACTGTTTATTACCATTGGATGCGGAAACGCGCCGGAGGCACGAAAAGCCCACTGAGCAAGCCGCACGGTCGCTGTGCAGGCGGCGGCCACGGCCGCGAAGTGGCCCACGCCGGCTCAGGTAGCTCGAGTGATAGCTTGTTACCGCTGCACGAAATTGTCCCCAAGTCCCGACCATGGTGGCTTACATGAGAAAGGAGTTAATGATGCCATGGCGGGTTGCATTAAAAATTGTCATCTGCACCGCTTACGAGAGCGACACTCGAATATCCGCCGCAGTGCTAAGCCGAACACATCTGTAGGCGGACCTGTAGGCAGACCGGCCGGCTGCTCCCAGCGCGCGTCTTGCCACCCACCGTCTCGAGCGGCGCGCGTCGTTCGTTAGCCGCGGTAGCATTTGCACTCGCAGCGCCTGCGTCACATCCACGGTCGCTTTTTAATTAGGCGCTTCACGAGATCAGTACGGGGGGGCATTCGCAGAAACTGCCGTCGATGCGGATTCGACAGTGCTACGGCGGCTCTGCTCTGTAACTGTGATATCCCTCCGACGGTCACGTGGTCAGCTTTGTTCACACAAAATCCACAAAATCCATCGTTTCGCGGCACTCGCTGAAACCGAAACTGCGACTGGCCGCATTGAAAATGCCGCTAATTAAACAACCGTCGCACGCTGAAGCAAATGAGGTTTCTACACGTTATAAGTAGGTCACTAGCTACTTATCGCAACAAAAAAAACAAGATGCAAAATTTTTGTGTCAGTGCCCCTTTAAAGCTACCCAACCCAGTCTCGGATTATTGTGCATGAACGTTTACTTCTTCGCGAGTCTCTGCAATAATGGTTTAATCATACCTGTTTACGCCAGGGGGAAAAAAACGCCACACCGCTGCTCCGTTCGTACCCCGGCTGGCTAAAGCAATGCGCGAATCGGCAAGGAAAGATAAGATTTAGCAATCGTCTTAATAACGTGTTCGGCTGTACGAGCGGCCGAATCCGGCCAAAAAACACGCCGCACGCGTTTGCACGATCCGCGTCGGGCCGGACGGACACCACGTAGGCCTGCGCTCAACATCGGGCGCAGCCTACGGTCACAGCAACAAACGAAAACACTTGCAACTTGTCACCGCTACTGCCGTAGACGAAAGCAAATCGCATTATTTCTTCACAAAGGTTGCGTTACACCGACACAATTTCCACAATCACACCAGCAACAGATGCAGCTTCGACGCTTTGCCGTTCTCAGATCGAGTTCGTTGACGACGTTCCGAGTACGTAAAACAGCCCACCAGTGCCGCCACGATTTCCTCACGTACGTACAAACCACGACGCGGCAAGACACACACGGGCCAGGTGACGATAAGCGGCTTCTTGATGCACTACAGCACATTCGTAACACAAACCGCCTACAGAGCTGTTGGTTCTCGGCAACCTCGTTGTCGCTCGACAGCGCAGCAGCGGTAGAGTGTACTAGAAGTTTTAGAGTGGCCCGAGCGGCGGCCTCTCCCATTGCTCCGCCGGGTCGACTTTCGCGCAGAAAATAAAACCGGTATAGCGGCGGCGCTGCTGTCGTCGACAACTGAACAGCCGGCGCTCCCCGGCACGCTCCCAGCATGCGCGCGGCAATATTCGCGTTGCTCGCGGCGGTGTTTTGCGCTTGCGAAGGTGATTTATTTTGGATTATCGCTACACAGGCGATGAGGCAAGCGGTACTGGGGGGCTTCGGATTAATTTTAACCACATGGAGATCTTTAACATGCGCCGAAATCTCGAAGACACGGGCGTTTTTCGCTTTTATCCTCCATCACAAAAGCGGCCCCGCCGCGGCCGGGAATCGAACCTGCGCCTTTGGTCAGCTGATTTATGAAGTAGACGCAGAAACGTTATGACTCCGCTTGAGCAAACTTTAAACTAGTACGACCCGACATAAAATTATTGACCCCCTCCCCCCCCCCCTTCCCTAACGATACTTTCTCAGTTTTTATGCGTTTTCTGAAAACGTTAATTTCTGATATACAGTAACCTCTCGTTAACTCAAAGTCGTAAAATTAGCTGAAAATTTTGAGATAAGCGCAGAGTTTCGAGTTAAGTCAAATGCAGAAAATTTGTAGCCAGGTCCCTAGCTGAAATAACAGCTAGTGGTGCTAACAAAAGCACTGTTGCACAGCGAAGATTTCGTAATAAAGGCAAAATAATTCGCAGGAAAAAGAAACTTTTATTATTGCAGAAGAAAGAACTGTGTTGCGCTCGGCTGTTTCGCGTTCGCATCTGCACCCCCAGAAAAGCGTACCCGAGCTCCTCAATGCATCGCATGGATTGCTGGTCGCCACCGCTACATTTTACCTTGTTATAGAGCAGACGCAGCATGTATGTTGTTTCTGCCGTTGTACGCACGCACTTCTCGAGGCTCCTCCTCGTCCGCATGATCAGCTGCGTCGTCCACAGCAATGATGTACGCGCCAGACAGCATTCCAGTAACGGGGACGCGTAGTCCGCGTAAGCTACGTTCGGCGGGAGTAATCATTTGAACGGGGACCTTATCAGCTGCCAGCCGCGGACTTTGCCTTGTGTCCTCTCTGCCAGGATTTCAAGACATCCGTGGTCCTCCGAAAAAACGTTTTGAGATAAGCGGGCAAATGCGTAGCGCTGATGGGAAGTAAACACACGGTGCGAAAAAGTTTCGAGAAGATATTTTGAGATAGCAGAGTTCGAGTTAACGAGGAATTAATTTGACGGACAGGCGCCAGGAATGTTTTTCCCTTCCCCTTCTTGATTCAGCGCATGAAGCAAAAGCGGCGGGCGCACATTCTATATAGGCTGCAAAAAGTTTACTGTTTTTTTACGTTTCTATTTGAAACGAAAATACCAAGAGCCTTCTTCTGGGCTACCCCTGCCGTTGATGCTTGTGCTGTCGTAGTGGGCTTTCTTATTTTATTAACCTGCTATGTCGCATATTGCAGGCACTTGGTAAGGAAGTGTGTACTGAAAATGAAGTGCCAAGTCTGCATGACCAATCCTGCATGCCAGGGGAAGATACCGCTGTGTTTACTACCTCTTGTATTTTTTTTTTTTGGGGGGGGGGGGGGGGGGGCTTCTGAATCCTTCCGTGCATTTTTGAAAGTTTATTAGCGATCTCTATGGATGTGCCGCAGCCCTTATTCACAGCACACACCTTAACGGTGTTGGTTGCGACCAGCACGTGAGACCTTGACAGCAAATGTGGTTGGGTTATGTATACATTGTGACACAGATTCATTTCTATATAAAAGGTTTAATCAAATTCCGTGATTACATGCGACGGTGGGAGCAACACCCTAAACTTAGCCATCACTAATGATCGAGGGCGAGTTATGGAAATGCGTTGGCCAAAAATGTCAATTTAAACCCCCATGTTAGCGTTATTCCTGAACCTTTACCTGTGTAGACTTTGTGCATGATTTCCCGGGTTACATTTCATTTTCTGGGCTATTGAAAATGAAAACTAAATGTGTATTTTGTTCCAGTTCCGTTTATTTGAACCTCCATGGCGTTCTTGAACCTTTACCTCTATAGTAGACGTGGTCTATTTCATTTTTGTCGCGGTCAATATATTTTCTGATCTATGTTTTGCATTTGTTTTATGTGCGTGTAACTGTACCATCAGCATACTTGTGAATAAAATTTGCGTTAATTTGATTCAACTCCTTTGTAGACCTAATCAGGCGAAAGGTGGTGCGATTAATAGAACGTTGCGGGAATAGTTCAATGAAAGACGGTCATTGGGACAACTGAGCTAACCACTGGGCTAACCCCCTTTTAGTTAAAAAGTTATTTCGCTTGCGCGTCTCATTTTCTGTTCGGCCACCACGATGACCCGTAATTATCCCAAGCGGGCCACTGCCTAAATACTGCTATAATAACAACTCACGCAATAAAAAACAAACGCAACTTATGATATTAACCCGCATAACTGCAGTCCGAGCGTAAATTGCAAGACAATAAATAAAAAATTCTTCTGAGAAGCTATCATCCCAGTCCTCATATATTTTTTCATGTCATTTGCGTGGACCAACTATGTCCATCAAGCAGCACAATAAGGACACAATCATAAAGCAATCATGAACTGGTTCATACCAGGCAATTTCATGCAAAATACTTTTTTATGGGAAATCGGAATAGCGAAAATGTCGCTGCAATTACTTTATTTACAATCCGCTACGAATGCTGCAAAGGAAAATCCGTAATTTTCCTTGTTGTTGTCGAGCGGGAAAGGCAAAACTAACGCAAAATGAGCTGCAGCGTTTATTTTTCATTTCGTTACCCACAGTCCACTGTACCTACAGTATATTTAAGCAGTTGGACGACCGGCAGAACAAATTTCGAGCGCTCCGCGCGCAAAGAAGCAGCGTTTCCTGGCCCGCGCGCGGCCGTGCGCGCGGCCAGCCGCCGCTTCCGCTTTCAGTTGTCGTTGACTACAGCGCCGCCGCTATTTTCTGCGCGAAACGAGCACCTCTCCGGGCGGCCGGTCGGGCTACTCTAAAACTTCTAGTACACTCTAGCAGCGGTGGGGAAACGAGCGCGGCCATATTGGAAGTAGTTCTCCTTTCAAACGTACGTCGCAGGCGTCACACGAACGGCGAGACGCCATTGGTTGCGGATGAACACAAAATCCCTTTGATCTTGAAAAGCCGCTGCAGAGTTAAGCTGTCACCAACTATAGATGGCGTGGCTACCTCTAGTTTAGTTCTTGGATTGTTTACTAGATGGCGGTACTTGTATATGATGAAAAGATGCGCTTGGATTGTTTACTAGATGGCGTGGCTACCTCTAGTTTAGTTCTTGGATTGTTTACTAGATGGCGGGAAGCGTTGTAATAAAATCTGTTTGCTGTTGGCGCGCGCTCGGAGTCGCCCGATGGATAAGGCTGCAGATGTGCGAGCACGCGAGGCAGAAGCGCTCCGTGAAGCTGCGCGACGCCACCGCCAAGACAACGCCGCCTGTATTAACATTGCCTGACGCGTCGCGCGCTTTTCAATGGGAAGGGTAGGGACGCTTAGTTCAGGTACTGATCCGCTATGTGGCGCGTGCCGGCGGACATCTCGCCTTACGTCACTGCTCGCGAGTAGCGAACGCTGAACCCACTTCTACGACGTGTGTCTGTCAGCTTGCCTGTTGGGCTTCAAGGGCCGTTTCGCTTACATCTTAGCCGCGACGGGGCGCTAGTTCTGTGGCGCACTGGGGATCTCGTTCAACGTATCGCTCGCTTCATACTTGCTGCATTTTCCCAAAGATAAAGACGGAGGTGGACTGAAATAGTGTAAGAACATACTGATTGTCGGGCAGACATATAGCTAACAAAAAAACGATATTTTCGGATGGCGCAGCCATTATTTTACTGATATTTTTCTTTCTGGAGTATTTAGAGAAGAAAAAATTGCGTGCACGTTTTTTGTTCAGGCGCTCACTTCTACGATTACTTTCCAATAATATCACGTGCTTGTAAACTATAGAAAATTATAGGAAGCAAAAGGATAAGCAGTTGGAATCCCGCCACGTACGCTGTCCGGGCGCTTCTACAGTACAGTCCTCAATTTTAGAAGTGCGTACCGATGCGGAGTGCGAACAGCGGGGTCAAAACAATACCTAAATGCGGAGGGGATAGAGGTGGGATGCCCCACTCAGAAAATTTCAGGGCCTGTGATCCGAGTAGATAAGCGCGCAAAGCCCGCATCAGCCTGCGGCAGCGCCAGGGAGTTTGCTTCGTGACAAAGGAAGTTTTATCAGTGACAGACCAAGACAGACAGGCATGGTGAAAAACAAGAAGGCGTAGGAGCGCCGCCTCGGGAACGCTAAACAAACTTTCCACTATTTTGCATAGTTTCCGAGAAGCGGCGCTGGCTGGAGGACACGAAAGCACGCTGGAAGGCTACGGAGTGGGGAAGGGTAGGAGAGAGCAACAGGAGAGTGGCTGTTTGGCCATTTTTCGCTCACGCGTTAGGCACTGTTTATACAGGCGGCGTTGGCCAAGATCCTGCCGTACGAGAGCGGGAGGCCGAAGCGTGTCGTCTGGCTGCGCGACGCCGCCGCCAAGATCCCAGCGTTCGAGAACGAGAGGCCCAAGCGTCACGGCAACGGCGCGAGGACCCTGCCGTACGCGAAGCGGCACGGCTGCGGCGCGAAGAGGATCTCCAAAACGTCAGAGAACGGGAAGCGGGGAGAAAGCGCGCGTATCGGCAGGCAGACCCCGATGCAGTGAGAGCTCGTGAGGCGTTGCAAAACGCATCAGGCGAGCTCAGCCCCAAGGTGCCGACGCGCGGTTTAAGCGAGACTTTCTAGACGTTACGTTCGGACACAGATGTAGTGGGCGAAGTTTCACTGAAGAGTCACGGTTTTACCGATGATTTCCCCTCAGGAGCTTAATTCGCCCACTCATCATCATTCACCCCGTGGATATGCTGTGAATTTTTTTTTTCGGGGGATGGTACACATACCTGAAGTAACATGGTGTCTGCAGGTTGCAGCTCTGGGAATTTCGAGAAAATGGCACTCTTCACATCTTCGAGCGAAGGTTCCAAAGGAATCATTAGTGGACGATAGAAATGTTCAAAAAAAAAACTACACATTTCAACATTTCAGAACAAAGGAACGAGGATTCAGGAAATAATTCTATGAAAAACAGCCGAACAGTTAGGCAAAGAGGCCAGGACAAGTATGTGAGCGGTTTACATATGGAGACAGTCGTTCCATTTCACTTTTTCTAACCTAGTCGCCGAGTCATACCTCAACTTTAATATTCTTAAACAGGAGTTTCTGGTAATAATTCTAAAGCCGTTTTGTTTCTCTAGCTTTTATTTCTGATATTTAGTAGTTCAAGTTATAAGGATCAACCTTTTCAGGTTGCAAAGCCGACTGCGGAATCGGATGCTGCGCGGCCTTGGAGGAATATGCGTGGTAGATCTTATCGTCCCGGTTGCGCATAAGGAAGAGTGGGTCCTTCCACAGAGAGAGAGCGGCATGTCGTCTGGGGATGGAGGGTCCATTGAGGATGCGAAATTCTGCTGTGGAGCTCCTACGGTGAGCAGCGTTCCTGGTGGCCGCTGCTCACCAAACGGTTTCACAAGGTCTGCTTGTTAAACTCACCCGTATTTACTGCATCAGATGGCTTTGTTTATCTATTTTATGGCATAAAGGTTTATAAAATACCGCAAAGACGAACTCCGTAGTTTAGAACCTGGTGCGTAAACACTTTTCGCCTCCATTAGAAAAGTGGCCACCATGGCTGAGAATCGAGCCCGCTGTTCCAACATTGTTTGTAGACGTGACAAAGAGGAGACGACACGAGGTGCAGCTCAAACACCACATTTATTGCATCAGCTTCGGTATAAAACTACTGACAATGATAGCTGTGCCGTTATTCTACAGCGATGTGGTTTCTGGGGATAATCTCAGTCTTGAACCACATGCATCTTTGGGCTCAGTAGCACAACGCTTCGGCCACTGAGCCACTGTGGTGGTTAAAAAGCTGTCTTTTATGCGTGGCAACCAGGCTGCTTCCTTCGGTGACCCATGTGAAGCCTTCTAGAGTTATTTGACTCAAAACCGTGGTCACAATGATTGTTTTCAAACTGCAGCAAGTTGTCCCAAACCATAATGAGCAAGTTGTGCCAAGCCAAAAAACCGTTAGGGTTTTCAGCCTACTGAAGAAACTAGCGAATTGTGATGAGCTCAGAATTCAAAAGACATTAGAAGGTAGTCTAAATTTTGATATCGCATTAATATTTTCTGTGTTGGTCATTGCCTGTGACATATATATTATCCCCTTGCACGTGTCACTGCACTGCTTTTAAACAGTATGATGCCGAGTGAAACTCTGGGCTTCCTCAGGTCTTACAGCCATAAGAAAAGAGATGTCGGGAGCTTTTTCATGCTTGAAAGTATTCTTGCTGTGGTAGCCTTCAGCTTAAATTCCGCCTTCAGCTCATCATCAATTTTCAATAAAGTGATGCGGTTAGATACTTTGGGTCAGAAGTTTGTCAAGCAGATTAGCTGACAGTCACACAAATCCACAAAGCTTGGCTTTTCGATGTTGGTGGTTCATGTTTCAGGCAGCCTTTATGAGCTTGGTGATGGAGCCAATACTATGTTCATTGACTTAGTGTTACAAAAGGTGTGTGTTTGCTTTTTGGAGCACTGCTTTTGCAGCAGACATTTCAGTACCCCCCCTGAAATGTTGCACAAACATGGTGATCATGTTTTTCAAAAATGGCAAAAAGCAAGACGTACTTGAGGGAAATAAAATTAAATCATGTGCATCAAATTTTTATTTTCTGCATCAACAGTTCTGGATGTTTGCTCGTCCTACAGCTTGCTAGTCCTTCCAATACTGCACTCGTTTTCCGTTGGCAGTATTCTGGTGCTAAACTTGTATGGATCACACGACAGGATCAGGGTACCTTCTTGCAAGTGCTCCCACCACTACAGGGTGAGAGGACAGCAGATGCCCCAGGTAGCACGTAAGCATAGATGTGCAGCAAGTGTAACTTCATGATGTCCCGTTTGAATAGCTACGTTCTCGACGGCCCAAACGCACGTATTACCCGCCTGAAATGAAGTTTGTTTAATTTCCCGGCACGCCTCTTGGTGGCAAATCCAGACGGGGGCTCTGGGGGCTGGGACTCTCCCTCAGATGCTTACCACCCCCCCCCCCTCGGCCCCCTTCAGTTTCCCCTTCTATGCCCATCTCCACATGTTTATCTCCACCAGTCCGTTTTATCAGAGAACAAAATGTTCTGTGCATTAAGTCAGGCTGAGAATAGGCGTTGTCGTCTTCGCACCGCCTCACATTTTGTGCGCCCCGCAGTGGCTCATTTGTTCTCACTCTGCCGTTCTCGCTGCCAAGCGCTCTTAGAGCAGGGCACGGCTCAGCAGCACCGATTTAGCCAACAAAGAGTTAGCAAAAACTAAATGGCCAAAATCTCTGCAACTCCTTATTTCGTGGGCCATGTGGGATTGTCATGGAACAGCATTTTGCGCCTCAGTGCGTCAGGCTTCTGCACCATTTTGGATCTGGTTGCAGAGCCGGACTGGCACATGGGCCATGGCCCATGGAGCAGTTGTAGTCCCTAGAAACTTGCCTGATCTGGCATCCGAGGACCGCAGGTCATTTTTCTTTTTGCTATGAATGCCTTGTGCGAACACACTGGTCGAATGCGGTGCCCTTTCGCTCTGCTGACAGTGTCTGCTAGCGAGACATTTTTCAAAAAAATTTAGTTGTTGTGGTAGCTGTTTGTCATGCAATTATGTGCCCTGTTACTTTTTCTTGGGTCAATATTTTTTCAGGTTTTAAAAGTAAACAGTATTGTGCACGCCTGTGATCCCGTTCACTGCGGTGTGCAAACGTTGGAGCTGAGCGTATCTGCATGCGGGGGGTAGGGGGAGAGAGTTTTTTTTTCTTTTTTAACATAGCGCCTGATGGTTAAACCAAATGGCTATTTTTAACAAGACAAAAATATACAGTGCCAATTTCACTGGCACTAAATTTTTTCAAAAAATATCTTGCATTTTGTGTGTGCAAACAGAATTCCTTTAACGTTTAACGGTGTGCTATGTAATCCACATAGCTTCTCTGGGGGTATGTCAAGCTTGTACTTTTGTAAAAATGGTTGATATGTAGCATTAGAGGCAACTGTTATATCCGTACTTTCGTTTATGCTGAAGCGCAGTGAAGTGTTGTAACTGCTGCACTTTACGGAAAGATTTCGTGCAGGAAAAGGCGACTCTAGTGATTGCAGTAGGCTGTTCATTTGCTATTGAAATGCAAACAAAACTGTTGTGGCTTGTCTTGTAGCAGTTCAAGCATGTATGTTGACGGTTACATCTACCACACTTATGCAAACATTTCTGCTTTGAAAGCTTGTTTAGAAGTTTGCACTGCGATGCTAGGTTTGCAATAATGTTCTTAGCCATAAATTTTGATAACAAATGCTGTCTGTGATATTGTATTTCCAAGGATTGAAGATGGCGAAGGCAGGCGTGTGAATGAACTTTTTATGCCAGACCCCACAGCCAAGACGATGACAATGAAGGAATGCTACCTGGGAACACATCATCATGACAAAATCTTGCGTTAGTGGCTTGTTCTTGCTGCTAACGCTCCTTGGACGAGATGGTTATGTACTGCCGCTCTTGATATTACTAAACCCTAAGGTCACCTCCCAAACGCGTGTTTGCTGTACGTGTTAGTGCTGAAGGTGCAGGGAACCGATCCCCGTACCTCTCGCATTGCATTGTGGTGTTCAGTCTCTTAGCAATTTAGGTCAAACTGATAATTCTTCACAGTTTCATTCTGCTGGACTTGGATTAGTTTTTTTTCTACAGCGAAGTCTGAGGCGCTGGACTTGGATTACCGGTAGTTTTTTTCTATAGCGAAGTCTGAGGCAGCAGCAACTGATCAGACAGATGCACGTCTGTGAGAGTACAAGACTTTCGTTAACCCTGGTCTCACTGACTTGCACAGTAGCACATTCCAAGAGCTTGCTAAACGCTAGCTGCTATGAACTCGGGTTGATCTGTTGGTTGCTGGATGCACCTAAGAAGTTTGGGTCTTAAACCTGCCATTTCCAGGCTAAGTATTGTTTGTACCTATTTGTGTCCACTTTGTCAGTCCTCTGAGTAATGTTGCAAAAAGGATTGAAGGTGTGTGAATGTTTTCAGCTTGTGGACTGCATGGGTGCATGATTCTGTTAACCTGCTCCTGTATTGGCTGGCTTTAGGGTCCTTACAGAGTGTGGGAGCAAACAAATTGCTTTTCCATCATAGTCAGCTGTCGGCAGGTAATGCGAACAATATGAGCGCAGGTACTTCAAACGACATTGCAATCATCATCTGGGGGATGTAACGCAGCAACACTGACACTGGTTTCTTCACTGCGTAATGAAAACCAGTGGCCAGCCTAATAAAGGAGGCACTTAGGAGGCGCTTAGCGGACCTCGAATACAGGTAAGATTGGGATTTGTGTCCGCCTCCTGATTGGAGCCGAGCCTCGTAGGAGATGTGATGTCAGTCATGAGGGTGAATTTATAGAGGCTGGTAAATTCGTCCAATTTACGCCCTAAAGGGGACGTTCGAATGGAGCCCCACGCGGGGTGGGAAGAGTTTAAATCTCCAAGCAATAGGAGCGTATCTGATCTACGAGTTGCAGTATACATCTTATGGAAGGCGGGAAGCGTGGCAGTTGTTTGTTTGGGAAGGAGCAACGCATAAGAGACAGCGTGTACAAACATTAAGTGTTACGATAGAACGGAACTACGGGCCCCCTACAATCGCGCACTCATCTTTCTTGGCGGTGGGTTGGGTCCGTGGCCACCAATCACAAAAATTCTGAGACGCCATAGAGTGGTCTCTGGAAAATGGCGGGGGAGTGGCCACTCCCCTTAAGTTAGGCGTTCACTTGACCATGACGCAGGCATTCGGCCGGCATATCCCTGTGCGTCCTGTCTTATATATTTTTTTCTGTATGACTTCATTCTCGGTGGTAAGCATTGTCGCGTGATCTATAGTGGCCTAAATACGCTGGAATATGCTGCTGGCGCAGCAACCACACTTGTAAACAACAATTTTCACGCTGCATTTGACGTCTCGCTGGTGGGCGAAACGCTGCCCCCAAGGGGTTACCACTGCAGCATGCGCAGCGCCCGCTTGCTGTGCGGTGAAGCAAGGACAGGCGTTTCGTAGAGTTGCCGACCGATTTTGTAGCGTAAGCTACACTGACCGAGGTTGAGCAGTTTCGCGTGGCTCCTGGAGAGCCGTGCTGCGCCACCGCGGCACGTGGTGGCCCGGTCGACTTGATGATCATCCGAGGGGTGGCCGGGTGTGGAACCAATGGATCGTGAGTCGCAGCAACACCGGCGTGCACCTGTGGAACCAACCAGCTTAGCTCTGGGGCGACTGGTGACGCTGCGCCGGAGCCACTTGATAAATATACATGTGTCACATATTGCGTATGCCGTGTGTGTGTCATTGAGCAGCAGTAAGCATGATAAAAGAGCTAATCCTAGACGACCAGAAAAGGTAAGAATAACCAACTAAACCTTAAGTCACGCTATGTATATTCTGGCATACCGGAGCTAAGCGACTGAATTTTTTTCGGACCTGGAGAAAAACGAAAAACTGTGCGAAGAAAAAAGCAGTTCGAAAAATCTCTGAGCCATTATTCCAATAGGACAACTGGCGGTTCCTCGGGAAAGGCGGAAATATCCTGGAAATCCGAATTTTTGGAGTCGGAGCAAACGGTCGGCTGCTATGGCGTTATTGCAAAATCAAGGCGCCTAATGGATCAAAATTTTCAACTCTTGCTTTTGCTGTCGCAGAAACAGCAGCGGCTTACCACTTTAACACGGGCGTACGTACATGACCACAAGGCAGTACTGTGTGAGGCACATCCTTCCGTGGCGCCCCTATACATACATTTGGTATAGCTAGATTTTAAAATTAATTGCTGCAACGCAATGAGTGCGCGGACTTCGTCAGACAGCGCGCGAGTGCTAATTTAAATCACAGAGGAATAACATGTATAACAGGGGAAACACAGCCTATTGCAGAAAAAGTAGGCGAGAGGCAAACATTGTCACAATGAGAGTACAAGTGGACTACAATGCTTGTAGCTCCAATGGCGAAGAATTGGGTTGCGGCCCCTAATGGGCGGAGCGATAGCGGCCACAATAAATTTCTCGGGTGTGCAGTTAAATTCTCAATGCTGTGGCACCTGCCACTGGCGTTTCCTTGGCCAAGCGCTCCTGACGTTACCTGGCCGCGCTTGGAAGTGGCGTTTCCCCCCGGCTCTTGTTCGTACTCCGCGGTTTAAACGAAGTTGTTTCCTACCACAATCATTCAAACTCAGCAAAGCTACACACCATGCGTAATGGCCACATCGGGGTTGGTTGATTGTACGGTTTAACGCGCTGACGCAACGCAGGTGATGAGGCATGCCCTAGTTGAGGGCTCCGGTTTAATTTTGACCACCTGGGAATATTTACCCTGCGCCGAAGTCTCGCAGACAAGGGCTTTCTGCTTTTCGCCTCCATCAGAAAAGCGGCTGCCACGGCCGGGAATCGAACCCGCGACCTCGTTCTCAGCAGCGCAACGCCTTAGCCACTGAGCCACCGCGGCGAGTTAGTGGCACATCCGGAACCAGCAACAGGCTTACACGGTTGAGAGGCTCCTTTTTTTAGGACTCTGCTGATCGTGTGTACACCCCACAAGCAAGGGATCTTGGAATACGACTTCTGCAATGAATGTGGAGTAAGGCCTTATTACAGCCGAACGGAATATAACAAACTAATGGATATAACGAAGCAATCGTAACTGCAATTGAAATTCGCATAGAAGCCCATAAATTTAAGGCTTGGTGCTAATCAAGCCTCAGGTTCCTCGCAAGGTATACCGGACCTGTTTTTCCACAACGAGCATTTACGGACTATTTTGGTACCCGTCAGGTCAATGTCGTATGCGCGCGATGGTTTGCGCCGGATCACGAACGTGGTAATGCCACACTCGCGCTAGCTAGGGGATACCAACTCGAGCGCGCTAAAATAGCGGCAAGCGAATAGCTAGACTCACAAGGGTGCACGTCTGCCTGGCTCCCGGTGCCTCAATGTTTCTTCAGGCACTCAACCGGGATACGGAAGACCTGCTGCGTTGCTGCTTTGGCACTCACGATGCGGGTGAAGACGGACTCGAAATTGCCGCTACCGCTGCAGCTTAAAGCTCTCATTCGCGTAATGAAGACGCGCCAAAATCTATCAAGTACTCTTTCCCTGCGAAATAAGCCGCCAGCTCAAGTCCTGTCAAGTGGTTATAACCAGCCGGTTGGCGTTAATAACGTTCGTTTTTTTTTTTTTTGCTTTTATCGCTTGTTCTTTTTTTGTTTCCGCGGGCTGCTGTGAGTTTCGGTGGTGATTACATCATCTCGCATGTGAATTGTCGGTAGAAAAAGACATTGGCTCTATTGAAGTAATGGTTACGATGAAGTGATTATGACTACCCCACCCACTGCGACTTCATTATAACGAGGTTTTACTTTAAAAAATTCCCCGCATTTCCCCGAGGGGAAGAATGTGAAAGTGCGAATGCACGAGTTGAATTTGCGCGGTTCGGTAATGTTCGCGAAAGAGAGATCACACACACACACACAACTACAAAGAAAGAAAGATGCATTTATTCACAGACACCTATTTGTGTTGTCGTTGTACTTGATTGCTAGAGCGGATCTCAGCTTTGAAATTTCGTGTCAGTACTCCTCTAAGCAGGTGCATTAGCCCTTCTCACGCCCGATTCTTGGCCAATCCCGCACGTGGGTATGCGCCATGTCAGCGTCCAGGCGGCGCGCGCCCACCTCCCCCCGTTGCCAAGGAAGACGAGGAGATTCCTGGCCAATCCCCCACGTGGGTATGTGCCATGTCAGCGGCCAGGCTGCGCGCGCCCATCTCCACGTGCGCGGACATCGCCGGTGGACGCAGGTTCAGGGTCGCTTAAGAAGTGCATTGCACTTAAAACATGATGCCTCTTTCCGAAGACAACACATTGCTACCTAAACACCCGAAAGTTGACAACAGGGGGTGGCCTTTATAACTTTATCAAGTGGCAATAAAAGATAATGCTGCAAAATTTAGCGTTGCCGGTTTAAAGATTTTCCAAAATATGGTGCCGTAGCGCAGGTCAAGGAGCTGCGCATTCCTACGCCACTAGAAGAGCAATCCAGCGCCAGTGCACGCGAATTCCCGCTCCAGGAGCCCCGCATTTAGGCCCCGGCTCACGCGTTTACCAGCGTGGAGCGCCGCTGGAAAGCGCGGACGCTTATCCGGAAGCAGAGAAAGTTTCGCTTAAAAGAAAAGTATTCCGCGGTTCGAAAAGTCCGTTAGCTACAAAACAACGTTTCTACCACTACGCTACTGACACCGAAAAGCGTCTCTCTTTTAGCCGTGGCTGAAAAGTCTATGAAGTGTTTCAAGCAAAACTCTGCAGGGCGGTGGGCGTGCGCAGGAAGGGCTGGCTTGAACCTATTCGGCAAGCTTCTAAAACTCGGATGTTGTATGTCCCTTACTCAAACGCTCAGTAGGCACGCATCAATTCTCGTGACTCATTGTTAGCGCCGAAGTTTGCCCCGATAGCCTGTATGAAATGTTCTTCCACGGATTGTCATTCGGAAATATCAGAAGGGATTTTAATATTTATGGAAGTTAGACCAGCAACAAGCAGAAGCGCTAACCATTCACCACAGGAAGTCTTTGAAATGTTCTCTAAAAGTTGTTCACTATATTTGAATGAGGCACCAGATTTACAATAAAATATCAAAACATATAACTTTTCATGCAGGCACAGCTAATTAAGATAACACGGGAAAAGCACCACATTTCGGGCTCAACGTGGGAATAACAAGGAATAAAATCTGAAAGTTCTAGTTTCCGTCATCAGTTCGCCAGTGAAGACGCATTGTAGTAAATACAACTCTCAACCACTGAAGTACCGCAATCCAGCTACGATCTGTCTACTCAAGGTTAATCCAAAACTAATGCGTTCTAAGGCACTGACTGCAATGTCTAAACGTACTTCAAATCAACTCGCATTTATCTGTGGGATTCATCCGCGTACCGGGCGAGCAGTGAAAATGTTTTGCAAACTCCGGGACTTGGGAGAAAGGCAGATCGCAGGCCGAGTCCGGAGTACCGCCGGCGTCACTACCGCGGCACTTCAGCAGGCACATCGCTATAAACAGCATCTGAGTACCGGTGTAGTCCTTGAAATCTCGCAACCGCAGTTTGCAGCGTTTGTCACTGCGTGCGCTTCCGTCATAGGCATCAACCAGCGCGCCCATGGCCAGAGCCTCGACCAGGGCAGGAGAGACGTTCGTGTCTCCGGCCAGCGGACTGGACCGAAAGCAGTTCCTAACTATTCCATTGGATTTCAAGGGTCCGGACCTACGATATGCCTTTAGCGTAAGCACAGACAAGGCCTTGGCGACTTCCGCTCCGAAGCCCCCGAAGTTCACCCCAGGCACTTGTTCGAAGTCGTAGAGCGGGAATGCGAGGACGTACGGCAAGAGCTGGAAGTCGGGCAGGCCGTAGAAAGTCGCGCCGAACTGAAGCGTTGATAGGGATGCAGCAACTGCGGTAATTTCCACGTCGCTTTGTGTGTTGTATTCTCCGCTCGCTACTGCTACGGCCGAAGTGGTGTTGCGCAGGTTGGAAAGAAGCGCATTTTCGTCCAAGTCTGGGAACATCTTATCGAACTCTCCGCTTCCGCCGCCGCTCCACGCATTGTCCTCTCGTACGGCGTTCCCGTTCACCGGTCGGTTGATGGCGTGCAGGAGGCCGAACGGTGCGTCGAGAGAACTCCAGTCAGTGATGACGGTGACGTTGTCCTGGTAACCACTCCACCGCAGCAGGCGCTTTTGGAACGATCTCCGCACGGAGCCGGAGACGCGGCGGGCATCTTCAAGCGCTGACGCAGTGCGGTGACGCTGGTTGTACTGCGTGAAGAGGTGGCGGCCGGAGACGGCGAGGGCACGACTGAAGCAGAAGGCCCCGTGCAAGGTGTTCACTGTCTTCTGGTCGCCACCGTAGAAGTTTGCGATTAGCTGGTCGTTTGCAAATAGGGCCCCTACCTGTAAAGAGGACAATGTTTTGTCACACTGGAAAGAAGCTGCCTAATTGATTACAATACCACAGTTACGGACACTTTTGAATAGATTAGGTCTTCCTTGCTTAAATCATCGCTATTTCAATGCGCCTCCCCCCAAAACGTTGGCCATGTTTACGTGCGCTCGCACCTATTTACAGTGCCCAAAGGGCAACTATTAGCCTCAGCTCATTACGGAGGGAGAGTGAGTAATGAAGGCGGTAATTGCTTTGGAGGCAATAGCCCCCTGAAAAGTACCGCTGAAGACATAATACCGGTTTTGCCTGAACAGGTTTATTGAGGGGCCTACAGTACTAAAGCTTGGTTCTAAAATTCTCTAGCAATTTCAAGCAATTTTGATTGTATCTTTCCCTTAAGGCCGAATAGTGTATTACTTCTGTTTACTGACTCCAGAATGCGCTAATTAATCAACCGCGAAAAAGGAGAAGGTTCGTCACATCAAAAGTATGCTAGATAAATTTATCACGATGTGACATTACGTGTAAAGCATGTGAATTGAGCGAAATTTATCTAAAAATGTGTATGTTTTCAAACGTATCAATGGTGCGTCCTAAATAAAATGCATGTGTTTAGCCCCGCCACAGTAATACAAATGATCGAAGGATAATATATGTGCTCGAGGGAGTTACCCTGTAAACTAGTCTGCTTTTCTGTGCGTCGAGTTCCGTCACAGAAATCTCAGTTCCGCCTAAGACGAAATTACAAGTCTTCTCGTGTTTCTTATTAAGGTTTATACAGGAATGCTGTTAGGTGTCACCCGGTACAGGGCTACCCCATCCTGCAGTTGTTATACAATAGAGGTGAACTCTAAACATATTCCTGAGGAATCAGAATTCTGAATCGTGCAGCAGATTCACCTACGATCGATGAACACTTCATATTGCCTACAGCCACGCCATCCGCCCAATCATTCCAAACCTACGTACCCCTTAGGTTCAAAATTGCAGCCTTGGACAAACCTCAACCACCTCTCACGCCACAGGCAGGGCAACATGTTTTATACCTCAGTTTGAAACAAAGGCTGCGCTTTTCTATTGGGCGTTATTTCCGACGCACGCCCTGCGCAGCCATGTCCTCAAGGGCATACTTTTTGTATTCATACCACATCCTAGAGCGCTGTGTAGCCTGCGGGGTCGACTTAAAGTACTGGGTAAATAAACTGCCTGTCACCATGTTTCCTTCTGTTCGGATGCCTTCCCTGCCACATTTTAGCTAAGCGACTGCTGTGATGGCGCCTGTTCCGTGCAATTCTCGCGAGTACGAATCTCAAGGGCACACAAATGCCGAAACACCATCTTAGGAGCTTGAAAAACAACGAGGCCCAAGTTATCTTTGGAGCTGGTACACGTGCCTTCACACTTCACTGCCCTGATTAAGTTTTAACAAATACATAGATTAAAGTACAGCATTTTCAATGAACGAATGAAAAAGCGACAAGTTCGAAATAATCCACGCAATGAGAAATGTTATTAGGCAAAGAGATGTTTGCGTTCTAGAAAAGTTTCCGAATGTGCATTCACTCGTATGCGACTGCGACGTATGGTGGAGTAGCACTTTTTCATATTCTCATACAAATCCAGTAGAGCAGGGTTTCCTCCCCAGGACGTATATAAGATAGAAGTGACAACTGCAATGATCACGGCTGATGTCTGTCGTTTTGTCCCGGTTCCTGCATCATGGCTATATCTCTGCGTGAGTGTAACCAACCAGCCTAAGTAACCTTTACAATGCCGCCATTAAGCCCTTTAAAAGCAAAAAAGCAGCAGCTATATTCAGGCCTCGCAAGGAAATAAAAGTATAAAAACACGCCACCATTTCAGTGCAGCCAGTCTCTTGTGCCGTTATGGTAAACTTGTCGTGAGATTGATTCCTCCAGTCAACTACATTGTATCGGATCATTGTGGAAAAACAATAACCCATCAGCAAATAAACAGTGACGTTGCGCGTGTTACAAACGCAGCGCTTCTTGACAAACCTAACAATGCAACCAGGGATAATGTTCGGTTGAATTGATCCCAAAAGGTGACCAACATTTCAAGATCACGAAACCAAAGAAACCCTTTACCTGCGCGGTGCTCCAGGAAATAAAAAGGTGCATCTTGGCGTTTCCTAGTTCTTGCCAAAGCCGTAGGAAGGTGTTGACGTACTCAATGTTTACGGTGCGGAGTTGAAGGGCTGAAGGTGGCATGGTGTCGTTGAGGCCGAACGTCCTCAGCGCCTCTTCCCACGTGGAACGGGAGAGTCCCAGTTCGGGAATGTCCAATATGTTCTTGATTTGGGCTGGGACTTTTACCTCGAAAGTGTAGTAAGCCTTCCTGAGCCGGGGAACCGATATGTTCTCAACATAGACAACTTCCTCGAAGGACACCTCGTCAGTGTAGTTTCCTCCGCTGTCGAGAGGCGATGGCAGTAGGTGCTCGCGAAGGACGTCGAAATAGCTTCTACGATGCTGCGAATTCGCAGAAAAAGAAGTCTTGTTCAGGATCTCGATGATGGTCCTCCCGGTATTCAAAAGCACCGTCCGGGAGCTCTTTTCAGGGGACTGCCGCCACAGCGGCACGACTCGGAACATGACGTCCCAGCCCAACTTCAGCGAGGTGGCAAGAATCACGTGTGGTACGTCCACCTCGGTCGGGCGAAGCGGCCACGTTATCCCGGCTTCCCTGAGAGCCTCCCTGACGCCAGGCAGTTCGTTGAGTTTTCCTTGGAGCACGGCGTGGCAGCTGCGGTAGAGGGCCAACCCACGCTGAGCGCTGTCTTGGCCGGCCTTCGGAATAACATGTCGAAGCGAAACAACGTATTAATAAACAAGTAACAATAACGTGCCTTAGAACACGTCCATGTGGTATTTGCGAGCAAAGAAAATAAAATTTCTCCTGTAGTAACCACTTAATCGGCAACGTGTTATTCACCGAACAATTCACTTCCGATACTAAGATTACGTTCCAGCTTAAACATTTACGTTCCAATAACCTTTCACCAAGGCAGAACCATGACCTTGCGTCGTATCTTAGCTACACAGACGTGTTGACTTTCACGTATAGTGAATAGATTGTATAATTCTCCTAATAAAGCATGATAAGCCGATGTGTGACCACAACGTGGCGGTGCTCATGCATATGAAGATTTCAGAACCGCCCCTGGCGCTTCTCCCTCGAACAACTTTACCAACAACTATAGATGCGGCATCTCTCCACCGACTCTTTACTGCGAAGCAGTATATGTTTATTATTCACTATATGAAGGACATTTTATTCACTAAATCAAGGACATTTTGCTGCCTTCGTGGCCGCCTAGTCCCAGTTAAGCCATTGAATATTGTAAAGGGACGCCGCAACACTTTTTCAGCCCTTTCTAAATCCTAATTCCTTTCTTAACGTAGTCAAGAAACACTTACACACCTTAGAATAAGTGGTCCCAAAGTACCTCAGCCAAAACATCCGCCTCTATGCCCATAAGATCACTTAAAAACCTGCTCAAGAAAATACCCTCTCTTTACTGATGGTGGCGTTATTCGAGCTATTCAACTGCGTCATTACAGCAGCGTAGCGGCTATTGGCCTGTTTTCATCCAGTAGCTGCAATAAACGCTGTCACTAACCGCTTCTAAAAAATAGCCACAAAAGCAAATCAGAAACTGAAGGCGCAGATGCTGGGACCACCACATCGCGCCAAGCTTCTCAGTGCTGGCGATAACTATAGCTTTCGCAAGCTTCCAGATGTTAAGGAAATAGTGGAAGCATTCATCGGAACTTTTCCACAGTACCTATAAGGATCGACCATTTCGCGGGTAGAACCTAGATACAAAACGTTTGCATGCAGATTGCACGGAGGCTCGCTGCTGAGATGTTAAAGATACTGCGAAATCAAGGCTATCCAGCATTAGTACGTGTTTATTACTTTGTGGAAATGGTGTTACGCACTTCAGATTTGGTTGTTCACTTTAGATAATTCAATAAATCAATGGCGGGGCCAAAGGCCACCGAACCGCGTACGTATGTTTTTCACGTGACCAAAACGCACAAGTCAAAGGAGAAAATCGACACATACTAAAGGGTATAGGTCGATTATATTACATTTCCTTTAAAATCAATGTTTCCACTACAGTTACTCACACAAAGATTGAAAAACAGGCCGGTTGGTACCCCTCCACAAAACAAGTGACCCACATAACCCCTCTAATTATCATCAAATCTCCCTTACTCGGTTGCTTCAAAAATTCTTTACCACATAGTTTATTCCAATCTTGTTAAGTTTTTAGAATTCAACAAGTTCTTTCATCACTCCTACCACGGTTTCCACAAAATGTTCTCCCGTGAAACACAACTAATCACGTTTAATAGCAATCTGCATGTCCATCTTGATTCAGGTTTTGTGACTGACTCTATATTCTTAGATTTCGCCAAAGCATTCGATAAATAAATCACCAGCTGTTATTACATCAATTATTCCATTTGAAAATCGATCCAGTAGTTCTACAGTTTATTCGAGTATTTCTTGCTAACCGCACGCAGTTTGTATCCGGTAATGAAACTGACTCTCTTGACGTAGCTATATATTCAGACGTAGTTCACGCTTCTGTGCTCGGGCCTTTACTCTTTATAATATACATTATTGACCTTCTGACATTTCTTCTTCAGTTAGCCTTTTTCCCGACTGCTGTGTGCTTTACCGTAAAACGACTCGTAAAAAAACTCGTGACGTGTTTGGATGTTGTTTATTTACACTTGCGCGTGGTCCTCTGCTGGCCGCTCGGTTGCGTTTCGCACACTTCAAAATTGATTTTAAATATGTTCTAGGCTGTATTCACCGCTGATATTTTGCAGATGATGTATATGTGTTCCCACCAATCTATCTCCGAAGTTATCTCGCCTTCAAAATTTTGTGTCAGTGCCCCTTTAAAAAAACTCCCACCTCCCCTCGCGGGAACCCCTGTGTAGATGCGACGCATAGGCGGAGCGGCGAAGGGACCGCGTTTTATAGCGCGCATAACGTTGAGGGGACTGCGTAAGCCGGTCCCAGTCGATGACGACGTTGGCGTACTTGTAAAGCGGCGTGGACTCTAGATGTTCGAGCTAAGCGTGGATGTTGCTTCGCCGGAGAACGGCACACCGGTTATATGCGCAGCGCGCCCGAAGGAGAGGAAACCTCGGAAGAGAGAGTACTGCACATGCGCCGGCCCCAGCGCGTCTGCCGCGGCTATGACGCAACGTGCCGCGGCTATGACGCAACACAATCCAACACAATCCACTTTAATCCAATACAATCCAAATCCAATCCAACCGAATCCAAGCCAAGCCAAGCCAATCCCATCCAAGCCAATCCAAGCCAATCCAATCCATTACAATACAATACAATCCAAGCCAATCCAATCGAATCCAATGCCCCTCGCGAGTGAGTGTTCGCTATCGGAGAGGAGAGGGGGTGAGCGGCGGAGAGCGCAGCTGGCGCGGCGAGGAGAATGGGGGAGGGGCGGACAACGCCGACGACGACGACGACGACGATGCCGGAGGGACAAGGCGAGTGAATCAGATGCTCTGCATCTAAAAGCAACTTCTTATAACCTACGTTCGTCCTAGGCTTGAATACGCTTCATCACTTTGGGACCCTACCTACGTTACACTATCTAATAAAATTGAAGCTGTGCAAAACCGCCCCACAAGGTTCATTCTTTGAAACTATCACCGCACATCCAGTGTTACCACTATAAAATCCAGCCTTGACTTCCCTACTCTTGCCACTCACAGGAAACTGACTCGCCTTTGTGTGCTGCATAACGTGTATCACCACAACCCGGTACTTAAATCGCGTTGGATAAAACCTCCCTTCTTTATATGTGAATGCCTCGACCATCATTACAAGGTTGATATTCCGCGCCAGAACACCCTAACGTGCCCGCATTCTTTTTTACAACAAACGTGCCGTGATTTGATCAACCTGCGTGCGTCATTAGTTACCTTTAACAATGAACGCTTTCTGTGGGCACTCGAAAGCTTTATGTGTAGATTTTTCAACGCGTGTTTTTTTTTTCATTGTTTTCTAAGTTTTTTTTTTCTTAATTATTTGTTTGCTGCTGTTCGTGTTACTGTTCATTTGTGTATCCGACAAATTTTATGCCGATTTTTTAACAGTGTTTTTAGCATGCATTAGGCTGTAATGGTAATTTGGCGTGGTGCATGCTGGTTTGATTCTTTCTTGTTACTTTCAATATTTTGTAAGCATTGTGGTTATATGCTGTTTTGCTAAATTTGCTTTGCTTTTCATGCACATGCTTGTATTTTACTTGTCTCCTAAACTCCCTCCCCTCTATAATGCTTTATTCCCTGAAGGTACAATAAATAACCAAACAAATAAATAAATAAATAAATAAATAAATAAATAAATAAATAAATAAATAAATAAATAAATAAATAAATAAATAAAATGAAACCCCCTATCTGAGGTGAAAGAAGCTTCCTCCATTTCAACCTGAGTCAAAGTCAAAGTAGAATACCGAAACTCCTTCCACTGCTGTAATGGCGTGTACAGAAATGACATGGGCTTCATAACACGAGGGACCAAGGGGCGTTTCTGACCCAGGAAAGCTTTCATTCTTTAGACGCTTGACGCGCGTTTCGTTATCAAAATCTCCATTTTGTGACATCTAAGTGGGTTTTACCTATTTGCGTTTTACTCGGACGAATGCCGCTATGAATGAGCCTTAAAAGCTTCGCTTTAAGAGGACATGCCGCAGGAGCATGATTTTCGCAGTCCACGAAGGGCTCGGGCGCTATCGCGGCAACAAGTGTCATTTCCGCTTGCAAACATCAACACTGCATATATTGAAGCGCATTGCAAACGCCCGCAGGTGTCCAGGAAGACGACCCACGAGCAACCCCTTTGAAATTCCCCACGTAGGGAGCCGTCGTAGATAGACCCTATGTTTCCCAAAATAACTATATGGCTGTCACTGGAGACACGCGAGCGTGGAAAAGCTCACCGCTTACGAATGACCCTTGCGCGCTGGCGTACTTCAGTCGCAAGGCCCTGTTGCGGTACGACAAAAGGGTCAACAGCCTTACAGTATTGCTGCACGCACATCAGATAACTCGCCCTTTAACTTGGAATCTAGATGAAGAAAAATTGGTGCAGCTTGAACTAGCGCTGCGATGCTAGGGAAACAGTAGGGCTGCGGGTCGACCTAGCTTCTCTCCACACAGGCAGCAGATCCCAGGAGAGAGAGAGAGCAGAAAGAGCAAGTCAATGCACTTTCCTCGTACGGCGGGCGGAAACTCAAGACTATCGCCCTCGACGTTAACGGCCACCATGGCGTCGTCGCCGCAAACCGAGTAAAATCCGCTTACGTCACCTCCCTGCGATACACCCATGCTTCCCCGTTTTAGCGACCACGCCTCAGAATTCCCTAGCTCAACCGACAAAAACGTCAGATGGGCTACAAAACGGTCTGTGGCTCTACGGACGAAGGCCCGGTAACGACCGGCGCGCCATGGGTCCTCCATAGCGAAGACGATGACGACGAAGGCGACGACGACGACACCCCCCCCCCCCCCCCCCCCCAGACTTTGGCATACGCACCATTTCGCTATATGGCTTGCAGACGTGGTACGTGCGTCACTTTTTGTTGTTCTCCGTTTTGATTATGCAGACGAATGTGTAATCGTACCAAGCTGGGAAAGCTATTTGCTGCGTCTGTTTTTATAGCTTTCGTGTGGTTCCGCCATGTGCCATTACGTGTTTCACCGGCTTGATTCGCCTGCCTATAAATGGCGGCGTTTTGTAGCAAGGCTCGGATTCCTAGCTTTTGTCTTGACACGCGAGCTTTCCGCAAAATTCATTTCTTGTCTGCTTTGTTTCTTTGTCTTCTTGAATGCCTGTCTTCCTTATCAGATTTCTCACCCAGATGCAGTGTTCATCCTGCATTTATTTATTTATCATATACTGCCAGCCTACGTAGGGAGCCAAGGCAGGAGTGGTTACATATTTATGCATTCAGAACTGTGGTGCAGCAGAGAACTCGCGCGTATAATGAAACACGTGACCGAAGAAGGCAGCAAAAAGTTTCCTTAGCAGAAACAAACAAGCAGAAAAAATATCGTGTAACATTTCAGTTTCGTCTTCCTCTAACCGAATGTATCTTGTATTCTTTCATTCAAATTCTCTTTACCCTGGTCCTTGCCATGTGCACGATCATTGAATCACCCACAGCTCACGCTAACACGGGTGACCTATAAGTCGATAGCATTTGTTGCTACCCATTGGTCTAGCAACGGCTGTAGCACGTGACCGGGAAGGAATGGAAGAGACGGTAGGGGGGAAAAATGGGAAAGGGAAAAAAGTGTGCCAGAGGGGTGTTTAGGGAGTTACAGAAGCATCGAATTGAAAGAATAGGTGAGAATAAGAACAGGAGGACAGGACACTTTTATCTTTATTTTCACGAGTGACTTCTTTTCTACAGCAGCTTTATCAAATGATATGACAATGTCGGAATAGGGTGTTTTTTATTATTTTTTACCGAGTCTGTTCGCAGGTAGGTATAAATGTAATAAGAAAAAGGGAAGGATGACCGTAGCTTTAAGTTTTTTAGCTTGAATTTGCCACGGCACAAAAAACGCAGAAGACCAAGCGGGAGGTACCTTAGGCAGGGACGTCGCGTCCATGAGTCGCATCATCGTCTCCATCGCATCTGTTACGACGAGCTCGGGGAGGCCCAGCTGATTGCGCTGGTGCCAGCCGTTGCACACGAACTGCGTGAAGCTGTAGCACGGATTCACTGACTCGTCCAGCGTGTCAGCCAGGAGTCGTGCGTACTCGTGGCAGCTGTGGGATCGGCACACCTCTCGGTTGGAGCTGCGGCCAGAGAGCGCCAGGTAAGCAAGGAGGAGAAGGGAGGCAATAATGCTGACTGCCACGCCGAGCCCCACAGGGATCACCAGCGGATTCTGCGTCGTGAGTTGGCGAAGGACCTCCCTCCCGGACACCTGCGGCGCGGGAAAATTACAGGTTCGAAACTCCGTCACGACAACTCGGCTGAACGGCCAAGATGGTCAAGAGAGAACAGCAATCCCACAAGAGATTCGAAGAAAGCAAAAGAATCCTACGTTCGGTGGAGTTCACACAAACACTGGGTAAGGCTATTCAAAGGGTGGCATTGAGTCATGCATGCGCCGCGAGAAAGGCAAGCACATCCGCAGTTTCTGCTGCACGATTGACGGCCCCCCGTGCACTGTACTCCAGGCGAGATACCGTTTCTTGGTGAGTAAAAGTCGGGCACTTCCTGTGCGGACAAAGCGCCATCTACTGCTTTGCTTGAAACTGTTTTATGCAACTGCGAAATGCGCTTCATTGTTCTGACTCAGAAGCTAATTCTGTAGAATCGTGTGTTTCGGAACAAGTCCCAAAGGTTTGATTGCCAGCTGTGGGCATTTGTTTTTCCAAGACTGCTGATTTTTCTTTTCAGACCTGGTCTTAGGTCAATTGTGCGGTATTTTTCGTCAAGAAGGCTTCGCTCTTTTCTAGGTAGATCTAGACGTGGGGTCCGGCATATGAACACGGTGAATTAACGTTTTTGCATCGCACTGGAAGTGTTTCACTTGTAGCTATTTGCAACGGGATATCGCTCTTACAAGGGCAGGCTTCTCCGTGTTACTATTTCTGAGGATAACCTGACCCTTCTACCCCGCCGCGGTGGCTCAGTGGCTAAGGCGTTGCGCTGCTGAGCACGAGGTCGCGGGTTCGATTCCCGGCCGCGGCGGCCGCTTTTCTGATGGAGGCGAAAATCAAAAACGCCCGTGTGTACGAGATTTCGGCGCACGTTAAAGATCCCCAGGTGGTCAAAATTAATCCGGAGCCCTCCACTACGGCGCGCCTCATCGCTAGCGTTGCGTCGGCGCGTTAAACACTGTAATCATCATCAACCTGACCCTTCTGCTCCTCAAGGATGGGGCTCCATTTATTCATTCATTGCCAGGTGATTTAGTGGACGGCAGCAAAGGCAACAATGCGCCGGAGCAGCGTGTAGACTCTTAGCCAAAAAGGACTCAAAAAGGAGTAACTGCAGCTGTTAGTCCCCGCGAACGACAATTTCTTGTTGAGAGGAGTAACTGTTGGAGCGTGCATGCCGTGCGCATAATTTGCGGAGTAAATTTTCGTCCCCGCCGATCTAGAGTGCAACGGGAGGACGATAGGCAGAGCAGTACTCTCTCCGTAATGGCATCGCTGCTATGCTCGCGATCTGCCATATTCGTCTGTTCAGTTTCATATACTCGCAAACAAATGTAGCTGCCAACACAGGATATTTTATATAGCGTCCTCGGAACAAACATTGGTTTTAAAATGACAAATAAGCGCCTTTCTAAGAGATAAGGGGGCTCGTGGCACGAAGCGGCGATGTGCGATAGACTAACGCCACATGTTTACGTTAATACGGAGGGTCACGCACCTCGGTTGCCTAGATCTCACGAGCGATAATATAGGCAAATAAAAGATTCCCCACACACGACACAGTGAGGCCGGCGTTTGTAAAAAATCGCTAACCTTAGTCACTAAGGGTACTGAATGCACATGTTTGTACCGACCGACAAACGTCAACAACGGCGACAACGACGGCAAATCGTAAGCGCACACTACAGGTAAGCGCTTTGCTGTTAGCTTTGATTAGCGGGACATAAATGCTTTGCGTACAAAATTATGACAATGTATCAACAGCCATAAGAACCGGCTGGATTTTCCAGTCCCATCTACCAACGCTCGTTGAAGTCAGCAGCGCGTTAATTTGTTTCGTCTACACAGGAACATGAGCCCTGTACTTCTACAATTTCTCTCGCGCAGACAAAAACGAACCCATACATTGATACCAAATGAATTTGGGGTTAGTTGCGAACATCAAGAATTTGTTAGTTTTTGCTGAAGCGGCTGCGTCGTTAGAACACTCATCAGGCTCCTGCCGCGAAGAGGGCAGTCGGGTTTCTTTTACGAGGAAAAGCTATGCTTGTGAGCGTCTATTCGCAGTCGAT
This sequence comes from Haemaphysalis longicornis, assembly GCF_048455015.1. Lineage (NCBI taxonomy): Eukaryota > Metazoa > Arthropoda > Arachnida > Ixodida > Ixodidae > Haemaphysalis > Haemaphysalis longicornis. The sequence continues at coordinate 96,633,302 of NW_027526233.1, read as the reverse complement.
GGTCAGCAATAAAGTCTAGAGTTAGCAGCGTGTAAATTGCTAGCACTTGCATCGCTAGGAATTCCGGCACCAGGAATAAACGCAACGAAAGCAAGTTCAGAGTACCAAACATTTTGCACTCGTCTACCCATTTTCTGCCCGCACCTTCATCTGGTCTCGTTGTCTAGTCTGTGCGGTTTTCCCTCGAGTACCTCACAACCGTATCGAGGAGAACTCTCACCAAGAATGTGAAAGAAATGCTATTCCCGGTACCCTGTATCGATCATTATACAGCTCTGTTCTGGGTCGGGATGTTTTATCTAGGGTAAAGAAAATGGCTGTCCCAGCGTCCGTGAAAACATTTTTCTTTAAGTTACACACCAACACCCTCCCTGTTAAAACTTGGATGGAAGAAAAAGGTTTGTTTCTTCCCTTGTCATCAAATTGCACATTATGTGGAAAGCCAGAAACAGTTTAGCATGTTTTCACGGAGTGCTGGGACGCCATTTTTTTCTGGGATGTCTTGCAAAGGGCTTTAAAGGAAGATTTGCCCGTTTCACCAGATGGTATACGGTTTCTGTCTGTACAAAGTGATAGCAGTGTGCCGTACGATCTTATCATGGCCCTAGGCCTGCATGCCATTTGGAGGTCGAGGATGGCCGTACGCCATGCTGATCCTGAAGCGCTCACTGTGAGCAAGTACTTTGCACAAAGTATAACCATGCTGTGCGAGATCCACAAGCTACAAGACCCTGACCACGAATGGCTGCCAGTTTTGGAAGAACTGTGTACTTTTGATGTTTATTTTAAGTTTTTCCGTCAGCCAATGCATGGCAGACGGTTTCTAATCTACCCTTGACTTGAAGTGTGTTATGAAAAACGGTTACAAAAAAGTCTCCTGGTCTAGTCGATAGCACGTCGGGTTAGTGTTGGGGGGAAGTGGTTCGATTCCCCGCCGGGGGATTTTTTTTTTTTTTTTGCCGCTCCTAGCTGATCTCTGAGTGGTTAACAGGACTGAGCAACCGTTCGTCCTTAACACGACGAATGGTTGGCGGAGTAACCATTCCTGTCCTCGCATTTACTCCCGTAGGGGACTAAATGAGCCATGGCACTCCCCTGTTGCTCCCTTTTGGCTAAGAGTGTATTCTTCTACATAAAGCGGTGCCCAATACCCACCCTGTGGACATAGGTATTACTGGAATAGTGTAACAGAGGCAACTTCCGAGCCGGTGCCGGGACACCGGGTTATTAATGTGTAGCATTCTTTGCCGTGAACCTCCACAGCCAGCACCATGTAAGGCCCTAGTGTTACACAAAAATGAAGATATCGCGGAAGTTCAGGCTGTAATCGTTATAATTGCGTAAATTATTGATGATTGATTGATTGTAGGGTTTAACGCGCCGACGCAACGCAGGCGATGAGGGCTCCGGATTTATTTCGACCACCTGGGGATCTTTAACGTGCGCCGAAATCTCGCACACACGGGCGTGTTTGCTTTTCGCCTCCATCAGAAAAGCGGCCGCCGCGGCCGGGAATCGAACCCGCGACCTCGTGCTCAGCAGCGCAACGCCTTAGCCACTGAGCCACCGCGGCGGGTATAATAGCGTAAATGGAGATGATTGGGTGCCCGGACTTTAAAAAAAAAATAACGATATAAAGAATACGGGAAATATCGCAACGTTCGACGACCTGCCTATATACAATATTGCAGGATTCGCCAAAGTTCCATCTGTAATCGTTAAAATAGAGTAATTGAATTTAACTGGTTGACAAATTTTGAAAATTCAGAACATAAGAAATATAAATACGGAAGAGCGCGAAATGTGTGATGCCCTGCATTTCCAGAAAAATACCGATTTCACGAAAGTTCCAACTCTAATCGTTTTAATAGCGTAAATGGAGATAGTCTGTATTCATAATAATAGGCCAAATGAAGATAACTGGGAGCTAAATATTTCGGGAGAATAAAAAATAGCAAAAAAAGGAAATATAGAGAAAAGGGCGCAAATTGTAACGCCTTCATTTCCACAATAACGAGGGTTCCGCAGAAGTTCAACCTGTAATAGTTGTAATACTAGGAATGTAGATAACTGGGCGTCCAAAATTTTCAAAAATAAAAAAAAATGGCAAATGCATAAAAATTACGGCAACGGGCGAAATGTGCCACCCCCTGCATTTCAACAATAATGCAGATTTCGTGAAAGCTCCACCTGTAATCGTTATAATAACGTAGATGGAAATAACTTGGCGGTCAAAACACAGCATAAATATAAATTGGACTATACAAAATTACGGAAAAGGGCGAAACGTGGTAGCAGGCATTTGCACAAAAATGCAGATATCGCAAAAGTTTCACCTGTAATCGTTGTAATAGCGTAACTGGAGATAGTAAGCCACCAAAAATTAAAAAAAAAACTAAAATAAAATAAATAAAATTACGTAAAAGGACAAAACCTGTGCGCCCTGCATTTCTTCAATAATGAAGACTTCGCGAAAGTTCCCCTCGTAATCGTCGTAATACTGGAAAAGAACTGGTCGAAGGATATTTTGAAAAAATAAAAAAATAAAAAATCGCGGAATTTTGAACCATTTAACGTGCTGTATTTCCACACTAAGGCAGATTTGTAGAAGATCCACTTGTAAGCGATATTTTGCGTAAATGCAGATTATGGGTCGAACAAAATTTTGAAACACTAAAAAATCAAACATATACCATTATAAAAAATAAAAAATAAAGCCGTTCCACTCAATGCTAAAGCTGTCGGAAGTGCAGAGCAGTGATTCGTCATAATGGGTTGTACCGCCATTTTGCGCTTACTGCTATCCCCCCATGCAAATCAAATTTTCCTCCTTCGCACTGCTCCCGCGCCCCCTGCTTGAAACAGTGCCAGCGGGTGTTCTGTTTGTGCTTTTCTCTCCGCACGTGCTGGTGTTGCACTGCCACATTTTAGATGCGACTGCATCTCATTCACTCGTCTTGTCCCTCCATACGGCGTTGTCCGTCCAAACCCCTCCCCCTACAGTATAAAAAAAATAGCGGCGCCCAGTTTCAATCCCACGACCCTGTGGGCGGAACGCGAGGTACACGGTGCTCTTCCCACTGCGCCACAAAACCGATACAGAATCGAATGCTACGAACGCGCCTTATATCCTTGACTCATTCAAACTACGTAAAGATTCTACTGATACAATGGGGCAATGATTAACATTTGCAATAAAAGAAAAGAAGCTCCCACTTACAGCAACAATGATGGAGTAAAGGTCGTTGCGACAGCGAAGCCCCAAGCATACCACTTAGAGAGATTGACCAAGATTGGCCAATAAAACATAATAATAATCATAAAACATAATATTCATACGCGTTCCCGACACGTTTCACGAGATTTCAGAATCAATCCAACGGAAACACCGAGTGAACCCCACGATGCGTCGCATCTACACAGGGTTCCCCTCGCTGGGAGGTGGGCGCAATTTTGCGTTTACTATTGTAAAAAACCAACCCAACGGGCGTCCGTAACTAAAGTAAACGCGGGCGCTGCCGGTTAATTACGTATGTTTTTTCTCAAATGTACCTATAGTTTTCTTTGCGCTGAATAACGAGAAGATGTATGACAAGCGCCAGCGTTTCACGAGTTTGTGACAAGATTTATAAATTCATCTTTCATATATGTTTTTGTCTATTTCAATTGAATTCCACGAAAGAAAAAGAAAGACTTGAGGGCGCAGTCGAATATACGCCGGTTTCATAACGCGAGGGCCCCGTGTCGACTCCGACTACGGGAAGCGTTGTTCCGCTATTTTTATTTCCTAAGGCGGCGGTGTTGTAAGTCTTTTCGGTTGGGCTTAATTTGGGGCGATAGGTTGCCGTTCTTTTGTTTCATTATTTCTGTCCAACTTTTTGAAATTTATACAGTGGTGAACTGGGCAAGTTGATATGGCGTCATTCCGGGTCGAACTTTTATGATTATATAAACCGCTTGGCTTGTGAAGCCTCTGGGGTACGCCGCGCACAAAAGGCGTTACTGGGATTGGATTTCATTCAATAGGTGACGGGTAAAAAGCGCAAAGGCTCATGGGTGCATTGTTTTCTCCGGCGGAGAGCCGCCACTTCCGGTTCGGGAGCTCTCCTGGCCTCCCGTACGCCGTCGGCTTTCACGCGCGTGTGTGCTTGTTGTTTATCTGTTTCCACCGGGGAAAAAACGCTCATGCATCGGGAATTTCATAAATAACAACAATTCACCCTACTAGGAGTTTATCTGACAGGTAAGCACCCTGTGACAGATAAACAACACGCACGCAGACGTACGGGAGGGCAGGATAGATCTCGAACCGGAAGTGGCGGTAGCAGACGACGTACCCATGAGCCTTTGCTCTTTTTACCCGTCACCTATTGGCGGCACTGGCCGAGGTTGACCAGTTTCGAGTACCTCCTTGAGAGCCATGCTGCGCAAGCGCGAGGATTGGATTGGACGGAATTGGCTTGGATTGGATTGGTTTTAGATTGGATTGGATTTGGATTGGATGATACGCAGCAGAAAGAACGATAATCAGCTAATCCTAGACAACCAGAAAAGCTAAGAATAACCAGGTGAACCTTAGCTCACGCTACGTATATCCTGGCATAGCCGGTTGGCTTTCGAAGCCTCTGGATTACGCCGCGGAGAAGGGACCGTGACAGGTTACACCGTGACGTCGTGGCGATATGGTTGGTTCCAGCAAGCGAGCTTGGACGACAAGGCCAGCGCCTAAAGTGCTCTGCACTTAAAATCGGATTCCAATTGTCGTCCCGTAAAAAATAGAAGTAGCGCCGCAACAGAAAGCCTAATAAAACCCCATTCAACCTCTTTTAGCAAGCCGCAACATAGGCTGTGGAGCTCTGCGGTCAGAACTGTCTCCAGCTGTACGACTGACTCCGCGATGCACTCACCGCATCGAAAGCTTGAAAACTGCTGAAACATCTGATTGGTCCTGGTGAATTCAAAAGAGATTTTTCCAGAAAATTGACACAAAACTTCAAGGTATTCCGAGCGTATATGCATGGTAAACTGCATCACAAAGACCTGCTCAGGCAAACTGCTTGCAGGGCACCTCATTACATGGGACAGCCCAACCCACATTTGGATTCACCCATTGGCACAGCTGACGCGACAGCTGCGCCTAAGAAGACCCACCAGAATACACAATCTTCGTCAGGACCAGAACACGAAACATTGGCCTACTTCGATGAATCCACTATCAGATCCGTTATCCACTACTGCAATAGGTGCTAGGCGAAAGGAACCATAACACTCAGTGAGAGTTCCGCTGAAGCGAATACCTAAACCAAAGTACCCGCCATCGGGAGCACGGGGTCAATGAATCTAACTTTGTGTATCGGCAAGCTGCCCGTACACGTCGTTCACAACCACCAGCAACACTTTCTCGAAAACACAAAGCAGTTCCCACCGACAATGTTCGGATTCCGACAGATCCTGCATAAAAAATGCGGCGATGCAACACATCGTCGTCAACATCCTTATAATCATCATCATCATCCGCAGCAGCACCAGCATACGTAGGTCAACTGCCGGATGGCGACCTTTTCCATTGACCTCAGAGCACACCTGGTCGCGCTGCCGGAGCCCATTCTCTGCCTCTGAATTTTCTTATTTCTTTCTTCAATCGAATTAACGGCATTCCCTGCTTCTACACCCGCCTGTCGGTAGTTACCCTCTTACCCTGGTGGTCCACTGGCTGTCATTTCGTGGCACTACGCTTGCAGCCCAAGTGCAATTTTTTTTTGTCAGTTGAACTCTAATAACTTCTCGAGTTCTTTCCCTGAACTAACACGCTCGTTTCCTGTTCCTGTTCATTACTCCTATCATACCTCGCTCCCTGGCCCGTTGAGTCAACCTATGTTGTCTTTTCAGTGGCTTAGTAAGCCGCTAATTTAGGGTGACATCCACGATCTGATCAAGAGACACACGACTGAGGTCATCCTATCTCTATATTTAAAAGGGGCCTTTGACAACATCAGTCACAAGGCCAACCTCAGTAATCCCAACAAGCTCGGGTGCTAAACTCGCAAGTGCATCCACGTCAGGCACTACGTCACCGGACGCCAAGCTGCACTCAAGATTGGAGGCACTCAAACAGAAACAATTCGCACCAGCGGACGCAGCATGCATGCCATATGCAGCGTTCCGGCCTAACCTACTATTTATGATTGCCTTCATTGGCCTGCCTAAACAATCGGAGCCAATTCCGGATTTACAACATGCCCTTTAAGCCAGCAATATAAAAGTGTAGGCCGGTATGTACTGTGTCGGTAAGATACGGAACCATCCCAAAGCGGCGGCTGAAAACGTGAACGAGTATGCTAAAAGCCTCGTAGTCCTCTGTGGCATATAGAAAACTATACTTCGCCTTGCGCTCATTGAGTGCGCCAGGTTAACCGATGTACCTTCATTGGAGATCATGCTCGACATGCCGTCATCATCCCGTCTTCGCAAATCAAAATTCTACGCATAATTTTCCAAGTATACGGGGACAACACCGCGATGATACAGAAGCAGGAACGTACGGCTGGCCATATTGCTCATATATTCCTCCGTATGACAACTAAGGAAAGAGGCATACCCGCCACGGTTGCTCAGTGGCTAACGCGTTGTGCTGCTGAGCACGAGGTCGCGGGTTCGATTCCCGGCCGCGGCGGCTGCTTTTCTGATGGAGTCGAAAAGCAAAAATGCCCGTGTGTGCGAGATTTCGGAGCACGTTAAAGATCCCCAGGTGGTAGAAATTAATCCGGAGCCCTCCACTACGGCGCGCCTCATCGCCTGTGTCGCGTCGGCGTGTTAAACCCTACAATCAATCAATCATCAAAGAAAACAGGCATGAATGAGGCGCATGCGATTCGCCCCGTCCATGGGTTCGTCGTCGCGATAGATAGATAGATACAACTTTATTTGAGCCTTGAAGTCACCGTTAAGGCGGCCTCCGACGGGGTGGTCCCTTATTCACAGAGCCCATAAACGGCCAGCACCTCCAGGCCCCGGGCCACTTGGGCCGCGTGGGTCGTTGCGGCGGGGCTGGACCGTAGAATCTCCCATCGCTCTTTGGGGGAAGGAAGTAGGGGGGTGTTGTTTGGGTATGGGATTTGTGGGATGGGGGCTTTGAGTGACGTACACTCTGCAATCACGTGTCGCAGGGTGCCTTTTTCTTGGCGACAGAAGGGGCATGTGTCGTCGCGAGGATCACCGACGTGAATACTAAACTTGACTAAATACGATGACAAAAGCAAACACGATGCTCTAATGCGGAAGGCCTATTAACAAGCGCTACACATTTGCATACTGTTACCCCAAGACTGGGGTACACAGTACTGTGCACGGTCTCATTGGAGGCCATTTGCTCAATCAGCTGACCGCGACGGATAACGGTAGTGCCCTCATGCTTTGAATGATTGGCATGAACATCCCTGGTCGCCCTCTTGAATCCACGGACGATCTCCAAGGTAAACTACGTCAAAATAAAAGACTGGTCCCGTTAGCTACTAATGGGCTACGCATGGGTTACCCGGTGGGTGAGCTAACCCGGCTTACGATCCGTGGGCCATCCCTCTCTCAGCAAGACAGAGGAGCGCTCATGACATCTACTCGAAAGTGGCACGTACCCCTGCCAGCCCGAGCTACAAATCTTCTGGCCAATGCAACGCTACTCGCAGTACCGATTCTGCAACGTGCCCTGCCCGATGTATCACACAGTGATGGAGTGCTAGCCTATCCCCACGCTTTCCTCCCTTTCTAATCCCTCGATTGATCAATGGGAAGGAGTACTGGCCAGTTCGAGAGCGTCGACAATAAGCTTCACCTGATACACCGGAAAAAGAAGGCAGGACGCACAAACGCGGAACTGAGCTGAGGGAACCGACTACTTTACTTTTTACGTCTAATTAGGTTTGTTTAATCTATCGAGCACTAAACGAAGGTGAGGCTATCCGAGAACAGCGAACACTCCCCACAGGGCCAGTGGGCCCCACCTCTTATTCTACGCCCTTGATTTTGCCGGCTTTCTACAGAATTGGAACGATTTTGGCCTTTTTTCAGGGCATTAGCGCACTTCAAAGTTTGCGGAATTCGCACAATATTCCTGCAATCCTATTCAGTGCAATAGCTACGCCATCGTCTCAAATAGTATACCGACCTACACAACCACTTCCTATGTCTCCGTTCTCCCAACTCTTTTCTCAAAGTTGACCTTAAGTAGCAATTAGTGCGTCGACAAACAAAGGAGTCATTTATAAACTGTTTACTGGCATAACGCTGCTCGCTCACAAATGCGTTCGGAAGTTTTCGGATAATTTATTTCTACATTCATGTTGTTCGTCACGTTACGAGTTTCATTTGTTAGTGCATACCTTCTACCGTAAACAGCAAGCCTAATGTTGCCCTCGAAACTCGCTAGCTCATTTTGTGCATTTTGTACATTATTGCTTGGTTCGTTGTGGGAATGAACGCTAATAAACTGGCAACTTTGTAACTAACCTTTAAAATCTCGCTATTGAATTGGCGCCTTTGTTTTCGACACTAACATTCCTGCGTTTGTCAGTAACTTACTTGGTTGGACCTAATATTATTCACGTTTTCTTTCAAGGTTCTCTTCCTCGTCAGCTACAGCTTATCCTGTATTAGTTTTTCATTCACTAGGGCTGCGCAGCCTTCGTACTCATTGATTAATGCCGCAATGAGTGGAGAAGAAGTAAGTCAAAACTTTTGTTTCTGGTTTCTTCTTGGGCGCATATCTGGTTTCAAACTACTTACTAGTTTTGCCACTTGCGTTTGGGATCCCGCCGACATATACTCTTCCCCCACTTGTTATCACTGCTATCGGCGTTAGCCCTCGTGACAGTTCCGTTTACGCCGACGACGCTCGGTTTTCTCGTTCAATGAGACATCTAAAGACTCTGCTTGATTCCTTCAAGAACACGGTGCTGTTTAACCAACAGGTCTAGCGACGACGCGGAGGCTAGCACGACTTCGCCGGTCTCATGCGACTACTGGACTTCTCCCTGGGCGTCGCTGCGGTGCAGCCGACCCCAACAGAACGCGACATGTGGTTGCGCCCTAACGTTTCAAACAGAACCATACGTTTAGCGACACACGAATGGGCCACGCTTAAGGAAAGTGAAAAACTTTCGTGGTCCTTCTATATTAGTTGTAGGTATGAGCCATTCCACGATATTGTTCTTACCGGCTGATCGGTCGGAGCCACACTAATTTGTCCAGAATATCGTTCCGTGTGCAAGAGCCGCAACTGCGTGTAGTCGATCGACACTTTCCGCAGCTGCACCTGCGGAACTGTCTCGGCGCTGGTTGTAGCTCCCTCTGAAGACCTGCGCAGAAGCGGGAAGGATCACTAGGTAGGTGGTGATTAGGTTGTTCATACAGAATGCATAACCCTGACAAAACAATTTAATTGGATAGTGTGCACTGTGTCGCGGAAGGCCGTCTGACGAATGCAATCATGTTTCCTTCTACATACGCACTCTAAATTTCGTTCTGCAGTTATTTCAGAGTTCCCCTACGCGCCAATAGAGAAAATGAAGAAACATTAGAGTTATAGCAGAGCGGAGAAGCGATTCCGGTACTGTACCCTGTAGGCGATCGGCGCTATAGTGCACGTGCGCACAGGCGGAAAAACTCTTTGCGCGCATGCGCAGGTATAACGGACACCGTTCTCGAAACCGGTTGTAAGCTATACTATACTCGGTGACAACTTAAGAACGGCACCGGAAGTTGCCGCTGTGCCTTATCACCGTAGCCGGATGTTTCTCCGCACGGCGCAAGTATGGCGTTACTGGGAATATTTTGAACATGGCGTGAGCCCTTCCCGTGATTTTTTGGACTTAATATGCTTATAAACGACTCCAGTGACGACAAACAAACTGCGTGAGCCAGGGCAGACGATATCACGCATTCATAGCAAACCCTTTTCAAAACGCGCGCGCACTGACGTCACGGGTCCGGCGCTTTGGCGGAGTGATACACTACATGAGGTGGTGCCGTTCTTGAGTTGTAACCGGGTATATAAACTTCTATTTTGGAACGATCATAAGCCGTGTTCCGAAGTGATTTCGTGGCGAAGTAATGATCAGAATGCACACGCTCTGCTTCGTGCCTAATGCGCTTCATTAACATTCAAAGCTGGGCCCACATTTGAAGAGGATAGAATATCAAGGTTGTTGATGAAGACTTTATCTTTTGCTTGACCTTGCTGAGAATTACTCGCCACAGAGCCAATCCGCCACAAGCCCAATCTGAATTCCTTTAAAAAAATGTCTGCGGCGTAGCTCAGCTGGCATTGCATATGCATTGCAAAAGCTTGGCATAGCCTGGTTCAGCCTTGGTTTTGCTTGGTAAAGCTATGAAGCAGACGCATTGCCGGTTACATTCAAACCCGGCCATAACGAACCCGGATAGAGCGAATTATGCTATATATCGAACAAAAATAATTGTTACGGAAATACATAAAAAGCATATTCCTTATAACGAAGTTCACATCCGATATATCGAACTCTGCGCGCCTAGAATGGCCGCCGAAATGCATGGTCTCGGAGCGACGATTGAGATGTGGATTGGCCGCGACCACGGAGAAAGAGTTGCGACTTAGACATAGCGCCTCGCACGGAGCGACATGACGCCCGACACTTTCCGTAACTGTTGGGCACGTGACCTTGACCGAACGAGTGCGGACGCGTCTCACCTCGGCTCCGTGAAAATGCTTTCTTTTGGTGCGGAAGAATTTCGCCCAGGCATCTAAATTTGTGAGTACTTATTCAGTTAAGTCTCCGGCACCGTCCGGTGAAGGAATTTTAAAATTCCGACCATTTTTCGGCATTTTACGCCAGTTTAAAGTTTTGAAGCGGTCGGCCGCCAGCTAACCCTATCGAGGCCGTGAGGCCTAGCGACGACTTCGGCCGCCATGCCGGGCTCCACGATGGCGGAGGGCGACTCGTCGTCTTCGCCGAATGCACCGAGTGACATGGAACTGTCATCGGACGTCAACCGCGAATTTGTGAGTTGTGGCGCAGGCCGCACTGTGGTTCGGGTGCGCGGGACTTCGTGCGACGAGTCGACGTCGGGTCCCTGCGCCGGGTGGACGGTCGCCACGCGACGAAGCCGTCCCAAGGAACAAAGCCCGCCTTCCTCAACAACAGCATCGACGCCGGCTAATTCACAGCGAGCCGCGCAAACCGGTAAGCGTTCCCATCTTTCGAGAGTGCAATTCGCCGAGAAAGTCAATAAGACCGTCGCAAGATCAGCAAGGATGCCGCGCATGCCCGCCGAACATGAGAAAATCGTGGTTAGGCCTAGAGGCGGCATGGTCATCAAGAACATCGAGCCCCTTGCGTTCAACCGGGCTATGGCGGCCGCCGCCAAGGTAGACTACAATGCATTAAGACGGATACCACATACCCGAACGTCGGACAGAACATCTTGGTAATCAGTACCCCCAGCCAAGAGCGAGCAGTGGCCTACGCCAACGTCAGAGCCATTTTCTTGCAAGGCAGACAGTATGAAATTTACGCCTACAGAGCGGCACCGGAGAACACAACGAAAGGCCTAATTTATAACATCTCGCAATCCTATTCCCAAGCGGAATTAGAAGAGTGTGTCATAAATGAGGCAAACCCCACGGCAATTGCAATCAAACGAATTGGAGAAACGAGAACGGTCGTTGTTCTCTTCGAGGGCCAGCGCGTCCCCCAATTTGTGAACTTCGCAGGCTACATGTCGCGCTGCAAGTTATACAAACAGCACCGTGAAGTCTGCCGCACTTGCGGTCAAGTAGGCCACGGCAGAGATGTCTGCCCGCGCCCGAACGTGACTATCTGCTTCGCCTGCGGGATCGTCAACCCCCCCCCCCCCCAAGATCATGAAGCACACTGCCAGCCCAAGTGCAAGCTTTGTGGCGGGCCGCACGCTTCGGGCACGGGCAATTGCCCAAACAAGTACAAGACTCCTTACATTGAGAGGAAGCGGGAACACGAACGCAAGATGGAGGAGAGCAAGATGGCTGCCAGCAAAGGCAAGGTCACCTTCTCGAGCGGAAACTTTCCACCGCTGGGAAAGCAACAACAAGGACAACCCGGTCAAGGCCGCGATAAGAGCAAGAGCCCTGGCCGGAGCAAAGAGAGAGAGCACAGCGGCACCAGAAGACCTCCTCTCTCAGGAAAGTCATGGGCAGCCGTGGCTGCAAATAAGCAACGTCTGCGCACTGCGTCAGCCGACGCTAAAGGTCACCAGACGGCGCGACATCCCTCCTTCCAGAGAGAGGGAAAGAAGAACACAGAAGTTGCCGAGCTGAAAGCGCTCGTCAACCAATTGCAGGGGACGATCGCAACTCAGCAGAAAATGATCGAAAAGCTCGTGCAAGCTGCAAGGACACCGCAGCTGCAGCAGCAGCAACAACCAATCTTCGGTGGGGCGAAATCCGGAGGTTGGCAGCTGGGACAGGTCCCACAACCCCCAACTCTAACCCCTCCCAAGACAACTGCGCCGGTCAATCTCCAACCACTGGCCAAAATGAGGAAACGCGCAGTCACCATCCAGCAAGGTGACGAAGAATGCGAAGACACCATGACGTCGGAATGCGGCAACGTCATCGACGAAGGCCGCGAAGATAACAACATTAATTACGGCGCCCGGATACGCAAACAAGGACAGCGTGTCGATAGGCTCGCGGGTCAAGTAGATAGGCTCGCGAGCCAGTTCCGGGCCCTCGATGCAAGAATGACCACCCTCGAAGATAGGGTGAACAAAGGCTTCGCCAGATTGGAACAGCTCATTGTAGAGAGATTAGGCGGCGCAAGCCCCTGGCAACAAGAAGAAACAATGTCTCCTCATAATGGCCCCTACGCATAATCTGGGCTCCATTAAGATATGGCACTGGAATGCAAATGGATACCGTAACAGACGGGCGGCACTGCAATTACTGATACAATCGATGATTTCACCTCCAGATATCATCATGATACAGGAAACACACATGGAGGAATCTCCAAAATTGCTCGGTTATCGCGCTCACGCGGTACCCCCCAGCAAGAGACCGGCCGCCAAGGGCGCCGCGCAAGGCGTGTGCACTTTCATCAAGAAAGGCATCACCTTCGTCGAGGGCGGCGACATCTTGGCCAAGGAATCAATCCTAGAATCGTGCCCCACCGAGACCGTTGTCGGCAAGAAAAGAAAAGGCAGCCTTCTCGTGGTAAACGCATACAGCAATCCGCAACACCGCAGCCAAAGATTCCGCACCATCTTCCAGAAAATACTCCAGAAGGCAGCGGGGTCGCCCGCGGTCGTGGCAGGGGACTTCAATGCTCCACATCAGGAGCTGGGGTACCCTCGCACTACGGCCAAGGGCAAATCACTCCTCGAAGAAGCAGAAGCAATGGGTTTCACCTTGCTCTCAAATCCGCAACAACCGTCAAGAATTGGCACATCCACCGCCAGAGATACCACCCCGGACCTGGCCTTTGTCCTCCTCCCGCAAGGCGGCAACGTCACCTGGGAGAACACCGGCACAAATCTCGGCAGTGACCATAACATCATTGAAATTATCGTGCCCCTGGGCATGCCGGTATCGAAGATCCCGCAGCGCAAACAGCGCCTTACTGACTGGAACGCCTTCCGATCGCAAGCGCTGGCGCCGGAAATCGAGACTTTGGACGAATGGACCAGCCAACTGGCGACAGCCGTGGCACGGGCCACTGAAGAGATTGAAGGAGATTAGGACCTCCCCAACATGGACCCCAAATTAGCACACCTCATAGTAGCCCGCCGCTCGCTGCAGCAGAGGTGGAGGAAACAAAGGCAGAACAGAACCCTGCGCAAGCGAGTGGCCCAGCTCGGTCGAGAAATCGATAAGTACAGCCGCCAGCTATGTGCGCAGCAGTGGCGTGCCGTCTGCAATGAGATGGACGGACAGCTTCACGTCAGCCGGACGTGGAAGTTGCTCCGACACCTCAGGGACGAAACGCAAAGCAAATCATACCAACAGCACCGGCTGTCGCAGATTATGCACGCCGCCATCAAAGAACACGGCGAGAGCGAGGTCTGCAGACGCCTCAACGACAACTATCCCCCGGCCACGGCTCAATACTGCCACCCCGAATATATTACAACCGCTGCTGGAGAGAAGGATTCGTGCCCAAGCAATGGCGCACGGCCCTCACGGTTCTCATCCCCAAGCCGAACAAACCCCCGGGGATCGACAACCTCCGGCCAATCTCCCTCACCTCCTGTATAGGCAAAGTGCTGGAGCACGTACTGAACCGAAGATGGACAGAGTTCATGGAAACAAAGGAGCTATATCCCCCCACGATGCTGGGCTTCAGAGAGAAGCTCAGCACGCAGGACGCGATGCTCATGATCCACAAGGACTTGCTGGAAGCACCCAGCAAGGTGGATAACCGCGCCATCCTCGGATTAGATGTCAAGAGTGCTTTTGACAACGTCCTCCACTCAGCCATCCTCAAGCAAGTCGAAACGCTCGGTCTGGGCAAACGCACGTACGCTTACATAAGGGCCTTCCTAACTGACAGAACCGCGCGGCTACAAGTCGGCGAACTGCAGCTGGAAGAACGCAAGCTAGGCAGCATGGGCACACCACAGGGAGCGGTGATCTCGCCCTTCCTGTTCAACCTAGTAATGATTCCGGTGGCCCGCCACCTCAGTCAACTAGAGCACGTCCGCCACACAATATACGCGGACGATGTGACGATCTGGGTCAAGGGAGGTCCGACCGGCCGCATCGAGGAGTGCCTCCAAGCTGCCGTAAGGCAGGTAGAAGAAGGTCTCCGAGGCACCGGCCTCCACTGCTCTCCCCAGAAGTCAGAACTACTGATCCTCCCCCCATCGGGACGCAACCGCAATTCGGCCGAAGCGGAAGCTGCGAAGATCAGCGTCCAAACGAGCGACGGCGCAGACATCCCCCGGGTATCCGAGATCCGGGTCCTAGGTATGCACATCAACACGGGCACGGGTAACCACGCTGCCCTGACCAAGATAACCACGAAGATCGGAATCGCCTCCCGGCTAGTCAAACAAATCACCTCGAGGAGATCCGGGTTGAGGGAAGAGAACCTTCTCCGACTTCTTCAATCCTTCGTGGTCAGCCACGTTGCCTATGTGGGCGCCTTCCACAGATGGCAGCAACACGAAAAAGACAAGATCAACGCGGCCATCAGAAAAGCCTACAAGTCTGCCCTCGGCCTGCTGGGATGCACTAGAAATAGTGCCCTAGCCGGGCTGGGGGTGCACAACACCTTGGACGAGATCAGCGAGGCCCAGCGCATCTCTCAGCTCGTCCGCCTGGGCACTACAACGACGGGCCGGAGCATCCTCCAGGCTGCTGGCATGAACCCGCTAGGAACCGCGGAAGACGCAGACGGCCCCCCTCAAGGGAAGATCGACCGACAGCTCCTTCAGGGACTGGTCGTTCATCCCCTACCGAAGAACATGCACCCCACCCACGACGTGGAACGACGCACAGCCAGGGCCAAGGCGCTGGCACACACCTACGGAGACGACCGCCATGCTTACTTCGTGGACGTCGCTCGAGTTCCTCGCAGACGACAGACGTACGTGACTGCTGTCGTGCGGGCCAGCAGCGGACAGCTGGTTAATGCCTGCAGCGTGGAAGCAGATTCGCCGGAGCAAGCGGAAGAAGTCGCCATTGCTCTGGCCCTCAAGAGCGCAAACGGGATAGGGACGATCCTGAGCGACTCGAAATCGGCAATCAAGAACTACGGAAGAGGGAGAGTGGGCCCGAAGGCGCTCAGACTTCTTCCCAGGAGACTACCAAGCCATGTGTACCTCCGCTGGTTCCCGGCCCATATGGGCCGTCTTCCCGGAGGAGTACCGAACCGGAACGAAGAAGCGGACGTCGCCGCCCGTGAGCTCGCACACCGAGTGGCGACACCCCCCGATCTTCAAGTACGGGACGGGCACCTCTCCCCCAATGACGAGGAAGATGCAGAAGAAGAACAAGACCCTGTGCTCAGCTACGGTGAACTATTGCGGTGGCACCGGGAACAGAGGAGGACCTTCCCCCCTCCGCACCCGAAGCTCACCAAGCAAGAAGAAGTGACGTTACGCCGGCTACAGACGGACTCCGTCGTTACCCCGGCCCTTGCGAGACACGTCGCTCCCGGGCTCTACAAGAGTGATCTGTGCAGTGTATGCAAGACGGTTCCCGCGACTCTCGGACATCTACTGAGTGAGTGTAGTGATAGTGACACTAGCAACAGCAGTGATGGCGTGAGGCCATGTGTGCCGGATGAAATCCCGGTGGACTTCATGGGCTTGCTCCGTTCGGGTAACCACGAACTGCAACGTGCAGCCATCCAGCGGCTCGAGAGGGCCTTGGCTAGGCAAGAGCGAACGGAGGAAACTCCTAGTAGTTCGAGCCCGGCCGGCATCTCTTGAGGTCTAACAAGACAGGGACCCCCTGCCCTGCGCGGTTTTGGGGTGCTCCCGCACGCAGGAATTATGAATAAAGTCTTTTCTCTCTCTCTCCGTAACTGTTTCCGACGCGCGGGACTCACGACGGAACCCGCGCAGTCAGCGAGTCCGAACCAAGACAGCAGCATCGGTGAACTGTGGGAAGAGCTCCCCAACATTCCCGATGAAGTCGCGAGTGAAACCAGTCCGACGCTTATAATGAAGCGCTTTCGGCAGTCAATGTGCTCCGCCAATGCTTCTTAGATTTTGGAGGACGCGGACTCGAACTGGTGCAAACAATGTTTCGTGTAGAGAATGCTATGCTATAGTTGAAGCTGCCAAAACGAAAGTGAAAACAAAAATTACCGCTTTTTTGTTTGTTAAGTAGGCAGTTCAGGCGGAATGTAGCTTTAATACTTGCAATAAATGGATTATTTTGGGTATGGTAACGGCTACTTTACTGTGTTCGTTTTTGCATGCGGGGATGGTGGAGTTGAGGAGGGGCAAGGGGGCTCCCGCGGATTGCGAACTTGTAACGATAAGTTCGTTATAGGCGGGTTCGGCTATATCGAACTATTGGATATATCGAACTAATCGCGGTGCACATTGCAATTCGCTATAAACGGGTTTGACTGTACTTTTCAAAGCAGTTCCTTGCCGTGCAATGCCCACAGAAGGAGGCCCGGCCAACAAGGCGTTCGCCAGGATGAACGCGACGCTCATTTATCACGAATGCGCTGTTCCTCTTCGCTGGGCGCGAGATAAGTCATGTAGCCCGAGACGACCCAGCGGTGCATGCCTAGTTGGAGGGGGGGGGAGAGGGGGTCAGCTGCCAATCAGCTGATCGGCCACAGCGGCGGCGGCGGCCCCCGTCGTGCTGAGCAGAACAACTTAAAACGGCGCTTCGTGCGCAGCGCCATAAGCAGGCCCGGCGAATCACGCGATGCGCTTTCAGGGGTGTGTCACGGGCGGTGTGTCTCCGGTCAAGAGGTGAAATTCCGCATCTGCCGCGAAACCGTTGGACGAAAAAAGTAAACCAAAGCTTTGATTTAAAAAGCAGCTGCTGATTACTGTACCCTAATGCGGAATTCGGGCGCGGCACGAACTGTAGGCTTCGCGGTAACAGCATATAGCCGCTGCGTCCCAGACAGCGATCGCGGGATAAGCAAGCACACGGCGGCACGCGCTACTCTGCCTTTATCTTGCAGCGCACAGCCGAGCATGTTGTTGCAAATCATGTTCGAACCTCCCACGCAATTGTCAAGTGAATAGTATGAACCACGAACGGAGGGGGAACTCTGGCGAAAGTATGAGGGGGAGGACGCTCTTTGTCGACGACTGGCGGAAGTTTGATAGGGGACAGTCAGGCATGCTAAGCCGAGCGACGCGCTGGGGGATGACGCCATTGCAGCCAGTGGCCTCCTCCCCCTCAAACTTTAGCCAGATGGTGCTCCTTCGTTTTCTTTTGCCTTAGTTGTCTGGTTCGCTCGCTCGGTTACGCGGACAACGCCGCCGCCGCCAAACTACTGCAGCGGGCGCCAAAGCGCTGCACACTGAAACTCAAAAGTTGGAAATTTCCTCATTAGCCCGTGCCTGTCGCTGTACTGCACGCCTACCCTTAGCTGCTGCCTCACTAATGCACACGCGTGCATTGCGGGAAAGTATCGTTCCACTACAATTAGGAAAATCTGGTACCCAAGTAGGGAGGCCCTAAAGCTTTGTTAATACACCAGCAATACTTTCGGAATCCCAATGAAGCTCTAAATTTCCAGCCAATTTAATGCTGGCGTTAATACCACGAAGACACATGCCTGAGAAAACATTTTTTGAAGGAGACAGAGCATCTAACGTCGATATCAGAAGCCACAGCTGTGATTATAAGGTGCATTCGTAAGACCAGATGTACAACTTGATGGAAGCGTTACAGCCTCAACCCCTTTTGATCGAGTTCGTAACAATAGACTAGCGTATTTTCAGAAAGCCACGGCAGGCTATCTTTGACTACTCAAACGCGAACATTTTGTCTGTGTGTTCGTCTATCTCTTGGTCCCCCGATTGAGCCGATAGGCCAAAGATAAACAAATTCTTGAACGAGACTTTTATACAGACTCCGTTTTACTTCTACTAAGTCTGGAAACATGGTCAATGTTTGCCAAAATTGTTTAGGAAAAGGGAAACACTAGGAATAATTGAGGAAAACATCCGTATTTAACTGGTGCTTGCAGGGTTAATTAATTTAAAACTAATATGTGCACGATTCGTGCGATTGCAAGTAAAAAAAGTGTTTAAACCAGTGTTTTACCGGAACACCGGAAAGGCTCGTACCGCTACCGCTTACTCGTGGCCCCAGCGCCCACTCCCAACCGTCTCAAAAGATGGCGCTCAAGCAGTGCGACCACCGGTAAATTGAATCATACAAACACCCAATGGACAGGACAGACAGCCACATATATGGAGAGGTCAGCGGATAAGACAGATGAGGCCGTTAGTTAAGTTGCAGGGGCGACAGAAGAGGATTGTCTTTCCACGGCATTTGTAGCGACGCGAAACAACGCGTAGTCAACTGTATGAACATTCTTGAGAGGCTGATATGAATGTAGGGAGGGCGCAAAGCCCTTATATCAAATAGCTCCGTAACACGCCATACATCGCTACAAAACGGTTAAGTGGAGACTTTTCACGCTTCCAATGCTATGCATAAATGCATTGATAATAAAATATTTGTGTAATGGCAACATATCGCACGGAAATATCTTTTTTATTGCCCATTCTGACGCGTCGGAAGAACAAAACGTTGTTACAAACGTCTTTCCTCAATAAGCCCCCAGAGAAATGCCTAGGCGTTAAGGAAGCTTAATATTGTTACTAATTTAAGTCATCAGAAAGCCACGCATTTTCATAAAGAGAAGCTTACTGCCTGGAAAATAAGTGTTGCCATTCGGATAATTATGCAGGCCACCTATCACCAACAGGCATTTTTAGCACCATAATTTCAGTGCCGTGAGGGTAGCGAAGGGTATACGGCAAAGGAATATTAGTAGTTTAAAAACATCAACATGCGCATCACAGACACGGGCGGTGCGCGCGAGGTATTAAGGTCGGGCGGCCTGCTCGCAGCAGTCATTAAGATAATCAGCGCTTTCTTATGCACTTAACTTAACCTAATTGAAACCTCCGAGTGTTAGCATTCGCAGCGCAATCTCGTTGCGGTACATTTGAGTTCCAAGTTTAACTATCCGTGCACGTTTTCCAGAGAACCATGCCGCGGGCGCAACGAGACATTTCGGATATTGAAGTGGCTCGGGTAAAGGTTTCCATGCTGCAATGAATAATCTGTCACTTTCATTTGTTAATCTACAAGTTCGGCCGGCCTTGCCAACATTACTTAGGCCTGAGTGGGCATTAGGATAAGGAAACATCAAACAAGAGGGGGACAATGAACAAAAATTGCACAATAATCTGCAGCCTGTTAACGACCATTCTGATAAAGATTATGCTAATAGGAGCTCACCACTCTGACCGTAGTGATTCCGTCACTTTAGGAGCGCTGTCTGGTCGGTCTTCCCGCGGGTATTGCAGCTGAGATGGATGGTGCGGGTTGGCGTCGCGAGTACGGTGACCGGACCCGCCTCTAGAAACGGAGCTGCGGGAACGTGTGGCACGCCTTCCGGGTTCTTGGCTGTGGCTCCGCCTAGAGGATTTCCGGGACCTGGGTTTTCGCTTGGGTTCCGAGGACATGTTGGGACAGTGAAGCTCGGACTTCAGCGTCGCTACCGGCTGGGCAGTCGACGCAGCGTTAGTTTCCGGTGCGCTGTGGCGATTGGAGCGCACCCGTCCACGTATTAGCGCACGTCGGGAGGACGCAAATTACGTTGGAGGAGCCAAGCTAACTGGGCCGAGGGAATGGCGTCGGGCGAACAGCTCGTGCGAATGCACGTTCCCTCGTGGGCACCGTACTCACAGAAACGACGTTGAAATGCCTAAACTTCGTGAGCGGCCAGTAAAGAGAATGCAGGGAAAAATTAGAGCTTCATATTTCCTGTTCTCCCGTTATTGTGTCCCATTTTGGGTCTTTCTGTTTTCATGGTCAATAAACAAGCAACGACAGTGTACTTGCATTAACCTCGTAAAATGGGGCAGAGTATGCGAGGAAGAAGAAGAAGGAGAAGATTTTAAAATTTGCCCGTATGAGGCCTTGCTCCGTCCTCGTTGATTACACGGCTTGCAACAACTCCTACGTTTACCACCAATGCTCGTATACATACGTTGATGTTGGTTAGGCACACTCTATGTAAATTTGCAAGCTTCAAACTATGACAACTTTCCCTGACTGCGAATAAGCTTGCAAAGGAAGAGGAATGAAATGAGTACTGCAAAAAGTAAGACATGTATACCAGATAAAACAAAATCACGCAGGCACAGAGAGTAGATGGTGAAGAGGATGCAAATAAACAAAATACTTACGCACGCGCGAAGTGGAAAATTTTGTCAGAACAAGATTTCCACTGCTGTTGTGATGATAACATCATCACGACGTGAGGGAAGTGTCTACATGGCTACGTAACCAGGCTCTCACGACTCGGTCGCAACAACCTCATGAGGCTGTTACCACTTCACCCTAGTAAAGCAGTCTGTGCAGTGAGGCTTTCGAGAAGTGAATGAGACAAACATCAGCTCTGAAACACACCCGTTCCTTTAGGCTTGACTTTCGGGAAATTTCGCGATATCACCGCAAGAGTGAAGAGAAAGAAACGAAAAGTAGCTTGTGCCAGAGAGTAGGTCATACATGGTTCACCTGCAACCTTCGTCTTCCATTGGTAGCGTTTGCAGCCACGGAATCTCATGACTTTTATGATCTTTACCAGGGCGCGACCACTGTTGTCCAAAACGGGTGAAGGTAACGCGTCTCCGACTAGCTGTGTTGGGAAAGACGTGAATCAAGAGATATGCGCGAGCAGAACATTTCTGAAGAGTATGAAGGGGAGACGCAGGAGAAACATTAGCCGTCTTGAGAGCATAGCTTAAGTCCCAGAAAGACTGTGAAACTGCTGAGGGAATTATGGGCCCGGAAAGGCCCAGATGCATCGTCGAATAAAGGAACACGGCCTCGGGACTCTATAGGTAATACGGAAGATACGATTGTTTGAGGACGTGATAGAAGGACAGCTTGCCGTACAGGCACCGTAGTCTAAATCACAGCACAGCACCGGAAAGGTACCAAGGTACAACTCTCGCGGATTACAGTAGACGTGGAGCGTAAAAGAGCTGCATCGCTAGTGCCGCAAGCTCCTGGAGTGAAGGCACAAGTAGATTTCTAGGTAGAGAAAAAGCCAAATACACCCGCGAAGGGCGTTTATTCAAAGCGGTCCCAACGTTTCGGAGCCTACTCGGCTCCTTCATCAGGGGTGACTGTGTACGAGAAGAAGCAGCGGCAATATAAGGTATCTTCTTTTTCTTTTTTTTCTTTTTTTCTTTTTACTGGGTTCTTGCCCTTGCGCGTCGGAGGCCGTGGGTGTACCTGGCTCCGAGGGATCTATTCAGGTCTTGCAGGTTCCCTTGTATGTGCCAGGACTCAAGGAGTACTCTTGGTGAGTAATTCGTTTCGGTGCCAATCCCCTGCGCGGGGTCAAAGTTAATCCTGTGGTCAACGCTTTCCCACTGCTCAGCAAACGCACTGCGCTGAGTGCCCGACTTGCGAACGTCGTTTTTGTGTTTGAGGAGGCGTTCCGGGAAGTTCCTTGTCCACCCAAAGTAACTAGCGGGGCATTGTGTGCAAGCAGTTTTGTAGACGAACCCTTGTGTTTTTCTTTTGGCGGCCGCTCTTTAGGTCGAGGTATGAGACCTCCAAGCGTTGACACTGGCTTGTGGGAGGTGACAATGTCTTCCTTGCGAAGAATGCGGGAATATGTTTCACTCGTTTCTTTAACATGGGGAGGGGAATACGGGTGGGTCGGCGTGCGGAGAGGGGGGGGGGCAGACGGCGGAGACAGGAGTGGGGTTGTAGAGCGGCGGAATCAATACAGAGGAATCTTCTTTCTTACTTGCAGCCCGATCGAGGGAGACGGCGTTTGACGCGTCGTATGAAGTTGCTAGTGTATCCAGTTGTCTTCAGGCCAGCGATTACGGCTTTTTCTTCTTTCGTCCGGTCCTCTTCTGTTGAGCATACAGTTCTGGCTCTAAGTAAGAGAGCTGAGACTACGGATGATTTGTGGGAATTTGGGTGGCAGGAATCGAATGGCATGTAGCGGCCGGTATGGGTGGATTTTCTGTACACTGGGAAATTTAGTCGAGCTGGCTGCCTTTTTATCAAAAAGTCGACGAATGTTAAGGGGCTGTTCGTTGCTTTTTACATGGTGAACTGGATGGCTGGTTCAATCAAATTTAGGAGCAACAGGAAGTTGTCTGCTGTTGTTTCTTTGATTATACAAAAACAGTCGCCTACGTACCGTAGAAACACCTTAGGCTTTTCAGGGAAAGTTTCCACAGCGGTCCTTTCAATCTTTTCCCGTTGAAAGAACCGCTCTGAACGAAAGGGAAAAAAATTGAAAGGACCGCTCTGGAAAATTCCCCCGGAAAGCCCAAGGTGCTTTTCCAGTACCTGGACGAGTGCTTTTGTATCCTCAAAGAAACAGCAGCAGACAACTTCCTGTCGCTGCTAAATTCGACCGAACCAGCCATCCAGTTCACCATGTAAACAGAAATGAACCGCACCTTACCATTCATCGACGCTTTGAAAAAAAAGACAGCCAGACCGATTAAATTTCGCAATGTACAGGAAACTCACCCATACCGGCCGCTACATTCAATTAGATTCCTACCACCCAAATTACCACAAATCATCGGTGGTCTCTGCTCTCTTACTTAGAGCCAGAACTGTATGCACAACAGAAGAGTACCGGAGGAACAAAAAAAGCCGTAATCGCTGACCTGAAGACAAATGGATACACTAGCAACTTCATACGACGCGTCAAACGACGTCTCCCTCGATCGGCCTGCAACCAAAAAAATTCCTCTGTATTCACGCCGTCAGTCTACAGGCCCTCTCCTGTCTCGGCCGTCTGCCCCCCACCCCACCCGTATTTCCCTCCCCTATGTTAAAGAAACGAGTGAAACATTATCCCGCATTCTTCGCAAGGAAGGCGTTGTCATCTCCCACAAGCCAGTGTCAACGCTTGGACGACTCATACCTCGACCTAAAAAGCGGCCGCCAAAAGAAAAAGCACAAGTGGTCGTCTACAAAATTGCTTGCGCCTGTTGCCAGCGATCATTAGTTTCTTTAACTTCACTTCACTTGCACACAATGCCCCGCTGGTTACTTTGGGGGGACCAGAAACTTCCCGCAACGCCTCCTCAACACAAAAACGACGTTCGCAAGTCGGGCACTCAGCGCAGTGCATTGGCCGAGCACTCGGGAAAAGCTGCCCAAGGGATAAACTTTGACCGCGCGCAGGTGATTGGCACCGAAACTCATTACTAACCAAGAGTACTCCTTGAGTCCTGGCACAGACAAGGAATCCGGCAAGGCCTGAAAAGACCCCTCGGAGCCATTCCCACCAAGTAAGCCCACGGCTTCCGACGCGCAAGGGCCAGATCCCAGTAAAAAGAAAAAAAGAAAAAGAAGATACCTCACATAACCGCTTGCTTCTTGTCGTACACAGTCACCCCTGATGAAGGAGCTGAGTTGGCTCCGAAACGTTGGGACTGCTTTGAATAAACGCCATTGGTGGGTGTATTTGCCTTTTACTTAAGTTTAACCCAACCAGACATAGTTGTGTCGAAGATGTTCACATTCAAGGTTTCTAGGTAGTACTCACTTTCGGCGTAACACGAGAACCAAAGCTACGAGAACCCTTCGTAGTAAAATTTTTGCCACAACCACTCGAATCTCATAGCGAATTTCTGTCGGCGGAGAGCAGCGTCCTTACAGTAGGAGCGCGAAACCGCGAGCTGAATGATTTCGATCAAGCGCGCAGTACGGGAAACTACTCGGTAAAGATGTCGTGACCGAGGTTTTGACTTGAGGCTCAGACCAGGGTGGGGTGACGACGGGGGCTGCACAGGAACCAGTAGGCGAGAATCTCTATTTACATTGACAGCAAGAAACGCGGCAAGGGCACTGCGGAGCTTGCAACGATTTGGCGCCTGCCCGGAGTTTGCGTAAAAGATAGAAAACAAGACAGCTGGATAAGACGCAACGCTGGGACTCCACGCCGGTCGCGTCAGGGCAACCGAACTCATGACGGCGATTATGGCAGCCACCGGAATTACGAGAGACGAGGCCCTACGAGACACCATTTGCCCGAACGTCCAGCAAAACATTATCGTCGTGAGCACGCCGTGCGAGGTCCGCGCGGCGAAATACGCAAAGCTACAGGCGCTACGCGTGAGCGATCAGGAATACAAGGTCTACGCGTACCAAGCCGCCCCCGACGGCACCGCCAAGGGGGTGATACACGGCATAGCTAGGGAAGACAGCCTAGAGGAGATCAGAGCCAACGTCGTCAACGAGTACAACCCGCTAGCGCTGGACGCACACCGCATCGGTAACTCCTCGGCGGTCATCGTCCTCTTTCAAGGCCTGAAGGTGCCGTCGACGGTCAAGTACGGCGCAGTATTATTGCGGTGTAGCCTGTACAGACAACACCGCGAAGTGTGTACTACCTGCGGCAAGCTAGGACACCGAAGGGACGTGTGCCCGCAACCGCACGTACGGGTGTGCCTCGCGTGCGGCACGCGCGACCCAAGCGAGGGGCACGAGCTCGCGTGCAAACCGCACTGCAAGCTGTGCGGAGGGCCCCATTCAACCGGCGCACCGGGCTGCACGAATAAATTCAAGACCCCGTATGTGGTGAAGCGCCGGCAGTGGGAACGCCGGGAGCAGGCCCCCGAGAACGACGACCGCAGTTTCCCGCCATTAAACCCCGCGAGAGGACGCGGGCGCAGCCGCAGTCGCGCGCGAATTCGACGCCACCTGTTCCGCCTCTCGAAGCGCAAGGGGGAGGAGCCGCAGCATGAACGCGCCACGATCACGTGAGCGCGTGGCGTGGACTGCCGTAGTCAAAGAGACACCTGCTCGCCGCGCCCGCTCCAAAACGCCGCGGAGAGACCGCGAACATTTAGAAGTCACGCCGCGAACGAGTCGCCAATCCCCACCTGAAAAGAGGATGAACGCGGTAATCGTGTCACTGCGAAACGAAAACGCGCAACTGCGACAGCAATTAGCCGACATCAACGAGAAGCTGCAACGTCTCCTGGCCGCACAGCAGCAACAGCCGCAAGCACAGGCCCACCCAAAGGGGGAGCAGGGACGGGTCCCACTTCCCCCGTCGCTTACGCCGCGACACCGACCCCAACCGACGCCGCCAACACCGGCAAGCCCACAACCAACGGAGACGACCGTAAGCCTACCACCATCCTCCGAGACCGCCATGGAGGCCCAAGAAGACGAGGAATCTCCGCGAACAAGAGACGACGAGCAAGAGGCACGAACCCAAGGTGGAATAAGTGTTGCCGTCCGGTTACGACGCTGCACCGAAAGAATAGACCGCTTAGAGAAGAGAGTCGACGCTCTCGAGCATCGCATGAACGCCCGGTTCGCGGCAGTAGAGCGCCGCCTCGATGCGCTACAAGAGTTCCTATACAGGAAGCTAGGCCGCGATGACGACGTGGCAGTAGAAGACCGCAGCCCAACCGTCAACCCAAGGACATCGCCATGACCAGACAACCCCGGACCAACTCGACGCTCACAATATGGCAATGGAACTCCAACGGCTTCCAGTGCCGGAAAGCAACGCTACTACAAATCATCCAGGGCGCCGAGAGGCCCCCGGACATCATAATGGTGCAAGAGACGCACACGGAGGACGCCCCGTCCCTCACGGGTTACAGAGCACACGCAAGCCCCCCGAGTGCACGAGACTGCGGGAAGGGGGCGGCGCAGGGCGTCTGCACCTTCGTGAAGAAAGGGATCCCGTTTGTGAAGCACGAGGGCCTCCTCGGCCGCAGCGCACTGGAATACTGCGCAACCGAAGTGGTTCTAGGGAAGAAGAAGAAAGAGTCCATCCTCTTGGTGAATGTGTACAGCAATCCCGCGCATCGCCAGCAGAGATTCCGCACCATTCTGCACACGGCGCTGGCGACGGCGCCGAGGGACACGATCGCGATTTGCGGAGACTTTAACGCCCCCCACAAAGAGCTCGGGTACACCCGCACGACGCTGAAGGGCAAGGAGTTGCTAGACGAGGCGGCCGACGCGGGGTTCACCTTGCACACATACCCCTCGTCCCCCACTCGCATCGGCACGTCGGTCACCAGAGACACGAACCCGGACCTCGCGTTCGTCCGCGTCGCCAACTCGGTCAGAGGCGGAGCAAAGTGGCGAAACACGGGCCAGAACATGGGTAGCGACCACTTCGTAATAGAGATCGAGCTGCCGACGACCGCGCGACCCCGGGACAAGCGTCGCCGCCAGCAAAAGATCACAGACTGGAACCTCTTCCGCGCGCGCGCCGAGGAGGAGTCCACGCAAGACATCGCGGACATCGAGAGCTGGACCGAAGACATCATCCGCCTCATAACGGACGCAACGACGGAGCTCGAAACGGACGAGGAACACCCCGGCATAGACAGCCGCCTGGCAAACATGTTGGAGGCCCGGCAGTCGCTGCAGAAGAGATGAAGGGGAAGGAGAAACAATCACCGTCTCCGCAAGCGGATAGCCACGCTGGGACGCGAGATCGAGAAGTACAGCAGAGAACTCTGCACCCAGCGCTGGCACGCGGTGTGTAACGAAGCGGACGGCCAGCTCCACAAGGGGAGAACGTGGCGGTTGCTGCGTCACCTCCTGGACGAGACCGGCACCAAGGGCTACCAGCAGCATCGCCTCGCGCAAGTCGTGCACACGGCCACCAAAGCGCTGGGAAGGGAAGAGACATGCAGGCGCATCGACGCGAAGTACCTCCCGAGCACCCCCAGCGAACGCCACGGAGAGTACGCGGGCGCAGACAATCCCGTTCTCGACCGCGACATCGAGGAGTGGGAGGTCAGGGCCGTGCTGCAGACCATCAACTGCAAGTCGGCGGCCGGGCCGGACCGGGTAACGAACAAGGCCCTGCGGAACCTCGGCGACGGGGCCATCGCGTCCCTGACGAGGTACTTCAACCGCTGCTGGCGAGCGGGAGCGCTGCCGCGCCAGTGGAAGACGGCGAGAACGGTGCTGATACCCAAGCCGGGCAAGCCGTCCAACATCGAGAATCTGCGCCCGATATCCCTAACGTCGTGCGTGGGGAAGATTCTCGAACACGTGCTGAACAACAGATGGCAACGCTACCTCGAGACGGAAGGGCTCTACCCCGACACCATGTTGGGTTTCCGGGAGAGGCTCAGCACTCAAGACGCCATGATCCAGCTACAACACGACATCCTGGACACGTCCGTCGGCACCCAAGACAACAGGGCCGTGCTCGGGCTGGACTTGCAGAGCGCGTTCGACGAAGTCAAGCATTCCGCCATCCTGGAACAGGTCGGCAGGCTCGGCCTGGGCAGAAGATCCTACAACTACATCCGAGACTTTCTCTCGGAGCGGACCGTCGAAATACACGCGGGAGACCTCCAGCTGCCGCCGAAGAAGCTCGGGAGCACGGGAACCCCTCAGGGCTCGGTGATATCGCCGCTGCTCTTCAACCTCGTGATGATCGGGGTGGCGCGCAGACTCTCGGGGATCCCACAGGTCCGCCACACCATCTACGCGGACGACATCACGCTGTGGGTCCCCGGGGGTAGCAACGGCCACATCGAAGACGCGCTGCAGACGGCGGTGGACGCCATCGAAGACCACCTCGACGGTACGGGCCTGCGGTGCTCGCCGCAAAAGTCGGAGCTGCTGATCGTCCCGCCGCCGGGCAAGTACCGCAAGAGGGAGGCCGAGGACTCGGCGAACATCAGAATCAGAACGAGGGACGGCGCCGTCATCCCCAGGGTAGACACGCTCCGGGTCCTCGGCATGTACCTCGAGGCCAGCAGAAGTAACAAGACCACGGTCGACCGCCTCGTCACCAAGATCGGCGCGGCGGCCAGACTCGTCCGACGTGTAGCGACACGGCACAGCGGAATGAAGGAGGCCAGCCTCCTCCGACTGCTCCAATCTTTTGCGATGAGCCACGTCGCCTACGTCGGCGCGTTCCACTACTGGCTACGGCAGGAGCGGGACCACATCAACGCAGCCATCCGCAAGGCTTACAAGACGGCCCTGGGCTTGATATGCAGCACCAGCACGGCCAGGCTACTCGAGCTGGGGGTGCACAACACCCTCGAGGAAATCAGCGAGGCCCAAACGACAGCGCAGCTCGAGCGCCTCGCCTCCACAAGAACGGGCAGGCGCATTCTGGAGCACCTCGGGATGGGACCGAAGACCACGGACTCGCATCGGCACGAGACGACACAGCTCCAGCCGGAGGTGATGCAGCGGCTCCGGATCCTCCCGCTACCCCGCAACGTCCACCCCGACCGCAACCGCGGCCGCCGAGAAGCGAGGGCGCGCGCCCTCGCCGCGACGCACGCAAACGACACGGGCGCCCTGTACGTGGACGCCGCCCGGTACCCCGACAGACCCGACGCCTACGTCGCGGTGGCGGTCCGCGCCACCACGGGTGAAGTGTACAGCGCCTGCAGCGTCCGCACCCCGTCCGCCCGCCAGGCGGAGGAGACGGCGATCGCAGTGGCGCTGACGGACCCGCGATGCACCACGGTGATCAGTGACTCGCGCTCGGCCATCGCGAACTACGCCAAGAACAACGTGTGTGAAAGTGCTGTGCGCGTTGTGAGGTGTCGTGCAGTGATCAGTGAAGCGGTGCCGGCCACCCACCTTCGGTGGTTTCCGGCGCACACGGAGATCACAGACGTGGGCGGCGGTCTCCCCAACCGCAACGAGACGGCGGACGCCGCCGCGCGAGGACTGACCAACCGCGCGGCGGCGGCGACGGCGAGTCCGGCCGGCGGCCACCGAGCTACCGGCGGGGCCCCCCCTCCTCCTCCGAGCTCCGCGGCGAAAGACCACCGAGAAGACGACGACGACGACGGGTGGGACCCGGAGCCCCTCCTCACGTACGGGGAGGTGCTGGAGTGGTACCGGCTCGGCCGCCGCACCGCGCCACCGCCCCACCCGGGACTCACGCGTTCGCAGGCAGTGCTGTTACGCCAGTTACAGACACTATCGGTAATCACGCCGGCACTCGCACGCCACGTGTGCCCGGACGTCTATGTCAGTGATGTGTGCAGTGTATGTGAGCGTGAACGCGCAACTTTGGCCCACATCCTGTGGGACTGTGCAGTGCATCCTGTAGAAGCAGCCGACCTCTACGGCCGGTTGCCGGACACCATCGTCAGTGCCGCGAACTCACCGGACCTGACATCACAAACCTTCGCCGTCCAGCAGCTCGAGGCTGCTCTCGCCAGGCAGAGGCGGAGAGAGGCACCGACGGGGGGGAAAGGGACGAGTTCCCGAGTACCTTTCGCGCGCCGCTCTCGCCGACGCCGGCGGGGCCTAGTCCCGAGGGCGACGTAAACGCGTCGGGGGGAGGGAGCGGCTCTGTGTAGCCCGGACCTCCCCTCTGCTGGCATTTAATAAAGTCTTTCTCTCTCTCTCTCTCTGTCTTCTCCCTCAAACTGCGGCGTGTAATTTGTTTGTGTGCAAAGGTAGCAAGAGAAAATTTTTAAATCGAATAATAGTAGGAACATCAAAATATTCATAACAAAATTGAAGCGATATGATAAGACTCTGGCTAGGTAATATTTCTAAAAAAGTAGGAAACGGAATGTTGCCTAAAGCGGAATTTAAGAGGCACTACAACTAAAAGAGGAAGGCGAATGTCGTACGATTCCGAGCTGCGCCTTCCCACAGTCTAAAATATAATTTACCTATCTGCAAATTACTGCCTAGATATACACGAAAACTACACTGGATTGGGAAAACTTCATTGGGGCCTGAAGATAAAGTCCTATCGCTAGGTGTTCATCACTTGGCCCGAGTCGTCACCGCAGATGTAGCCAGCCCGGTTAGGGGACCCCGCTCCCGTCACCGGGTCTCCGGGGTCTCCCAGCCTGTCCAGCGGCAGGATGACTGGATGGAGAACATGAAATTGAAGATTTTCTTCCGTCCGCACCACCTCCTCGTAGGCAGGCGGCATCCTTCTTGTGTTTGATTCGTTCGGGTATGCGGGACAATCCCAGACAGTGTGATCGAGTGTTGCTGGGGCTTTGCGACACACCCGACAGGGGGCATCAGGGTATTTTTCAGGGTACATCCTGTGCTTTAGGTAGGGATTGATTGATTGTAGGGTTTAACGCGCCGACGCAACGCAGGCGATGAGGCGAGCGGATTAATTTTGGCCACCTGGGGATCTTTAACCTGCGCCGAATCTTTAGGTAGGTGTTCGGGACCATCTTTGTTTGGAGTTGCCTAAAGGAGACCGCCTGCTCCCTGTTCAAGCCTTTCCAGGGCGGCGGGAGCATGCGTCTGAAAAGTCGATCGGCCTGAGTAATTTCTGGGTAGGTAGTCATGCGGTCTCGTGTGCTGTGCCACAAATGCTCTCCGGCACTTTGCTTGGCGCGCTTAGTCAGCTCTCGCGCACGAGGGTGCGTGGTTACATTGTAATTCTCCGCACATTCCGACCCCATACCTGCATAGGCAGGAAACCGCTTGCTTCTTCTCTTCCCAATCAGGCTTGGTTGTCTTCGCAGTAGTTTCTTCGTTACGGGGGAAACCCTGCCCCTGGAAACGTTTTTGGCAGCTTGCCTAGAGTCACTCAGGACTGTAGTGCCGCCTGGATCTTTGCTGGCCAGTGCGATCGCCACCTCCTCTGCTTCCTCGGGTCTGCCACTCGCAACGCCGGCCGCTTCTCGGACGTGCCCTGGGCTCACAGACTCTATTACCATGTACAACTAAGACACCAAACGGCCGCATTCTATAATTAGCTTCGCTTGACATCTACTTTCTCAGCGCAGAATGCGGACGGTTTTTTTTTCTGGACAATTCCCGATGTAACAAGTGTGTCAGGTGACGCCACTATATAGCAGACAAATACTATGCTGTGCATGATGAAAATCTCTTTCTGGCATTGTTTCACGAGCACGGTGATCCACAAACCCTCTTCTAGGAGAAGAGATGTTTTCTGCATGGAAATAACATTGCCCCCAGGTTAGGTCACGGCCGCTTCCCTGCTCTATGGATCATCGTATAATATGAATGCCATAATGAAGCCTACAGGTACTATCGTTGCGCTGAAAGAGACCAGACGACACCACCCCTGCTCACCTCCT
Source organism: Haemaphysalis longicornis (assembly GCF_048455015.1). Taxonomy (NCBI): domain Eukaryota; kingdom Metazoa; phylum Arthropoda; class Arachnida; order Ixodida; family Ixodidae; genus Haemaphysalis; species Haemaphysalis longicornis. The sequence continues at coordinate 96,601,529 of NW_027526233.1, read as the reverse complement.
ACCCTTCCCTGCTCCCTGCGCAAGTTCCAACCGCCCACCATACACCACCTTTTCTAAGATTGTGCCGGTTTCTCTGCAAAACGTCGCAGGTGCTTACCACCTCACATCAAATCCCTTTAACATAAATAACACCTTAGACTGATGCGAAACATTCGTAATGACTGTTTGCGAAATTACCGGGCGCACCAGTTCAGACAAATGAAAGAAATAAACTGGTCCATCCGTGGGTTGCACTTGCGTATATTCAACCCCGTTCGAACACAGGCTCATTTTCTCCCCTTCCACCGCACGAGAGCCATTTGACGTCTCCCTTCCAATTAACTTCAATATTCATTGCAGGCGCTCAAGCGTCCTTAAAAAATACGCCTTTGGGAAGGGTAAGTGCCCATTTAAGACCTTTAAAAAGAGGGTGCTCAGGTCTGAATCAGGCTCGACATTTGTAAACGTGGATGTGGGGAAAAAGAAGAGTCCGATATTTCTGTTTCCTCGTACACTGATATGCATGCAAATGAACACGTAGGACAATGTTTCGTTGGACTAACTCTACGAGTGTATGATTCAGCACAGCCGGATCAGAGGGCTGCGTAGTGTTAATCCTCATGAGAGGGAACACTCACGCACACCTCCAGGCCGGCCGCGTGTTCATTGTTACCATGGCTGTTCAGATGCAGTATTACAGGCAGGGAAGAATGGGATATTTTTTGTTTGTACACTGGTATGCAGACATCCACGAGAGAAACACCGCAGTCGAAGCAAAAAATATTGCTAGATGCATTATATCTTACATTATGACGCGAGGTAATTGCGTATGCCTGAAGAAATTGCGTATGCCGGAAGAAAAAACCCGGGTGGAGCTGCACACGCTTAGGTAGGCATTAATATCTGGATTATAAAGAAAACTATGCGTTGGAATTTGCGCCCTTCTGTTTGCCGCGATAATGGGTTCTTTGCACGTAGTGAACGGAAGCCTTGGTTGATACACTACCAGCCGTACACACTAAAAATTTTTACGCCCAAAAGGGTGCTTCAGCTTGTCGCCGCAGGAGCACCCTAAAAACTGAATATTTTACGCCCTTTAGGGTGCTTGGATTTTGTCGCCGCAGGAGCACCCTCTGTGAAGCACCCCAGAAGACAGGTGCCTTATAAACACCCTTTTCCGCCTAAAAGTATCCTAGGGTGCTACTTAGCACCCCAATCTGTAGGAGCATTTTCTGCAAAAGCACCCACCTAAAGGGGTACAAGAAGGGTGCGTCATCCTCGGTTCATAAATGGCGCAGCAGGTGTGAAACCACATATTGCACAATATCACACACGATTATGGTATGAAACATTCGTGCTTTCCAAGCTCGGTTCTGTGAGACATTCCATTGAAGCTCAACATCAGCTGATAATTTCCTTGAACTTGTGTCACCGATTGTTAAAACATCAATTTAAAAAGTCAGGAGCCACATCTCAGTACAGTTATAACTTTAGAGGTAGTTGATTACCCAAAACTTCGTAAAAAACCAATTATATGTTCACTTTGCCGAACTGCAGTACACATCCTTCGAGATTCACTGCAGAGCCTAACCATGCTGTGCAGTGAAAGCAATTAGGTGTGCAACACTTCAACCACACAAAACTTCCTTGAACCTTAAAACCCTTGGCTTCTAGTATTGCATCAAACTTCCAATCAAGGTAGCTACCTGCAATGTTTAGTGCCTTATTCTTGAGCTGAGCAGGAAGGTTCAATATCAAGGAAGACCAAATGCAAAATGTATAGTTTCCTCCGTAATGCGGCTCATAATATAGTTCCCTCCGTACTGCGGCTCATAATCTACTTATAAAAGTTGGGTACACAAACCATTTATTTTCGTTTGCATTATTCTTTTTGCTTTACGGAAAAATATTCATATGGTACAGCACTTGCAAGGTTTGGTGGTATTTGGAGTTTTATAAACATACCTTTAGACTAAATGACCCCACATAGCAATAACAAGAACTGCAAACATCACAGAACAATGCATACAAGTTCCCTGGTGAAGCCCATGGTTGAAATGTAATTCCATTGTTCAGAAAACATTATTTTATCATGAGGCTAGCTTGTACATGGTGCCTTGCATTATGTCCCTGCCGGTGGATGTGGGGTCATTTGTCACTGTTGCAAATGAAATGCGAACAGCCAGGGCCCATTAGTTTTGGCTAGTATTACGAGGTGCCTCACGGTAAGCATTCTACGTCGATAGACTTTTTTAGAGTTGACTAGAACTGAAATCAGCAAAAGATTCTCTACAAAACATTCATTCTATCCGCAGCTTTAGGGTTTGCTATTTCCATAGTTGGGTTTCTTCTGCCTTTCTTAACAACATTTTTCTTTTGATAAGAAGGTGCACAACCAAAAGCAAAAAGCTTTTCTGTAAACCTTTGGTAGCTATATAATTGTTACAAAATATTTTACTCTAAATATGGCAGCTTAAACTGAGAATATTTGCATTTAAAAACATTAAAATAAGTTTAAATTGATCATAAATTTTTAGCTGTTTTTACGCAAAACTGTACATGGGATATGAAGTGCACCACAAGGAGGGCTTTGGATTAGCTTTAGCAAATTTGGGACATTTAAGGTGCACTGAAATCTCTACACATGCGCTTTTTCACTTTCTGTATCCACCAGGAAAATGGCTGCCAATTTAGACAGCGATTCTAAATAGTAGTTGACGTGCATTTCAAAATAATCACAAACATTATAGCCACAAAATTAATTTTTACAAGTTGTAGACATTGCCCGTTACACCAGACATTGGACTACACTGTCAAGAGCTTTGACATCTACAATGACGTCTACAAAGCAGGCTTATACTGGTAGAATGTTTCATACCATAATTACTGTGTGTTCAGAGCTCACGTGTGAAGTATGGATACTGCTGCTTCAGCAAGAACCGAGGATGAGCACCCTTCCTGGTTCTGAAAAAAAATAACAGAGGAAATGCCTTAAGCAGGATTCTGAAACGGGGTTGAATGAAACAAGAATGAACAAGAAATTCTTTCAAAACATGTAAAGCAATGCAAACAAATATTTATTTCAACTTATTTCTACAAAAGACCACCTCATGAAGACTGGTGGTGGGGTATTGGCTCAAAAAAAAAAGCAGAGAGCACTTATACAAATGCTACGGGAGCCTTCGCAGCCAACAATTGTTTGAACACACCTAAACTAATCACTGTTCAATAAACTCATAAAAAATGTTTGAATGCATAAAAAACCAGTGGTAAACACAGGAAACAGTTAAAACAGAATGACGGCACAAGTTTGTCCCGTCGTTCTCTTCTGTGTCCTGGGTTTTCCTATGGTTTTTCATCCATTCAAACATGTACCAGCTAGCCCAGTCCAACGCCTTGGTATCATAAAAATATGGATAGTCAATCCTTACACAAAGTTGAAAAAAAAAAGAAAGTATAAAGTAGGTGACAAAATTAAAACGACAGCAAATTGGTTGGCTTTTAATTTTAAATGATAATATAAAAAATAATGGCATGAATGAAAGTGAGCAGCACGCGAAGTACCTTGTTGCTAGCCCGACATTCCACTTTGAAGCAAAATGTCCGCTTTCAACACTACATAGGCTAAACATGCAATGAGGCATTCCTTTAGGCACACAAAATATACCATAATTGTTAAAAAAGCTACGAATTAGTTGAAAAAACCTGACCACGACAAATTGGAATTAGTGACTAGATACAGTTTCAGAAATACACAGCGACATCATATAAAAATATATGGTTCCCATACAAAGATTGATCATAACAAAAATTCAGGACATTTATCAGACTGGCATCAATGTGCAAAGCAGCTTAATGAAGGAAGACGTTCTTCACTAAAAACATGTTAATATTGGGAGCTCATGTGCTTCCCTGCAAGTTGGGTGTGTAAACCCACTGACATCTTAACTAACCCGCCTGAATCATCACTTGATAGACATTGAGGAATTTTACGAATTGGTTTATTGTAGCCAGCTGTCTAGTTTATTTCCCTATTTTTCTTGGCATTTCGTGTCTAATTCTAAATTTGGTGACTAGATAGCTTTTACTATGGTCATGCACTGGTGACAACGAATATTTGATTTTACTTTAAAAAAATTTCAGTTTTGTTTTATTGCTCACCAGCCAACGATCTGAAATATCAGAGGTGCTTAAAACGTATGTTGGCATTTCCTTCCTGCAGTGTAGTACAACTAATCATGACTTTTACCATAGTTTGTTCACAAATCGTAATATGTGGAAAGTATTCAGCTTAATGAAAATGTCATTTCAGAAGCATGCACAATCAACACGGCCTCAATGACTCTCATGACGTGGTCCACTTGTTTCTGTCACAAATAACCTGAGTGCAGACACATTCCACCGAAGACGAAGGTAACATGCCCTCTTGGGTGATGAATATTTAAAAAGCCTTACGAGTAAATTTGCTGCTGAGCACGTGAAATTGTGGCATTAAAACAAAAGATCCCTCTGCGGCATCTTTCACTTGGAGGAGCGCTTGACCACAAACTTTGAGAAGCTGGAAAATGCTCCATGAACCGCTCCAGCCAGCAGAAACGATGCAGGACACAAGTTGGTAGGCGGACCGTTGGCATCCTGCGATTGTGAAGATATTTCTGTTTAGTAGATGCTCTTCTTTTTGTACCACTGTGTATTTCACCTTTAAAGGGAAGGTGAAGCGGTTTTAGAATTAAAAGAAAAGTTGACTAGCAGCAAGTACACATTGAATAGTTCATGTGCACGAAATATTTTCGCAATACATGCAATAGAAGCGGCGCAATGAGCAAACAAAAGTGGCCCGATGCCCCGCCCCCATCTCGCCGCGGGATGCCGCAAGACCGAAGAGCGCGGGCGAAAACCGGCTGAAAAACGTCATACCTGGACTTCCGGCCGGATTGGCCGCCTCGGCCATGCTCTTTTCGCCGTGTTTCCTTGTGAATGATACTTGTTGTTCTGGTTGATAGCACTCATTTGTACAATTTTCGTGTTCAAAAAGAATGCACGAACGCCAAACGAGGCATACGTTATCATGCCGTATTCCTAAGCAGAATAATGCCACGCCGGGATGCTTGATAACATACGGAAGCAACAGCCGAAGTGGCTGTGCTTTATGACAGAGAATATACCGCTCCAATGCGGTTTTTTTTTTTTTTTGATGCGACGGACGTGAATGTTCACATTAGATTCTAGATTTAGGAATGATGGGGAATACTGCTGTACTTTGGCCGGGATGTTTCGTTCCATTCCAGAAACCAAGTCACATTTGTTCAGGAAATACTTGTTTCGTTAAACGCGTCGGTTTTCTTTCCCTATGGGCTCAGGACAGTGTTCAAAAAAACAATTTTTTGGCGAAACTAAAACAAGGGGCCAATCGTGATAGTTCTCTCCCGGCTAAGAGGTAAACAGTATTCCTACAAAGTAAAAGAACCAAGACAACCAGATTACTTATTTTGCAAGTATACATGTCACGATAAGGTGACGTTTGTCTGGAATTAAAAAAAAAACACCACTCCGAACCACCACCGTGCCATAATTTGTGTTGACTGCGGGGGCCTAATTTTTTGCCCAAGATTCCGTGTGGTTGCATATTATAACCTGGCAAGCACTTGTTGTCACTGAACCTCAAGTGTGCTCCAGTGATAGTCGGTGATATATATAATGATGATACTAAAAAAAATTAGGAGCGAAGAGTAAATATACGGCCTCTGTCCGACTAGCGCGGTAAATGCTTAAATCTAGAAATGCTGAAACAGGCCAACGATTCATTATCACAAACGTTTGGTGATTGTTATCTAAAGTAACGTAACTACAACGTAACTGCCTTGTCCGACTGGTCTGTTAATTGTAACGAGGTGACCGTAATATTGTAGCAGAATGCGCAACGCACAAGCGAAAATCAAGCCCTACTATAGCCAATAATGCTGAGCAGGCACTAGTATGCTGCGGTGTTTTCAGAATAAATGCATGTGAAGCAGTAAGACGCCATTCATAGAAGTGCAGCTAGTAATCGCGGAGGCGCCGTAGCGCCGCTGCCGAAATGGCGTGCGCGTGTGGGTCTGTGTACGGGGATGAGTAACGGGGCTGGGGTGGGCGACAACGAACAAAGGAAATGCGGAAGCAGAGTCTGCTTGTTGGCTTATGCGTTTACCGGCAAGATGTGTCTCGCATATACGTTTACTGCGCATGAACGTTATTTTTTCGCGCAGTGCACGTACGTGCTTTTCTCTGGTAGTTATAAAACGCCCATTCATCTTCGGCATAAATGGTTTTGTGTATAATAAGAAACAGTTAAGGCAGTACCTAATATTAACACAAGGTATAAAATCCCCCTATGCTGGTTGCCTAATTCAAAAATATTTTGATGGAACCCACTAGTCGACGTCACAGTCACTGCTTTGGGGTGCTCTGTCGTGTAAAGCAAATTTAAGTTCCAAGATATTTGAACCAACAGCAGGGGAAATTATAAAACAAACTTCCAGTCATGTGCGAAAATTAAACTGCAAGCTAAATTGCCGCAAAGGCAACCGTGCGATCGTTCGCAATGCTTCCGGCAACCCGCGCGGCCGAAGGGTGTCCTCCTTTGACGTCATGACGGGCGAAACCAATCAGGGGCGTCAAAAGACGAACAGCGCGCGTCTTTCAAATGGGGCCGCGCTTTTTGCAAGATAAATGCCTCTTGGACTCATGTACGATAAATTTCAATGTGATATTCGGAATCAGCGCGCAAGAAACTATATAACTGTTAATCTAACTCAAATGTTTTGGAAAGCGCTTCAGCTTCCCTTTAACAAGCAGCTGAACTCCTTAACGTTCGCATAATAAAATGCTGCAATGCGGAACAGTTAGCAGGGTTACCTCAATTTTGCTTTTCTACGAATTAACACAATGTAGGTAATCTGCACACAACTACAATCAAACTACAATTTTCACCTACTTCACTGCTAACATCAGCGTTTGACTGCTCAAGCACAAATACAGGTTAGACATGTGAGCAATCTGCTAAACGTATCCCCACAAACTGAACAATCAGGCATCAGAAATCGGCAAGGAAGGAGGTGTCACGTTTAAATGGCACTTTTTTTGTTTAAAACATAAACAACACCTGGAAGCTTGAAGCGTGAGAGGGGGTCTTTCACGCTGACGATGTCAGAACATAGCTTGCTAGTGGGCACCTGCACGATGTGCACAATGTGTTTCTTGAAAATGCGTGCGAAAGTTTGATTGATGTGTAGGACGAGAATTGCAGCACGTTTTGACACAGGCCTTGTGGACGCTTCTGCCTGCTAATGTCAATGTGGATTCTTGCTAGTCGCCCTCTTCGCTTCTTTCTGAATATAATGCTTTAGGCATTATATTCAGGACAACGACTGCATCAAAACGTGCAGCAATTACCTACGTCCCACACATCGGTGAAACTCTCGCACACATTTTCAAGACACGCAGTGCATACATTGTGCATGTGCCCACTAGCAAGCTGCGTTCTGACATTGTCAGCGTGAGAGACCCCCTCTCACGCTCCAAGCTTCCGGGTATTGTTTATTAGATTCCATGCGCTGAATGCAAATCAGTGTACATTGGCAAAACGGGCAATCTGCACAGAAGATTAATGCAGCACTGGAACGAAGTGAACAAGGGCCATGCAAAAACAAGTCCACTGGCAGAGCACCGTGAGAGGACGGGACACGTGGTCGACTGGAACAAGACAAAATTACTGACAACTGAGTGCAATCTATCTTCTCGATTACTGCTCGAGTCCCTCATTGTTCAGACGACGCCCAACATTATCAACATAATGGATGGCAATCTGCACCATATCTATGCAAACTCATTGCGCCGCGTAATGCCCAATATATAGCTTCGTTTTCCACGACACATGCTCACCGTGAACAAGCAACAAACCGTTAAATGGCTTTCTTGACTTGGTCAGTGACCTACGTTTCATCACTGCAATAATGCTTTTACCTGCCTACACGGCATTCCGTCAAACACTGGACTACACCACATGAGCCATTGGCGTTCTTAACCTGCACCAGAGTATATAACCTTTCACTACTGCTATGAGATAGACCCATAAACGCACTTCAATATGGCCTTTATATTTAGCTCTTGGAAACATTATGTATAATTTTACCTTTAAGTTGCACCTGCTACAGCAGCTGGTACTATACCAAAAACATGGAAAAAAAAACGGTGGCTTAACACGCCAAAGCTACACTTGGGATATGGGGAGCACTGTAGGGGAAGGCTTCGCATTAATTTTGACCATCTGGGTATTTTTGTGCGCATCGAAACCTCCAAACACGGGCGTCTTTACGTGTTGCCTCCATCTGAAAAGCGGCTACACCAAGCGGTATCTAACCGACATTCGCCTCCACAGCACACCACCCTAGCCACGGCAGTGGGTTAAACATATGAAATAAAGCGAGTTTTGGAGTGCAAATGAAAATATTAATCACACGTCTTATTTTCCCAATCGATGTACCTTTTGAAATCCACCATGCAATCCCCCCTCCCCTACCGGCCTACCAAAACACCTTTGTCTCAAGAGGTAATCAGGCTGTTGTTAATGAAGTAAGTATTTACAATCCGAGACTTGCCACCGTTAAAGTCATGCACTTTGTTTTAGAGATAAGCGACATTAGCCATTTGCAGCACCAGGAGTTAATTGTGTTAAGATCAGATTGAAAGCATTGACGGTAGTAGTTGAAAGAAATTGTGTGATAAATTACAACATCATCTGCAAATAGACCTACATGGGAGGATATGCAACATGGAAGATAGACCAAGCAACCTGCCTGGGAGGACAACAAAGTGGCACGAGCAAAAGAAGTATATAGTTATTAGAAGTAAACTGCATTTGAGAAGAATGAAAATCTTTTGCTCAAGTGAGGACATTAGGGTGAAGTTTGAGAAGTAGTCTGTGGTGTGCAATGCGATTGAATGCTTTAGAAAAATCAAGAAAAACTACCGCAGTTTGTAAGCCTGGGTCAATGGATCAATGTAGATCGTGAACAAATCCTGAAAGTTGTGTTTCTCAAGTAACCCTTGTGAAAACCGTGGTGATACTCGAATGTGATATTGTGATTTTATAAATAATTAGCGACCTGAGAGTGGATGAAATGTTTCCTGACCTTGCATATGGTGCTTGTTAGGGAAATTTAATGGTGAAGTACCGTCTCCTGATTTAAAGACTGGTGCTACCTTGACTATCTTCCAACCATTGAGATTAGTGCCTGTCATGAGAGACTGCGAAAAAAGCGCTGTCAGAATTCTACAGACAGCGGGATGTATTTTTCGGTATAGTATGATTATTACCAGTATGATCTGAAGTAGACCAGTTTGTATTGCAAGTTTAAAACCATATCGAAAGATCCTAAATGTTTGCTTGGCTTGATTACATACGAATACTTGCTTCAAAGTCAGTTCAATTTCTCTTCTTGCCCTTTAGTCGTCAGTCCCAGATTCTCTTCAATATCTCTGCTAAGCAATGACACGCTCCATACGCACAGCACTGCTTCATGAAAATGTTTCAAATAATCAGAGGCCACAGCACTGCTAACAGGTATACATCATGGCAAGTTCCACAACATGCAATAACTAACCTGAAAATACATAATCGGTGGGTGCACCGATATGGCAGCAGTGCCTGGACCGATGTGTCGAGCAAATGCGCTGACTTCTGAACGGGTGGTCCAAGCGGCCAGATGATGGATGAATGACCATTCCTGGCGGCAAAGCGTACGGAGCACCAACGAAAGGCCAGGCAGTACTTGGGTACAGCAGGTGCAGTGTCGGTTGGCCAAGGGAGGCCCTGGCAAAGCCTTTGAAACTGGACTGGAAGGCAGCTGACCCAGGACAGCCAGCAGCAGCACCTGCAGGTGCATAATCTGTGAGTGTGCTGACACTTGTTTAAATACAAGAAGAGCACACACAAAGCACGAATGCTTACATCAAGTAGATTTTTAATCGTTTAAAGACAGTAACCTCCAAGGCACTAATAAGAACATTCCCGGAACACCCCAAGTGAAATTTAGGTCACAGTAAGAATGTATTTATTAGACCCGCAGGTACTGTGAGTGGGGTATGCATGATATATGCAAAGCTAGCTACTGAGCTAATTTGCATGGAACGCATGCTAGCAGCTCATCTGTATCCCTTGCTTTCAATCGGAACTGGTGTGTGATAGTTGAGGCTCCTCCATTTCAATGTCTGACTTGTATCTGCACGTTCAATTCTCCAATATAAATCGAGTTGAGTGAGTGCCTACAGCTTTCTTGTTAGTCTCTGTATGGCCTGCGGTTTTGCGAAAATGAGAACTTGCGAATTGGCTCAATTTTCTGCACTAACTTAAACAATACATATGCCTCTGATATCAAGCCCCAGACTTCCCGAGAGCTACTCTGACAGAATCGGCAGGCGCCTCGTAGGCGTTGTGAAATCTCCCCCACTACCCCGAGACTATGCTAACTCCCTGCGAGGCCACATGCGCGCATTTCACCTTCAATTTGCACGTATGTGAATTCTATACCTCTATGAACTCTCAGACGGGCGTCGTCATATTCGTGCCGGACTCGTGAAACTCGGCAACGTAAATTACCGCACTCGCTCGCTGGCGCGCGGCCCGAACTCTCTCACCGTTTCCGGCCCTTGCATAATATTTTCTCCACCTTGCACTTTGTAAATTCTCATGTTTAACTACACCTCGTGCGCCCTCATCTCTTGCCTGCTTTTCTTCCAGCACAACTCCGTCAGCACCCGGTCGACGCGTACGCTGTCGGGGCGCGTTGGCGAGCGAGTACGGAATTTCGCTGTTGTCGAGCTTCACGAGAACAGCACACATATCGCGGCCCGAAGACCGCGAGGCGTACGGTCGCCGGTCTCGCGAGCGCAATAGCTGCGAAGCGCACTGCACGGAATTCGTGAAGGGGGGGGGGGGGGGGAGACGCCAGCCATGGAATCACGTGTACGCGTTTTCACATGCACTTCCAGGGAACCTCCTGTTCATGTTATTTCTTGGTATACCGCGGGTATTCACGAGGGAGGACTAATCACAGCGTTGTGCCACTCACGCGAAATTGCGACTGCGATCTGCAACCGCAAAGGCACTGTTTGAGAGACACATAAACAAACGCCCCGGTGTTAAAGAGCCTTGCGTGATGTGAAATTATTAGCAGCCGTGTACCATAGCGCGAGCATCGTAGCCAAGGTCTAGCTTCAGCGTAAATTCTGACTTCTGCGGAAACGGTGGACTGGGCGCCAAACAAGTATACTAACTCACGTAGGCTCTCAGAGCAAACGAGATGGGGGTCTAGCGAATTACTGACCCATAAACACCAGAACTCGTTCCAACCAAATACAGAATAATAAAAAAATGCGTACTTACCCGAGCAAAAACGATGTTTCCAACGTAAAATTCCCCTTCACTGTCGTCTTCATCTCGCGGACACACGAACACGCTTTGTTCTGATGCAATGTCATCCACTTTTGACGCGCAGTATTTTATCCGGCGATGATCGTTCTTCCGGGGTCCCCATGTTCAACACACGCGTAGGTTAGAAGGGTAGACATCACCCATAAAGCTTCTATAACTATGATTTAAGCTTGAAATAGATAAAACAGATTAAATCACGCCACCAACCACTCCGCACAAAACGCCATGAAAAAACACACACAAAAGTGAGAGATAGTTGCCAGACTTCAAATGCAGCACCTCTATGTTTGACGAAAATTGTGTTACTACTGTAATGTTGGTAATTATCTTTCTGCTTTCAAAGTCTGAAATGTGTTTATAACTTAAATTTAAGGTTTTTAAACACAAAAAGTGAATACATATAAAGTAATTGACATATATACTGATATTGTAAAGAGGTTAGACGTTTGTTTTGGTTTTGTTTTCACGGCGGGCTTCTCAAGAGAGAACGTGCGAGAAAACGAGCTACTTTGTGTTTAGGAAAAGGGCGGTAAATGTCGGCGTGATAGAAAGCAAGGAACAGGTGCTTACCCTGGTCGTTAAAAAAGGAGCTAATAAAACCCTCACGTAAAAAAAAAAAAAAAAAACATGTTCGACGAGGAATCGAACCATTGACCTACAAAACAGTAAACGGACGCGTTAACAAACAGCTATGTCGGCGGGCGGTGTTCGAGGCACCTAAAACAACTCTATACTTACGTAAGTTGTCAACGAATATTGTTGCTTGTGTCTAGTCATCGCCTCCTTTAACGATGGTCTAGTTTATACTGCATTTTTGAAATTCTGGCTGTCCTAACTCTTGTTTCTCACGCACCGGTCTTGCAGACGAGGCCGCATTGCTAGCGCTGCAAGCGATTGAGCCAAAGCTCCATTATTTGACTCAAGAAAAGCTATCGCAGTCAACCCGACCTTTTCTGCGCAAGCCACGGCAGCCACGAAATAAATGGAATGTGCCGTTAGAATTATGGCGTTGATAACGCTTGTTTGACCGGCACCGTCTTGCAGACAAGCAACGTCGCTCTAATACTACAAGCGATGTCACTCCTGGCATGTCAGGCGCATCAAACCCATCGTGTAAAACGACTGCTAACAGTGCGAAAACCTCTGAGTTTGTAACAAGTGGGGATTTGCGGTGGCGGTGACGTAATAGGTACAGCAAGCAGGTAGGCAGAACAGCAGCGTAGGGTTACAACCTTTCCCCGAAAAAAAAAAAACGGGCCTTCCGGGGGGGGGGGGGGGGGGGAGGGGGGATTGTGTTGAAAAAAGACGCCATGTTTTTTAACATGCAGTGCCATTTATTGTAGTGTTTTCTTAGAGAGAAATCAACATAACGTTTGTACTGAAAGTGATTGAGAGCTTGGTTAATCGCTCTGCATGTGCTTCACTAAAAAGTAACCGCAATTGCTGACCGCGGCGGTAGAATTTCGTTATTATGTTCTTCCCTTAGGTCCCCCTCCATCTGAGGCAGCGCGCTCGCCCGCGTATTTTCTCTGCTCGCGTGTCTTTGCGCAGCTTGTCGACATAGGCGTGCGCAGAGTTCTCAATTTGGGGGGGCAAAGTCTTACCGCTGCGCCCCCCCCCCCCCCCCCTCCAGAGCAACTCCCGACCTCTTCTCACTGAAGGCCTTGCGGTGCGAACGCAGTGCAAAGAGGGATGGTTATAAAATTTTTATTTCAATGTGATGGAATTGCAACACACACAAAATATTTCTGAGCAGAAATTTTACTTTCATGTGTTACATCGGCAAGGCATGGGGCAGATTTGGCGCCCCCTTCAGATGATTAGGGGGGGCGGCCGCCCCCCCTGCCCCCCCCCCTGTGCGCACGCCTATGCTTGTCGACACGTATTTACCGTCTTAGTTGTTGAATTGACGCTTATAAAACGCCAAAACGGGCATAATCACGGCACAAAAGCCAAAAAACCGGCTGATGACGGCTGGTTTTAGATATGGACCGGCAACCGGCCCGCTGTTTAAAAAACCGGTGGGGCCGGTCCAAAACCAGGAAGGTGGCAACCCTACGGCAGCGACGAGCGAAAATGATTTTACACGACCGCCCCCGTCGGCCTGCGCAAAAAAGGAAGATAGAACCCCTGCATACACGCCCTCGAGGAAAGCTGTACAGCCGATTCAGTTTGTTGTGGACGAAGAGCAACCGAGGCTGCAGCCACAAACGATTGCGCTTGCCGTGGTATGAGCCAAAGCATATCTTCACATAGTTATGTTATCGTCCGTCTGACTGTTACTTACTGAAGGGAAAATTCAGAACACAAACGTTGACGTCTAGCGTCTAGACGCTGCTGTTTAGGCCCTAAAAACCACCTTCAGGGCGTCTGTCGGTTCTGTCTGATGGCGCGCTCGCGCCGCTGATTACGAACGAGGCGTCTGTTGGCGTTGACTTATCGTGTTGGCGAGCCGGTAAACGCCATCACGGTTAAACTCCCTGTTGGAAGACTACGCTGTTGGGACGATAGAGTGCCGACAGAGCTTCTTATTGGCCCCACAAACGCCATCAAGGTTAAACTCCCTGTTGGAAGACTAGGCTATTGGAACGATAGAGTGCCGACAGAACTTCGTATTGGCCCCACAGGCGTGCTGTGAGCCCAACAAGAAAGTCTTGTTGGAATTTTTGCCCGGGGTATAATAATACGGGAACAAATTCTTAGGTAAATTCGATTTCGTTGAGGACACCGATGCCTGGCGTAAAAGTTTTATTTATAGGACTACAAGAGGCATTTTGTAGCCTTTCCTTCCCGTGCACCCAGACATCGAAACGAACCTTGTGATACACTCGAAGCAGTAGATTAGTGCAGAGTGGAATTTAAACATTCAGCACGTTTTGTTCAATTTACGAACAGCAATTTTAGAGCCTTTCCCCTGGTCTATGTGGAGAGTTCATATTTATTCTCTCAACGGGCGGTGAAATAGTGCAATGTGCGGTTTAAACATTCAGCCTGTTTTTGTGCAATTTTGCATGCTTGCATTCACACACCGTTCTTTTAGGCACCCTAACGATAAGGTGCCGTGGTAACACCCCAATCGAGAAGAAATACTTTTTAGCACCCCTTTAACGGTCGTAGCACCCTATGAAACTGTTGATTACACCCCTGAATTTTGGCACCCTCGAGGTGGGGTGCCCGAGCAATATTTGGGTGCTTGAAAGGTGCAAAAAGGGTGCAAAATGTTCAGTACACCCTCCTTGCACCTTAAAGGGTGTAAAAATGTTAAGATTTACACCCCTTAATATGTGGCACCCTCATGATTGGGTGCCGGAGCAATGTTTTAGTCCTTAAAAGGTGCAAAAAGGGTGCAAAATGTTGAGTGCACCCTTTTAGCACCTTAAAGGGTGTTAAAAAGTTTAGTGTGTACTAGACATCCGGCTGAGTGAGGGCGCTAAAACGGATGTCATTCGTGTTTATCCTGTTGTACTCATGCTCTTCCAGTGCGCCATCTGCAAATGCTTCCCGTTGACCGATCGAGGTGTCAGCCCTCCCGTTACAATCCGTGGTTCGGGGGAAGCCCGTAGCCATCTGGGAGTCGTCAGGCGCGGTCGACGTGTCAGGTGGTTTGGCCCTGGTCTCAGTGGACACATGTCCTCCGCCTTGGTCGAGCACTCCCGTGGCCCAGAGCGTGACGGCCACCCCGAGCAGCACGACAAGTGCAAGCAGGCCCACCGAGCACGCGACCTTAGGAAACCCGATGCGGCGGCGGAACAGACCGACTCTATCCGCTGGCTCCTCATTGTCGTCGCCAACGCCGGCAAAGGAGACTCTCCGGGTCGGTCTCGGTTCACGCCAGCAACCACACGGCGTCGGCCAATAATTCAGAAGTCAATTATTCAATAAATCAATCATTCAATCGATCGATCAATATATTGATCAGTACATTGATCAATCGATCAATAGATCAGTCAGTCAGCTAGTCAATCACCAAATCAATCAATCAATCAATCAATCAGTCAATCTATCGACCTATTGATCAATTCGTCAAATTCAATTTCTTTGCAGCTTCCGGCTGTTCTGGCTTAGGTTCAACGCTGAGTGTTCGAGTTTAGGAGCGCCTATGGGAAAGGGCACTGATGGGAATTGGTGAATAAATATTTTGCGAACTTTGTGCCATTCGCCCCACGTTGTGCATTATTCCCCTCTACCGATAATATGTTGCTTCATTTGAGCTGTAACGCCAGACAGAATACAAACCACCCTTTGAGCCGTGACAACAAAGCTGACTCAACTGCGCCACACGGGTTTGCACTGTGGTTTTCATGGTACGTCGTGCGTAGAAAGTACGACTTTCTCCCTTTCCGTGGTAGGCATCAACTGCTTGCTTGTTCACGTCTAAGACGTGTTAAGCGGCAGCCTCATGGAGTGTTTTGCTCACGTCTGGCGTCCGTTGGAGAAACGGAAGTTGAAGCGGACCGAATTCGAACAAAGAAAGAGCCAATAGTATAACCAATTAGACAGTTTTTGGCTAACAGCAGTCTGGCAGATATTTCTTGGATAAATTATGATATCCAACGTTTTCGTGTCGCCACGAGGAGACGCCGACGGCCACCAGACGCGAGAAAAACTATGCATGTGGTTGTCACTTTCGCGAGCCGTTATTCAGCCCTGCAGCGGACTTCCCACAGTGTACTTACTAGCCGACGTCAGCAAAGCGGGGACAAGGATGCTCCAACCAAAGGGTTTATTAGGACTTACCTTTGTCGTAAAGATGGTTACAAACGGCCACAAAATCTCGGGAAATGGCCTCCGCATTGTATACTTTACATATTTTAGATAAAAAACAAAAATTGCCCCCATCTCCCTGCTAGGGAACCCTGGTGTGACGCAGCGCATGCATACGCGAAATGAGACAGTACACGTGTTTCAGCGACCACCATCCAGCTCTTTATTACATTTAAGAATGATGACCTTACGGTCAGTAAAGTGCATAGTGAGCGGTTGCCGCAGCAGTGGTCGAATCTTGGTTTCATCGTCGATGTTCGAGAAGAACGAGAGCGAGCGCTGACTGAACCGCCGCGGAGCGATACCCGCTTTATATTCACAGCGCTTGAAGAAGAGGAGACCACGGGAGAGAGTCGCGCATGGTCGCAAATGCGCACCGGAGCAGCTGTTAACGCAGCGTTAACGCAGCGAAGCGCGCGCCAACCAAGCGCGCCAGCTGTCGTTATGCTAATGCGCCGGAGTGACAGTGTTGCGCACAGCTGTGGGAGAGACGAACGGATGAGCGATGCGGACGGACGCCGCGACAACGACGCAGGAGGGACATGCCTCAGAGCAAGAGATGCGCTGCATCTAATAAAACAACGTTTACACCTAACTTCGGTGTCTGTTTACTCCTTAAGAAAAAACGACCCGTCAAGCTGCGCACGCACCTTTTTCCTCTGTCCTACACACCAAAATTGGGCCAAAAGCTTTAAAAAATGTATGAACATCAGCGCAATGAAAGCTCAGAGAGTTAAAAGACCAGGTAAAGGACAACTGTTCTAGATATATAAACATCTTCGTTACGGCGTTCATTTAATCATCATCAGTTCTATTTGTCAAGCAACTAAGACAATAATTACCGACAAGTGTTAATACACCACCGTTACCCATTAGTACAGTCTGAAGTCATTTCCTCGGGCAATAAAGAGTGGCAATAAAAAGAGTAGAAAAATATGAAATACAGGATCCCCGAATGTTTTTTTTTTCGTGAGTACTTGTAAAAAGTTTGTAAAGATTGCTTTACTACTGACACAGGAATAAATGCTCAGCACACCGTACTTCGCATCACCACCAACAAATATAGGTGATGCTCCGGATTTTTCATGATCCAATGTGTAAAACACGCATTTTGAAGTCTACAGAACTGCACAGTAAAATTAATGCAGAATAGCACTTATTTCTGAGAAGGCTTTCTCCACGCTTGAACAGTATCGCCCCGTTTACCAACCACCCGATATATTTCGTAGGTCGCAGTGTAATCGTTGAAACAATTATTTCGCTTCTGCTAAATATATTATGGATCCATCACTAACCATTTTGCTAAACTAGTTAACTTGCCCCCCCTTAAGTTGACCGGCGTTGTCTTTAAAATGCTAGATTGTAATTTTGATTGTCAATTCCACACATTCAAATGTTTAAAAGAACTTTGTACTGCGAAACCTTGCGGTGTTTTTAATAAGACAGAACCGGGAGACTTGCAGCCGCCAGTGTGCTTAGGTGCACTTTTGAACCACACTAACCAAGGTAACTAAAGGAAAAAATCCACGGTATCCAAACTTATACCCTCCGCTACGATTCGGAGAAACATTTATGGGGGATGTTCATTTTATTTATTTGCTCCCTGCACATATTATTACGTGACGCTTTGCTATATAAGCTATAGCATTCTTAGAAGCGTTAATAAGCTACGTTAAAGTCTAGCTTTCTTTTGTCTAATTCTTATACTATAATTAGGCTTTCTTCCTTTCCGTTTGACATCCTCACAGAGTTGACCAAATTAATAAGCTTGGCATTGCGGAAAAAACACCCTGTCATTCCCAGTGCGCCGGATTTGTATTGGTCGATAACCCATAGTTTCAAGCAGCGCAACAAAATGCAATGAACGGGAGAGGAGTAAACAGTCGTACACGGTTGTTACATCAATTCTGTGACTGGTATTTATTTGTGCACGCCGCTGCGCGTGTTTTACGTGTAAGCATCAGTTAACTCGGTACGTCGAAATTCCATAATCTCTTACATACAGACGGCACAAAAAGGTCTTAGCCGCAAAAAAAAGAAAAAAAAATGGTAGTTGAGCTACCAAATAAGTTAGAGTAATTGAAGTCACAATGGCATTCTAAGCACAGACCTCCAGTTTGAGAGAGAAACTCATCCACAAGATGCATATATAGATATAATCTTAATAATAATAATAATGTAGCTTAAGCTTCTTTCGCGTTAAGTGTAGATGCTGGAGGAAACCTGTAGAAAAAGTCGCCATTTTGACACACTGGCACCCGCTCCGCCCCGTGGCAGCAGCCTTTACAGTCGCACGGAAAATTTGAGAACATGCACAGCCACAAAATATAACAAAACATTACTACTATAGTCTGTGTGGTGTTAACAGAACGGGCGTAATGCTGTTACGAAACCTTTTTGACAATGTGTTACCCACCGGAAATTGCAAACAAACAGCACGAGTGAAAGATTCAGTCATTGTTGTAAGACTTGCACAAAAGTGTGTAATTAGTACTTATAAACCCAAAAAACAATGTACACAGCAGAGATCACCGGAGAAAGCCACAGCTAACAATTAATAGTGAATATAGGGGAGGAGGAGATGTTCCCGCAGTTGTTTAAATGGGATGTTTTGTAGGGTAATGCCTTTCTCATAGAGTTCATTTCGTAATATTAAACCTTTCAATGTGTATCTGGTTGCCAAAAAATGTTTTAAAGACCCACTCTTCATGTTTTCGTGTATTAAATGAAGGCTCCTTGAGCCTGAACTTCCTAACAGCTTTGCGAGCGGGTTTACCATTTTCTATCTTGCTTCTGTTGCCTACACAAATGACAATCTGTCATTTTTGTTATGGGCATTAGTTCGTGCCTTACAAACCCCCCAAATATGATAAATGCTTTGCCGGGTTTTTTACCGATTGTGCCAGCCCTTTCTGCAATACAAGACCTTTGTTGCTCTTATTGAGCAGGTAACAGCCAAACTAAATGACAGTAAATATTTCTTCGTGAAAACGGGGTATTCTAAGCTAGCAACAAAATATGTTCAGGAAGCTGGTTTCCTGTTTCGGCATAAAAGGTAGACTTAGGCGTTGTGTCCTTCCATTTCAAAATGAGTATTGACGACATGCATTGTCGTTCACATAAGTACATTGAGAATGGCAATTACATAAGTAGCATTTAGGCAAATAGCGACGCACGCACTCAGAGCATGTCCCCTGTTCCGTGATGCCAGCGCACACCTATAGGCCCCGTCATAGATATGTAAAGTAGAAGCAAAGTGAAAAGGTGAAAGGAGGAACTAGTGAATTCGTTGAGGGCATTGACTTGAAAACGGGTGTCAGGAACATGCAATGAAGCATACATGAGTGGTTTGAGCATGAAATTACAGAAGCAGCCATTAGTAAGGTAGCAGAGTACATTCCCGTTGTCTCCTATATTTTTGTGATGCAAAAGCTTGCATGTTCAAAGTACCTTCCCGTGGTCTCCTGTGTTTGGCGATGCAAAAGCGTGCATGTTCCACGTCGTAGAAGCCGAGAAGAAAACGAAAAAGGTAACACATGGTAATACTGAGAGGACATGTCAGCGACATTTTTTTCTTAATCGCTACATCAAAAGGTAAGCTTTATGTCTCCCATAACTTTTCGCAGCGTACAGGAGCCAGTCTGTTTTTTTTTGACACTCGCATAAGCCTCCGCACATAAGGTTTTGGCCCCTTTCCTTGCCCCCACATTTTCTTTTGGTTAACTAAGAGATCGAGCAGCGTGTTCTTGAAATCGGTTAGCTGGACTAAATAGCCCAGTGCATCGATATTCCGCAAATTCTACCTAAAAATCGCACTTCCTGGAACTCGGTGTTTCCAAATTTTGGTAAAAGGCTGGTCTCACGACAACGGGTGGGGCTGCCATATTGCTAAAGAAGTAAACAATGCTTTGAAAGTGTTTAAAAAAGAGATAACCAAGTTCAAGGGACTTACTTTTTTTCATTTTGTGAGAAGGAAGCAAAAATGGGTGGACGGTGTAAAAGGTGTTGTAGTAAGGATGCACTGTGAAAGAACGATTTGACACCGCGAGGAATGACAGGTAAAATTTTAAAAGCATTCTTGATGGGCGTTCGTTAGTGCTCTATGACCCATTTGTAACATTCTAGGTACAAGTCTTAAACAGGAATTGTACAGAAGACGACAAACGCAAGGCGAAGCGTAAGCGCAACAAAGGATCGATCATTTTAACTCTGTTTCCGTTGATGACCTATACGCCTCGAGCGCTGCCTGTAGGGGAGCCACTGAAATCCACCTAGCGGCCCGTTTTGAAACCAGCCCCGGGAGTCGCCGCCCCGCTCCCCACTGTCGCCGCTGCTTTTGAAGCACGTTAGAGACTGAGATTTACCGTTTGCATGCATTTAAAATCCGTATTAATGTGGAGAAATCGCTCTGTTTGCAAATATAGTGTATTTACGAGAGGGTAAACGTTTCTGGCGTGATCTTAGTGTGGTACATTCGGACTATATGAACGACAGGTGTGTGTCACAGACCAATGTCGAGAAACCGGCATATGCATGAAACTGATTGCAATTCCACTGCCCCGAAATTTTCTAACAGTGCCTCCGTAAGCAGCGTTTCCTCAGATGGTCATGCGATGCCTGTACACCATGATGTAAATCGGTTTTGTGCGCTTCTATATCCCAGCGGAGCCCTCATGCCTGACAGCACGCCAGTTATGATTGGTAATATAATACCTCGGATATTGATCAATACCTTGGACAACGAATGTGGCATAAATTTCACGAACGTTCTACAAAAGAAGTACGATAAATAATACAAAAGTATACCTGGGGGTCCGCACCCGACAAATAATTTTTTGCTGGGTCGTCTTGCCCTGGGGTGAGGTCTCGCAAACATTCATCATCTGCTGCATATATCCTCCGGGACCAGCGCGGCGCTGGGCTTACAAAGCAAGCTGCGTCCGAGACTAAACGCGTCTTCGAAACATTAACATACGACCCAGGGAACCTGCAGAAACTAGCACAAACTTAAATCAGAGGGGCCTTATCAAATATCACACTCTGCCAGAGACACCTTTTATCAATCATTGTGAACTCCCTGACCTGTACCTAAAAAACTTCGTCCACCGAGTGATCAGCTGTGCGTTTAAGTCGAAAAACAAAAGGAAATTGAACGCGCAGCTTGTGTGTGATTACTAAAACGTTCGTTTCGATGATTTCGTTCTGTGTTTGTGCACAATGATAGTTCGGCGTCCCCCCCCCCCCCCCCCCATGTGCTGCGAAATATCAGTGCATTTCGCATCTAGTTGGTTTAATGAGCACTACCTTGCTTAAGTTTCGACAAACGTTTTTAGCATTTCCGAAGCTGCACTGAATTTTTTTCATTCCCGTATGAGCTCTACTGTTTCTTCCGGACTTGGCAGATCATAATTTTTCTGTGGTCCAAATAACTTGCCTTGTTCCTTGCTATAAGGCGTGGCACATATTTAATGAACCACAGGCTTGAAATATACCTAACATTTTCGCGTGGCTTATATTCCCATAAAAGGCACAAGTTATGGTCAGATATTGGGTAATCACATCCCCCAAAACATGTTTTTCTACGACGTATATATTTTCGAAACAAAGCCGCGTTCGTTGTCCGCGCTGCCAAACGAAACCAACCTCTTAATGCGCCAGTATCAGGTCTAAACGAGGCGACAAAAGAATTCACTTGTGCCTGACGTTTTAGAAGGTGAGAGTTGCTGCCGTCGCCGACACCCGTAAGAGCGGCGTACAAGCGCGCAGAACTGCGTCACCGGTTCTTGGCGTTCTTGGCGTTCGAGCAAGACGCAGCTGTTTTTTGAAGTGCCCTAAACATACCATTTCCTTACAGACGTCACCAGAACAAGTTTTTTAGGGCACGTAAGGGCAAAAAGAAGCAAGAAAGAACGAAAACCCTGCATGAGTCCCAATGAGCCATGCACCGCTGCTCCCATAAGCGCTGCGGAGAAGCGGCGGCAGGCGGCGCAGCGATCGTGAAGCTCGAGGCGAATACACGACACTACCATGTTTAATCACCTTCTCACGAGGCTGGTAACAACACACAGAATGACTTCTTTGTCGCACCCTATGTCTGAGCTATGGGAGGCAGCTCTGGCCAGCTCTGACCCTGGGGTTCAGAAGTATCTGATCTTTAGGGCCAAGACTGGGGCAGAGGAAACAGGGGCCCTGGAAGGAGGGAACCTACCCTAGTTCAATCAATACCTTTCAGTTCAAATAAACGTTTAATCTCTCTCTCTCGCACCCTATGAATGGGGTAAAATTATCTTAAAATATTCATTGTTTTTAAGCTATGGTCTTTCACTTTTAGGCGTGGAATGAATATATTGCCTAGCACAACGCCTAAAATTTCACGTTCCGTTGTGATAACAATCCAGACACCGTTCAGCTTGATGTGCAAATCTGGTACGATGCCGCCTCTTTACGAGAACAAACTGAAGTACTTTTTTAAAGATTGAACCATTTTTATTTGCTCCTTTGTTAAAACCAAGTTACACTTGTCATTCAGACATCTGGAAGTTACATGATTCAAAGGGTAGTTAGACATCGTCCACGTAAATTTAGTATGAAACTGACGTTTGCAGCTTAAAAGAACTCAGAGCAGCCCCCAGCTTATTAATCGAAAACCGAGAGTAAGAGGTGTTTACTTAATGTAATCGTGTAAAAGCAACTTTTAAAAAGATATTTTGTGTTGCTTAAATGTGCTCGTGGAGTGTGAAGAACTGGATATACGTTCGAAGTATTGTGCAAGTCCTTTAGCCTGGTCCTCCCGTTGTGCTAGCCAGAACCACACTCTGTGTCTGTTGTTCTTTCAGCATTCTTATTCGTGTTCACACTTTGTGTGTGCCTGTGTATGAATGCATTGATGACAAAAACGAACGCCAGCTATATCTTTCTGCGTCACGATGCAGACGCTTTCTACGACCTTTGCTCTTTTAAATTAAATGAGATTTGCTGTTGCGGGGCACCGACGAAGGAAACCTTACACTTTGTTCAGGGCTTCTCACACCCGACTACAGTGCTCATTCTACCATGGCCACCTTGGGTTGCGTGCCGCTAAAGGGTCTGCGGAATGGTCTTCTGGGTGGCATCGAGGATGAGCGCCGTGAGGAGCTGGGTCGTCTACTCGAAACTGGGGTAACCGCAACAAATTTCTAAATAAACAGGCGGAAATACTTTTAATTTTAGAGTAACTTTTCTGAAGTCTCCGAGGAGCCGACACGTAGTGTCTTAACATGACACTACGTTACGTGCCCAAACAACTCCGTCGATTTCAACGCGTAATTCATAAACCGCGTTAGCAAAGGTTGCACATTATTGTTGCTTAGCCGGGGGAAAGTTTTTAACTACCTCTTTTCATCTCGCATGTAGTTAAAAGGATGTTGCTGCTCTGGCTCGTTATTATGGTTGCCAGAATTAATTTTTGGCTGAACACGTAGAATCGGTAGAATCTGGACAGGCACGTAGATCAGAAAATTCCGATTTTACAATTTGGAGGGCGCTATTAGCACAACCGTTTCTGGTTTTTCAAGTGATACGCTTTGACTAGGGATAAAAAAAATATGCTCCACAAAAATCGGCTTATATTTGCACTCCAAATTTTGACTTCTTGAAAACCTTATTTTAACATAGTCTGCCTAAAAAGACTCCGATATCCAAAATATCACAGCTGAAATACGCACGTGCGCGGCTTAAATGACCAACAAAAATGGACGATTTTGAAACCGAAAAGGAGAATAGCGCGTCTTCTTGTAAAAAACTGCACTAAATTTGCATTGGAAAGACGAAAGACGGTGGAACACAAAATGCTCACTACGAAAGCGCATTTTTTGCGAAATCCCATACGCTTTCGTAAGTGTGAATTTTGTGTTACGCCGTCCTTCGTCAATGCCAATGTCAGTTTAGCGCAGTGTTTTGCTAGAGTAATGTAACAACTGTCCCAGAAGCAAGCTCTCATTGAGAATAGCGCAGCCATCACGCTAAGCTGAAGTGGCATTGCAGACGGCGAGCAGTAGCGGCCATACCGGAGTGGCCAGGAGCAGCCGGCTGGCCGCAGCAAACCTGCGTGCAACATCTTCGCGCGGTCCACAGCCCTCGGAGGAGCGAGCCCAGCGGCTCTGTACCGGTTCTCCTGGCTAGCCAGAGAAATAAGCACCCGGCCAGCCGGCATGTCATTTCCGCTTCATAGATGTTCGCGCGATCCGCCGGCAGGTGCAGCGTCCTCTGCGTGGGACCTATTTTAAACCTTTCTGATTAACAAAGCATTTCACGGGACTACCAGTTATGTCCACCTTAGTTTGGGGGTACGTTCAAAATAAATTTTGCCGAGGAGAAATGTGCATTCAGTTGGCCTTTAAACCATCAGCTACAAAAAGAAGGAGAGATGGGACAGAACAAATGACGGCGTAAAGAAAGCATGAGTGCGTCCGAGGGGCTCTAAAGGTTACCCGGGATTTTTGGCTTGTAATGAAGAGGAACCAGGAGCAACTGTCAGTAAAGTTTACGTTAAAGGGGACGGTAAGAACCTAGATATTGGACAAATACTACGTGGCTGGACATAAAGTTTAACAGAGTAGACCAACACTAAACAGAAACCGCAATTGTGTCAGAACGGAATACAACTGCACTGCAGATTTTAATCTTTAATCAAGTGCTAAGTATGGACCCGCGGATCAACAAAAAAGACATAACGTTTGTTTTCAGGTGGCAATATTATGACTTTTATGACAAAGGTGTTTATTAAGGCAGGTCCTGCATCAATAAAAAAATCGTCCAAGGGCTTTGCCAACTACTTATTAATGGTACTCTTGCAATTCACATAGCGATATCAGGGTACCACTGATGATTTTTCTCTTAACTAAAGCAGTAGAAGAGTGAATTTGCTGCCTGATAAGTATCACGTGGACGTTTGTTGAAAATTTGTGCTTTTCAAACTGTTTTAATCGCGAAGCTCTTTAGCAAATCGTAATTTTTAGTGACCGCAGTTAAAATACCTAGAAATTGCCGAGAGACAACACGCGAGCGGGAGAATCGCGGCGACTACCCGAAAGTTAACAAAACCAAGTAATGTCGAGCGCTCGGGTGTGCGTGCCTCACGGCGTTTGCCCAGCATCCCCCTCGCACGTTTGTCAAGCCAAGCATACCCACATCAGGACATTGGCTGAGATTGGCAAAAAACTCCAGCGTTTCCGGTAATCTTGGCAACACTTCTTTAGAACGAGAAAGAAACGCCATAGCGTATCCCCTCCAAGGTGATGTACGATAAATATCATTTCCTACAAAATGAAAGAAGCTCACACATACCGCAACAATGATGGAGTAAAGGATGTTGTGGCAACGAAAAAGAAGCAAACTGGCTGCAATCGTGGACTTAAAACGTGGCGATTGTCGTGAAGGTTTTGTATAGCTTTGCTACGTTGAAGTCTTACGCGTTAGTGTGACCTTCAGCTTTGCTACGTTGGAGTCTTACGCGTTAGTGTGACCTTCCTTTAATTTTAATTTAAATTTAAATTAAATTTTATAGTCTGTCTTGGGCTACTGCAATGGGAAAATTCTGTTCTGTCTGTCTGTATGTCTGTCGGTCTGTCACCCGATTCAGCCAGCCGGCCAAAGCAACACAGATGCTGCGCAATCGTCTTATATACCCACAGCCAAATCTAAACCTCTAAGTAAGGTGGTGTTAATGTTCATAGTTGTCAACACTGTTGAACAAGAACAGGGCATTACGCAAATATCAGGCAGAAAATCACTACATAAGTGATATGTGCAGTGCTCCTTCATTAAAAATATTACGGGTGCCGCCTGCGTTTTGCGATAGCAAATAAAATACTACATCAACTGAAAAAACCCTCGCCTGCTGTTGCCCGCGCTTCCTTTGCGGAATTCAAAAAAATAAAATGGCAACAGCAACGAAAGGTTTCAATAAATACTTTCCCGTTCCACTTGGAACGCTCGTGGAGTATGGCAACGTGGTTCCATAAAAGCTTTATTCGGGTGCCTCGATTGACGCGCGTCTCCGCCGTACGGAAGCGCTGGCGTCGAGGCACTCACCTTGGAGCAGTGGAACGCGGTAAATTTAAATTGGATTGAGTAAATGAGTAGCGTGTTATCATGGAAGAAACGAGACTGGAGAGGAACAGCATTAGAGGTGAGCGGGAAAGAGAAGGGATGCATTTACTTGCCAGAGGCGCCAGTGGACTATCGTCTTACGTCGACATTTGCAATGAAAGGAGTAGATACGCGGCCATCTTTTTCGATAAGATTTCCCAAAAATGATTCATAGCACCTTATGTGCTCATCCCCTGTGAGAAGCATTATGTAAATTTGTGTTTTTTCTCTTTTTATCATTTGGCATAATGTACGTGTTTCTGTTTGCACTCTATTTACTGAGTGCACTAGAAAACTTGGCACAAGATTCGTGAGCAAACTCATATAGTTTCTGTACGTCCTGTCCCACCTTGGAACAGCCTCATCATGGAGTTCGGCATTATTAGTGAATTTGATATCACATAGCTGCAAGTTTCATGTAATTGATGAGTTTAAATCTTTTGCTTAGAAGCTGGTCACACTTTTCCGGGCGCCAAACTATGCGTCTAAAAAATTTTCTTGGCCAGGTAGCAACTTAGTTACAATCTAAGCAGCTGCTAGGACGACTAAGGTTTAAGCCTAGTGTTGATGGTTTAGCTTGCTACGGCGACAGGACCAATGCTGAAGAGATTTTTGTCGAAAATTCAATAGGGCCATTGAATAAAAATGTGGCTTGTTGTTTTGAGAAGTTTATGTATTAAGGAACCTTGACCTGCAAGACGTATTGCACATGGTATAACATTATACAAAGTGTTGCGAATATAATTGCACAGTGCGGTTATTATTTTATTTTCCACCATCTATTACTACTGTAGCAGATAGCGTTCTTCAAAATGTGCGTAAAAGAGGACGACGCAGAACAACACAGAAAACGATTCACTGTGTGGTCTTTTTAAGAGAAAAGCTCTTCAGAAAATCCCAATTTTTCGTGTCCGTAGTTCAAAATACGAAGAAATTACCGAGCGAGCACACGTGAGCGCGGGCATCATGGCGATCGCACGGCAGTTAACAAAATCAAGAAGAGCTCCAATGAGCGCGCACATGTGAGCTGATGCCTCGCGGCGATCGCCGAGCAGGTAAAACTCCGGAGAACGTTTGCCACGCCAAACATACCCATTAAGAGATTGGCCCAGATTGGCCAAAGAACTTCAGCGTGATCGTAGCAACACTTTCGGTATCGCAATCACACTGCTCTCGCCACTCGATGGTTCTGCTCCCGATATAGGGCTGTGTGATCGTTATTCGCATTCGTCTTCGAAGTGCGATAGCTCAGGCGCAAAGATGGCTCGCCCACGTGTCGTCCGCCCGCCCAATAAGGAGGCCGCTCGCATCGAGACTTGTCGCGAGGGGAATCGAGAAGGGAAACGGGTCCCTTCCTACGATCATACGATCCCGCACAAAGATCTGTTGGAGTGCATAAAAGACAGCATGAATAGTTTTGGAGCACTGACTTTTCAGAACATGGTTGGTGTGAGTTATCAAGGGTTCTTACACCTCCTACCGTTGTACCTTACGTCGACGTTCGTAGAACGGAACGGGAAAGTGTACATTCAAAAAGAAGGTTTCTCAATCGGGTCGCCCATAGCGCCTTTTTTTGAGTGACTCGCTATTGTCGAAGTGGGATAGGGCTTTGGAGGAGCGGGTAAGCGAATTTTTCGTACTAAAGGCTTTCCGTTCCGTGAATGGTTATCTCATTTTTGTGCATTGTGATTCGCAAATGTTCCACCCGCAGGTCACGCAGGTACTAGAGACTTCCAAACAATGCCCTAAGCTGCTTGTGGTTCCTCTCGAGATGCCGGACGAGGACAACATTCCGTCCCTACACCTTAGGATTCACTTCCTTGAGGACCACACACGGTGGTGTTACGAACCACGTGCGCAGAAGCCGATCCTGCCATTAACATCAGCTCATAGAAAACTTGCTAAGAGAGAAATTGTGCAGGCAGGTTTTTCGAATGCTTTGCAGAGGTCTCCCCCCCCCCCCCCCCCCCCGCCTCGTTAGCCACTCTCCTGGCTCAGTCGGAGCGCTTATGGCCGGTATTCAGTGGCGTGGAAAACATGCAAGCAACCATGCGAGTGCGCCGCCATATCTCTGGCCAAGCGTCTGTCGCTAGGCTACGTTGTGCGCACGGCCCCCAGATCAGGCACCCCTCTTCTCCTCCATGCAACCGTGTGAGTGCGCCGTCACTCGTTACGTCGGGCTCCGCGGGATGGCGGCACTTTCCATGTCCGTGGCGCATCGGCCATGTCTGTGGCCGTTTCCAGTGTTTCCAAGCGAAGAAATTGACCGCTAAACTTTTCAACGAATAACATCTATAGACGGAGCGGGGTACCCTCGCCCATTGCTCTTCTCCGTAGCCGAAACAATGTGAAGAAAACAGAAATGCAAGGACACTGCCCACGGCATACAAGGACAAACTACACCGAAAACACGAGAGGGAGTAGCTCGGATTCCTTATATGCACTCCGTTTCCCATCACCTTGAGAAAATGGGACGACATTTCTATTTCAATAAATTATGTTGTTCAACCGATGGCGTTGTTGGATGGGCATTCTCAATATCTCAGTAACCATCGTAACTCGCTTCTGCCATGTTGTCGGCTGTAAAATGCGTAAGAGAAGCCTCCCAGGACGGCTTGGAATCGTAGCATTCACTAGCCGAGGCCTACGCCGTGCATGAACGCCCTCCGCGTCCCCGCAGACGCTCAAATGCCATGCGCTTTTCCCCCATATTTGGAGCTTGCCTCACTCATGCCTGTATCGTAAATAAATTTCCCCGCATTTCCCTGAGGGGAAGAATGTGAAAGTGCGAATGCACGAGTTGAATTTGCGCGGTTCGGTAATGTTCGCGAAAGAGAGATCACACACACACCCAACTACAAAGAAAGAAAGATGCATTTATTCACAGACACCTATTTGTGTTGTCGTTGTACTTGATTGCTAGAGCGGATCTCAGCTTTGAAATTTCGTGTCAGTACTCCTTTAAGCGGGTGCATTAGCCCTTCTCACGCCCGATTCCTGGCCAATCCCCCACGTGGGTATGTGCCATGCACAGACACCTATTTGTGTTGTCGTTGTACTTGATTGCTAGAGCGGATCTCAGCTTTGAAATTTCGTGTCAGTACTCCTTTAAGCGGGTGCATTAGCCCTTCTCACGCCCGATTCCTGGCCAATCCCCCACGTGGGTATGTGCCATGCACAGACACCTATTTGTGTTGTCGTTGTACTTGATTGCTAGAGCGGATCTCAGCTTTGAAATTTCGTGTCAGTACTCCTTTAAGCGCGTGCATTAGCCCTTCTCACGCCCGATTCCTGGCCAATCCCCCACGTGGGTATGTGCCATGTCAGCGGCCAGGCAGCGCGCGCCCATCTCCCCCCGTTGCCAAGGAAGACGAGGAGGGCGCGCACCCGCAGCTGTTGCTATGTGGACGGACGGCGGTCGCCGGAATTCAGGGTCGCTTATAAAGTGCATTCGCACTTAAAAGCGTGTTCGCACCAGGCCAAGGGTCTGTTGATTCTGGCCTGTGCCCACTGCCCGCAAGCAGTCGGTGCTTATGGCAACAGCACGCCAACGAGAACTCTCTAGCGCCAGTGCCAGCTTGCGCGCGTTCTGTGAACTAGTTCGTGGAGCAATGAACGACCCAAAAAAAAAGGTGAACTCAGTACAGAAAACATCGGCGGAAAACGAAAAAGGTAACTTATAAAAAAAAGCACGTACTTGCGGGGATTCGAACCGGTACCCGCAAAACACTTAGGGACGACATACCAAGCGCTCCGGGCCACTCGGCCACGAGCGAGCGCTGCCGGCCTTCGAAATATAAGGTATATAATTTATAACCAGTTTACAATTTTATATAGTTTTTGCCTTCCAAGCAGCTTAGGTGACTATTTGTTGTGTTTCGCTCGTGAAGTAATTATCCCCCAAGTTTCCACAATATCTCACGTCTAGCAATTGTATTTCTTAGACGGAAAAGCGTTCGCAGATGCGTAGTCGTGCTGCTGACCGCTGTGCTTGTTCGCCCAGCACAAAAAAGGGCTTCCCGCACCCTATTTTACGGTGTACGGTGAAATATCAGTTGATTTTATTTCCTTAGTACCTATATTGACTTCGCTGACTCTTATCCCGCCTTCAAGAGGCCTTATATTTTCCTACTGGCGTACCAGTCAGCGAAGCGTCGCATGTGCGCTTGTGCAGCGCTTGTGTGAAGCGACCTTGACTTGGAGCTAGATACAGTGTACAAACTAACCAAGTAAAGAAAGGCACATTCTTCCATTCACAACCGTGTCCTGGCTTCGTTTCAACTGAGCGAACGAATTGCGACGACCCGTCGGCGGCCGGCGGACGAAACGCTTGGCCGACTGACTCTGTCTGAAGGCCGGGGAGCCGTGCAGTAGCGCAGCCAATTGCGAACTCGGCTCCTCCCGACGTCACACGAAAACGCCACAGAAAATGGGCGAGCGTAAAGAGAGGAGGACAGCATTTTCGAATTAATTTTTCTACTAAATAAAATCGCGTAAACGCGCCCAGAGTGGTCGAAACATGGCCTGGGGACTCCGGACTACAATTTGCGCTAGTAATCCCGCAATGTTTACATATCACTTCAGTGTCCCTTTAAGGTCACAGTACATAAGTGCAAGACAAACCTGCACTTATAGTCATTGGGCCCACAACCAGCCCCCGAAGGAAGCATCTATCCGCCTTTCGATCCAGCTTATTTCAAGTCGGTTGTGTGCGATTTTTTGTAATTTTTAAATAACCGACTACATGATGTTGTTTCTTCTCCTTTTCTTGGTCCTGACGCAAAGCCACTCCTCTCTGTAACCTGTTTCAGCCCTGACAGTACATACCTTAAAGGGGCACTGACACAAAATTTTGAAGGCGAGATAACTTCAGAGATAGATTGGTGGGAACACATATACATCATGTGCAAAATATCAGCGGCGAATACAGCCTAGAACATATTTAAAATCAATTTTAAAGTGTGCGAAACGCAACCGAGCAGCCAGCAGAGGACCACGCGCAATCGACATCCCGAGGATATTGTGTAAATAAACAACATCCAAACACGTCACGAGTTTGTGTTTGCCGCTTCCGCACTGCCGGCGTTTTTCGCCGGCTCGCCCGGCTCGCCGCTCCAATCGGAGGGCCGGAGGGCGGAGCTTCTGCTCTCGAGAACGAACGACCCGATCGTTAGCGGCGGAGGCGCCGTGATTTCGTCAGCTAATCGGGCAGCTGGCCGCGACCAAAGTTCTACAGCGATTCCAGGCACCCTGTTTCTATTACTGTTTATTACCATTGGATGCGAAAACGCGCCGGAGGCACGAAAAGCCCACTGAGCTAGCCGCACGGTCGCTGTGCAGGCGGCGGCCACGGCCGCGAAGTGGCCCAGTCCGGCGCAGGCAGCTCGAGTGATAGCTTGTTACCGCTGCACGAAATTGTCCCCAAGTCCCGACCATGGTGGCTTACATGAGATGCGATGGCGTGTTGCATTAAAAATTGTCTGCACCGCTTACGAGAGCGGCACTCGAATATCCGCCGCAGTGCTAAGACGAACACATCTGTAGGCGGACCTGTAGGCAGACCGGCCGGCTGCTCCCGGCGCGCGTCTTGCCACCCACCGTCTCGAGCGTCGCGCGTCGTTCTTTAGCCGCGGTAGCATTTGCGCTCGCAGCGCCTGCGTCACATCCACGGTCGCTTTTTAATTAAGCGCCTCACGAGATCAGTACGTGGGGGCATTCGCAGAAACTGCTGTCGATGCAGATTCGACAGTGCTACGGCGGCTCTGCTCTGTGATATCCCTCCGACGGTCACGTGGTCAGCTTTGTTCACACAAAATCC
This sequence comes from Haemaphysalis longicornis, assembly GCF_048455015.1. Taxonomy (NCBI): domain Eukaryota; kingdom Metazoa; phylum Arthropoda; class Arachnida; order Ixodida; family Ixodidae; genus Haemaphysalis; species Haemaphysalis longicornis. The sequence continues at coordinate 96,569,370 of NW_027526233.1, read as the reverse complement.
ACAAAATCCATCGTTTCGCGGCACTCGCTGAAACCGAAACTGCGACTGGCCGCATTGAAAATGCCTCTAATTAAACAACCGTCGCACGCTGAAGCAAATGAGGTTTCTACAGGTTATAAGTAGGTCACTAGCTACTTATCGCAACAAAAAAAACAAGATGCATAATTTTTTTGTCAGTGCCCCTTTAATGAAATCAAATGGACAACCGGTAACATTTTTCCAGTACTGACATCCTTGTCGTCATTGATAGGCTGTTACCACAGCTACGGTCACCAAATTCAACACTAAGCGGTTGTGTGGGGTCTGAACAACTGAACATTTGCAGCCCATTCGTAGTCAGACGGCAACTACATACTATTGCAATCGTTCGGTATCGTGTTGTGCCGCATGTGGGATTTTCCAAAGCTAAATCCAGGACTTTCTGCTCCAGAGTGTATTCTTGGTGTTCCGCGATGGACCCAAGAAGACTCGTGCAGGGACACTTACGCAGTTGGTGTCGCTGTCTCTCTTCTTCTCTGTCTCTCTCTCTCTCTCCCTCTCTCAATATAGCGCTACAAGGGTGAGTGTTATGGGGAGAACGCCCACATAATGGCACGCGGTAATAATCAGTTCTTCATAGCGCTCTCCTGCATCGCTTGAGTACCAACGGTCTTCATCCCACCTGTATCGCCGTCGTCATAAACTTTATATAAAAAGGGGGTTGGATGGGGCCCTTACCGGTGCGCCTTCTTTCCAGAGCCAGCGTGGTACTTGCCCCGGTACATGCTTTGTCATCTGTAACTTGAGTAAATGCTGTGGGAAAGGCTTTAAAGCAAAGCTATCACGAGAGAATTTCAGCTTCACGTGCAACTTCAGTAGTACAGCAAGAAATCGCCCTGTATTCAGTCGTTCCGACGCTCCAGACTTGTAAGTTACCAAAAGCAGTGAAGTATCATCTGTTACAGTGGATAACAATAAACGTTTTCATATCGTTCCATTTCCACGGGGGCTTGCTTCGCGGCTTACGTATGCAAGCAAAAACGCACAAGTATCCACAGAGTAGGCCATACACGCCAGGCTGTATTGACAAGCGCTGCCTATGCGGTTTTTCTGATGCCAGGCCCAGCGTATTTATCTCTAATGCCGTTAAAATACCCGCAGCTTAGCTACATCGAGTTTGTCTTTCTTTGGCTATTGTTTGGGTTCAACGCTAAGAATAACAAACGCCGCTTCACATGCACGCAGAGGGGAATTGGCCTCTGCTTACATTCGAACTTCTCCAATAGATTGTTACAGACCCCCAGTGCAGTACGTTCAGGCAAGGCTGTTCTGACCAACGCTTATCGAAGGATTGTTTTTTTTTTTATTTCATGCGCATTACGAAAGTCGCGCAGTGTAACATACCCCCAATGCGACTCGCTCGCAAGTGTGTCGACGCCTGCCAAACTATTGAAGTGCCAGTCAACCCCTCAGCATCGTGATCAACTTCAATACCAATAATAACTTCATGCGAAAGAATTTGCATAGCTTAGTTGACTCACCACTGGTTATCATTGGTGACTGTTATGTTGGTATTTTGGAAGACGATAAGGAAGATTTGTTCTTGGCGTTCATCAGTGACATCTTTCTGATCGCCTGCTACAACTACCCCAATGGGGCGTTAGTGGTACTTTGGAGCGCATACCTTGTGTGGATTTGTTCCTTGCCAAGAATGTGGCCAGAAGTAGGCCCACACTCTTCCCAACTAAGACCCCCAGAGCACTGCATTCTCCCATCAGCATCGGTTGACCTCCACTTTCTCAGCGCAGGGTAGGGCTGTTTTTCTTTCTCTGGAGAATTACGGAATTCAACATGCGTGCCAGTTTCCACCGGGTTAGTTGGCTTCCATTTCTGTGCTCTATAATATACCGTGATGAATGTCATAAAGCAGCGTATGAATGTATTCTATGAATGTCATAATGCAGCGCACAAGTTCGGTCGCCCGGCAGAGTGAGGGCAGACGGCACAATGCCAGTTCCCCTCCTTCTCTTTTCTGCGTCCTGTGCAAGATCCGACCCACCCAACATACACAACATTTTCTAGGATTCTGCCGGACTCTCCGAAAAATGCCATAGGTGCTTACCACCACACATCAGATCCCTTTAAAATGAATAACGCCTTCGAGGGATGTGAAAAATCCTTAATGAGTGTTTGGGAAATTACTGGGCGCACCAATCCAGTAAAATGAGCGAAATAAAATGGTCCAGGTGCGGGGCGGAACCCGCGTAGAGATTCAACCCCATCCGTACTCTGGCTCATTTCTAGTCCCGTTCCTCCCCTTCGACCGGACGAGAGCCATCCGACCTCTCCCTTCTAATCAACTTTATTATCTCATTGCAGGGCTCAAGCATCCTTAACGGGGCCTTGCAGACAAAGTGCAATTTTGTTTCATTCGAAAGATTTTGTGTTTTATAGTGCCCCCAGCGCTTTTTCCCAGAAAACGATGCCGTATACACTGAGAAATAGTCAATTTAGGCTAAAATTTTTATTCTCAGGCCAAATCGTGTTTTCGTTACGTCCGGCATGATGCCATGAAGGCAAGGCGGGAATTCAAACGAACTCTAAGTGCGTCATTAGGCTCTGCAGCTTTGCTGACCGTCAATCCTCCCAGACCGCGCTGCCATAGTCAGCAACGGAGCATTGTCTGCCGTTGCTTTTTGCCCGTATTAGATATTGGCTTGTTTTTGTTACGGTAGAAAGTAATCGTTCCGTGAAACATGGGGTGTGATCGACAAACAGGGTCACGTAAGACAACGTCGCTTACAGCAATCGGCCAGTGTCGTATAGACAACGCAGAAGCGGTGGACTGCTGCGCAGCTAGTACAAGCATAGTGCGCCCAGTGCCAACGTCAGTGCGCATAGGTACTTGTGTGTTGACGTGCATCTTCGTAGCTTTCCTAGTTCATCCCACTATACTTACTGCTCTAAAATGAATATGCATTATATTTAAGCGCAAACACCTCCTTCGGCAAGCTTATAAGCCCTGAGTAATTTGCGTTCGTTTTTGCCGGCCTCAGCCAATCGCACAGCTGGGCATATGACATCATAGGTTCTGTTGCGAGAAATGAGCTAGTGGGTCACATGGCCATTCGCTTTTTTCTTAACTAAATAGCTTATTTGGGCGAAGTGTGCGTTAAAAGTGGTGTAAGTATGATTATAACGAGACAGTCTATCGAATGAACCAAACGTGTCTTCCTCTGCATGGCCCCTTTAAATATTACGCCCTTGTGATGGGTAAGTGCACGTTTAAGACATTTAAAAAAAGGGTACTCGGGTCTGAACCATGCTTGACATTTGTAAACGTGGATGTGGGGAAACCTTGGCATAAAAAAGGCTCTGGTATTTATGATTTTCCTTACACTGATTTGCAAGCAAATTAACACGTAGGGTGATATTTCGTTTGTCAAACTGCCAGGTAGTAGAATGCGGGTGTATGATTCAGCACAGCCGGATCAGAGCTACGTGGTGTTAATCCTCGTAAGAGGACACGCCGACGGGCCCCTCCAGTCGGGCCGTGTGTTCAACCTCGCCGCAGAATTAAAATGGCTGTAGAAGTGCAGTATTGCAGGGACGAAAAACTGGCAGGGAGATCTTTGTTTTGATACTGGTATGCACACATATAGGGGACAAACACAGTTGAAGAAAGAATTATTGCAAGATGCATTAAATCGTACATTATGATGCGAGGTAATTGCGTATGCCTGAAGAAACTTCTCGAAAAAGCAAACCAGGAAATAATGCAGAGGTTTCAGTGGACATAAATATATAGGCTAAAAAGATGAGTATGCGCTGGCATTGTCACCCTCCCGTTTGACGTTACCGTGGGTCTTTTGCACGGAGTAAACGGAAGCCTTGGTTGATACACTGCCAGCCGTACTAGACATCCGGCTGAGTGAGCGCGCTAAAACGGATGTCATTCGCGTTTCTCCTGTTGTAGTCGTGCTGTCCATCTCTTCTGGTGCGCCATCTGGAAATGCTTCCCGTTGACCGATCGAGGTGTTAGCCCTACCGTTGCCATCCGTGGTTCGGGGGAAGCCCGTAGTCACCTGGGAGTCGTCAGGCGCGGTCGACGTGTCAGGTGGTTTGGCCCTGGTCTCACTGGACACATGTCCTCCGCCTTGGTCGAGCACTCCCGTGGCCCAGAGCGTGACGGCCACACCGAGCAGCACGACAAGTGCAAGCAAGCCCACCGAGCACGCGACCTGAGGAAACCCGATGTGACGGCGGAACAGACCGACTCTATCCGCTGGCTCCTCATCGTCGTCGGCAACGCCGGAAAAGGAAACTCTCCGGGTCGGTCTCGGTTCACGCCTGCGACCACACGGCGTCGGCCAATAATTAAGAAGTCAATTAATCAATCAATCATTCCATTGATCAACCAATAGATTGATAAACACATTGATCGATCGATCAATCGATCCGTCAGTCAGACAGTCAATCACCAAATCAATCAATCAGTTAATCTATCGACCGATTGATCAATTCGTCGAATTCAATTTCTTCGCGGCTTCCGGCTATTCTGGCTTCGGTTCAACACTGAGTGTTCGAGTTTAGGAGCGCCTAGGTGAAAAGGCACTGATGGGAATTGGTGAAGAAATATTTTTTGCGAACTCAGTGCCATTCGCCCAGTGTTGCGCACTAGTTCCCCTGTACCGGAAATAATTCGCTTCAGTTAAGCTGTAACGCGAGGCACCACAGAAATCACGCCCTTTGAACAGTCGCCAAAAGGCTGGCTAAACTTCTCCACACTGGTTTGCACTGTGGTTTGATGCTATGTCATGCGTATAAAGTATGACTTTCTCCCATACCACCGAGGCATAAACTATTTGCTTGTGCACGGGTACGACGTGTTAGCGCCGTACTGCGGTCCGCCGCACTGCGGCGGACCGCAGTGGGAAGTCCGCCGCACTGCGGCGGACTTCCCACAGTGTCGTTGTAGCCGACGTCAGAAAAGTGGGGAAGGACGCTCTGATCAAAGGGTTTATTGAGACTTACTTTGTCGCAAAAATGGCTACAAACGAGCCAGAAAATCGTGGGAAATGGCCTCCACATTGCAAACATTAGATGGTTTAGGCAATAAAACACCGTTTCCAGCTAACTTTTGTGTCTGCTTACTCCGTAAGCAAAAACGACCCGTTAAGCTGCGCGCGCAGCTTTTTTCCTCTGTCCAACACACTAAAACTGGGCAAAATCTTCAAAAAATTTATAAGCACCAGCGCAACGGAAGCCCAGAGAGAGCGAAAATACCAGGTAAAGAGCTACTACTGTTCTACATATATAAACATGTTCGTTACGGCGTTCATTTAATCATCATCAGTGTTAAAGCGACTAACACAAGCAGCAGAGGCCGATTGCCAATCAGTGGAAAGATTGGAAACTCGGCTGAAAGATTGACTGAGCGCCAAGCAAACGGCGACCGGAAGTAACGTCACACAGAAAGCCCTTCGGACGCCGAGCTTCAGCTGACGGATAAAAGCGCGTTTTAGCCACGCGCTTTCCGTGCGCGTTGCGTGTCTGAACACGACGGTTAGAGCGGTTGAACAGGCCACAACGCAGCAAAAAGTAGTTACCTTACGAGCCACAGCACCGGGCCATGAAACAAAGCTACTTAAAATAAAGTGCAGCGTATTCAAAAGAGCGTGAGAGATAGTGTTACACGTTCGGTAAGAATGGGTCATTTGTGTGTCCTAAAGCAACGGTGTCCGTTGGACTACTTGAACGTTGTGCCTTTGCACGTTCTTTTTCACCGCGGCGGGGCAGGTGGACGGACGCGTTGCTCCGACGTCTCCGCCTCTTTTGTGGCATTGAAACCGCCGTAGTACTCCTCTACGTGTCTGTGAGGTGCGTTTTGGTGTCGGTGGCTTTGTTTGAAGTATACCTGACTGGTGGAATAACATCGTTTGCATGCTGCGGCCGCCGCTGAAAACGTAAGCCACCATTTAATTTTTTTCTTGCGCGGTACGGGAGAGATCACTCTCGTTCCCGCCAAAACTTCAGCTGTCGTTTATAACAACTGGCGCCCGTGAGTGCTGCTTAGCGTTGTTGGTTCTTGCGAAGAATTAAGTAGTCACGTACACGTGCTTCCATTTGTGTGACGCCAGTTCTAGCTGTCCCTTTTCCCGCTTTGTGTTTTCTGAACAAGCGGCCGCGAACCCACTGCAGGTTTACAACGTTCAGCATGCGTTGAAGGAAGACTCGTGTGCAGTGTAAGAGTTACGGATGTATGAAGGTGGCTTCATTAAACTCTAGCTATAAATGGAGCTTTCGTTCCATATTTTCTTGATCAACGTAAAGATATTGTCGAGCGACACTGCCGCTGGGCTTATCCGTCAGTTCCGTTTGCATCTGGCGCGTCTGACGAGGCAGAAGTGAGCGACGGCGACCGCAACACCGTAACCAGTTTAATACCCAATCAGTTAGGCTTGACACATCGCTTTAATTGTCGCTTTTGTTTGGTTACCCCTTAAAATATACCGCATAAAAGGTCAGAAAGCTTCTTATCTACCTCCAAGTTGGCATAAATTTCTTACAAAAAAAACGTGAACGTTCGTGCATTCCTAACCCATTGTGTAGTGATTTGCCTTGTAGTCTCGGATTCCGCGCTGTTAGAAAACAAAACTTACGCTAATAAAACGTTGACGGTACGACATTTCGGTCGCGAAGAATTGTTTATGTGGCTACATTACCCACAACAAAATTTCACGGAACCGCTGGCGTGTTGCTTTGTCTACTGAACTTTTTTCATGTTAGTTGGCGCGACTGCAATAAGAGTGAAGCCCATTTTTGGTGAAAATGTTTTCTCAAGAACGAGCCAAGTAACTGCTACCGTAAAACGCAGTATTCAAAAATGAATAGTGCAGTACGTTTTATGTTTCATAGCGAGTGTTAACAAGCTAGAACTTTAGGCTGAATATTTTCACGCGGGCATGTGGTACGGCTGGTGCTAGGTGCTGTATTTAGTAAGCAGCGTGCATTTAGCTCTATAGTGAACATTTTTTTTTTACTTATTACAGGTGCTACGACTTAAAGGTGGCGAATGCAGCAGAGACAAGCCTTCCAAGCTGGGCTATTCTACAATAGTGCTGTTCAACAACATATTGTGATCCTGGCAGGTCGGCGAATTACCGGGGAGGAGGGTCTCGTTTTCCTTTACCTGAATGCTTCTGTTTTGTAGGCATCTCTAGCAGTTAAACGAAGAGTAATCGGTTCGCGCTTTGTGAGCAGCGCTTTTTTTTTAATGCAGAGCATTTCAGTAACCAACGATGTCACCCGCGTTGACGTCCGTCGTAGTCCGCACCGTCGTTGTCCGCACCCCTCCCCCTACACTATATAAAAAAACTACTATCCGGCGCCTGGTTTCGATCCCTCGACCCCGCGGACGGAACGCAATGTACATGGTGCTCTACCCACTGCGCCACAAAGCCGACACAGAATGGGAAGCTACGAACGCGCCTTATATCCTTGACTCATTCAAACTACGTCAAGAAGCTGCTGATACAACGCATTCACTACCACCAACTACCCAAACACTAAACGTTAACGCAATACACCCACCCCCTATGCGACGCATTTACTCGAGTCCCCCTCGCGGGGAGATGGGCCCAATTTTATTTTTGCTCGACTGTTGCGTTTGTGTTTGCTTTCGTGTTTGTGTGCGTATTCTTGCCACTGGTAAGCCAGGTTTCTTGTTGTAAATTTGATGTGCATAATAAAAAATCTACTCAGAGAGACCCGGTGTGTTGTGTTGCTCAATTGTTTTTGGCAAGTCGCGTAATTGCTTCGCAACGTTGATGCAGTTTGTTTATTGTGCCTCGCGGTCCGAATTTTGTTTTACACATACCATCCTACAGGAAATGATTTAACGAGTGCGCATTAAAAAAAATAATGCGCACTCGTTAAATATTTTCCTGTATAATGGTATGTATCAAGCAGAAATAGGGCCGCGAGGCAACTCATAAAATAGGCATTGGTCATAAGGCCTGGCCACAAAGCCCCAAAAATGTACATGAAAATAGCGTGGGGTCCACCCATAGGCGTTACCATGGCAACATACTTTGCCTAGCGTTGTCCAATATTGGCCTTCCAGAGCTTGGCCAATTGTTGGCTTGTCACCTTTCCCAAGCGCCAGCCAATGATGGCGGCCGAGGTATTGGCAAGCACGGACACATTGGCCGCTAATGATTTGTCATGCTTGATCTTGGCAATTTCTACTGCTTAGGAAATAGCGACAAGTGTTAAATACTCGATCTTTTCCCATTAGTATAGCCCGAAATCATTTCCGCAGGCAATACAGAGAGGCAATAAAAAGAGCAGAGAAAATGTGGAATACAAGATCAGCGGCTCGTTTTCTGCCATGCGTAATTGTAAAAAGTTTGATTGCTTTACTGCTGGCACAGGAGTAAATGCTTAGCACACCGTACCTCTCGTCATCACCTACAAATATAGGTGATGCTCCAACCTACTTCTGCACGAATATTTTTCATGATCGAATGTGTATACAAGAATTTAGGAGTAAACAAAACTGCATACCAAAATTAATACAAAACAGCACTTATTCCTGAAAATGCATTCTCCACGCCTGAACAGTATCACCCCGTTTACACACGACCCGATACCTTTCTGTAGATCGCAGTGTAATCGTCGAAACAATTATTTCGCTTCTGCAAAATATATTATGAATCTACCACTAACCATTTTGTCAAACTATCCAGTTAACTTACCCCGCGGTAAGTTGGCCGGCGTTGTCATTAAAATACAAGATTTGAATTTTGATTGTCAATTCAAAACATTAAAATGTTTAAAAGCACTTTTTACTGCGAAACCTAGCTACGTTTTTTAATAAAACGGAACCGAGAGACTTGCAGTCATCCGTGTGCTTAGGTGCACTTTTGAACCACACTAAGCAAGCCAACAAAGGAAAAAAATCTAATCCACGTGATCCGAACTTATACCCTCCGCTACGACTCGCAGAAATATTTATGGGTGATGTTCATTATAAGTATTTGCTCCCTGCACGTATTATTACGTGACGCTTTGATATATAAGCTATAGCATTCTTAGCAGCTGTAAGAAGCTACGTTAAGGTCTAGCTTTCTTTTGTCATAATTTTGATTCTATAATCAGGCTTCATTCCTTTCCGTTCGACATTCTCACACAGTTCATCAAACTAATAAGCTTGGCATTCCGGAAAAAAATAGCCTGTGGTTACCAATTCGCCAGATTTGGATTGGTCAGTAACTCATAGTTTGAAGCAGCGCAACAAAACTCAATGAACGGGGCAGGAGGAGTAAACAGTCGTACACGGTTGTTACATGAATTGTGTGACTCGTATTTCTTTGTGCACGCCGCTGTGCGTGTTTTACTTGTAAGCATCAGTTAACTCGGTACGTCAAAATCCCTAATCTCTTACATACAGACGGCACAAAAAGGTCTTAAGCCGCAAAAAGTTTTAAAAAACTGGGTAGTTGAGCTACCAAATGAATTAGAGTAATTCAATTCACGATGGCATTCTAAGCACGGAACTCCAGTTTGAGGGAGAAACTCATCCACAAGATGCATTTATACATATAATTTTAATAATAATAATGTAGCTTAAACTTCTTTCGCGTTAAGTGTAGATGCTGGAGGAAACCTGCTGAACAAGTCGCCATCTTGACAAATTGGCACCCGAGGACATTCGAGGACAAGAACAGCCACAAAATGTAACAAAACATCAGCACTGTACCCTGTGCCGTAATAAGAGAACGTGCCTAATGCTGTTACGAAAACTTTTTGAGAATGTGTTACCCACAGGGCCTTGCAAACAAACAGCACGAGTGAAAGATTCAGTCATTGTTGTAACAGTGGCCCAAAAGTATGTAATCATAATTATAAACCCTAAAAACATAAAGTACACAGCGCATATCACCACAGAAAGCCACAGTTAACTATAAATAATGAATATAGGGGAGGAGGAGATGTTTTCGCAGTTGTTGAAATGGGATGTTTCGTAGGTTCATGCTTTTATCATAGAGTTCATTTATAATATTAAACCTTTATTTTTATCGATTGCAATGCGTATCTGGTTGCTAAAAAACTGTGGTTGATGCCTCTGTCATAGGAAACACTAAAACACGAAAGGGAAATGCGCAACGAAATCTGCAACTGAGCATGATTTGTGAGTCCGCGGCTGTCTTCTGTGTGCGCTTCACGAGCGACGTACAGCTGGCGGGCCGCTTCGGCAGAGGTGTACTGGCGTCATTTCCGTGGCGATATGACGACAGTGAAATCTTGGGGTATCGCGATACATAATAATTTCGTGTTAAACTTTAAAACCCGAAAACGAACAACCCTAAGCATAACGTACTCATTAGTACTATAGGGTGCTTTTTCGCAAGACCCTGTGTGCAGGGGTGCACCCTTTAAAGACAGCTTGCTTAGTTGTACTGGCGTCACTTCCGTGACGGGTAGGACGTCAGCGAAATTTTCGAGTACCAGAGAATAAAACACTTTGGTGCTAAAAATGTTTGAAAGACCCACTCGTCATGTTTACGTCTATCAAATAAAGGCTCGTTGAGCGTCAACTTCCTTACAGCTTTGCGAGCGGGTTTACCATTTTCTACCTTGCTTGTGTTTTGTACGCAAATGAAAATCTGTCATTTTTCTCAATTACGTCGTGCCTTTGAAATAACCAGAAAGTATAATAAATGCTTTGCTGGGTTTTTTTTACCGTTCTTGCGATCCCTTTCTGTAATACATCACCTTTGTTATTATTTTCTTGAGAAGGTAACAGCCAATCTTAATGACAGCAATTAATGAGTGAAAAACAGAGTATTTCAAGTTCCTATTTCGGCACAAAAGGTAGACTTAGACGTTGTGTCCTTTCATTTCAAAATGATTATTGACGACATGCATTGTCTCTTACATAAGTAAATTGAGATTGCCAATTACATATGTAGCATTTAGGCAAATAACGAAGCACGCCCTCGCTGCATGTCCCCTGCTTCGGGAGGCCAGCGCACATCTATAGGCGCAGTCATATAAGCAAAGTGAAAGGGTGAAAGGAGGAACTAGTGAATTCGTTGTGGGCTTTGGCTTGAAAACGTGTGTTAGAAACATGAAATTTAGCCTACATGAGTGGTTTGGGAATGAAATTACAAAAGCAAACATTAGTAAGGTAGCAAAGTATGTTCCCGTTTGTTCCCGTACGTTCCCGTTTCCCGTTTGTTCCCGTTTTTGCCTGTTTGTTCCCGTTTGTTCCTCTGTTTGGCGATGCAAAAGCGTGCATGTTCCACGTCGTAGAAGCCGAGAAGAAAACGAAAAAGATAACACATGTTAATATTGAGAGGACATGTCCGCGACATTTTTTTCGGAATCGCTACATCAAAAGATAAGCTTTATGACTCCCCCTAATTTTTCACAGCATACACGAGCCAGCCTGTTCTTTTCGACACTCGCATAAGCCTCCACACATAATGTTTTGGCCCTTTTCCTCTCCTCCCCCCCTTTTTTTGCAGTTAACTAAGACTGTTCTTGAGTTCGACTAAGTGGCCCAGCGCATCGATATTCCGTACATTGTACTTAAGCAACCAGTGGTTATCAATAAAGTTAAGGGATCCCTAAAGAGTGCAATTCGTCATACCATGGCTGAGCCTATGGATTATCATACTAAGGCCACGCGGTAAAAACCATGCATAAAACAGCGATGAAATCGAGACCTGAGAGTAGGTGCCGAAGATTAAGTCATGCAAGACACGAACAGCCCATTGGAGAGTTTGCATGCACCAGCATGAAAAAGATAACACCAAGGGGTAATCTGCCCATAACACGTCGAACCGCATTCTTTAAAGCCACTCTAGACGTTTCGCGGAGTACGTGCTGCGACATATAGCAGCAAGTGACATCGAGGCAGGAAACGAGCGCGACAACGTAGCAATGACGTGTACGCACTGTTCGCTCCCCTCCTTGTCCCCGACGACGAGGATCGAGCGTGTGCGAGAGGGCTTCGTCGGGCAGAGCTCGATGGTAGATACAGCGGCGGGGGACCGTGGCGTCAGGTAGCCCGAGTTGACTGGCCGCTTTTGGCGAGGGTCATGGTACTTCGGCAGTGGAGACGCATCGCCGCTCCGACTCTTCCTGGCCATGGCGCGTCTTCTTCTTCGTCGTCGTCGTCGTCGTCGTGTTCTTTTTTTCCTTCTCTACTAGTACTGCTGCCAGCGCTGCCATAGCCTTCGATCGTGACAATATATCCCGGTATACCACCATGCCCTCAAGGTTTGATGAGGTGGTGGTAAGAACATTTATTTGATATCGAGGGGAACGGTACGGGGAAGTGGTCAGCCTCCCATGTCCGGGAGGCCGCGAGCCCGCGCCGATTCCAGAGCACGTTTCACCTAGGCGAGTCGCTGCTCCGGTGCCGAGCTGGTCAGAGCGGGCTCCCACTTCTCAAGGGTGGGGGAGTGAAGGGGGGTTGGGTGATGCGGGCAGGAGAAGACTAGGTGGTAGGTGATAAGAGGAAGGTCACACGCTTGGTAGTTGTGGGGGGAAGAGGTATGGGGAGATCTGTGAGAGAATCGTGTGATTATTGAAAGTTTCTGTGTGAAATTGCGTAGACATAGGCTTTAAGTGGGGTAAGGGATGGGTGGGGAGGAGGGTACCTTCTTCTGTTGTATGTGTGGGAAAGGATGGAGCTATAGGTAGAGTCGAGCGGTGTTAAGTTGGTGCTTGCGAAATCTGGACGTCCTGTGGTGTCTAGCCTTGGAGAGGGGAGTGCCCGGTTGTGGATAGCGCGGGCTACGGCATGGGCCGCTTCATTCCCAGCAAGGCCAGAGTGGCCAGGGGTCCAAACTATTGTTATCTCTATTTCTTCGGGGAGACAGTGAAAAATGGGAAGAGCTTGAGGGGGTGCCAGGCCAGCTTGATACCACCGGCATGCTTGCTGAGAATCGGTGATGATAGTCAGGTGGGGCTGTTTTTGGTGGGGGGTGGTCGTGTGAGCGACGGCAAGTGCCGCTGCTGTGAGTTCTGGTAGCTGCTTGTAGGTGGCTGCAGTGGCGGGATTGCCGGTAGAGTCCAGGGGGACGCGGGTAGTGTGTGAACCGTTGGGAGTATGGGCGATATCCGTGTAGCGTGTTTTGGCGTCGGTTCCATATTGCCTTGTGAGCGTTCTGACACGAGCGTGTCGCCTTCCCCTATTGAACGTTGGATGCATCTGTTTTGGGATTGGGTCGACCCTAAACCACTGGCGAATGTGAAGAGAGATGCGTTGACGTTCGTGAGATGAAGGCAGGGTACGTGGACCGGCCGATTGTGCGAAGCACGTTCCTGCCAGTGGGAGTTGTAGCTGTGAGGTTCGCGGGGCTTCCAGAATTTCGGTGAGGGTATTATGCAGCCCAAGTTGAAGCAGACGGTCATTGCAGGTAAATGTAGGAAGGCCCAAGGCAGCTTTGTAAGTTTTGCGGATTAGGGCGTCCAGCTTGCTGGTTTCTTGGGGTCTGAGATTCACGAACGGGGTTTCGTAGGGGAGGCGGCTGACCATGAGGGCTTGGACTAGACGGCAAGTGTCTGGCTCTTTTAGACCGTATGCAGATCTCCGGATTCGACGTATGAGGTGGATCAGCTGGCAGACAGTTCGGTGGAGCTGGGGGAGTAGGGCTGAGACTGAATCATCTCAGTAGAAGGGAACGCCTAATATCCTGAGCGTGGTAACTTGGGGGATAAAAGAGCCACTCATGGTGACCTGTGGGTCAGGCGTGGGCGCAGCCGGGCGGCCTCTTGTGCGGGCGCAGAGGACCAGTAGGGCGGAGTTAGATAGCTCGCAGGTCAGCCCTGGGGCTGAAGGTAAGCAGTAGTGGTGTTGACTGCGTGTCGAAGGATGTCCTGTTGTTCACCGCTAGAGCCTTGGGTGGTCCAGACAGTCAGATCGTCAACGCAGAATGCATGGCGGAGGCCGGGAATGGCTAGCAGTTTGTCAGGGAGGTGTCCGTGTTTTATTTCGCGCTGTAGCATCTTTTACAATGAACTACCAACTCGCCCAACGGTACACTTTGTTAAGATATATTAAAGAGAAGAGGCGAGATAACCGATCGTTAAGGCGCGTTCCCACTAGGCCGACACGACGGCGACGACGACGCGACGGCGACGCCGACGAGTCGCCAAACCATCGGCCAACTGCCGAGTTGACCGACCGCGCTGTCATACTACGCCGACGGCGACACAAACACGTCGGCCGATGGAAAGTCGCCGTAGTGTGACTGACTCGCCGACCGAAGACGCCAACAAAACCGGTCGTCCGACCGGTCGCCGGACGCGTCGTCGGGAATCGACCGAGAAGCGAAAACTGCTCCCCGACAACATTCGTGCCGCAATGAATGCGGCTCTATTTTGATAGTTTCTGGAGTGTAATAAACTCAGTAACGTCCATGAAGCCCATACAACTCAACACTAGCGCTGATGCAATCCGTATTTTGGCGTTCGACGCTTCGTCCGTGCTCTTCGGCGACGCCGCTACCCCGGAGCTGCAAACTGCAAATGCGTGTGCGATCGGCTCGCCTGTAGAAAATGTAAGGTCAGTTTCGTGCAGAAGAAGAGTTACGTAGGGTAATTTGGGTAATAAGGCATCAATATCGGCCAAGGTTTTTTATGTGAAACGTAAAACCAAAGTACGGCAAGCACTATCCCCGCAGTGGGAAATCGCAGTGGCAGCCGCGCACACACATTATTGCGAGCGCTTTCGCGAAGAAGCGGAGTTTATGGCGATAAGCTATTGTGGGTGCTTCGGGGAACCTTGCTGTGGAAGCGCTACTTAAGAAATTTCAGTTTACCAGCCAGGAATTCTGTAAACCAGCTAGTAAACACCGACGTATGACACGGAAGGATGGGCCTCCATCTGTTACCCAGGCTATTTCGCAGTCGAGTGGGCATTTGTGCGGTGGCGCAGTGCTCTCGCGCGTCGCGCCCGTGCGCTCAACGTTGCCGGTTCGATTCCCGGCGGGGTCAGGTTTTTGTGTGTGTGTGTGTGTGTGAGCGGTTTTTTAAGGGGTATGGTTTGCGCATCCAATTTGGGAATCGCGTGATTTTGAGAAGCAACTACCTTTGCAATTAAATATTTCCTTCGAAACAGCGAGTGGCGTCTTGAGCCACAACAGTTAATTTCCCTTTTCTTAATCGCACCATGTTTCTCGAAAATGCGGTAGCATGGTGCAAAATCAGGCCTTCTCCATTAGAGGAGGTTAAATTTCTGCTGACGTACGCACTAATTTATATGCATGTTTTACGTGCTACAGAGGTCTTTTCGCCGGGGGTTAACATCCATATTATTACTGCCGCGGCAGCAGCGCACAGCTCTTTTTTCTTTGTCCGTGATCTAACAAGAAGTTGAGGAGTACATACGGTACAAGCAGCGCACACGCCAGTACGCCCGAATGGCTTCAGTCGTGCTGCGGCGACACGATACACCAAGTTTGACTATGGAGAAAGAAAGATCCCCGGCGGAGAGGCGAGGCGGCGCAGTCGGCCGTCGCGGGGCCGTCGGTGCGGTGTGACAAGCGCGTCGGCCGACATCGCGGAGACACTGACGCCTCGCCGATTTCTCGCCGACGCCGACGGTTGGGCAACGGTCGGCGTCGGCGCGGTGTGACATGGCCGCCGACAGCTCGCCGACACGGTGTTGGCCGACCAAATCGGCCGATGGTCGGCCTAGTGGGAACGCGCCTTTAGTGGTGTGCCCTTTGGGGGGGGTGGAAAGTAGGCAAGAGTAGAGGGCCGAGTCGGAGTGTAGCTGTTCTTTTCTCAGGGAAGGCTTTTACAAAGCAACAGGTACGTATTTACGCCGCAGTTCGTTGTACTGAGGTTTTCCAGTATGGCTTCGTGGGTGACGTAGTCGAATGCATCCTTGACGTCGAGTGTTAAGATTGTTTTGGGGGAGGTGCGGCTCAGGTGGTCGACCACCTGTTCCTTGAGCTGCAGGAGGACGTCTTGAGTAGATAGGTGTTGCCGAAAACCAAACATTGTAAAAGGGTAGAGGTTGCGGTCTTCCAGCTATGCGGTGAGGCGCTGACGTACTAGGTGTTCGAAGAGTTTACCGATGCATGAGGTCAGAAAGATTGGTCGAAGAGTAGTAGGCGTCAGTGGCTTGTTGGGTTTTGGGATCAGTATGATGTACGAGTGTCGCATCTGCTCAGGTAGAGTTCCCGCCTGCCAGTGATAATTGTAACGTTCGAGGAGGTCTTGGAGTGTGTCCTCGTCGAGATTGCGGAGAGTGCGGTAGGTAATATGGTCTTTTCCTGGGTGTTGTTGCGGGCGAGGCGGGCCAGGACAGCCTGAAGTTCACTGCAGGTAAAGGGCGCGTTTGGTGCTTTGTTAGCTAGGCCCGTATAGCCCATGTGATGGGTGGGTAGGTAGTAGGGTCGCCAAAAGGATGGTCACGGATCGACTTGAGGAGCTCTTGAGAGGGGAGAGCGCTGTTGCGGATTAGTTGGTGTATTCTGTGGTTTGTGTGTCTCTTAGTATTGGTGTTGTCGAGAAGAGAACGAAGGAGGTGCCACGTTTTCTTTGTGTGGAGAGTGCCTTGGAGCTAATTGCAGAAGGAGTGATAAATTTGTCGCTTGAGAACGGCGGCATATGCTTGCGCCTGCTGGGTTAGGAGGGCTATGCGCTTTTGAAGTTTACGATTGTGCTTCTGCCGCTTCCAGCGTTTAGAAAGACTACGACGCGCGTCCCAAATGTGCATAAGGGGGAGGGGGGGGGGTCGACTGCCGGAGTGCTGTCAGTAACTGCGATTTCTTGGGTGTGCTTTTTAACCCGGTGTTGGGGGGCCTGGCTCCAGTCACTTAACTTTTGGCTTATTGCAGGGAGAGGGGTTGGATCTCCCTGGACCAGTTAGTCAGGAGTGCAGTGCCCGTCCGGGTCGTTTTCTTTTTGGTTGGGAAGCTAAGAGAGAGGAGATGATAGTCACTGCCGAGTGTTTCCTCGAGACGGGACCATTGGATCCTGGAGATGTTTTTAGTGAATGATAAGTCAGGTGTGGTGTTTCTGGTGATATGATACTGTTGCCGGTGCGGGTTGGAAAGGTGAGGTCGTTTTGGAGGATCGACTAGTGATTCTGGGTGGCGCGTAGGAGGGTCGTGCATTTTTTGGAGGCAAAGTGGTAGTCCCATCAAGGATGTGGGGCGTTTAAATCTCTGAGGAGAAGTAAAGGGGCGCCCTTGGACAGAGATGCGGCTTTGTAAATCAGTGGCTCAATGTTATGGAGGTCATCAGATGGGGGACTGTAGATATTCAGAATGAAGATGCTGGGGCCAGTCGGCCGTGTGGAGATGAGCTCTACAAAGGTATGAGGTACGGTTTGATTAAGACGATGTGGTAGGGCCGAATGAGAGTTATGTACGAAAGTGACGGTGCGATGCTGGGGGTCTTGCGTGAAGGCGGTATAATGCGGTACGCGGGGGTAGAAGTTTTGGTCTCTTGCAGAGCAATGACATCCGGAGGATCTTGTTTGGTAAACAAGTCTAGCGGTTTCTCTTGTTGTTGAGGGTACGGCAGTTCCACTAGAGTGCGACTAGGTCGGTATCCGGGGGATTAGTCATGATAAGGGTGATGTTTGAGTTTTTTAGGTTGGTGTGTCCAGGCCAGGGAGTTCTGTATGCCTTGGATGGTCTGCTCTAAATTGTTTTGCCGTTCAGTTATTGCCTGGATTCCACTACATATGGGGGCCAGATTCTCGATTTGTGATTCCATCAGTTCTTTTATGGCTTCCACATTTTTCGTGTCAATTAGTGCATGAATCTGTTCAGGAAGGGGCGCTGGTCGGGCGGCGGGGCTGGGAGGGGGAGGCTAATAGGGTGTCAATTTTACCAGTTAGAGAGGCGAGTTGTGCCTGGAAACGTTGCTGTTGCTGCTTAAGTTCAGCAATAGCAGCGGAATAGGAAGGGTGGATTGGTGGTTGGAGTTTTGCGGGAAAGGGGGGGAGGGAGGGTGACATTAGAGCAGTGGGAGTAGAGCGGAAGCATCTGACCAGCTCACCTACGGTTGGATGGCGTTCCGGTATTCAGGGTGGGCAGTCGAGGATTGGGTTTGTAGGGCTGGAAGGTCCTGGTCTGGTAGGCCTGCAGGCAGTCTTGGGCAGTAACTAGTTACTAGTAACACATTACCATTAACTAGTTACTTTTAAGTGCGAATGCACTTCTTAAGCGAGCCTGAATCGTCCGCCGCCGTCGTCCGCATAGCAACAGCTGCGGGTGCGCGCGCTCCTCGTCTTCCTCCTCGTCTTCCCTAGCAACGAGGGGAGATGGGCGCGCGCTACTCTCCTCCTCCTCTCTCCGCTCAGTGACTGCGGGTGTTGGGCGCCTCCTCTCCACTTCGGGCGGGAGAGCTCTCGCTCGCGTAGCGGGCGCTCCGCATTCCGACGCGTGAGGGCGCTCGTGTAGCCCTCGCCGTAACGGCGGGCGCTACTCTCCTCCTCCTCTCTCCGCTCAGTGACTGCGGGTGTTGGGCGCCTCCTCTCCACTCCAAGATCACGATATCCACCGTAATCGCGCAATCAACAACCGTGCATTCGCACTTAACACACTCTCCCCCTCGGGGAAGTGCGAGGGAATTTTTTTTCGGTAACTTGTAACTGTAACTAGTTACTTTTAAGTTAAAGGAACTTTTAACTGTAACACTGTTACTTTTTTTGTGGAGTAACTGTAACGAGAAATATCGTTACAGTTACTTTATTTTTATAAAAAAATTATCCAACAGCAACACTTATTAACGACCGATGTACAGTTTGCGCATTTCACTTTTTCGGCCTTTCTTCCGCAGAACCTTCGTCTATTTCATCTATGCCAGCTCCCTCCCTTCGCATGGGAGAAAAACATCTGGACTAGAAATGTTTAGGCGTGCACGAGTGCGGGATATCCCACGTGGTCTACTAATGGCTCGAAGTTACTAAGTCTAAGCTGCAGTATTTTCCTCAGCAGCGCGACATCGCTGTCACCCAGGCCATAACTAACGATGCGACACACGCCTAAGCGCACGTGGATGCATGTTGACGCGCCAGAATCTATAGTCCGACGCGCGGCTGCACCATTTTCGCCACATCTGGACTGCAGTAAAAGTGTTTGACACAAAGACGAACAGGAAAACAAACACCCACAAACGCCGCACAATGCACTGAAACCTTTGAACTTTCGCGGAAGCCTGGAAAACTCCGTTCAGAGCGTCGCTTTCTTTTTTTTTTTCTTATTAGCGACGTGCAGCCCCGTTTGTAGGGTCATAAAATGCCGCGGTAAGACTCTCGGTGGCCTCGCGCTCATCCAGCCCCCTGCGCACTGTAGAGTGTTCGATTCACAAGTCGCAGTTGCTTGCGGCCATTGTGCGCTTTAGAGACCCCTGGCCGTATTTGGGACCACGCGTTTGGGACCCCTGGTCTAGAGGCTTCATCGAGCTGTCAACAGTGCTCGAACGAGGTCCATGAAGTAATAAATTTCATGCCCCTCCACATATACGACGTCCCCAACGATGGTGGCCCCCGAGTGCCTTCGCACCAGCCAGCATCTTGGCCGGCAGACGTCTGACCACACTGCCACTGCATGAAGAAATATGCTTGGAAAGCATCGCGACTTCGTTTCGAGAATTGTGGCCGAAACGAAAACAGTAGCTACATCGGCTTGTCAATGTTGTGCGCATGGAATACTTGGGCGAGCTTCGTTCGGCCTACGCCTCAAAGCAAACGAATGGAGGGGTTCCTGGGATCGGCGACGTAATTGCTGTGGAAGGCTGGGATTGTGAGAGCAGTGTTTTCCTATCGAGACGGCTAAATCCGCCTTTGTGAGGACAGGGGGAAGGAGAGGGAGGGGGAAAACCGTAAAGCGTTCATTTCAGTTTCTATTCCCTTTGGAAATATCTTTTCTCATTCCGGGGATGGGGGTGGCTGTAGGTTAGGGCGGGAGAACGACTCCGAGGGCATTCGGACAAACGTCGCTTCGCCAATGTCTCAAATCGGTCTCCGTTTCCGACCACACGTACGAAAGAAAAATTTAACGGAGCGCTTTTTTGAGTATCTTTCAAAAACACCTAGACAACCGATGTACTCCCACGTCCGGTTCCCCTTTCCTCCAAGGGCCTTCCGTCGATCCGCTACCTATGCCCCCTTTTTCCCATTCTCTCTCACTACGCGGGGCAGTCGAGCGACGGAATTGTATGCGAAAATAAATTAAGTTGACATTGAAAGATTGTTTCGGCTGTGTTGTCCTCCAGCTTGGTATAGTATAAGTTCGGCCTCTCTGATTTCAACTTTGTAGAACAACTAATTCCAAGCTACAATGATTCTTGCAAATAAATTTCTTACGGCGAGAGTGCAGCAACAAAAAATAAAGTTCCTTATGATGGATAGCAAAACTTACGTACTAAAAAAAATTAGGCGTACACAACGATTGTTCGTTTGGGCATGAGTGTGCATCATTTTTGATACCCCTCGTTTAGGCTTTACTAAGTGTAATTTTTACTGCCTGCATGCCCTAGTACGTTTCTATTAAATAAGCCAAATCTTTTTAGCTATTGCTCAGTTTTATACAGTAACGGAAAAGTAACGACGTTACTTTTTTGCAGTAACTGTAACTGTAACTAGTTACTTTTGGAAAATTCGTAACTGTAACTGTAACAGAGTTACTTTTTTGGGTTAGGTAACTGTAACTGCAACACTGTTACTTTTTTTCGGTGACGTGCCCATGACTGCCAGCAGGGTCTGGTCGATCGGTTGGTATGGGGGCTGGGCAGGTTGGCGGAATCTCCGTGTTTGGGGAACCGGTAGAAAGTGTTTGGGGCATTCTTTTGATGGCAGCGGCATGGGGTCCATCACACAGTTTACACCGAGGGCCACAGGAATGGTCCGGTGACGGGTTGGTGATACCACAGGGCGGGCAGCGTGGCTTGTCGGGGTGCGGGCACACGTCTTGACGGTGCCCTATCTCAGCACAACAATGGCAAGTCTGGGCAGCGTGGCGGTATGGGCGGCAGCGCACCATTTCACAGTCTAGTTTAATGTAGTACGGGACGCGGAGTCCGTTGAAGGTCAGTAGAGCTGATCTCGCGCGGCCCATGAGGCGGGCGTGGTTCAAGTACGGTCCGTTAGCGGCGGTGAGCTCAACGAGCTGGTCCTGCGTGATGCCCTCGGGAATACCCTGAATCACTCCACGAGCAGTAGGCAGATACTGCATAGGTAGTGCTTCGGAGTGTTAATGCCGTGAGTTGGTACAGTCCATCAACGATATCTGGGTCAGGGGTGGCAGCTACGAGGAGGTTTGGGCTGGCTGTACTTGCAGTGTGACAGTCGCACGGCAGAGGGGGGCGGGGATCTCGCTTGCCGCGACGAGGCTGCATACCAGGTAACGAGCAGGCCATTATCCGACGCGGAGGCCATCATGCGGTCAAATGACAGTTATAAGTGGTTTGGCGGAAAGCGAGGAAGCGGTATTTTTCGTGCGTGGACGGCAGGCGTTGTAGCGTTTGTGGGGCGTACCTGGTTGTCAGTAACGAACTTGTACCTGCGGGAGTTTCTGAGCCACTAAAACGTTAATTATTTAATTTTAGTGAATTAAGCCCCCGACAACAATAATTACCACATAATTACGTGTCCCCCTGGGCGCATAGCCTCACTGTAGAGGTCGTCTTCACGTAAAGCTAAGCGCCTGATTAAAAAAAAAAACTTGTCGACCTAATTTTGATCACCCTATATATGCTTACATGATGGTATCATATACATGTTGGCATAATATTCTCGCAAAATGGTCTCATTGTTTCTACGGAACATTCTGAATGATAATGTTTGCAGTGTGCTCCAGTAATATGTGACAATTTTAAACTTGGGAATGCCTGTTCGACCATGTGGTTTAAAACGAGAAAAACGCCGTACGCTTCTGCCGCTAAAACACAGCTATCCAGGGCCATGCTCCTAAAAACAAAAATCAGGTCCATTCTCAGCACATGACAAGGCAAGGGCAGTTTTAAAGTGTAGCTAATAATGCCTAGTATGTGGCGTTGACTTCTGAGTAAAACACATTTCAGGACAGACAACTTTAAACATACTACAAGAAAGCGAACTTTACACAATGAATTTCACAAGGGGTAAGTCTATCCCACACTTTATGACATCACAATGAGATCTCTTTACACACCCAGCAGGCCTCTCCTAATACTCAAAATACAGTTTGTCGGAACACTCGGTTAGCACGAACGATGATGAAATTCGTTCTGTAAGCAGGGTTGGACTTCGCGCTTTGAATTTTGGTCTTTGGGAGAGTAAATTTTAAAATGTGGCTTTTACTCGGGTAACATGGGAGAAAGCTTCGCGTATGAACAATCTGTTTCTTAACAAAAATGGACCTTGAATTTTGATGCGTACATATAAAAATCTGCAAACTTGTATTTCTTGCGCTCTCTAGTGTCTTGCTGATACGGGCAGTGCACGAATTTCCCACGGTTCAAACATCGCCATTGTTGGACGGGGGGGTTGCATTTTCGGCGTAATTTTGCACGTCCACGCAAATACAAATTGCTTCGACCGTGCTGGAAAGGCGCAAGCGGATAGAAGTCAGCTTCATAACATGGGGGACCAAGGTTCGAATCCCATTACGGGAAGTGTTTTAATGTTTCTTCACCTCACCCACGGTCATCATTATCGTCAGGATAAGTTGGCTTCCCTGCAGTGCATTTTGGGTGGACTACAGACGACATCAGTGCAAAGCTCAAGGCTTCGCTTTAATAAATGAAGCTAATTGCAGTATGCGCATGAAGCTTAAGCATTGTATATGAGCCAAGCAAGTGAGATGGAGTGGTTGTAAAATAAATCCTTGGCAAGAAAGTTCGCAAGAAGTTTAATTTAAATTACTCTGTAATCGACTTTTGTAAAAACGTAAACTCGACATTTTATTGTGCCAGTAATTCACTCTCAGCTGAGGAGTAGTGGAAAGATTGGGGCAACAACTGGCAGATAGAGCCATTAGCATGAAGTTCATGTGTCTGAAAAAATTTTAAATGAGTATGGGTATGAAATTTTTGTGTTACGGTTTTATCGCAGTTATGGGCGCGTATCCCAGCCCAGTAATCAAAAAATGGTATAAATGGTCGACAGCAGCGTAAATAATTATTTTAACCCTTGTTCATTCCTGTCAGTTTCGGCTTCGACAAAATAAATTAGTTCGCAAGCAACCTGCCCTAGCCTCAAAAAGCAAAGCACTGCCTTTATAATTATCGTAGAAATTTTCCTTTGTGATGTCTAATTTCTCAGCCCTCTACATCTCTAACGAAGTTTTAGCTTCCATTTTTTTCTCCATTTATTCGCTTCTATCTGCCTTGCCACTTTTTTGGTTACCTTAGCTGTCTTGTATTCTCCACTGTTCTTTCCCTATTTCATCGTTAGCCTTCTAGTCTTCCTTAGCCACTGCGTGCCCGCACTATTCAGGTATAAGTACCTAAAACATTTAGCTGTCCAGCTACGCTTATTCATTGCCCTCAACCTCCTCTCAAACATATTTTACTCTGCGCTTCTCGAACTTCAACGCCGCCCAGCTAATCTCTTTGCACCGCTCCGTTAGTTGTTTTTCCATGCGCTCCTAAGGCCAAACGGCCTACCGTTCGCTGGTTCACTTCAAGTTCTGCTAAAGCGTCTGATTTTAAGCAGAGTACGGGATTCGCAAGTGTAGGACCCGCAACCATTACTTCTTTCCACATTCCTCTCACTACTTCCTATTGTTATACTACCACAGAGGTCTATGCTTCATTATAGCTGCGTTTCGCTTTCCCTTATCCTTAAGTTGCTCCTCGTGAGTTCTTAAGTAGTTATCCCCACCGTTTATCCACACTCCCAAACATTTATATTCCTTGACTCTGGGTAATTCGACATGCTGGATTGACACTGCGTCAGTGCTAGTGTCATTGAAAACCGTTATTCCCTATTTTTCTGCGCAAAAATTTAACCCGAGGTCTGTGGCTTCCTGACCGCTAATATTTATGAGCCGTTGCACGTAGGTCTCGTTATCAGGTAAGAGAACAACGTCGTCTGCGTATAACATTCCCTGAATACGCTGTTTTACCACTTCGCCTTGCAACATATGCGTTAGGTTGAACCCCAATTGACTTTCTTCGAGTGTCTTTCCCAACCCTCCCATGCAAAGCATAAACAGTATTGGGCTCAAAGGCCATCCCTGTTTCAGTCCCCGATGGATGTTGACCTGCTGGGCGCATTTCTGTCCTTCCCAAGTAAGGTGCACTCTATTATCTTTATAAATCGCTATAAGGAACTGTATTAACTCGTCATCTAACCCCTGGAGTTTCCGCATTCCCCACAGCAGTTCTCTGATTATGTTGTCATATGCCGCTTTAATGTCCAAGAACGTACTCCATAATAGTCTATTCTGCGCTTTCGCAATTGCAGTGCACTGTGTTATCACGAACAGATTATCATCGAATCGCCGGTCATGTCTAAATCCATTCTGCAGTTCCTTCCAACCATGCTTGACTTTCTGATTTCATCGCCTGTATTACGAATCTACACACTACTGACGTTACTGTGAGTGGTCTGTATGAATCAATACTGGCTTTGTTGCCTCTGCCTCTATATATTAAAGTAATCTAACTTTCTAGCAATCCTCCGGTATTTGTTTGGTTTGTATTTATCCATTGCTCTCATAAACGATGCCTTAGTTTTAGGTCCAAGCGACTTATCCGCTGCATTGGTATTCCGTCCGAGCCCACTGCTGTTTGAGGAAACACCTTTTGCTCTGTTTTTTTCTACTCAAAGTTGCTCGAACTTCTCTTTCCGCAGCCTTCTGTGGCGCTGATGTTATCGGTGCATGCAAGCTTCCCTACCTCTATTTCCCTAAACTTCTCACTAACCACTCGATGAATATGCGCCAACGAGCGCTCTCCTTCTAAATGTTTCCCCTCCTCATCAGTCAATAATTTTTATATATATATCATTTATTGAGCTTAGTAATTTTACATGGTTCCAAAACTCCTTGGATGCGCTTTTGTCCTTCTTCTGTATTTCTGCCATCTATTGCTCGCTTTTCTGCTTGATCGTGGCTTGCACCGTTTTCTGCACTTCTAGTTTCTTTTCCCGGTAGATATCCCATTTTTCCTCCACTATCTCCTGCTCCATACCAGTTCTTTTTGCCTCTCTATGTTCTCTCCTGGCCTTTTTTCGCGGGTCAATGGCCTTTTTTATTTTCTTATTCCACCAGCTTCCCAGCTTTTTCTTCCCTTTTCTCTTTCCACCGGTCTTGTTGCTTGACTTCATTCATCTTATTTATTTATTTATTTATTTATTTATTTATTTATTTATTTATTTATTTAAAATTTCTTACAGTCCCCTTTACAGGGTATTGAGTAAGGGGGTGATTGGTGAAGTGTTACATATCATACAAAATTAATTCACGCCTTGAGAGCGCCTTGACAAACTGGACGCAACTCAAAAGCGAGTTCCTTAAGACCTTCACTACCGTGGTGAGAAAAGAGCGAGCTGCGCTTTTGCTTGAAACTCAAACGCAGCACCCCAACGAAGGTGTCGTGATCTTCGTTGAGGAGATGAAGCAACTTTTTCGCCGTGCGGACCCCGAAATGACCGAAGAAAAGAAGCTCAGGTTTCTAATGCGAGGAGTGAAGCAAGAGCTTTTTGCTTGTCTAGTCCGTAACCCGCCGAAGACAGTGCCGGAATTCGCGTCTGAGGCGGCCGCGATGGAGAAGACGCTAGAAATTCTAACGAGCCAGTACGACCGCCCTGTCAAGGCGCTGTTCTCGGAGACCATCGGTGTCGCAACTGTAAGCTCCGATACATTGTGCGAGACCATCCGAGCGGTGGTCAAGGAGGAACTTCAGATTTCCAACGACGCCGCAACCTCAAGTGGCTTCCCTGACTGACGTCATCCGAGAAGAGGTTCAACAGGCGCTGGGGACTTCTACGCCTTCAGAAGCACCCCGACAGCCCCAAGCGATGACCTACACCGCAGCTCTTCGTCAACCCCGCCCTGCTCCAACCCGTAGTCAAGAGGCCGAGCCATACCGCTGTCCAACGCCGCCCGCCCGACGCCCTGTAGACCAATACCAGACGCCAAGGAAGACCGACGTGTGGCGAACGCCCGATAATCGCCCGCTGTGCTAGCACTGCCGAGAGGCCGACCACATATACCGTCGCTATCCCTACAAGAGGCTCGGTTGGCGAGGGTTCTCCGTCGACGCCCCACGCCCCCGATACAGCCAGCGCCCTGCTGAGATCAAAGAATACCTCTCCAACACCAACGGACAACCAGCCCGCTTCAACCGTTCACCATCGCCCTACCTGTATCAGTCACCGAACCGCCGCAGCACTGCTGACTTCTCACGTGGAAGGTCCCCCAGCCCACGCGGGGGAAACTAAAAGCAGCAACTTCTGGAGGTAAAGTTGCATGACCGCGGAAAATTTTTTCGAAACCCTCCAACGACGCAGAGACTCGCTGAATACCATGATTCACGACATGCCCTCAGCCCGACGACCCAAGCTAACCCTGACGTGGCTAAAGAACACGACGACAGCAAAACGGCGTGACGCGTACCCGACATGACCGAACCTGCCGCTGAGAACACGACGAAGACAACGACGCATAGTGCCCGACCGTCAACACGTACAAGCCGAGATACGACGCCCCGACGCACCCGAAACTCGAGGAAAGCGGCGTCCGACGTTCAGCTGTCCATCGACGGCTTTGAACTAGTCGCCCTCGTAGACACGGGAGCCGACTACTCAGTAATGAGCGGACCATTTGCGTCTAAGCTGAAGAAAGTTATGACCAGCAGGAGGCCACCTCGTGACGCCAAGTGGAACGCGCACATCCCGCGTCACCATAGACGGCACGACGTAGCCTGCCAAGTTCGTTATCTTGCCTAACTGCTCCCGCGACGTGATTCTCGGATTTGACTTTTTGACGGAAAACGGCGCAATAATTGATCTGTAGACCAAGTCGATAACTTTTTCCTCCGATCACTCCATGACGCCGGAACCGAACCCCGAACACCGTGCAGCTGTAAGGATCGCCGATGATCATGTCACCCTACCACCCGGCGCAAACTTGATGATCACCGTCTACTGTGAAGGTGCTGCTCCCGGCGTCGACGCTATCGTGGAGAGTGACCAAAAGCTGCTTCTCGACCGCGGTGTGTCTGTCGCAAGAGGCATTGCGCGGTTTAAGCAACGCAAATCCCACGTTTTGGTCGCCAATTTCACCGAGGAGTACCAGCATTTAAACAAGGGCCCTGCAATTGCGTTTCTCGAAGAAACGCAAGAGAGAGAGAGAGAGAGAATAACTTTATTTCTGACGAGGCTCAGTCCTAGCGAGTGTCCCTCAGGTGAGTGAGGCGCGCCAGGTAATCCTGAGCCCTAGTGGCGGTCAGGAGCTGCTCGGGCGATTTAGCCGCGCTCCGTTTACCCAACCCTCCCACTAACTGGCTATAAACGCAAGAAGCTAGTGACGTGATCGCAGTCAACGACTTTGAACGCGCACCCAAAATACCTTCAGGCTTCCGCATCCATTCGACGTGAATCCGGCGCTGTTGCAACAAGAAAGGAACAAGCTATTGGCTTTGCTGCGTCGCTACAGCGAGTGTTTTTCGTCGAACTCAAAGTTACGTCAGACACCTCTGGCGAAGCAGCGGATAATAACTGAGGATGGAGCCCGACCTACCCGACAGTCACCCTACCGCGTCTCTTCACACGAGCGCGAAGCCATCCGGACTCAAGTCGACAACATGCTCAGCGACGACATTATACAGCCATCGAAAAGACCGTGGGCTGCGCCGGTCGTACTCGTAAAGAAGAAAGACGGCACACTAAGGTTCTGCGTTGACTACCGGCGATTGGACAAGATAACCAAAAAGGTCGTGTACCCCCTGCCACGAATCGACCACGCCCTCGACCACCTCTGCCACGTGAAGTACTTCTCATCGATGGATCTGAAGACAGGCTGGCAAATTGAAGTGGACGAGAGAGATCGAGAGAAGACTGCATTCATAACCCCGGACGGCCTATACGAGTTCAAGGTGATCCCGTTTAGGCTATGCACGGCGCCAGCAACGTTTCAGAGAGTCATGGACACTGTGCTAGCTGGCCTGAAGTGGCACACCTGCCTCGTATACCTCGACGACGTTGTGGTATTCTCCCGGACTTTCGACGAACACCTTGCAAGGTTGCATTCTGTACTGGAGGCCATTCGTACGTCGGGGCTAATGTTGAAGACCGAAAAGTGCCGTTTCGCGTACGAGGAACTCAAGTTTTTTGGGCCATGTCGTCAATGCCACGGGAGTCCTGCCTGGCCCGGCGAAAACATCAGCCATAGCTGGCCATAGCGAACTTCCCAAGACCGAAAGATAAAAAGAGCGTGCGAAGATTTCTCGGACTGTGCGCATACTACTGGTGCTTCGTCGCAAGCTTCGCACGCATTGCAGAGCCGCTCAAGCGCCTAATAAAAGATAGCACCCCTTTCGCCGCGGAAAACGCCCAAGAAAAAGCATTCTGCGAGCTACAACAACGCCTGCAAAACCCGCCCATGCTCGCTCATTTCCACGAAAACGCCGAAACGGAAATGCACACTGTCGTGTCGAGACAACTATCACGACACTCTCTCGAGAGAGGGCGCCACGTACCAGAGCGGGGAATGCTGGGACGGGGAACGGCCGAGCAGGCAGGGTGGAAAACATGGCTACCGTGAATAAACGTGCGTGTTAACAGTTCTCGCTCTAGGTGTCTTCGGTAAAACCCCCGACAACACGACATGGTGGCAGCGGTGAACAAGAAGTCGCCTAGCATCTCGTGAGTGCCACGAAAAGACCAACATGCCGGACGGAAGAGACAACGACGCTCAACAGGCAGCGGCAGTGCGCCCGCACAATGGCGCAAACTTTTTCAACCCGTTCGCCGTCGAACTGCCAGAGAAGTTGGACTTCCGGGACCCAAACGATTGGAAACGTTGGATCGCAAGGGGGGGGGGACGTTATCGCGTTGTGTCAGGACTTCACCTCCGTGACGCGGAAACACAGGTGAACACGTTCGTGTACGCGATGGGGAAGGAAGCCGAACACGTACTGGCGTCACTAAGCCTGACAGACGCCGACCTCGCGGACTACGCAACAGTGAAAAGCAAGTTCGAAGGACACTTTATACCCTGCACGAACGTAATCTTCGAGAGGGCGAAGTTCAACCGTCGAAAGCAGGAAGTGAACGAGTCAGTCGAAGCATTCATCACAGACCTACACAAACTCGCCGAGACGTGTGAATACGGTTCACTGAAAGACGACCCCATTCGCGACCGGTTGGTTGTGGGACTTTTAGACCTTGGACTAAGCGAAAAGCTGCAGCTAGATCCCAAACTCACGCTTCAGTCTGCTACGAAAATCGCACGGAACTCTGAAATCGTCAAAAAGCAACAGAGCGAGCTACGAGACAGAGCAGAGCACGGTGCTGCGATCGAAGAACTTGGACGGTCAAGCGAACGCCGGAACCACGGAAGAGTGCTGCGGAAACCAGGCAAGCCTCCAACTCTCCACACTACGAGCAGAAAATTGTGCAAGTGGTGCGGCAGTACAGAACAGCATTTCAAGAGGCAGTGTCCAGCCTTCGGAAAGCTGTGTAACAACTGTGGGAAAACTGGTCACTTTGCAACAGTGTGCTTTTCGGGAAGTCAGCAACCGGCAGGGCAAAGAGCAAGGGCACCCAGCACCAGGAGAAAAGGGGCAGCAAACACAGAGGAAGTGTTCCTTGGAGAAGTCAGCAAGGCAGACACCCTGGAACCTTGGTTCATCGCTGCACTCGTGAACAGTTGTCCTGTCCACTTCAAAGTCGACACAGGAGCAGATGTGAGTGTAATCCCTGCTTCACAGTACGACGGCAGCCACATGGAAGCACTGAAAACTCCAGATAAAAGACTCTTTGGGCCTGGCAGGACACCCATCAACACGAAAGAAATGTTCAATGCAACAATCTCGTGGGAAGGCAAGTGTGTTCAGCAACAGATTTTTGTAGTGGAAGGCTTGCAGACAGCACTGTTAGGACGTCCAGCCATACGTGCTCTTGACGTATTGTCACACCTGGACGCAGTTGAGGCTGGCAAACAAAGCTCAGCACGCAGAGCATCGTTTCCCGAAGTGAGGCCAGAGTTCTGCCAACTCTTCACAGGACTTGGCCAAATGAAAACTGTCTACAAGGTAACACTCAAAGCAAATGCTACGCCTTACGCAGTGACAACGCCTCGACGAGTAGCAGTCCCACTCCAGCCTAAAGTCGAACAAGAACTACAGAGAATGCAGCATCTTGGAGTGATCCGGCAGGTTTACCACGCGACACCATGGTGTGCGCCTATGGTCATTGCGTTGAAACAGAATGGAGAGATCAGGATCTGCATTGACTACTCCGAGTTGAACCAGCAACTGATCCGGGAAAGGGTCATCATGCCTACAGTTGAAGAAAACCTGGCAAAGCTGGCAAATGCTAAAGTTTTCAGCAAGCTTGATGCAAATTCTGGATACTGGCAGACACCCCTCGCACCAGAGTCCCAGGACTTGACCACATTCATCACACCGTTTGGCAGATTCCAATTCCTGCGTCTTCCCTTTGGCATTGCAACAGCCCCAGAGTTCTTTCAGAGAGAGATGCTGCGCATCCTTGAGGGACTCCCCGGAATAGCGTGCCACCAGGACGACGTCGTAGTTTTTGGGAGAGACCAAGCTGAGCACGACGCAAACCTCACAGCAGTGCTTCGGCGGTTTAAGGATGCAGGAATGACTCTCAATCCACAAAAGTGTGAATTCAACAAACGAAGAGTTAAGTTCCTGGGGCACATCCTTCACGAAAACGGCATCGCTGTTGACCCGGAGAAAACTGAAGCCATTAGAAGGATGCCACCGCCAGAGAACACAACTGAACTCAGGTCGTTCCTGGGCATGGTAAACCAGCTGGCAAAATTTCTCCTGGGACTTGCCGACAAGACCAGGCCACTCCGAGAGCTGTTGCTCAATGAAGCTGCTTGGTGTTGGCACCACCCTCAACAGGAAGCTTTCGACCAGATCAAGGAGGATCTGACGACGACACCAGTGTTGTGCTACTATGATCCACAAAGACCTCTGACGATATCAGCAGACGCCTCCTCGTATGGCTTAGGGGCAGTTCTTCTCCAAACAAATGACGAGGGCAAGCGACAGCCAGTGGCATACGCTTCCAGGGCAATGACGCCGACTGAGCAAAAGTACGCCCAGGTGGAAAAGGAAGCACTAGCCACAACGTGGGCGTGTGAGCGCTTTAGGATGTACGTGCTCGGTCTGCAGTTCAGCATAGAGACTGATCACAAGCCCTTGGTGCCTTTGTTTTCAACAAAACGCATTGACGAGATGACACCACGTCTGCAGCGCCTCCGCATGCGTGTGCTGGAGTACGATTTCACAATTTCACACATACCAGGAAAAGACATGCACACAGCTGATGTGTTGTCGCGCAAGCCACTACAGTGCTCCGGCAAACACCTCGCATCGGTCATAGAAGAGTACGAACTTCTCACAGTTGAGCAGCTACCAGCATCGACTGAGATGTTGAACAGGACAAGAGCCGAACTGCAAAAAGATGCAACAACGTCACTGGTCATGCACTACTGTACCACCAAGTGGCCCAAAACAGAAACGCTGTCTCCTGAGGTGCGCAAGTATGCTAGTGTCGCCGATGAACTGTCAGTCGTACAGGGACTTCTACTTCGGGGCACAAGGATTGTCTTCCCCCCCTCTTTGCACACAGAAGTTCTGCAGCGACTTCACACGGGACACCAAGGCGTTGTGAGATGCCGAGCAAGGGCACGAGAGTCTTCGTGGTGGCCAGGAATCAGCCAGGACGTTGAAACGTACGTGGGCAGATGCCCAACCTGCACGGCGCAACGTCCAGTGGTACCAGAACACTTGCTTCAGACACCACTTCCAGAACGGCCATGGCAATCGGTGGGCGCAGATTTGTTCTACCATGAAAGGGAGGAACTACATAGTGGCTGTCGACTACTACTCAAAGTTTTTCGAACTGGAAGAGCTTAGTGGAACACAAACCAAACATGTCGTCCACTTCTTTGGCGATCTGTTTGCTCGTTATGGCATTCCGGACATCTTGAGGTCTGACAATGGTCCACAGTTCAGCTCACTTGAGTTTCTCCAATTCACAAGCAGGTGGGGAGTAAAACACGTGACCTCCAGCCCGCATTACGCACAAAGCAATGGCGAAGCTGAGAGAGCTGTCCAGACTGCCAAGAACATCCTCCGAAAATCTACGGACATAGCGGAAGGCCTTCTTGCTCACAGAGCCACACCAGGTCCAGAGGGTTACTCGCCAGCCGAGCTTCTGATGGGCCGCAAGCTCAAAACGAATGTCCCCACTCTTCCTGGATCCCTTCAGCCGAACTGGGAATATCAGCATCAGTACCGGCAAAACAACGAAGTCATTCGTAAGCGCGAAGCCACACACTACAACAAGCGGCGTAGAGTGAAAGACAGGCCACCGCTAAAGCCAGGTACAGTTGTCCAGATTAGACAAGGGAGCCAACAACACGGAACCATCGTTGAAGAATCCAATGCACCGAGATCTTACATCGTGCAGACGGCCAAAGGAAGTGTCCGTCGCACAAAAGCACATCTGCAAGTGATACCAGAACTTCCACCTCCGGTCCAAGCACAGAATGGCTACACAGAAGCAGCCAACCACACCACCCGCAGTGGTCGAGCCATTAGACCACCGCCACGCCTGAACCTGTGACCAAGTCGAGGACTTGTCTTTCAAAAGGGGAAGGTGTCGTGTCGAGACAACTATCACGGCACTCTCTCGAGAGAGGGCGCCACGTACCAGAGCGGGGAATGCTGGGACGGGGAACGGCCGAGCAGGCAGGGTGGAAAACATGGCTACCGTGAATAAACGTGCGTGTTAACAGTTCTCGCTCTAGGTGTCTTCGGTAAAACCCCCGACAACACGACACACACGGACGCCAGCGATATAGGTTTGGGTGCTGTCCTCGGCCAAAAGCAAAGCGGTTGCGAAAAGGTAATCGCCTATGCAAGCCGTGGTCTGTCGAAGGAGGAGAAAAACTACTCTGCCTCCGAAAAAAAGTGCCTGGCTATCATATGGGCCATTTCAAAATTTCGCCCATACGTGTATGTTAGACCGTTCAACGTTGTGACAGACCACCATGCGCTGTGTTGGCTCGCCAATTTGAAGGACCTCTCTGGCCATCTTGGGCGATGGAGTTTGCGTCTGCAAGAGTTCGACGTTACAATCGTCTACAAATCTGCGTAGAAACACTCCGACGCCGACTGCCTGTCCCGCGCCCCAGTGACCCACCACCCCAAGACTCCGATGAAGACAGCGCGTTCTTCGGAGTCGTTACGGAGAGAGACCTAGCCGCCCAGCAGCGTGCCGACCCCGACTTGCGTGTCATGATCGACTGCCTTGAAGGACGCAAGCAACGTCGCCGTGCCTAGGGCGTTCAAGCGGAACTTACCAGCATTCAGCCTCAAAAACTCCGTCCTCGTGAAGAGGAATTCCAGCCCCGGAACGAGAACGAATTATCTACTTGACATCCCCGCAGACCTTCGTGACGAAATTTTGGAAGCGTGCCACGACGACCCGTCTTCCGGACATCTCGGCACAGCTCGCGCTATTGCAAAAATTAAGGCGAAGTACCTCTGGCCCCGCCTTACATCCGACGTCACCCACTACGTTCGGATTTGCTGTGACTGCCAGCGACGAGAAACGCCGCCGACAAGACCCGCCGGACTTCTGCAACCGATCGCCGTCCCATCGAGGCCCTTTCGATAGATTGGAATGGACCTTCTAGGCCCGTTCCCTACGTCACGATCAGAGAACAAGTGGATTGTCGTAGCGACAGACTACATGACGCGCTACGCAGAGACCGCCGCTCTTCCGAGGGGGACTGCACAAGAAGTCGTCAAGTTCTTTATAAACCAAATTGTGCTGCGACATGGAGCCCTGAAGTCCTAATCACGGACTGCGGAACTGCCTTCACTGCGGAACTTATGCAAGGGATCTTACGCTACAGCAACACGGATCACCGAAGAACGACGGCGTACCACCCCAAACGAACGGAATAACGGAACGTCTGAACAACACGATTGCGGATATGCTGTCCATGTACGTCGACATTGAGCATAAGACTTGGGACGAAGTCCTCCCGTATGTCACGTTTACGTACAATACAGCGACGCAGGAAACTACGCAGATGACACCGTTCGAGCTTGTCTACAGAAGACGGCCGACTACGATGCTCGACGCCATGCTTCCGCACGTAGAAGACGACGACCTCAACGCCGACGTCAAAGGATACCTTCAACGTGCGGAGGAGGCCCGCCAGCTCGCTCGAGTTCGTATAACGGATCAGCAGCTGGTGTATGCCGGACGCTATAATCTTCGACGCCGACATGCCGAGTACCACCCTGGGGATAGTGTGTGGGTTTGGAGTCCCATTCGAAGACGCGGACTCAGTGAGAAGCTTCTGCGACGGTTTCGGACCCTACCAGATTCTACGACGTGTCGGCCAACTTACCTACGAGGTTATCCCCGATGGTGATTCCGGAACATCACGACGACACACGCGGCTCGAAGTCGTCCACGTGGTTCGCTTGAAACCTTACTATGCAAGATGACGGACTTTTTCGTTGTTTGTCCGGACTGTCTTTTGTTTCAGCATCGGGTCGATGCACTATTAGATGGGGGGGGGGTAATGCCGCGAACCTTGTATGCGTTTGTTTGTTTATTTACTGTTTGTTTTTACTGCCCGGCCACGCCCAGCCCTGTTATCTGTGTCAAGCGAAGCATTCTTTATTTTTATGCCGCACAGGCTATCTCACTCAGATAAGCAGACTGTTTCGTCTTAACGTCACTAGCCCAGAATGATCTTCTCTCATCTACAATGTTCTGGGTGTAAATCTACGGTTCCAGAAACACTCGCGCCGAAAGATAATAGCCTGCAGAGCAGACGCCACGGCATTCGATTCCACGACACTCGCCTGCGCAAGTCACTTTGCTGACCGCTGCTTCGCCGCCTCTGTATAGGCCTCCTGCGCTGGAGTTTTGGCGACATGCAGCGCCCCTAGCGGCCGACGCCTCTGGGTAGTAAAAAAGCAGACGACCCTCGCCGCCCTCCATGTGTTTTCAATTACAAGCCAGAGTGAAAGTTGGCTGTGGCGCTTTGTGGCGTGTTTAAATGACTGCATACTGTATGAAATAGCCCTTAAAGTAGTTGCAGAGGCTAAACAAAATAATATACGCTAAAAGAAGCCGATTTGTCGGCTTTCTTTTGAGCGAGCTGTCGCGGCGTGGGACAGTATCGCCGTGTCGGGTGGTTTAACTGTTTGGCGACAGTTACAGTTTTAAATGCAGAGCATTTCAGTAACTCACGATGTCACCCGCGTTGGCGTCCGTAGTCCGCACCGCACCCCTCCCTACTATATAAAAAAAAGAACTATCCGGCGCCAGGTTTCGATCCCTCGACCCTGCGGGCGGAACGCAATGTACAACGTACTCTAACCACACAAAGCCAACACAGAATGCGATGCTATGAACGCGCCTTATATCGTTGACTCATTCAAATTACTGCTGACGAGCGCTCTCTCGTCAGCAGTTGCCACAAGTGCAACAACATTAACGTAACGCAAACTACTTAACGTCGTGCGCCCCCGGAAATGCTCTGCATTTGATCGTGCCCCTCGCGAGGGGGATGTTTCAATGCGTCTTCCTACTGGCCAGTACACTCGCCGTCATCTGTCGGATGTTGTGCGAACCCTTTGCGGCTGATGGCGCGCGATTTGAAACGACATTTGCATATGATCAAACTGAAAGGCTCTCCAAGAAAAACATATACCAGGGCCAGAGTTTCTGCAGTGGATGTAGTATTTTGGGGGGGGGTGTCGAAGTCCTTCTGGGGGGTGTTGGGGGTGTGTGTATAAATCCCTGCTTTGCCACCTGCTTTGGGGACCGTTTTTGTAGTCTTTTATTCAAAATTGTAGTCTCTTCGGGCTACTTCAACGCGAAAATTGTTGTCTGTGTCTCTGTAGGTTTCTCTATTGAGCCGCCTGCTCTAACGTTAGCATAATGCTTGCGCGAGGCGTTTATAAGCGCAAAAAATTTGCCAAGTACTAAACCTGGTAGCATACTTCTTACTTGTCAACGCTTTTATCTACCACATATATATATTTCTGTAGAGTCTGGCCTTTTAATTCGCCAGCATTGTGTCACAGCTCGTGCCTTAACTGTAAGCCACACACACGCAAAAAAGTATAGAAATGTATAAACAAGAACTAGCAGGAATAAAAATATAAATAGTACAACACGATTTGCCCGCGGAGCGAAACCATCGGCCACCCGCAAAGCAGCCGAAACGAGGGGAGGGGGAAAAAAGAAAAAGTCCACCTCGCATGAAGTCGCGCACATATAGGTAGAGACGTCACGGTGCTGCGTCCAAGGAGTGTAAAAAATTGCAATTTTTTTCTTCTTGCGTTCGGTCAACAAAGGAAAGTTCACGAGTAGCATAAACACGGAATGCTGCTCATCCTATATCCCGAGGTAACTGCAAAAGGTTGCTTCAGCGGGAGCATGCAAGCGAACGCAAGAATTGCGTAGCCGACTCAGCTGACACTGCTGGCCTGGCACCGCCTTTGAAACGAGTGGAAATTTTGTTTCGTATTTTCGCAAACTAAATGATTCTTGCGTAACGTTTTACGCCGCACGATTTACGAACGGCAGGGAACATGTATACTTACGAGTAGGTGGGGCAATACCGCCAAATAAACAAATTAAGCGCTATTAAAGGACGCAAAAAAATGCACCAAGTCACACGCCCGCTGCCTGCAGAGATGTGTACTTCTATAACATCACATAACACAGCATAACATAACACAGCCGCATACACGGCGCGGGGCCCCGAATATTTACATACGATCATCACTGTGTGTTGGTTTTCTAGTGCAGGGGTCGTCGAATCTGAACGCCGACACGCCAGTTTTGACTTCAAATGGAGTTAGACAGCGAGACAAGAACACTGAATTGACGTCCTCCAGTTGAATTTCCCCCCATCTTCACACTTCGCCAGATCATTGTCAAATATTATTAGAAATTCGCTGATTTTTAGGGGCGAAGCTCCTTAAGGCGTGGGTCTGTCCATCCTCGACGTATGTATGTAGCCACCTCTAGTTTAGTTCTTGGATTGTTTAGTAGATGGCGTGGCTACCTCTAGTTTAGTTCTTGGATTAGTTCTTGGTTTAGTTCTTCCTCAGGAGGGAAGAGGAAGAAGACGCACTCGGCCGGCTGCGCTTGTCTCTCCTTGCAGTTTTCTGCTCATTGTGCCGGTTAATTAGCCGAAACTATTGCGAAAGTGCATTGCCCGAATGTGCGAACCTACGAGGATTCTCTGGACACCCGAGTTCGAGGTAGGGGGGCATTTTTTCGGAATTTAGAGACAATTTTGTGAGCCCGCGAGGAGCGCCCGTCATTAGGCCTAACGTCGAATTCGGCTCTGCCGAGGGAAGCGGTAGGCCTGGCTCTTGGGCCCCGCCGAACTGAGGCCAACTTTTCCGATTTTGGAGACCAGGCATCGTTTTTTGACTTAAAATGGCTACCGCAATGCGTGTAGAAGTTGATGGCGTTGAGATTTCTCCAGAACAAGTGACCAGAGCCCACGGATGGAAAACCGCTGGGGAAAAAATCAGGCAGAACAGCGCGATGGATCTAAGCCTAACGCGCAGAAAGAAAGGAATCCAAGATGGACAGGCCGCCAACCTCGACGGCGCCACGGGCGGCGTTCTATGTCAGCAAAGGACGCAGAAGATAAACAAAGGGAAATTGCTAAAGGCCGCGCGGCTGCCGGAGCTGCCGCGCGGCGACACAAAGGTCATTATGCGGCCGCGCGGAGGGCTTCGTGTGAGCCAAGTGTCGCGGGCAGAAGTCAGCAGAGCAGTAACGGCGGCCGCTCAGATCGGCGCAATGGAAGCAAGAGAAGACGTGATTTGCTTGAACAACCAGCAAAATATAATCATCATAAGTACGCCATCGCGGGACAGGGCAGACAAGTACGTGGCCGTGGAGTGCATCGATGTTCGAGGCACGGCGCACGCGGTCAGCGCCTATGAGTCGGCCCCCCGAGGCACCGTCAAGGGTGTTATACGCGGCGTTCCCTTGGAGGACACGGCCGAAGAGATCCAAGACCTCATAGTGCATAAATACAATCCGACTGCACTTCAAGCCAATCGCATCGGCAAGACGAAGACCGTCGTGATCGCGTTTGAGGGCCACAAGGTCCCGAATTACGTGAAGTACGGCAACGTCTTGATGGAATGCACGTTACATCGGAAACAAATCGATGTTTGCTATCAATGTGGAAGAGTGGGTCACCGAATGGATGTGTGCCCGAACCCGCAAGATCGTATCTGCCGGGGCTGCGGACTGAGTAACCCGGACGAAGAACACGAGTGCGATCCCAAGTGCGCACTATGTAGCGGCAAGCACATGACGGGCGACCGCCGATGTAAAGCAAAACACAAGACGCCGTACGTGGTCAGACGCCGCCGTTGGGAACGCCAGCGCGCGGAGGAAGAGTCCGACGAAAGAGACCAAAAGAAGAGAGGTCATGCCAGGCGACCCCAACGGAGCTCCGCTTCGCGGAGCCGATCGAGGACGCCGGCCCGCGGGGGCAGACACCAAAGCCGCCGGCGCCGCCGCCGTCAGTCGCGCTCCTGCTCCCGCGGCCGCACACCATCAACCAGGCGCGGTGGAGCGGGAGGCGTCGCCGGCAACCGCCGCACCAGTTCGAGGTTCCGGGCCAGCTCCAGGGCGAGTTCCAGATCGGGGACCGGGCCGAGCACACGCCGAGGGATCCTGCTCGCCGAGAAGAAGGTGGGCTGGACAGATGGATCTCCCGTAGCTCGAGCGGAAGAATTTCCGCCGCTCGTCCCTAGCGCGGTAACTCCACAGATCCCCCCTCCGCAACCCCAAACTTCTAACCAAGTAGCATTGGCTGCAAAGCCAAAGCCGAAGGACGAGAGTGCCGAACTCAGAAAAATCATAGAAAAACAGAACGCGCAGATTAAGTCGCTGATGGATAAGATCGCGAAATTGGCCAGCGAACATACAGCGACCAGAGTGGTTGCGCAGCAAACAGCGAGCGTAGCAGCCGCGGACCCCACTGAGAAGCAGAGAAAGATGCCGCGGAGGGAGACGCCGCTGGCCCGCATAGTGCGGGAAGGGGCGTCGAAGACCGCACAGGAAGCATCGGGTAGCCAAGAGGCGATGGACGCCGAGACGACCCCAGCCAGCGAGGCCGGCAAAGCCGCAGCCCCAGCTCCGGAGGTACAGAACCCCAGTTGGTGCAAGGTGATCGAGGAGAAGCTCGAAGCGATCCTCGCAGCAGTCAACCGAGTGAGCGTCAGGGTAGACAACCTCGAAGTGAAGGTTGAAACACTATCCGTAAAGCACGAACGACTGGCGGCGCGCGTGAACGCCATGGCCGCCAACAACACAGCGCAGGGAAGGCTCGCTGCACTACGCAAGAAGCGAAACGAAAGACTCAAAGCATCGGTCGCGAACAGACGTGGCCGCCTAGAAACGGCCGAAGAAGATGAAGAGAACAAATAAAGGAAAGAATAATCGGGGGGAAGACACCACGATAGTGTACCAATGGAACTGCAGAGGAATTCGCAACAAAGACAGCGAACTATTACTTCACATTGAAAGCCTAGACCAGAAACCAGACGTGATTGCGTTGCAAGAAACGCACGCCAGACCGCGCCTGCCGGGGTACGTGACCTACACGGACCCGACGGAGCGCGGCACGGCGGTGCTTGTACAAAACAACGTGGCCACAACGCAGCATGTAACTGCCCAGAGCGGCTGCGAGCACACGCTGGTGGAGGTACATTCGAGAACGATTGGCAATGCCGGAAACATGTTTATTATGAGCGCGTACTGCAGACCCTCGCAAAAACAGTACGATTTCGATAAGATGGTGCGAGAAGCGAAAAAGATTGCCGGGAACAGGACACTCCTGATACTCGGCGACTTTAACGCTCCTCATCCGAAATGGGGCTACAAGCATCAAACCAAGAGAGGGACAAAATTAGCGCAAGTAATAGAAGACCAAGACATGGTACTCCTGAACGAGCCGGGGACGTTCACCCGGAGAGGCAACAGCGCCTGCCGAGACACCACGCCGGACCTATCGTGGCTCTGGGGAACGGCACCGGTGGCCTGGCAGTGCGAGGACCAAGACTTCGGGTCCGACCACTACCTTATCTACATTCAAATTCAAGGACCGAGTTACCGGGCAACGCTGGGCAAAGCCAGGGTAACGGACTGGGACCGGATGCGAAAGCACACCGAAGAGAAAGCAAATGAAGAAGAAGACTTGGACACCGAAGAAGGCCGAGACGAAAAAAGCAACCAAACCTACGCCGAGTGGGCCCGCGAGCAAAAGACAACGCTCGACAAGTTCACTAAGGAAATTGTGACGACTGCGCAAACACCCTTCGTGGACGCCCGCCTCGCGCACATGTGGGCGGCGCGCCACTCGCTCACGCGAAGGTGGAAACGGCAGCGTCACAATAAGAAGTTAGTCCAAAGAATAGCGAGGTTGAATAAGGAAATAGCCGAGTACGCGAGCAAGCTGTGCCGCGAAAACTGGCTCAGCGTGTGTGATGGCCTGCAGGGCAAGCTGTCGGCGCGGAAGACGTGGTGTCTCCTGAGACATCTCATCGACCCGCTGAGCAGCAAGACGGCCGGCAATCGCAATTTGATCAAGACACTGAACGCCTACAACGGGGACGGACAGCGCCTGCTGAACGACCTGGAACGGACGTACTTCAAAACAAAGAAAGGCCAGTATCCGATCCCTGACGAGTATGCGGGGCCGGAGAACCCGAACCTCGACGAACCTTTCACCACGGCTGAGCTTTGGTCCGCAATAGATGAAGGTAACAAGAGGAGTGCTCCCGGTACGGACACGATTACCTACAAATTGCTCGGTAACATGAGCAATGCGGCGGCAAGAGAACTGCTGGGTCACATCAACAAGGCCTGGGAGAAGTCGCGGCTACCGCCCGAATGGAAAACGGCCGAAGTCAGGTTCATACCGAAGCCCGGCAAACCGCTCAAGATCGAAAACATGCGTCCGATATCGCTGGCCTCCTGTGTGGGGAAGGTGGTCGAGCGCATGGTGTTCAAGAGGCTGCAAGCTCATCTAGATAAGACGGGACAGATGCCGGCCACGATGTACGGCTTCAGACAACATCTAAGCACGCAAGACGTGATGATCCAGCTCAGTGAACTGGTGGTGAAGGAAGCAACGAAGACAGCACCGCGAGCGATACTGGCCCTAGATCTGAAAGGGGCATTCGATAACGTGTCGCACGCGGCCGTGCTGGAAAATCTAGGAAGGACGGGATGCGGCCGGCGTACGTTCGGCTACATCAAAGACTTCCTGACCAAAAGAACGGCAATGATCAGGATTGGCAAGAAGTCAGAACCCGTGGAGCTCGGGGACAGGGGAACCCCTCAGGGGTCTGTCCTGTCGCCTCTGCTGTTCAACCTGGCACTCCTTCCCCTACCCTCGTTACTCGAGCGAATAGACGGTGTGAGCCACGCATTATACGCCGATGACATCACGGTGTGGACCAACCGCGCGGGCTCTGACGCCTGGATAGAAGGAGTGCTGCAGAGAGCGGCGGAGACTGTCCACGGATACGCCAAGTCCTGCGGCCTGAGCTGCGCCCCGCAGAAGTCAGAACTGCTTATCGTCCAACCAGGCAGGCCAAAGAAGCAAGCACCCCCGAACGTAACCGTAACCATCGACGGCACGCAAATCACACCGACTGAACAGATTCGGATCCTGGGCCTGTTACTCAGGGGAGACGGAAAAGCCTCGGCCGCCGTCACCAAGATCAAGCACTCGACTGAACAGATCGCAAGTATGATACGTAGAGTTGCGAACCGCAACCGCGGTCTGAAAGAAGAAGACGCACTGCGGCTAGTGCAGGCGTTCGTCGTGTCCCGCGTAACCTACTCCGCCCCGTACCTCCGGCTAACGAAGGCGGACAAGGAAGCGCTGGACACGGCGATGCGTAAAGCCACCAAGATAGCCATGGGTCTGCCAATGTACTCGTCAACGAAAAGATTGATGGAAATGGGCACCCTCAACACCACGGACGAACTCATCGAAGCACACTTGTCCAACCAGAGAGTTCGCCTGAGCAGGACAGAACACGGAAGAGCCGTCCTACACAATATAGGATGGCAGGTTGAACCACAGACGGAAGAGGCACCACTCCCTCAGAGATGGCGTGACTCCATCACAACAAAACCGTTACCGCGCAACATGACAGTGGAACGGCACGAAGACAGGCGGACGGCGCGGGCCAAAGCCCTGGCCCGGAAGCTGGAGGAGGACCCCCAGGTCCGGTACGTGGACGCCTCACTCCCAAAACACGGAACAAAGGCCGTGGTGGCCGTAACGGACATCGACGAGCTGAAGACCTGCGCGTCGGTGAAGACTACGGACCCCACCGTGGCAGAAGAGGTAGCCATAGCGCTGGCCCTAGCCATGCCGGAGGTCAGCACGGTGGTTACCGACTCCAAGAAAGCGTACGCAAGCTATCGGAAGGGGATCGTCTCCTCTGCGGCAGCAACTATACTCGAGAGACATCCCACAACACCGGGACGAGTCACCGAGCTCGTGTGGGTCCCGGCTCACTCGCTCGTGGAAGGCAACGTCACCGCCGACCACTATGCCCGAGAACTAGCCATCCGGGCCGAGGAAGAGCAACCACACCCCGTCACGAGTTATAAGGAGATCGTCCGCCTATACAAAGAAAGTAGAATCAGGCTTCCAAAGCCACACAAGCAACTGAGCAGACGGCAGCAGACGATATTGCGCCGCTTACAGGCAGGGTCGCTTGCACACCCGGCGCTTCTGCACAAAATGTACCCTGCAGAACACGACAACACATGTCCATTCTGCCGGGGAGACGGCACTCTCGCGCACATTATTGGGGAGTGCAAAAAACTCAAGACACCCCCCTACACCCTTCCTCCCTCCCCCAATTCCAACCCGCTCGAGCGATGGGAGACCTTACTGTCCAGCTCTGACCTCACCATTCAGCAACAGCTGGTGGCTCGAGGAGAAGAATTACTGGACACATATGGGTCCCGCGAATAGGGAACCACCCCATCTGGTGCCTGCGCGCACCATTCTTTATTTGAAGCTCCGTTAAAGTTGTTCACTCACCCCCCCCCTCAGGAGCTTCGCCCACTCATCATCATTCACCCCGTGGATATGCTGTGAATTTTTTTTTCTCTTTGCATTCAAAGCCCCCCTCCTCCTCCCACCCGATTTGCCGTCCGGCCCTCCGCCGTGTCGGCTGCATGGAACTCGGCCGTTGCTGACCCTCATTCTAGG
Source organism: Haemaphysalis longicornis (assembly GCF_048455015.1). Lineage (NCBI taxonomy): Eukaryota > Metazoa > Arthropoda > Arachnida > Ixodida > Ixodidae > Haemaphysalis > Haemaphysalis longicornis. Next base: position 96,525,892 of record NW_027526233.1, on the reverse strand, counting down.
CTATTTAGTGCGAACTGGGAATGTATGCTGCAAGAGCGTAATTAAGTAAAGTGAGAGCAAACAAGGAAAGCGAGCGGCCTCTTAGTTCGCCCGACCACTTTGTTTTACGGCCATTAATTTCGGAATCGCACAACAGATTTCACGCTTCTGACGGTCGCGGCATTTTGTCACTGAGGCACGCAACAAAACGTCAAGCTAACGCTGCACCATGTATTCGTAACCGCGACGCAAACGAGAACTGTTTAATGAAAGTGCACGCATAGTGTGCAGGTACGCAAAAGAGCGGCGCACCGCAGCAGGCGAGCCTGCGGTCCGCCGGACTCGCTGGCTTTTTAAAGCGCGATCATCGCCGATTGCGTCACTCGTCTTTTTTGATCGGCTGTTTTTTGTGAAGCCTTTGCCACCTAGAGTATTAGTTTAAACTAGAAATTTCACTTAAAAGTTTACTTCGTACGACCATCGATCGGTGAACCTGCGAGTAGCAGACGCCGTCACAGCCCCGGCACTTTCGTCGGCGCTGTAAACGTGTTTAGCGCTGCAAAGCTTTTTCCCCTAATGCCAAGTTGATCGCTGAAATAGATCGGACGCGTCGGGGATGAGCTGGTGACCACGTCGCAAAATAATCGGGAGCGTCGAGCTCATTTTGCTTCTGTCAACACGGGATCCTATGGCACCCGCGCACCTTTGTACTACCCGGAAGTACTGCCCGGAAGCCGCTTGCGCAGCGCCCCCTGGGCAGCGCAGGAGGCCTATGCTTGGTGTACGCCGATGGTACCTGCGTACAGTTTCAGCGTACGTGAGACGACATCGCACAGCCGACTGGCCCCGTTCGAACAAGCTACGTTCCACTCAAGAAAAGACACCGTCCGAGCGTAATTCTGTGAACCTTCCGACGCATGTCGGCGCGGCGGCATCTGCTATCAACAGTTTGCACCACGGCAAGTCCAGAATGCTTAAATGGGCGACCTGAATTCGCGGTGTGTGTTCTCGAAATGAAGACAACTTAGCAGCGCCAAAAGATAATCAGAATGTACAGTGCCGAGGACGAAGGGTAGTGGCGGCAACCGTTTTTTACTAGGCACACGTGCGCATTACAATTACAGACAATTGCGCCTTTGGTGTCCCCACACATGTACCACGTACGTACCACTACAGTAGATCTCCTCTTTTGAAATATTAGCAAGGAAAACTTCCGAAAATCGGGAAGTTGTTATTTTCTAGTGGGCGAAATTGTAGCTTAAAATTTGTTTTACACCCACGATACGTTTTATGAGCAGAAAAGTCTTGTGAGCATGCGCCACAAGGATCATAATTGCGTGATATTCAATGCTTAAAAAGATTTCCTAGTAGAAACCTAAGATTTCGTAGTAGAATACATGATTCTACGACAGTTTAGGACCTGCGACCTTCAAAAGGTAGACTAGCTAGACGCTTCATCTCATAGCCACTGCACTGGTATAACTTTCACGTCTCACTGTACCGTGGTGTACACTATGTTGGCCAGACTTGACTGAGTCCCTCATGCAAAGTAAGTTAATTCAGGACACACACCCAGACGATAGGGTCAGAGAAGAGGCTGTAGAGACGGTAATAGGAAGGGTGTACGCTTGGCCGGCCATCATGTCTAATACACCTACATGCACTCCAGCATATGAAAACCTATGGGTTCTGCACAGGCTCAATAAGCAACGTCAAAGAGAATCTTAAGATGTGCCTGGAACGTGAAAGCATCTACGGATTGTTTGTGTAAACAGGTATAAGCAGCGAGCATGCTGCAAATGTAATTGATAGGCAAACGTCAAGGCTGTCATGGGGCGAATTTAACAAAAAGAAATGGTGAAAAGATCCCCATTTCAAACTACATTGATGTTTATGTGCATGCACTATAAACACAGTCATCAGTATCTTAACTGTACGTAAACACTCAAGTGATATGATCAAATGGAACTAGAGGCCCCACTACAATCGCCCAGTTATGTTTCTTTGCAGTGGAATAGGTCGGTATCTGTTAGTCGCACAAACAAGATTCTCTGATGGCATGGAGAAATAGCTGGAAAGTGGCTATGGAGCTCCAGCTGCTTTACACATTTTCTGTAATACCAGTTATTTGTTTGAAGTTTGCAATAAAGTTGATGTCATCTGTTAGTCTTTTTAATTAATGAACGAAACTTTTCGTGGCCACAAAACAGTGGTCGATAAACAAATGCTCACTTTCTTTGGTGGCTTGTAACGATTCACTAGAATTTCACATGGCCAACCCAAGGAATCCATGGCTCATACACTGCAGGGTAGTGCTAGTCTCCAAAAACATTTGACAGGACTGGAAACTAGCGCGGTCCACACGCTCCATAGGTGGAAACCAGTAGCCCACCCACAGTGCCATAAAACAGCTAATGAATGGAGTGAGTCTCTGCTAAATATTAAGCAGGTTCAAAGAGTAGGTTCGTATTGATAGATTTTATGCCATCGTTCACTGTGCGTAGATTAACTATTTAATGGGCACAATAGTCATTTTTGTTATTTCGGACAGTTCTTGAAGGGTTGCCTAAATGTTCTTTAACAAAACAAAAAGTGAAAGCTCTCAGTTAGGGATTTTAAAAACATTGTTTAGCCTCTCCAGCATTGTCCCAGCCTGAAGGAACTCGGCTGATAGTTGGTGCCGACTGTCGTCCTCGCTTACTAGCTCCCTGACCAAGCAAATGAATGCAGTGACTAAGAAAGATGGTGACCAAAGTGAGAAGAGAAGGTGGATCCCGTACAACAGCCCTTGAACATCTAAACACCAGAAAAAAGCGCCGATGACTCACAGGCCACGACTAGGGCGTTAAAATGCCTTTTGACATACATTTACAGGGCATTTACAACCTTTTATAAAAAAAAATCTTACGATTACACACAGTCCCTCCATAGAAGGGGTTTGTTTTAGACAAGGTCGTTGAAATTTGTTATTAGTAACAACATAAACTCATCATTGGTCCCTTTCATTCAGCATACTTACGGGCTTCGTTTTAAAAACCCTGCTGTTTCTATTTCACGTATAAATGAACTGCTTATGCAATATTCTCTTATTTACCTATGTTCGAAGTAAACTGTTATACCGTAAAATGTGATGTGCCGAGTGCATGCAGGTGTGACATTCTTCAATGGGACATGCGGAACATGAAGCTCAGTGCTGATAAACTTAAATCAGGGAAAATAAAGCTTCCCATGTTGCTTCTTTATTTTTGTAACTATTCTCTCTACCTAATACCTTGGTAGTAACTCAACTAAGCTCACCTTTACCCTAGGCCCTTATAATTATTTTGCTCTGCAATTATACATTATCAGCTGGAGCATGCCTGCTGAATTCAGGCCCCAACCACGCTTTGCTATTTCACATTTGCAGCTGTATGAAATGTTGTTCTTTAGGTTTTGCCAATGATTTCCAACAGGCCACTTAACTAGTGTCAAAACCATTTTGTACCTTTAATTGCTATTTATAGCAAACAGTATTATATCATTTTTCATAACACATTTTGTTGTAACCTCATTCAATGATTTTGTTACCCCACCAGCCTGGTTCATAAATCTTTGCGTGAACATGCTTGTCTTGCAGCTATTCTGCAGTACCAGACACCACACATTTTGGCTTTCCAGCGTAGCTTTGGTGTCCGCAAAAAGGAATATTTTTCTTGGCTCGTCTGCAGCACTTTGTAGAAAAAGATCACTTGCTGGTTTGGCTTTCCCGCAGGACTCTAGTGTAGTGCAAGAGAGTATTGCTTGCTTATTCCTTTTTTGTTGAGGTTTTAATGCTGTGCATCTTCCAGAGGAACCCTGGCATTTTGTTTAGAAACGGAGCTTCACAGCACAAACAGTGGACAGAAAGTAGAGCTACTCACTTTTTGCATAGACACGGAAGTTTGGCAGATCACTTGTCATTGACAAGCAAGTGTTTGATTTCTGGCTTAAGGTGCAACGCTGGGATAGTTTACTAGTTGGGGGGAAAAAACGCAGCACTGATAAACGGTACTGAAGTACTAGGAAAGGTGCCGTGATCTACATGGTTTCCATGTGTTGGCAGCTTTTTGGTCCAGTATTTTTCCTGAATATTTGCCAGGGGGCCTTAACATGGCCTGCTTTTGTGTAACAAAAATGTCAACAGTGAAGCACTTATCAATGCTCACATGCTGCTCATTGATGCCAGAGCAAAATTACGTTTATCAGTCATTTTATTGTTAAAGCCACCCATGATCCATACACCTTCCAGCTGTACTGCAACTTTCACAACCACCGACAGGCATTCACATCCACGCACGTGGCCTTGGCTCCAGTTCTTGCACAAGGTATTAAGAAGTACTCTCGGTAGTGGGCAATGTCATGCTCGACACCAACCATTACCCCGAAGTAGTACTTGATGAACTATTTTTTAAGCCTGTTGGCTTAAAAGATTGTTTAAGTGCCCGTTTTGTGGAAGATAAAGAAACAGCTAATGGGCACACAACACACAACCCGTGAATGTGTTTTCTAGCAGCTGGCTTCTGACGAGACTTGCATCATTGTGAACGAAATGTGGGACATTTTATAATGCCCCTTACCACTAAGTAAATTCACTTGAGCAATTTTCCAAAACAGTTTACACAGTGCGTAGTTAAAAAGCAATAGAATGTGAAACGTCCCCTCACAATTGGAAACTCTTCCTGTTCACTACCCCAAAGGCTTGGACAGTAGACGCTTAAGCACGCTTCACCAGTTGCGAATACAAGCATTAGTGTCAATTTGAACTCCGCAGAGTGCTTGGGATGGGCCACTTGGAATTTGTGCATAGACTGCAAGCCTCCAAGATAAACTCTCATCATCATTAGCCCTTCCTGCTGAGAGTGAATGAAAGTATTGTGGCTGGTTATGTTCAATTCCAACCAAGCCAAACACAAGAGTAAAGAAGGAACGAGCTTATCAAAATACATACTCAAAGCAGATGCAGGAGGAAGTTCTGTTGCCTAACCAGGTTAGAGGAGGCGAAAGGTACTGAAGCGAAGGAAAGGGAAATAAAAGCCAAGCAGTAATTTTAAGCCTTGCCTAACATTTCAGTAAGACTTCCTAAGTTGAAAGCACAATGGTACTAAGCAACAAATCTGAGCATAGAACAATAACTGAATTGTCACTTGTTAACCTTGTGCACACCAGACTTTTAAAGGACTATTAGCAGAAGTTCCAAGCTTGGCTCAAACGGCGATCTTATCGGCTGCACTTCTCCCATGCTTGCACAGTTGGAGCTTGAGCCTCCTTGCACAAGAAGCCAGCCAGTCAGCGAATGGTTTCAGTGGTATCTTGAATAGATATATCTTTGGACGGGCAGTTCGGCTCCACCCACGGCAGTAAAACTGCGCTCCCTTCACGGATTTTGCAGCGCCACGTGCACAGATCGTTTCTGTGGAATAGTCAGGATACATTTCTCGGCGACAGTACTACTGCCCCGGGGGAAAAATTGCAGAAGCTACATGCGAGATCGGATTGCGTTCGGTGATGCCGTGCGCTACCTGACGACACTCGATTCGTGCACACGCTGACACTACGTCGCTCGCACGGCGCGACGCGATGGAAAATACTGATCCCTACGTTTTATAATTGAGCCACCACTGCAGAATCAGAACACAAGGCTTGGCATGGAAGAAGCGAGGCACAAGTAGACAACAAATGCAGGCGCGTAAAGCCGATAGCACGCGAACCGCAAAACAACGTGAAGCTTACAAAATATTAAACGACAACAGTACAGTTCTAGGAGCATGTAAAAAGCGGGGCGAAGCAGCGTGCAGAAAACAATGCGTTAGGCTTACCAAGACGTGCAACAGCAAGTTCACAAAAAATACCCAATCTAAATAATTACAAGCACACCTCCCAACAAGAAAAAAGCGCCGCGAGGCAGCCGCTGTACAGGGAGATAAGGACGTAACGATGCGTCAGGCCTGCCATTCGAACCACGGGCGGAGAACATCGGGACACAAGACGCGAACACCCGGCTGCCGCCGTCGTTAACACAAAAAAGTCACAGAACAGGGAGGGAGGAGGATCAAATGACGTAAATATGACGTTTGTTTTGTGACGTCACAGGAAGTCATGTGATATATTTAGCTTGACGTCACTTCTGCGTGGTAGCAGCTGTTGCCAGGGGGGCGCAGCTCGTGCCACGCGCGTGGCAGGAGACTTAACCTTTTGTTTTCCTATATTTTCGTTCCTGTTAATCTATAACTGTTATTACGCGGTTTGTTGCAGTAGAATTTGTTCCAGTTTGTGATAACGTATTGTCCGACGTCTCGAGATATATTCGCCGCAAGATCGACATGTAGGTGGCGACAGCGTCGCGCTGCTAGTGTGGAGTGGATGCTCCGCTGAGCGGCACGGGAGAATACACACTGCAGGCGCGCTTCGTTCCTTTTTCGCGCTGTATGTGAGCATGAAAGGCGCAGACAAGAGTGGTACGCTGTATTTCGGTTCCTCAACGTTCAATGTATTGCATGGAAGCGGCAATAAGTTTTCATTACTACGCTGAAAAAGCGGCGACCCACCGGGAATCTCAGAACGGCCGAAATAACGGCAAGGAACTTGCCGCCGTGGGTCGTAGCAAGCCCGATCATTCCCGACTATGGCTTTGAGCCTCCAATAAAAGCATAAATAGAAACAAATCAGGAAGGCTCGATCTCTGGAATTTAGTTTACAACAGCAGTTTCAATCGCTTTCATTAGTAGCATAACGCATTCTGGTAACAAATGGTAACAGCAAATGGTAACAGCACTTAACTGCCCCGAACTTTTTTCTAAAGGCTTACGATATTTATTGAGTGTTCGAAAGGCAACATGAAATTACTGAATTTTAACCAGCGCAGAGATATAAATGCAACCGTTCAAACGGATATTTTGCGCGCATCTTTAGTTAAATTGAATTTCAGCGACTTTGAAGGCAGGTTTGATGAATAACTGTGCCGGGTCACTTATTTAAAGCTTTAATCGAAAGTGAACTTGCGAATTAAATTGCTAACGCTCGCAGTACAATCCACATTTCATGTTTAGCTAGACTTTTGCGAAGTGAGAAGCAGGTTTAGCGTACGTGTGTAAACCAAGCTTCTGGGACCTCACAGTGAGCACAGATTTTCTGTTACGGCTGTTCTGTTCACCATTTGCGTTCTTTTTAAAATTTAACAGGTGCGTAGAACAGCGAGATGTGCTTGCATTCTTCCGTAATGTCGCTTACGAGCCTTAAAGATGGCAAATGAAGTTGCCCTGCTGCATATGAAGTAAAGTGTGTGAGTGCATAACTTTATTGAGGCCGAGACGGGGGTAAGGGAAGAAGTGAGATGGGAGTCCCCTTCATCCTTCCCCCCTCAGACGGCGCCCAGGAGTCCTTGCGCCCTGGCGGCGTCTTCGGCCATCTGGACGGCCCGGAGTTGAACGTCCGGATCTGAGCTGAGCAGCGCGGTCTGCCACTGCTCTGACTATGTGATGTCTAGTGCTCGAGGTGGGGTGTTCACTTTAACGGGGCAGGCCCATAAAATTTGTTCAAGGTCGGCCCTTGATGAACATAATTTACTCTTATTTTCGTATAGTCCGGGGTAACAATTAGTGTACGTCACCGAGTTCGAAAAAGTGTATAGGGCTGAAGTAGACGCCATCTGCCACTTTCCCAAGGTGCGATGAGCTGCAGGATATCTGGCCCTCCCTAATCTGTAATGGTCGATTATCTCCCTATATGTCACCACGCGGTCCCTACCCTCCATGCGAAACGATGCCTCAGGTGTTTCTGAGCAGTCTCGGAAGCTCAGACCTAGAGCTGCCTCGTGAGCGTTTTCGTTCCCTGAAAGTGCAGAGTGCGCCGGTGCCCATATAATTCGGACCCATCCGAGTCTCAATTCTTTGAATCCTCTAAGGATTACTTGGGCCTCTGGTGAGATCCTTCCGTTTGCGAAGTTTATGATTGCAGATTTAGAATCGCTTATAATGAATTTCGCTTTTGTAGAAGAAAGTGCCAGTGCAATGGCTGCCTCTTCTCCTACCTCCGGAGTGTCCGTGCGGATCGTTGCGGAGGCTATGCAATGGCCCTGCCTATCGACTACTGCCACGGCCATGGCGTTGTGCCCACAGTATAGGCCGCGTCCACGTAGACCACGTCATCAGATCGTTCGAATCGCTTTTGGAGGGCTTTGGCTCTTTCATTCCTGCGTTGTAGGTTATGCACGGTACGCATATTTCTGGGCAGAGGGGTTGTGTATTTACGTGCCCTCTGCTCGCTAAGAATATCCACCTTTTTTCCTTGTTGAGCCGCATAGGTGATTTGAAGCTCTTGTAGAATGTGTCTGCCTGTTGCGGTTTTGGAGAGTCTTTCTATCTGTGCTATTTTTTGGGCTTCTACAAGCTCGTCTATGGTATTGTGCAGCCCCATCGGTCCAAAGCGTTCATTTGGTGCCGTAATGGGTATACCTAGTGCCTGCTTGTTGGCTTGCTTAATGATGTTGCTGATTTTTTTTTCTTTCATCGGCCTTTAGTGCCAAGAAGGGCGTCGCGTAGACTATGCGGCTAGGAACAAAAGCCTGCATTAACCTGACGAGGTTACCTTCTTTCATACCATGATGCCGGTTGGCAATTCTGAAGATGAGGCGGACTGTCTGTTGTACAATCGTTTCGAGCGCCTTTATGGTCTCTGTATTGCAACCATTTGTCTGTATGCGAAGACCAAGGACTCTGGTGCTCTGTACCATGGGAATGGGTTTGCCATCCGCATATAGCTGGATATTGGCAACATCGCAGTCTCGTTTTCAGCCTCTCCTGGTTGATCTGTAAATAAGCAATTCGGATTTTTGTGGGGAGCAGCTAAGGCCATTGGGGGTCACACATGCCAATACAACGTCTATCGCCTGTTGTAGTTTTTCTTGAATTTCTCCGTCACTGCCACCGGCAGCCCACAGTGTGACGTCATCAGCATACATGCTGTGGTGCAGTCCTTCTATTTTGTTTAGCTGCTGTGGCAGATTAATCATGGCGACATTAAAGAGAAAGGGAGAGAGAACAGACCCTCGCCGCGTCCCTCTGCTACCAATTCTGATCTCGCCATATTCCAATCCTCCAATAAGTAGTTGTGCAGTCCGCCCCGAGAGAAAATCTTTGACATAGTCATAGACCTTTTGTCCTACGTCAAGCTGGGCGAGGTTGCAGAGCACTGCATCATGTCGCACATTGTCGAAGGCTTTGGTTAGGTCTACGCCTAGTACTGCCCTGGTATCTAGTTGTGAGCACCCATCACCATCAATAATTTGGTGCTTAAGTGGGAGCATAATGTCCTGAGTTGAGAGTTTTTGTCTGAACCCTATCATGGTGTGGGGAACTCCATGAATTTGTTGAGCCTATTGAGAATGACATGTTCCAATAGTTTGCCTGCACACGAGGTAAGCGATATAGGTCTTAAGTTTTCGAGCTGGAGTTTCTTGCCTGGTTTAGGGACAAAAACAACCCTAGCTGATTTTCATTGGGGTGGTAAGGTTCCCCTTTTCCAGCAGTGGTTCATGTACTTGGAGAGTGCGTCTACCGAGTTGTCGTCCAGATTTCTAAGCATTTTGTCAGTTATTCCATCAGGACCCGGGACAGACTTGGTACGTAGGCAATGTACGGCATATCCCATTTCTGCTGCAGTGATGGGACGCTCTAGTTCTGGATTTGGTGGTCCTTTGTAGGGTGGGAAAGTCTCTAGAATTAGTACCAAGGTAACATTTTCTGATTTCTTGAATAAGTTCGTCGTCTGTGCCCTTGTATTCATGGAGTATTTTACTGAGATTGTGTCTCTGACTAAGTTTGCTCTTTTCTGGATCTAGCAGGCATCTCAGGATGTTCCACGTTTTCGCGAGTCCCATCTGGAGCTCCATCCCATCGCAAGTAGAGTCCCAGTTTTGACGCGTGAGTTGGTTGGCGTGATCCTCAATATCTCTATTTAGTAAAGCGAGCCACCTGCGGAGGCTGCGGTTGAGTTTCTGCTTATTAAAGTGTTTTTCAAGGACCGCCTTGGCTTTCCACATGTGTAGTAGCCTTGAGTCTGCTTGTTGTATGTCGGCTTCCTCTGGTATAATTTTGGTTGCTGCCTGGACACGTGCGTGAATATCTGATGTCCATGCTGCGATGTCCTCTATCACTGCACAAGATGAATTTTGTTCAGCAGCCCTAACTTGCCGGAAACTTTCCCAGTCTGTGATTTTGAGCTGCTTACCTGTGGCCCTAATTGGTGAGGATAGGATGGTAGTTCTTAAAATGCAGTGATCACTCCGTAGGTTTTCTTGAGTGTTCAGCCATGTGACGTTCCGTGTGTTCCTTATGAATGTAAGATCTGGTGTAGTGTCCACGCTAATACTGTTGCCTTTCCTTGTTAGGTAAGTAGGATCAGTGACCAGGGTGACGCCCATCTGTTGGGCATCTTGCCAAAGCTTCCGGCACTTGCTGATGTCCTTCGTAAACCCCCAAGCAGAGTGCGGTGCATTAAAGTCACCCACAATAATGAGTGCCTGTTTTCGGGCTACGTCTAATTTTTTGCGAAAAAGATTGGCAAATCGGTGCTTTTGGTGGGGGCTGCTGTACAAGTTAAGCACAAAAAGGCTGCCCTCTGCGCGTTTTTTACCTGATAAAATTTCGACGAGGACCCCTGTCGCGATGCCAGGATCGTGTTGAATGGCCGGGATGTTACGTTTCACGAGGGTAGTAACGGTTTTTTTTTTTTTTGATTCACCCGGGTTCAAGACGTAGTACGATTTAGACTGATAATTTAGCCTCACCTCCCGTTTCCTGGAGAACGATTAAGTCTGGCGTCTCCGGTTGCTGCTGATTACTTAAGAACTGCCATAAATTTCCCTGTTTTCGTTTGAACCCGCGGCAGTTCCATTACCAAATGACGTACATATTTTCATTGTTACTCCGGGCCATATTGTCCGCTGGTGTTATCGTATGTTCTGGCACCTTCCCCCATGTTGGGCCTCGAATAGGGCTTGGATGTGTATGCGCCTACGCCTGGTGTCTGTTGTGCTATTGTTTGGGCGTTTTCAATAGCGAGTACCCTAGTGTTCAAGTTTGCTAATTGCTTGTTCACCGACTCCGCGAATTTGGAGAACATGTCTTGCAGTTTCGCGAGAAGGGCATCTATTTTTGTTTCTAACCCCTCGATAAACTTTTGCGTTGTCGGGTCACTGGGTTCAGTCCCCGCTTTTCGCTTAAGGGGCGGTGCATCCGCCTCGGGCTCGCGCATAACTTCTATTGCTGCAGGTTTAACGGAAACTAGGATTGGCGTCACGGGTTCAGCATTGGGGCCGTTAGGTCGCGCTGCCGGTGGTGGGAGGTTTTTGGCTTTGATCCTATCGTTTGAAAACAGCGCGGAAGACGGGACTGAGCAAGTAATAGACGACACAAGCGCTGAGGAACAACTGAGCGATTTAATTCGCAAGAAAATATATACATGAAAAACTAGGGGAAGATAAGGAAAGAGACATAAAAATACGAAAGAAAAGTTTGGCAAAAAAGGTTGATAGCAACTGAATAGTGAGTATGACAACGACAATCTTTCGCCGCGTGACGATTTGAAGACGACTAGTCACGTAGGTACGCGATTTCCTTATCCAACAGAGCCACGGATGGTTCGCTGATGCAGTCGCTCCCTTTCCTGTTGATTTGGAAGGCCTCGAAGATCTCCCTCTCCCTTCTCCCGCGGTAAGAGGTGAGTGTGGCGTATTTAGTGGATCGAGGGGTGCAGCCGCACGAGGCGCAGTGCGCTGACAGCGTGCCACCTGTAGAAGACCTGACTTTGTTGGCGTGCTCCCTCAAACGTTCATTCAGGCAGCGGCCTGTTTGTCCTATATAGGAGCGTTTGCACGACAACGGAATCTCGTACACGACGTTACTCACACAATCGACGTAACGTGTCTCGTGTTTTTTGACGCACGCTGGTGATTTGCTGCTTTCTGCGTTAACGCGCTTACACAGGCGGCTCAGTTTCTTCGGAGCAGAAAACAGGTCTTAGGTCTTTACCTCCAGGTCCTTAGGTCCTTAGGTCCTTAGGTCCTTAGGTATTTACCTCCAGCGGTCACTGTCCGTCTTGACCATTGATGACCCGTTTCTTGTACGGAACCCGAATGAAGTAAACACATTCCTGAACACTCTTGACAAAAAAGAAGTAGGAGCGTTCTCGGCCAACGTAAAGGATTTGTACTATTCACTCCCTCAGGACCCCATAGTTGAAGCGGTGAGCGACTGTGTAGGTGAGTATGGAGTGGTTCGCTTCATGCGGCACCAGCGTGCCTGCTTTTCTTGAGCTACTACGGTATTATCTACGCTCGACTTTCATTGAACACGCAGGAGGCTTGTACATCCAAAAAGATGGAATCTACATAGGATCGTGCCTGGCCCCCATTTTGAGCGACTTACGGCTTGCCCGCTTTGACAGACAGCTACTGGGAGCCCTTTCTGAGCACGGAGTCCTAAAGGTATTCAGGTTTCGTGGACGATTTTCTGGTCATTTTTGAAACCGAGGAGCGGACAACCTCTCATGGGGCTGAAGCGATTTTTGGCGTGTTCCAATCGCTCCCCACGGCTTTCACCTTGACCATGGAACTGCCCACGGACGGCCAGATAAGATTTCTGGACCTCAGCCTGCATTTTGAGGAGGAGCACACCTGCTGGGAGTATGCTCCTAGGTCCCAAAAGGGCCTATTGCCGTACAGCTCAGCACACTCGAAGCTGGTCAAGAGGGGAGTTGCCACGAGTGTGCTAAGAAATGCCCTGAAGAGGTCCTGCCCCCACCGTGCACAACAGAGTTTTGAGGCGCAAGCTAGCCGTTTGAGGTGTGCCGCGTATCCGACGGACCTCCTGCGTGCCTTGGCAACTAAGCTGCTACGCGAACTCACTTCGAAGGCTCCGGAGAAGTGCCCTCAACCAGAACGACACAAGACAGCCGTCATCCCGTACGTCCATGGAGTGAGGCATGCGCTCAAGAAGATTGTTGGCAAGGCGGGCGTACGGCTTGTGTTTTCTGCTCCGAAGAAACTGAGCCGCCTGTGTAAGCGCGTTAACGCAGAAAGCAGAAAATCACCAGCGTGCGTCAAAAAACACGAGACACGTTACGTCGGTTGTGTGAGTAACGTCGTGTACGAGATTCCGTTGTCGTGCAAACGCTCCTATATAGGACAAACAGGCCGCTGCCTGAATGAACGTTTGAGGGAGCATGCTAACAAAGTCAGGTCTTCTACAGGTGGCACGCTGTCAGCGCACTGCGCCTCGCGCGGCTGCACCCCTCGGTTCACTGAATGCGCAACACTCACCTCTTACCGCGGGAGAAGGGAGAGGGAGATCTTCGAGGCCTTCCAAATCAACAGGAAAGGGAGCGACTGCATCAGCGAACCATCCGTGGCTCTGTTGGATAAGGAAATCGCGTACCTACGTGACTAGTCGTCTTCAAATCGTCACGCGGCGAAAGATTGTCGTTGTCATACTCACTATTCAGTTTCTATCAACCTTTTTTGCCGAAATTTTATTTCGTATTTTTATGTCTCTTTCCTTATCTTCCCCTAGTTTTTCATGTATATATTTTCTTGCGAATTAAATCGCTCAGTTGTTCGTCAGCGCTTGTGTCGTCTATTACTTGCTCAGTCCCGTCTTCCGCGCTGTTTTCAAACGATATAATGTACCAACAAGCCCTTAAGTTCACCCCTTTCGCTTTGAGTTGGGCATTCTCTGCCTTAAGCTGTTGATTTTCTCTGATAACTAACTCAAGCATTTGCTTTATCTGCGTTAGCTCTGCTTCAACTGCAAAATGGAGCTCTGCCTGATGTTGTATGTTGTTTGGAGCAGTTTGGGAGACCGTGCTGGCCCAGCTCACCTTGCTGTGATCCACCATATATACTTGTCGTTGAGTCTCGAGCGTGAGGCCGAGCACGACTCTCTGCGCTTCGCCCCCCGGCGACGAGACTTGGAACGGGATCTGTGCCGGCCTCGAGTGCACTCCTTCTCCGCGGCTGGGGGAGGAACGAACCAGAGCGGCTCCTCTTCTCCGCGATTCTTGCTTCTCGGTGGTGCCCTTCCGGGCCGGCACTGTTGTCGGTATTGCTCGTGTCCGTAGAGCTGTCATTGGACGTGGAACCATGATGCTGTTTCTCCCACTGACGTTGTTTGAGGAGCAAAGGGGTCCTAAACCTTTTACGGCACTTCTTGTCACCAGTCCTGTGGCCTTTGCCACAGATTGCACATTTCAGTTCCCAAACATGATTGTCTCGTGGGTTCTGGAGAGAGAGAGAAACACGTTCTGGAGATTGCAGCTCTTGCAGAAGGGCTTGTCTGTTGGGGGCAAACATCTGCGCGGTGTCTGAGTCGACCACAGCCCGCGCAGAATTCGTGCTTCTTCTTATGGAGGAAGCAGCGATACTCTGCACCTCTATACGCCTCGAGCGCTGGCCAGTGGCGTAGACTTCTTATTTTTCCGGGGGGGGGGGGCATACCTGGAGTGCGCCTCGAAGCGGCGAAGAGAGGGGGGAGGAAGCGGTGGGGGGGGGGTCCCTATGAGATGACACGTCATGACCCCGTTACAAAGAGGCTACCACTAATCATCATCATCATCATCATCATCATCATCACCATAAGGGGCGCCTGCAGCAGTGAGGGCCTTTTACATGGTGTCGGCTAACTACGAGGTGTCCCCAAATAAAACGTCCCGCAAATCCATGAACCGTGAACTTCAGCGGTTTGACGCATCCAGTAGAAATTTCTTTAAATACGGGTTTTACTGGTCACATTTATTCAAAAATATTGCATGACTGAACCATCAGCACAAAAAAACGAGTCGATTTGTTTTTCTTTTAATGGGCAGTTCGGGGGTAAAAAGAAAGGGACACGAGAAAGGGACACGACAGGGGCGGTACGCGCTGCTATGTTCATTTCCTTTAAGAGCCCCCGAAACGGGTCTGACTTTGACCACTCATTTTTGTATCCGTGTGTTTGTTGTGCCAGAGCGCCCGACACAAATTCGCTGCACCTGGCGACGTGCCGATGGCGGGGTTGATTCGCGCCTAGGTCAAAGCGCCCGCGTCAGACGTGCCGCGACTTGGCGGGAAAGGCGCCGCCGAGTCTGCTCTCCCTTTCCCATCGCGACGGCTGGACCAAATCATGGCTGGGACGAACGAAACCCTGCAGACACACAGCAAGTAGCGCCTGGATACGCCGCCGAAGAGTCGCCTTCCCTTTCCCGGGCGTGGCTGCTCGGCTGACGCAATCGCTTCGCCTGCATTCACCAGATTCTTAATGCGGCCAGTGATGTAGCTCCGACTGGAGGCATTGGAACTGCACGCGGCTGTAACGGAACCCTGGGGGTATAAAACCAGCCCGGAAGCAGCGGTGGTGTGGCGGCATCTCATCGAAGGCCCTGAGTTGAGAAGTGCTATCGCGCTTGTCTTAGCCATGTAACGCTCTTGCTACCTTTGTATATATTGTATATAAATGCTGCTTCAAATAACCGTCAGCTCGGCTACTTCGTCGCTATGGTCTGCGCGGCGTCGATAGCGGACTGGGCAGGGCAACGTCGCAACAGTAGTGACTGAGCTGGGATGGCCCTGTCCCAACAGCGTATGTGTATGTGTTTTCGAGGCTTGTAGCGGGTATTGCTCGCAGTCGACGGCCGCAGTGCACCCAGTTGCTGTCAGTGCTTGACAGCCGTTACAGCACTGTCCAACTGCTCTCGCGTGCTTTGTGACCTTGAAAACAAAGTTTGCAGACAGGCTTTTCGGAGGCGTGATAGCTTGCACTGACGTCACTGTATTCCCGTGTTGGTGCGTTGGTTGCACAGTGGAAATCTGCAGCGCTTGGTTCGAGAAGTGCTGGTGAAGCTGAGAGCTATCGATAAAAAAATGCGGTGGCGTCGTTATGGGCAAGCAACATGTTTTACGAGACGTCACAAGACGCGAGCTAAAGGTAAAAACCCAACTTCTGGCGTTGGCGTTCATCATATAAAGCGGCCCTTTCACGAGGCCTTCCACAGTGCGAGCTTAAACTCGGCACAAGTTGCTAGCGAGGAGTGCACCATGGTCGCCCCGCCAGTAAACAGCAGATGAAGGTAGGGGATGAAGAACCACAGAAATTCACCGTCGTCGTCAGCTTCATCATTACAAGGTGGCATAAACGAGAAGCAGCGCATCGGGTTGCCATTCGAAAGCAAAACGCTCCCACACCAGCAAGATGCCAGCGCTGTTCGACAAAATATGCGAGACGAAACAAGGCGTCACACGCGTTCGACTGGGCATTATTATGTCCGATTAACAAACCACAACCTGCATGGTGGGGCTATATGCTCACTTGTAAATGGACAGCACGAGGACATAGTTCTACCAAACCTGAGCAAAAAGTTTCAAAACGGGAGCCTAATAAAACCATGTGGTTGACACAAACCATGCAGTCAATTTGACGCGAATCACGTAAACTAACTGCGACTGTTTAAATGAGCGGTTCCGCTCCCGAAACGACTCCAGAGCATGACATGCATCTATGGAAACTGCTTAAGACCGGAAAAGGGCGACTTCGGTGCGCGTAGTGCATGCATTGTGAGCATGCCCCCACCGCTTCCCCTAAAGCAATTTGAATGAAGCAAGCGGAACGAAGCAGCTACGCGTTCCCAGGCCGCGCATTTGTAAACAAAAATAACTGCTCTAGTAAATAGGTGCCGTAGAAACAGAGCAACTGTGGCCGCGCTTCCCACCGGGACCTAACCCCCTCGTTTTTCCTTTTTCACCGCGACCCCTTAGCGAGCGACCGCCGAAAAACGCTAACAGCGCCAAACAAGGACAGGCAAAGGAGGGAGGTGCAGTTTTCGTTGCCTAATTTTACCATTCTTGAGAGTTAAGCAGCACAGCGTTACTGCTAAATGTCTGAAACTCGTACACGTGCGTCCAGACTTGAGTTTGTGATAGAACGTGTTTGCACTGCTGTACTCACGAGCGCAAGCACTCGAAAATACAGTATTCATGAGTACTGTAATCATGAGTACTGTGTACTCATGAGTGCCATACTCACTAGTGCTCATACTCATGAGTACTCATGCTCATGAGTATTGTACTCATGAGCACTCATACTCATGAGTAGTGTACTCATCTGTACTCACGAGTAGTGGACTTACCCCTGAACTCAATCGTCATCATACTCACTTTTTTAATCTGGGTGTGTACTCACTCATCATCGTACTCACTCGTGAGTTTGAGTACAAATGAGTACAAATTAGTGTACTCACGAGTGAGTGCCCCGACCTATGCTCCCGACAAAATGTCGCTTTGCTGGCGTGCTGCTGAAGCCAAGCTATGGTGGCGAGAAGGGCCACCCTCCTAGCCACCATAGCCAAGCGCAGCGCTACATTGTTGTCAACAATCCGTACACTGAGCACATCTAACTCACCGTGAAGAAAAGCGACACGGCCCTGCGTTTCCCCCTGCCCATCGGGAGGACGGAACTGTCTTTCAAGATGCCAACCCCTATTGTAAACAATAGTTGGCAGACAGGACGGCCAACAGTCCGATGTCGACGGGCACAGCGCCGAGCCAAGCCCTTAAAAAAATTCTCAGCCGGGGCCGGAGGGGGCTCTGCCCCCCCGTAAAGCCGTCCGGGGGGGGCACGAGCCCCACTGCCCCCCCCGTAGTTGGCGCTTCTGGCGCTGGCTGTAGGGGCTAAGGTCCCTAAAATTACTAAGGTAGCGCCATCTTTAGATCTCGCCGCCTTTCGCCCTCGCCCGCGCTCCTCTCTTACTTCGTTTTTTGCCATTTTCTTTTTCGCCGGCGAACGCCGCGCGCCATTGGCCAAGGGAAAAGTCACGTGGTTTTGTTTTTTTTGCTCCGCCGCCGGGTCGCCTCGCCGATGCCTCGCCGGCTGGGACATTGCGCAATGCCGCCGCTGCGACGCCATTGCTGGCTTCCGAGCCACCGTCGCCACCGTGCTTCAGTACCGGCTTTATCGTAGGCGCCAGCTAATAGCAAAGTAAGAATTAGCTGCTCGTTTCGAAAAAATGTCGCACCGGTGTCGTTTTAGGTTGCTTCTCGGTGTCGATGTGTTGTGCCTTAGGCAGCGCGAATATCGTCAGGCAGGGCACAAGACTTCGTTATTCCGTCCGGGAAACGCGACGCAGAAAGGAGAAAAGTTTGGTTGCATAGATTTGAACGGGCATACTTCAGGCCGACGCTACCATCACTCTTTTGCGAGGTAAGTTTCTGAATGCTTGTTCTTGCTCTGTTAAATTCTGCGCGAGCTTGAGCGGTCACTTACGAAGAAATGCGTATTCCCTTCGCGACCGTCGTCCACGCTTTGTTCTGAGTAGGCATTGCGCGCAGCGCCGAGTTCGTCCCGTCGTAAGCTTTGGTTTGGATCAGAGGCCGTGTATTTGTCATGTGCGCGCTTAACTTCCACCATCAATATCAGCGGCGTAGCATGTTCAGTCAGTTGTCGTAAGGTTTTCGTGACGCGAGAATTGTTCACCTGAATTCATGCTTGTTTTGGCCGACGGCAGCTTGCGTCTGACCATGTATCGTGTGCGTTCCGAGTGCGTGTACGCTCTTTTTGGCGTGAAGTCATGTTTTGTGTGTTAGCTACCCGGGTGGTATTATAATCCCGTTGTTATGACATCGGAGTGATTTGCTGCGTAATATGGGCTTGGTCGGTGCGGCGCAAATTGAGGCTGTTGCGAGAAGAAAAAAATTGCGGCTAGGTAAAACAATTTAAGGTCAGCTAATATAGTGACCGCGCCGTTGACGTACGTTTGATGCGCAATTTCTGTTATCGCTTTATTAAATTCGCGCACGTTTGAATGAGCACTTCAAATGCATATTCGCACCGTAACGGCTGTACGCCCTTTCTTCCGTGTATGCACAGAGGAACGTTAATTACGACTTACGTTTGCATTACACGTGATGCCGTACATTTGCAGTGTGCGCGCTTACTTTATCTTAGTAGTCAATGGCGCAGCGTATCCAGTCATTGCGATTTGAACCAAAACACACTGGGCGACTATATTATTTTCAGCAGACGTATTTTTGTCCAGCAAAGCGCTTGCTAAACGGGTTTAGTGTAGCGAGTTGAGCGGACGCGGCACTGAGCAGATGCGCGAACACGAATTTGACCATGCTACGGTAGAACAGTCACTAACTCCCTTCTGCAATGCATTATTGCCTATATTTGCGGAGTGTTTGTGGCGCATCTCAAACTCGGTGGCGACATTTTTTTTCCCTTCTCAATAGGATTATTTCACGGATCAATTTGAGCAACGGATATTGGAGAAGCTTGGCGTTAAAAAAACTAAACCCAAATGCCACTCCCAACATTTTTTCTCACGGGAAGCCACGTCAGCAGCACAAGCCACCTGCACGACGTCATTACGGACGTTTGTTCCAATAAAATATCTATTTGCTGGCACCAATTCCTTTTTGTGATTTATTGTTTTCTCTTGATAATCATCGTGACATTGGTCCTCTTTCGAATTTCTTTCGGGTGTATCCCTGTGTTAGTGCAATGTACAAATCTGCCAGAATATATCCCAGCACAAAACAATTCTGTCCAGGCGCCTCCATTAATAACGGCTGTAAACGACCGCGCCCGGTGAAAAAACGTATTGCATGATTAATTAACTGCAGTAACTAGTTACATAATTTGTACCTAGAGGGACTCGATCTCTGGTTCGTATAAGAAATAAGAGGCCACAAATCTGTAATTTCAGTTTACCCGATCGATTGATCGCAGTCTTCTCTGGCGCGTATTCCCAGAATTACAAGTCTGCGTTTTTCACTAGGTTCGCACATGAACGTACGGCCGCGAGTGTAGTTTAGTGTATCCGGCTGCGAAGTCGGGGAAGCAGGGGCTTTTCACGTCGCTGTACGTGCACACACGCACAACAGCATGTGTATGTTTTTAGTCTACTCACAGCAGCCTATAACGACATGAAGGTGAAGGAAACATTTCTACAAAAACGGCAAAGCACTCTAAACTGCGCGGAATTAAGGTAGGCTGTAGGTCGTTAGTAAAAGCGGGCGCAGAGTGAACGCCGCTGAGGATACACAATTATCGCAAGAAAGGCGAGTGCAAGGACGCCAGCGCAGCGCTCGAACTACGGCATTTTCGAATGAAGCGCACTGTATACTGCCGCGAACCGTGCGCAAGACCTCTGTGCAGTGATTGCACGACCACAGTCACGCGAATGCAAGAACGGAACTACCGTAACAGAGCAGTTTGAAATGTCCACGCTCGATCCTTTCGCATTCACGAGCTATCCTGAGGTGTTACAGAATGCCGCACACGTAAACAAAAACCGCACTGTGCGTATGCGCCAGCGGCATCCGCCCCGCAAATATCCCCTTGTAGACAAAAATATAAAACAAAACACTATCACTCAGTGCGTGTTGGTAAAACGGGGCTCTAGAAATCCTATAAATGCTACCAAAGAGCGATTTCGGCGCGAAAACAAGAGCAAACTGCAGCGAGCGCCCTGAAGCGTAGCGAGGGCGTCTGCTCTCAAGTGGCCAACAAATATGGCGGCCCCGCCGCGGAGTTAAAGGGACGGCGGCGCCGCGGGTGAGGGGAGAGAAAAAAGAGGAGGGCAGCGGAGAAGGAGGGAGCAGTTGGCGCTACCTTAGTTCTTTCAGGGACCTTAGTAGGGGCGCCACTGAAATCCCCCTAGCGGCCCGTTTGGAAAGCAGTCGCGAGAGCCGCCGACCCACTCACCACTATCACCGTTGCTTTTGCGGCACGTTCGCGACTGATATTTTCCGTTTGTATGCGTTTGAAATACATATTTATGGGGAGCAGTCACTCTGTTCGCAAATGTGGTGTATATACGAGAATGTATACGCATCTGACACGATCCGTGCTGTGGTACAGTCGGTCCGCATAAGCTCCAGGTGTGTGTCACAAGCCGGCGTCACGAAACCGGCATATATGCATGGAGCTGATTGTAATTCCACTGCCCTGAAATTTATTAACAGTACCTCCATAAGCAGCGTTCGTTCAGATGCTCATGCTACGGCTATACACTGCGATGTAAACGGTTTCGTGTGCTTTCATAATCTAGCGGAGCACTCATACCTGACATCCCACCGCGGTTACGCTTCATATCTCGGATATTGATCACTCCCCTGAACAAGCCAATGTGGCATAAATTTCACGCACATTCTACGCAATACGATGGATAATGCAAAATTACATGCGGGAGTCAGCACAAAGAATTTATAGCCTTGTCGCGAGGTGAGCTTTCCCAAACAGTCCTCGGTTACATATATCCTCCGCTTATATATCCACGGCCGTGACTAAGCGCTTCTTCGAAACATCATCATATGACACGGGGAGCTTGCAGAATTTTGCCCAAAAGTGAAATCAGAGGGTCTTAACCACACTCTTGCAACACCTTTTATCGCTTGTGAACTTCCTTACTGTATACTTCAAAAAATGTGTCCGCCGAGTGATCAGGTGTTCGTTAAAGTCGAAAAACAAAATAAAGGTGAATGCGCAGCTTGTCTGTGATTACTAAAACGGTCATTCCTTGATTTGGCTCCACATTTGTACACAACGATAGTTATGCGCCTCCCTCCTACTCCTCCCGCCCACGGAAAATATCAGCGCATTTCGCACCTAGTTGGTCTAGCGGGTTCAACCTTACTTAAGGTAAGACGAACGTCTCTAGGGTTGCCGAAACTGCACTGGTTTTTTTTTTATTCCCGCACGAGCTATTACATTGCTGCCGGACTTGGCAGACCATTTATTTTTCCGTGGTTTCAGTAACCTTCCGCCGATGCGTGGATGTACATGTAACCAAATAAAGCAATGTATTAGCAATCTCCTTCCGCAAGAATTTTGTTGAAGCGATGAGTATTAGCTGAGAAATCGTAAATCAAAAACCGCGCATTATCGTCGCGCCGCGTTTCCTCCTCCTTTCAACTTACTCTCCGCTGTTGACGGCGAGCAAGCCTTCCCTCCCATGATGCTGCGCTCCTCGGCGGTGACGTACTTCCGCTATTGCGCTGCTCACACAGCCGTCTGCTACGGGCAAGCTTTGTTGACACCATGAATCCCGCACACCGCTCAAGGCTGGAAAAGCGAACGAAAAATCTGGCCCCATGTGTGCGGCGGCCTGGCCTTGCCCCTCGCGGTGTACGTTGCTGAAGTTCATATCGGCGGCGCGTGGCTTTTTATCGGCGGCGAACTCGCAGACGCACGGGGAGGATCCTGCGATCGCTCCCTTGGATGCACAGCGCACTGTTTATCCAAAAAGCGCCGTATCAGATGTGGCCCCGCTGGTGCCGTGTCTTCTTTTGTGGCGGTGGTAATTCCTGCTGGCGGCATGCGAAAAAGACATTTTAAAGTGATACTGAACCCGTGCACAAAACGCCAGTTAAGCTTGGGGCGACGCGTGGTGGAGAGCGGCAACGTTGCGTGGGAAAACGTGCTCCGCAACGGCTCTGAGCTTCCTCGCGCTGGAGCGAGCACCATTTCTTTCACAATATCAAACATCGGTTGTCCTGGCAACAAGGCACAAACCGCTCTAGAAGTCAGTTACGGTTGCGTGATCCCGGTTTAGCTTGGGGCCCCACCTCGCGGCATATGGGCACTACAGGCATACTACTCACTCCCATTTGGAAGTGCGAGATGCGTTTGGCATTACAGGAGGCGATGGTGTGTGTGTTGTGGACGCCTTTGTTTCGCGATGAAATGCGACGTTGTGCTACTGCGGGTGGATAGTGCTTCCCATGGTCTGGATTATCTTTCTCAAGTGGCGTACGACTCAACCTCGCATGGGGTATGTGCAGTGTGCGTGGCTAAAAGCCATCTCGGCTTGTGCGCCAGAGTTAAATGACTTGCTGTTCGTCCGCAAACCGCGCTCGAGGTGAGTGCCGAATTTACGAGGGGCAGGAGGAGGCAATCCATCGTCTGTCAATCGCGGTTCGGACTTGCAACGCATGTTGTGACGTTGTGTTCGCTCGAAACGCATCTCTGGATTGTTTGGAAGGTGAATAAAATGTATGCGTGAAACCCGGGCATTCGGCTCAGGGCGTTCTCTGCGATTGCAAGAAAGAAGTGACACGGGGCTTCAACGCTTTCTTTATGGAACGTACTCAAGTAAGAGAATATTCATGTCGTGTTATGGCCCTTTTGCATTCAATACAAGCGGTTAAGCGTTTGTTTACACTTGTTTCGTTTTGTAAAATGTCCAAGCAGTCCCGCACGCCGCTGGGAGATCAGCCGGCGAGCCGACGCTGAGCAGACGACTCATCTCTTTGCCGGAAGTGCGTGAAAAGCCGCCCAATAGCAGGATGTCTAGCTCATGACGAACATCTGGGAATCGATGATGTAGACATGTGAAGGTGGCGGCGTCCAAAAACACGAAGGAAAGGGTGAGAAAAAAGCGACAAACTTTGCAACAAAAGTGTGAGCTTTCCGCTGCGCGTAAAAGAGTAATACTTGGCACAGATGATGTTGACGACCCAATCTAACGATTGCGCTAGTCAATTTAGTGTGGTCAAAACGCCTTTCAGGGCCCCTTTAACATGTTCGCGTGGCCTCTATTTCTATAAAAGGCACAAGTTATTGTCAGGTAATCACCTCCCCAAATGATATTTTTCTACGACGTGTACGTTAACAAAACAAGGCCGAATTCGTTGTCCGGGCTGCAAAACGAAACCAACCTCTCACTGTGCCAATATCAGGTCTAAACGTTGCCGTCGCCGACGCCCGTAAGAGCGGCGAAGCGCGCAGTACCGCGTACCCGGTTAGCTCTTGTTGGCGTTCGAGCACTCTAATCATGACGCAGCTGTTTTTTGAAGTGCCCTAAACGTAATATTTACTTACAGACATCACAATAGCAAGATGTTTAGGGCGCGTAAAGGCAAAAAGAAGCGAAAGAGAACCAAAACACTGCATGAGCCGCTGTCAGCTGCGCAGCGATCGCGAAGCTCGAGGCGTATAGTAGACGTAGTATGGGACGCGGCGGCCCTCGAAGACGATAATGACTGAGTTCGTTTTGCCCATGCGTCGGGCCTGAAAAACCGTTGGGTTCTTCTTGTAGACGAGGCTGCGTGTGATGTCGTCAGCGGTGTCATAGTCAGAAATATTATGGATCACTCCCTTGGTAGTGTCCTTCGGGAAGGGGGGGGGGAGTATGCGGTGATCTCGTAACTGTGCTCGCCGAAACATAGCTGTCGGATTCCGTTGTACTTTTCGGCATGGGCCATCTTTGGGGTGCTGACGACTATGATGTTTTGTTTGGGGCTGAAGTAAATCGTCCTCGGCTTCTTCCTTCTTGATTGCTGCGGCGGAAAGAACACCGTCTCTGATCTGTGCGTCATTCAATTTGGCGACGTCAAGTCCGTTCCGCGGTCGGAGGACGATCTTTATGTCCTCTTTCGGCAGCGGCGGCTGGCGCGGCAACCGTATTGCTTGCTTGCGCTTTTGCTCTGGAGTCTTGCTGACAGATGAGGCACTACCGGCGCCTGGCTTCCTCTGGGAGTCGTTCCGGGCTAGGTTTAGCCGTGCGAGTGCCCTGCCACTTCTTTTCCGGTGACTCGAGAGCCAACCGGCATCATTTTCGAAGTCTTCGGGTGAAATAGCCTCACCCTCTACTTCAACGACGTCCATAGTGCACGACGAAGAAGCCAGCGGCGCGGTTTGGGGTGGCGTCCTCCCCGCGGTCACGTCCGGAGGCCCCATGGCACCCGGCGCCATCGACCAGGCACGGCGGTGGTTCCAAAGCGCTGGTTAGGGTTAGCTTCTTGCGGCGTG